>NW_027507686.1:160897516-163297516 GCF_037356315.1 Lithobates pipiens | reverse complement strand
GGAGTGGAAGTGGGAAGTAGGTACCTGTTAAAAGTGCCAACTGTTCAAGAGGAGTGGGGGACGAGTCCTTAAAGCAGAACTTCCCCATTTGGGTGGAGCTCTGCTTTAATTTAGTTGACAAAAATATTTTAGTTGATGAAATTAACACTATTTTAGTCTACTGAAATACGACTAAAAAAACTAAATTCAGATGATGAAAATACAACTAAAACTAAAATGGCATTTTGTTTTCTATAACATAAATTGTACTCCTCATTCCAGTACCCTATGAATCCTTCATTCAATATACCCATTGTTTAACCACTTGCTTACTGGGCAACCCCTTCTATCCAGACCAATTTTCAGCTTTCAGTGCTGTCGCACTTTGAATGACAATTGCGCGGTCATACAACACTTACCCAAATTACATTTTTATAATTTTTTTCTCCCAAATAGAGCTTTCTTTTGGTGGTATTTGATCACCTCTGCTTTTTTTTTTAAATTTTATTAAAAAGACAGAATAAAAAAAAAATGTAGTTGTTTTTTGTTTTAAAATGTTATAATGGGTAATTTTTGTCTGTCAGTGATGTACGCTGATGAGACGGCACTGATGGGCAACGATAGGTGGCACTGATGGGTGGTAGTGATGGGCACTGATGGGTGGCAGTGATGGGCACTGATCGAGTACACTGATAGGCAGCACTTCTAGGTGGCACTGATTGGCACCACTGGTGGGCATTGATAGGTGGCACTTGTGGGCATCGATAGGTGGCACTTGTGGGCATCAATAGGTTGCACTTGTGGGCATTGATAGGTGGCACTTGTGGGCACTGTTGGTCAGTATAAATGAGGCATAATTGCCTCTTCCTCTTAGAGACCGATGTCCCTTTAAGATAAGCCGGTGATCGGCTTTTTTTTTCTCCTCCGCTGTCAGCGTGAGGAGAAAAAAAGATCACTGAGCTTTTGTTTACATCATGTGATCAGCTGTCATTGGCTGACAGCTGATCACATGTTAACTCAGATCGGTGATCACCCGAGTCTCAGTGACTTGATGATCACAGCGCGCTCCGAGCACGCCCTACAGGGCGAATGCAGGGAACGTGCACAGGGGAGGCCGTCATATGACGGCCTCCCGGAAATTCACATCCGTGCTGTGGCCGTCTTTTGGCCATAGCGCAGATGTCAGGTAGTTAAATAAACTTATTCTCTAGGGAGGGTATTTTTCTCTAGATAAAATACCTAACAATTTAAATGCAAAAAAGAATAGATGAAAAATCATATAACAATGGTCCACCCACCATTTATTATTTTGTGAGCCACTCAAATTGAAGAGGTATTAAACCCAAAACCAAAAATTTAACATAACAATTGGGAGACCTGGATAATAATAGTACTAATACGGGTAGCTTCAGTTTGTATAATGTACTAACATTAGCAAAAAAAACAATCTGATGTAAAGCTGCGTTTTCCCTATGTGAAAAAACTGTGCAAAGCTAACAAATAAATGAAAACGGTAATTAAACAAGAAAAAGTCCATGCAAAATTATAATAGTCGCCAAATAGAGATGACCTTCCTGGTAAATACCAAGGTAAGTCTCAAAGGCTTGCTCCGCAGCTCTGCTGAATGTAGCAATATCCTTTACTTGTTGCAGCCTTTATAATAGAGGTCCACAGCACCGCTCTCATACCTGGAAGGATTCAAACAGAGAGACATTTGCAGTGCCCCTCCTGGCCACCGGGATCATCTGCTGACTCGCTGCCACTCTAAATGTAAGGTATTATAAGGGCTGCAACAAGTAAAGGATATTTCTACGCACAACAGAGCTGTGGAACAAGCCTCTGAGACCTACCTTGGTATATGCCAAGGGGCTCATCTCTATTTGGTGAGTGTGGTCCCATCAGGCAAAGGGCACTATTTGCATATAGCGGAATGTAGATGGTGAAGAGTGTGTCACATTGTATTAGAGTGGATTGGTTGCAAGTTTGCCTACTTACAAAGAAATAAAGGGTCTATAATTGTTATCATAGGTCTATTGTAAAACATTAGACAGAATATCAACCAAAACTCCAGAAAAAACACATGTTATAAATGAGTTGCAGTTCAGTGAGTAAAATCATTTGATTCCCTAGCAAAACATAACTTAGTACTTGGTGGAAAAACACTTGCTAGCAAGGACAAAGGTAAGATGTTTCTTGTAGTTGGTTACCAGGTGTGCACATATCTCAGGAGGCATTTTGGTCTACAGATCTTCTCTAAATCCTTAAGGTTTCTTGGCTGTCATTTGGCAACTCAAAATTTCTGCTTCCTCAATAAACTTTCTATAGCATTAAAGTGATTGTAAAGGCAGAAGGTGTTTTTGCTTAATGCAATCTATGCATTAAGATATAAAAGCCTTCTGTGTGCATCAGCCCTACATGGCCCAGTCCATTGGCCCCTCAATGCGACAAAGTCTGCCTATACCTTTAACAGAGAAACAGCCCCAACGCATAATGTTTCCACCTCCATGCTTGACTGTAGGCATGGTGTTCTTAGGGTCATAGTCAGCATTTTTCTTCCTCCGAATACGGCAAGTCAGGTTAATGCCAGAGAGCTGAATTTTGGTCTCATCTGACCACAGTACTTTCTCCAAATCCTTCTCTTAAGCATTTAGATGTTAATTTGGAGAACTTCAGATGGGACTGTACATGTGCCTTCTTAAGGAGGGGGACCCTGTGGGCGCTGCAGGATTTCAATCCATGGTGGCGTATTGTGTTACCAATGGTTTGTGTGGTGACTGTGGTCCCAACTGACTTGAGATCATTCACAAGCTCCTCTAGTGTAGTTTTGGGCTGATCCCTCACTTTTCTCATGATCATCCTTACCACATGAAGTGAAATCTTAAATGGAGCTCCAGGCTGAGGGTGGTTGATGGTTATTTTGTATTTCTTCCATTTGCGAATAATTGCTCAAACAATTGTCTCCTTCTCACCAAGCTTCTTTCTGATGGTCTTGTAGCCCATTCCAGCCTTGTGCAGGTTAACAAATATTGTTCCTGACGTTCTTTGACATCTCTTGTCCATGATGGTGAGGTTAGAATGGGAGAAAGAGATTCTGTGGACAGGTGTCTTCAATACACATAACGAGTTGTCGTTAGGAGCACCTTCTTACATTGACAGGACTAATCTGTGTACCACATGAGCACATATTGTAGCCAGTCTGTGAAAGCCAAAATTATTTTTGGTTGGTAGGGGATCATATACTTATTTTACTCACTAAACTGCAACTCAATTTATAACATTTGCATCATGTTTTTTTGGGGTTTTTTTCGGTTGATATTCATATATATATACATATGATAACAATTGCACTGATTACTGTAAAAATGTCACTGGCAGGGAAGGGGTTAACACTAGATGGCGATCAAGGGGTTAATTGTGTTTCCTAGTGTGTGTTCTATTGGAAGGGGGAGGGGACTGTGTAGGAGAGATGACAGATCACTGTTCATACTCTGTATGAACAGACAATCTGTCTCTTTTCCCCTCAGAGAACCGGAAACTGTGTGTTTACACACACAGATCCCGGGTTCTCGGTGTGTCAGCAGCGATCGCAGGAGCCCGGCAGTGATCGTGACCGCCGACACTCGCATCAGCTCCGGGGGAGAGCAGCACGTGCACCCCTAGTGGTCACAGGGTGAAGCGACATTACATAATGTCGTTACGCCCAGCCGTGCCATTCTGCCTCAGTAAAACTGCAGCTGCTGGTCGGCAAGTGGTTAAAATCAACAGACTTATTGGCCAGATCACCAGATAAAAATGGAAGTAAGAAAGCCTAAAAAAGGAAACAAATATGGCCATCACATCTACAATCTGGTAGGCTGCAATATAATAAATGTTGCTTTTGTGTATAATACCACTTTAAAATGCAGTGCATAAATACATAGAAAGTACAGACTTCAGCAGTGTTTCATATTATTGAATAAATAATGGGTGTGTGCTGATGGGTATGATGGGCTACTGCTGTCAACAAAAGCAGAGAGGTGGATGCATGAGATTTTAGACCAGTGCTATCAATAGCGACTGAGCTTTTTTCTTATTTTTAAGGTGGTTTAATAAATAAAATGAATTGAATACATTATATGCAGCCTTTATTTGCAATGGGAGAATGCCTAATTATGGTTCAAATGGGGCCCAGGATTCAGAGGAATGTGGTTAGGAACCAAATAGCAATCTGCCTTTAGAGAGTATACAACATATGCAAATTTAACCTTCTATCGTGCAGGGGTCAAAAAATTTGTTGTGTGTTTAGTAATAGACGATAACACTGAAGTGTTAATCTTCTATAAAAAAAATTGAAAACAGAGATTAAACTGATCTGAATGAATTGGGCGGAGCACAAATTCCTTATTAGATGTGATGGTTAGGTGACCACAAACATTTGACCATATGGTATATTTATTTGCAATACACTCTGGAATTATGCTGGTCCTGCATTTTGTGGATGAAACTGCAGCTGTTCTGTATTTAAAATGTCACTAAACCCACATCATAAAAACTATCAATAAATGCTTTATTACATTATGTTCATACTCAGTCACTATGAGATTCATTTCTGTATTCTGCACAAAAAAATCCTGGTTGATCCTTCTGTTCTCTATGTCTACCTTTTGTCCATGTCCCCATCGATTAGGAGAAAAATACTTAGAAATGAATTTTATTAAAATAATAAATAATTCTAATTTTTAAAATAATTACAGTGCCACATACAAAAAGAGAAGGGATAATGTAAATTAAACAGTGTGTGTTTAGTATCACTTTAAGCTGCTTGATCACCTGTTAAATTAATTTTAGAAAGTTACCACTGCTCATGAGTTTATGTTCAGGTAATACAATATTTATGCTATTTGTTCTTCAGGCATAATGGATTTGGATCATCTTCTGAGTGAAATTTTACTTAGAAATGATCACAGTGACTTGGATAAAGAACTTCTCAAAGATATTTTACGGTACCTCCATCGAATTGGTCTCATTGTCTGGTATGAGGACATTAAGTCTTTACTTAACACTGTCTTTTTGAAACCATCATTCCTCATAACTGTCTTCAAGGTTTGATTTAATTTTTATTACTATGTACGTGTTTTCTTTAAAGTATGACCCATTTTTATTCTAATACTACCTCTTGCTCATTAACGCCTTGCATTTGGTTACTTTATTATATTCCAGATGCTGGTTAGGCATGACCTTGCCAAACAACTAGAGAGAATACCAGCTGAAGTTCTAGTTTCAGAAAGATCCTTTAAGCGTGATGTTCTAAAATGGCAAGAAATGCTACGCTCCAAGGCCATGCTTCGCTTGCAAGCTATTAGGGTACTTGTTAAACACCAGCTAGAAAATCTCCCTCTGAGGGACACGAAGGATCTCTTCCATGATTTGTTGGGAAATTTGAGAGAAGATGCTAAGTTGATAAGTCTCTTAGTCCACTTCCAGATCTGTATGCCTGTGAGAAACATAAAGGACCTCAACCCAAGAGCCCAAGAATTTGTACCTGGGAATCCATGGTCTGTAAGAAGTTCGCCAAAGGAGATGTGCTATCTTTTCCCAACATATCTCAACATCTTGATGGAAGTTACTGAACGGTGGGGTGGAGATCACAGTGAGGACATATATGTTAGAGTTTACTTTTCTCCACAAATTCCAGAAGGATTTTTTCAAAGGTATACGGTAATTATAAAAACCTATTAATGCTTACTGGTACTAAATTGTGATGTAGATTTCTTTTGAGCAGTAGACTTTTTGCATAGCTTTTGCTAACTGCTTATTAACTCTGCTAACGTTGCATCATTTGTGGCCATTTTTAAAATCTAGCTTTAGCATGCTTTGTCATGTTTCAGAAGACTGTTGATATCAATTAATTTAAAGACAAGCTTTGAACTGTAGTATTAACATATATAAATATAAATATAAATTATGGCTACCAAGTTTAGTAAATTTACATTTCAGACTCATGGTGAAATCATGCTCCTTCTACACTACCCATTGGGTGGGAAAAGGCAACTTTCTTCTAGTGAACAATGGAAAACCACTGATGATCAAAGAGAATAACCAGAGAGCTGACAGTTACCTTGAGATTCGAAGTCGAAGACCCAAAAAACCCAATGGTGAGTTCCAATATTAAGTTATCTCTATTTTAAAATGTATTGATTAAAAATTAATAGTTTTCAGATCACCATCTGACTGTGCATAGGTCCACAAAAGGCATCATGGATAACCTTAATGCATCCTTGGACAGAAGTCATTGGCATGGTTAAAAATATTATTTTCATATATATATAACTTAAAATTCACATTAACCACAGGTCTTTTGGAAACTAGATCATTACCAAGTACACTATTTATATGAGCTTCTTGAACATCTTAAAAAACCATAAACTTTGTTATGGAGTTGCATCACCTCTCCCTTTCTGGCTATAACAGTCCCTATCTTCAGCGAAGGTTATCCACAAGATTTTGGATCGATTTTGTAGGAATTTGTGTACATTTAGCCAGAAGTGCATTTTAAGGTAAAATTCTTACATTGGGCTAACATTTGTGTTGCAATTTATCCCAAACTTGAGTCCTCCACACAAAACTTATCAAACTATATTTTTATTGACCTGGCTTTGTGCGGAGTCATGTCAAAACAGAAAAGGGCTTTAAGGTTGTACTCCACAATTGTCTAAAATATCTATGCACTGTATGTTGAAGAATTAACCATGCCCTTTACGGTAAACTGCTGAACCCAACAATTTTGAGGGATGTCTACATACTTTTTGACATATAGCACACCTGTACTTTTATTTTTTAACAATCTGAATGTTACTTTATTGAAAACAATGTACAATAATAGCAAATAACAGGGTGGTATATACTGTATGCTCATAGCAGTACATAGTCAAGGTAGTGCATGGTAGAGTCGAGAATGGGTAAACAAAATGAAAAGATAGGTCCAAAAGAATAAAGGGACAATATTCAAACCCAAATTAAGCAGTAGTAGTCAGCAGCATTGGCAATGCACCATATAAGGGAGAACAAGTGTTATTACTGGGCCTCCAAATGCTATCTTCTTAGGACAATTCCTGGTAGTAAACGCCAGTTTATACATAAGCAGTACAGCATTAATTGAATTCTACCACAAAATCCAATACTGCAGTTATTACAAAAATGTATATGACTTACAAATATCAGCTATTTTATGATTGCCTTAAGCCTATATGGGGAAATCTGAACAGTTTTCAAAATTGATGATATTTTTGTATGCAGGACATTTATTGTATGACTCATTAACTTCAGCAAGGAAGCCCAGACATAATGTTATCTTGCTAGATCTTCCACAATACAGGAGATGTTGGGAAGTAGTCAGTAAAAAATAATATTTCTCGTAGAGCGCCACATATATGACTAACAGTCAACAGTCTAACAAATTAAACTACATTGTGCATTAAGCTCCAGCAAATGTGATGTTGTGACTCCAGGCTCTAGTACTAGGAACTGACTTAGGATCAAAATAAGCTGTGAATCTGTAAATCCAGTTTTATTCATTGTTTATTAAGGGACACAGGTCAGGAGGAAGTCTGAGATGTATGGGTTAAACTTCTGCCTCAAGGAGCATCAGATAGTGACACACAAATGGTCATCATGCTTCAGTTTTTTGTTAGTGTCCTAGTAGAATGGACATCTTTTCTTGTCAGAGAAAATAAAACCGATTTCCCTCTACATTTTTTTTGTTAGTACTTTTATTCAAAAAGCAAGATTCTTAATTTTCTGCAGAGGCATAAGAGATAATTTTGCAGGTTTATGGATTGTCGGATCCTTGGCGCTGCCTTGGAGGCCTCTTCTGGACCCTGCCTTGCCTGTCATGGTACCTTTGGGCTTGAGCTCCATACACCTGATGTATTGTCTTAGCCACAGAAAGCACTGTGATACATCCACTGGTATAATACTGTCCCTGAAGACTCCCTTGGAAGCATGCCCACCTGAGAGGTGAATGTCTGGAATGTAACATGTTCACTGGGCCCTGCATTGGCATATTCCAGTACCTTGTTTGGCGTAGGGTGCTGTTCATGCCACCTCTGCGATAGATACTAGAGTCTTGCCCCTTTTTTGTGGAGCCTCTCGTGTGTTACATCCCTTTACACATTTAATACTGTAGAGATTTTGTGCAGCCACACATTGTATATGACACAAGTATTCTGATAAAATATCTCTGAAACACGTGTTGCATGCAACCAGGTGCGTGCTATTCTTTCTCCTGCTACATTCCCCTACTGGGTCAATGCTCAGGAGTTTCTGTGCTCTGGGAGCACAGCACTGGGGCACTTTTCCAAAGTTTCTGCTCCACACTGGCCCCTGTGGCCTAATTCCTAATGCTGCACCACCTTTAGCTTGTCGCTCACTTGCACATATTTTTTTCTGTCTCTCCCCTATTCAGCATGAGGTAATTCATCCCCAGGTTCTCACAACAATTAAGGGTCAATCCTCCATGCTGTTGCCTACAAGTTACTTGGTTAAAGCAGAATAGGTCTTTAACCATTACTGGAAATTGCACACTTTTACATACTGGCAGATCATAAGCCCAAGGAAAACAGTCCTGTGGGCCTTTCTAGCTTATGATCCACTTACAGTATCTCTACCTAGGGACATGATATTGGCTGTCTGGACACTTGCCCCCTGCTTGAGTCCAAACATGCCTCAAAATCTTTCCCAGCTCCATCATGCATTGCTTCCTCATCAGCCTTATCCAGGAGGAATTATTGTTGCTCCCTCAGCTGAGGAAAAGGAGAATTGTAACTCATATTCTCTGGATGAGTTTGTGTCTAAGCAGGTTCAATTCTTAATGACACAACGGGGGAGATTTACTAAAATTGGTGCACACAGAATCTAAAGCAGTGGTGCATAATAACCAATCAGCTTCTAACTTCAGCTTGTTCAATGAATCTTTGACAATAACAACTAGAAGCCGATTGGTCACTATGCACTGCTGCACCGGATTATGTGTGCACTAGTTTTAGTACATCTCTACCAAGTGTGTCTGTATTTAGAGCAACATATGTGTGAATTCTATAAAACCACCAGTCAGGGCTCCCTTAAAAGTCCCCAATGTCAGGTCACCTTGAGGCGAGGTGACAGGTGCACACCGTAGAGATCAGGAGTGCACCGCAAGGTGGTGGACCCTATGGCTGATTGCTGCAGACAGGGGACAGATCCCACTGGGGTTAGAGCGTAAGATTCCCTGGGGCGCGGAGTCTAAGAGCCAGCAGGTGTTCACCAGAGCCTCTAGTGGTGAGGATGGACTTGGCTGCAACTGGCTCCAGGTCGCGACCCCCAGGGTCCCCCAGCTCACACCCACAGTAGGCAACAGGAGGATAGGGATGGAGAGGGACAAAGCCAAGGTCGGGGCCACGAGCAGACAAGAATAGTCGGGTACACGCCAAAAGGTCAGGATCACAGGCAAACAAGGATAGTCAAGACACGCCAAAGTCGGTAACGGAAAACAGTAGCAGAGCACACGGCAGGAAACAGGAAGCTAACACACAAAGAATACACAATGGTTGATCAGCACTGAGGCCTGCAGTGCACAGGTTAATATAGGGCTCCCTGATAGGGCCTTGGGTGGAGCCATGCTTAGAGGAGAGGTTATAAAAACCACCAGGTGGAAGTGGCTAGCTTCTTAGTCTGAAGACATGGGGGAAGGTAAGCAAACACAGGAAGATCACTGCATAACCATGACACCCAACCTGTGAAAATGTTCCCAGTATACTCACTAATGTAACCTGCCTAATATGGTGACTGGTTTAATTCTGACAAGCTATTTTCATTTCCCAAACGTTTTTTTGCTGAGCAATACCCTTTTAGGAGATGTTTCTTAACAAGTGGACTCTTCCCATTGTGGACCCAGCCATTTCTTGGTTTAACAAAACATTGAATATTCTTGTAAAGGACATTCCAATGTTTAAGGATTTGATTGACAAGAGACTGAAAACCCTTTCCAAGTCCCTTTTATATCTGGCAGGCCCTGCACTGCAGCCCGTCATTGCTGTCATGTCCATTTGGCAAACCTTGGGGGTTATAGATCAAGAAAATGACTAGGGCACCTGAAATGATCCTCAATCATCATTCCATTTTGCAACAATTAGAACTCATTCCTGTTGCCCTATAATCCTGTGTTCATGGGCTTGCGGATATTGTATGTCTTATATCCAGAATGAGTCTGTACATATGTGGGGTACTCTTTGGCTTGTGGTTGGTCTGCTTAACAACAAGCAAAAAAGGCCTACTGCCTATGCCTTTCAATGGAGAATGTCTTTTTCGTTCCTTACTTGACAACTTTATGTCACTGGAGGAAAGAATACCCCTTTGCCCCTTAAATAAAGAACTCTAAGCCTCAAGCTGGAAAGCTTCTTCTGAAGCTTCAACAAGTTAATTTTGTTTCCTCTAAGACATCCAAGTTCAAGTCCAAGTCTTAGGATGCAGTTCCATTGTAAGCCTTGGATGCCCAAATCTTCCAGTCATTTCACAATGAGGTAATGCCCCCATTTCTTTAGCTTTTGCAACCACTTGGACTAAAATCATCTCAGATGCATGGTTGAAGGGCATAGTATCCATATAAGGAAACCTATTCACGGTTTTCAAGACAAAAAGTGACATTTACCCCATTATGGATTTAAAACTGATCAATATTTTTACTTGATTGCAAAAATTTCACATTGAATAGACCAGGTCAGTCATCACTTTCCTACATTCTTGAGATTTTTAGGACTCTGTGTACATCAAAGATGCTTAATTGATGCGCTGGAAACATGGGTACATGCAATGTTACCTGCATTTTGCTTTGGGCACACAACACTACTAGTTTATATCCCTTTCCTTTGGTTTGTGCGCCGCACCTGCAGTATTTACCAATCTCTGGATTCACCAATTTTCCTGATACCCAGGACTCGGTTGCCTCTATCTTGGTGACTCTACAAATCCAGCCCTGGAATCAGGGAAATACTTTGTTCCCCTGGTCTGGAAGATTCTCTCCAGAGATACCAGCCTGACAGGCTGGGGAGGAATCCTATACAAGGGACCAGGTCACCAGAGGAAACTTTTCTCCTGGTCAACATACTGGAGCTATGAGTGATTTGGTTACCCCTTCTATGCTTCACCTCTTGGCTGCAAGGTCATCCAAACTGGATTCAGTCAGACAGTGGCACAGCAGTGGCATCTGGGAGGAACCACAAGGCTTGCGACTGAAAGGGAAGCCAATCAGATTATACTTGGTTGGAACAGCACTACAGCACTGTCTGCCATGCACCTTCCAGGCATGGAAAATTGGCAGACCAGCTACCTCAATCAACATTGTCTGGACTCAGGAAAATGGTCTTTTCGTCTTGAGGTTTTTCAGGTCCTCTCTCACCAGTGGGTAACACTCAATATGTAACTTCTGGCTTCCAGATTCAACAACAAACTCTGCAAGCTTGTTTGCAGGTCTAGGGATCCTGTAGCCATAGCTGAGGATGCTCTGGTGACTTTGTGGAATCAGTTCAACCTGATCTTCTCCATTGCTCTTCTGAAGCTCCCGCCTCGTCTGCTCTGAAATATCTAGGGAGAAAGGCATATCAGTGATTCTCATTGTACCAGACTGACCCAGGTGAATGTGGTACTCAGACTTCATCAAATTCCTGGCAGTCTCCTGGCTCTTTCACTGCTTCATAATCTGGCATTGAAGGCTTGGCTGTTGGAACCCAGTTCCTTAGGGATTATAGTCTATGTGATTCGCTTAATCCTATGCTCTTAAAAGCAAGGAAATCCACATACCATCAAGCTGTTTAAGTTGATCTCTTGGCTACATCTTCTTTTAGACTGACTGTCATTGTTTTCATCATTTCAGAAGGTCACCATAAGGGACCTGCCCTTTGTTCCACCACTTCCAGGTGGCTCAGGCAGCTTACGGTTGAAGCCTATGGACTTAAAGATTAAGCTCTACATTTCCCTGTTAAAGTGCACTCCACCAAATTAGTAAGGGCTTTTCAACATCAGGCTTCTTGCAAGTCTGCCACCTGGTCATCGGTTCGGGTGTTCTCTAAGGTTTACAAGGGGAATGTTCAAGCCTCATCTGATGCCAGCTTCATACATAAGGTCCTTCAAGCTACTATTTGAGCTGCAAGCAGATCCCTTGCTTACAACTTTTTTTGTTTTGCTAGTGTCCAGTTCAACTACAGGCAGCATTATAACTCACACGTTTCAGAATTCTTTCTGGCCCTGTGTACATACTGTGTAAATAAAGTTAATTTACGGTTATTCGAAAATTCTAATTGAATTCTTTTTTAAATGCAGATTTTGGGCCTCTCTGGGATTTTAAATTAACAATCCTTTCCATTATGGAGAAGCTTTGCAAGGAGTGGCCTGGACTTTTTTACTACATCCGGACCCCTTGTAGGACGGTGGGATGTCCAGACGAGTTTGAATGGCCGGATATTGAGGGTCCTGGTTCAGTCTTTGACATGTATGTATTGTTTCATGGATAAAAATGTTTTCACAGCTGGTAAGAATTGCTATTATGGAGTGAAATAGGACCTGTCTTTACAGAGTCAGTCCACTAGCAAGTCAAATTAAATTATATGTGTCTAGGGCTACTTTCATTGTTTTAATATTACATCAAGGAGATTATTATTACAGTGCCTTGAAAGTATTCATACCCCTTGAAACTTTCCACATTTTGTCATGTTATAACCAAAAACGTAAATGTCTTTTATTGGGATTTTATGTGATAGACCAACACATAGTGGCACATAATTGTGAAATGAAAGGAAAAGGATAAACGCTTTTCAATATTTTTTTTTTTTTACAAATAAACATCTGAAAAGTGTGGTGTGCATTTGTATTCAGCCCCCCCAGTCAATACTTTGTAGAACCACCTTTCGCTGCAAGTACAGCTGCAAGTCTTTTTGGGGATGTCTCTACCAGCTTTGCACATCTAGAGAGTGATATTTTTGCCCATTCTTTGCAAAATAGCTCAAGCTCTGTCAGATTGGATGGAAAGCATCTGTAAACAGCAATTTTCAATTCTTGCCACAGATTCTCAATTGGTTTTAAGTCTGGACTTTGACTGGGCCATTCTAACACATGAATATGCTTTGCTCTAAATCATTCAATTGTACCTCTGGCTGTATATTTAAGGTAGTTGTCCTGCTGGAAGGTGAACCTCCGCCCTAGTCTCAAGTCTTTTGCAGGTTTTGCCCTGTATTTGGCTCCATCCGTCTTCCCATCAACTCTGACCAGCTTCCCTGTCCCTGCTGAAAAGCATCCCCACAACATAATGCTGCCACCACCATGTTACCATGGGCCTCTTGACTGCTTCTCTGATTAATGCCTGTCAGGTTAGGTGGATGGCCATGTCTTGCAGGTTTGCAGTTGTGTCATATTCTTTCCATTTTCAGATGATGTATGGAACAGTGCTACATGAGATGTTCAAAGCTTGGGTTTTTTTTTCTTCTTATAACCTAACCATGTTTTAAACTTCTCCACAACTTTATCCCTAATAAGTAAATAGAGTTCTGACCTGTCTGGTGTGTTCCTTGTGGCCTTCATGGTGCTGTTTGTTCACTAACCTCTGCGGACTTCACAGAACAGCTGTATTTATGCTTAGATTCAATTACACACAGGTGGACTCTATTTACCAATTAGGTGACTTCTGAAAGCAATTGGTTCCACTAGATTTTAGTTTGAGGTATCAGAGTAAAGGGGGCTGAATACAAATGCATGCCACACTTTTCATATATGTAAAAAAAATGAAAAACATTTATTGTTTTTTTTTCCACTTCCCAATTATGTGCCACTTTGTGTTTGTCTATCACTTTCCAGTATCTAACAAAATCTGAAATAATGTTTTAGGATGGACTGACCATTTAAAGCAAACATTTGCTTTGCCCAAGCAGGAGAAATCAACATGTTCCATGCCCAGCAGCTCATACTCATATTTTCTTTAGTGCCCCAATTTAAATAATATATGGGAGCTTGTGGCTCTCTCGCTACCCCCTCACGTGACAGCAGTGTAGCTTGGTGATCCCACAGAGATGGAGAGAGAGCCCTCACCTTGTGTAAACTCTCACAAGGACAAATCAGAGCTTGTGCTGGGCTTCCTTTCCTCACTTTTGGTGGCTGAATGGAACAATGGGAGAGCGGATGTAAAGTACTGTATGTGCAGCTGAGAATGGGTGCTTTAAAATAATCTGTTGTTTTGCCCTGCATTGCCTTAAATAAAAACTATAGAAGAAAATCTAGAGAACAAACTGAAAAGGCATTTGTTGCATGCAGTTGGCTTGTTAAACATAGTAAATTAACACATCCAGCGCTGCAAATCCTATTAAAATAAAAAGAACTATTCTAAATTGTGCTGTGAAAATATTAAACGTAAAGCGTTATTTTTTTTTTCAACTTTCCATCTATTGAATCTTCTGCCCTTGTTGTTTTAACTTTGGATAGTAAAACGTTTTTTTTTTCTGTCAGTAAATACCTTCATGTTTCTTGTCTGGTAATACGCCTAGGCTTATGACATCATGCACAGATCTCTCTCTCACTCTCATGGGAGTTTGCCAGAAAGAGAGGGAGGGATGAGCCATAAGAGGGCCAATGAGAGCTGCAGAGCTGAAGGTGTGTCTGAATAAATCCGGGAAGTGAACAGGCAGCAGCTTCAGCTGCCCACAGTTAAAACAGTTGCAGCCAGTGGAGAGAGATTTCTGCAGCATATTTGGCAATGTACTTGAATCACAGTATATATAAAATAATATGCAAAGTGATTGGAGGGAAGCTTCAGAATGGCAAATATGTTTTTATTACAAATTATGTGAGCAGACTGCAGTTCCTCTTTCATATCATGTGTTGCCAGCTGTGACGCTTTCAGGTGTATTCACCTCACCCCAAAAATATATAATGTTTATTTTATATAGCGAAGCGCAACACTAACAACAGTTAAAAATAAAGCCCAGTCCAAATCCAACAAATGTATCAAAAATGTATCAAAAACTTTGTCCAGCACCCAAGTGCTCCTTTTGACAAACGATCAAACTTCTTGTGTGAAGAATGTATCAAACTTCTTGTGTGAAGAATGTATCAAACTTCTTGTGTGAAGAATGTATCAAACTTCTTGTGTGAAGAATGTATCAAACTTCTTGTGTGAACAATGTATAAGCCCTTGTACACCCGGTCAGAAATTCCGATGGAAAATGTCCGATCAGACCGTGTTGTCGGATAATCTGACTGTGTGTGGGCTCTATCGGATTTTTTCCGTTCGGAATGTCCGACCAACAAAGTTTGAGAGCTGGATATAACATTTTCTGACAACAGGATCTGATCTGACTTTGTCTGATCGTTTGTAGGGAATTCCGATGGGACAAAGTGCCAGGCATGCTCAGATCAAATTACAAGACGAAAGCTATTGGCTACTAGCCCGTCGCAACGAACGAACGTCATCACGTTCCGAACGATCGGATTTTCCGACAACTTTGTCCGACTGTGTGTATGCAACACTAGTTTCGGCCAAAATCCGTCGGAAAAAATTCCGACGGATTTTGTTGTCAGAATGTCAAACCGTGTGTACAAGGGCTCAAACGTCTTGTGTGAACAATCTATCAAACTTCTTGTGTGAACAATGTATCAAACTTTTTGTGTGAATAATGTATCAAACTTCTTGTGTGAATAATGTATCAAACTTCTTGTGACAAATAATCCACCACCGGCTGTAATGCCTGCTCACCTCGTGCTGTATAATAAAACACCTTTCAGTATCATCCAACCATATACTCCAGACAGCCACCTCCTCACTCCACTCCCTACATATTGACAATTAGCCATGTCTCCCGACTCTTCCTCCTCTCTCAAACTCCACCGTATATAATATGGGCCAAAAAAGCAACCCCGTAGTGTTCTCCATATAAACAGTTTTATTGTTCCCACTCATTTACAAAACACTACAAGAGATAAAACAACATGCGCTTGTATAGTACTTTCAACAGCCAGCTCACCTCTTTAGACTCGACCGTAGCGGTGGTGTGATGTCACAGACTCGGCTCCTCCTTCCTAGATGCATTACGCCCTCCTCCGTTTAGTAAGGAGGAGTCAAGTCTGTGACATCACACCACCGCTACGGTGGTACAAGCAAAATCCCATCCATTTCAATGGCCACCTGTTCACAATTTGAGCATTTCTCAGCTTGTAAAATGCCCAACAACCAAAATCTCATTCATTTTAATGGCTCCCTCTTCACATCGCTCGTAAAATGCTTGTAAAAAACACACTCTCCACCTCTAATTCCCCCCCCCCCCCCCCTTGTGATTTCTATTGGCTAAACAAAAAAGCCTGAAGCTGTAAAACGCTTGTAATACACTTCTAAAAATGCTTTTAAAAAAAAGCTTGTAAAAAAGCCAGAAAAAGCCAGTAATCGATACGCTCAGGTGTGAATAGAGCCTGATACTTTGTCAATAGAAGCACTGGTTGCCGGATGATATTTTGATACATTTTTAGATACATTTGTTTGATTTGGACTGGACTTTATTTTATTTTATTTTTTTAATTTATTCTTTATTAAATATTTTACTTTATTTTTAACTGTTGATAGTGTTGCGCTTCACCACATAAAATTATTAGAATCTATTTTTGGGGTTGTTAAAAGAGCAAAAAGGGAGAGGTTATAGTCCCTGTCAGGTTTTTATTGCTATCTCTGTCCATGTTATGATGGCCTTATACACTTAAATAAATATTCAATCTTTTCCATTTCCATTCACTGTCCAAGGACCACGGCTATGGAATGCGCTACCAACCAACATCCGCCTGGAAGAAAACCACCAGGCCTTTAGGAAAAAACTCAAGACCTTCCTCTTCTACAAGTTGGACAACTAAGCTCTTCACAGCGCCTTGAGGCGATTCAGTTCGCGTTGTGCACTATACAAATATTTCACTCACTCACTCATTTAATCTCTCCCAACAGGAATAATGAATCTATAGTCAACAACTTTGATAGCTATGACACACAGGGAAGTTTTTCACCATACAATTTAACCACTTGCCGCCCGCCCTATAGGCAATTGACGGCTGCAAAGTGGTTGCATAATCCTGACCGGACGTCATATGACGTGATCAGGATTATGAGCCGCTGCGCGCCCCTGGGGGCGCGCATCGCGGCGATCGTTGTTGCGGGGTGTCAGTCTGACACCCGGCAACTACGATCTCGGTAAAGAGTCTCCGACGGAGACTCTTTACCACGTGATCAGCCGTGTCCAATCACGGCTGATCACAGTGTAAATGGGAAGAGCCGGGGGTCGGCTTTCGCTCACTCGCGTCTGTCAGACGCGAGTAGAGGAGAGCCGATCGGCTGCTCCTCTGACAGGGGGGGTCTGTGTGGATCGATTATCAGCACAGCCCCGCCGAGGATGCCCACACTGGACCACCAGGGACGCCACCAGACCACCAGGGAAAAGGTAATCCTCCCTAGACCACCAGGGATGCCAGTCAGCACAATGGGTGCCAATCAGTGCCCATAATGGATGCCAGTCAGTGCCCACAATGGGCATCACTGATTGGCATGCATTATTGTTTGGCACTGATTGGCATCCATTACTATAGTATAACACCAATGCCGCCTATGAGTGCCCACCTGTGCCACCTATGAGTGCCCACCTGTGCCACCTATCAGTGCCCACCTGTGCTGCCTATCAGTGCCCACCTGTGCCGCCTATCCATGCCCACCCATGCCCATCTGTGCCGCCTATCCATGCCCATCTTTGCCGCCCATCTATGTCGCCCATCCATGCCAATCCGTGCCAGCTATCAGTGCCAATTTGTGCCACCTATCAGTGTCCGTCCGTGTCGCCCATCCGTGTCGCCCATCCGTGTCGCCCATCAGTGCCGCCTATCAGTGCCACATATCAGTGCCACTTCATTGGTGCCCATCAGTGCCGCCTTATCAGTGCCCATCAGTGTAGCCCCATCAGTGCCCATCAGTGAAGGAGAAAACGTTCTTATATACAAAGTTTTGAAACTGAAACAAAAAAAAACTTTTTTTTTTCAAAATTTTCGGTATTTTTTTATTTGTAGCGCAAAAAATAAAAACCGTAGAGGTGATCAAATACCACCAAAAGAAAGCTCTATTTGTGGGAAAAAAATGATAAAAATTTCATTTGGGTACAGTGTAGCATGACCGCGCAATTGTCATTCAAAGTGCAACAGCGCTGAAAGCTCAAAATTGGTCTGGGCAGGAAGGTGTTTAAGTGCCCTGTATTGAAGTGGTTAATAATCTGAACAATTGAAATATGATTGAATTCATGAACAAAGCATATCAGTGCTGCAGTTCGATTCAACACGATTAATAATTTTCCACCCTGGCCAATTGACTCAGTTTAATTCAGGAATATGCAATCGGCGGACCTCCAGCTGTTGTAAAACTACAAGTCCCCTCATGTCTCTGAGTCTGGGTGTCATGCTTGTGGTTGACGTAATCTTGCTATGTCTCACGGGACTTGTACTTCTGCAACAGCTGGAGGCCCGCTAATTGCATATCCCTAGTTTAATGGAATCCGATCTAAAAGGAACCAAAATTTATTGGAATGGAAGTTATGCCTTTTTAATTTGATCACTTTGATTGAATTGCACATTGATCAGTTAATAAAATCAAAGTGTGTATGGCCACCAGCAAAGAGTTTCATGCTCTCTAATTGTCTTGATCACCGTCTCCAGAAATGAAGGTGAGTGTAAATCCAAGTTGCCACCAGAACATGAATATTAAGAAAGTCTTACCATGGGGACAGACAGTTGACGACTGTCTAAGAGGGTACTTTCCTCATATTGAAAAGATATCCTCTCCCTTCCTGTTGATGGCAAAAACAAGCTCTAAGAAAAAGACAGAATTTTTAACCCTAATTTAAAAAACAGGGGGCTTGCTTTAAATATACTTTTATCCAGCCTAAAACTCCAAATCTTCAATGTTGGTTGGTGTTTTTATATATTTTTTTATTTATTTTTTATAAATGATGTTACAACTGTATTTTTCATTACTAAAGGAATAAAGATGACTTTAAAACATGTGAGACCTGCTGCAACACAGTCAGGATGGAGCTACTTCTACCAAAAGGTAAATGCTGGGCCTGGCAAACATTCATACTTCTGAAGCCTGTCATATCCTTTAGAATAAGGTTCTCATGTAATGCCGCGTACACACGACCGGACTTTTCAATGGACTTTTGGCGGAGGTCGCCTTTCTGAACGAGCGGACTTGGCCACACATGACTGTACTAAGTCCGTTCGAAAGTACATTAGTTTTGAATGTGATGACATAAACGGGACTAAACAAGGAAGTTCAATAGCCAGTAGCCAATAGCTGCACTTGCATCGTATTTGGTCCGTCGGACCAGCACACAGACAAGCGGTTTTCCCAATTTTTAGTCCGTCGGACTTGAGTCTGTCAGATAGATTTGAAACATGTTCTATTTCTAGGTTTGTCTGATTTTTTTTTAAAAAAAGCAGTCAGACTAGCTGACTATACGATCAGATTGTCTGACGGACTGATCCCGTCGGACCTAGTCTGCCGGAAAGTCCGGTCGTGTGTATGCGGCATTACTCTGCTCATTCATTTTTTATTCTGCTGAATAGTAGCATGTAAATGTGTCTGTTATACAGAAAGCTACACGAGTTAGCAAACCAGACACTGATTTTGAAATCAATTTGCTCACCATTAATGTGTATTAGGGATAAAACATGCCTAGGTTCACTTCTTTTGTTTGTATTATTATGCATCCATGCTTTTTTATATAATGTATTTCCTTATGTATTTTTCTATTTTGTATAATAAAAACTATTTTTTTTACATGATACATACTTTTTGGTATATATGTTTTGGGAGTGCCATTAAAGTCCCACCCCCAGGGGGTTTCCATTGTTAATTCAATCATGGGATGCAGCACACCTGTTTTTCAACAACCCAGAACTTTGTTTCATTTCTGGAAAAATGGTCAAACAGTCCCATAGACACCCTCCAAAACCTTATGAGCAGCCTTCCCAGAAGAGTTGAAGCTGTTATAGCTGCAAATGGTGGGCCAACTCAAAATTTAACCCTACAGACTAAGACTGGGATGTCATTAAAGCGTATCTGCGTGTAAAGGCAGGTGTTCCAATACTTTTGGTAAGATGTGAACAGGTACAATAGAAAGCAATGTTATTTCACATGTCATGCAAATTGAATGCGGTTCAAAACAGCATCCTGCTCCTCCATATTTTTTTTTTTGCTCCTGGCATCTGAACAGAACAGCCGGGAAATACAGTAAAGGTGAGTATGTGTTGCTGGGCAGGAAGGACATTAAAGCAGACCTGTTGCACATCCCTGCATGGGCTAAGAAAACATTTTCTTTAAGGGGGCAGGCCATAAAAAACTGATATATTTTCCCTTTTGTTAGTATGTAGAGTCTGCAATAGGATTTAAATGGCACCTGATGGTTAAAAAAACTTCTTCCAACTGTCCTGGACCAGTTATTGCTCCAAAAATTGGTTACTAGTTATTAGCTTACATTGTCACACAAAGAGAAATAAAAGTAAAAAGTAAAACACAAAAAAACAAAAATTGGATACACAAAATAAAAAACTAATATAAAGAACACAAAATTAAATAAACTATACTACTCTAAATACACACAAAAAAAACACACCTTCCAAATAAAAAGATTTTTTTAGTTACTAATGGTAAAATAAATGTTGCTATACTCACTCCTCTTCACTACTGTGTCTATGCTGTACTTCACACAATGCTTTTGTGACAAAATATTTGGAGTGGTCAGGTAATAATAATAATAATGGTCTGCTGCAAAGTAGAATATTGTGACGCACTGTGAAATATTTTATTATTTCATTACTGACGTTTTCTTCACTGTCTTTACACAGCTTCCAGTCAGGCAAATAACTCTCGTGTGCCACCAAGTATCCATATCACCAATTATGGGGAAGCCTCAATTGTATCTCACTAGTAATGTGAAGAAAACTGATTGCTACATTCCTATAAACCAGGTCAGTGAATTTTGAAACGTAAAAGAGTCAAATATATGATAAATATAAATATATATATATACATACCAATCAGCCATAACTTTATGAACACTGACAGGTTAGATGAATGACATTGCTTATCTCATTACAATGGCATCTGGAAGCCAATGGGATATATTAGACAGCAAGTAAACATGTTGTCTTTGAAGTTGAGGTGTCCAAAGTAGGAAAAATTACCATCGCGGTTTGTTGTGTATGGGACTACGTAGCCACAGACCGGTCCGGGTGCCCATGCTGACCCAGGTCCCCAACCAAAAATTCCTAAACAGGGGCTTAAGCATTAGAACTAGACCACAGAGCAATGGAAGAAGGTAGCCTGATCAGATGAATCACATTTTCTTTTGCATCATGTGGATGGCTGGGCACGCTTGCGTGACTTACTTGGGGAAGAGATGGCATCGGGATGCAGCATGGGAAACAGGCAAGGCGGCAGATGCAGTGTGATGCTTTGGGCAATATTCTGCTGGGAAACCTTGGATCTTGCCATTCATGTGGATGTTACTTGGCATATGCCACCTACTTAAGCATTGTTGCGGACCAAGGACAACCGTTTATTGAAACTATATCCCCTGATGGCAGTGACCTCTTTAAGCAGGATAATACGCCCTGCACTACTGCCAAAATTGTTCAAGAATGGTTTGAGGGGTACAACATTGACTTTGAGCTGTTGACTTGGTCTCCAAAGGGCTATCCAATTGAGCATCTGTGAGATGTGCTGAGAAAACAACTCCAATCCATGGAGACCCCACCTCATAACTTATACAACCTAAATGGATTTGCTACTGACATCATGGTTATCCAAAGCAATATTAAACAATATTAAAATCTTCTACAGGTAAATATTTTAATTAACAACTATATGTAAGTTAAAGATTGAAAACTGGTCATCTACATACTACAAAGAATGACTTATAAAATGTTTTTGTAATATGTAAACCCATTTAAGGCTGAAAATTAATACAGGACCAAGGCATTTAGTAATTGGATATAAAACAACTGATATCTAAGTCTAATGTTTAGGCCCTTAGGGGCTAGTGTTAAAATACAGTTTTTATGGTATTAATATTGATATTCTGTAAATTATATTGACGAGGAAAGTTCCAAGAAAGTCTGTTCAGTTCTTGTGTAAAAACTCAAAAATATATTTATTAATAAAATAGCAAAATATTCCAAGAACAATATCAAAATGTAGAATGTAAAAAAAACATCAATGATGTATTATATTCTTAAGATGAAGATTGAATCAGATGTGTCTCTTTGTGTGTGCATCAAGTTTCCTTGTGATGTGTCTGAAGCAAATCTCCCAACTGTGTTTCTATTACTCGCTTTTACTGTACACACGAGCGGAATGTCCGACAGAAAAAGTCAGATGGGAGCTTTTCCTCATATATTCCGATCGTGTGTATATCCCATCAGACTTTTTACGTTGAAAATTCTGGCAGACCTAGAAAGAGAACATGTTCTAAATTTTTCCCACGGAGCCAATTCCCATCGGGAAAAACGCTCATATGTATGCTGTTCCGACATACCAAAAACGACGCAAGTTCGAGACGGAAGCTATTGGCTACTGGTCCATCCCGAAATTAACTGTTTTTGGGCTGTTTTCAGGTCATAGTGTGTATAAAAAAGTCCATATCACAGCTATACGGGCATCACTGTGCTTAATGTTGGTGTATTCTTAGTTATTCTTGTTAGTGATTCTAGTAGGCATGAGGCTGTGTCTTCTGTCTTGTTTAGTAGATTTATAAAATCCCCACTGTGTTTGAGATAAGAGGGGCTTTACTTGCCAAAGGCTTCACAAATACATCCAGAAATCCCCCTAATATACTGAATAAATAATCTATTCCACTTATAATTGGCCTACCAGGTGGATTTTGCTGTTGTTTTAGATATTTGGGGTACTAAGTAAATTACAAGTATTTTGGGGGCCTCGGGTATTATGTACCTACTTTCATTTTTTATTAATACCATTTTTGGCCCCTTTGTCTACTAAACTTTTCAGTTGATTTTTAAAATTATTACTTGGATCACCCCTGAGTTTTTTAAATGTTTCTCCATCATTTCGAATTTTGGACATTTCTACATTACAGTTCTCTTTATTGAGGACAATAATACCCCCTCCTTTTTCCGCTGGGCGAATAACAATGTGCTTTCTCTTCTCTAGGGATTTTATATCTTTTCATATATTATCACATTTTCTCCCCTTTTTAGTCTTGATATCCTGCTCCACCATATTTCTAAATACTTCAATGCAATGGAAGTTCTATTTATTGGGGTTAAATGTGGATAGCCCAGCATACCTTCATAGGTCTAGTGGCATCCATGCCTCGATAGGTCAGATGGGTGAGGCCTGTTTTGGCAACAAAAGTGTTACCTAATCAATATTAGGTGGGTGGTCACAAAGTTGTGGTGTGTTGGTGGTTATAATGGTTGATCGGTATACACACACTATAGAGGATAAAGTTACAGGTTTTTTTTCACAGGCCGCCATCTCACCTGTTCTCCAGCAATTCATTCCTGTGCTAGAGCTGTGGGCCTAATTCCTGGTTAAACTCAGTGTATCTCTGTTTTACTGCTGAGACATGGTTAATAAACTGCTCCCCTCCCCATATGTCAATGTTCAGACCTGACATTTGACTGCTCAGGCTCAAGCACTGCATCCTGGATGTTGGGGGAAAAAGGTCACACGTTCCCCCATACCCAGAAGTACCAGGCATTTTTGAGGGCTTCAACAGACAAATAAAGTATCTGGGAAATACTCTGAAGATGAGAATAAGTGGAAGTGAGATGGCTTATTTATTAATTAAAAGAATCACACATAAACGAAGCACGTACTTATTGCTCAGTCAGCATACATACCATCAATGTTTCCAAATGGCAAAAGCGTGTCCAGCGTGTCCAGCAGCTGAGACATTGCCTACATTACTTTTAGCAGTCAATAACCTATTTATATATGAAGCATATGACTGTCGTGACAGGAACAGGGGGACTCATAATGGGTTGTGTTCTAGCTCTGGCACTAAGGCAGGCAAGTGTAATTCAGTTCATGAGCATTAAGAATAGGGTCCATCTCCAAAACCAGCAATGCTGTCTGCACCCATAGTTTATTTTTGAAACGGTGTACCAAAAAGAAAAAATAATTAACATGTATTTAATAAAAAATGCTATGTGGACATTTTCTTCTCTAATATTTTATTTTATATTTACAGGACACATGGAAAAAAGAATACAAGAATTCATTATCCAAGTGGAATCATGCACTGTAATTAAAATGTTGTTAAAGAAACAATTTACAATAAAATTACTTATTTACATGTTATTGGATATAATAATTTCACATTCAGAAGCAACACACATTTAGTAAAAATACAAAAATATAGATATAAAACATAATATATATCTCTATTTAAAAACTTGTGAGCTTAACATGCTCCTCACACATTCCATGAACAGACCCACTCTGTGAAATCACCCAATATTGCAAGACTTCCAAACGCTTTTTCAGTAAGCTAGTGCAAAGGCTGCTGTACAAAGTGCACTGATCCAAGCCAATCAATCCGATTTCAGTTTACTATGATATATGATATTTGTTTGTCTGCCATGAATTACTGCAGATTACTTGTCGTGTAAACTGCATGTCTTTGCTCTGCTTGACTGAATAAGCGATGCAGTTTTAAGTTTCGGGCGATGTCACGCATGTGGGTGCGTCCATTCTTGCCAATCTACTACCCATACATACTGACCAGCAGAAGTATACTGTGCAAAATGAAAGGCCACGCATTAACATCATCTGAAAACCAAACCCAAAGTAGTGAATATATCTAAAACAGCATTTTACTTCTTAAAGCATATTCTCCTGTTATCCAGGTATTCATTGGCTATACTGGCCGCTTCTAATTAGGTATACTTTGGCATGAGCATATGAAGTTAAAATGTACTTGTGTAAGTTGAAGTGTAAATATATCAAAGTTTGTGGATTAGGCAGAATAAATTTATGGTCCAAGGAATGTACAAAGGACAAAGGGACATTCATTTGGATTTAGGTGGGAACATTTCACCATTGGTATATGTAGCTGTGAAATGCTTCACAACAGGAGTTACGGTAAATTGCTAAAAGAGGTTTGGTAAGTTCCTTTAAATTATTCAAAGTTTTAATTAGGAAGCATCACGTATTTTTTCACCCAGTAAACTTAAAACACTTTGGGGCAAGGAGGAGTCCCCTCCCCCAACCCAGAGGCAAAGTTGGTCATAGTTTCCTCTGGACAAAACTGTTGGAATTGATCAGAGGTTAAACCTATTTAGCCATTTACAAATGCAATACATTTGTTTTAACACCTTTCTTAGTCCTACTATTTTAATAATATAATGCAAGAACAGGATGTGACAACGTGATCATAAAAAGTCCACCTCTCATCATTCTTAACAGATATTAAAGGAGAAGTATAGCCAAAACTCTTTTCGTCATACTTCTCCTGTGAGTCAGAGGACTCTAAAGTCTGCTTTTAGCTGACGTCACTCCGCTGGCTCAGGTTGTGCAGGGATCCTGACAATAATGTCAGAGATCTGCTCAGATTCCTGACCAGCAGCTGGATCAGGCTCTAAGCGCAGTGCTGAGAGCCTTAGCAAGCTGATCCCACCTCGTCCGCGGTCTGGCACTCCAGTGAGCCTTGGAGGAGCAGAGTGGAGAGCCAGTGACTGACAGACACCGCTTCTCTGCACACGGAAGACCCGATAACTGAGCAATCAGCAATCTTTGATCACTCAATTCTTGGTGTAGAGGCGGCGGAGGACAAATGCAGCATCAGATCAATGCTGCATCTACATAGGTAAGTATACATTTTTTTTATAGAATCACACACTTCTCTTTAAAGGTGATATTTACTTTATATAAATATATAATAATATTTTTTTTTCATTGCTGTCTGTAATATTGAAAAGAAGGTCATGGGTGAAGAAACAATCTGTCCACTGAAAAATTCCATAAGCCACAAACAATCACACAATCCTTGCCTAAACCGAGATTGTGGCCATGGGTCTACTCTGCATCCACTAGTGTAGTGGTCATCAACCTTGACCTCAGGGCCCACTAACATGCCAGGTTTTATGTATTACCTTGGGGAGATGCAGACTAGAATACTGCAATCACTGAGCAGCAAATGAGATCACCTGTGATGTATTTCAGTTATCTTGCAAACCTGGCCTGTTAGTGGGCCCTGAGGACAGGGTTGATGACCACTGCACTAGTGGGAATGGGGAGAAAATATGGAATTCCCAGAATCAGTTTTACCTTGCCTTGATTTCCTGTGATTGAGCAAAATTTAGAAGCCCCCATTCAACCTATATATATATTGGGGAGTGTTCTGCAATATAGGATAATCCCATTTCTTATAATATTAAAGAGACGTAGCAAAACGCAACTTCACTGGGTGACGAGAGCCTTGTTTTTAAGTATTTACCTTTACACCAAGTCAGTCTTCTCGAAAACTGAATAGATTTGAAGACAGCATAGTGTACTCTACAAAGAAGACTTGTGAAATTAAAAGGTTAAATGGCCGCAAAAGATCAATACATCTGCATCATTCCCAATACGCAGTTCTACTACTGTACCCAAAAAGTCTCAGGCTAATAAACACAAATTAGACCAGTTTGGATTTGTAGTTACTACCATGCTCGGACTTTGAAGTCAATGCAAATATATTCCATTCAGCATTTCCTGGATTGATTCCTTTTTGGAATAAATGCAGAGATAGATACTGAATGCTTTATTAAAGTTCACACATATAAACACTACTTAGTAGCAATATGTGCATTAATTAATTCACTGTAATCCCCTCATGTGCTACGAGACACATAAGATAGATCCACCGTTAAAGAGAAAGTTTATTTGACTGAGATAAATAGACTAAATATAAATATCAAGTTATGTTTTCCAAAAGGATAACTTGGATAGCAATTTACTCATTCAAATATATAGAAAAAAAACATGCCTCTTTAGTGCACTGCTTAAAACCACAGCCTCATAATTGGAGACAATATCAGCCTTTAGAATAGCTGCTGTTGCAGTGCTTATGTCCAACAGGTACTCTCCAATGGTAGCTGATCTAGCCAACTAATTCACAATGTTTGGAAGACGCCAACATACTGAATGCAACAAATTCTGGCACAATAAGTGCCTAATAGTAACGTAGCCTTCCACCAATAGTTATTTGATTACAGTGTAATTGGATGCAAATATTTCAAAAAGCGTAAAATACGTGTCATAAACTGTAATCTTTAACATGAAAGACAGGAACATACCTATTCAAAATTCACGTTGTAAAATACTACAGGACCACTGGATCTGTAGTTCAGGAATGTTTTTAAAAGCAACACACCAACCTAAGGCAAACCACCACAGTTTGGCAGCTGTTTGACTTGGTGTATTCGGTTTTCTGGTCCAGACAACCTTGTTTTTGCTGAACTAAAACAAGTCGGGGAAACAACTCAGATCAAAGTCCATTAAACAAGGCATTTCATGGCTGTTGAAAGAACTTGTATTGGAGATCTGTAGGCTAATCAGTTCATTTTGGAGTGAAGAAGCGCCTTGTTGCTGTGCGATCTGGTGCCAGAAGGTGCAGAAACTTGGAACAAGCTGGGGGAGGGAAAAAATAATTGATAAGTATAACATAGAAAATCAGACCTCTTTTATGTATTAAACACTATGCAATCAGGCATTCTTTTCTTTATGTGAATGTTATTCATAGTTTGTATTAATACTTTAAAAACCCAATAAAAGTTTTGTGAAGTAAATTCTATGCAAGCAGTTGTGAAAATTGGTAAATCATAAAGGACTAAATAATAAAGACAAAGAATAATGCACATCAAACCATAGAAACCAGAAATAATCTTATTGATTTGCTTGTTCTAACCTGATAAAAAAATAACCATTTGTTGGCTGCTGGTTACTGCACATCATTGCCTATTGCCAAAATGTAATTTTCAAACAAGCTGGCTGTAAGGATTCTAATGTTGTCAAATATACATTCCCTGGCTACTTTATTAGGTACAGCCATTCAATTGCTTGGTAACACAAATTGCTAATCAGCCAATCACATGGCTGCGACTCAATGCATTTAGGCATCTAGATGTGGTGAAGACGACTTGCTAGCGTTCAAACCGAGCATCAGAATGGGGAAGAAAGGGGATTTAAGTGTCTTTGAATTTGGCATGGTTGTTGGCGCCAGACAGGCTGGACTGAGTATTTCAAAAACTGCTGATCTACTGGGATTTTCACGCACAACCATCTCTAGGGTTTACAGAGAATGGTCTGAAAAAGAAAAAATATCCAGTGAGCAGCAACTGGGTGGATGAAAATGGCTTGTTAATGTCAGAGGAGGATGGGCAGACTGGTTTGAGATGATAGAAAGGCAACAGTAACCCAAATAACCACTTGTTACACCCAAGGTATGCAACGTACCATTTCTGAATGCACAACACATTAAACCTTGAAGCAGATGGGCTACAACAGCAGAAGACCACACCAGGTGCCACTCCTGTCAGCTAAGAACAGGAAACTGAGGCTACAATTCACACAGAAGATTGGAAAAAATGTTGCCTGGTCTGAGGAGTCTCGATTTCAGCCACGACATTCAGATGGTAGGGCCAGAATTTGGCATGAACAACATGAAAGCATGGATTCATCCTGCCTTGTATCAATGGTTCAAGCTGGAGGTTGTGTAATGGTGTATAAGATATTTTCTTGGCACACGTTGGGCCCCTTAGTACCAACTGAGCATCGTTTAAATGTCACGGCCTACCTGAGTATTGTTGCTGACCATATCTATCCCTTTATGACTAAAGTGTACCCATCTTTTAATGACTACTTCCAGCCGGATTATACACCATGTCACAAAGCTCAAATAGTCTCTAACTGGTTTCTTGAATATGACAATGTACTCCAATGGCCTCCACAGTCACCAGATCTCAATCCAGTAGAGCCCGTTTTGGGATGTGGTGGAATGGTTGATTCGCATAATGGATGTGAAGTCGACAAATCGGCAGCAACTGCGTGATGGTATCATTTCAATATGGACCAAAATCTCAGAGGAATGTTTCCAACACCTTGTTAAATCATTGCCATGAAGAATTAGGGCAGTTCTGAAGGCAAAAGGGAGTCCAACCAGGTACTAGCAAGGTGTACCTAATAAAGTGGCTGGTGAGTGTATATTTACAGGTATTCATTTACTAGTATAAAGCTAATGCAAATAGTGGGTTGGTGTATATTTTTCATAGTCAAGACAAAAAAAATAAAAAATTCAAAGTATTTTTTTTCTCCTACTCTTTTTTTTTTTGCCAGGTTAATATGACCTATTGCATATGGATAGTTTTTATTTTCATTTACAAACAGCAGGTGGTGCGCTAGTCTCTTTTTCACATGCTTAACCGCTATGCTTAAAAATCGTGTTTTAGAGTGCTCAGCTCAAGCTGAAATTTCCTGAATGCAAAGAGCTTCTGTTTTGCAAATTTTTTTGAAAACTCAAAGCTCGGTAAAACTTGTGTCATGGCTGCACCTTGCAAATAAAAGCTCTTGTAAAATAAAGAATTAGTAAAACAATATAAAACATCAATTTACCAACATATACAATTTTAAAAATACATAAATAAAATTGACTCAAAACCATTATAGTTTCCCTTTATGTTTACATCAGAAAGATATGCATGTGCCATATCAGCAATAGATAAAGGCAGCCAAATGGTAGCAGGAATCACAGAGGTGACAGAAGATAAATCCCTGCTGAAGCCAAACATAGGATGTTGAAGGCTCTTCTATTTGCCAAAATTATGGCAATAGAAGATGATAATATCAGTAAATTCAACAAAATTTGGAAACCTTGGGTTAAAATCATTTACCCCATGACTTTGATTATACATTGTTGTTGCCGCAATAATTCCTCCATTTTGTTTATTATTACCTATAAGCTTTTCCTGGGCATGGGCTGCGCTACCACCATGAGAGACCCTCCTTTTTCTTTCTTTCCCCTTTCCCTCATCCTATTTTTTATCTATATGGATAAGGGAATCTTTATACTTACTCATATAGTTCCATATTTTGAGATTGACAAGCACTGTCTTTTTTAAATTTTTTCTCTGATATTTTTCTTAACTCTTATCTTTTTGTTCTAATATAATTGGCATTTGTAATTTATGATATGAATACCTAGACCCTTTTATGTTTTTTACAATATATAATATAAATTTGGCATTAATATTCTTGGTTTATACAGTTGTGCCCCCACCCATCCACAGTTTGCGCCCATTAGGGGTGGATGGGTGGTCTGGAGGCATGTTACATTAAATACGCCAACACTTTAAAAGTTCCAATTCTGGCTCTTTAAGTGGATCTACTTTATTATAAGTCTTGTTTTCGGATATAAGTCTTGTTAACCATAGAGTGACATCTATATTCATTTTTATTATTCATATTTGTGACTGTTTCCCATGTATAAGCCTACTGATTGATATGTACTTCTCATGAAAAACCTTAATAAAAACATTGAGCGAGAAAAAAAAAAAAAAAAATCCCTGCTGTCAACAGTATAACCAGTAATTGCTTGTGAAATTTGGAGACAGGCATAGAAGCTTTAGTATCATTTCCATCTAATCATTAATCCAGCAGCTGCTGTGACTTCAATGCATCCTGTGCTTAGAGAAATAAAGTGCAAAGTAAAATAAAAATGCCCTCAATGTTTTGCCTCTTTAGAGAGAATTTTTGATATCCAGCAGAATAGTGACATTATTAAAAGTATTTATTTTATAAGTGATCTTAAAATTAAATGCAACTGATTACAAATAATATATATATATATATATATATATATATATATATATATATATATATATATATATATATATATATATATATATATATATATATATATATATATATATATATATATATATATATATACACACACACACACACACACACACATTTATGTATATCATACTAGATACACAAAAATACTCATAAAATATGACAGCTCTGCTGGAAAGTAGAGGGGAGGACCATAGAGCTAAATTCCAACTCTGGTCGGGAACAGGAAAGTGAAACTTTATGCATTCACAGGCAAGGAGGACTTTCAGATAAGAGGGGCTGGACTATAAGACTGAACACAACCCAGTGACAGCTTCACTCGTTAGAAGACTTCACTGGTACCACAAGACCTGGACCATGCCATTACCAAGAATTCTGCAACTACGTTCTGGATTTCCAATATTTTCCAATGTTCTTCTCTCAAACTCTGGACTGATCAAACACATCCATCTGGTAAGTTAAAGCCTTATAGAATACTTCAATAAGAAAATCAGATGTTCTAATACACCTATTTTTCTACCAATGCTTTAGAGCTCAAGACCATTTAACCGAAATTGAAATATTCATATTGTTTTGCTGAACTTTTCAACTATTTTGTAGAGTATGAACCATACACATCAGAATTTGAACCCTGAAAGACAGTTTTGCAGTTGTGAGAAGTAGCTGGTTCAGATCAAGGTCTTAACAATAAGTTAGGGGCAGGAAAGGGTTACAATTCTTTTTACTGATGGTCGCTTTTTACCGAGAATAAAAGCTCAGATCATGGACGAAAAACTGTTGTCTGTACTGCTGTAGTAAATAAGCATATGTGTATTCTAATTTAATGCAAATTTGACTATTTATTAATAAAGGTTCCGATGTGGTGTTATTGCCAGTAGCACCTCATCAGGTAGGATTTAAAGGAGAAGTTGGCAGCTAAGTGGTTAGAACTCCTACATTGCTGCTTGGGACTAGGAGAATCCCACCAAGGACAGTACATGAATTTAATGTTTTTCCGGTTTTTGTTTGTCTCCTATGAGTCCTTGCACAGTCCATAAACATACTTGTGGGTTAGCTGGCATTTGACCAAACAGACCATAGATTGTCCTGCCTATAGACCATAAGCTCATTCAGGGCAGCAGCCCATAAAAAAAGGCTCAATGGATGCAGTGAAGTGCTGGGTATTAGGCTACCTTATACAGATGTTTAAATTTCAACGTTTAGCTGTGTTTAGAATACTTTTCTAAAAGCAGCTAGACTCACACAATGCAAAGTAATCATGTTATTCATACATAACCATTAGCAACATTTAGTTGCAGACAGTTTAGCTGTGAAGAGAAGGAAAGTGCCGTGTTCACGGCCAGATTTATATATCAGGAGCCTATAGGCAGAGAATTCTGAAGGCCCCCCCACAAAAAAAGACAGCAAGGTCTAGGAAATGCTAAATTTCAGTAAAAACACACTAAAGTGAATTTTAGGGCAAATACAATAAACTCCCATATTTGGTAAAATATAAAAGACAATGTTGCACCGAGTAAATAGATACCCAACACGTCAAACCTTAAATTTGTGTGTACCCATGAAATAGCAACATACTTCAGTACCCTATATTTTCTATAGGTGATCCTTCAAAAGGCCTAGTACTAGTATTATTGCTCTCAATCTGGTGTGCATAGCGATATGTATGTAACATGTGTATCAGTTTTCACATGTCGTGCCCCCGACCAGTGTGTTTACATTGGTATGTGTGTGTATGTGGGGGGGGGGGGGGGGCTGTCAGGGATTTAATGTGCTTGGGTCTAACTTTATTTCTTTGCAAAATAAAAAAAAATATATATTTTTTTTTGCTTAACTTTTTTTTCATCACATATTATCACATCTCCTGTGTGATGAACTTTAGGTGACAGGCTCTCTTTAATGAGACCCTGCATGTCTCCTCTGGGCTCCACTGGATGTATTTCGATGCACATCGCATTGCCATATATCCCTTCCCAGCTATGTTAGCCAGGAAAAGTGACAGGGTGACCCGGAAGCACCGGTATACACGTCACTTTTCGGGTCACCAGTAAGACAAGGAATAGAGCTTATCTGTGTCCCCCCATCCTCCCCCCCCTCCACCTGCTGGCACACATGACAGTCCCAGGCCCGCAGATGGGAAAGCGGAGTCCGGACTACATGGGGTGGGCGCGGGGGGGGTGGGGCAGTACCAGGGGTGTGTGGAAGCAAATGGGGTGGTGGCGCAGCCAGAATGTGTGCAAAACCCCCTGCTGTCATGTCCTGACCTGGCAGCAAAAGGATAAAAAAAACGCACTGACGGGCGCCCCTCTAGGAAGGGCACCTCTAAGCACCTGCCTACAGTGGCCTAGTGGAAAATCTGGCCCTGGCTGGGACCAGGGTGGACTATCTGCAGCTAAACACTGATTGCATTTAGCTGCAGTGCATTTGGCAGCAGAAAATGACACACTCCCCCTTTCTTTCTGACGCACCTAAACACGGCTATCTGCAGCTACTTGCAGCTACATTTATTTACAAACTGCAACTATCTGCAGGAAATCTTTCAACTTTTTCATGTGCAGATTACTGGTGCTTAGCTGCTGTCAAATACAAATGTTCATGTGAATGTAGCTTTATTCTGGTACAATATAAACATGTGCAAATGATTTTAAAAAAAGGTATTAAATTATTGCCTAACTATAAATGTGATGATAATGTGAACTGGGCACACCAAAAACTGTGTGAGAAAGACACACAACACCCTTGTTGTTCAGAATTCTTAAGTCAGCAATTACATTTTTTTAGAATGGCGGACACAAGAGCAGCTTCCCTAATGAAGTCACGTGATCGTGACGCTACGTGTCGGAACAGACAGGCACAGAACAGACAGGCATCGGGAGTGACGTCAGGTTACAAGCTCACCGCTTGTGGTGTTTAGTTTTTTAGCTGAGTTTTAATGTGAGTATGCCTGTTGGCTGTAACTAATAAAAGCATCTAGTTTCTACTACTTTTTGGGACCCGTTCTTTCTTCCTATATACCCCTAATACATCTGCTTGGGAAGATTTCCAGCAATATTGATGCATATAAAGGAGAAGATCTGTATGCAGGGGCGGACTGACAACTTATGGGGCCCCCGGGCAATAAGAGATTATGGGGTCCCCAGGCTTACAGATGGCCGCCACGTGGCAGCCATTTTATTTTATTTTTTTTAGAGGAGGGGCACCAAGCTCGGCAACATGCAGGGTGGCAGGAGACCTAGAGCTGGTGACCCAGTAAAGGCACCACGAGCCTCTCATGGGCAGTTCCACCTTAACATCATGGGCCCCTGGGCAAAATACTGCACTGGGACCCCTACCAGGGAGATGATGATCTGTGGCATGCATAGTGAACCATGGTGAACAATGGGCATGGTCACTGGGAGAGTCTTAACCACTTCAGCCCTGGAAGTATTTACCCCCTCCCTGACCAGAGCACTTTTTGCGATTCGGCACTGTGTCGCTTTAGCTGACAATTGCGCAGTCGTGCGAGGTTGTACCCAAACAAAATTGATGTCCTTTTGTTCCCACAAATAGAGCTTTCTTTTGTGGGATTTTTAGTTTTTGCACTATAAACGAAAAAAGGCAGACACTTTTTTTTAAAGAGCAATATTTTTTACTTTATACTATAAAAAAAAAAGTAAGATAGATAGAAAGATGGATAGATATACACACACACACATACATACATTTTTTTTCTCCAGAGTTTAGGCCAATATGTATTCTTCTATATTTTTTTGGTTAAAAAATAAAATCACAATAAACGTATATTGATTGGTTTGCGCAAAAGTTATAGCGTCTACAAAATAGGGGATAGATTTATGGCATTTTTATTATAATTTTTTTTTTTTTTTTACTAGTAATGACGGCGGGACTGCGACATTATGGCAGACAGATTGGACACTTTTGACATGCCCTACGGCAGAGCCCCCAGAGTGCCACCTTCCATGAATATCCCCTTACACACACACACACACACACACACACACACACACACACACACACACACACACACACACACACACACACACACACACACACACACACACACACACACACACACACACACACACACACACACATACACACACACATACACACACATACACACACACACACACACACACACACACACCTTTGCACCTTGGTGCTTGGTGAGGTAGGCAGCTGGTGGGCAAGGCCTTTAAAAAAAAATAAAGCCACATGTTCCAGACTCTGAACTGCACATGTGCTGTCGTAGAGTCAGCGGAATAGTGAACTGCTGTGGTTGGCCTCAGATCGGGCAGTGGGGCGTATGAATAAAAGCTGTGCACCATGTTATCACTGCACAGGTGTGCACCCAGACCTGCCTTGCTGCCTGATCCGAGGTTGAGCTCAGCAGTGCACCAATCAGATGGCTCCGAATGGCAACAAGGGCATTTTTCACGGGCACAGGATTGTTGGATCAAATTCTGTTGAGCGGCAGTGAGCACACATGGATGATACAGTATACACACACGCATGCACAGTACACACAGATGCACAGTATATACACAAACACATGCATGCACAGTATACATACACGCATGCACAGTAACACACAGACACAGTATACTTACAGACACACACACACACACACTAGTGCACAGTATACACACACACACACGCCTGCACAGTATACACACACACACACAGTATAGACACAGACACATGCCTGCACAGTATATACATACACACACACACACACACACTAGTGCACAGTATATATATATACACACACACACACACACACACACACACACAGTATATATAGACACACAGTAGATACACACACAGTAGTGCACAGTATAGACACAGACACATGCCTGCACAGTATATATACACACACACACACCACAGTATATATACACACACACACACACACAGTATATATTACACACACACACAGTATACACAAGCATGCACAGTACACATACAGTATACATATACACAGTACACACACCAGCACTTTTTACCCAAAAAAGTCTGATGGAACACACTGCTGCCTCCATCTCCTGGCATGCTGGGACTTGTAGTACCCCAGCAGCTCACAGACACAGGAATAGTAATGCATGGGAGGGGATTGTGCCTGTGTACTGGTAGGCAGGTAATGTGTAGCACAGATGGGGGGGGGGGAGACATTCAGCACATCCTCCAGAAGCAGTTCACTTCTCCTCAGACAAACGATCTAACTACTTCAGAGACAGGAAGAGCCCTGCTTGAGCAAACACAGCCTCCCCCTCCCCCTTGCTGACAAGGGTAAACCACTCATAATAATACATTCAGCTCAGTTGCTTACCTTCTATCAGGCTGCAGGCTGTGCCCTCCGTCTTCTTCTTCTCTCCTCCAGCTGTCGGCATCTCCTGCTCATATCTCAAATAAGCCGCGCTGAAGAAGGGGGCGGGTACACTGTTTTCCCATTGGCTGAGGAGGCAGTGGAGAGGCGGGGCAACTACAATCTCGGGATTTTTACATTAAAAGTATGTCGGTAAGGGACATTTCAGGGACAGAAGTAAAAAAACACAGATTTTTTACATACTGTCCCTGTTTTTATTATGGCTGACAACCCTGATGGGGCCCCCTAGTGGCCGGGCCCTCGGTCCATGACCGAGTGACCGAATGGTCAGTCCGCCCCTGCCTGTATGTGACCCATTACAGGATTCCGGATTCCTGGACTACCACTGTCTATCTCTACGCTTTTACTTTACAGCGGTAAGGTAAGGGGCCATTGTATACAGAATTGTGTTTGTACTGAAGAAAAGAGGAAAAAGTCACCAATTTTCCGTTTCCATTCCAACATTTGCACAGCGTCTAGTTGGAGCCAGCACTTCACTTTTTCACTTAGTTTATTATTATTTTTTTCTTTCTTTGTGCACTTGGTCTTTACTTCTGGCACTAGCACTTACAGTTTATGTGCTCTATACTGTTATTCTTTATTCAGATTTACTTCCTTATATTGCTAGTTTTTTGGATTGCTACTTTCACTTTATTTAGCACCTAGCACTTTGCATATTGTGTATATTGTGTACAGTTTGTACTGCTATATTGCACAGATATTATCTTTAAGTCTTACATTTATTCTTCAAACACATAGCACTTTATTGTCTAGTTTGTTTATTTCACTTGTTATCACTCAGAGAGCAGCACCATTTATTGATTTTATTTATTTATTGATTTGCTGCAACTAGCGTCTCTATCTTTCTTGGTTTGGGTAGTGTGGGAATACAGTATTGTGAGCAATTGGCTGGTAGGATTGTGGATAGTGTATATGAGCCACCTAGGATTTCTCATGTAAACATGGGGAGGGGCTCCAAGGCTTGTGTTTGGTATAGAGAAAAGTAGGATTTTAACTTACCAGTAAAATTGGATTCTTGAAGTACAGTATAGCAAGTGAATATCCCTAATATAGGTCCACAGGAGAGTTGAGAGAGCCAAATTAAGGTTCCAAGGGGGCGCAGGGGATGTGATCCAAGTCCTGAACATATGCCTTAACTAAGGAGTGAAAGGTCAAAGGTCTCTAGAACATAATGACCAAGGCCAAATTTTGTCATTCAATGGTACTAAAAGCCACAGGCTGATCCAAACTTTACAGGAACAAAATAAAATGAAATAAAAAATAATAATAAATCCCACTGAGTAATTTCTATGCTAAAATTAAATAGTTTTTCCAGGTGTGATGGTAGACTGGAAGAAATCAACCTACTAGCCTTCGTAAGGCTCCATTCACACAGGGGCAACACGACTTGTAGGCGACTTGAGTGAGGCAACTTGTACACGACTTGAGTTAAGATCACAGCGCGACTTGGGACGACTTCAACACGACTTGTGATGACTTCAACCTGACTTGGGACGACTTACAAGTCGCCCCAGGCCAGGCGACTTTTGCCGTGGCCAAGCACAGAATGAGCTCAAGGGGGAACTCCACGCCAAATTTCTGCAAAAAAATTTGGCGTGGGTTCCCCCTCCGAAAGCATACCAGGCCCTTAGGTCTGGTATGGATTCCAAGGGGAACCCCCTACGCCGAAAAAACGGCGTGGGGGTCCCCCCCAGATCCACACCAGACCCTTATCCGAGCACGCTACCCGGCCGGCCAGGAAAGGGGGTGGGGACGAGCGGGCGCCCCCCCCCCTCCTGAGCCGTACCAGGCCGCGTGCCCTCAACATGGGGGGTGCCTTGGGGGAAGGGGGGGCGTGCGCCCCCCCACCCCAAAGCACCTTGTCCCCATGTTGATGAGGACAAGGGCCTCTTCCCGACAACCCTGACCGTTGGTTGTCGGGGTCTGCGGGCGGGGGGCTTATCGGAATCTGCGAGCCCCCTTTAATAAGGGGGCCCCCGGATACCGGCCCCCCACCCTATGTGAATGAGTATGGGGTACAATGTACCCCTACCCATTCACCTGTGAAATAAAGTACAAAAAAAAACACAACACAGGGTTAAAATATTTTATTGCACAGCTCCGGGGGTCTTCCGTCTTCGGGGGTCTTCTCGCCGGACTCCTCCGCTATCTTCTTGTAGCTCTTTTGCTAGCGGAGGAGTCCGGCTTTCTTCCTCGCCGCCAGCCTCTTCTCCCGACTTCGGGGGTCTTGTCCCCCTCTTCGGTTCTTCTGCCGGGCCACCGCGCCTTCTTATAGCTCTTTTACAGGCGGTGGCCCGGTCTTCTGTCGCCGCCGTCGCCCCCGCCGCCTTCCGTTCTTCTCCTTCTTCTTCTCCTGGAGATGTTGACTCGACGAGCTCTCCGGCCGGAATGCCAGGGACGCGCTCCGCTGCCACTTATATAGGGACAATGGGGCGGTGTCACATGGGTTGATGTCACATGGGTTGGTCACATGGGTTGATGTCACATGGTGACCCCGCCCCCTTACCATGTGACATCAACCCATGTGACCAACCCATGTGACATCAACCCATGTGACACCGCCCCATTATCCCTATATAAGTGGCAGCGGAGCGCGTCCCTGGCATTCCGGCCGGAGAGCTTGTCGAGTCAACATCTCCAGGAGAAGAAGAAGGAGAAGAACGGAAGGCGGCGGCGGCGACGGCGGCGACAGAAGACCGGGCCACCGCCTGTAAAAGAGCTATAAGAAGGCGCGGTGGCCCGGCAGAAGAACCGAAGAGGGGGACAAGACCCCCGAAGTCGGGAGAAGAGGCCGGCGGCGAGGAAGAAAGCCGGACTCCTCCGCTAGCAAAAGAACTACAAGAAGATAGTGGAGGAGTCCGGCGAGAAGACCCCCGAAGACGGAAGACCCCCGGAGCTGTGCAATAAAATATTTTAACCCTGTGTTGTGTTTTTTTTTGTACTTTATTTCACAGGTGAATGGGTAGGGGTACATTGTACCCCATACTCATTCACATAGGGTGGGGGGCCGGTATCCGGGGGCCCCCTTATTAAAGGGGGCTCGCGGATTCCGATAAGCCCCCCGCCCGCAGACCCCGACTACCAACGGCCAGGGTTGTCGGGAAGAGGCCCTTGTCCTCATCAACATGGGGACAAGGTGCTTTGGGGTGGGGGGGCGCACGCCCCCCCTCCCCCAAGGCACCCCCCCATGTTGAGGGCACGCGGCCTGGTACGGCTCAGGAGGGGGGGGGGTCGCCCGCTCGTCCCCACCCCCCTTCCTGGCCGGCCGGGTAGCATGCTCGGATAAGGGTCTGGTGTGGATCTGGGGGGGACCCCCACGCCGTTTTTTCGGCGTAGGGGGTTCCCCTTGGAATCCATACCAGACCTAAGGGCCTGGTATGCTCTCGGAGGGGGAACCCACGCCAAATTTTTTGCAGAAATTTGGCGTGGAGTTCCCTCTTGAGAGCTGATAATTCTGTCAGAGTCGCCTCCGTATAGACGGAGATCCGACTTGGAGGCGATCTCCATTGAAATCAATGGGTACCGGTCGCCTACAAGTCGGATAGAAGTAGTACAGGAACCTTTTCTGAAGTCGGAGCGACTTCAGTAGTGTGCATTAAGACGGCTCTCATTCACTTACATTGCTTTTTAAATGTTGTCCGACCTGAGGCGACCTGAGGCGACTAGGGGCGACCTGAAGTCGGATCAGGAGTTGCCCCTGTGTGAATGGACTCTAAGGGTAGGGATGATGGAGTCAGAAAAGCCTCTGTCCCTCTGGGCAATGGCTTTGACAGCCATGCCATTAAGGCCCTGGACCAAGAAGAACTGGTTCTTTGGAAAAAATGCTTGGATTATCTGGAACAGCCCATGGAATGTCTGCTAGGGGTCAAAGTATGTCTGTCTACCAAGTCCACCTGGGCCAGTCGGTGCAATGAAAATCACCATAATGCTCTTCATCTCGATCCTGCAGAGCAGATAAGGGAGAATCTGGAGAATCAAAAGGGGATAGATTAGGCTGAACTGATCCCACTGTGTCACCAGAACATACACTTCAAAGGGCTGCTTGTCCCTAGACAAAGTACAGTTTGTTGTTGAATCCAGACACCAGCAAATTTATGTCCGATGTCCTGCATCTATGGCAAGGGGTTTGAAAAACCTCAAATGCAGAGCCTATTCCCCTGGATGCAGACATGGACAACTCAGAATGACCACCTGTCAATTTTCCATGCCTAGGATGTGGATGGCTGACAGGTCCAGAACGTAAAGTTCTACCCAAAAGAGGAGGAGGCACTTCTGGTGCTTCCTTCATGGGCCATGGATGTGGCACTGCCCAACTGGTTGCTCGCTGGGTGTTCTCAAAATAGAGGAGTCCATTGTTGAAAAGACAACCAAATCGTTCTGAGCTCTAGAATGTTGATTGGAAGGTAAGTTTCCTCCGATGACCTAGTCCCCTGCACTAAGAGGGCATTCTGAACTACTCCCCAGCTCAACAGGCTGGCATTTGCCATGAGAACCTCCCATGTCTGTGGAGGAAAAGGCATTCTTGAATCCAGCAGTGGGTTAGAAATCCACTTTTCTAAGGAGACTCTGGCTTTGGGGGTCAAGTACATAGGATATTCCAAGGACCCTGTCTGTTTGTCCCAGACTGACATTATGTTGAATTTCTATGGTCTGGAGTGATCTGGGCATACAAAAGCCTCAAAAAGAGACAACCATTAAACCGAAAACCCCTTTTCAAGCAGAAAATGAAGAGCCTGGGCATGACAGTGAAGGGACAGAAGTTTGTCCCAAAGGCAGAAACGTTTTAGAAAGGGCTGTGTCTAACACCAGGCCCAGGTACTCAAATCTGTGATCCAGCAATAATTTCCATGGACTGAATATCTAACCAAAGCTCTACAGCATGGGTGCTCAACCTGTGGCTCTCCAGTTGTTGCAGAACTACAAGTCCCATGAGGCATTGCAAGCCTGACAGGCACAAGCATGACTTCCATAGGCAGATGCATGATGGGACTTGTAGTACTGCAACAGCTGGAGGGCCACAGGTTGAGCACCCATGCTCTACAGAGTCTGTTGATGAAGCAGAAAGATGGGAATGTGTAATTAAGGATCCCAATGTCTATTCAGTTTGGAAACTGTAAAATAGTCTGAAACCCTCTTCAAATGTTCTTCTGTTGGTACAGGGGTAAAGACCCATTGACACAAGAGCTTTTGGACAGCAGCAATCAAATTCACTCACTGTGAGAGAGAAGGTGACAAGTTCAAAAGTCGGGGAAGGAGTACAAATGACACTCTGGACCCAGGCATATGAGATCTTTTGGGAACAGGAGGTTGACAAATGTCCCCCCATTTCTTTGATGTAGGAGAATCTTATCACTGGAAAGAGGGCTTGGAACCAGTCTTGGCTTGCTTAGAGGGCCATGTCTTCTTGCAAAAGTATGTTCCAGTCTTACGCTTAGCATTAAAAGACTGAGAGGGGTGAAAGGAATTAATCTCAAACTAGGTAGTAGAAGACCTCCTGGCAGAGGTGCAAGCTTTCTTTTACTGGTGGATGAGAGTACTCTGACCCCTTTTGATGTATTTATCCAAAGGAGGACCAAACAGGCATTCACTTTCAAAGGGAAACCACTCAAGGCATTTCTTGCATGGGAGCTCAGCTAAACAGCATTTAAACCAATGGGTTAGTCTGCATGTGGATGGATAGAAGACTCATTCTGCAGAAGTGTATCCACCAAACCATTCATTCAGTAGCATAGGTAAAAAAGGTCTAACTGACTGTGGACAGAGGTATATGTAAGGATGGAACTAAGATTTGATCTTAGTACAGACAGCCTTCTGGTTGACTGTCAGAGAAGCAACCGCACATTACATGGTATGTCCCACAAAAGAGCTTTAAAGAGGGCCTCTCACCTCTTGTTTAATGGGTCTTTGAACACAGAATTATCCTTCATGGGAGATGTGAAGGTCTTGTTGGGACAAAAAAAATGTCAGGATCTACCCCAGGAACCACTCACTTCCATACAAAACTGTCCTCAATAAAATACTGTTAAGCAAAGCATTTTGGGGGAGTAAAAATCTTCTCTGGGTGAGACCAATAAGGTCCGTACAGGACAAGCTCTTCCAGAGCGTAAACTGGTAAGGTGTTGGCTGATTTGGGTCATTTCAGGGACCTCATGCTGGATGCTTTAAGGTGAGTTGCTCTTAACGCTGAACAGGTGCATACTGCGTCAATAAGGGTAGCAATGGTATCCTTAAACCTAAAAATAGGTAAGTATAAAGATCTTTCTTACCCAGGTGAGTCAGAATAGGTCTTAGGAGGGAGCATTTTTAAGTTACATTTTGCATTAAATTCTACTTTAACAAAAAATAACACCTACCTTTACCACCACCAGTGCTTTTTTTATTGGCTCAAACAGACTCTGGCCAAAGGACAGGTATAAAGTGTAGTCTGGCGATGATCTCCTATTCTCCTTGTAGTCATTCAGTTCTGTTAAAAAGAAATGGTTTATGATGTTTATGATGGTCAGAGAATGTGCAAATATCGGTGATTTAACCCATGATTGTGTGTCGTGCTTGTTCTGGCCTTGGCCTGTTTCAGCTCCAAAGCAGTTTCTCACCTTACCCATGCTGAGTTACAGCCACTCTCTCCAGGCTACCTGATCCACTATTTAAGTCCCCGTGGTTACCAGTGCAGTGGTTATAAAGCCTGAGCTACTGTCTGTACATTACACATATGTTTCTTAAAGTGTATCCAAAGCCAAAACTCTTTTTTAGTTGCTTGTGTTTGTGGATAATCTATAACAACATTTGTATACTGTATATACTAGTTTTAGATTGTCTCATTTAATTGTTTTACTAAAAAATTTTTTTGATATCCTAGTATAATACAATGATATACATTGTATATTTGATATATTAATTGTGTAAGTGCCATCCTTACAAAATGGAAATGAAGACTCATTTGATATTTCAGCCTCTGGCACTTTTCACATCTCCTTCCCAGACTAAAAGTCCAGAAACGAAAGGTCTGTAAACACGATAAGAAAATCGGATGGAAAAATTCATACGACAAGCCGATTTTCGTATCATTAGTACGGTGCTTTCGACAGCCGATTTCACTTTTTCGTGAGACAAAACTGGATGTGCAGACTATAAAATTTTTGTTGGATGTGCACTCAATGTCTGATTTTCGTTTCATTGGTACGATTTTCGTTTGAAAAAAATCATAAGAGCAAGACTACGTATGCTGAGAAATGAAAGAATACATACAAAACTATTCAACACATTACGTCAATTCTGGCGTTGTATTCTGTTGTATGAAAATTTTCGTATTGTGAGTAACCTCTTCACTTTCGACATGAGACTAGCATGCCACAAAACACGGACGATCAAATCTGATCGTGAGTACGAGGCTTAAAGCTGGATACACACTATACAATCTTCTGTAGATTTTTGCTTAAGATTTACCACAACCATATAACAGGAGGTCAAACTTTAAGAGTTTCAATTTGTATGCAATCAGGCAGGCCCTTGTACTACATGGTTTTGGTAAATCTAAAGGAATTCAGACAACAAAAATTGTATAGTGTGTATGGGGTCTTAGACACATTTCCCCAGCTACAGGACTTTGTAACTATGAAGCATCCTGGCACTAACTAGATCACCACCCATAAATTGTTCTGCATGCTTCCATGCACTGGTGCCATTTTTCATTGGACAGATTGCTCCATTAGGTGGAGTATGTTGTAGGGAGAAAAAGGTAGGCAGGTTGTGGAGGAGGGCTGGATCATTGGGGTGATATAGTGTCATATTAAAGTAGGGGGAAATTGCCTAAGAACACTCTGCACATTCAGTTATATTGGTACATAGTGGGGATGCATTATATTTTATATTTTATTGTTGGGTGATATAATCCCATATAGTTTATCATGTATTTAAATGCAGATCAATACAATAAAGTAGCCACTGACAGCAGATATGTTAAATATCTGTGGAGAAATTTAATTTAAGGATATGGTATAACAGGGGCTTAACAGCTGATAAAACAGCCGACTGTGTAGAAAATATATAAATAGTCTATAGCAGGGATATGCAATTAGCAGACCTCCAGCTGTTGCAAAACTACAAGTTCCATCATGCCTTTGCCTCTGGGTGTCATGCTTGTGGCTGTCAGAGTCTTGCTATGCCTCGTGGGACTTGTAGTTTTGCAACAGCTGGAGGTCCGCTAATTGCATATCCCTGGTCTATAGGGAGTCATCGGAGTTGCTGAGTTTAAAATATTTAATTAATTCTGACAATCTGGGCATCTGCAAAATGTATCCTGATTGATCAATTGCAAATTAATTCAATGCATTCATTCTATTGTCTATAACCAAAAATCTACACAATTCTCTATCCAAAAACATACTCAGTCTTGATCCTACCTTGACAAAACTGGTTGAAATCAAATATTCCTGTTTTAAAATTTCTATGCAACTTCTTCTCTTCTGAAACACTCTTCTTGGTTTCCAGGCTCTCCGACATGCCCCAGTACACTCTTGCGTTGCCCATTCTTGTGGCATACAACTTGTAATCTTCAGGATTAACCTCAAGTAAAAGTCCAGTTCCAACGGAATTTAGAATTTGGTCAGTATAATTGATCTGCAACTGATTCACCAGGGTATCACTAGTAGAAGGTAATGTGACAATATCGGCAACCTCGCTTTGAGGAACGCATCCTGTATGGGTTATGTAAAACTTTGTTGATACATTTTGCTTGAGAACCTCTTTTCCTCGATAGAACACAGTCACTTCCCAGGATGTAAGTTTTGGCCTGGCACCTGTAATAGAATATATGGTCACATGTGCAGTTCAAGCTGTGAACACGTATTATATGTACAGCAATTATTCACTTGCTATTTTCAGATGGTAGATACCCCTACTGTATGTCCAATTGTCAAGAAAACTTTTAAAGGTGAAGTATGATCCAAGCTCTTTTGGTCATACTTTACTTGTGGACCACAGAAGTGCAGTTAGTTCCACTAAAGCCAGTTTATAAAGGTGGGTCCTGTTGCTCAGGGTTGCCAAATGAAAGTAAACAAACACATAAAAATTATAGCAGAATCCATTCTTTGTCAGGTACTAATACACTATCAAATATTGCTTAGTATGCAGGCCTAGTAAGTGATCATTACATTTATTAAAGTACCTGTAAATACTCTTTAGGAGAGAGTTACCAAGAATTCTGCTATCCAAGAGACATTTAGAAATTGAGTTACTCAAAGCAGATGCAAGACAACTACCTGATAGCTTGGCTATTGCAATGGGGCACTTCTGAACCACTGATGTAGGCCTCCTGGTGAGCTCAGCGGTCTCAGTAGTTCTCAAAGAAAAACTGCAACAACATTTGAACCTTGACCACTTTCCTTTTCCAAACGGAATATTCCCTAGTTGTTTGAAAGAAGATTTCCTATGTTCAAAAGACTCACAGCCCTGCTACTTGTTGTAGGCCTAAGATGCTGCTATGACATGAGGTTTGGTCCATGCATTAACAGTTTTTTTTGTTTAGCGCTTTAACATACCAAAGTACTTTGCATCAGAATGAATTCTGAACATCTAGAAACTTTTGAGAGTCTAAAGAAATGTCAGCTGGTGAGTGAGTATTCAAGAGTTGTGCTAACACTTTGGGAAAAAAACAAAACACAGAAAAAGCAGTGATGCCCTTTACTTGCAATCACTGATGCCCCCTTCCTTGTAATATAAATGAGCCCATGTGCAGTCTGGCAAAATGGTCATGGCCTTGGCTGGATAGCATTGCTGTATTCCTTCAACCTTCAGAAATAAAGAGGCAGACTCTTGGCATGGCATGGCACCTAAGATGCTCTTGTGGACTGTGGAGGATACGTAGAACATTGAATAGAATAATAAAATCAGTGATTTCTCTGTAGATCTCTACTCACTTGCTTGATGACTTGCAGTTTCTTGAGAAACGGTTTCTTGCTCATTATATGTAGTAATGTTATTCTGTGGGGACTGCCTTGCACTCATGTCCCCATTATTGTTACAGGTATAATTAGGGGAAAAGGTGGTGGTGGCTTCCTTATTCATCATATGCTGTGTACCTGTAAAAAAAAAAAAGCATGCTATGTGTAAAAACACACTTCAGATATGCATCACAATTGTACAAACCTTTTCAATGAAAACTATCATAATTACAGGGATATGGGGTGCCACATATCAGTGCAATTCAAAACATCAAAATGAGCCAAATGCTCAAGTAACTACCACATGAAGCTTCATGCTCCCAAATATTGCCCTCACTTACAATAGAAAGTACAAGGAAGAAGCTTTGACTACTGAACTGGATTCTTGCTGCAGCTGCTGAAATGTCTTGTGTTGTCCTGTAATGTTACTCTGCAATACTATAATCAAAGTATTGATAATATACACTGTGCTGCCAATACACAGCTATCTGGCTAACCACTTTGATGTTTTGCACCCTGCTAGTATCAGAGGAACGCTACATTGCTGGTGTACATTTCTCAACAGCCATATTAGTTCTTTATGAATTGTATCTCTAGCCAGGGAGCGTAGGGAAAGTTTAGGACCTCTGTCAGGTATTTATTGCTCTCTGTCTCCCCACTGAGGATATTCACCATCTCTATTGGTCCTAGCGACCATTTTTAGCAGACAAAATTATGAGAAATTTAAAATCTTACGGTTGTCACCAGAGCGGGTGAAGGTTAATCTTCCGATGAGAAAACCTTTGTATTGTCCATGTAATTATTATCCATTATTACAGTCAGGATAGAAAGGTACACCACTAATAAAGTGGTGTTGGACTGACACACTGTCTGGGCCTATGTTTAAATATAACTTTTTTTTTTTTTGAGTTGTAGAATTTTGCTCTATTACACTAATAAATTGCACAGCAATCTTTTGTGTGTTAGAAAAATGACACTTTGGGCTGCATTCTAAATTGGTATAACGTAAAAAGTCCAAGTGATATAGCTCAGCAACTATGATTCTTTCATGCATCCTCAAAGGTCCACTCTCTTGTATCACAGGGTATGAAGTATACATATGAGGATGTTAGTACTAATACAGCCATTTTGCATTATCTATAATTTAACGTGGACCTGAATACAAAAAGCAAAGATTTGCTATATTAAAGAGAACATTTAGACACGTCAGTTGTGCCCAAGCAGAACTCTAAAAAAACATTTATTTTTTCTCTTAAATTCCTCCTGAAAATTGGCAGTGAACTACCTGGTATGTGAGGTGCCTAGGAACTCCTGTTCCTGCAGTGACATAGTTGTATATCTGAAGTGTAAATCTAAGACACTGCTATCTCGCGAGATTTGGAGTAAAATGTGGGGATGCCCTACTGTGCTGCCCAATGTCCTTCTTTCTAAAGGCTCTGATATGAGGAAGCAAAGCCCTGCCTCTACCAAGATGGCAGCCTCCACCCAGACACAGTGCAGAAAAAGGCATGGCAAGTCAGTAATGGGGGAAGAAGAGCTGCAAGGAAACCACAAGCAATACTGGTGACTAGTCCTTTCCACTCCTTTCATTAAAACAAAGTTTCCAGACTTCACTTCCTCTTTAAAACCATTACAAAAAAGGGGGGAGAGTGGCACCCAGTGGTAAAGCTAAATCCCCTTTATAAAGGCCATGATAGGTTCATAGAGTGAGAATTTTTGGTGCAGAAAGTTTTACTACGGTAGTACATAGCAGGTAAAATAAATTGCTAGGCAAATCAATTGTTAGTGTAGAATGAATGGATGGAACGTTTTGTCCAATTCTCTACTCAACTTTACTAATACAGAAGAGGTCAACAGTAATCGCCAGAGCTTTGTTACTCACTTTCTTGATGGACAACATATTGGCATGTTTGCACTTCACTAAATACAGTTTCCTCAAAGTTGCTCACTGGTGGTGCTGGCTGCAGTTTGGGGCATGGAGGTGTTTGTTGGAAGGTCGAGTCAAATGCTGGGAGATTCTCAAAATGTTCACTCTGATACAGGTCATATACTTGATATTGTGAACCTACAGTTAGATTAAACAGTTAGCTTTTTTTTTTTTGAAAAGAAATCTTTCCTAATTAATTACCTTTAACATTATTAACGTTCTCATGGACCACACAATTATGTATCTAGTTGAATGCAAAACAGCTTCACAATAATTAGGCCCAACAAGGAAACAAGACTGGATAGTGTATGGGTGAAAAGAAGACCCCGTCTAAACAAGTGTCTTGCTACACCTTTGGGGATTGGGAACTTTGTATATATATCCCAGTCAATTATTAAGAGTGGTCTTCAATCATGAACTACACCTAAAATATACCTGTTAAAAAAAGATTTCATGCAAACCCTGTTGAAAACACAAGGTTTGCTTATTTTATAAATGTATTGCAGTGTTAAGACCCCCCCCCCCCCCCCACACACACACACACACTGCAATTCATTAATAAAAAACAAGCAAAGAAAAAAATTGAATAAATATATATCTTTCCCCAGTCCTCCACATGTGTCATGTGGCTGAGTGTGACTTCTTGCTGTGTAGCCCAAATTTCATGAGAATGTGCTCCTGCCCATTATCTAGTGAGATTAGGACTCCTCAATCCCTGGCGTCTCATCAGGAATGTGACATCACATCCTTTAGTACAGAAGCTTGGGTTAATGTAAGTGTATTTATTAATCTTTTTCCCCTACCAGATTTTTCATGTATTGCTGTGTTTTGCCATGAATGGGGCAATACAAACAAAGGGACCTTGCTTGTTGTACCAGGTATGTAAGAAAAATTATAAATGGTTTTCAACATTTTTTACAAATAAATATCTGAAAAGTGTGGCATGCATTTGTATTCAGGCCCCTTTACTCTGATACCCCTAACTAAAATCTAGAGTCCACCTATGTGTAATATAATCTCAGTATAAATACAGCTGTCCTGTGAAGCCCTCAGAGGTTTGTTAGAGAATCTTAGTAAACAAACTGCATCATGAAGGCCAAGGAACACATCAGACAGGTCAGGGATAAAGTTATGGAGAAGTTTTAAGCAGGGTTAGGTTATAAAAAAATATCCCAAGCTTTGAACATCTCACGGAGCACTGTTCAATCCATCATCCAAAAATGGAAAGAGTATGGCACAACTCCAAACCTACCAAGACATGACCGTCCACCTAAACCGACAGGCCGGGCAAGGAGAGCATTCATCAGAGTTGCAGCCAAGAGGCCCACTCTGGAGGAGTTGCGGAGATCCACAGTTCAGGGAGAATCTGTCCACAGGACAACTATTAGTTGTGCACTCCACAAATCCAGCCTTTATGGAAGAGTGGCAAGAAGAAAGCCATTGTTGAAAAAAATCCATAAGAAGTCTTGTTTGCAGTTTGCAAGAAGCCATGTGGGGGACACAAACATGTGGAAGAAGGTGCTCTGGTCAGATGAGACCAAAATTGAACTTTTTGGCCTAAAAGCAAAACACTATATGTGGAGAAAAACTAACACTGCACATCACCCTGAATACATCATCCCCACCGTGAAACATGTTGGTGGCAGCATCATGTTGTGGGGATGCTTTTCTTCAGCAGAGACCGGGAAGCTGATCAGAGTTGATGGGAAGATGGATGGAGCCAAATACAGGGCAATCTTAGAAGAAAATCTGTGAGGCCGCGTACACACGCGGGGACTGTTCGCCCAACTTTGTCCGTCAAACAGTTTCAGCAAACAGTCCGCTCAAAATTAGCATGGACGGACATGGCCACACACGACGAACGAACAGTTTGCTGAAACCGTGCGCGATGACGTGAACGGCACGTACGACGGGACGAAAAATACGACGTCCTATACACTGCATTATAACTTTCGGCGTGTAAATCCTTTCTGAGCATGCGCGGAACTTAGTTTGACGAACAAGCCTACACACGAGGGGACTGTTCGCTGAAACAAAGTTTCAGCGGACAGTTTTTCGGAATTTCCGAAAAACCTTGTTCAGCGGACTGTTCGCTGAAACTGTCCGCTGAAAGCCCACACACGGGCGGACTGTCCGCCCAAACACTGTTCAGCGGACAAAGTTGGGCGAACAGTCCCCGCGTGTGTACGCGGCCTTAGAGTCTGCAAAAGACTTGAGACTGGGGCGGAGGTTCACCTTCCAGCAGAACAATGACCCTAAACATACAGCCAGAGCTACAATGGAATGGTTTAGATTAAAGTATATTTATGTGTTAGAATGGCCCAGTCAAAGTCCAGACCTAAATCCAATTGAGAATGTGTGACTTGAAAATTGCTGTTCACCATCCAATCTGACAGAGCTTGAGCTATTTTGTAAAGAAGAATGGGCAAAAATTTCACTCGCCAGATGTGCAAAGCTGGTAGAGTCATACCCAAAAAAGACTTGTAGCTGTAATTGCAGTGAAAGGTGGTTCTACAAAGTATTGACTCAGGGGGGCTGAATACAAATGCACGTTACACTTTTCACATATTTATTTGTAAAAAGTATTGAAAACCATTTATCATTTTCCTTCCATTTCACAAATATGTTTCACTTTGTGTCGGTCTATCACATAATATCCCAATAAAATATATTTATATTTTTGGTTGTAACATGACAAAATGTAGAAAATTTCAAGGGGTGTGAATACTTTTTCAAGGCACTGAATATTCTGCCATAAACAGAAAATACCATCACTACAAGGCACACTATACATTTCTGGTTTTGAGCAGTCCACTCTACTTACATTGGTCATAAAACAATTGACTCTGGTTGTTTGACAAGGGTTGTTCCTGTCCATTATTACATGGCTCTTCCAAAGCTAAATATGGCTCCTGTACGGGATCTATGAAAACCTGATCCACCCTTGGTATATTGTGGGAATAGTTATCCTGAGGGATTTGGAATACTTGCTGCGCACCTAAAAAAGACAGGGAGATTTGTGATGCATTCAGGAAACCAGTGGAGCAGGAATGTTGCTATTATTTGTGCCTTTATTTTTGTCTAGCAGTTACTCTTTAAAGTGGTTGTAAAGCCTGCCTGACATCTTTGTCCCATGTAAATCAGTATAAAAACCCTGCTTGTAGATATCTCCTTACTTGCTTAGTATTGTTGTAATCCTTTTTGTTCTTTAGAATGATGTCACTGAGCATGCCCAGATCTCCCCTGATTTACAGCACACTCTATATGTGCTTATCTGTTATCGGGACTTCCTACGGCACACAACACTGAACTCCCAGGAGGCTGCATAATCACTCAGAGCTTTCTCCTACACACCATGTGACCATGTGACATCACATGCAGTGTAAAGCAGGGCATGGGACAGCATTACTGCAGTCTTATCAGCTGAAGCTGATAGGACTCACATAGGAAAACACTAGATAACCAGCACAAGTAAATACTATCAAATAAAACACATCAGCTATGAACAGGGAAGCAGGGTTGCCATAGAAACATTGGATTAAGAAGGAGGCTTGGTTAACAGTACAGGAAGTGCTCAATGTAAGGGCGGAAATACACTCTACTGTGGACTCAGAAAACAATACTTAGGATGGCGCTGCCTAACCCCCTGGAACCAAGTTTTTTAAAGTTTCTTTAAACAGTAAGTAATATGCAATTTGGGCTGGATTACAGTTGGCTATAGTTTGATAATTACTTATTATAATGGACTAAATAAAAAGAAGCATCAGAGTGGGAGCATTTACTTCCTCTTTAATGACACTTCAATAACTGCAGAGTATGTTTGTGCTAGGATCTTGGCACTACATAATCTCATTACAGTGGGGTGGGCGAAACCTGAGTTAAATTAGATTAGTGTTAGTGACTTCCTAAGAAAAGAAAAAATCTGTATTTACTGTTCTGGGATCCATTTCTGAGGTTTGCACAGCTTTTGTCACATCACACAGTATTGTCTGGTAGGACAGAGAATCTGATTTTTCTCTGCTGCAATTGAGTAACAGTTGTGACTGTACATTGCAAGGAAAACTAGTATACTGATAAGCTAATCTTTGTCACTGTGCTCACTCTCCTCCTGTCAGCGTGCTCCTTGCACTGCAGCATAACTAACTAGCACCTTGTGCCACTGTACAGGGAGTGCAAGAGGCTGGCACCAACTCAAATTCAGGTACCACTGTCTATGTTTACAAAATACATTTAAGGGCGTATTGAGAAAATCCAGAGTTGTGTTCATTTGTGTCTTTTGCCGTCCTTCTGAAAAGCAATATCTGGTGCAGTAGTGCAGCAGCTCATGTGCATTTAGGAGGCAATACTGTAATTTTTTTTGACAGCTGAATAGGAATTTTTTGTTATGTAAATAGCATGTTTGGCTTGCTGGTTGCAGCACAGCCCCATCCATGTGGCAGCAGTACTGCCCACCTAATGTGACAGTCAGGAAACTACAAAGCAGCTCTGGCTCCACTATGTAAGTCAGCAATTGACAGCTGTGAAATCCCAGGACCATTATGTCATCCATAGGCTCCTATGGCCCAGCTGTTATCGGCACTCCCTCTCCTTCCACTCCTTGGGGGGGTGCTTTAATGCCCAACTGATTGTTCAGTTTAAATTGGCTAAATACATTCCATGAGCATCTAAAAGGTGTAAACGGAGAAGCTCGCCTCTTGGAGCATGTTACACCCATATTAAAGGTGTAACATGCTGTAGCACCTCTCCCTGCGCCCCTCATCCCCCTCCCTATGACAGCAGGCGGGGGGTCTTTCTTTCCGCACCCACATTTGAAAATGGTGCGCCTGTTCGGGGGCTCCACCCACACAGCAATGTCATTCATTCACAGAAATCTGTGAATAAGAAAACTACAAGCTTGTGCTTCTTAATGGATTGATGGTGCTGATGATCGCCCTCATAGGCCGCGTACACACGCGGGGACTGTTCGCTCAACTTTGTCCGTCAAACAGTTTCAGCGGACAGTCCGCTCAAAATTAGCATGGACGGACTTGCCCACACACGACGAACGAACAGTCCGCTGAAACCGTGCGCGATGACGTGAACGGCACGTACAACGGGACGAAAAATACGACGTCCTATACACTGCAATGCAAACTTCGGCGTGTAAATCCTTTCTGAGCATGCGCGGAACTTAGTTTGACGAACAAGCCTACACACGAGGGGACTGTTCGCTGAAACAGAGTTTCAGCGGACAGTTTTTCGGAATTTCCGAAAAACTTTGTTCAGCAGACTGTCCGCTGAAACTGTCCGCTGAAAGCCCACACACGAGCGGACTGTCCGCCGAAACACTGTTCAGCGGACAAAGTTGAGCGAACAGTCCCCGCGTGTGTACGCAGCCATAGTCCACTGACATGTCCTCTAGCTTTCTAACAGAAGGTACAGGCAAAAAGTCTGCAGGAACCTGACTAAGCTGGAAAGTGCAAAATCAGGCTCCCTTCTGCATAGAAACCAATAAGCTTCTAACCCCAGCTTGTTTAATTAAGTTTTGGTAATACAACCTGGAAGCTCATTGGTTTCTATGCAGAAGTGAGCCTGATTTTGCACTTTCCAGCTTTAGTAAATAAACCCCACTGTGTACTTAAAAGCGGGGTATGTCTGTATTGGATCTATGTGGTCTGTGTAACCATGGCTGTGACAGGGATGCCTATTTATTCTTCATATTGTGTGATAAAATGTGTCTCTATCATTTCAGAAAGTTGGGAGGTTTCATTAATCTACAGCATAAAAATAATTTGCTGAATTACAAATAATCAATTAACTTATTACTTACCATTTTGATCTGAGTCCAAAGAAACATTACGCAGTAGTTGTTCAATGCCCCCCTAAAACAATATACATATATTATTAGAATTGAACTTCATACAGATAAACACAACAATAGAACTATACAATTATTTAAAATATGTGGCATAAATGATATCAGGCTTTTGCAATCTCCTATACAGCAGAGACAGAACTCCTAGCCACTGCTCCTCTATAGTGCATACTGTATGTCACATGAAACAGAATATACAGGCAGAGTGAGTAAAATAAGGACCAATACGTGTGCTGTTGCTCCTTCATTGTCCAATTATGAGCTCTAGGTTGTGTTCAATTGTAAGTCATTTTCAATATTTCTAAATCTGCATTTTTTTTAGTTTTTGTTTTTTTTATAAAACCTGGAAATCCTGGCATGAAGGTGCTTGTACAGACACTATGGGGTTGATTTACTAAAACTGGAGTGAAAAGTTTGGTGCAGCTGTGCATGGTAGCCAATCAGCTTGTTCAATTAAGCTTTGGAAAAAAAGTGGATGTGGGGAATCTGGCTGTACAGTTTGACAGGGGTACCGCAAGATCACCATACTATGTGAACAGGATTACAAATCCGCTGGCAAGTAAATGCCTAGGAATTTGGCTACATTTACCTGTAGGATGCAGGGGAATCGTTCCTGCATTAAAGATAAGCAATAAGCTTTTTGTTGCATCCAATTTATTGTTGGCCAAAACTCACCGATGCTTGCATGTTGATAAATGGAGTGGAACGCTCAACATCTGGGCTTATACGAAGTCTGTAGTCTTCATCATGCATCTCATTGTGAAAATTTTCATCTGTTAAAAAAAACAAAAACACATTTAGATGAAAAATGTATATGTATATACAGTAGGCTGTAAGCACCTTGTAAGTATAAAGCATAGGGGTTAATTTACTAAAACTGGAGAGTGAAAAATCTAGTGCAGCTCTGCATAGGAACCAATCAGCTTCCAAGTTTTTTTTTTCCCAAAGCTTAATTGAACAAGCTGATTGGCTACCATGCACAGCTGCACCAAACTTTGCACTCCAGTTTTAGTAAATCAACCCCATAGTGTCTGTACAAGCACCTTCATGCCAGGATTTCCAGGTTTTATAAAAAAAACTAAAACAAAAAAAAATGCAGATTTAGAAATATTGAAAATGACTTTTAAAAGAAAACTAACAAATTAAGAATTCATTGATTGGGGTTACATATGCTTTAAACCAGGTATTATCACTTACAACTTAAAGTGATTGTAAAGGCAGTTTTTTTCTATCTCATCTTATCTTATCTATGCATTAAGATAAAAAAAACATTCTGTGTGCAGCGGCCCCCCTTAACCCCTCTACTACTTACCTGAGCCCCATCTAGATCCAGTGATGTTGCAGGAGTGTCTCGGCTGCATGGGACTCTCCTCATTGGCTGAGACAATAGCAAAGCACAATTGTCTCTCACTGCTGTCAATTTAAAGTTAGTCAGCCAGCCAGTAAGGAGAGAAAGGGGACGGGGCAGGGCCGCGGCTCCGTGTCTGAATGGGCACACAGAGCAGTGGCTCGGTTCAGGTGCCCCCATAGCTAACTGATTGATTTAGGGGCACTCAACAGGAGGGAGGAGCCAGAAGCATCGAAGAGGGACCCGAGAAGAGGAGGAACTGGACTGCTCTGTGCAACACCACTGCACAGAGCAGGTAAGTAGAACATGTTTGTTATTTTTAACAAAAAACAACAAACAAACAAGACTTTAGTGTCACTGTAAGCAGATTTCACTCAATCCTCACATTCAAGGTGGATGGGGGAATCTCCACTCCACTGTTGTATTCTGACAGCAGGGAGACTCACCCCCACTCCTTTATCAGAATACACTGATCAACTCCAGTGGCCACACATGATTTGAAATTTGTCCGGGCTCTGCTGAACCAGATACATTTCAATACATTCATGAACATCCCCCCCCCCCCCCGGTCAGTGGACCCCCCCTCCCCCCGGGAGGATGGTCGGGACATCAATGCCCCGCACTTACCTCATCTAGGAAGCTGGCGGGCAGCCTCTGGCTCTAATCAGGTGCTTCAAAAAAAAACACCCCTGCCACTGTAATTCATGCGCCCGGCGTCCTGAAAGGGGCCGGACGCATGAATAGGGAGAGGCAGTGGAGATGGAAAGGGAAAGGGGAGGCGGCGCCCATGTGCCCTTAATGGACGGTCCGCCCCTGTAATCATGCCTATCTTTTGTCTCCAGTATCCAGAATGATTAAACCTTCTGAGTACTAATTTCATGGTGTCCATTTGGATGGCTTTGAGAACAGGCTGAAGGTACCAAGAATTGTAGAAGAGGCTGTGTTAAAATTGATATAATTAAGAAGATTTCCCTAAGGGAATATTTATAAAGTAGTGAATGTGACTTTCACCATTCACCAGTAGTTAACCACATAATTTAAACATTTGCACCAGGAAAATTCACCTGCAGTGAATGTTGGGTAAATGTAAAATACGTTGATTTCTAAACATGCTCCCTTGAGTGTTATCATTACTTTGATATATGGACATGTCTTGGCAATATTAGGCCTCATCAGTGAAGAATATGTTGTGTGGATCACTGCTGGGTATATAGTAGCTTATTATTATTTTGTATTAGTATTGTGTTCCTCCTTTTCTCTATACTATCTAGAAGCCATATGATACATACTGTTTATAACATCGCCATACTGAAAATGTATATAATGCACAGTATAAGATTGTTTTACAAAAGCATTCCAGGGGAACTAACATACCTTCAGTGGCTGAATGAGATACAGCAGAAGGATCTACAACCGCGGGAGAATCATCATGGACACCATTGAACCTGAATATCTTATGGGGATCATGTGGATCGGCTGAATTATCTCTAACTTCAGTGAACATTTTCTGATGGTCTCTGTAGCAGACAGACTTTAATGCACAGCGAAAGTTGGTTTTATAACTAGGTTGGTCTTCACAGTCTGGATTATACTTCCCACTCTGAATAGCCCATGCCTGTAAAATGGGAAAAAATTAGTGATATTGGAAAGAGGGAAATCAGGAATGAACCTGTGTAGCTTAAATGTGTAGCAGAACTTCTGGCTATGATCTGATTTGTTAACCCAGGCTGGTGGAATAGTGGTTCCCCCTGCTGGCTGCTGTGATTCCTACTGCTGACTCCTAGTCATTGCCGAACACATTAGCGTCATAGGGGTCAGAGAAGAATATACAGTGGCCAGTGAGGGGCACATTTTTTCAAACGGGATAATTTTTGATGGGACCAAATGAATGGGACCACAACACACTGCACTGTGCATTATATGTTGCCATACATTGGAGTAATGTGTAATAGCAGGTGTTCTTGCTACGTGTTACCACCATGCAAAAATATTACACACGTTAATGCTCTATATGCAATTAAAGGGGCTCCAAGATATTGGCCTGACTGATGCCATCTCAGGCACAGAACAATTACATCAGCATGCTGCACTTTGGGATATCTTTTTTTAAGGTGGGCTGGAGGAAATGTGTCCCTAAATGAATGATCATAAAATTATTATTATTTTTTTCCTAAGTGAATGAAGAGCTAAATGCAAGTTGTATTTCACATAGTTTTTGAGCAAAGTCCAAAATACTGGCCTCTCATACTGCTACCTGCCTTAAATATTGCATAATCCGTTTCATCAACCTTTCTTATGTTTAGGTGCTTCCAGGGCAAGCGGAAGAGTGTGCGGCCTTCATCCAACCAACGCACACCTACATACTGGTTATGGTTGATCTGGCGAAGGAGCCAAGGGCCAAAGCGTTCCTTATTTTGGCACCTGTGGTAAAACAGCAGTTATCATTATATTACATATACAATATGTCTACTATACTATATTATTATTTCTTTATATATATATATATATATATATATATATATATATATATATATATATATATATATATATATATATATATATAGATAGATAGATAGATAGATAGATAGATAGATAGATAGATAGATAGATAGATAGATAGATAGACATATAGCTATATTATTATTCTCTATATATTCTCTATATATTATATATATATATAAAACAAAAATATTTCAACCTGCAGCACCTTGTATACTTATTAGGAGAGTAAAAATGTTTTGCCACAAGTTTCGGGAAAATTACAAAATATTTTTTTTTGCAAACTTTTTTTGCAAAAATGGTGAGTATTTTGCAGTTCTCATTTGTTTTGGAAAATGAAGAAAGAAAAGGAAAGTATATATTTTCTTTTGTTTTTAAAATTTTCAAAACTTTGTGACAATACATCGACACTAACTGACGCTGACACTAACTGACGTCACCCGTGACCCCTTTTCACACTGGGGCCGCGGTTGTGTTAGCTCTAAAGCGCTGCTTCTTTTAGCCGCACTTTTAACCCCAAAGAAGGGGTTAAATACTCCTGTGTCACGGCGCTTCGGAAGCACTGCCCATTCATTGCAATGGGCAGTGGAGTTTTGGAAGCACTGTATCCATCCCTTTAGGCTTGGATTCAGCGAGGGAACTGCTCATTGATCCCCTGCTGAACACACCATGTGAAAGGACCCCAACTGTATATGGCCAGCTTATGTGTTACTTTACTGCAGCAGAGAAAAGTCAGAGCTCCCTTTTCAGCCAGGGCTGTTCCGTGTGGTAAAGCTGTGTAAATCTAAGGACTGGATGGACAGAAATACAAATCATTTGGCAGGTAAAATATGTATTATATATGTATTATTGCATCTGTGTATTTAGCCATTAGTCTGGAGTTCAGCTTTATGAAATTCAGTGGTCATACTATACTTGACTGCTTGCAGAATTCTTACTGGAGTTCCAATAAGTCTCACCTTACGGGCATTGTTCTTTGGTCTTGGGAACACAAATATTCTCGAATGCGTAAGCCTACCGGATATAAAAGGGGGAACATACATAATTATAAGCATAGTACAGAGCAAAATAATTTTTGATTACAATTCTAATGATATCAGCCCTAGAGGGGATGCAATGGATGCCTATTTTGGTATGTAATGTTGCTTGGTATAATTTGACTGCACATAACAATATACAAACAGTAGGGTCTTACTTATGGCACAAATGCTTGTTACATCGCCCAACATTTAAAAAAACAGATTCCCATTTTCATTCCCCAGTGTATTCTCTCAATAAAGGCTTTTTTTTCTATGAAAGGCTTATCGACATTTAGATTTTGACATTCATCAATAAGAAATGCAGGTTGTAGTGAGATTTGCAGTTGCATATTATTTGCGCTTGTTTAAGATATGCATATTTGCCATACTAAAAGTGAAGATTCTTTATGAAAGAAAAAAAGATGAATGTGATTAAATCTGGTTATGTTAGTGAGACTGATTTACTAAAGGAGTTGAAAACCTTCATTCAAAAAATATGTATGAATATTTATTTTGATTATCAAGTAATGAAAAGCAAATTCCTGATCACTGGAAATACTCACTCATGTGCAGATTGCTTCTTACATGATTGGATAATTGAAGTGAATATTCACACCATTTTTGGAGTGAAGATTCTCAATTCCTTTTGTAAATTAGCCTCTTTTTTTTGTAACGGTGCCTATAAATGTCTCCTAGGTGGCGCTATACTGCACATTATACCACAATGAATGATACCACGAATGGGGAACAGATCTATGGGATCAATGTTTGCAAGTAGTAGTGAGGAATCATTACAGGCATACCCTGCTTTTAAGTACACAATGGGGTTTATTTACTAAAGCTGGAAAGTGCAAAATCAGGCTCACTTCTGCATAGAAACCAATGAGCTTCCAGGTTTTATTACCAAAGCTTAATTAAACAAGTTAGAAGCTTATTGGTTTCTATGCAGAAGTGAGCCTGATTTTGCACTTTCCAGCTTTAGTAAACAAACCCCATTGTGTACTTAAAAGTGGGGTATGCCTGTATTACAGAGTGATACTAGAGAAAGGTCTCAGAAACTCCCAGATTCTCCCATTTATAAGATGATCACATGATTAATTGTACATTTTACTGATAATTGAGATACCTACTATAGTGTGAATAAACGATTATGGGAATATATGTTTTTTTTTTTAATAAATAGTTCTCGTGCCATCACATTTCCCAATAATAAGAGTGATATACCTCCTTTTTAGAACAGTGGACGGACCTTTGAAAATCCCACTGCCCTTAAATAAGGAATAATCCTCTTATTTTTGGGATATGATTTTTTTTAATTGTGCTAAGAACTGATTAGGGTGAGGACTTTTTGATCCTGTCTCACCATATCCTGGATGGTTATACAATCTTGTTGGATCCAAAGCCCTACTCCACAGAAGCCTTGGTTTCCATACATGGCATTAATGATGACCAAAAATCTTGAAACAGCTTTTGCATAAGTAGATTTAAATAGTCCCATGTACTGGTGGGAGTATGATCACTGTGCTGTTCAAATGCTTACTACCGTTTCATCCATTTTAAGCTTTCTAAACAGCACCAAAAATAATATGTAGGGGTCTACTTATCAATGTTCTCACCCAAAAGTCACACATTTGTATATTTTTCCAGTGAATCTTTTCCCACCTGCCCCAGGGTCCCTTGAACTGGGTTTGAATACCCAGGTGGTGGAAGGTCTGTCTAGTTATGTGACCACTGTGATTGGCTGTCACAGTGGTCATATAATTGGGAGTCCGTCCCGCCGGTTCCCGATCATTTGTATAGACTGTCTCTGTGCAGTGAGCACGTTCTCACAACAAAAGCCTCTGCTGCCCATTGACGGAATACTTGATAATTACACAATAGGATATAAATACTCCCATGTAGGAGCCTGATCACTGTGCTGCTCAAATACTTTGTGGCATTGCAGTTAATACAGTACCATCTTCCAGAAATTGGGCTCTAATTTATCAAATATTCTGTGCTATAGCATTACATTGGTGGCAAGAGGTTAAAACTGTGAATCTTGTATGAATGTAGTGTGAATTTTGGGTGAAAACATTGATAAATAGAGCCCTATATGTTCACACATTCTCCTTTTGTATTCTGACAGAGTGAAGAGAAACACTTGTTGCTTCTGGGAAATCAAACATGGCAACATGGACGGTTTCCAAGTGTATGAATAACCAGCAATGAATCCATAGCCATGTGGTAAGAATCCAAGGTATTGGATGTTCATGGTAATAGAGTGTTTATACATGTCAGACCAGACTCATCCAACAAATGTACGGACATGCTTATTTGTCATGCTTTATATTTATATGATCAGACTGCTGAGAATAGCTTAGATTTAGTTAGGTGCTGTTAATGCTACCAGTGCAACTCCAACCGAAAACATTTCCCAGTAGTATTTGGATTGAGTGGGGAAAGCTGAAACTCTATGCTGGGTTTTCCTTGGTGTTTGTGTCCCATTTGGGAATTTCCACTCACCTTCTGTTCTTGCAAATACCAGATTTGGTAAGCTCTGTTCTACAGTGTCCATTAGATCTATAGTTCCTGTAGATGATCTTTAGGTCCACAAGATCTATAGGTTCAGTAGGTCTATAAGATCCAGTAGATCTACAGAGGCAATAAGAGCTAAAGGTCCAGTATATCTATAGGTTCTACAAGGCCAAAAGCCCCACATGATCTATGGTCCATGAGATAATCTATAGGTCCACTGGAGCTATAGATCCAGTAGATGATCTATAAGGTCCAGTAGATCTATATGGTCCACAAGATCTATATCTCCAGTAGATAATCTACAGGTCTAGTAGATCTATAGGTCCAATAAATCTATAGAGTCCACAAGATATGTAGGTCCAATATATATATATATATATATATATATATATATATATATATATAGGTTCCACAATACTATAGGTCCAGTAGATAATCTATAAGTCCAGAAAATAACCAATATGTCTAGTAGATCTGTAGGTTCATTAAATCTATTTATCCAGTAGATGATCTCGAGGGTCCACAATATCTATAGGTTCAATACATTGATAGGATCCACAAGATCTATTTATCCAGTAGATGATCTCGAGGGTCCACAATATCTATAGGTTCAATACATTGATAGGATCCACAAGATCTATAGCTCAAGTAGATGATCTATAGGGTCCATTAAACCTATGGGTACAGTAGATAATCTATAGGGTCCATACAAATCTTTAAAGTGGAAATAAACCCATCCATTTAAGTGTTTCATATAAGTTAAATTTCAGGCACGTGCTGGGATTGTAACCCTCCCATTGGTTGTGCTCTCAACCAGACTGTCAAACCATCTAATGGCTAGTGTCATAACTGATCACATGTGCAGCATCATGGCAGTTGTAGATTAAACAGAGGCCAAGATGGCAGCTTCATTGTCTGAAAATGCTAGGAGGGTTTATTTACACTTTAACTTCAGAAGATCTATAGGGCCAGTAGGTGATCTATAGATTCAGTGGATGATCCCTAGGGTCCAGTAGTTGCTCGATAAGCTACCTACACTGCCCTCTATATTGGTGTAAACATGATCTCAAGGCTGTTTATAGGGTGGATAGATTTGTGTCTAAGAAGGGTCAGGCCGAACTGCACAACTAACTAACTGTCCTCTGAAATCTCAAGGAAAACAAGTTTTACCTGGAAAAAAATACATGCAATTGCACTCAAAAACCCTTGTAATCACAACACTCCTGCCAGAAAGCAGTCAGATCCCAGGTTCCTGACAGTTCTCTGCAGGCTACCCTGGAGTCAAGCAATCCTGGTCTAGGACCCACCCTCAGCCCACGATTGGACAATGAGAGAGCAGAGCAGATTGGACACTTTATTCAAGCCTATGCATCGTGCCTTTTATGCTGTTATGCTAGACTTCGAAGAAATGTTATTTTGTGACACAGTGCAATGTGTTGTAACAATGCATAGCACCTGCCCCTACACAATGCACACCAGTGTATATGTGGTTCAGAGTGCGGCTACTATGAACAAGTCCCAATACAAAGTGGGGAAGGCTTAGGTTTGTTTACATTTCTTTAGACAGTTGGGAAAGATTAAAGCCCATGTCAGGTTGTTACCTGTTGAAATTGTCCTCACTGCAGAGATATGCTCAATGGTTACAAGGACGGGTGAGGCGACATCTGCCTAGCAGATCACAATAAAAACCTTACAAAGGCTATAACTCTCCTCTACACCATCCAAAAACTATGTTTTGGCTGGTGTTAAATATTAATATAGGATTTGATTGTACAGCTCCCTTTAGATCTACCATTACTAATGTAATACAAGAGAATTGTACAATCAGATTGTAAAGTGTATTGCCAGATTTAGGCTGTGACATCTGTCTGGACTTTACTATATAGGAGGAAACCAAGACATTATTTTAATAGACTAAACAAGCAAGTAAGGAGTAGTGAAGAGGTTATCTCAGGCTAGGGCTGGGGCTGTCCCATTAGCTAAACAAACAGGATTGTTATTCTGCTGCTTTCTAAATATTGGGTGACTACATTATTCTAAAGATATGTCAGAAAATATGAGCCACGTAATCTCTTCCTCATTGTAACCACAAGAATGAAGAGGACACTTCAGAGACATATGGAGTTGGACTGACGGCACCACCTGTCAAACTCGTCTATTGACGTTACGGTTGCAGTGTGCTACTACCATGAAAAATCCCCTTTCATCTTTAAAAAAAAAAAAGAGGCATTTGGGAGGTGACCGTATTGCCATCTGAACACCTACAAACCTTTTTACAGCTGCCTTTAAAAAGCGTTCCTCATTGGATTACTTTTCAGAGTGGCAGTTAACACGAATGCCCTGTACACACGATCAGATTTTTGGATGTGAGCTTGTTGTCGGAAAGTCCAACTGTGTGTATGCTCCATCGAACATTTGTTGTCGGAATTTCCGCCAACAAATGTTTGAGAGCAGGTTCTCAAATTTTCCGACAACAAAACTTGTTGTTGGAAATTCCAATCGTGTGTACGCAAATCTGACGCATCAAAAGTCCATGCTTGCTCGGAATCAAGCAGAAGAGCCACACTGGCTATTGAACTTCATTTTTCTCGACTCGTCGCACGTGTTGTATGTCACTGCATTCTTGACGTTCGGAATTTCCATCAACAGTTGTCTGACTGTGTGTATGCAAGACAAGTTTGAGCCAACATCCATTGGAAAAAAATCCACGGTTTTGCTGTCGAAAAATCCTATCGTGTGTACAGGGCATTAGAGGCCTTATGTCACGTACACACGGTCAGATTTTCCGAAGGAAAATGTTCGATGGGAGCTGTTGTCAGAAATTCTACCTGTGTGTAGGCTCCATCGGACATTTTCCATTGGAATTTCTGACACACAAAATTTGAGATCTGGATCTCAAATTTTTCGACAACAAAATCCGTTGTCGGAAATTCTAATCGTGTGTACACAATTCCGAAGCACAAAGTTCTACGCATGCTCGGAATCAAGCAGAAGAGCTGCACTGGCTATTGAACTTCAGTTTCCTCAGCTCGTTGTATGTCACCGCTTTCTTGATGTTCAAAATTTCCAAGAACATTGTGTGACCGTGCGTATGCAAGACAAGTTTGAGCCAACATCCGTCGCAAAAATTCCCATGGATTTTGTTGTCGGAATGTTCGATCGTGTGTACGCGGCATAAGGGTCACCGTAACGCCTTACAACTGGACCAAACAATCTTTGCACAATCATATTTTGTTTTACCAAAATGATGTAAAATGATGATCTGCCTAACCTGTCCAATTAATTTGTACCCAATCAGGCAGGCCCTTGCACTGCATAGTTTTTGGTGATTGTACAATCAGATCATAAAATGTGGTTAGCCTAAAGCCAACCATATACTACACATCTGATTGTTCAATCGCCTTTAGATCTACGAACAACATACTATTAAAGTAGAACTATCGGAAAAACATTCTTTTTTTTAATTTTGTAGAGTAAGGAAGGCTTATAACCAGTATAAGGTTTATTTTTGCCCTCTTTGTCCCATTAGAGAGATTTACCTTCACTTCCTGTCCCATAGCCAAAACAGGAAGTGAGGGGAAATCCCCTCCCCAGGATTTCCTCTCTATTACTTTTCTGGGGACAGCCATAAATGTGGGGTTTTCTTTTACTTCCATCTTCAATGATAATGTTAAACAGGACAAATAGAGAGGGTGACATGGTGCCCGGACATCAATAAAAATGGACAGGTGTTTTAATCCCTCTTCACACACACAAAAAAAAAAGTTTTGCCTTTAGTTATACTTTAAGCTTTCTCTTATCAATAATACTTTATGGTGCTAAAAGTGGCCAAATGCAACTCGATTTTCTCTTGCTCGGCCCGCAGGCTGAACAAATTAAAAAATGAATCGACTCCCCAGCATGCAGTGGCGTAACTAGAACCTTCAGGGCCCCGATGCAAGAAACCATTAAGGGCCCCCCTGAACCCCAGCCAGGGCCCTTCCCTCCGAGTCCAGCGGTGGAACTCCAGGGCGTGGTCACAGGTATGACCTTTGTGAGCCCTGTAGTTCCACCACTGGTATCAGAATTTTTTTAATTTTTAGGTGCCCCATTGGGTGACTGTCCCTAGGCAGGATGGGGTTACTGCCCCAAGGTGAGAAGGGGTCCCTGTGCCCAGGGGGAGATGGAGGGGGTATGTAATGGTGTGTGGGGGATGGGGTCCTCTCACTCACCATGACCAAGCTGTAGGCCCCGCACTCATCCATGTTGGCCTGGGCTCCATCCAGTGTGCTGGACGGGCGATCAGCATATCTCCCAGAAAGACCTTTCATCATCTGTGTATGACGGGGGAGGAGGGGAGCTGGCAGACAAGCCTGCAGTGTCCTCCAGGGAGCCGGCTCTCATAGGGCTGCACTGCATCTGTGTGCTTGTATCTATGGTGATTTTCTATGTTTGTCTTGATATACATTGCATTTATTATATTATATCTATGCTTACTCTCTGTACTTTCTCTATGTACCAAATAAAAATCGTTTGTAAACAAAAAAGTTTGTTTACCCAGGAGAAGTATGCAGTGCAGTGTGGGCCGGACTTGGGGGGGGGGGGGGGGGACTCTGGCTGGGGAGAACAGACATCGGACTGAGCGGCAATGCATGGAGCAGGAGAGGGGTACTCTGAGGAGCCGGCTGAGGACACAGGTCATGCAGGGAATGCACAACTAAAGATGCGATAGTTGAGCATGGAGCTCTGCTAGTCACCCTCCACCTCCAGTCACCCGTGTGCATGGTGCACTGGTACCCCTAGCTGCCTATGCTGCTGCCAGCCATATGTAGAGGGGGCTGCATGGGCCCCCTGCATCACAGGGCCCGGTTGCGGTTGCAACTGCTGCACCCCCTATAGTTACGCCCCTGCCAGCATGGATGGAGACATCATCACTTCCGGCTATTCAGGCAGCTGCAGCACCCATGGGTGCCTGAATAAATGGCACTGCCGAATGGTGACTGCGTCTGTTGGATATAGTCACTGAAAACATTCCATCCATCTCAAGCTGGCCATAGAATCAATCGAAATGTGGCCAATTAAGCAGGGACTGGTCGAATTTCGAATCCAACTGTGGCCGACTCTGTTTCTCAGAATAGATCAATAGATCAAATTCTGTCAAATGGGAATATTGGAAACGTTCTCGATCAGCGGCTGCAGCCAATCAGCTGTGTATTCTGACAGAGGAAAGTCCCCACTGTCAGAATACAATGTCCCAGTAAAAAATTAATAAGTAAAAATAAAACAAGTCATCTATGACTAGCTTTAGCCCTCGTTCACAATGAAACGATTTGACAGCTCAAATCGCATGACAAGTCGCAGCCTATTTTCGGCAATGACACAGTCCCAATCGGCTCAACGCCTGTACCCCGCACCGATTTGCAAAAGTAGTTTCTGCACTACTTTTGCCGATTTCGGGTGTGACATCAATAAACATATGTGCACAGATCTCGTTTTTCAAGTCGCATTCGAAGTCGCACGGACATGCAGCTTTGAAATTGTGCGATTTCACACGAAATGTGAACGATGGCTTAGTCAATTTTTAAAATTACGTTTGTAGAGCCAGGTGGTGCTTGCAGGGCCAATAACAGCTGATTCCATAGGCAGTGGCTGACATTTCATTCGTCTATGGCCAGCTTAAAGCAGAACTGCAGGAAAAACTTGTTTTTTTTCCTTTCAGTGTAAGTATAATGCCCCATACACATGGTCGGACATTTCCGACCACAAAATCCATCAGATTTTGGCTGAAACTTGTCTTGCATACACACGGTCGCACAAAGTTGTCGGAAAATCTGATCGTTCGGAACGAGGTGACGTACAAAACGTACGACGGGACTATGTAGAGGCCAGTAGCCAATAGCTTTCGTCTCCAATTTTTTTCTGAGCATGCGTGGCACTTTGTGCGTCGGAATTCTCTACACATGATCAGAAAAAGTCAGATTGGATTTTGTGGTCAGAAAATTTTAGATCCAGCTCTCAAACTTTTTCAGTCGGAAATTCCGACAGAAAAAGTCCGATAGAGCCCACACGCGATCGGATTTTCCGACAACATAATCCGATCTGACTTTTTCCTTCGGAATTTCCGACTGCGTGTATGGGGCATAAGGGCTTGTTCACACCAGGTATGGTGGGACTACACTGGAGTAGCTTGCCCCTTGCCCCTTACAGTCCTGCCGCAAGACCAGGAAAAATCTCTTTTTTTTCTATGGGGGCATTTCACACCACTATGTTGCACGCTGTCCTTTTTATTCAGTGCAGTGGGTTGTGATGCCAATCACCGCATCGCAATGTCGCTGTACTATGTAAGATGTGCGTGTCACTTTAAGTATGTGTGATCACCGTCATATTTACTCATACTTGTAGTGAGTGGAAGTACAGCGGCTCAGATAGATGAGGGCTCTCATACACAGAAGCCACAGTACTGTTTGTCCTCTCTTCTCTTGCCATTCACACTGCGACTTCCGTGTATGGGAATCCTCAGCTGTCTGTGCGACTCTCACTGTTCATCCTCCTAATTAAATCGTAAATAATACACTCATCACAACATACTTAAAGTGACACACACCTCTTAACACCTCACTTAGATTTTCACTGCATTTTTGAAACAATCTTGGAGTTCTGCTTTAAAATAGAACAAAATACTTTTTTTTTTTTTTAAATGGATAGTATGGGAAGGGTATAACCCTGTCAGGTTTTCTTTTTTAAACTGTCTTAATGGGGAGATTTCCCTTCACTTATAGCCAAAACAGGTAATAAAGGGAAATCCCTCCTGATTGTCACCAGAACTAGTGTCCCTTTTGGATTTTCCATCTATTCCTGTTCTGGTGACAGTCCCAAATGTGGGATTTTATCTTTCACTATATATATACATACATACACACATATATATATATATATATATATATACACATACATATATATATATACACATACATATACATATATATATATATATATATATATATACACATTTTTTTTGCTGTTTTTTTTAATAGCAAATATATATATATATATATATTATAATAATAGTAAAAAATAATAAACAAATAAAAGAATATATGTATATATATATATATATATGTAGTTATATTAGAATACCCAATCACGTGCAAGGAACATAAAAAAAATATATATATATTTTTGCTTGCACATCATTGGATGATGAAAGTCAGCAGAGCTTCATTTACTCAGCTTTGTAGCAAATTCCCTTGCAGATTGCAACTCCACTTTAAACGAACAGTCTATTTGCCTTTAGTAACTCAACCCCACTGTATCTATGCAGGTGAAGGTTTGTCACCCTGGGCTGCTCTCCTTAATTTGACTATAAAACCCTCCCTATCCTGGTTACATAGGAAGGGAGGGTTTTGTAGTACACATGGAATAACTTTAATTCACTACACAGGAATTCATAAAGATACTGGATTTCTATCAGGATCTGCGCTTGCGAGAAATATTCTTAGCCTGAAAAAAAGAAAACAAATGCAGCCAGCACATCTAAGGATTGGTCTGCTGCAATAGATTACATTTTTCTTTTTGGGTTTAGATATAGTTTCAACACCCATCTCTCAATATTATTAAAGTACATCAAGAAATCTCCAGTTACCATACATCTAATAAATATAACAATATTGTCTCAATTAAAATGCAATGCAAGTATTACCATGACGTGAGTAGTGCTGAGCTTTTTATATAGCATGTACAGTACACTATACAGCAATGCACATCAGTAAATGATCTCTTGCTATGTGTATGCAGAGCATGATCTGTCATTGTTATGTGTATGCAGAGCATGATCTGTCATTGTTATGTGTATGCAGAGCATGATCTGTCACTGCTATGTGTATGCAGAGCATGATCTGTCAATGTTATGTGTATGCAGAGCATGATCTGTGTCTGCTATGTGTATGCAGAGCATGATCTGTCACTGCTATGTGTATGCAGAGCATGATCTGTCACTGCTATGTGTATGCAGAACATGATCTGTCATTGTTATGTGTATGCAAAGCATGATCTGTGTCTGCTATGTGTATGCAAAGCATGATCTGTGTCTGCTATGTGTATGCAGAGCATGATCTGTCACTGCTATGTGTATGCAGAGCATGATCTGTCATTGTTATGTGTATGCAAAGCATGATCTGTGTCTGCTATGTGTATGCAGAGCATGATCTGTCACTGCTATGTGTATGCAGAGCATGATCTGTCACTGCTATGTGAATGCAGAACATAATCTATGTGTATGGACTGGAGTTAGATACTATAGGCAGGGAGTTACCTTTCAGCTCTGCAATGTTTCTTCTCTGCTTTCCCTAATGCACGCTTCACTGTCATTAATATACCCCCTCGGCCCCGCCCAGCAGTGGGCTCCCTGTCAATGGGCAGCCAATTAGACTAAGGGACACCGGAGAAGGCGGGATCTTTCAATAGGTTGTAAGGCAGAGGCGCTGTTTTATATTTAACAGAAGTTCAGCCTATTCCTGTAAGTCACGTGATGACAGAGTGCAGCTCTCCGGGCGGCCAGTGTGAGCAGCTCAGCCCTGACAATGTGTGAGTGTTGGAAGGTGACACCGAGTGACATCATCAGCAGGGAGAGCCCAGCCCACAGGTGTACAGGATGTATAGGAGTGCAGAGAGGGCACACAGGACTGGAGGGGAACATTCTAATGAATTACAAAAAAAGGAAGGTGGAGTGCCACCAACTCCAGCAGTGATTACACTTATGCCAAGGTAGCACTATAAGTCCCAGCACTCCCAGTGTACAGATAGCAACATGCAGCTAATGCCCAGCTACAAGTCCCAGACTTCTCACTGCACAGATATCATCATGCAGCCAATTTGGAACTACAAGTCCCAGTGATCCAAGTGTCCAGATAGCAGCATGCAGCCAATACACTACAGGTCCCAGCAATTCACATGTCCAGATAGCAGCACGCAACCAATATGAAACTACAAGTCCCATTGTTCCAGGTAGCAGCACATAGACAATACAGAACTACATGTCCCAATAGCAGCGCACAGACAATACAGAACTATATGTCCCAGTGTCCTGGTAACAGCATGCAGCGAATACAGAACTACAAAATCCAGCAGGGCCAATATCCAGATAGCAGCATGCAGACAATATTCGACTAGAAGTCCCAGTGTCCAGGTAGCAGCACACAGCACATTTGGAACAAGTCGCAGATCCTGATAGCAGCACACAGCCAATGTGGCCATACAAATCCCAGGTTCTGATAGCAGCACACAGGCGATATGGCACTACAATCCCCAGGTTCTGATAACAGCACCCAGCCAATATGGCACTACAAGTCCCAGGTTCTGATAACAGCACGCAGCCAATATGGCACTACAAGTCCCAGGTTCTGATAACAGCACGCAGCCAATATGGCACTACAAGTCCCAGGTCCTAATAGCAGTACACAGCCAATATGGCACTACAAGTCCCAGGTTCTGATAACAGCACGCAGCCAATATGGCACTACAAGTCCCAGGTCCTAATAGCAGTACACAGCCAATATGGCACTACAAGTCCCAGGTTCTGATAGCAGCACACCTAGAAGTCCCAGGTTCTGATAACAGCACACAGCCAATATGGCACTACAAGTCCCAGGTTCTGATAACAGCACACAGCCAATATGGCACTACAAGTCCCAGGTTCTGATAGCAGCACACAGCCAATATGACACTACAAGTCCCAGGTTCTGATAGCAGCACACAGCCAATATGGCACTGCAAGTCTCAGCAGTCCCAATGCCCAGGCACCCACGTGCAGCCAATACAGAACTACCAAGCAGCCCCAGTGTGCAGGTAGCAGTACACAGCAAAAATGGAACTACAGGTGCCAGCAGTTCCAAGCCATTTCCTTCTAGTCTCTTACTAGTAAAGTATAATATTCCCTGTGCTCATTTCTCTCACAAGCAAGCAGCCAGCATAATAATTTATACATTAACAAAAATAAAACAAAGAAAGGAGTGACATTATACAACATACAAAAACTAAAACATAAAGTCCACAAATATGCAAACCATCAAATGTAATATCCTGAGAGTTACAGTCCACTATTCAGTCTATTCTAAAATCCCAGAAGTGTCAAACACCAAGTGGGAGCTGAATGATGCTTTCCTCCTTCACTTGAGCGCACACTTCATCATTATTTGGGACTCCAGAAACGCGGTGCGTCCATATATGTGCGGCCAGACATCTCTTGTATACGACCAATGGGTGCCCATCATTTCACAAAACCTTATTCCTTTAATAATTAATGCTTGGAGGCGTCTTCAGTCGCAAACACTCACCCCCAATAAGAAAGAAGGAAATATACACCAGATTGAGTAGATCATTACGTTTCATTGAAATTTAATACACATAAAAGTCACCTTTCCAGATTTCATTGTGCAGCATACTTAGTCCATTGTAGAATGCTGCCAGTGAAGGTCCCCATGGGTGGCTCAGGATTCAGCCACTTCCTGTTGAATTGGCTGAAATTCAAGCCATGGGTTGCTCTGTGGACATCACCCAATTGTCAGGAGTATGTAATGTACAGAGTGCAATGGTCCAAAGTATGTAATGTTATTTCCATAAATATGTAACACATACAGTACCTGAGAAAAGTATTCATACCCCTTGAAATTTTACACATTTTGTCATGTTACAACAAAAAACACAAATTTATTTTATTGGGATTTTATGTGATAGACTAACACAAAGTGGCACATAATTGTGAAGTGGAAAGAAAATGATCAATGGTTTTCAATTTTTTTTTACAAATAAATATGTGAAAAGTGTAGCGTGCATTAGTATTCAGCCCCCCGGAGTCAATACTTTGTAGAGCCACCTTTCACTGCAATTACAGCTGCAAGTCTTTTTGGGTATGTCTCTACCAGCATTGCACATCTAGAGAATTACATTTTTGCCCATTCTTTGCAAAATAGCTCAAGCTCTGTCAGATTGAATGGAGAGAGTCAGTGAACAGAAATGTTCAAGTCTTGCCACAGATTCTTAATTAGATTTAGGTCTGGACTTTGACTGGGGCATGCTAACACATGAATAGGCTTTGATATAAACCAGCCTTTCTCGACCTTTTCAACACAGAGGAACCCTTGAAATAGTTCTCCGGTCTCAGGGAACCCCTGCTAAAAGTTAGAAATCTACAACTCATGATACATTAGTGTGATGGTCAGTGGGAAGAATGGTCTTTACATTTGTGGTCATTGGGAAGAATTACCTCCTTACAGATAGCTAAAAAGATCAATGGTGTCAGTGGGAACTTATCTGAGAGGCAGTAATTGCCCAATGCTGAAGGAACCCCCCTAGCAACCTCTGGAAGAACCCTAAGGTTCCACTGAACCCTGGTTGAGAATCACTGATCTAAACCATTCTATTGTAGCTCTGGCTGTATGTTTAGGGTCGTTGTCCTGCAGGAAGGTGAACCTCCGCCCTAGTGTCAAGTTTTTTGCAGACTCTAATGCCCTGTACACATGGGAGCTTTTTGATGGAAATTCCGATCGTGTGTACACAATTCCGAAGCACAAAGTTCCACGCATGCTCGGAATCAAGCGGAAGACCGCCACTGGCTATTGAACCTAGTTTTTCTCGGCTTGTCGTACATGTTGTATGCCACCGTGTTCTTAATGTTCGCAATTTCTGACCAACTTTGAGTGACCGTGTATATGCAAGACAATTTTGAGCCAACATCCGTCGGAAAAAATCCATGGATTTTGTTGTCGGAATGTCCGATCAATGTCCAATCGTGTTTACAGGGCATGACAAATTTTCTTCTAAGATTGCCCTGTATTTGGCTCCATCCATTTTCTCATCAGCTCTGACCAGCTTCCCTGTCCCTGCTGAAGAAAAGCATCCCAACAACATGATGCTTCCACCACCATGTTTTACTGTGGGGGTGGTGTGCTCAAGGTGATCTGCAGTGTTAGTTTTCCGTCACACATAGCGTTTTGCTTTTAGGCCAAAAAGTTACATTTTGGTCTTATCTGAACAGAGCACCTTCTTCCACATGTTTGCTGTGTCCTCCACATGGCTTCGTACAAACTGCAAATGGGACTTCTTATTGATTTCTTTGATTAATGTTCTCCTTGCCCGGCCTGTCAGTTTAGGTGGACGGCCATGTCTTGGTAGGTTTGCAGTTTTGCCATACTCTCTACTTTCCACTTTTGGATGATGGATTGAACAGTGGTTCGTGAGATATTCAAAGCTTGGGATATTTTTTTATAACCTAACCCTGCTTTAAACTTCTGCACAACTCTATTCCTGACCTGTCTGGTGCGTTCCTTGGCCTTCATGATGCTGCTTGTTTACCAAGGTTCTCTAACAAACCAGTGAGGGCTTCACAGAACAGTTGTATTTATACTGAGATTAAATTACACATAGGTGGACTCAATTTACTAATTAGGTGACTTCTGAAGGCAATTGGTTCCACTAGATTTTAGTTTGGGGTATCAGAGTAAAGGGGGCTGAATACAAATGCAGATATTTCTTTGTAAAAAATGTTCAAAACCATTTATCATTTTCCTTCCACTTCACAATTATGTACCACTTTGTGTTGGTCTATCGAATAAAATTCCAACAAAATACATTTATGTTTTTGGTTGTAACATGAAAACATTGGAAAAATTTCAAGGGGTATGAATACTTTTTCAAGACGCTGTACAACAGTTTCATGTTTGTACCATAAAGCACAGCGTACAGCGTTTGGCAGTCAGGATTATGTAATGCATGTGGTTTGTTACTTAATCTTGACCACTGCACACATTATGCTGTGCAATACTGTACACACTCCTAACTGCTGCGCTCCCAGCATACAGAGTGCAGTAGTACTGAAAGAGACACTTATAACACACACACAGCACAAAGTACAAGCATTCAGCCAAAAATCTTTCGCCAGCCAGAAAAAAAATTCTCATGCTAAAATCACCCCTTCCCCACTTGCAAAAAGCTCCTTTCTTCCCCCCTCCTTAAGAAAAAGAAATGTTCACCAGTAAAAATAATCCACCTTCTAAACGTGAACCTCCAAGCAAAGGAAAATTCCACCCCATAGAAACAGTCCACCACTCACATCTACACCTCCTTGTCCACTGCTTACCATTGTAAGCCCTGGTCTTCAGCTCACCTCTGCAACCCCTCGTCCTCGGCTCACCTCTGCAACCCCTCGTCCTCGGCTCACCTCTGCAACCCCTTGTCCTCAGCTCACCTCTGCATCCCCTCATCCTTGGCTCACCTCTGCAACCCCTTGTCCTCAGCTCACCTCTTCAGTCCCTCATGCACCGGTCACCTCTACAACCCCTCATTCACAGCTCACCTCTGCAACCCCTTGTCCTCAGCTCACCTCCACAACCCCTCGTCCTCAGCTAACCTCTGCAACTCCTTGTCCTCAGCTAACCTCTGCAACGCCTCATCCTCATTTCACCTCTGCAACCCCTCGTTCTCAGCTCACCTCCACAACCCCTTGTCCTCAGCTCACCTCTGCAACCCCTCATGCACAGTTCACCTCTGCAACCCCTCATCCACAGTTCACCTCACCTCTGCAACCCCTCATTCACAGCTTACCTCGGCAACCCCTGTTCTCAACTCACCTCTGCAAGCCCTCAACCTCATCTCAACTCTCTACCCCTCATTCTCAGCTCACCTCTGCAACTCCTTGTCCTCACCTCACCTCTGCAACCCCTCATGCTCAGCTCACCTCTGCAACCCCTCATGCTCAGCTCACCTCTGCAACTCCTTGTCCACAGTTCACCTCTGCAACTCCTCATCCTCATTTCTCCTCTGCAACCCCTCATCCACAGTTCACCTCTGCAACCCCTCATCCACAGTTCACCTCACCTCTGCAACCCCTCATTCACAGCTTACCTCGACCATGATATCTGGTTTTAGGAGCATTTGTTTTACTTTAAAGGAAACCTGTCAAATACTGGTTATTTACGGCTTGAATTTCCTGCTACATCAGCTTAAATTTGAGCCGTGGGTTTTCCTGTCAGCACCACTTGGCTTGACAAATTACAGTCTGAAAACTCTCAGCTTAACAGTGACTGCGGCCAATGAGATGCAGCCACTGTTCAGGAATTCTGGCCGTGGGAACAGCAACTGTCAGAATACAATAGCCGGCAGGGAAGATTCCTCCGTCCACGCTAATGGATGGGGAATTTGTTTCATTTTTCTTGTTCAACCCTCAGGGCTGAATGAGATAAATGTTCATAATGTCAATCTTAAGGCATAGACAATGGTAGGCTTGCTTTATTTTCCAGCCAGTCAAAACTCTAAGGGCCGGTTCACACTGGGGGCGATGCGAGGCGACACGACTTGCCTCGCCGCGACCTGCCGCGACCTCAGCGGCGACTTGCAAATGACTTCTGTATAGAAGTCAATGCAAGTCGCCCCGAGGTCGCCCAAAAGTAGTACAGGAACCTTTTTTCTAAGACGGAGCGACTCGAGTCGCTCCTCTTAGAACGGTTCCATTGTACAGAACGGGGGCGACTTGTCAGATCGCGGCACGGCAAGTCGTGTCGCCTCGTGACGCCCCCTGTGTGAACCGGCCCTAACTGAACCAGACGTTGCTTAGGGTGGAATGAGTCACCATGTGTGCAACTCATAGTTTAACACATTACTAACCAAGAAATTACACCAGGTGCCCCCATCAGATTCCCTCCTTACATCAGGTGTCCCCAGCAGAGTCCCTCATTACATCAGGCACTGCCAGCAGAGTCCCTCCTCACACCAGGCATTCCCAGCAGAGTCCCTACGTACACCAGGCATTCCCAGCAGAATCCCTCCTTACATCAGGCACTGCCAGCAGTGTCCCTCCTCATACCAGGCATTCCCAGCAGAGTCCCTCCTTACATCAGGTGTCCCCAGCAGAGTCCCTTTGTCAAACTTCCACGTACCTGACTGATGAGCCTGATATAGCAGGGGAAGGTCTCCCTTACGTGTCTGGTTCGTGGCCCCTGGTAGTATGAACAGGAGGCATGGGAGCACAGAGTGGTATGAGAGCTTGGCGGGTGACTGCAGAAGTAAAGGCCCAGGATCCTGGTGCAAGTGGATTGGTGATCACTAGTCAGCTGGAACACAGGCAGCAGATGCAGAGCAGGAGCAGAGCAGGCAGGTCAGGTCACAGTCAGGGTTTGTAATAGACGGGCAGCACAGTACAGAGGAGCAGGCAGGTTCAGAGTCCAGGTCACAGGCAGGGTTGGCAACAGGCGGGCAGCGTAGTACAGAGGAGCAGGCAGGTTCAAGGTCAAAGACAGGCAGAAGACAGAGAATAATCCAATGGACAAGCCGGGTAGTCAGGAGATCAGACGTTCAGACAGGTTAATGGGAACCCTGGACACAGGGAGCTGCAGATCGGACAGCACTGAACAAATCCACGCTCAGCCATACCGCCATCCACACTCAGCCATCCCGCCATCCACGCTCATCCATCCACACTCATCCATCCACGCTCATCCATCTCGCCATCCACGCTCAGCCATCCCGCCATCCATGCTCAGCTATTCCACTATCCTCGCTCAGCCATCTTGCCATTCATACTCATCCATCCATGCTCAGCCATCCTTCTGTCATACTTATCCACCCATCCATTCTCAGCCATCCATACTCAGCAATACTCATCCATCCATCCATGCTCACCCATCCCATCCACCCCCAGCCATGCTCAGCCATACTCAGAGATACTCAGCCATACCCAGCCATACTCAGCCATACTCAGCCATACCCAGCCATACCCAGTCGTACCCAGCCATACTCAGCCGTACCCAGTCATACCGAGCTTCACCCAGCCATAAAGAGCTGTACCCAGCTGTACCCAGCCATGCTCAGCGATACTCAGCCATACCCAGCTATACTCAGCCGTACTCAGCCATACCCAGTCATACTCAGCCGTACCCGGCCATACTCAGCCGTACCCAGTCATACTCTGCCGTACCCAGTCATACCCAGCTATACTCAGCCGTACCCAGCCATACTCTGCTGTACCCAGCCATACTGAGCTGTACCCAGCCATGCTCAGCCATACTCGGCGATATCCAGCCATACTCAGCCGTACCCAGCCGTACTCAGTCATACCGAGCTGTACCCAGCCATTCTCAGCCATACTCATTGATATCCAGCCATACTCAGCCATACTCAGCCAAACCCAGCCATGCTCAGCCATACCCAGTTGTGCTCAGCCAAACCCAGCCTTACTTGGCCTCTGTATGTGGCCAGGCTATGGAAGTCTCAAACATGTGGTATCGCTGTACTCAGGAGGAGTAGGGCAATGTATTTTGGGGTGTAATTTTTGGTATGTACATGCTATGTGTTAAAAATATTGTATAAATGGACAACTTTGTGTTAAAAAAAAAAGTTTTCATTTTCTTTCCACATTTTCAAAAAATTTGTACAAAAAAATGACATGTTCAAAAAACTCATTATGCCTCATATATTATAGGTTGGAGCGTTTCCATTGTCCTGGTGCTTCAGGGCCTTCAAAAGTGTAAGAGGTAGTCAAGAAATTAGATGTGTAATTTATGCTCCAGAACACTTGATGGTGCTCCCTGGATGTTGGGTCTCTGTAAGTGGCCACGCTGTGTAAAAGTCTCACACATGTGGTATTGCCATACTTGGGAGGAATAGCAGAATGTGTTTTGGGGTGTCATTTGTGGTATGCATATGCTGCGCATGAGAAATAACCTGCTAATATGACCATTTTGTTAAAAATAAAAAAAAATCTTGATTTTGCAAAGAAATGTGGGAAAAAATGATACAACTTAAAAAAAACTCACCGTGCCCCTTTCTAAATACCTTGGAATGTCTACTTTCCAAAAAGGGGTAATTTGTACTTTCCTGGGATGCTTGGTCTCAAGAATTGAGCTAGGCCATCAGTACTTCAGGTGTGATCAATTTTCAAAGATTGGCACCATAGCTTGTGGACTCAATAACTTTCACAAAGACCAAATAATATCCACCAATTTGGGTTATTGTTACCAAAGATATGTAGCAGTATAAATTTTGGGCAAAATTTATGAAGAAAAATTACTAATTAGCTAAATTTTATAAGAGAAACGAAGAAAAATGTTTTTTTTTTTTACAAAATAAAAAACCCAGTGGTGATTAAATACCACCAAAAGAAAGCTCTATTTGTGGGAAAAAAATTACAAACATTTCATATGGGTACAGTGTTGCATGTATGAGTAATTGGCATTCAAAATATGAGAACATTGAAAGCTTAAAATTGGTCTGGTTAGGAAGGGGGTTTAAGTGTCCAGTGGGTAAGTGGTTAAGGTAGGCTAATGTCACGCACACACGATCGGAAATTCGGCCAGCAAAAGACCGATGAGAGCTTTTGGTCCGAAAATGTGATCGTGTGTATGCTCCATCTGACTTTTGCTGGCCAAATTTCGGCAAGCAAAAGATTGAGAGCATGTTCTCAATTTTTCGGCCGGAAAAAGTTTGTATCCGAAAATCCATTCGTGTGTATGCAATTCCGACACGCAAAAACTCGCGCATGCTCAGATTCAACTACGAGATGGAAGCTATTGGCTACTGGCTATTGAACTTCCTTTTTTTTAGTCCCGTCGTACGTGTTGTATGTCACTGGGCTCTTGACGGTTGGAATTTGGTGTGACCGCTTGTACGCAAGACAGATTGAGCGAAAACCCGTCGGAATTCCGTCGGGAAAACCATCAGAGCTTTTCTGACCAAAATTCCGATCGTGTGTATGCAGCATAAGTTTATATTTTTACAGCGACATTACATTTGTTACTTTTACCTTTACTTTCAGTGCAGCAAACTCTCTCCAGAAGTTCAGCGAGGATCTCTGAATGATCCAATGTTGTCCTAAATGACTGATGGTGATAAATAGAATCCACCTGTGTGTAATCAAGTCTCTGTATAAATGCACCTGCTCTGTGATAGTCTCAGGGTTCTGTTGAAAGCGCAGAGAGCATCATGAAGACCAAGGAACAAACCAGGCAGGTCCGTAATACTGTTGTGGAGAAGTTTAAAGCTGGATTTGGATACAAAAAGATTTGCCAAGCTTTAAACATCCCAAGGAGCACTGTGCAAGCGATCATTTTGAAATTGAAGGAGTATCAGACCACTGCAAATCTACCAAGACCTGGCCGTCCCTCTAAACTTTCAGCTCAGACAAGGAGAAGACTGATCAGAGATGCAGCCAAGAGGCCCATGATCACTCTGGATGAACTGCAGAGAACTACAGCTGAGGTGGGAGAGTCTGTCCATAGGACAACAATCAGTCGTACACTGCACAAATCTGGCCTTTATGGAAGAGTGTCAAGAAGAAAGCCATTTCTCAAAGATATCCATAAAAAGTCTCATCTAAAGTTTGCCACAAGCCACCTGGGAGACACACCAAACATGTGGAAGAAGGTGCTCTGGTCAGATGAAACCAAAATCGAACTTTTTGCCCACAATGCAAAACGATATGTTTGGCGTAAAAGCAACACAGCTCATCACCCTCAACACACCATCCCCACTGTCAAACATGGTGGTGGCAGCATCATGGTTTGGGCCTGCTTTTCTTCAGCAGGGACAGAAAATTGAGGGAAGATGGATGCAGCCAAATACAGGACCATTCTGGATGAAAACCTGTTGGAGTCTGCAAAAGACCTGAAACTGGGACGGAGATTTATCTTCCAACAAGACAATGATCCCAAACATACAGCAAATTCTACAAAGGAATGGTTCACAAATAAACGTATCCAGGTGTTAGAATGGCCAAGTCAAAGTCCAGACCTGAATCCAATCGAGAATCTGTGGAAAGAGCTGAAAACTGCTGTTCACAAATGCTCTCCATCCAACCTCACTGAGCTCGAGCTGTTTTGCAAGGAAGAATGGGCAAGAATTTCAGTCTCTCGATGTGCAAAACTGATAGAGACATACCCCAAACGACTTGCAGCTGTAATCGCAGCAAAAGGTGGCTCTACAAAGTATTAACGCAAGGGGGCCGAATAATTTTGCACGCCCCACTTTTCAATTTTTTATTAGTTAAGAAAGTTTCAAAAATCAAATAGATTTCGTTCCACTTCACAATCGTGTCCCACTTGTTGGTGATTCTTCACAAAAAATAAAATTTTTATATCTTTATGTTTGAAGCCTGAAATGTGGCAAAAGGTTGAAAATTTCAAGGGGGCGAATACTTTCGCAAGGCACTGTATATATATATATATATATATATATATATATATATATATATATATATATAGTAAGGCCTAACTAAATAGTAAAAAATATATATATTTTTTTTACTATTTAGTTAGACAGACAAAACCCGTCATTGAGTGCCTAATCCTGATCTATGGTCAGGCGGAGAATATAATCAAAATGTCTGTAGGAATTGGGAGACATATTCTGATTGTTTCAGTGCTGGACAGGCAATTAAGGAGCAACTTATTGCCCAATACCACTTTTTATGCACTTTCTCTCTATGGTATCCCCTTAGCTCATCTTTTTCCCAATGCAAATTCTTTTTTTTCTTTCTAAATGGAAATACCTTATTCAATCTTCTTTCTCCTGCACTTCCAGCAGCCCCCTAAGACGATTACATCACTAGGCGATTCGCAAGGGTTCCTGAGATAGCGGCGTTATGTATCCCAGGAGTCCTTGCGAATCGCCTACTGCTGAAATCTCGGGTTGGCAACCTGTCAGGAAGAAGGAGAGCCATGGAGAGGCATTACTGCGCATGCGCGAGATGCACTTTATAAGTTCTGGATTTTGAACAGATGTAGAGGGATATAGAGAAAGGAATATGGCAGATAAACAGGTACAACTTGTGTAGGAAGATTTGTTTAATCTCTATGTATCACCTGAATCCAGACAATTCATTGGGTATATGAAAGGGTTTACAACCACTTTAATATCCAATTAATCCAGGGCCTAGAAGGTCTAAACTTTGCACCTTGAATCAGGTTGTTCTGTACCCATTGTCCATGATTCTGGTATTATCCCATTTGGAAACTGTATTATTGGTGTAACTATTTGTTGCCATTAATTTGCTAATGTTTATGGTATTGTTATTGTCTTACTGTGCTAGGCTTGTTGCCAGAATAAACACTCCTTCTCGCAGCCTCGGTGTGCCAGAAAGTGCGGTACTATCCAGTGGATCATCAGCAACAGAAATGGGAACCCCAACATTAGAGGCATTCTCAGGGGTAAGTGTCCCTCCCACCACTACTCTTTTACCAACAGTCACCTCTGCATCCCCCTACCACCACTGCTCACCTCTGCATGCTTTGCCACCGTCTTTCATTATTGCTTACCTCTGCATCATCTCCATCCATCGGATGCTGACCCTGGAACCTGGAGGGGAAGGGAGGCGGGGGCAGCATTTAGTGGAACCAATCGGCTGTACTAATCAGCTGTATTTTCCCTGCTGCAGCTTCTCCTCCTCTCCCTTCCGCTGGCATTTAGCTGCTGCAGGGAGGAAAATGCAGCCAATTGGTTCCAATAAATGCCACCCCGCTGCCCCTCCGTTCCAGATTCCTCTTTCTTCTGCTCGTTCCCCCTGTGTGCTCCCTTGCTCGCCACCATCCCCATCTTAAGGTAGGCTAAGTTTAAGTTCTTTAAAAAGAAACGCACTGAACCCCAGTGATCTTTTATCTCTTTCATGTTGTTCAGGTAGATCTCCACCTCTCAAAGGTTTCCTACCCCTGGATTCGGAACTACGGACAATGGGATTTGGATACCTTTTTGATATGGGAACGAGAGACACCTATTAGCAAACGTATGTAGGCATAGAACACGCCCCCTCAGGGAGGTTAAAAAGTGCAGGTACAGAGGGACTTTGTTCCAAATCAGGGCAGTCCCTTGAAATCAGGGACAGTTGGGAGCTATGGATATGTAGTGAGCATAGGGCAATGCCCTGCTAGTTTCAAATGAAAGTGAGGAGGGAAAAAATGGAGGAGCTCACAGAGGATGTTACAAGGAGGCAGAAAAACACAGCAAGAAATAATTTTGTAAAAAATGGATTACAGAGCCATTGAGTAGTGTAGAATTGATCATTTTTGGAGAATAAGGATATTACTTGAGTCTATTTAAATTGCAGCTGCAAGTGACAGACATGGCTGCAGCTCAAAAGATCATCACGGCTGCAAACCTGTGTGCAGTAAATGAGTGCACAGCGGGAACCATCCCTCTTGGGACCTGTGCCCTGGACACATTGCATACGGTACAGATATGCCAATGTCTCTCATAAACGGGGTCCCCAACTGCAAACGGAGTTTCCCAACTATGGGTACTTTGATTGCAATGCAGAAATAGACAGGCGGCTCACCTAGATTCAGCCCCTTGCACCTTAACCACCTTAATACCGGACACTTTTTCCAACTTTCAGCTCTCTGGAACTTTGAATTACAATTGCGTGGTCATGCAACACTGTACCCATATGACATTTTTATATTTTTTTTAAGATAGATAGAGCTTTTTATTGGTGGAATTTATTTCACCACTGGGTTTTTATTTTTTATTTATTTATTTTTATTCTTTGTACTCCTCACCTGGTTGCCCCACACACGCTTGACACCATCTGAACCAAATAAGTTTATCTTGGTCTCATCAGACCACAGGACATGGTTCCAGTAATCCATGTCCTTGGTCTGCTTGTCTTCAGCAAACTGTTTGCGGGATTTCTTGTGCATCATCTTTAGAAGAGGCTTCCTTCTGGGATGACAGCCATGCAGTCCAATTTGATGCAGCGTGCTGCATATGGTCTAAGCACTGACAGGTTGACCCCCCAACCCTTCAACCTCTGCAGCAATGCTGGCAGCACTCATATGTCTATTTCCCAAAGACAACCGCTGGATATGACGCTGAGCACATGCATTCAACTTCTTTGGTCGACCATGGAGAGGCCTGTTCTGAGTGGAACTTGTCCTGTTAAATGGCTGTATGGTCTTGACCACTGTGCTGCAGTTCAGTTTCAGGGTCTTGGCAATCTTCTTATAGCCTAGGCCATCTTTATGTAGAGCAACAATTCTTTTTTTCAGATCCTTAGGGCCGGTTCACACTATTGAGATGGCAGACATCACATGTAATTCGCAGCACACTGCTGTTCGCATTACATGCAATGTCTGTGCGGTGCGATGTCAGCCATACAGATAGTATGGCTGATATGGCACCGCATTCGGTGCAAACACGCACAGGGCCCTTTTTTCTGTTCAGACCAGAATTGGATCGCATGTGTGTTCACACATATGCGATCCGATTCATGTCTGAACTGTCAGTTCGCAGTGCGATATGCGAGCTGAAATGGGGGTGTTGTTAACATATAATGACACTCCCCAGCAGTTCGCATATGGCAGTGTGAACTGCCATGCATGTCAGGTGCAATGCCGGAACCCGCAGTTGATTCTCAGGATTCTCGCAAAGCAATATTGTGAACCGGCACTCAGAGAGTTCTTTGCCATGAGATGCCATGTTGAACTTCCAGTGACCAGTATGAGAGAGTGAGAGCGATAACACCAAATTTAACACACCTGCTCCCCATTCACACCTGCGACCTTGTAACACTAATGAGTCATATGACAACGGGGAGGGAAAAAGGCTAATTGGCCACAATTTGGACATTTTCATTTAGGGGTGTACTAACTTTTGTTGCCAGCGGTTTAGACATTAATGCCTGCGTGTTGAGTTATTTTTGAGTTGAGGGGACAGCAAATTGTAGCAAAGTGTTATTTCTTCATTGTTGTCACATGAAAAGATATAATAAAATATTTACAAAAATCTGAGGGGTGTACTCACTTTTGTGAGATACTGTGTATATATATATATATATATATACAGTATTTACAGTACATACAGTGTATATATATATATTCAGTATGTATACAGTGGCTATAGAAAAGAAAACCCCTTTTATAATAATCACATGTTGTTGCTTTGCAGCCTGAAATGAAGATAGACACAGTTTTTGTTTTATCCAGCTGTACATACTAGTGCAACTTATAACACCCAAGTGAAAGATATAACACCAACGTGTTATAAAAAGAACAATCAAAAATTCAAAAAAATAATCACTGAGTTGGAAAAAGGATCACCCCCATGTAGTATTTTGTTGGACCACATTTTGCTTTAATTACAGTGTTTAGTCTGCTGGGATATGTCTCTACTAACTTTGTACATGTAGACTTTGCAATATTTGGCCACTTTGCAGAACTCCTCAAGTTCAGTTAAATTTGATGGTGATTGTTTGTGGACTGCTGTCTTCAAGTCATCCCACATATTTTCAATGGGGCTCAAGTCTGGGCTCTGACTAAGCTACAGTATGCAAGGACATTCACCTTTTTCTCCTTCAACCACTGTGTGGTAATTTTTTCTGTGTGTGTTGGGTCATTGTCATGTTGGAAGCAATGGCAGCTGGGGGTATATTTTTTTGGGGGGTAGCAAACAATCCACTCGCCCCCCCCGGTCTGTTCTTCGTACACCAACCCCACACTTAACCAATCTAGGTCACGGGCAGCTTCCTATTGGCAGGGAGCAGCAGCTTCACCCTGTGTCTCCTCCTCCTGGCCTTCACGGCGACTTGCCATGCATCTCCTCCTCCTCAGTGGCCAATAGGATTGCTTCTCCTCTTGGCCAGTGCTTCCAGGAGAAGAATCAGGAAGACAACAGTGAATATTAATATTAATTTGTGTCACACAAATGGGTGGGCTTGGGGTGGAGTGCTCTGCGCCCCAAGCCCACCCTTTTTTTGAAGCCGATTAGAGCCCATTGGAATCCATGCATCCTGTGCCCCGCCGCCACTGGTTGGAAGGTAAACTTTCTTCTCATTGACAACTTTCTGGCAGAGGGCAGCAGATTTTCCTCCAAGAATTTGATAGTATTTTGGCCCATCCATTTTCCTTCTATCCTGACAAGTGCTCCAGTCCTGTGGCAGAGAAACACCCCCATAACAGGATATTACCACCTCCATGCTTTACTGGAGGAATGGTGTTTTTTTGGATGGTGAGCTGTATTGGACTTCTGCCAGACATATGGTTTAGTGTTGAGGCCAAATAATTCAATTTTTAGTGTCATCTGACCACCTTAAACGCACCTTGAAGACTCTGAGGCCACATGGAAAAAGGTGTTATGGTCAGATGAGAGTAAAATTTAATTATTTGGCTTCAAATGAACCCAGGTACATTCATTACAAGCAGAGAGCAGGCTTATATGGTATTAGTCCTATCCTCAAAGGTACAGCCACACCAGAAGTCTGTTTCCCCTGGCCAATGACTCAAAGGGCTCAACAGACAGCCAGAAGCGCAGTGACGGAGCGCACAGAGAAAGCTCAATGCTTCCTCAGTTTAATATCGATCTTAGTTGCTGACAGCTCATTGACTTTCCTAATCTGCTAAAACTGCCATCTCCTTCTAACCACAGCTGCTTTGTGGTTTACTTTTTTCCTACAGTCCTAAGTCATATGACTGCTACTTCCATAGCAATGGAAGCCATAGCAATGGAAGGCCTCTCAGCCTTCTGTGTAATGCACAGGCACCTTGTGCTTCTTATACCTCTCCCAGTCTTAGCTCTGCTGTACTGGGATTGCATACAGGGGCTGATACCAGGTCCCATTCAAGTACTTGTGCTGCTTTCAATTAAAAGAAAACATTTAATAGTTATTGTTTACCAACAATGCATTGCATTGATTTTTACCAATCGTATCTACCTGGAGTTTAGCTCCACTTCCGCCCATAGCACTTAAAGGGACATTTTTTTATTTCTTTTTTTTCAGACAACATTTTTCTTTTATTTTTTGTTATTGCATTTTAGTCTAAATATGAGATCTGAGGTCTTTTTGACCCCAGATCTCATATTTAAGAGGTCCTGTCATGCTTTTTTTCTCTTACAGGGGATGTTTACATTCCTTGTAATAGGAATAAAAGTGACATATTTTTTTTTAAAAGAACAGTGTACAACTAAAAAGTAAAATAAATAATAAAAAAAAATAAACATTTTTAACGCACCCAGTCCCGCCGAGCTTGCGTGCAGAAGAGAACGCATACGTGAGTAGCGTCCGCATATGAAAATGGTGTTCAAAGCACACATGTGAGGTAAATAATTCTAGCCCTAGACCTCCTCTGTAACTCAAAACATGCAGCCTGTAGATTTTTTTAAATGTCGCCTATGGAGATTTTAAGGATAAAAAATTGTCACCATTCCACGAGCAGGCGCAATTTTGAAGCGTGACACGTTGGATATCAATTTACTTGGCGTTACATTATCTTTTACAGTATAAATAAAAGTGGGCTAACTTCACTGTTTATTTTTTAATTCAAAAAAGTGTATTTTTTCCCCAAAAAAGTGCACTTGTAAGACCGCTACGCAAATACGGTGTGACAGAAAGTATTGCAACGACCGCCATTTTATTCTATAGGGTGTTAGAAAAAATATATCATGTTTGGGCCTTCTAAGTAGTTTTTTTAGCAAAAAATTATTATTTTAACTTGTAAACAACAAGTTTGAAAAATAGGCCCGGTCCTTAAGTGGTTAAAATCCTTGCAATGTAAATTGATCGCCCAGAGAGGATTGTTTTTTTTTGTAGAACAAGTGGAGTTACTATCATTTGAAATGACAAACAAGTTAGGATAAATTTAGTGTAATACAGTGATGGTTAACTTGCTAGATTTAGAGGGCCTTGACTTCTGAGCATGAGTACTACAAAATGGGCAAGAACTTCTGTACTCTCTAAAAATAGGTAATCATATAAATATATATTTATTTATAACCAAAACCATTCTATAATGAAAGTGGGACTAAACTCCGGTTTTCTTCCACACACTCCACCGAGACATGCTGGTAGGTTAATTGGCTCCTGTCTAAATTGGCCCTATTATGTGTACGTATGAATGTGAGTTCTTCCTTGAGGACAGGGACTGGGAGGCATGTACAATATATATATATATATATATATATCTATATATATATCTCTATATATATATCTATATATATATAGATATATATATATCTACTGTATATATATATATATATTGTGGCAGCACGCAGGTAAAGTCACCTGGTTGTATCCAGGATGGGAAATATGTGTGCCCTAGATTCAGGCTTTATGCAGACCTTTACAATTAGAGGGGAAGAGTTAATGAGCCCAGCTGAAGTAAGTGGGCTCATTAAGACCTCTACAAAAAACCCCAGCATGCTTAGGGAGATGCTCCATCCTGGAACCAGTTTTGTGTTGTATAGACTGGGGAGTGTGACACCTGTTCTGTGCGGTGAGTTAACGCCTGTGTGGCAAACCTCTACAACAGAGACAGGGACTGGTGCAGCACAAGGCTGCACTCAGTTGTTAGACAGGGAATCAGAGTGTGTAATTAGAGGTCAAGCTGACCAGGATTTATTTTCATGTTTTATTTTTTTGTTTGGCTGTTATATGTTTCACTGCATGTAGCATAAATAAACCGCATTTTTTTGTTTTTTGCACCTACAACGCTGTCTGCTGTGCCTGATTTTGTGTTGTGAACCCATCCAGGGGGTCACACACACCCGCTGCCGAGCTAACCCCTCACAGTTGGTGGAGAATGCGGGCAGTTTTTTTTCAATTTTTTTAAAGGCCAGCATGGAGGAGATACTGAGACAGCTGGCTCTAGCAAATGCAAACCAGCAGCAAGCAAATGCAAATCAGCAGCAAACAAATGCAGCTTTACAAAAGAGCCTTGCAGCTCAGCAGAAAGCTCACCTGCAGAGTCTGGAAGCTCAGCAACAAGCCCAGCAGCAATCTGAAGCCCGCTTCATAGACCTGTTGCAGAAGCAAGAGCAGAATTTTCAACAGAAAATAGAGACATTAATACAGCAACGTCAGCAGACCAATGAAGCAAGTGGTTACAATAATACCGCATCCTTTGGTGTGAGACGTTTATTGACAAAAATGACTGGAGAGGATGATCCGGAGGTGTTTTTGACCACATTTGAAAGGACTGCTGAAAGGGAAAAGTGGCCTAAGGAGCAATGGGCTGGACTGGTGGCCTCTCTGTTAACTGGGGAATCGCAGAAAGCTTATTATGACCTAGAGCCTGACCAAGCAAAAGACTATGTGGTGCTAAAAACAGAAATATTGGCACGGCTGGGTGTCACCCTGGCCGTCCGGGCTCAGCGTGTGCATAATTGGACTTTTCAGGTTGGAAAACCCCCAGGTCTCAAATGTATGATCTCATTCACCTGAGCAGGAAGTGGCTGCAGCCAGAGACTTTGACCGCACCAAACATTGTGGAACGTGTTGTTATGGATCGTTTCCTGAGAGCTCTTCCTACTGCCATCCAAAAATGGGTAAGCCATGGAGACCCAGAAAATGCAGATAAACTTGTGGATCTGGTTGAGAGGTACTTGGCTACAGAGAACCTGACCACCTCTTCCAGGGACTCACGGACTTTCCACCCTAAGACCAGATCATTCCCAGTGGCGGGTAAGATGACTCCAAGGGGTGAGGGTGGAGAGAGTGAGAGGGTGGGAGTTCTACCTAAGGTCTGGCGGGAGCAGCCCAGGAAGCCCATGCTGCAAGAGACAGCGAAAAAGATTATTTGCTACCGCTGCCGGCAAGAGGGACATATTGCAGCCAATTTCCCCGTTGTGGATGAGCCTATGCAATGTGACTTTATAAGGGAGAGACGTCAGTCGCTGTTTGCGACAGTTGCATGCACTGCCATTCGGGGACCTGAGAAACATTTATGTAAAATGTGTATTAATGGTAGAAATGTTGATGTGTTGCTGGATTCAGGTAGCCTGGTAACATTGATAAAAGCTGAATTAGTTACTACAGAGGTCTCTGGGAAGAACAGGGTGGCTGTTATTTGTGTGCATGGGGACACCCGAGAGTATCCTGTAACTTCAGTGTTTTTTGAGACCCCCAAAGGTAACCTCTCTCATCAGGTGGGGTTAGTGTCTCACTTACCACATGATGCTATTGTGGGAAGGGATTTTCCAAAATTCTGGGAACTCTGGGATTGTCCTGAGCCCCCCACTGGTGCCCCTATAAACCAGGAAGATGACCAGAATTCCTCTGGGAGTGGTGAGGACTCTCCTGAATTTCCCTTGTCGGTATTGGCGGGGGAAACTCGAGAAACTGGGGGGGAGCCAACATCCTCAGATGAAAACATGCCGTCTGTGGAGTTTTCGGATCTTGAGGTTCACAGGGAAAATTTTGCCACAGAACAGTTAAAAGACCCCACCCTAATAAAGGCACGGGAAAATGTGGTGAAAATAGATGGCGAGTTAGTGAACCCAGATAAGACTTGCCCTTATCCTTACTTCACTATGGAAAGGGACCTGCTGTATCGAGTGGCTCAAAGGGCAGAAGAAACCATTAAGCAACTTGTAGTGCCCAAACCTTACAGGAAGTTGGTGTTAGAATTGGCTCATGGGCACATTCTGGGAGGTCATCTGGGGACAGAGAAAACCAGAGAGAGGGTATTGCAGAGATTCTATTGGCCTGGGGTCATGAAGGAAATAGAAAATTATTGTTCCTCCTGCCCTGTGTGTCAGAAGTCGGCACCTATGCCACATTTCCGTAACCCGCTGGTACCTCTTCCTATCATTGAGGTCCCCTTTGAAAGGATCGCAATGGATTTGGTAGGTCCGATAATGAAGTCCGCCAGGGGGCATCAGTACATTTTGGTTATATTGGACTATGCCACCCGTTATCCGGAAGCAATTCCTCTCCGAAATACCTCGGCCAAAACCATAGCCAAAGAGCTATCTCTTGTTTTTAGCCGTGTGGGTATTTGTAAGGAACTGCTTACGGACCAAGGTACACCCTTTATGTCCCGGGTTATGAAAGAATTATGCAAGTTGTACAAAGTGACGCAATTGCGTACATCTGTGTATCACCCCCAAACAGATGGGTTGGTTGAAAGATTCAACAAAACCCTTAAACAAATGTTAAAGAAGGTGGTGGATAGAGATGGAAAGAATTGGGACTGTCTAATACCCTATCTAATGTTTGCCATTAGGGAGGTACCCCAATCCTCTACGGGTTTCTCACCCTTCGAGTTGCTCTATGGGAGACACCCAAGAGGGCTGCTGGATATCGCCAAGGAAACTTGGGAAAATGAGAGTTCTCCTCACAGGAGCGTGATTGAGCATGTTGCCCTGATGCAAGATAGAATTGCACAGGTAATGCCAATTGTAAAGGAACATTTAACCCAAGCGCAGTTAGCACAGCAGAGAGTGTACAACCGTGGGGCCAAGACCCGTACTTTTTCCCCGGGGGATAGGGTCTTGGTGCTAGTCCCTACGGTTGAAAGCAAATTTATGGCCAAATGGCAAGGTCCATATGAAGTAATTGAAAAAATTAGTGAGGTGAACTACAGGGTTAGACAGCCAGGAAGGCGAAAGCCGGAGCAGATCTATCACGTCAATCTGCTGAAAGCCTGTAGGGATAGGGAATCCCTAGTCGCAGAGACTTTGTCACAAGTACAGCCTGATTGCTTAGTTCCTGAGGTTGGAATAGCAGACACCTTATCGAAACCCCAACAACAGGAGGTTAAAGAGTTTGTACTTCGTAACAAAGAGATTTTCTCTGAGCTTCCGGGACAAACATCTGGCGTAGAGCATGACATTATCACCCCGCCAGGAGAAAGGGTAAAACTAAAACCTTATAGAATACCAGAGGCCCGACGGGAGGCAATACGTGGGGAGGTTCAAAGGATGTTGGAATTGGGTGTGATAGAGGAGTCCCAGAGTGACTGGTCCAGTCCTATCGTACTAGTGCCCAAACCTGATGGGAGCTGGCGGTTTTGTAACGATTTTCGACAATTAAATAAAGTTACAAAATTTGACACCTACCCCATGCCGCGTATAGATGAGTTGATTGACCGGCTGGGAACAGCCCGATATATGACAACTCTTGATCTCACCAAAGGCTATTGGCAAATTCCCCTGGCCGAGTCGGCCAAGGAGAAAACTGCGTTTGTAACCCCAGATGGGGCATTCCAATATAAGAGAATGCCGTTTGGGTTACAGAATGCACCGGCAACATTCCAGCGGAAAATGGATAAGATTCTGAGGCCCCATCAGAAATATGCTGCAGCTTACCTGGATGATGTGATTATCCATAGCACAGACTGGGTCTCACATTTGCCGAAAGTACAAGCAGTCCTAGACTCTATCCGGGAAGCTGGGTTTACGGCCAATCCAAAGAAGTGTACCATTGGACAGGAGGAGGCCAAATATCTTGGGTACACTATTGGGAGGGGGGGTGATAAAACCCCAAGTCAATAAAGTCGAGGCCATACAGAGTTGGCCACGTCCCAACAGCAAGAAACAGGTACGAGCCTTTCTGGGAATCGCTGGCTATTATCGACGATTCATTCCCCATTTTGCTTCTCAGGCTGTGCCCCTCACCAACCTGACAAAAGGGAAAGAGTCGGTCATGGTTAAATGGTCCCCAGAGGCTGAAGAAGCATTTCAGTCCTTAAAAACAGCCTTATGTAGCCAGCCAGTGTTGTACTCACCAGACTTCTCTAAGGACTTTGTTGTACAAACTGATGCATCAGACGTTGGGTTAGGAGCAGTGTTATCCCAGGTCTGGAACGGGGAAGAGCACCCAGTCATTTACCTCAGCAGGAAGTTGAAGTCCCATGAGGTAAATTACGCCACGATTGAGAAGGAATGTTTAGCAGTGAAGTGAGGAAATAGAGAGAGAGACGGCGCCCTCTAAGTGCATTTTTAAAAATTTTTTTTTAATTATTATTTATTATTTTTTATTATCTATCCACTATAATTTTTATTACCGTTCATTAATCATATCTATTACCTTTCATCAGTCATCGTTTTATTATTAACTTTTATTTATTCATTTGTCTTACCTATTAGTTTGTTTCTGATCATATCCCCCATATGATTGAACACTTTTTGATAATCCCTGGTCCATCTACTTCCTAGTCTTCTTTCTCCCTCTCTTCTTTAGCTCTCCTCTTCTCTGTTGCAGCTTCTGCCCCTTCTGCTGCCACTGCGCATGCCCCGGACGGACTTTCTCCTTGTCTCCGTTCCGTCTGTCTCGCTACTGCGCATGCTCTGCCTCCATGGCAACCCCCTTCCTTTCCCCCACGTCTCCTAATGACGCATATGCCGCACAGGGAATCCCCGCCGGCCAGTGCGTGTGACGCGTCACCTTGACAACCCCCCTTCACTCGGCGCGCCACCGCTATAGACACGCCGCATCTCGGCGTGTCTGACATACCTGCCTGCACGCTCTGCAGTTCTTTATTCGCACCAATTCACAGTATGATCCCATACACAGTTATCACACCAATACACTGTATGATTCCACTCACCAAATTTAAAGTAGTTCAGTTACCACCCGCCTCTTTTTGCCCCTCCCATTTATCTTTTAAATTTGCCTCCATCACACACACCTTACTTGAAGCCTGATGAAGGAGCATGCATGCTCCGAAGCGCCGCTCTGCCTAGCCCGTCTCCTGAGGACATCGACTCCCCGAACACCGGACTAAAGGCACCACAGCTACCAGCACTACCCTGATTGCTCTGACCATTCCAAGGAAATACATGGAATAGACCAAAACACCTACCATCGGTCAATAAAGTCAGATGCCGGAAACCTAGCCTTACAGCCCTGCGAGTCGCCCTCAGGGACTTACGGATGAAACATTTTATCCCTGATGTGCCTGTACACCACTAATTTAATGTGAGTGTTTTTTAACCATTTCTAATAAATTTGAGTAACTTTACTGCTGCACTTAGAGGGCGCCGTCTCTCTCTCTATTTCCTTGTTTCCTAGAGCTTCTTCTTGCTTTAAGACTGGCAGCCTTTTAGGATACAGCCTATACTGCTGATCCCCCTCATGGACCACCCTGATGATCCACAAAGACCCTGAACTTCTCATCGAGGATACTGGTGTGTGGACATACCCAAAACCCACACAAAAACTGATGTACTTTAGCTACATAAAAACGACCAATCTTTTATACTAACAATTTTTTACACTAATATTTTGTGACTATACTACAATATATTCTTGGGATCCCCAGCGAGCGCCATATTACCTTCCTCCGCTGTGTTAGCAGTGAAGTGGGCTCTAGATTCCCTTCGGTACTATCTGCTAGGTAGGCACTTTGACCTGGTGACTGATCACGCTCCTTTAAAGTGGATGGCTCAGAACAAGGAGACCAATAGAAGGGTAAATAGGTGGTTCCTGGCCCTACAAGAATTTAACTTTACAGTTAAGCATCGCCCTGGTGTTAAAATGGGGAATGTGGATGCTTTGTCTCGGATACATGCGTGTCTGACTGCTTGTGTTACAACCCCAAGGTTGAAACAAGAGGGGGGGGGGTTATGTGGCAGCACGCAGGTAAAGTCACCTGGTTGTATCCAGGATGGGAAATATGTGTGCCCTAGATTCAGGCTTTATGCAGACCTTTACAATTAGAGGGGAAGAGTTAATGAGCCCAGCTGAAGTAAGTGGGCTCATTAAGACCTCTACAAAAAACCCCAGCATGCTTAGGGAGATGCTCCATCCTGGAACCAGTTTTGTGTTGTATAGACTGGGGAGTGTGACACCTGTTCTGTGCGGTGAGTTAACGCCTGTGTGGCAAACCTCTACAACAGAGACAGGGACTGGTGCAGCACAAGGCTGCACTCAGTTGTTAGACAGGGAATCAGAGTGTGTAATTAGAGGTCAAGCTGACCAGGATTTATTTTCATGTTTTATTTTTTTGTTTGGCTGTTATATGTTTCACTGCATGTAGCATAAATAAACCGCATTTTTTTGTTTTTTGCACCTACAACGCTGTCTGCTGTGCCTGATTTTGTGTTGTGAACCCATCCAGGGGGTCACACACACCCGCTGCCGAGCTAACCCCTCACAGTATATATATATATATATATATATATATATATATATATATATATATATATATACACACACGTAGAGCACAACATAAATTGATAGCGCTATATACGGTAAGTACAAGAGTTCGCCACCGCGCTCCCCACAGTGATGATGATTTTGTCCAGTCACGGCTCAGTGCTCATAGTCCCACCCACACTTTAAAAGGTTCCTTCCCACAGGAAGATTTAGCTGTGTATTGTTGGAGTGGAGATAGATAGAGCAGTGTAAATTGTAGAGTGTAAAGCCTCATACACGCAATCAGATTTTCTGCCAACAAAACCGTGGAATTTTGTCCGAAGGGCGTTGGCCCAAACTTGTCTTGCATAGAAACGGTCACACAATTGTTGGCCAACAATTACCAACATAGTGACTTACTAGACATACTACGTGGTTTTTCATCTCTGAGCTCTACCCTTTGGGCTCCTTCTGCTAATTTTGTGTTAGTAGAAATTTGGTGAGTGTTGATTTGCCCTTTTCTTTTCGCGTTTTTTATTTAGAGTTTTTCAGTTTGTACTTTTCATTTCGTGCTTTTCAGTTAGTTTCTGAATGGCCATTTGTCAACCATACATGTTGCGGAATCGGAGGAGATAACGTGTTATTTATTATTGGCCTTGGAGTTATTGCTTTGACATAATTTTTTTGGTTGAATAATGATTTGAATTGGTATATTTTCTATATTTTTGGATGCATAGAATGCACTTTTTGGTTAAGTTCTATTGGCAGAGAGCATGTCTAATTTTATTTGTTTTCTTTTTTTAATGCACAATTAAAAAATGTGTAGAATAATACTTGGCTATGTGTTTTACTTCAAATTACAGTTTGGGAATAGGCAGTTACATTTTTAAAAATACAATGTAAAATTGACAAGGGACACCAACATAGTTGTATCTTTGATCTTAAAAACTATGGGATAATGGTGTAGTGGTAACTTGCCCAAATAAAAAAAAAAAAAGCATAATAATATTATTCTTGATATCACTAGAAAAAAAAAAAAGCATTTGACAATTCCTTTGCAATAACTCCATCAGTATCACTAGCAAAGCAGCTTCATTAAAGAAGAAGATAATTGTGCGCTGCATTTCGAAATTTCATAATTTGCCACGCCATGAATGTTAATTCTCCATTACGAACGCTAGTTTACAAGTCCGACCACTTCTGGCTCATCCTTGCTTTCCGAGCATGCGTGTTTGAAAACCTGCTAGCCAACATTTGTTGGCGGAAAGTCCAAAACAATTGTCCGATGGAGCATACACACGGTTGGATTTTCCGTCCACAGCCTGACATCAAACAATTCCCATCGGAAAATCCAATCGTGTGTGCGAGGCTTTAGTGTAGTGGAGTATAGTGTGTCAGTATAGTGTAGTGTCTGAGTATAGTGTGAGTATAGTTTAGTGTCAGTGTAGTGTGTTAGTGTAGTGCAGTACAGGCATACCCCACTTTTAAGTAGACAATGGGGTTTATTTACTAAAGCTGTAAAGTGCAAAATCAGGCTCACGTGGACACCAACAAGCTTCCAGGTTTTATAACCAAAGCTTAATTGAACAAGCTGGGATTAGAAGCTCATTGGTTTTTATGCAGAAGTGCACTTTCCAGCTTTAGTAAATAAACCCCATTGTGTACTTAAAAGTGGGGTATGCCTGTATGTAACTCAGCATTATATAACATTTAGTGCTGTATATAGTGCAGTATACCCCCCTCTTTTTCTTTTTTGCTGTGTTTTTTTTTTTGTTCCCTGCCTGCCCCCCCTTTTTTTTTAATTGTCAGATGCAGTTTTTTCTGACTGTGATGCTGGTGTTGCCCCTATTTTTATTTATTTGGTTATTTTTTAAAGTTTTTACATTCCTATCAGCGGAAGTCCTCAATTTAAAGTACACCAAACACCACTTTTCATTCAATGAAGTGCATCCAATCACACATTTCCCAGTTTCTTTTAAATCTGGATAATAATCTCCCCCTCTCCATCAGGTTTGGGAGGCCAACAAGGAGAGGCAGATGTTCCCATACCACTATGATGGGGCCAGCAGTGTCTATGTCCACAGGCAAAGGTGGACGTGGTCCGTCCTCAGGCAGGGCACATTTGTCTCTGTTTAGTGATGTTGCCCATGCTATCCAGCCACAGCATGCAGAAGAGGTGGTGGACTGGCTTACTAAACCATCCTCATCCTCCTCATCCTGTATGACCCAAGCTGACACTAGTGTGCAGTCTGCCGCAGTTGACAGAGCGGATTATTCTGCCTTCTTGTCCACAGATACTCCTGCCATAGCCCCAGCATCATGCATGGAGGAGTCAGCTGAATTATTTGAACTCTGCGTCAGCCACTTGCTTCTTGAGGATGCACAGGCATTTCTTGATTCTGATGTTGGTTCTGAGGTAGGGAAAGGGAGTAACATGAGCCTACAGTGAGCAGAGAACACTGATTAACAATAAATTGTCAGTCATGTTCCCCCAGCCACAGCGTATTGCCAAGTTGGCTCCATGATGATGAGGATAGAGGGGATGATGGTGATGAGGTCACTGACATGACTTGTGTGCCAGATGGAGCAGAGGAGGAATGTGAGGGGGAGAAACAACCCCAGCAAAGCAGGATGCATTCCAGAACCAGCCATCATGGAAGAGGAGAGAGCAGCCACCCCATTCCATCAGATTGTGGAGCTGTTGTCTCCCGGCCCACTTCCCACAGCTCAGCTGTGGGTGGGTATTTTTTAGCAAATGTGCAGCCGATCGCACTGTTGCAATTTTCAATCTCTTGTTTACATAGGCAGATTGCCATTCTGCCACTCTGGGGAATGACCACAGGTGGCCAGCGGACATCAGTCCACAGGACCTGCTGATTGTTTCCCCCTCTGTCCAATCATGGTGCGTGCCCCCAGTGTCTATTGCACGAAATGATGTACAGGTAGGCGGTGAGGAAGTGGTTAAATTGAATTCCAGGTGTATTAAACAAGTTTATTTAGTGTCAAGTACATGCTCATTGCAATATGTGTTATGTTTTTCCCAATGAAAACCATATTCACAGTTAAAAATTCATTCATTTAAGAACATTTTTCAATCCTGCTAGACCGATGAGCGTTCGCACAGCCGGCCAGCTATTTCTGCTGTCTTATAATTTTAATGCTGTAAGTGTGATTTTGATTATTAAATAATACTATATCGGATTTACGCTAAGGCCGCGTACACACGAGAGGATTGTCCGTCCAACTAAGTCCGTCAGACAATCCGACAGACAGTCCGTCCTACTTTCGAATGAACGGACTTGACCACACACGATGAACAGACAGTCCGCCGAAAGCTTGCGCGATGACGTGTACAGCACATACGACGGGACTAGAAATACGACGTCCAATACACTGCAATGCAACCTTTCGCCGTGTAAATCCTTTCTGAGCCATACTTAGTCCGTCGAACTAGCCTACTCACGAGCGGACTGTCCGCTGAAACCAAGTTTGGACGGACAATATTACGGAAATTCCGAAAGACTTAGTCCACCAGACTGTCCGCTGAAAAAGTCAGCTGAAGCCCACACACGAGCGGATTGTCCGCTGAAACACGTTTCAGCGGACCAAGTCCATCAGACAGTCCGCCCGTGTGTACGCGGCCTATGAGTTTCTTCTTTCCTTCTGGGTAACATTCAACCATTTCCCATGGTTCCTGATTGATCGTGGTATCCCGGCTATCTGTTTGATATACATCCTTTCCATCACACTGATCATCTGGAGACACCACTGTAGAGCCCTCTGGATAAAGGCCCTGGCAGGGTGTTTAGCCACAAGCTTATCTAGCTTGCCCTGTGGTAAGCGCACATTTTTTGTGGTGTTGGCACATTGTTTGTGGTGGTGGAATTTGTCACTGATTATTACCTATTCATGCACGACTGTGTATACGGACTCTACTTAACACCAATTTTATTGTTGGACGTTACTAATATTTTTATATATCTGATATTCACTTATGATACTCACTTTGGGACTTTTTTAGTATCAATATTGCTATAACTACGGTTTAACCATGCACCACTTTTCATATATTGATTGTTTTTCACATTTTAAATCTTTATATACCTATCAATTTTTTAGTATTTAGCTATATGAGTTGGCATCTCTGTGTAAATAGTATACACAGTCTGTTGTCAGCCAGTTGACCACATTTTAAATAGAATAGTCTTAACAAGGGTCAGATGGCTGTGTGCCTTCCTGTTTTTTTCCTGTGAAATTTCTCAACCATTTCTAAAGCCCCAAACACACTATCAGTTTTTCTGCTGAGTTTTTCCTTCAGATTTACCAAAACCATAAAATTTTAATTTGTATGCAATCAGGCAGACCTTTGCACTACATGGTTTTGGTAAACCTGAAGGAAAAACTCAGCAGAAAAATTGATAGTGTGTATGGGGCTTAAGTCACAGAAACTTTTAAGAATTTGGAAAACTTCAAGGCAATTTGAAGGTCTAAAATGTAAAAAAAATGTAAATGTTACTTACGATCAATGTGGTAAAAAAAAAAGTTATGTACCAGTGCCTGGACTTGGTGCTGTCTTTCTGCAGCTGCTTTTTCTTACTGTTGCGGGTCCCTGTCAATTACATTTTGGATATGGTAACTGACTCTGAATTCCTGAGGAATCACAGCCGCTCCCCACTATGCATGCGTGCGAATGCATGGGGCTGTGGAATTGGTTCTGCAGTTGTGTCCCAGAAGGCTATAGGGTAGAGCGGCCTGGGCAGGAGGCATGCCTAAGCACATGTAATTCTCATCTAGATGAGAATTAAGGAAGTGGGAGCAGGTACCTGTCAAAAAAGCATTAAAACCTTTTTATATCCACTGCAGTTCTGCATACAAGACTCATTTGTTCAGTGATTAGCTCCCTGGGTGCCACTCGCCCATTGGTGGTGATTGGGCAGATTGAGGGGCCCCAGATGCAGCAAGTAATTGTCCTGCAGGGTGAGTGTGTATTGCTGGCAGGATCCTGTGTGTACAAAGTCTGTTACTAAGTGGTGCCCATTGACAGCACCCCTGAGGAAATCAGAAGGCACCACAGTTGAGAAAGGAAGCTTTATACTAACAATTGTTGTAATACCCAAGTGGATAAAGAAGCAAATAATATCTATTGTATAACAATATCACATATAAGAATAAGAATAGGCATTGCAGGATTGTATAGAATGGAGTATCAGTTTGAATTTTCAGAGCAAAGTAGGACTAGCCATAAGAGGGATTACTTTGACGCAGTTGGTCAGCTTAAACATGCATTGCAATGTATGTAAACTAAAAATCTCTGTTTTTCATTGCATAGTTTGCTGGAAAGGGTATATAGCAGTGTGCACAGGGTTCATTCAGAATTTGTAGTATTAACATGTGGTCATACCCCTTAAGCGCCTGGTAGATTATATACATGTACAAGCTATTGGGATTTGAGCACAGGTATATCTTGTTTTTATTGCAATGCAGGTCAGTAACTGGACCTGAACCTAGCAGCTCCCCCCCACCTTGTTTTTGTGTGCCCTGTGTTGGCATGGTGTCCACCATAGCATTTGCAGGGGCAGAGCAGAGTAGGACTGTCCATAAGAGGGATTACTTTGATGCAGTTGGCCAGCTTAAACATGTATTGCAATGTATGTGAATGGAAAATCTCAGTTTTTCATTGCATAGCTTGCTGGAAAGGGTGTATAGCAATGTGCAAAGGGTTCATTCAGAATTTGTAGTGTTAACTTGTGGTCATAGCCCTGTAGCGCCTGATAGATTATATACATGTACAAGTTATTGGCATTTGAGCATAGGTATTTCTTTTTTTTTTTGGTTTGAATTTGGACTCATGAGATTCCAGGTAAAAAAAGGCAAAATAAATAAAGACAATAACACTAAACTGGGAATTAAATGACTGCAGCCTTTTTACTATTGGTTTTACAGTTTATTTTTACACAACCAGACATAAAACTAGATGTTGAGCATCAAATAATCAAAATCTATACAACAACAATATAACCAGTAAACAAACCAGTCATCATGACTAAGGATGAGCCGAACAGCCCCCGGTTCGGTTCGCACCAGAACCTGCGAACAGACCTAAACGTGTGAAATTTAGAACCCTATTAAAGTCTATGGGACTCGAACGTTCAAAATCAAAAGTGCTAATTTTAAAGGCTAATATGCAAGTTATTGTCCTAAAAAGTGTTTGGGGACCTGGGTCCTGCCCGAGGGGACATGGATCAATGCAAAAAAAAGTTTTAAAAACGGCCGTTTTTTTGGGAGCAGTGATTTTAATAAATGAAACAATAAAAGTATAATATTCCTTTAAATGTCATACCTGGGGGGTGTGTATAGTATGCCTGTAAAGGGGCACATGTCTCCCCCCTCCTGAACCATACCAGGCCACATGCCTGCAAACATTGGGAGGATGCTTTGGGGTCCCCCCCAAAGCACCTTGTCCCCATGTTGATGAGGGTGGCGGGGTCCGGTGATGGGTGGCCCCATCCTCCTCAGTTAAGAAGTGTCAGGCTGTCGGGATTCCTGCAGTGTCTACGGTGGAGACAGAGGATGGATGCGCTGTGCTGGAGGGAGAGATCAGCCATCGCTGGATCAGATCACCCATCGCTGGACCCCGGAGAGATGATCATCCATCGCTGGATAGTAAGAGTGGATTACCACCGCTGGAATCTTTTTTTAAAAAAAAAATATTTTTAAATTTGATGCAGGGTTCCCCTTAATATCCATACCAGACCTAAATGGCCTGGTAATTGAGTTTGGGGGAACCCCACGCTTTTATTTTTATTTTTTATCAATAAATTTCAATGACTGCTCTTTGTATTACAGGGAGCCGACAATTCATTATAGCCACGAGTGCTTTTAAATTACTTTTTTTCCTGCAGAAATTACACTTTGTGCAGGGACAGTTCTAAGCACGGGAAACATGTGCCCCTTTACAGGCATACACACCCCCCAGGTACGAAATTTAAAGGAATATTACACTTTTATTGTTTCACTTTAAGCATTATTAAAATCACTGCTCCCGAAAAAACTGCAGTTTTTAAAACTTTTTTTGCATTGATACATGTCCCCTGGGGCGGGACCCAGGTCCCCAAACACTTTTTATGACAATAACTTGCATATTAGCACTTTAGATTTCTCCCATAGACTTTTACAGGGTGTTCCGCGGCTTTTCGAATTTGCCGCGAACACCCCAAATTGTTCGCTTTTCGGCGAACAGGCGAACAGGCAATGTTCGAGTCGAACATGAGTTTGACTCGAACTTGAAGCTCACCCCTAATCATGACTCAGGTTGCAAATTTAGCATAAAAACAACTTTCTTAACTTTCCCACAAAAGTCAGGTTTGTTTCACAAAACAAACCTGGCCCACCCACCACAAACTTCGGCCATCTCCACAGCTGATTGCAGGTTGGTGTTTAATAAGTCTAGGCCTATTTCAGAGAAATGCACTCCATCATCTCATCATGTAAATGTCAGACACCCCCCGTCCAGCGCAAGATGTCTACATTTAACCACTTACAGCCCGGACCATTTTGCTGGTCAAAGACCAGATGACTTTTTGCGATTCGGCACTGCGTTGCTTTAACTGACAATTGCGCGGTCGTGCGACGTGGCTCCCAAACAAAATTGCCGTCCTTTTTTTCCCACAAATAGAGCTTTCTTTTGGTGGTATTTTATCACCCCTGCGGTTTTTATTTTTTGCGCTATAAACAAAAATAGTGCGACAATTTTGAAAAAAACGCATTATTTTGTACTTTTTTTTAATAATAAATATCCCCCAAAAATATATAAAAAAAAATTTTTTTCCCTCAGTTTAGGCCGATACGTATTCTTATACATATTTTTGGTAAAAAAAATCGCAATAAGCGATTATTGATTAGTTTGCGCAAAAGTTATAGCGTTTACAAAATAGGGGATAGTTTTATGGCATTTTTATTAATAATTTATTTTTTACTAGTAATGGCGGTGATTTTTATTGTGACTGCGACATTATGGCGGACACATCGGACATTTTTGACACATTTTTGGGACCATTGTCATTTATACAGAAATCACTGCTATATAACTGAAGGGGTTAACCAGTGGGTGGCAGTGTAGGGGTTAAGTGTTTCTAGGGGTGTGTTACTAACTGTGGGGGGCTGGGCTTTCATTTAGTGAACACTGATCTCTGCTCCAATCACATGGAGCGGAGATCAGCGTCACTAGTTGCTAGGCAGAACGGGGAAATGCTGTTTACGATGGCATTTATCCGTTCAGCCACCCCGTGAGACGATCGCGGGTAAGCCCGCGGCGATCGAGTCCGCGGGACCCGCGACCGGACTCATGGGGGTCCCGACCGGCACGCGAGCGCGTCGGCGCGCTCGCAATGGCAGGGCGGCATTAAAGATTGGACGTACCTGCACGCCAATATGCCTGCCTGTGCCATTCTGCCAACATACATCGGCGTGCTGTTAGAAAGTACCTACACTAAATATAATTGTGAGCAAATATGTCCTTACTAAGTAAAGTGATCTATATTGACTCTTTAATATTGATGTTCCAAAGGTAGGAGAGAGAAATACCACATGTGAGTAGCAGAGAAACAGACAATAAAAAAGAGGGCACAGCTAATATGTGGAAGCCGATACAGGGGTCCCTATATTTAAATGATATTGTATTCCCAGGCCCTGTGAGGATTATCTACTAACCCCTTGCTTAGTGTATAAACCAGCTAGTTATTTGTAAGCATACTATATAAAGGTGAAAGACTCAGACTTCAAATTAAAATAGTGCAAAAATATCAAAAACCACAAGAGACTCAAAATAGGTAAATAATAAAGAGCAATAAAACTATAACTCTTATATAAAGTCCTCGAGTAATAAGTCCACTTGATGGAAATAATTATATGTGTATTGGCTCTTCAAGTAGATAAATCATAAGGTGACGTATGTGCTCATGCAGACAATCCGGTGACTTCTGTGCACACCCCCTCAGGTCCCTATGCCCACTAGGGGGCAGATGTGCGTTTATATCCCAACACCAGGAGCTCGTCAGGCCCAAAGAGTCCACCGCTTGTTCCTCTTTTGGTATATAGTGAATGCTTCAATGAAGCTAGTACATGCAGGCCGGTGTGCCCTCAGGGAGATGGAAAAATATATCCCATAGTGTAGTAACTTAATGTCACCAGGAAAAGCTTATATTCAATGATTAATTTTATTATAGGCCATTACAGTCGGCCGGGGAAAAAAACATTTAAAAATATATAAAGAACAACTTCCACAGCTTACAATCACAGTGAAAGCAGGTAACACAAGTCACAAAAGATATATATATATATATATATATATATATATATATATATGTATATTAAAAATAATAAAAAAACAATAAAAAACAAAAAACTAAAAATTATAAAAACAACAGTCCTAAATGGCTATTAGTAATAATCAAAGCCAAAAATCCACAGGTAATCAGATTTTTAGTAGTTAGTTAGTGCAGGCAGCGGGGGTCTACAATGGAGTGTGCCTATGGGCAAATATCCGTCTTGTAGTACTCCAGTGATAGATAAATAAAAGACCCACCGCTCATGCTAGTGTAGAAAAAATGAAGCTATGGATATATAAATATTCCACGGTCTGTGTGCCGGGTACGAGCGGAGAGACAGCGTGCGCTCCAGCTGCGTACCACTCAGCCTGCCAGACCGGAAGTGACGTGGTGTGCGTGGCTCCGTCGTACGCGTTTCGTCATAGACGTCTTCAGCAACGTACAACGGCGTGCGCTGGTCGGGAACTGGTTAAAGCATCCAATTGTAGGCAAACATTTTTCAATAGCACAATTTACTCTTTTCCTAATCTTTTAGAAAAGAGAATTAAACTTTGTGAATCTGGGCACAATTTCTGAGAATACCAACATTATTTTTGGAAAAGACATTCAAAAACGGTGCAGGCCATTGCAGATCTTGGAAATTAGATCAAATGTTTTTATATGGCCAATATAATTACCACCCAAGTGTAATACTAGAATATCCAGGGCTGCCCAAGAAGGGAGCAAATACGTAAGGCAGTGCTTAAGGCAAAGAATAGGTTACATAGTTAGTTGGGTTTAAAAAAGACACAAGTCCATCTAGTTCAACCAAAAAAAAAATCCGATATACACAATCCTATACCCACAGTCGATCCAGAGGAAGGCTCAAAACCCCAGCAAAGCTCCAATTTGCTATAGCAGGGGAAAAAAAATCCCTTCCTGATCCCCCGAGTGGCAATCAAATTTTCCCTGGATCAACTTTACCTATAAATGTCACTACCTGGTTATATTATGTACATTTAGGAAAGAATCCAGGCCTTTTTTAAAGCAATCTACTGAGCTTGCCAGAACCATCTCTGTGGAGTCTATGTGGAGTCTATTCCACATTTTCACAGCTTTTACTATGAAGAAACCTTTTCATATTTGGAGATGAAATCTTTTTTGCTCTTGCAGTAAAGAGTGCCCCCTTGTCCTCTGTGATGACCTTAAAGTGAATAACTCAACACCAAGTTCACTATATGGACCCTTTATGTATTTTTTACTTGTTGATCATAACCTCCCTTAATCTCCTCTTCTCAAGAGGGAATAGATTCAATTCATTAAATCCTCTAATCTTTCCTTACAGCTGAGCTCCTCCATGCCTCTTATCAGTTTGGTTGCCCTTCTATGCACTTTCTCCAGTTCCCCGGATATCCTTTTTGAGAACTGGTGCCCAAAACTGAACTGCATATTCCAGATCAGGTCTTATTAATGATACAGTGGCAAAATGATATCTCTCTCTCTGGAGTCCATACCTCTCTTAATACAAGAAAGGACTTTGCTCTCTTTGGAAACCGCAGCACGGCCTTGCATCTGTAAACAACAAAAATTGTCAGATATAAATTCTTTTTGAAAAATTGATCTACCGCTAACATTTTTCTAAAAATTGAGACCATACTAACAAATCTTCTCATTAATCACTTTTATTTCTGATATGAGATGAGAAGGTAGAAGTGCCTTGAAAATATGCGACAGGAAGAATTCTAGAAGAAAATGGCAAAAGACCTAAAAGTCCTTTAATTTCATTTAAACTAAAAAAAATTTCTTCTAATAAACATGGCTAGAAAGTTTTTTAAATTTATTGATCACATCACCGAGCAGCTGAAACTCGAAGCAATAATGACAATAGTACAGTAATTCGTAAGAAAACTGAGCTGGCAGCTGGGAAGGCCGTTTTTTCATGTGCCAGAGGAATGTTAAATTCAGCACATAAAGTGTCTTGAAAAAGTATTCATATCCCTTGGAATTTCTCCACATTTTGTCATGTTAAAACCAAAAATGTAAATGTATTTTATTGGGATTTTTTGTGATAGACCAACACAAAGTGGCACATAATTGTGAAGTGGAAGGAAAATTATAAATGTTTTTCAAATTTTTTTTACAAATAAATATCTAAAAAGTATGGTGTCCATTTGTATTCAGCCCCCTTTACTCTGATACCCCTAACTAAAATCTAATGGAACCGATTGCCTTCAGAAGTTAACTAATTAGTAAATAGAGTCCATTTGTGTGTAATTTAATCTCAGTATGAACACAGCTGTTCTTGGGTTTGTTACAGATCCTTAGTGAACAAACAGCATCATAAAGGCCAAGGAACACACCAGACAGGTCAGGGATAAAGTTGTGGAGAAGTTTAAAGCAGGGTTAGATTATAAAAAAAATATCCCAAGATTTGAACATTTCGCAGAGCACTGTTCAATCCATCATCCAAAAATGGAAAGAGTATGGCACAACTCCAAACCTACCAAGACATGACCGTCCTCCTAAACCGACAGGCCGGGCAAGGAGAGCATTAATCAGAGAATCAGCCAAGAGGCCCATGGTAACTCTGGAGGAGCTGCAGAGATCCACAGCTCAGGTGGAAGAACCTGCCTACAGGACAACCGTTAGTCGTGTGCTCCACAAATCTGGCCTTTATGGAAGAGTAACAATAAGAAAGCCATTATTGGAAGAAAGCCATAAGAAGTCTCATTTTCAGTTTGCGAGAAGCCACGTGGGGGACACAACAAACATGTGGAAGAAGGTGCACTGGTAAGATGAGACCAAAATTGAACTTTTTGGCCTAAAAGCAAAACAGTATGTGTGACGGAAAACTAACACTGCACATCACCCTGAACACACCATCCCCACCGAGAAACATGTTGGTCGCAGCATCATGTTGTGGGGATGCTTTTCTTCAGTAGGGACAGGGAAGCTGCTCAGAGTTGATGGGAAGATAGATGGATCCAAATACAGGGCAATCTTAGAAGAAAACCTGTTAGAGTCTGCAAAAGATTTGAGACTGGAGCAGAGGTTTACCTTCCAGCAGGACAATGACACTAAACATACAGCCAAAGCTACAATGGAATGGTTTAGATCAAAGCATATTCATGTGTTAGAATGGTCTAGTCCAGACCTAAATCCAATTGAGAATCTGTGGCAAGACTTGAAAATTGTTGTTCACAGAGAATTGCTGTTCACAAAGAACGGACAAAAATGTCACTCTCTAGATGTGCAAAGCTGGTAGAGACAACCCTCAAAAAGACTCGCAGCTGTAATTGCAGTGAAAGGTGGTTCTACAAAGGGGGGGGGGGGGGGCTGAGGTGAATACAAATACAAGTCATACTTTTCACATATTTATTTGAAAACCTTATAATTTTCCTTCCCCTTCACAATTACGTGCCACTTTGTGTTAGTCTATCACATTAAATCCCAATAAAATATGTTTATATTTATAGTTTTAACATGACAAAATGTGGAAAATTTAAAGGGGTAGGAATACTTTTTCAAGGCACTGTATGTTTAGGAAGGAATCTACTAAATACTGACATTCATCAAAAAAGCCAGGCTCATAAAAAAGAATATTATTTAAATAGTGTAAAATGAAAGAAGAACCTGCCTGAACGCAAACTACATTCAATAAACATGGATAATGCCTTGAAATAGAAACATGAAAGAGAGCATCCCATTGGGAGACACCCATCAAAGAAAAGACAATCCTCAAAATAAAAAACAAATTAATTAAAAGACAGGGGGTTTATAAGTAGAAGCCTAAATGCAGATGTTGCATCTGCTTTTGTTAAAGGGCTCCTAAACCTAAAATACATTTTTTTTGCAAAGCATCCTCAAAGCTCACATAAGTAACCACAGCCAAATCATGATCTATCTGGTCATTCAAAGTGCTTCCTTTTGGGAAAGATACACAATGAATCAGTCTATAAGAATTCTGTTCTTTTTTGGGAATTATACCTAACGGGGAAATCCTAAAATCTTTGAAAGTTGGCTGAATAAATGGGACCGCATTTAAGCAGGTACAGTCTATTTTTTTCCACTGCAAGTGTTGCTATTCTGCAGCAGCACTGCATTTAAGAGGAACATGGTTTATCTAAGGTTTCCTGAGTCATAGGGAAGCAATCCAATTGGATGCTGCCTTCGCATGTAACTCTAGCAGTCATCTTGGGTCAGGCAAAGCTTATTTAAGACTCTGGACCCCAGGCTTGGTGCACATTTTGCAAGGAAAAGTTTCTGAAGAAAAACACAGGGCTCGCCACATCTCTGGACATCTTCCCATTTGGGTATGAGATAGCCAGGCCACACTCTGCCCCTCCTAACAGGCACTGTCAGTTGACTGAAACCTGCACTCTACACGCTGCTGTATATGTGAGTGTTTCCGGTGGGTTGTCTTCTGGGTTCACCAGGTTTATTGTGAACTATCTTTGAATTATTTCAATACAAGTTCTTTCATCACTCTTGGACTGTGTGTGTTATTGCTGCGCTGCACCACACTGCAGCCCACCTTCACGCAAATTGACCTTCATAAACTTCTTTAAATATATTTTCCCTACTTTTTCACAATTATATAACCATTACCATCAAAAGGAGGAAGTAAAAAACCTTAATTTAAACCATCAAATAGTAGCTGTGCTGTCTGCTTCTCTTTTTACAACTGCAGCCAGGGGAGCATTTGTTTCAGCCTTACTGGAATTTGTGCCTTTTGGAGAAAAATTCTCTACCCAGGGCTGTTGATTGGAAACAGCCATCTTTTCAAAGCATTTTGAGATAGGATGGGCTCCTTGGTTAATATTGGACGCAAAGCACAAGCATTTTTGTAGCAGATACTGCAGATACCGTAGTTTAGATAATGATCATCATTGAGGCAGAAAAAGGTTTCATAAACCTAAGTCTTTTAAGCCCCATTTTAAACTGGGGTGCACTACCAATTTCTGCCTAAATGATTAGTCATAAACAAACAATGCAAATGCCTCCAAAATTTGCTGCAGATGTCTTTTGGCATTCTAGAAGAAAAGGCCAAAGGCATCCTGCAAATGCCTCCAAAAGTTGTATATACTTCCAAAATAATGTCTAAGGCCCCTTTCACATGGCACCTCCGCTATGCGGAATACGCTTGCTCAGCTGGGGATCTGTTATGCAGAGAACACAGTTCCACTCTCCGCTATGGGGCAATCGGATGGAAATGGACCACCTGTCCATTTCCACCAAATCCGATTCGCCGGGCGGATGGAAAATAGATAGAATTGGATGGCGGTGGGTGTCAGTGGACATGTGTCCACTGACATCCTCCACTCCATAGAGGACAATGCAGGGTCCGATCAGGTCCTCCTGAAAAACTGACAGGTGGACCTGATCGGACAGCTTGTGTAAAAGGCGCCTTAGCGTTGGAGCAGCCCTCCACTTTTTTCTGGAAGTTTTTCACACACAATTCTACAGTAAATGCAGAATACCTGCAACCAGTTATTGAAATTTCTAGCAATAGGTCTACATCTTTCTTCCTCTGCTCTCTCTTCTTTTTTTTAACTTGTTTGAACAAAATTGGTGCACTTGCGGTTGCCAGTGATGTGAAGACAGCAGGTATCAGTCGGACCTGACAGAGTCTTAATGCGGCTTGGCCATCTCATGGTGCCAGAAGAGTTGCAACTCTATCCTTTCCCACTTTGTCAGGAACCTTTCTCTAGCGCTAGTGCTGTCCCTAACAGGCAGGGTACCTGTCCCTTCTCTACCAACTTGAAAATGTGCAACAAACCTGGGAGCCAGAGCTTTAAAAATTCTCTGCCTGACCTAAGATTGCTGGCAGCATCCAACTGGATAGCTAACCTAGTGACCCAGGAAACCATAGAGAAACCTTTTTTAAATTTAAATAGTACCGAGCTACAGTAACCAAAGTAATGGAGTGATTATAATAATAACAATAATTATAAAAAAAATTAGGATCACAGTGCTCGATGCACCAAACTATACATAAATTAATCCAATATTAGTGGATAATTTAATCAGTGCAAACAATAAATAGTCCATGCAAAAAAACTGTATAAATAATAAAAGTGAAACAGTAATGAAAAAAAAAGATCCATCCTCCCATTAATAGCTGCAATTCCCACAAAGTTCTTCTTACTCCCAACTTGTGCTCAAACAGCTCAGAAGAGTGCTCCATTTTTCATTAGTGCTCAAAGATCACTCAACAGATCCCCTCCAAGTGCTCCTCCCTCCAGGTATAAGAGTGTGATCTCTACAATTAAGTGAGATCAATACAAGCCTTTTTAGCCTCCCCGGGCTTTGAAATGACTTGCTGTTGTCCTCTCGGATATGGCTCATGATGATTTGTAGTATCCAAAGTGCATATATAAAGAAAAACAACTAATAGTGCTTATATCCTCCATAAAGTTTGAATGTATTAAATAAGTCCTTACTCACATTGCTCAGGTGCTTCCAGGGCACCAGGTTCTGACAACCATTAAAATCCATGTTTTGAACACACTGCTCTCTTCACACAAGCCTCGCAGACACCGCTCCAAGTCACATCTCCAAGCTGGATGAAGGTGTCACCACCATCCTGGCCTCTCCTCTACGCATGTCGACACAGGGTCATATGTCTTCCTCAGGGGATAAGCTATCTTTTGGTTATTTTTATTTAGTAGCTCACAGGATTTTCACAATATACATAGAGAAACCATGTCCCTCTTCATGTTCTCTCCAGCAGCAAGGCTGCTTCGGATGAGTGTCTCACTGATAGGAGGTCCTGGGAACTAGCAGCTTGACCCCAATGGACTGGGGTTATATATTATCCAAACCCTGTCAATAAACTTGTAAAATGTCAGGTGGCCTGACCTTCTAGAGATTTCCGGATTCCAGACTCTCAGCTGGCTGGAACATATGGAAAGCTTAAAACTGCCCTGCTGCTACAATCCCATGATTGAAGTGGCCTTAAAACAAGCTCACAGTTTCTTCGTAGTCTAACCAAAGTCACTTAAAGAAAACCAAAATGTGAAATAATCAAACAATTTATAATGCAAATGTTACTTAACCACTTCAATACCGGGCACTTAAACACCTTCCTGCCCAGACCAATTTTGAGCTTTCAGCGCTGTCACACTTTGAATGACAATTGCGCGGTCATGCTACACTGTAACCAAATTTTTCCCCACAAATAGAGCTTTCTTTTGGTGGTATTTGATCACCTACGGTTTTTATTTTTTGCGCTACAAATAAAAAAATACCGAAAATTTTGAAAAAAAATATGTTTTTTTTTTGTTTCAGTTTCAAAACTTTGTAAATAAGTACGTTTTCTCCTTCACTGATGGGCACTGATGGGTCTACACTGATGGGCACTGATAAGGCGGCACTGATAGGCACCAATGATGTGGCACCAATGAAGTGGCACTGATGAGGTGGCATTGATGGACACTGATAGGTGGCACTGATGGGCACTGATAGGCCGCACTGATGGGTGGCACTGATGGGCAACACAGATGGGCACTGATAGGTGGCACAAATTGGCACTGATAGATGGCATGGATTGGCATGGATGCATGGTACAGATGGGCATGGATAGGCGGCACAGATGGGCATGGATAGGCGGCACAGATGTGCATGGATGGGCACTGATAGGTGGCACAAATGGGCACTGATAGGCGGCATAGGTAGGCCCTGATAGGCGGCACAGGTGGGCACTGATAGGCGGCACAGGTGGGCACTCATAGGTGGCATTTTATTATGTTATACTGTACTAATGGAGGCCAATCAGTGCCAAACAATAATGCATGCCAATCAGTGATGCCCATTGTGGGCACTGATTGGCATCCATTATGGGCACTGATTGGCATCCATTGTGGGCACTGACTGGCATCCCTGGTGGTCTAGGGAGGATTACCTTTTGCTGGGCATCCCTGGTGGTCTGGTGGCGTCCCTGGCGGTCCAGTGTGGGCATCCTTGGGGGGGCTGTGCTGATAAACAATTAGCACTGACCCCCCCTGTCAGAGGAGAAGCCGATCGGCTCTCCTCTACTCGCGTCTGACAGACGTGACTGAGGAAAAGCCGATCACCGGCTCTTCCTATTTGGACACAGCTGATCACATGGTAAAGAGCCTCCGTCGGAGACTCTTTACCGAGATCGTAGTTGCAGGGTGTCAGACTCCGCTCATAATCCTGATCACGTCATATGACGTCCGATCAGGATTATGCAACCACTTTGCCACCGTCAATTGCCTATAGGGCGGGCGGCAAGTGGTTAAAGGTGACAGTTTTTATGTAGTATTCAGCAGTACATATGTTTATTACTAAGTTTTAGAGAAATAGCCATGTTGGAAATGTTAGCTATTAGAGGAACAATCTATAATACAAGGCATAGCCTTTGACCCTGTTTAGCAGAGTCACAAGACCAAAAAGAGGTACCATAGTTCATTATACTTTATTAAAACTATTTCCTAAATTGAATACTCACATTTAATAAAATTGAATAAGCCAGTAGGAAACCATGTCACTTTAAGGGAATCCAAGATGGCCACCAATTCTTCCTTCTTGTGGTACATCCGGTGTGCGTTCCATGGAGCGGAAGTGACATAGGCGGATATGACACACTTGTTTAGTTTACATCTTCAGGGACAGGGCAATAGTTTTAATGCATTTTAATAAGGTCTGTTTGGCACCATGTTGGAACAAGGCATGTGTTTCCTTCCTGACATGAATGCTTTCCTATATGAATGTAAATGTCCAGAATCTGAGATGACACATCAATCTTATCTCTTATGTGATCCTTCCTATTTGTGAGTACTGCCCTCAGCCTCTGTGACCAGACCGTTATCTGTAAAAGGGACCTGCACACCTATCCTCTGGGTGCAAAAATTCTTATCTGGGTGGAGGAGACCCAATGACTATTGGATTATGTGCATGAGACCTTATATAATCATATGGATCATAACCTGAGGCGATCGTGCAGTCTGTGGTGGTGGAGTTTTAAGCGGAATGGATCACAGGTAAGATACCATGAGCATTTACTAATTCAGCATGAGTTGCAGCTTTGTGGAACTGACATTGGTGGCGCTATAAATGGATTTGTGGACATTGTAGCTGTGCTATTAATTGTGGACTCACAAGTATTATTTATTTGAGATATATGTTAGTTTTTATTTATCAGTGTGGACTTTGGGTACTGGTGTGGTAGCATCATTTCCCACACTGAAAGTATATGATTTATATGAATTTATTTTATTAATTTTTCTATTATTGTATTTATATTATTTTTTGTGTGTTGTGACTCACTATAATATAATTGGATTGTAATGTTTGTAGAAGTTTTGGATTAAGCGCCTTTTTAAAAATTCTTTATTTATAGAAACACTTCTTACAGAAAATGGTATGTAACACTGACTTGGTAATCTTGAGCAAAGTGTCAGTAAATATACATTGCATATTCTCAACACAAATATGAGTCTAGGAATTGCATTACATAGACTTAATCAACTGCATTGAAAATCTGTGGAATGACTTGAAGACTGCAGTCCACAAATGGTCCTCATCAAATTGAACTGAACTCGAGCAGTTCTGCAAAGAAGAGTGGGCAAATGTTGCAAAGTCTAGATGTGAAAAGTTAGTAGAGACATATCCTAACAGACTAAAGGCTGTAATCAAAGCAAAAGGTGATTCAACAAAATACTGACTCAATGATTCTGTTTTTTAATATTTTTTTTATTTTTTTCTGACATGTTGGTGTTATATCTTTCATTTGGAAGTTATATGTTGCACAAGTAAATACAGATGCGTAAAGCAAAAACTGTGTATGTTTTCATTTCAGGATGCAAAGCAACAAAATATGATGATTTTAAAGGGGGTGATTCTTTTCTATACCCACTGTATGTAGAGTGAGAGCGGCACAACGCTATTGACTACTTACCTTTACTAAAAAGAAAAATTACTAGCAACCGGGTCTCTTTAAAAGTAGGCCCAAACACAATAAAGATAGTTAGCATATCAGAAAACATGGCTATGGGAATTTTGTGATAAAATGGCTCCTGGGATAATTTAGAAAAGAGACACATATGCAAAATGTTATACATACAATATCCTTATGACTACTATAGTGATTTAGGCATAGCTATTTAGAAAAAAATCCTTAGTTATCCAGACTGGTGAATTAAAAAAAGCAGGAGGATAGATATTTCCCTTAAAGTGGAACTTTAGTCAGACACAAACTAATTTTGGTAACATAATTATTAATGTGGAATATATGTCCCTTGCTAAAGAACATATTTTTTATCAAGTTGTTATGGGTAAAGTTCCACTTTAATAAACTAAATTTCCTTTTTTTTCTAAAGTATTCTACATAAAAATTTAAAAAATTGGGTCAAATACAAAAAAAAGTAATCTACATCTTTTGTACACTGGGATGTATGTGATAAACGCATTCATAGCATAGTGAATTTAATTGCCAGTACTTTGGATCTATTAGCCCTTGTACACACGGTCGGAGATTCCGACGGAATGTTTCCTATCCGACCGTTTTGTCGGGTATTCCGACTGTGTATGGTATGCATCGGACTGTTTCTGTCGGAATATCCGACGGACCAAGTTTTCCAACTTGCCGGTAAAATTTTTCGACAAAATGCTATCGGACATACTCCGATCATGTGTAGCCTACTCCGACGGAGAAAGTGCCACGCATGCTCAGATCAAATTCCTAGACCAAAGCTATTGGCTACTAGCCTGAACGTAGTCCCGTCGTAACGAAATAACGTCATCGCGTTATGTACAATTGGATTTTCCAACAACTTAGTCCGACCGTGTGTATGCAACATCACTTCCGGACCTCTTCCGGAATTAATCCGTCGGAATTACTCCGATGGATTTGGTTGTCGGAATCTCCGACCGTTTGTACAAGGGCTTAGAGGCAATTAGATGGTCTGATCATAATCAGTTTGTTTAGAAATGAATAGGAGAATCTATGTATTTTGTCTTCTGTAAAGCATTCCTACTGAAAGGTCACTAAATTGTATGAAAATATGATGAACACATGCATATATTTATTTTGCTATAGTATTCATTTGGTTACAACCATATATATTTGTGGAACACTGTAAAAAAAAAAAAAACAAGGTACAGCGCCTTGAAAAAATATTCATACCCCTTGACATTTTCCACATTTTGTCATGTTACAACCAAAAATCTAAATGTATTTTATTGGGATTTTATGTGATAGACCAACACAAAGTGGCACATAATTGTGAAGTGGAAGGAAAATGATAACTGGTTTTCAACTTGTTTTACAAATAAATAAATAACTGTATATACTGCAGAATGCATTATTTTTTTAAATTTGGAATAGGATAGGATTAAGGATGCGATCACAGACATCACATGTGATTTATACTGAATTGCTGTGCAGACCACATGCGATGTCTGTGTGATGTGAATTCAGCCATACAAACTGTATGGCTGAAATCACATCACATTCGCATTAAAATGGTGCAGGACCCTTTTTTGGTCCGCACTGGAATCTGATCGCATGGGTGTTTACACCCATGCGATCTGATTCCTGCACCATTTCACAGTTCGCTCTGTGATCTGTGAACTGATTATTTGGTGTCATTACTTTACATCGTCAGTAGAAACCAGTATGAACGTCAGTATGAACCAGTGTGCAATTCAGGTGCGATGCAGGAAACGACTCTAAAGCGCATTTCAAATAGGCGGCAATGGCACCGTCCTAATCAGTGCGACGCTGCATTTGCAGCGCCACACCGATTTCAAAAAGTAGCTGCGATTTAGTAGTTTCGGGCTGCGATTTACACTGACATCTGTGCAGATGTCTCTGAAATCGGGACTGACATGTGGGAGTGAAACCATGTGAGTTCAGCTGAACTTGCACAGCTTCATTCCCGCAGCTCAGTGTGAACCTGGGCTAAGGGAGGGAGGGTGAGAAGTTGTCCATCCAGGCTCTCTTCCAACTGAACTCCTCCCAAACCCTTCCCACGCTCCAACTCCTGAAACCCCCCTGCTCCCACCTTTCTACCAATCCCGTGAGTACCACCGTCCTCCCATTACTTTTATCTCAGCATGACTCTTCTAAACCATTCATGTTGGCCTTGTGTTTAGGTGTTTTCCTCCCTGAATGCCAACAGAGTTGGGTGATGATAAATTTGTTGCTGGTTCCGTGTATTTAAACCTGTCTTTCAGGTTTGGGATTTGACAGATACCTTTCCAAGCAGATCTATACTCACTTCCCCTTTAGCACTGAGGCATCCATGAGCTCACTTACCCACATCCTTAGGAATTTTCACCCACCTTGAATGGCTGCAACACAATGACATTACATCTATGCATGTTTGTGTTAGTTCATTTATTCTAGCATTCAACATATTATTATTATTCTACAATAAAAAGCCGGCCCACTTGCAAACAAATACATTCTAGGTAAAGTACCATGTTTAGGCAGAAATGTGTTATCCACAGTAACACAGTCTTCTGACACTGGTATGCTTGAAAGATGGAATACTTGGATATGAACCTTCAGTCATTTTTTTTAACATTTCATCTATTAAATCTTCTGCCCTTGTTATTTTAACGTTGGATTATTATTATTATTATACACGATTTATATAGCGCCAACAGTTTACACAGCGCTTTACAATGATAGTAAATACTATCATAGTAAAAAAAAAGTAATAGTAAAAAAAAGTAGATACTATTGGATAGTAAAACATTTTTGTTTCTGCCAGTAAATACCTTATACAGCCCACTTCCTGTTTCTTGTCTGGTCAATAGCCTAGCCTTATAACAATAGTGAATAAAAGTGCGCTAAAATTAACCTTCGACTAAAAACACAGCTTCTGTGAGTTAACATTATGTGCATACAAAATTCCCTTGATGATCATTAGAGGGAGCTTCCAATAGGGAATTAGGCTTTTTATTTGATCTTTTAATATTGTCTGTTAAAATTATTTAAATGTGTCAAATATTAATTGATATATGGTATCTGTATGTAATTTACTATTGTGTATGTAAGTATTATCTCAATGCGCTTAAAGGGATGATGATCCAATGATGACCGATGTCACTATGGCAACGGGCATGCTGGCATTAGCTTAAATATGGAGTCCAGTTTGTCACATGACTACCCTTGGGAGGAGCCTAAGTGACAACATCTAATGTGTCTGTTCGCAAGCACAGCAGATGCGGTGTGAGGAACATGATCTTTGCAAACCATCTGACCTTTCTGTTAAAAGCACCTGTATAACTACGGTTATGTGAGTGGATGTGCTTTACACTTTCAGATCTGTGCCTATAGTTATTTCATTGCGCAATGATGAATTTTTTCTGTTGCATGTGAGAACGGTGAAATCGGGAGGATTAGTAAGAAAAACAGCTGATCAGCAGGAACAAAAGCTGAGCATTATTTAGGGATTGAGAACTGGGCACTCCATGGACATTTGTGTTCATCTTGTGTTGGTTAAATTGTATTATCTATTTGTATTATCTATTTTATATGGAGCAATTGATTATCAGGACATTTTTTATTTTCTTGTAGCACCTTATCCTTGGGTAATCGGAATGTATGTATACAGCACTTTAAAGTACATTAAAGTACATTATTCATTACTAGTACCCCGCTGGTCTGTATACAGGTCTGTTTGTTATATCTTGTGTAATTCATGCAGTTTGAGGGCAATCCCCACATCCAGGTGTATCCCATTATTTTGTAGCAAGATTGTAGCTTTGTAACAATTTGCACTATTGCACTGAGCACTTTAATCATCTGCAATATTGCACTGAGCACCTATATAATATTACATTCAGCACTTTACATTTATCATTATCACAGTGGTATTTATTTTGAAGTGTTTAAGTATTTGTGTTTTTAGTAGAAGGTTAATTTTAGCGCACTTTTATTCACTATTGTTATATAATTATTAATGTGTGGTGCCAGAACATCACCCGATTGGTTGCAGCTTGATGATTTAGGTATCTTCTATTTATATCACAGTCTTTCATTATTTAAATATTCATATCAGCGCTTTAGTGCCACATTATATTTTTATGTAGCCTAGGCTTATGACATCATGCACAGCTCTCTCTCTCACTCTCCTGACAGTTTGCCAGGAAGGGAGGGGGATGAGTCATAAGAGGGCCAATTAGAGCTGCAGAGCTGGAGGTGTGCCTCTGTGTGTCTGTGTAAATCCAGGAGGTGAACCGGCAGCAGCTTTAGCTGCCCACAATTAAAATGGTTGCAGCTAAACTCAGTCGAGGGAAATTTCTGCAGCATATTTGGCAAGTACAGAATCACAGTATATATAAAATAATATGCAAAGTGGTTGGAGGGAAGCTTCAGAATGGCAAAGATGATTTTATTGCAAATTATGTGAGCAAACTGCAGTTCCTCTTTAATTCATCATACTGAGCTGATCGTCCTTTTTTTTAGTTTAGAATTATAAAGCCGCGTACACATGTAGCCGTCTGTCCGACTTTCCGAACGGGCTACTTGCCCACACACGACACTTTTTCAGCGGACTAATACGGCGTACTAAGTCCGCCGTACTATCCTCCCTACTTTTGAAATGAACGGACTCGCCCACACACGGAGGAAATCCGCTCATTTCGAGCGCATCTCCAGGTAGGCGGGGCCCGCGAAGGAGACGCCGCCGGCCCCGCCACCTGGTATGGACTTAAAGGGGAACCCCAACGCCGAAAAAAATCGGCGTGGGGTCCCTCCAAAGTCCACAACAGACCCTTGTCCAAGCACGCTACCCGGCCGGCCAGGAAAGGAGGGGCGAGCGAGCGCCCCCCCCTCCTGAGCCGTACCAGGCTGCGTGCCCTCAACATGGGGGGTGCTTTGGGGAAGGGGGGGCTGCGTGGCCCCCCCACCCCAAAGCACCTTGTCCCCATGTTGATGAGGACAAGGGCCTCTTGCCGACAACCCTGGCCGTTGGTTGTCGGGGTCTGCGGGCGAGGGGCTTATCGGAATCCGGGAGCCCCCTTTAATAAGGGGGCCCCCCGGATACCGGCCCCCCACCCTATGTGAATGAGTATGGGGTACAATGTACCCCTACCCATTCACCTGTGAAAAAAAGTACAAAAAAAAAACACAGCACACAAGATAAAATAATTTATTGCACAGCTCCGGGGGTCTTCCGTCTTCGGGGGTCTTCTCGCCGGACTCCTCCGCTATCTTCTTGTAGCTCTTTTGCTAGCGGAGGAGCCCGGCATTCTTCTTCGTCGCCGCTGCCTCTTCTTCCGACTTCGGGGGTCTTGTCCCCCTCTTCGGTTCTTCTGCCGGGACACCGCGCCTTCTTATAGCTCTTTTACAGGCAGTGGCCCGGTCTTCTGTCGCCGCCACCTTCCGTTCTTCTTCTTCTTCTCCTGCGCGGGGACTTATATAGGGACAAGGGGCGGTGTCATCGGTTGATGTCACATGGGTTGATGTCACATGGTGACCCCGCCCCTTACGATGTCACAGTCCCGGAAGATGCTGGGACTGTCGCCATGTGACATCAACCCATGTGACATCAACCGATGACACCGCCCCTTGTCTCTATATAAGTCCCCGCGCAGCGCGTCCCTGGCATTGCGGCCGGAGAGAGCTTCGAGTCAACATCACCAACGGCCAGGGTTGTCGGGAAGAGGCCCTTGTCCTCATCAACATGGGGACAAGGTGCTTTGGGGTGGGGGGCCGCGCGGCCCCCCCTTCCCCAAGGCACCCCCATGTTGAGGGCACACGGCCTGGTACGGCTCAGGAGGAGGGGGGGGCGCTTGCTCGCCCCTCCTTTCCTGGCCGGCTGGGTAGCGTGCTCGGACAAGGGTCTGTTGTGGACTTTGGGGGGGCCCCCACGCCGATTTTTTTCGGCGTTGGGGTTCCCCTTTAAGTCCATACGAGGTGGCGGGGCCAGCGGCGTCTCCTTCGCGGGCCCCGCCTACCTGGAGACCCGCTCGAAATGAGCGGACTTTTCTCCGGGCGGGAAAAGTCTGTTCATTTCAAAAGTATGGCGGACTGGCATACACACGGCCGGATTGTCCGCCGAAATGCGAGTCCGGCGGGAAGATTGGAGTGCAAAACTACTTTCTAAGTCCGCCGTACTTTCGGGTCAAAAAAGTATGCCGGAGGCTACACACGGGGGGATTGTCCGGCGGATTTGAGTTTGCCGGACTTTTCCACCCGCTTGTTTGATCGTGTGTACGCGGCATAAGATAATATGACTATGGCATCCTCAGATGATGTCTCGTGATGACGAAACGTGTCAGGGCGTGGTTTAAACGATGTTCAGGAAGCAACACCACTTGGAGACATGGAGCCTCCTACAGCTGGAAAAAGACATCTGACTGTGGTGGGAGACGCCGTGCTATCCATGCTGTGGTCTGCAAACAGGGCTTGTGGTTGATATTATGCCTGTTTAGATGTGATTTTTTTGTAAGTGCAATTCCTAAAGGGGGTTTATTGTGGATTTCAATAAATGTATTTACTGGTTTACACTATGGAGGATATCTTTTTCTTTTCCATGCGGTTTTGGAATGAGCCTGCCATAGTGATTTCCACCCCTTCTGATGCAGTTCAAATTGGGAGATTCGTCATAAATTCATAAACACATATATCATTTCTACCTATATCTATCTTTGATCCGGTAAGAGTTTAATACCAAGGGGGGTGTGAGTGCCCCCCTACTTTATCACGAGTGGTGGTGTTGGTGATGGCTTATCGTCAAGCAAGCAGAACCTGATCTTACCCTGAATGATTTTCACGAATAATTTACTGCAATAAACTATGGACTGTTTTCTGCACTGCTTATATCACTGTGAATATTAGTGTTATTTTTGATAATCTAATGTCATACATAGCGCTGCCAATATCTGTATATATTTTTACCTCTTTGTGTGACCTATTTTAGGTTTATGGTAGCAGCTTGAGCCTTCACTAGGCTATAGGAGACCTGTAATAAAGATCATTTTATTTTATTTTATTTTATTTTGTTTTTACACCCAATCCACTAGAACTTGTGTAAAAGTAATTAGGCAGTTTTCCTACTTATTTGTTTAAAGATAATATGGCTATTTGAGACATGTCTAGCTCTGAAAACAAGGCCTAAACTTGAAGTTATAAGGTAGGCTGGAAGAAGATGTGATAGCAAGACTTTAAAGGTTGAGGTATTTTACTTATTTCTGTTATTATTCCTAACCAACAAAATGTTGGCCGTGGCTTACGGGGCATGGCTCAAAGGGGGTGGGGTTTAAGTCTGAGATGAATGAGCGATGGAGATAGAAAGAGAAAAAAATAGGGAGGGAAGGAGAGAGAAGGAAGGAAAGACAGAGGGATGGAGGGACAGCAGACCCAGATCCTACACCACAATAGGATGTGTATTCCAGAAAGTTTAACAATCAGCAGATAAAGATACTCCAAACATCTGGTGTTAGCGCTTCAATCATCAGGGCACCATGGTTGGTATGATGTCAGGATGACTGAAGCGCATTATTTATATTATTAAATTGTAATATAAAATGAATTAGTTCAACTTACCATAATGCAGAATCAGTGCAAGCCCTGAGTGTGTCACTTGCCATGTTGCCTGCCACCAGGTGTCCCCAGCAGAGTCCCTCCTTACATCGGGTGGCCCCAGCAGAGTCCCTCCTTACATCGGGTGCCTTCAGTAGAGTCCCTCCTTACATCAGGTGCCCCCAGCAGTGTCCCTCCTTACATCACAGATGCCTCCCAGCAGAGTCCCTGCTTACATCACAGGTGCCCCTAGCAGAGTCCCTCCTTACATCACAGGTGCTCCCCAGTAGAGTCCCTCCTTACATCACAGGTGCCCCCAGTAGAGTCCCTCCTACATGATTTGATCTCTGCCGACTGCCGCCATAACAGAAAAACAGCTCTCTTTTACTATACTTTTATGGCTATGGGTACTTCCAAGACATGTCATTTTTTTTTTTTAAAGGTTTTTCATTTTTTATTTTTATTTTTTGTAAAACACAACAAACAACAGTTTCGCAGGTGTACAAGCAGATGAACAAGCAGAGCGAACATCTCTTCAATCATAATACAATTGTCAGGTATTCAGGTATAAACTGCAAAGTAACATACATACAAGGCGTGTCATTAATTAACACAATCTATTCCATTCATGGTTCAGTCACAGATAACACACATATAGTAGTATCCTCATTTTATTCTGTATCTCAAGGGGCGGGTGGTATGGTGCTATCTGAGTTGACCCAGGAGTTCCATATTTTAGAGAATTTTTTCGAGCATCCTTTAGCTTCATACATCAATTTGTATAGTGGTATGGCTTGATTAACTATGGTGAGCCAGGGGGCGTGGCCTAACAAGGCATGTGAACAGACTTGTTTCACGAAGCTCCCGCTGGTAATCCGCACACTGATCCTTCCCTCACCATTACAGACACCCGAAACTGACCGGTACCAGAGCCTGCAGACGCACTGACACCCCAGGAACAAAAAGCAGCTGAAAAAAGCGACATGATGACCCGTGGAAACCGAGGAGAAGCTGTGGTTGCGGCCTCACAGGATTTCCAAGATGGCGCCCGGCAGTCACAGCATCCAAAGACTCCACAAGGCCCAGACAAGAAAACGGAGCAGGGGGGTAAGTCTAACAAACCCCCTAAGTCTAATGAGCAGCCCATGTTATATTACACTCAGAAGCTAACAGCCACTACAGAAGCATCACAAGGCAAAGCACAGTACTCTGCACATTACACTGAGCAGGCAGACAGGGATGGTGCAGCCAGGATGGATGACCCTGAGTCTATGGAGTCAGTCCCTGACCCAATGCCTGATTTGTTTGATATGCAAACGGAGGATAGCCCCCAACCCACGTTAAGTGAAATACTACATGTTGTGCACAGATGCACAGCGTGGATGATTTAAAGGAGAATTTTTGGGGGGGCTAAAGGAGACAGTGTCCCTTTTTCCGCCAGGACATTCAGAAAATTAGAGAGAGAACTACTGCAGTAGAGGGAAGAGTGAGTGACATGGAGGACCAATCAACACACTTGTCCCGGGAGGTGAGGATAAATGCCCAGTATGCACATCAGGCTTATGACAAAACAGATGACATTGAGAACCGCCTAAGACGCAATAATGTACGCATAGTGGGACTCCCCGAAAAGGTGGAAGGCAGAGACCCCACAGAATTTGTTGAAGGCTGGATGCAGGAAATATTTGGAAAGGAGGCCTTTTCCCCTCTACATGCACTAGAAAGGGGGCACAGGGTGCCCCCATGCCCCCTCCCACCAGGTAACCCCCCAAGATCAATGCTGGCCAGACTCCTGAATTATAAGGACCAGGAAGTGGTGCTGCGCCTGGCTAGGGAGAAGGCACAGTACAACGGCTCCAAAATATCATTCTACCCGGACTTTTCTGGAGAAGTGCAATGCAAAAGGTCCAAATTTGCAGATGTTAAAAAGCGCCTACAGAGGTAACAGCTAAAATATGCCATGCTGTTCCCGGCTAAATTGAGAATAACAGCCAGAGACCAGAACCACTTTTTTGAAAACGCTCAGGATGCTGCAGGGTGGCTGGATCAGAATGAGCAAGCAATCCGTCGGGGTCAAGAAAACAGAGTAGGTTGATGTTGCATTTATTTTTCAGGTTGGGCAATGAGGATTTCGCACTCCTTCCTGCGGTCCAGTGCATGGGTATAGCTGGAAGCAGACAGAGCACAAAACCACTTGTTTATTTGTTGCCATGGTTGATGTGGCCTGAGTTTCTGTGCCCTGTTGGCACAATGAGAGCATACAAAGTTAACACTGCACACTTGGCAGAAAGCTCCTGCTTTGCCCAGTTGGTTGAAAGCAGGCCTATGGTTGATAGCCACCCCTATACTTACTTTTCTGTTGTTTCTGCTGTGCAGTTGTGCAAGATGTTCTAACTTGAATACTTGGTGACTCTTCAATGTGCATGCTACCTCATTGCTACCTCACACTTGTACCATTGGAATATTCCTCCGGTCTGTTCTCGGGCTGGCCCCTGCCGTCCGGTGAGAACACTCTCGATGACTATGTCACGGATTTATCCTTCTGACTGGATCTACTTAGACCTATCATGTCATCTACAACAATAGTGACTTGGAATGTCAGGGGGGTTAAAGACCCGCTGAAAAGGACTATGATCTCTGCGGGGATCTGGAAATTTCATCCAGCCATCATTGGTTTACAAGAGACTCCTTTGCAGGGGGACACGGTGGGGTTTTTACAGTATGCGTGGGTTGAAAAGGCCTATCACTCCACTTACTCCGCCTTTTCTCGCGGAGTGAGTGTATTGATACACAAAGCCCTGGCACACCAGGAGTTGGACTCCCTTGTCGACATATCTAGTAGATTTGTGTTTTTGCATTGTAAACTGTATACACTTACCATGATTCTTGCATTCGTATATGTGTTGCCCCCCCCCCCCCCCCCCGTTCTCTCGGGAAGTGCTGCAGTTACTGTTATCCTACTTATCTAACAAGCCGGACATCTCAATCTTGATCATGGGTGATTTCAATTGTTATTTAGATTCCAGACTGGACAGACACCCCCTCCCCCCCCCCCCAGGTGTGGCCGGGGAACTGTTCTTAGCTGACTGATGACGGAGGTGGGTTGGACAGACTTGTGGCGTATACGCAACCCGGACAGTAAACAATTTTCATGTTTTTCCAAGACCCACGGCTCACTGTCTCGCATTGACCTGTGTGTGGGCACCCCTGACCTGGTCAATTATACTACCAAGATGGATTACTTCCCCTGGGGAGTGTCAGATCACTCTCCACTGGCCATATGGTTAACCATCCAACCGCCAAGCTCCCTACCCAGAGCCCCATGGAAGCTAAATGCATTTTGGCTCAAACTGTTTACCTCCCAGGACAGAATGACCGTACAGACACAGGACTTTTTCCAGTCACATAGACAGCATACGAACAGCCTGACAAAATGGGAAACCTTTGAAACCTTTTTGAGAGATATGTTTATACAGGAAATACAAATTGTGAAACAAAATTCTTCTGAGTTATTGGAGAGGGCGTGGAGTCTGGTGAAACGGATGGAACTGACATATGTGACCAATCCTACTGACTCTGCAAGGGAGGCATGGATGTTGGCCCAAGATTCATTGGATCGCCTGAGATCCTACACTGCAGAGCGCAAGAGGTTCTTTGCAAAATTGGCAAGATCCCAACAACAGTGACCAGCCATTGGTGCCATTCGTGATTCAACTGGCAAGGTAGTTAATACCCCAGAATCCATTGTAAAGGATTTAGCCTCTTTTTATGCTGACCTATATAGGTCAAGAGAGGCTTACACATATCCAACATATCCAACATAAATTTACCCTCGCTGTCTGCAGAGGCCACAGAACAATTATAGGCCCCTATCACCATAGATGAGTTGCACCTGGTGGCCCGGTCTTTTCCTACCTGCAAACCACCTGGAGAGGATGTATGGAGGTGTATACCCAATTTGATGAACAAATATTGCCAGAACTGTTGAAAGTATTTAATGCATGTCTTGATGAAGGCAAACTTCCAAATTCTATGGCCAGAGCAAATGTGATCCTGTTACTAAAACCGGGGAAGGATCCAGTTGACCCAGGCTCCTATAGGCCTATCTCTTTGCTGCAGAGCGATATAAAAATCTTAGCCAAGGTACTGGTGCTGCGGGTCAATGGGATAGTAGCATCTATTGTTCACCAGGATCAGGCAGGCTTTATGCCACAAAAATCCACAGCCACAAACCTAAGGAGGCTATTCGTCACCATGCAAACGCAAGCAGATAATGGGGGACGCAAAGCCCTCCTATCCTTAGATGCCAACAAGGCATTTGACAGTGTCAGTTGGAGATACCTGTGGGCAGTTCTAGGTAAATTTGGCTTCCAGGAACGGTTTGTTGCATGGGTCAAGTTGCTCTACGCCTCTCTCCGCAGGCGACAATTAGAATGGCAGACAGAATGTCACCGGTTTTCGCTCTGGGCAAGGGAACGAGGCATGGATGCCCGCTATCTCCCCTGCTCTTTGCAATTGCGATAGAGCCGCTGGCGGCCATGGTCAGGGGTAGTCCCCAGACCCTTGGGTTCCAATACAGAGTTATGCAGGAAAAAATTATGCTATATGCAGACGACATGCTGCTCTTCCTTGGGGACCCTGGCCACTCACTACCAGGGGTAATGTCTATAATTACACAATTTGGTCACTATTCTGGTCTAACCATAAACTGGTCTAAATGAGCCATGTTGATGCTAGACGAGGAGCGGGAGGTGATCCTTCCCAACTTTTGCCCCGTTCCTTTGGTCACCAGTTTTAAATATCTGGGGGTACAGGTTTCGCCAAAACTTGTGGATTACTGTTCCCTTGATATAAACCCTTTACTATCTAGGTTTTGGGATAAGATAAATACATGGAATAACCTAAAATTTTCGCTAGTAAGGCCAACTTCATTAAAATGATTCTAATGCCCCAGCTACTATACTTCCTACACAATTCGCCAGTAGTAATTCATCTTAAAATTTTCAGAGTAGTAAATACCCTTTTTCTGCGATTACAGTGGAGCACTAAACACCCTAGAATCAGACTTGAACAATTGCAGGAGCCTAAAGACAGCGGAGGGTTGGCGGTGTCCAACCCTTGGTTGTACTATATAGCGGCTCAACTGCAACATCTGGTTGGATCTATGTCCAAAGCCCCGGAGAGTTCAACGGCAAAATTGTTGCTGTTTGCATCTGGAGCGGAAATTATCCCAATGGGACTGGAGGCACAAGCATTTGCAAAGTCCAATATAAATTCTTTCTAAAGTAACCCTAAAATAAACCCAGTCAATTAAACTGAGCATATCATGATAGAATGATTTAACCACTACAATACAGGGCACTTTCGCCCCCTTCCTTCCCAGCCCAATTTTCAGCTTTCATCGCTCTCGCACTTTCAATGACAATTGCACGGTTATGTATAACTAAAGGCTTCTGCGCTCTATGGGTAAAATAGAAGAGGGCGAGAGTAGCGAGTGAAGAAAGCAGCAATCACTAAATGAGTTGACTCTCACTAGTAGAAGTAAAATAAAAAAGGTGTGATGCGCTAATTTCAAAAAATTAAAAATAGCCACAATAAAACCAATAGTGTGCAAAATACATTCAAGGTTGGAAAAATTATTTAAAGTGCAACCATGCATAAATATATCAAAAGGTGACTTTGTGCATAATATATAAAGATATGCTTAGATAAGTCAAAGTTATGCTGCAGTAAATCATAAAGTGACTCTGTGCACAAAAAATCATGAATTCACCATAAGTATCAAAATTCATATACAAAAACGTGTAAACATCATTAAATGTGTAAAAGGTTAAACCATATAGTGACAAATGTTACTGTGAACAATAAAACAAATTCTTGATCCAAGTGACAACCGTGAGTCGCAATAAAGTGTCCCATACACAATCAGATCAAATAGTGCAATTCGGTAAACACACTGAATTAAACGTGCAACGTGCTGGGCCAACAATCCTTCCGTGATGATCCGTGCAAATGGTGCTAATGCTATGCAATTACCTCACCGCTGTAGGTAAACAGCGAAAATAGTACTGGACACCCAGGTAGCAAGGGATGATCACAGAGATGGCTGTACAACAGGCTCTTTTGGAGACTTCTCTAACTTCCTCACATGTGGTGGATGGTGGATAAACTCAGGGGAATAGACCAAAGAGAACCGCCATAGTGTAGTATTTTAAGCATGTAAGATTTATTGAAAAATTAAATTGCACGGTTATGCTACAGTGTACCCAAATGAAATTTTTATCATTTTGTTCGCACAAATAGAGCTTTATTTTGGTGGTATTTATTTGCAATATAAGTGCAAAAAGAGCGGAAATTTAAAAGAAATCCAATAAAATCAAATTTTGACGTAAATTTAAGCCAAAATGTATTCTACTAACTACATGTTTTTGGTAAAAAACATTCCGTTAAGTGTATAATAATTTGTTTGTGTGATTACGGACACATGTATGCAAATGATCATGTACAGATGTGTGCAGGGGATCACGGGCATATGTGTGCAGATAATCATTGGGACATGTGATTTTAGTAGGACATATGTGGGGGACATATGTTTTTATTATATGGGGACATGTCTTTTTATTATACATATACATATGTGGGGGACATGTGTGTTTTGGGGACATGTGTGTATTATACTAGACTGGTGATCAGTGAGCAAAAAGCTGTAAAAACAGCTCATACTCACTAATCACCAGCCGGCTGCAGCGATCTGCTCTCCTCAGCGACGACTTCCGTATGAGGAGAGGAGAGCCGATTGCCTAGCAACCAGCTGTTTGTTTACATCACTTGATGGTTGTGATTGAACACGGCCGTCATGTGATTAGGATCGCCAATCACAGAGCCCTCCTGCCGATCCGCGATGTGCCGTGTCACGAGCGCATCGCGATCCCCCTCTTTCTGAAGGACGTTCCTGAATGTCCAGTCTGAAGGAGGAGGCTCCCAAGTAGTTAAAGTGGTATTAATTCCAACTCCAAAAATGTATTTTATTGCAGCTTACCAACCCTAAGATTTGGTGGCTGTGTCGTTTTCTTTTCTTTGGCTTTTTCCCCTTTGTTTTCACCTGGTGATCTGGCCAGTAACACACCCTTTGTATTGGTGAGCCACAACTCTGGGTAAATGAGCACAGGAGGCATAGCAGACAGCAGCTTTGTCAGTCTGTGGGGAGATTAGTGTGACGTGTATTAGCAGATTTAGATACATTAAAGAATTGATGCCAAACTCCAGTTTGGGTTCAAGCCGACCTCAATGCACTGTTTAATTGGGCAACTATGTGGCAAATAAGGTTTAACCACATCCTGCCCAGCCTATAGCAATAAGAGGTTCTGACTGGACATCATATGACATCCTTCAGAACAAGCCGCTTGTGCACACCCCTGGATGTGCGCTGCACAATCGTAACTGCGGTGTGACGCTTCGCACACCGCATCTCCGATCGTGGAAAGAGCCTATGACATAGGCTCTTTACCATGTGATCAGCTGTGTCCAATCACAGCTGATCTCAGCTTAACTAGGAAGTGCTGGTTATCGGCATTCCTTTATTCACGCTGACAGAGTATGAGTAGAGGAGAGCCGATATGCCAGGGGGAATCTGCACTGATTTTCAGTGCTGCTCCATCAGTGATAACCACCAGTGATGCCCACTAGTGTCCACCAGTGATGCCAATGTGTGCTCATCAGTGATGCCAATTAGTGCCCATCAGTGATACCTTTCATTGCCCATCCGTGATGCCTGTCAGTGCCTCCTCATCAGTGCCCCCTATCAGTGCTGTCTATTAGTGCCGCCCATCAGTGTCCATCATAGTCCATCGGTGCCACCTGTCAGTGCATATCAGTGCCCATCATTGCCATCCATGAGTGCCGATAAAGGCTGTTCATCGGTGCTACCTATCAGTGACCCTCAGTGCTGCATATCAGTGCTACCTATCATTGCCCATCACTGCTACCTATCAATGCCCATCAGTAATGGCTATCAATGCCCATCAGTACTGCATATTAGTGCCTCCTCAGCAGTGCCCATCAGTGCCTCCTTATAAGTGCTGCCTCATCAGTGCCGCTTCAGTGAAGGAGAAAACATACTTATTTACAAAATTTTATAACAGAAATGAAGAAAACATTTTTTTTCTTTTTTTATTTGTTTAGCAAAAAATAAAAAAATACCACCAAAAGAAAGCTCTGTCTCAAAAAAATTGTAACAATTTAGTTTGGGTAGAGCGTTGCATAACCGCGCAATTGTCATTCAAATTTCAACAGTGCTGAAAATTGGCCTGGGCAGGAAGGGGGTGAAAGTGCCCAGTATTAAAGTGGTTAAAGTGGTTGTAAAGCCACTATATCATATGTATACCATTCCATCTGTTATATAACACTAAGTGCCCCAGTGCCTGTGCTGTATAAAAACTATGCCAATTTCTATCTTATCTTAGAGCATCTCCCGACACTCATGTGACTCCTCGGCTCTCTCCTCTCCCCGGCTGACAGCTATAGTGGGAAGGGCCAAGAACTCCTGATGATGTCAGCCGGGAGACCAGCAGTCACGTGAGTGCCCGGAGATGCTCTGAGATAAGATAGAAATTGGCATAGTTTTTATACAGCACCGGCTCTGGAACACATAGTGTTATATAACAGATGGGATGCTATACATATAATATAGTTTTGTATAGCTGCAGGAGAGGAGGGGCAGGCAGTGTTTTGAGCTAACAGGCAGGGAGGGAGGGGGAGAGGATGCGGAGAGAACAGAGGAGAGCTGTGGATCATGGAGGCACGTGAACTGACCATAGTGTCAGGGCTCAGTGGCCATGATAAGCCATGTTCAGCCTACAGGGGGCAGGGCAGAACCAGACAGGATCAGTCAGGTTTTTTAGGTTATACAGGGGGCAAAATGGCATGTTATTCATGTTTTAAGGGAACGGGATAATTTTTTCTTTTTTTTTTAAGGTAACAAACACTTTAACCTTGATAAATGTATAGTTTTTACACGTGGGGGCTAAGAATATGCATGCATCATATATACTAAGGGGAGTACAACTGGGGGAATCCATAGTGGAGAAGGATCTAGGGGTTTATGGAAATAATAAGCTTAATAATAGCATGCAATGCCAAGCAGCGGTTTCTAAAGCAAGCAAAATCCTTTCATGTATTAAGAGAGGTATAGACTCCAGAGGGAGACATAATTTTGCCCCTGTACAAATCATTAGTAAGACCTGAACCTAGGTTTTACATGAATAAACAAAATCTGAAAATTTTACTCACCCCTGCCAGTGTTAAGTGGTTGGTCTCATCCATGTAAAATGATACATTCAGCTGGAGAGCTTGTGAAAAACATCAGACTTGTTGGCAGGACCATCAGATGAAAATAAAGAGGAAATGAATACAGCCTTCACAAAAATGAATAAGCTGTCATATAACAAATGTTTGCTTTTGGGTTTAATACTGCTTTAACGGAGGTTACCAGCATTAAAAGTTGCATGTCAAAATGATCAGACGTTACAGCAGATCAGGGACGGCCCACCCATTGCCCCCCCCCCCATTCCATACACTTGGCCCCTAATCCACAAGCAGACCCCCTATAGGGCCGCTGGATTTTTGGGTCCCCCTATTCCCGCACAGCCAGACAACACACATTTTTCACTCTCATTCGGAGACAAGGAATCAGTCCATGGACTTGTTTTAGTTGTTTTATTGGGTAAAATAACTTGTATAGGGTATAGGGATTATTGGGTATAGGGATTATGGGATGCCCAACTTGACTTGAAGAACAATTAATGAGGACAACTTCCTTCTCTATGCGCACCACAAAAGTGAACAAATCCTTTACTGCATTCGCTCTGAAACAGCAACAGTCTTTCTGGACTTGGCAAAGAAAATCCCCCTTCTAGGAGCTCTTTGTCTAGTCCCAACTTGCAGGAGCTCTATGTCCCATCTCTCGAAAATACCAGCACTCCTGTCTAGGAAATGGCCAGATTCCCACAAATATGGAGATCGGTACATCTTGGCCTCCACCTACTAGATTCTATAAACTTTTCCAAGCTTATAGAACCAAGGGGAAGTACCAGAGGCCTTACCTGAAAAGCCCTCCAGCCTGACCTACAGTAACCCCCAACAAACTTGAGGGTGCTAGATCTACATTATATGTCAATTATTTCTAGCCTACTTCTATTAATCTAAACAATCTTGAAGTTACTTTGTGAAGATCCCCATACATATACAATGTGTTTAATTTTTTATGCTCTAAAAAATTTTTATTCTGCTACATGTTTTTGATATAGAAAAAAAAAGAAGATTTACATGTAACAATCAGTTTTTTTGCTAGAAAATTACTTAGAACCCCCAGACATATATTTTTTAATAACGGGGGGACCTCCAAAGATATGAAGAGAAAGAGACAGAGGCCCTGTGACTCAAAAAAATAACAGTGTGGGTTCCCCCAAATACATACTAAATACGTACCAAACCCTTATCCGAGCATGCAACGTGGCAGGTTAGGAAAGGGAGGGGACGAGTGAGTGCCCCCCCTGAACCATACCAGGCCTTCTCCTCACAACCCTGGGTCGGAACAGCAAGCAGTCGGTGTGAGCGTTCGTCGGGGCTGAGGTTTTTGAAAAAAAAATGTAATAAAGGAATTGTCGAAAACTGTGCGTTGGTGTGTTTTTTAATTATTTTTGACACTTTCTTTAGGGAAAGAGTAGGGGTGAAATGTATCCCATACTCAATCCCATAAAGGGGATGGAATTTGGTGATCCTCTTGTTAAAGGGGGCTTCCAGATTCCGATAAGTGCACTGCCCCCAGACCTCCACAACCACCGCTCAGGGTTGTGGGGAAGAGGCCCTTGTCATTAACATGGGGCCCCTCTATGTTGAGGGCATGTGTTGAGGAGGAAGGGGGGGGGCTCGCTCGTCACTTCACTCTTTCCTGACGTGTCAAGCTGCATGCTCAGATAAGGGTTTGGTATGGATTTAGGGGGGGGGGGGGCACGGCAATTAAATTTTTTTTTTTACATGGCGTTCCACTTAAAATCCATACCAGACCTGAAGGGACCCCAAGCTGTTTTCTTTTTTAATAATTTTTAATTGCCGCCATGTTTTCTTTATATTGAGGGAACCTGCTGATAGCCGATGAGTCATCTTTTGTTAAGGACGCGGCAGCCACTCCTTAGCAACCAGCTCAATGCAATAAATTACTGCATGAAAATATGCGATAATTACCACATTATCAAAACTTTACCGAAGTCGTTTTTTACCACACTTAGCGAATTGAACATTTATACATTTGTTTCTGCATTAGTTATTTTACCGCAATTTTTTCAGCGTTATCTAACTCTCAGTGAATTGATCCCTTAGTTTTAGTTGTCAGGTACCATTTCCTAGGTTATTCAAGTGAAGTTTGGCCCCCTCCATGCCTGCAGGCTGCAACCTTCTGGGAAATGTCCCAGGTCCCAGGAGGCTGCGGGACCATTCACAAGGCATAGCTTGCAAAAGTTAAGATGCCAGTGCCAAAGACATGAAGACTGGCAAAGAACTGACTTGAGTGGCAATGGCGCTGGATTCCTGGACCGATGAGTATCTGTTTATTATAAGTCACTTTTAAGTTTTGGAAACTTGGCTGAAGAACCTATATAAATGCTGAAGATAAAAATAAAGGGTTAATAAAATATACCGTATCCTTGTATGTAACCTAGAAATAACATGACATCAGCGTAAGTTTTTAAAATAAAAAATACCCATTAAAATACATTCTGTTTAAAACGTAAAGTGATTGCACTTTCCAGCTGGCATTATCTTGAAATATTCAGCGCTTATGCAATAACAAAAGGGAAGGGTAACTGTAACATTCACTTTGGACTTTATCCATCTCATTACAACATTCCTTTTCATGAAGTTTAAAGAAGCACAGCAGGTCAGATCATAGTTTATACTTTGCACTGTGACGTTGTTGTTATTGTTCTCCATTCTCAGTCCTATGATTCTACTGCGCACAGGCTATGCACATTAATGCATTAACATATTGTGCTGAAGCAATAAAAGCACTTTAACCACTTGGTGTGTGGGGCAATTTTTTTTATTTTTTACACACGTTAAAATCAGCATTTTTTTGCTAGAAAATTACTTGGAACCTCTAGAACGTAATATATTTCCTGATGGCTCCAAGTCAACCTACCATTGGGTATAAGGCTCGACAAAGGGGCATGTCCCTGAAACACCACACTCCCCTCCCATTCTGTAATACTCGTGTATTTATGGCTTTGCTCTTGGCTGACGTGCATGCCACGTTGGCTCCTGCTGAAGGGCCTGATTATCACCGTTTCCTGCTTTGGCTCTACAATCTCCAGCCACGTGTTCTGCATCAGCAGCTCAGCAGCTTCCAGGTGTCACTCTGCTCTACCCAGCAGACATGTCAAGCTCTAAAGATACCAGAGGACTAGTAATGCTTTTATTATTTTATACAATGTGAGTGCAATTTTAACTTTTTTTTTATTGTTTCAAAAAAATCTACACTTAGATGACGGTGTCCACTATTTCTTTTGTTCTTACCATTGGGTATGCCCTGACCACCTGTCAGTATCTAATTTAGAAATGTGACTCCCTCCCCCAGGCTGGCATTACATTCTTATCCTCACCTTGCAGGGCCAAGTGAATTTTGCAACTGATAATTTTGGCAAAATTGTGATCTCTGCAGGTGGAGGCAATAATTAAACTTGTTTTGTTTATGCATTATCCCACTCTGGTTAGCTAGTTAATTCCCAAAGGTAGGCTGACATGGAGCCGTCAGGAAAACAGAAAATTGAATATCAAATACTTACTGCAATTTTCGTTTCCTGCCAAGCTCCATGTCAGTACAGACACCCATACAGGTGCAGAAATCTAGCTACGTCCTGACAGGCATAATATTTGTGCAACTGTTCATTGAATGCAAATTTTCAGCAAAAAATACACTAAAATTTGTTTTAGTGCACACAAATACCCAATTTTTGATATCATATAAAAGTTGATGTTGCTTTTAGTAAATAGATACCAAACATGTCAAGAACCAAAATTGCGCACAATTGGCGACAAACTAACATTTTTCATAGGTGATGCTTTAAAAGCCTTTACAGGTTATCTGTTATTCATGAATGATGACTCTAGAATTATTGCTTTCACTTCAGCGTTTGTTGCGATACCTCACATGTGTGGTGTAATCATTTTTTACACGAACAGGATCTATGCATACTGTACATTTGCATTGCTATTACAAGGGGGCAAACAAGCACAGCCAACCAGGGCACTTTTATTAAAAAGCTGATTGCCAGCTGTAAAAAATTATACCAAGTTCATGACTTCAGCTGCACTGCTGCTCAGCACTACTTGCCAACTAGACATTTTTATACAATCAGCAGTTAGCAAGTATTTAAAACAAGCCCTGATTTTTTTCCTGCAGCTATTGAATTGTGGAGAAATTCATCATTTCACAACAAAGGCACTAAAAGCTTTCTAATGTAAACAAACACCTGTGCTATAATACTGTTGCAAAATCAGTTGTAATCTTTGAGAATGATGTATATCCTAGTACATGTAGCCACAAAGCAGCTAATCAAGTGGTCGGCAGAGGAGACATTGAGGGACCCTGGATGTCTTCATAAAGAAGACCTGCCACTTGTTCATGTTATCACGTAGGGAGCTTGGATGCTGTCTTGTAATAGCAACAAAGTGAACTAAAAAACACCCCCATCGCCTCCATACACACGCAAACACTTGTGTAGGCCGCGTACATGTATGTAAACATAAATCGCACCACAAATGTGAAGTATCGTTGCAAACATCGAAGTGGGAGCAATGACTCTAGATCCATAATTCACAGTTAACTCCAAACTACTAACCTGTAATGTCGCATAGGAAGGATTTTGGGTGACATCGTTTTTCACAATTTATCAGACAAGCCACATGTAATGTTAAGGCTTGACATGTTTGGTATCTATTTATGCATTGCAACTCCATCAGCCATGCGGCATAAAAAATTGCAACTGCCATCATTTATTCTACACGGTCTTTGCATTGAGCAAATATATACATTCTCATTTGCTGTCAAGTATAAAAATAAAAATATGTAGCGCTATCCCCGTAGGAGCCACTGATGAAAAGGAATCCCCACCATGCACAGCCAGGCAAATTTCCACAGCACTCTTGAGTGAAGAAACAGTCCAGCAGCTTTTTTTTTCTTTTTTGTCTATTAGGGGTATTCAACTTGGATAGGGTTAGGGGTATTATGAGATGCCCACTTGACTTTAGCAAGCTCTTAAGGGACAACTTTCCTATGTACAGTCTATTTAGAATATTTACTGCTTGCAGAACAAATCTCAGACTCAACTGGCACACTGTTAGATGATCTGACAAAAAGGCATCAGTCAGATAAAGCAAAGGCCCATTAGAGGCAGGGACCGCGGGCCCCTTGGTTGTGTAGCAAAGTCAGTGTCCAGCTTCTATCCCTGTGGCTACTGATCCCAGCACCACCTCTTCAGGTACTGGCAGCCCACCTGGTTGCAGGTGCCCTTTTCCTAGCCTTCGTGGCTAGTCCTCCCACAGTCCTCCCAGACTGCACGCTCATCAGCCCTCTTGGCTGACTTCTCTTGGCCTACACTGATCAGTGCCCACCAGTGCCACCTATCAGTGTCCATCAGTGCTGCTAATCACTGCCCAACAGTGTCTCACCAGTGTAAGTACTGTCTAGCAGTGCTGCCTATCAGTGCCCACATCAGTGCCACTTATCGGTGCCCATCAGTGCCACCTATCAGTGCAGCCTTTTTGTTTTGCATGTGTTGTCATGCCTTTTTGTTTTGCATGACAGTCTTACATTTATTTTACTTAACTCTTATCTGGGAGTAGCTATAACCTCTTGCCATAGAGAAGACAGCTCTCCTCTTATAGAAGGAACAAAATCCTTCACCTCACACTTCTATATTGGCAACAGAGGAACTGAGGATATGCTTAGGGCATTTACAGACGTCAAAAGTGTTTGTGGGATATGTTGGTAGGAGGTAACATCCTCTTCTTGGTTTCTTTCAATAGTTCTCAAGAAAACCTTTAGCTGAACATTGATTTTCACTTTGTCCTGACTCCTTGAAGAGCCCCAGTCACCAAAAATTGTAGGTAAAAGTGCAGAAAACACAGGTTCTTTAATCACTTACAGACCGGAAGATCTTCCCCCTTAATGACCAGGCCATTTTTTGCGATACAGCACTGTGTCGCTTTTACTGACAATTGCGTGGTCGTGCGCCACTGTACCCAAACAAAATTGATGTCCTTTTTTTTCCCCACAAATAGAGCTTTCTTTTGGTGGTATTTGACCACCTCTGCGTTTTTTATTTTTTGCGCAATAAACAAAGAAGCACGACAACTTTGAAAACAAAAAACAATATTTTTTTACTTTTTGCTATAATAAATATCCCCAAAAATTGTTAAAAAAAATTATTTCTTCATCAGTTTAGGCCAGGGGTCTCAAACTGGTGGCCAATGTGTATTCTTCTACATATTTTTGGTAAAAAAAAAAAAAAAATTGTAATAAGCTTATATTGATTGGTTTGCACAAAAGTTATAGCGTCTACAAAATAGGGGATATATTTATGGCATTTTAATAAAACATTTTTTTTTACTAGTAATGGCAGTGATCTGCGATTTTTAGTGGGACTGCAACATTGCGGAGGACAGATCGGACACTTTTGACACTTTTTTGGGACCACTGATATTTATACAACAATCAGAGATTAAAATAGCCACTGGTTACTGTATAAATGTCACTGGTAGGGAAGGGGTTAACACTAGGGGGCGATCATGGGGTTAAGTGTGTTCCTTGGGAGTGTTTCTAATTGTATGGGGGCTTAGCTGACTAGAGAAGGAGAGAGATCGCCGTTCCTGATCACTAGGAAGAGCAGATCTATCTCGAACTCTCCTGTCACAATGAGGATCTGTCTGTTTACATTGACAGATCCCCATTGTGGCTTCTGTTCTCATGATCGTGGGTGGCCGGCTATGGCTCCTTAAAGGAGCCAATGTACACCTACGGCATATTTCGGGAACTGGTCGGCAAGTGGTTAAATACTTACTTGCAGCATTTTTCTTTTGTAGTAAATTTTTTATTTATTTACATGCAATGTGCTTTATGCCGCGTACACACGATCAAACAAGCGGGTGGAAAAGTCCGGCAAACTCAAATCCGCCAGACAATCCCCCCGTGTGTAGCCTCCGGCATACTTTTTTGACCCCGAAAGTACGGCGGACTTAGAAGGCACTCCAATCTTCCCGCCGGACTCGCATTTCGGCGGACATTCCGGCCGTGTGTATGCCAGTCCGCCGTACTTTTGAAATGAGCGGACTTTTCCCGCGCGGAGAAAAGTCCGCTCATTTCGAGCGGGTCTGCAGGTAGGCAGGGCCCGTGAAGGAGACACCGCTGGCACCGTCACCTGGTATGGACTTAAAGGGGAACCCCAACGCCGAAAAAAATTGGCGTGGGGGTCCCCCCCAAGTCCACAACAGACCCTTGTCCGAGCACGCTACCCGGCCGGCCAGGAAAGGAGGGGCGAGCGAGCGCCCCCCCTCCTGAGCCGTACCAGGCCGCGTGCCCTCAACATGGGGGGTGCCTTGGGGAAGGGGGGCCCGCGCCCCCCCACCCCAAAGCACCTTGTCCCCATGTTGATGAGGACAAGGGCCTCTTCCCGACAACCCTGGCCGTTGGTTGTCGGGGTCTGCGGGCGGGGGGCTTATCGGAATCCGGGAGCCCCCTTTAATAATGGGGCCCCCGGATACTGGCCCCCCACCCTATGTGAATGAGTATGGGGTACAATGTACCCCTACCCATTCACCTGTAAAATAAAGTACAAAAAAAACACAACACACAAGATAAAATAATTTATTGCACAGCTCCGGGGGTCTTCCGTCTTCAGGGGTCTTCTCGCCGGACTCCTCCGCTATCTTCTTGTAGCTCTTTTACTAGCGGAGGAGCCCGGCATTCTTCTTCGTCGCCGCGGCCTCTTCTTCCGACTTCGGGGGTTTTGTCCCCCTCTTTGGTTCTTCTGCCGGGCCACCGCGCCTTCTTATAGCTCTTTTACAGGCGGTGGCCCGGTCTTCTGTCGCCGCCGCCGCCTTCCATTCTTCTTCTTCTTCTGCTTCTTCTTCTCCTGGAGATGTTGACTCAACGTTCTCTCCGGCCGCAATGCCAGGGACGCGCTGCGCGGTGACATATAGGGACAAGGGGCGGTGTCACATGGGTTGTGTCACATGGGTTGGTCACATGGGTTGATGTCACATGGCGACAGTCCCAGCATCCTCCGGGACTGTGACATCGTAAGGGGGCGGGGTCACCATGTGACACCAACCCATGTGACATCAACCCATGTGACACCGCCCCTTGTCCCTATATAAGTCACCGCGCAGCGCGTTCCTGGAATTGCGGCCGGAGAGAACGTCGAGTCAACATCTCCAGGAGAAGAAGAAGCAGAAGAAGAACGGAAGGCGGCGGCGGCGGCGACAGAAGACCGGGCCACCGCCTGTAAAAGAGCTATAAGAAGGCGCGGTGGCCCAGCAGAAGAACCGAAGAGGGGGACAAGACCCCCGAAGTCGGAAGAAGAGGCCGCGGCGACGAAGAAGAAAGCCGGGCTCCTCCGCTAGTAAAAGAGCTACAAGAAGATAGCGGAGGAGTCCGGCAAGAAGACCCCCGAAGACGGAAGACCCCCGGAGCTGTGCAATAAATTATTTTATCTTGTGTGTTGTGTTTTTTTTGTACTTTATTTTACAGGTGAATGGGTAGGGGTACATTGTACCCCATACTCATTCACATAGGGTGGGGGGCCGGTATCTGGGGGCCCCCTTATTAAAGGGGGCTCCCGGATTCCGATAAGCCCCCCGCCCGCAGACCCCGACAACCAACCGCCAGGGTTGTCGGGAAGAGGCCCTTGTCCTCATCAACATGGGGACAAGGTGCTTTGGGGTGGGGGGGGGGCGCGTGGGCCCCCCTTCCCCAAGGCACCCCCCATGTTGAGGGCACGCGGCCTGGTACGGCTCAGGAGGGGGGGGGGCGCTCGCCCCTCCTTTCCTGGCCGGCCGGGTAGCGTGCTCGGACAAGGGTCTGTTGTGGACTTGGGGGGGACCCCCACGCCATTTTTTTTCGGCGTTGGGGTTCCCCTTTAAGTCCATACCAGGCGGCGGGGCCAGCGACGTATCCCTCGTGGGCCCCGCCTACCTGGAGACACGCTCGAAATGAGCGGAGTTTCCTCCGCTTGTGTGAGCGAGTCTGTTCATTTCAAAAGTAGGGCGGATAGTACGGTGGACTTAGTACGCCGTATTAGTCCGCTGAAAAAGTGCCGTGTGTGGGCAAGTAGCCCGTTCGGAAAGTCCGACGGACAGTCTGGCAGGAAGTCCGCCAGACTAAGTACGTCGGACAAACGGCTACGTGGGTGTGCACGGCTTTAAAGAGGAAGTAAACCCTTCCAAACAACTTGGACCTATAGGTAAGCCTAGATTAAGGCTTACCTGTAGGTCCAAGCAATATCTCCTAAACCTATATGGTTTAGGAGATATTTGCCCGAAAATGGGCACCGCTGTCTACGGCGCATGCGCCGTAGACAGCGGCGCGCATGCGCACTAAATGCGGCAAATCCAAGAATGGATTTGCCAAATTTGTCGACTCCCGTGCGCATGCGCGGGAGTGACGTCAACACGGCTTCGCCGTATGACAGCGGCGGAGCTGCGAGGCGCGACTCCCGTGCGCATGCGCGGGAGTGACGTCATCGCGGTTGCGCCGCTGTGATTCGTCGGAGCTGCGAGACGCCACAAGCAACATGGATGCGGCGGACTACAGGGGACAGCGGCGACTTCGCTGGCTCCTGTGTCAGGTAAGTGACACATAATGAGCTACTATGCGATGCATAGTAGTCCATTATGCTTTACCTTTGCAGGGAAAAAAAGAGGAAGTAAACCCATCAGGGTTTACTTCCTCTTTAAGCTTTCTAGGGAATTTAAGCACTTTAGGATGAGTCAATTTCCCAGCACTGCCACAGTTCCCCCTTCCATTTGCTATATTATATCTCTCTGGTCTTCTAGAATGATCTAATTATTCTCTGTTCTGGCTCCACAAGTTCACCTCTCCCCTTTACGTAAAATCTTAGATGAGTCCGTTGAAAAAAAATTACTTTATTGCCCTATCCGCACACTCAGTGTGGATGGGGGAATTGTCCCCTCTGAGCTTTTGTCTTCTGACATCAGGGAGACTTCCCCGCTGTCAGAATACACTGATCAGCATTGCAGGCTATAGCTTGCGGCACTGATCGAGCGGGGAATACCCATCAGGGCAGTTGTACAGAAGACAATTGGTAGTGCCCATACATTAAAAAGAAATAAAATCAGTGCTACATCCAAAAACAAGAAATGTATAAAATAGCTGCTTGCAAAAAGAGAAATATACAATCGTCAGCACAACATATACCAAAAAGTTGCAGCACTCACAAATAAATAAATACATAGGAAAATAGACTATGTACTATGGAAGTCCAATAATTCAACAGTCCACATGTGTGTTCAGTAATGTCTAAATAATATAACTCCCTTGTGTAAAAACCAGGAGAAGTGGCAACTCACAAGAAACAGATGCTGTTCAAGAGAACAGCAAACATGCATTATGCAGTTGAATATAAATGTAGTCATCAACAACCGCTGTCTAGTGGTGTCACCTCCTCAGAGTCATGTGGTATTACATCAAATGATGAAAGACAATAACATGAAAATAAAATGCTCTTATAGTGTAGTAATTACTGATCACTGTGTATTTAGTGAAAAAAGACACCCGTGGTTGACGATAATAAACTACACTTGTGATCCAGATTGCTTCCACACATGCAATGCACACTTACCAAACAGCATGTGCTGCCATGCAATATGCTGCTATCACACTTTGCAGGGATGGATGGATGCTTGAAGAAAGGTCACTATTTCCTCTGATAGGGATTTTCACCTTAAAGTTCTTTAGGGGGCACTGTGCCGCTCATTCCACCAAATGATACCATCATACAACAGAAATAAGGTATCATAGTTTGGTACTTTTATTTAACTACATTCAGCAGCTAAAAACAGTTCACTAGCAGTATCAAAAACCAGCCAGTATTGCAATAAAAATGGCGCATGTGCACTCATATCAAAATTGCCACCACAATCATTATCAGCGTGGCGGCGTGACTTCACGTGCACAGCTCCGCCCAATGCGTTTTCCTGCCAATGTGTGTCCTCAGAGGCCCCTAAAGATGCACATTGCCTGGGAAATGTGCCTGAGACGCACATTTGGCTTTATGTTTTTAAATTTTTGTTTTAATTAAAACCGTGTTATACTATGGATATCGTTTGCTCTCCTTTTTTATGCCCCGTCTGAGCCTATGAGGAGGAAGGTTTTTTCCATAGAGACCCATCATATTCCATGTGAAGCAGGGATTTACCTGTAGAAGCTCAGCTGACTATCTTTTTAATTAAAGTAGTCAACACCATCTGGTAAGAAGACAACTGTATCCTCACGGTTGGGTGTTGTCCGTGTCTAAACCTTGGTGAAGGGACGTTTCACTATTTTTTAAAAGATTTCAGTATATTCTGGCAAATGGATGTAGACAGAGTTTATCACAAATTTCTTAGATGAATCATTGTATGGACTTTGGATATATGTTGCTCTTTATTATTCAATTGGGACTTTACTATTTACTAACTTTTTGCAATTGTCACATGATCATTATTGTATCGTGATAGTTGTTTTATCACTTTAGTCGCATATGATTATTAAGTTATATATTTTTTTCACTTTTTTAAGTAAGGTGTATATTTCAGCGCCCCTATTATCACCATATTCCCTGGATTGAATGCTGAATTTATCCTGTATTGTATCCTCTGTAATACATCTTTAACCAAATCTCTTTTTATTACATTCTTTGTGTGTGTTTTAATCCTTGCATTTACTGACCACATATCTGAAAGGCTAAATATATGAATGAACCTATGGTTAAATGTAACACATAATTTAACCCCTTATTACATAAGGGCGCTGTGAGCAGGATAGTTAACCCTTTGAGTGCTGGTTTGAAGTGCAGTGATTTGTTCTAGTAATACTGTTGTAAATTGTAATGGTTTTTGACAATTGGGAAAGTGTATTATTAGTGTGTACTGTGATAGCAGGTTTGTTGTTAGCTTTGCTTTGGTGGCGTTATAGTGGTTTAGCACGTGGTGCACACGTAGTGAAGAGGGAGGATGTTTAACTGGATTAAAAGAGTGAAGGGGGAGACAGTCGAAAGAGTTTCATCCCAGAGGGGGCAGATTCTAGACACTGGTCTACTCTGGCTCGTGAATTGATTAAGTATCAGGGTGCATTTAAAGTGGAAGACCCCCGCCATTCTCTCCTGAACCTTGATTTGTTTCCATATTCAAAATTAGAGCAGAAGGCTGCATCTTTATTAGGATGGATATTTTTTCAGGCGCTTGTAGATGAGACGAAAGGAGAGAAGCTGTTGATGTGGAGCTGCATGCAGTAACAGATCAACTTCAAATCCTAAAGGAATGCTTCCGATCTTCTGAAAAACACAAGGAAGAAATGGAAACACAGTTTTCAGAGTATGTAGTGAGAACTGTAAATAAGCAGTGTAGAAAGAAAGGTAGATTACCAGGAAATAATGCTGCATTGAAAGTATGCACCCTGGTTACCAGGGGAGATTGGGAGGAATTAACATATTGGTCAGGATCAGACACAGATGAAGAGATAGAAATTGATTTTTAGTGGGACTGCAACATTGCGGTGGACAGGTCGGACACTTTTGACACTTTTTTGGGACCACTGACATTTATACAGCAATCAGAGCTAAAAATAGCCCCTGATTACTGTATAAATGTCACTGGTAGGGAAGGGGTTAACACTAGGGGCAATCAAGGGGTTAAGGTGTTCCCTGGGAGTGGTTCTAATTGTATGGGGGCTGGGCTGACTAGAGAAGGAGAGAGATCACCGTTCCTGATCACTAGGAACAGCAGATCTATCTCGAACTCCCCTGTCAGAACGAGGATCTGTCTGTTTATATTGACAGATCCCAGTTCTGGCTTCTGTTCCCGTGATCGCAGTTGGCCAGCTATGGCTCCGGCAAGTGGTTAAATGCATGCTTGCAGCATTTTTCTTTTGTAGTAATTTTTTTTTATTTACATGCAATGTGCTTTAAGCTTTCTAGGGAATTTAACCACTTTAGGATGAGTCAATCTCCTAGCATTGCCACAGTTCCCCCTTCCATTTGCTATATCATATCTCTCTGGTCTTCTGGGATGATCTAATTATTCTCTGTGCTGGCTCCACGAGTTCACCTCTCCCCTTTACGTAAAATCATAGATGAGTCAGTTGAAAAAAATTACTTTCTTGGAATTCTCCCCTCTGAGCTTTTGTATTCTGACACCAGGGAGACTTCCCTGCTGTCAGAATACACTGATCAGCATTGCAGGCTATAGTTTTCAGCACTGATCGAACAGGGAACACCCGTCAGGGCAGTTGTACAGAAGACAATCGGTAGTGCCCATACATTAAAAATAAATAAAATCAGCGCTACACCCAAAAGAAATAAGAAATGTATAAAATAGCTGCTTGCAAAAAGAGAAACATACAATCCTCAACACAACATATACCAAAAAGTTGCAGCACTCAGGCTGGGTTCACACTGCTGCGATGCGGGAACGCTGCGAATCTACTGTGGGTTCCCGCATCGCATGCCTCTTGGCGGCAGTTCAAACTGTCCTATGCCAACTGCTGGGAGTGTCAGTGAAAAGTTAATGACACCCCCAGATCAGTTCGCATATCTCAGTGCGATCTGCAAACTCGGACAAGAATCAGATCGCATTGTGTGAACACCCATGCGATCCGATTCTGCTGCGGACCAAAAAAAGGGTCCTGTGCGAGTTTGGGCAGGATGCGATGCGAATTCAGCCATACTATCTGTATGGCTGAACTCGCATCGCACAGAGATCGGATGTGATTTGCACTGCAGTGCGGTGCGAATCACATCCGATCTCATCACCGCAGCAGTGTGAACCCAGCCTCACAAATAAATAAATAAATAGACTATGTATTATGGAAGTCCAATAATTCAAAAACAGTCCACATGTGTGTTCAGTAATGTCCAAATAATATAACTCCCTTGTGTAAAAACCAGGAGAAGTGGCAACTCACCAGAAACAGATGCTGTTCAAGAGAACAGCAAACATGCATTATGCAGTTGAATATAAATGTAGTCATCAACAACCGCTGTCTAGTGGTGTCACCTCCTCGGAGTCATGTGGTGTTACATCAAATGATGACAGACAATAAGGGCCGGTTCACACTGCGGGCGATGCGAGGCGACACGACTTGCCTCGCCGCAATCTGACAAGTCGCCCCAGTTCTGTACAATGGAACCGTTCTGAGAGGAGCGACTCGAGTCGCTCCGACTCAGAAAAAAGGTTCCTGTACTACTTCTGGGCGACCTCGGGGCGACTTGCATTGACTTCTATACAGAAGTCATTTGCAAATCGCCGCTGAGGTCGCGGCAGGTCGCGGCGAGGCAAGTCGGTGTCGCCTCACATCGCCCGCAGTGTGAACCGGCCCTAACATGAAAATAAAATGCTCTTACAGTGTATTAATTACTGATCACTGTGTATTTAGTGAAAAAAGACACCCGTGGTGACGATAATAAACTACACTTGTGATCCAGATTGCTTCCACACATGCAATGCACACTTACCAAACAGCATGGGGTTGTCATGCAATATGCAGCTATCACACTTTGCAGGGATGAATGCTTGAAGAAAGGTCACTGTTTCCCCTGATAGGGATTTCCACCTTTGTTCAAGTTCAGTAGGGGACACTGTGCTGCTCATCCCAGTAAATTATACCCCCACACAACAGAAATAAAGTATCATGGTGTAGTATTTTTATTTAACTAAATTCAGCAGCTAAAAACAGTTCATTAGCAGTATCAAAAACCAGCCAGTATTGCAACAAAAACAACGCTCGTGCACTCACATCAAAATTGCCGCCACGCTGATAATGATTGTGGGTTGTGGCGGCAATTTTGATGTGAGTGCACGAGCGTTGCTTCACGTGCACAGCTCCGCCCAATGTATTTACCTGCCAATGTGTGTCCTCAGAGGCCCCTAAAGATGCACATTGGCTGGGAAATGTGTTAGACAGAGCTCTCCATGTGAGGTCACACCGCCACGCTGATTATCGTGGTGGCAGCGTTTTTTTTATGTGAGTGCACGAGCGCTGTTTTTATTGCAATACTGGTTGGTTTTTGATACTGCTAGTGAACTGTTTTTAGCTACTGCATTTAGTTATATAAAAGTACCAAACTATGATACCTTATTTCTGTTGTATGATGGTATCATTTGGTGTAATGAGTGGGCACAGTGTCCCCTAAACTTTGAGGTGAAAATCCCTATCAGAGGAAATTGTGACCTTTCTTCAAGCATCCATCCATCCCTGCAAAGTGTGATAGCAGCATATTGCATGGCAGCACATGCTGTTTGGTGGGAAGTGCTGGTCCTTGGTGAACTGGTGAAATTTTGCTCCATGTATGACAGACTTTTTGCAACTACCGGGGCAAGAGCTAAAGGGAATAGTATAGAATGTTACTTGAGTGACAACTCTGAGTGTACAGTTAAAGAAAAACAAATCTTACCTCCTCTCTAATGATCTGGGTCCCTGAGTGCCAGTCTGTGGGCATCCCCATTGGCCAGCGCAGGATGATGAAATGACTGCGTATACAATGTGGCACAGTGCAGAGTATGACACTTATATCAAAGTGTGCAGAGGGAAAAATATGTAGTATAGAACATACACCATAGTGTAAAGAATGGCACAGTTTGGAGCATAGGGTGTACAGCACAGTTTCCAGACTGGTGCAGTGTATGGTATAGAATGTACAACATGGTGTGCAAAGTGGAGCTATGTGAAATATAGAAAATACAGCACAGTGTTCAGAGTGATAGGAAAAAGGGGAAGGCAGTTTCTTGCCCCCCCCCCTTTTACTCATGGGAGAGCGGCGGGAGCAGCGGTTTCAAGTTCCCCCTTCGGAGCCAGACGCTCTCAGGGGGAACATAGCAGGCCCCCGTGGCTTAGAGAGGGGTACAGGTGACCTCTCCTAAGTCTTGTGTAAAAAGCCCGGGAAAAAACTGGATAGAACTAGGCTAGTTAGGGCTATAAAAAGGGGTTCCGTAGCCAGCGGGTCAGTCGCCTCAGAAGAGGAGCTGTGGTGTTCGTGTCCCCACCCCCCACCCTTCTTATTTATTTTTGTCGCGGCTGTTATGTGGTAGATCACCTTTGTTTATAAAAATAAAATAAAAAATAATAATAATAAAATAAAATGTATATATATTTATATTTAAATTTAAAAAATAATTATAATAATAATAGCAAAGGGGGACTAGTTATTTGTTTTGTGTTTTGATTAATAAAGTTATATAAATTGGGAATTGTGTGTTGCAGCCTGAGCCGTAGTGGCTAGGTTAGCTTTAAGCTTATATATGATTTGTGAATCTCATTGATTTCATTTATTTATAATCGTTTGAAACCAATAATAAACAACCGCGGCCTTTATTATCCAACACTTGTCTGCTGGTATTTGTTTATTACGTTTAGTCAATATTTCCTGCCTGCTGTCCCATGGAGTGATGTGCAAAAAATGCAACACAAATTTTCGTGTTACAATGACCAATGTCCTGCAACTAAATTTCCAGTCACAAATATTTAAACCTGGTTCTGTCTTTGATAACAATTTACAAATACGCTTATGCTTTGACCACAACAGGTACACAAATAGAACGAGTAATATTTTGATGCTAATGGGCCCAGTGTCACCCCAATTTCTCCAAGCCCAAAGGGAGCTTTTTTGTCTAATTATATGCAAACAAAGGATTTCTACATTTTTTTTAAAAGGAATAATCCAGAGGGAGTTTTTTGTGTGAAACATTTTGCTTTTACATTTAATGATAAGTATTCTATAATTTCAGCAGATTAAACGGGGATCTCCTAAATAGCAGAATGAAACTAAAATTGTTCAAGCAGAAAGTGCTGAGTGTTTTTAAATGGAAAACATGAGCTTGTATCAGAACAACTAAATAACTTAAAGTGGAATTAAACATTTCTAGAAAGGGACTCCCCAACAGCTTTGTGCCAAAATGTACTAGTATGCACAGTATATGGGCACATTATGGCAGACTTACCTATGAATTGATCTTATCTAGCAGTGTGGTGTCAGTGCTCCTATTAGTCACATAGTGGCATATGATTGTGTAGTGGTAGGAAAATGATAAATAGTTTTCCAAATTTTTTCTAAATAAATATGTTAAAAGTGTAACGTGCATTTGTATTCAGCCCCCCTGAGTCAATACTTTGTAGAACCACCTTTCGCTGCAATTACAGCTGAAAGTCTTTTTGGGTATGACTCTACCAGCTTTTGCCCATTCTTCTTTGCAAAATAGCTCAAGCTCTGTCAGGTTGGATGGAGAGCGTCTGTGAACAGCAATTTTCAAGTCTTGCCACAGATTCTCAATTGGAATTAGGTCTGGACTTTGACTGGGCCATTCTAACACAGGAATATGCTTTGATCTAAACCATTCCATTGTAGCTCTGGCTGTATGTTTAGGGCTGTTGTCCTGCTGGAAGGTGAACCTCCGCTCCAGTCTCAAATCTTTTGCAGACTCTAACAGGTTTTCTTCTAAGATTGCCCCAGTCTTTTGCAGACTGTCACAGGTCTTCTTCTTTGATTGCCCTGTATTTGGCTCCATCCATCTTCCCATCAACTCTGACTAGCTTCCCTGTCCCTGCTGAAGAAAATCATCCCCACAACATGATGCTGCCACCACCATGTTTCACGGTGGGGATGGTGTGTTCAGGGTGATGTGCACTGTTAGTTTTCCGCCACACATAGCGTTTTGCTTTTAGGCCAGAAAGTTACATTTTGGTCTCATCTGACCAGAGCACCTTCTTCCACATGTTTGCTGTGTCCCCCACATGGCGTCTCGCAAACTGCAAACAGGACATCTTATGGTTCTTTTTTCAACAATGGCTTTCTTCTTGCCACTCTTTCATAAAGGCAAGGATTTGTGAAGTAAATGACTAATAGTTGTCCTGTGGACAGATTCCCCCACCTGAGCTGTGGACTAGTGATGGCCGAACGGTTCGCCCGGCGGTCGTTTCGCGGCGAATTTCCGACTTTCGCCGTCCGCGGGTTCGAACGCCTTTTTCCGTCGTTCGCCCCGGCGGACTTACGTGTTTAATGTATACAAGAACTTTAACCTTTCGTGACACGTTTATCATGTGTTACAGGACAACCAATTGAGACATGACAGCTCATGGACACTTGGACATTCCCCCTAACCTATAAATACACCCGATCCGGTGGCCATTTTACATTCTTTCTTCTGTCACTGTAGGGAAAGGATCCTGTGTGGAGTAGGGACAGAGAAAACGCTAGCTATTTGGTACACAAAAGTTCTTTTCAGGACTGGTATAGGTGTTAGGTCAGCAGCCTGAGTTTCTTTTGTCAGTTTAGATAAAGGGACAGAGCGCTGTATGCTGCTATTTTAGGGACAGCTCAGCCAGATTAGTCTTTCTTCATCATCATCATCATCATCATCATTAGCTGTTACTATCAGGTCCACAAAAGAGCTGTTCCAGCTAATCGTTCCAGCCTACTCTTTTTTGCCAATTTGTATAGGGACAGGCAGGAAGCAGTGTGTCAGGCAGTGAGGATAATTTTAAAGACTTGCTGTTACTATTAGTTCCACAAAGGTTCTTTTCAGGACTGGTATCAGTGGTACGGTAATAGGCTTGTACACGTATAATATTCTTTCTTCCAAATATAGAAAGAATATTATACTTGACTGCTGCCCTTCTGCTGCAGTCTGCTAATCATTCACAACTCACTTGTTCCACAAAGCTCTTTATCAGGACTGGTAACTTGGTCTGTCTAGGGTGCTACGGTACATAGGCTTGGGTGCGGTACAGTCTGCTGTTCTGTAAGGACCGCTATCGGTCCACAATACATAGGGTTGCCGTGCACTACTGCTGACCGCTGCCCTATACTGCAGCAGTCCTTCATTGGTATAGGGACTGACGTACAGTCTGCTAATCACTAACACACAACCTGCTTGGTCCACAAAAGTTCTTATAAGGACTGGTAACTTGGTATAGGGTGCTACGGTACATAGGCTTGAGTGCGGTACAGTCTGCTGTTCTGTAAGGACCGCTATCGGTCCACAATACATAGGGTTGCCGTGCACTACTGCTGACCGCTGCCCTATACTGCAGCAGTCCTTCATTGGTATAGGGACTGACGTACAGTCTGCTAATCACTAACACACAACCTGCTTGGTCCACAAAAGTTCTTATAAGGACTGGTAACTTGGTATAGGGTGCTACGGTACATAGGCTTGAGTGCGGTACAGTCTGCTGTTCTGTAAGGACCGCTATCGGTCCACAATACATAGGGTTGCCGTGCACTACTGCTGACCGCTGCCCTATACTGCAGCAGTCCTTCATTGGTATAGGGACTGACGTACAGTCTGCTAATCACTAACACACAACCTGCTTGTTCCACAAAAGTTCTTATAAGGACTGGTAACTTGGTATAGGGTGCTACGGTACATAGGCTTGAGTGCGGTACAGTCTGCTGTTCTGTAAGGACCGCTATCGGTCCACACTAGATAGGGTTGACGTGCACCACTGCTGACCGCTGCCCTATACTGCAGCAGTCCTTCAGCGGTATAGGGACTGACGTACAGTCTGCTAAACACTAATACACAACCTGCTTGGTCCACAAAAGTTCTTATAAGGACTGGTAACTTGGTATAGGGTGCTACGGTACATAGGCTTGAGTGCGGTACAGTCTGCTGTTCTGTAAGGACCGCTATCGGTCCACAATAGATAGGGTTGACGTGCACCACTGCTGACCGCTGCCCTATACTGCAGCAGTCCTTCAGCGGTATAGGGACTGACGTACAGTCTGCTAAACACTAATACACAACCTGCTTGGTCCACAAAAGTTCTTATAAGGACTGGTAACTTGGTATAGGGTGCTACGGTACATAGGCTTGAGTGCGGTACAGTCTGCTGTTCTGTAAGGACCGCTATCGGTCCACAATAGATAGGGTTGACGTGCACCACTGCTGACCGCTGCCCTATACTGCAGCAGTCCTTCAGCGGTATAGGGACTGACGCACAGTCTGCTAAACACTAACACACAACCTGCTTGGTCCACAAAAGTTTTTATAAGGACTGGTAACTTGGTATAGGGTGCTACGGTACATAGGCCTGAGTGCGTTACAGTCTGCTGTTCTGTAAGGACCGCTATCGGTCCACAATACATAGGGTTGCCGTGCACTACTGCTGACCGCTGCCCTATACTGCAGCAGTCCTTCATTGGTATAGGGACTGACGTACAGTCTGCTAATCACTAACACACAACCTGCTTGGTCCACAAAAGTTCTTATAAGGACTGGTAACTTGGTATAGGGTGCTACGGTACATAGGCCTGAGTGCGTTACAGTCTGCTGTTCTGTAAGGACCGCTATCGGTCCACAATACATAGGGTTGACGTGCACCACTGCTGACCGCTGCCCTATACTGCAGCAGTCCTTCAGCGGTATAGGGACTGACGTACAGTCTGCTAAACACTAATACACAACCTGCTTGGTCCACAAAAGTTCTTATAAGGACTGGTAACTTGGTATAGGGTGCTACGGTACATAGGCTTGAGTGCGGTACAGTCTGCTGTTCTGTAAGGACCGCTATCGGTCCACAATACATAGGGTTGCCGTGCACTACTGCTGACCGCTGCCCTATACTGCAGCAGTCCTTCATTGGTATAGGGACTGACGTACAGTCTGCTAATCACTAACACACAACCTGCTTGTTCCACAAAAGTTCTTATAAGGACTGGTAACTTGGTATAGGGTGCTACGGTACATAGGCTTGAGTGCGGTACAGTCTGCTGTTCTGTAAGGACCGCTATCGGTCCACAATAGATAGGGTTGACGTGCACCACTGCTGACCGCTGCCCTATACTGCAGCAGTCCTTCAGCGGTATAGGGACTGACGTACAGTCTGCTAAACACTAATACACAACCTGCTTGGTCCACAAAAGTTCTTATAAGGACTGGTAACTTGGTATAGGGTGCTACGGTACATAGGCTTGAGTGCGGTACAGTCTGCTGTTCTGTAAGGACCGCTATCGGTCCACAATAGATAGGGTTGACGTGCACCACTGCTGACCGCTGCCCTATACTGCAGCAGTCCTTCAGCGGTATAGGGACTGACGTACAGTCTGCTAAACACTAATACACAACCTGCTTGGTCCACAAAAGTTCTTATAAGGACTGGTAACTTGGTATAGGGTGCTACGGTACATAGGCTTGAGTGCGGTACAGTCTGCTGTTCTGTAAGGACCGCTATAGGTCCACAATAGATAGGGTTGACGTGCACCACTGCTGACCGCTCACCTATACTGCAGCAGTCCTTCAGCGGTATAGGGACTAAGAGTTTTGTCACAGGGTCATTTAAAAAATGACATGCAGAGGAAGAGGCAGGCCCTTCCGCAGGGGTGGTAGGGGTAGGGCAGGAGCAACAGGCTTGAGCCAAAGTGGGAAGTTGCAGAAGGTGCGTTCAATTACTTTAAAGGATGCACCAGACTTGGTTGAGTGGCTCGCTCAGCCTTACTCTTCTGCACCCTCCTCATCCTCTCGATCTGCACCCTCTTCTTCACTCTCTGCTATGTGCACCCCCAAAGACACTACCACCAACAACACGACCACCACCACCACCACCACATACCTTCCGCTTGAGTCACTGGAATTATTTTCCGATCCATATCAAGAGGACATTTCTGATGCGCAGCCACTCTTGGTATTGGATCAGGAAGAGGAGGTAGCAACAAGCGCTACTCAGCAGTCTGACGCCAGTACCCAGATCAGCCCAAGGAGGAGGTTGGTCCCCGGTGTTGCTGCCTACTCTACTTATAGCGGTGGGGAAGGTGACGTTGATGATGACGTGTCTAGTGATGTCACGTGGGTGCCCACAAGAGAGGAAGAGGAGGGGAGTTCAGAGGGAGATATGGACCAGCAGATAGGGAGGAGAAGCAGCAATGACTTACATTGCACAGCAGGGACAAAGCAGACTGCAAATGTATCAGGAGCGAGTCATCGACCATGTACGGTCACATCTGGCGCTCCCAGGACACCGGCACATGGCTCCGCAGTGTGGGCTTTTTTTAACGTGTCCGCTGCTGACAATAGCGTTGCCATCTGCAATCTTTGCAGTCAACGCGTTAGTCGCGGTAAGCCCAATACTCACCTAGGGACGACCGCCTTAAGAAGGCACATGAGCAGCCATCACCGAGCCCAGTGGGAGCAACGGAACACACAAAGCCACACTGCAGGCTCTCACCGTCCAGCCTCGTCTTCTACTTCTCCTTCTCCTCTCTCCTCACAATTGTCCTCCACTCCACCTTCCATCACGCCAAGCTCACATTTTTCTGCAAAAAGGCAGGCTTCCGTGGGCCTAATGTTTGAGCGTAAAAAAATGATGACGCCGGATAACCCTCTTGCCCAACGGTTGGCGGCTGGCTTGTCAGAACTCATAGCCCGCCAACTACTGCCATATAAACTGGTGGACTCGGAGGCCTTTCGCAAATTTGTGGCCATTGGAACACCACAATGGAAGGTCCCAGGAAGGAAGTATTTCTCAGAGAAGGGCATCCCAGAGCTATATGGCCATGTTCAGCGGCAAGTGAATGTATCTCTGGCACACAGTGTCGGTGCCAAGATACATCTGACCACAGACACGTGGTCTAGCAAACACGGGCAGGGAAGGTATATCAGTTTTACTGCCCACTGGGTGAACCTTCTGACGGCCGTCAAGCATGTAACCCGTGGCACCCGTGTAGATTTGGTTTTACCGCCACGGATTGCATGCAGGCCTGACTCTTCTTCTCCTCCTCCTACTCCATCCTCCTCCCTCTCCTCCTCAGCTGCCTCCTCCTTTTCCGCTGCTAGCGTCTCTTCCACTGCACCGCCCAAGCTCCCCAGAACCTATTCCACATGCCAGGTGAGACGTTGCCATGCCGTGCTGCGTCTGTTGTGCCTGGAAGCAAAGAGCCACACTGGCCCGGCACTCCTTTCAGCTTTGCGTTCACAGGCAGATGAGTGGCTAACACCGCTCAATTTGACAGTTGGTAAAGTGGTGTGTGACAACGGTGCCAATCTGCTTAGCGCATTGAAACAGGGCAAAATCACGCACGTGCCGTGCATGGCACACGTCTTAAACTTGGTCGTGCAGCGATTCCTTGTCAAATACCCTGGGGTCCAGGACATCTTGCGGCAGGCAAGGAAAATCTCGGCCCATTTCAGAAGATCTTACACGGCCATGGCTCGCCTTGCTGACATTCAGCGGCGACACCATCTGCCGGTCAGACGTCTTATTTGCGATTGCCCGACGCGATGGAACTCAACCTTCTATATGCTTGATAGGCTGCTCCAGCAGAAACGTGCAGTTAACGTCTACCTGTATGAACTCTGCGAAAGAAACGGTTCTGGGGAGCTGGGTTTTTTTTCACCGCGCCAGTGGCTGCTCATGCGCGACACATGCAGACTTCTGCGGCCATTTGAGGAGATCACCAAACTGGTCAGTCGCAGCCATGGCGCCATCAGTGACATGGTACCTTATGCCTTCTTTCTGGAGCGTGCATTGCGTCGTGTCATTGATCAGGCTGTGGAGGAGCAGGAGCGGGAAGATGAGGAAGTCGCAATGCTGGATGAATTCCCAGGGGGGGCTACTCTATCTGAGACAAGTCAACAACAGGAGTCTGATGAGGAGTCAGAGGAGGATGGTGCCGGGGCGGATGAGCAGGAGCAAGAAGAGCATGCTTTAAACCTTTCTGGGATCCCTGTTGTGCGAGGATGGGGAGAGGAGAATGAAGAGGACGACATTATCCTGGATGATGAGCAGGAGCCAGGCCACCACACCGCTTCCACTTTAGTGCAAATGGGGGCCTTCATGCTCCAGTGTTTTAATAGGGACCCCCGTATAAAAAGCATGAGGGTCAAGGACCAGTACTGGGTGGCAACGTACTTAGACCCCCGGTACAAACACAAAATGGCGGAAATGTTACCGCCGTCGCAGAGGGCTGTCAGAATGCAGCACTTCCAGGCCTTGCTTCGAGAAATGCTGCATTCTGCTTTTGCGTGCGCTGGCAGAGGAGCAATTCCCACTCCCAGAGAAGGATTTGCGGGTACCAATCCAACAGCGCCTGCAAGAAGAGGCCGGTTTGAAGATGTGTTGGTGACTTCGGATATGAGGTCATTCTTTCAGCCGACCCATCGACAGGTGTCATCCGGATCCAGCATCAGGGAACGCCTAGACCGTCAGGTGTCCGACTACATTGGGTTAACGGCCGATGTGGACGCTCTGAGGAGTGATGAACCCCTAGACTACTGGGTGGGCAGGCTTGACCTCTGGCCAGAGCTTGCCCAATTTGCAATCGAACTGTTGGCTTGCCCCTCATCCAGTGTCCTGTCCGAAAGGACGTTCAGCGCAGCAGGGGGGATTGTGACCGATAAGCGTACTCGCCTAGCTCACCACAGTGTTAACTACCTCACATTTCTAAAAATGAATGAGGCATGGATCTCGGAGGAATTCAACACATGTGATCAGTAGACCATGTATATGTCTATAAACAATTTTTGGAATCAAGCACACAGACCTTCTTAATTCATTTGGCTCACTTCCCTGACCCAAAAAAGCACACCGTACTATATGCCCCTACCCTCCTCTTTGAAGAGGTTGAGCGGTGTCATATTTCTACTGGGGCTGCTTATTATGAGGGGTTCCCACCATCCCTGTGCTGTGCTGACTTCCTCCTGGGTGTTCTTATTATGAGGGGCTCCCACCATCCCTGTGCTGTGCTGACTTCCTCCTGGGGGTTCTTATTATGAGGGGATCACACCATCCCTGTGCTGTGCTGACTTCCTCCTGGGGCTGCTTACGGTGCTGCTGTCAGCGCTGTATGTCACGGAGCTGCTGTCAGCGCTGTATGTCACGGAGCTGCTGTCAGCGCTGTATGTCACGGAGCTGCTGTCAGCGCTGTATGTCACGGAGCTGCTGTCAGCGCTGTATGTCACGGAGCTGCTGTCAGCGCTGTATGTCACGGAGCTGCTGTCAGCGCTGTATGTCACGGAGCTGCTGTCAGCGCTGTATGTCACGGAGCTGCTGTCAGCGCTGTATGTCACGGAGCTGCTGTCAGCGCTGTATGTCACGGAGCTGCTGTCAGCGCTGTATGTCACGGAGCTGCTGTCAGCGCTGTATGTCACGGTGCTGCTGTCAGCGCTGTATGTCACGGAGCTGCTGTCAGCGCTGTATGTCACGGAGCTGCTGTCAGCGCTGTATGTCACGGTGCTGCTGTCAGCGCTGTATGTCACGGAGCTGCTGTCAGCGCTGTATGTCACGGAGCTGCTGTCAGCGCTGTATGTCACGGAGCTGCTGTCAGCGCTGTATGTCACGGAGCTGCTGTCAGCGCTGTATGTCACGGAGCTGCTGTCAGCGCTGTATGTCACGGAGCTGCTGTCAGCGCTGTATGTCACGGAGCTGCTGTCAGCGCTGTATGTCACGGTGCTGCTGTCAGCGCTGTATGTCACGGAGCTGCTGTCAGCGCTGTATGTCACGGAGCTGCTGTCAGTGCTGTATGTCACGGAGCTGCTGTCAGCGCTGTATGTCACGGAGCTGCTGTCAGCGCTGTATGTCACGGTGCTGCTGTCAGCGCTGTATGTCACGGAGCTGCTGTCAGCGCTGTATGTCACGGTGCTGCTGTCAGCGCTGTATGTCACGGAGCTGCTGTCAGCGCTGTATGTCACGGAGCTGCTGTCAGCGCTGTATGTCACGGAGCTGCTGTCAGCGCTGTATGTCACGGAGCTGCTGTCAGCGCTGTATGTCACGGAGCTGCTGTCAGCGCTGTATGTCACGGAGCTGCTGTCAGCGCTGTATGTCACGGAGCTGCTGTCAGCGCTGTATGTCACGGTGCTGCTGTCAGCGCTGTATGTCACGGAGCTGCTGTCAGCGCTGTATGTCACGGAGCTGCTGTCAGTGCTGTATGTCACGGAGCTGCTGTCAGCGCTGTATGTCACGGAGCTGCTGTCAGCGCTGTATGTCACGGTGCTGCTGTCAGCGCTGTATGTCACGGAGCTGCTGTCAGCGCTGTATGTCACGGAGCTGCTGTCAGTGCTGTATGTCACGGAGCTGCTGTCAGCGCTGTATGTCACGGAGCTGCTGTCAGCGCTGTATGTCACGGAGCTGCTGTCAGCGCTGTATGTCACGGTGCTGCTGTCAGCGCTGTATGTCACGGAGCTGCTGTCAGCGCTGTATGTCACGGAGCTGCTGTCAGCGCTGTATGTCACGGAGATGCTGTCAGCGCTGTATGTCACGGAGCTGCTGTCAGCGCTGTATGTCACGGAGCTGCTGTCAGCGCTGTATGTCACGGTGCTGATGTCAGTGCTCTGTATTACGGTGCTGCTGTCAGTGCTCTGTATCTCCTGCACCCTCTTGTTTGCCTACCCTGGTCCCTGACCTTCCCTCTCCTCCATTGCCTTCATTAGCTCCATAGTCCTGAATTGTCAGAACAATTTCCCAAATAAAAAAAAAATGCTTGTAGTTATCGATCCCAAATTCACCTCATACATGTATTATGCTATTGTCCAGGTGGTGGGACTACGTGCTACCCCCTAATAATTACCCCGTGGCCGCAAATTCGACCTAAAGGTTTGCGAAATTCGCCTCCCATTGAAGTCAATGGAGCCCGCGGCGAACGGTCGTTTTCGCGAACGTTTGTGTCCGTTCGCGTTTCGCGTTCGCGAAACGTCCCGTCGGAAGTTCGTCCATCACTACTGTGGACCACCTGAGCTGTGGATCTCTGCAGCTCCTCTACAATTACTATGGGCCTCTTGGCTGCTTCTTTGATAACTGCTCTTCTTGCCCAGCCTGTCAGTTTAGACAGACGGCAATGTCTTGTTAGGTTTGCAGTTGTGCCATACTCTTTCCATTTTCGGTTCTGAGTATTTTTTTATAACCTAACCCTACTTTAAACTTCTCCACTACTTTTCCCTGACCTGTATGGTGTGTTTCTTGGCCTTCCTGGTGCTGTTGGTTCACTAAGGTTCTCTAACAAACCTCTGAGGGCTTCACAGAACAGCTGTATTTATACTGAGTTTAAATTACACACAGGTGGACGCCATTTACTAATTATGTGACTCCTAAAGGCAATTGGTTCCACTAGATTTTAGTTGGGGGTATCAGAGTAAAGGGGGCTGAATACAAATGCATGCCACACTTTTCACATATTAATTTGTAAAAAATTTGGAAAACCATTTATTATTTTCCTTCCACTTCACAATTATGTGCCACTTTGTGTTGGTCTATCACATAAAATCCCAATAAAATACATTTATGTTTTTGGTTGTAATAAGAGAAAATGTGGAAAATTTCGAGGAGAGTGAATACTTTTTCTTTTCAGGTTTTTATTCTCCAGCCGCAAGTGGAGCTGTGTATGTGCAGCTCAGTGTACACAAATGCTGACCAGCAGAGAGAAGCAGTTATGACAGAAGAGACCAATGTCTTTTGTCATAAAAAACCTGCCTGTCAGCTGTTTTTTACTTTTAAAGTTTAATTCCGCTTTACCATAAATGGAGCTATAAGATACCTTATTTATTCATTGTGCATTAACAGCAATACAAATCCCCCGTGTCCGCCACCAGGGGAAATAAAGGGACCTCCTGTCTGCATCCTGTTTCTATTATGGGGGTGAGCTGATCTCCTTTTTCTTCATAAAAATGTTTGTATATTGTAAATGAACCCTTCCGATGATATTGTGCTCTGTTGTTTTTGTATGATTTATTAAATGTAACATTTTTTCATAGATCATCCTCCTCCTGATGAAGCGGACTCCCCCGCGAAACTAGTCGAGGAAACTCTGTGCACCCCCTTTCCTCTGAAATTTTCTCAGGATTGACCCGTTAGGAATTCATGAATTGTGGTGTACTTATGAATATATTTTAATGTATTTTTATCTGTAATTGTTCTTTTTTGCCTTTATTAAATTGTATTTATTTTAACTAGTTTGTTTTGTTAATTACCTAGTACCGGTATAGTCCAAATCTGTTGCCTTGTTGGATAAAAGTGTTTGAGAGTCAGTGTGAGCAGCTGCCCAGGCATACCAACCAACCTCTCAGCAATACAAATATGTTAATGAATTAATTATTTCTATTTACTAAAGTTGGTAATGTAGGTGAAATGCAGATACCCAGATCTTTGTGAACATACCATACTTATTCATAATGCTCATCAATTCATTTCTTTCTCTCTCTATTTTTTTGAAATTATTTATGGAAGAAGAAAACAGAAAAATGAATAACTGGTTTGAGAAACATAAAATGTTAAAGTGACTAACACACATATAACAGAGTACAGGTAACATGGGGGGGAATGGCTCCTTCAGCACTGAATGTATGTAACAGCAAGGGGTGCTTTGGTGTGCTGGAGGAACTATGGATGCTGGGGATCTATTTTCGCTGGGGGGGGGGGGGTGTCTATTGTTGCTGGGGGTCTATTGTTGTCAGGGAGGTCTATTGTTGCTGGTGGGTTATCTATGTGATCTATTGTTGCTGGTGGGTGATCTATTGTTTCTGGGGGCTCGTATGTTGCTGGGAGAGATCTTCAGTTGAGGGAGAGCCTACTGTTGCTGGCTGCTGGAGGGTATATTGATGCTGGTTGCTGGGGTGTATCTATTGTTGCTGGGGGGCATTTTTTTGTGGGGAGGGTTTATTGTTGCTTGGGGAAACTATTGTTGCATGGGGTCTATTGTTGTTGGGGAGTCTATTGTTGCTGATTGCAGGGGATCTACTTTACTGTTTTTTTTATTGTCACAGGGAAGGATTTAATATTGCGGGGGGGGGGGGGGGGGGATTGTTGCTAATTCCAGAGCATCTATTTTACTGCTTTTCTTGTTATCATTAACAACATCCATACAAAATACCTAGAACCACAACATGATACTTGGCTCTGTATTCTCTTAAAGGTCCAGTACTGAGAGGTGGGTAGTGGGTGGAACAAAAGGACAGTGCTCGGAGGTGGGTAGGGGGCGGAGACAAAGGGTGGCTCAGAAGGGGTGAGTACTTACAACCTATTCTCTGAGAAAAAAAGCCCTGATTAAACACATGCATTTTACTATAGTATGTCTCGAACTGGGCTGGTAGGAAAACGTTATAACTTATAGTTTAACTGTTTGTCTGGTTTTTCTTCTTTTTATCGGAAGAGTAGAGGGACAGTTTGGATGAAGAAAGGTGGTGAATACATACAGGGGCAGAAGAACTGTATATATAATAGCATGGGAAGGGAGGCATTAGAAGTAAGGGAAAAGAAAAAGAAGAGGGAAAAAAAAGGAGAGACGGGAGAAGGGTGGGGGTTTCTGCCTTCCCCGGACCGCCCCCAGCTCACCCCATCCCAGAGGGGTGTTCAAGTGACAATAATCTTAAAAGCAAAAATGCATTAAATTGCAGCAATTCTGTGCTGCATTCGTTTTCTTTTTATTTATTTTTTTATTTTTTAAATCTTCTACTCTAACTCTACCCTCCCCTCAGACTGACAATGCTGTTGTCCGAAGGTATCTGCTTTACTAATTCACCAAGCATACAGACACGCTTACAGTAGATTGGAAATGTTACTAGCTGGATCGCCATGTGATATAAAGGAAAAAAAAACTCAAAAACTCAAAAAAAACTAACGCAGCCATCACTAAAGATTGGTAAGATGCAATATATTATATTTTATTATAATATATTTTTGCTTTTGGAGTTAATACCACAATAATGTTCAGCAGTGGTTTTCAGTTGAAGTTGGTCATGGCATCCTTATATAGAAACTATGGTGTCCACATACAGAAGTATTTCTCTTCCTGTTTAATCAGGTGAGGTTCTCCATTTGCCGGATTTCATGAATTCTGGTATTCCACTGTATTTTAATGAGGGTGGGATCTTTTTTTTTTCTTTTTTTACACATTGTCTTAAAGTGATATTAAAGGATTTTTTTTTTCTAATAACAAACATGTTGTACTTGCCTGCTCTGTGCAATGGTTTTGCACAGAGCAGCCCTGATCCTCCTCTTCTCAGGTCACCTACTGGTGCTACTGGCTCCTCCTCTTCTCTAAGGGCCCCCATAGCAAGCTGTTTGCTATGGGGACCCTTGTGCATGCTCACTCCTGAGCCCTGCTCTGTGTGTCCATAAGACACACAGAATGAATATCAGCCCTGCCCCCACTTCCTCCTCACGTGCTGTGATTGACAGCAGAGGGAGCTAATGGCTGTCACTGCTGTCTCTCAGCCAATCAGAAGACAGAGACCCAGGATAGCAGCTGCTCTCGTGCACATTACTGGATCATGATTGGGCTCATGTGAGTGTTAGGGAAGGCTTTGGGGGAGCTACATACTGAAGTTTTTTTACCTTATATGCATCTATATGCATTAAGGTTAAAAACCTTCAACCTTTAGAACCACTTTAACTGCAGTCAGCTGATAATCAATGAGATCAGTTTTGCAATTCCCAATCTATAAAGGAGTACTGTAAAGTAAACATACCAATGTTTTGCCCATGAGATACATTTTAGTTAGGGTTGCCACAGTGTTTTTTCACTATGTTTCATAAATCTTGCAGTCATGGAGATTTCCAGAATATAAGGAGAAGTGTACCCACTGCCTCATGGCATCATCAACATAGTTAAGAGACCTAGGGGTATATCTGATGTAGTTGCTGAGGGATCCTGTACTGTAATGGTCTGTGAATCCAGCATAGTTAGAGCTGGAGTTGGTATTAGGGCTGATGTCTGACTCGTGCTGTATATGTCACAGACTTTGTAGTTGTTCGTGAATTGCAGCCCAGGTGCCTCTCATCGGCAGGTATTGAGGTTTTTGACCGCAAAGACACCATGTTGGTATTATTGACCAAGGTGTAAGGAAAGGCCTTCTGTACACAGGCTAAAACATGTTCCCTTTTGTGCTCTCAAGAATCAGGCACTGACTAATGCAAATGCGCATGCGTGAACTTGCGCGCGCGAGCCATTGTGTACTCTCATGCATAACAGCGCACACGTGTACCTGTGACAGGGTATTTAAACTCAGCCAGTGCTCAGGATCAGTGCTGCTTTGTCAGCATTCCCTGCATCCTGTGTTCCTGTTATCCTGTATCCTGATTCCAGTTGCTGACCTGGTTTGTCTGACAACTCTCTGAACTCTGTCTGCACCGACTTTGGCTTGTCCTCGACCTCCGCTTCTGTCTGCTCCATTGGATTCTATTGCACCAATTGGCTCCTGACCCAGGTTATACTCAGACCACGCTAATGCCTGCTCCTCTGTACCTGATCTGTCCTGCCAGTATATGACCCGGCTTGCCTGACCCTGCTTCCTGACATGTCCTGCTGTGCCTGCTGTTCTTCAGTCAGCTACCAGCACATACCTCACCTGCCCACTGTCGTCAGTACCAGCCTGCTTCAGTCTACCATCCTCCAGCTGTGTACCAACCAATCTGCTTCACTAAAGACTACCGATGACCTCTCCTGCCTGGCGTGGATAACCGTTCTGCTACTTGTAAGACCTACAGGCACTTATGCCACTCTGCACTCCTACGCCTTCTGTTCACACTACCAGGGGCCCAGAGTCAGAGGTGTAAGAGAGGCCTTCCTCATCATTTCAGGCTCTTCTACCAGGTGTGTGATACAGGGACAGTTTTTGTTGCCATGTAGGAATTTGTCCTGCTGTGGATGTGTGGGTGTTTGGGTTCGAGTTCTGCAGTTTTTCTCCTAGCTGTGAATCAAGATGAGGATGGATTAACTGAATATTTTGCTGGATATTTGCCCTCATGTTGCAGAGCTCTTATTAGATCTGTTAAATAAACAATTGAATGTGTTTTTTACATTTGTTCAATAAACTCAAACAAATTCCTGTGGATCTCTGAGGGCTACAGGTCCCTACCTCTCTATGTTATGAAGATGGGGGGAGGTTCTGCAGTCCTATGGTGAAGTGACAATGCTGCTTCTCTATAGATAAAGTTGTTGAGGGAGCATCCTAGTCCCCCTGTCATCCTAGGACAGGAAGTGTGTTAATGGCAGGATCACCAGGTGAAGACTAGTAAGCGGTAATTAATACATATATTTTTTGTTCTTGCGTTAAATTTGTTTTTAATTCCACAACAGTGCTGAAACTCATAAGGAAAAGCAAATGTATCGAAAGGGTTCAAAGATGGAAGAGAAAAAAGTAGAGTGTTAAGAAGAAATCACAACCAGCCCACCCCAAGAAAGAAGGGCAAGAGGAAAATGTAACAGCCAGCCTGCATAAGCAATTTAAGTCATCCCTGGAGCCATGAATTGTTCCAGGCTGTCCAAGTTTTATCAACTTTTTTGAGACAGTTCTGACTGTAATACATCAACTTATAAAGTGGCAGGACATTGTTAATAGCAGTACGTAGGAAGACAGCGCAGGAGGCATGGTGAACTTCCATTTCAGAAGGATTTTGGTATTCATCTTTAACTAAAATGTATACATATTTACATATATACAGTATAACAGTAAGGGCCGGTTCACACTGCGGGCGATGCGAGGCACACGACTCGCCTCGCCGCTATCTTACAAGTCGCCCCCGTTCTGTACAATGGAACCGTTCTGAGAGGAGCGACTCGAGTCGCTCCGACTCAGAAAAAAGGTTCCTGTACTACTTTCGGGCGACCTCGGGGGACTTGCATTGACTTCTATACAGAAGTCATCTGCAAGTTGCCGCTGAGGTCGCGGCGAGGCAAGTCGGTGTCGCCTCGCATCGCCTGCAGTGTGAATCGGCCCTAAGGACTAAAGGAATAAAAATTTTAAAATATATTTTCCTTTTTTTTTTATTTGTAAAACAAAGATTGTATACTGTACATGTTGTAAAAAGAGATACTGTATATAACATTTAAAAAACGATTTATATATCCCAATAAAACTTGGCATGCCAAACATTAGTGAATATGGTCAATTATTGTTTTGTCATACGTTGAATTCATAATACTAAGTTGTAGATACGTTGAGGCATTCGTGTGGTTTCAGTTTCAAGAACCATTAAAGCATATGTCAATGCAACAAAAACACCTCTTTATTATGTCTCTGCAGTACATGCACATTTTAACATGTTTTATCGCTTAAAAAACACTGCAGGTAAAGAAAAATAATTATTAATGTGCTGAAAATATAAGGGTCTAATTTAGATTGTTTTCGAGATTCACACAACTTTTATCAGGATTCACACATTTTTTAAATAAATCCAGTTAGATAAATTTGTGAATCTTGTGTGAAAACACTTTTTTTTAAGTGAGAGAGTCCGATTGACAAACTTGTGCCCCTCACTATGTGTATACATGTAGGTGTGTGTGTATATGCAGAATTTTTGTTTGTGCTTTTTTTAACAAAATTTTACTTTTAATCTCCCTAGCGGTAATCCCGAGTCTGGTTGGGATTTTAGCAACATAAACGGTAACCCCTGGGCCAGACTCGGGATTGCATCGCTGGATACAGGGATGACACAGGGAGAGTTACTTACCTTATCCCCTGGATCCAGCGATGTCCTCCGCACTGTGTGATCGAGCCGTCCTCCACTCGATTCACACAGTGCCCGAATGCCGCCGAGCTCCATTCCCTGCGATGTTACGGCGCACTGGAGCGGAGATTGGCGCCAAATTCAAAAAAGTTAAAACACACAAAACACACACAGTACTGTAATCTTACAGATTACAGTACTGTATAAAAAAAATGACACACCCCCTTTGTCCCTAGTGGTCTGTCCAGTGCCCTGCATGCACTTTTATATTATAAAAACAGTTTTTTCTGCCTTGAATTTGGAGATTCTCCATAGCAACCAAAAAGTGTCCCTTTATGTCAAAAATGATTTTAGACCAACTAGAAAACAGCGATAATAAATTATAATCACTTGCAGAATTGAGCGATAGCGATTTGTGGGGAAATTCGTCATCAAACACTCAATCTAATGACAACGACAATTCTGCAAATGAGCAAATTTCAGCGTTTTTGGATTTGATTACATTATTGAATAGTTTTTATTATTATTTATTATATTATAAACTTTATCATACCCGGGATGTCTGCTAGACTCTGGTTTGAACAGATTTAAGAGAGTTATTCCTAAGAATTAGAGGACTTTCAGCACCTAAAACCAGAACTAATCATACCGCCAGGGAGGTTAAACTACTTCTGTTAAAACTCTTTGATTGTGATACCATACAAAATACAGCCATGGCAATCCAGTCCAGTCAAGCATTAATTTGCCCATGGCTTGTATGAAAACCATCAGTCACTTACGTGGCTTGAAGGTGGTCCTTCCCTAGATTTTGGGTCATCGAATAAAAGAAGCAGCCGGCAACTCCATAACATCAAGCGTATTTATTTTCAAGCCTTCACAGTAAGTACAGTCAGCAGCAGACCAGTTTCGTCGATAAGCCTTGTTCAGAGTGCTGTGAACAACGCTTATCGCCAAAAATAGTCTGCTGCTGACTGTACTTACTGTGAAGGCTTGAAAATAAATACGCTTGATGTTATGGAGTTGCCGGCTGCTTCTTTTATTTGATGACCATTTGTCTATTGGTGTGTGGGAGGACACCTCAGCCTGGACACCTTGATTGCAAACTTCCAAAGTAAGACTTTGTTTCCCACTGCTCTGAGCCATACAATCTTTGATCAATTCCCTAGATTTTCCCTGCATATGCTTTGTAAACTGTAATTAAAAAATAACTGCATATCCAAGATGAGATCTTACAAGTGAATTAAATAGGCTGCTTTCACACTGGGGTGGTATTCAGGCGTTACAGCGCTAAAAATAGCGCCTGTGTAGCGCCTGAAAAAAAACGGCCCCTTTCACTCCAATGTGAAAGCCGGAGGGCTTTCACACTGGAGCGGTGCACTGGCAGGACAGTGAAAAAAGTCCTGCTAGCCGCATCTTTGGAGCGGTGAAGGAGCGGTGTATTCTAAGCCGCTCCTACCCATTGAAATCAATGGGACAGCGCGGCAATACAGCGCGGCAATACAGCGCGGCAATACCGACGGCAAAGCGCCGCTGCAGCGGCGCTTTGCGGGCGGTTTTAACCCTTTTTCGGCCGCTAGCGGGGGTTAAAACCACCCCGCTAGCACCCGCAGACCGCCACTAAAACGACGGTAAAGCGGCGCTAAAAATAGCGGCGCTTTACCGCCGACGCCCGCACCACCCCAGTGTGAAAGGGGCCATAGGATCAGATTGACATTGCATGCCATTATTAATGAGAAACTTCACCTGTATCACAAAAATGACAACAAAGGCATCTTTAGAATTGATTATTAACAACAATCTACAAGCAGATACTTAAAGATAATTGCAGGCTTTTTATTTCCTGTTCCTATTTTTCCCCCATTCTTCTCATGGTGACCATTTTTATGAATCCATCTGACTTTACTTCCTGGAACTCTGCCTGGAACCCTGGGTCTGCCTCTTGGGACATGTGACTGGAACTTCCTAGTATGCATCTGTGAGGCCAGCATTACATCACCTGTTCCTCACTCAACCAGTAAATGGTAAACCAGGTATTGTAGGTAAAAATTTATTATTTTAGAAAATAACTTAAGATGATTTCATATCCACATGCAGAGCAGGGGCGTACCTACAGGGGTTAGAATTGTGACCCGGCCCCATTTCAACAATTATCCTAATATTTCCTTTCCCGGCCCTCCATTATTCCATCCCTTGGGAGGGGCTGTGGCTCTCATGTTGTGGGCGTGTCAGTGAAAGTATAACCGTTGTGGAATAAACCATTTGTAGCTAGACTCTAAAGAAGAAGGTTTTCCCTTTGAAATGCGTCAGCCAGCAGGGACTAAGTTTGGGTTCCCCTTCCTCGTCTTGGTGCTCCAGGCAGCCTGGGAGAGTTTAGCCACACATGTGGCCCAGTGAGCGAATTTAACATTCATGGTTCATGTTTGTGAGTAGACATTTTAACTCATTTTATTCTTACAATAAATTCATGTTAGATAATGCACTAGGCCAGTGTGCCCTCTCTTCTTTTATTTCTGCTTCCCTGTGTGCCTGGATAGGATTAGCCATGGGGGAGCTCGCTTCTCCTTCTCTCCTTCCTGCAGGCATTCATCAGCTGCAGGAGAAAGATGGAGAGATCATTTCCTCTATATGCAGCCACCCCCGTCGCTCCTCCTATCCAGCTTCCTTCTGCTGCCCCGCCTTGTGCTCCCCAGCCCCCCTGTGCTCTTTCCTAGCCCTCCTATCATCCCCTTTAGCTCTGCTAGGCTTTTCCCTCCCAGCAGCTTCTGCGGGAGATCTGTTAGAGAGTGGGGAAGGGGCCAGTAAATGTGTCCTTTTCTGAATGGAGAACAAATTGTCTCCTCTATAATGGGGACTTTCAAACAGGCTGAGTGGCCAATAAATTATACAGAGTATAATAAAATTTATATTTTAATAATAATGATAAAATAATATAAGCACATACAGAATTACAATGGACAATACAATTCAAAATTCATATGTTTACAAAAATACATTTGGAAAAACACATTGTGTATGTTATTTGTTCCTATATCCAATGCACATCACATTAATTCCACTGCACTATATCATATTGCAGTGGATATAAATACCCAACACGTTTCGAGACCTTGTACTGTATACTAAATTCTCTTCATCAGGTGTGTGCATGATTCAGACAGAAAAGGAAATATACATCTGCAATCAGAACAAAATCAGATTGTATTAGTGTATAAACGTCCTAAGAACACATGAACGGACTAAATTAGATGACATATTAGAAAATGTGTTCTTAGGACGTTTATACAGTGTGCTGCTGCTAACGGAGATCATGTCATTAGTGGCGGCTCCCACACGCATGTGCGGGAGTGATGTCATCACGGCTCCGGCCCATCACAACGCCGGAGCCGCGATACCCGGAAGGAACATGGGCGCTTCGTGAAAGAGGGGACAGTGGTGACATCGCTGGCTCCTGTGTCAGGGAAGTGACACTTAATGGGCTACTATGCGATGCGTAGTAACCCATTATGCTTTACCTTTGCAGGAAAACAAAGAGGAAGTAAAACCCACCAGGGTTTACTTCCTCTTTAAGCACTTACTAGACTCTTATATATTGCCTGTAAATTAATAGCAAGGCAGTGGTCCTCGTCCCATCCCCCTACACAACACATTTGGGTGGAACAACTCAACTTTGTGCTAGTACAAGTAAAGTTAACCTGTCAATACAGGAACTCTACTAAGAAATGTATGAATATCTGGCAATGCTATATCCAACATACACCAGGTCTGGCCCCACCACAACTGGTCCTTCATAGATTATTACAGATTTAACGTTATATTATAATGGATGGAATGTATAGAGATTCATACTCCTACCTAGCAGGAGACCTGACTCGAATTCTAAATAATGCAGAAAGCAAGCTATTGAGCACTTACAAACAGACAAACATGAAGGAATAGTAATATACTTAACCCAGATCCTTTACCATCATTGACTCACACAGATATTCTCTCCCTACACTTGATTTGCTGTGCAGGTAGGTATGTGTTTTGAAGCTAACCTAGCAAGCAATACAGGTAATCAGTGAACACAGAAGAGTTTTAACCACTCGCTACCCCGCCACAGTACATTTTCTGCAGTGTGGCGGCACGAGCAAGCTCAGTCACACACATATATATATATATATATATATATATATATATATATATATATATATATATATATGACTGAGCTTGCTGAGGTTTAGAAGCAGGCTGAATGCCTGCTGGGGCTTGCATCATACCCTCCTGTGACTTTTACCGATAACTGGGTATTATGTGATCGCCATGACCATACATAACATGATAACAATGTAAACAACCTGTCGTGAATGGCTTTCCATTCATGAACAGTTTGCCTACTGTTAGCTTTGCCAATCACAGGCCATAATCAAAAGCAAGCTGTTCATGAATGGTATACCCATTTGTGACAGCAAAACCTATTGCTTATACAGCACTATGGTGACACTGATAACAGAATGTAAAAAATATCCCTGATCACTGCCACACCAGTCATATGATGATGCTGTACTGCATCGGTGACAGTATGTAAAAAAAAAAATTGTGATAAAAAAACAAATGTTATTTAATTTCTAGTTTTCCAAAAAATTATGATAAATAAATTACAACTTTAAAAAACTCACCATGTCTCTTGCTAAATACCTTGGCCTATCTCCTTTCCAAAAAGTTTGTAACTGGTGGGTAGTTTTTGTGGTAATTGTACTGCCCTGGTGTGGCATAGGTCATCACTCATCGGTACATCAGGACTGATCAATTTTCAAATATACTGTATACTGTATACAGTACCATAGTTTGTAAATTCTATACCATATCTGATATGATAGTTGAGCTGGTACAATGGTGTGTGTATACCTTTAGCTTGATTGCCTTCCATATAATTGGTTATCACTCCGGGTCCCATCTTGGGTAAATTACACCCAACGTAATGTCTCTACATCATAGCATCTATGTCCTAAGCTTATATACCCCTCTAGCAGGTCATGATCTAACCTCCAGCTGATGTACCACTGCACACAGTTGACTCCAATGCTCCCAGGCATAACACACACAACAAAATGCAGAGAACAGTTGGCACCTTCCAACATGCTGAAGTAATGCGCAGAGGATGAGTTATTCCTCTGCAATGTTCCCTCAGCACCAGAGGTTCTCAACAGTACTGTAGTCATGTGTTTGCTTTGTTCATTTCTGAAACAAGGATTTTTTTAGCATCCTAGAATTTCTGCCCCTCCCTTACTATGTTAACCTGACAAAGAGGCAGCGTCACTGCTCAGCTTAACAGCGACAGCACCCTCAGTACCTGCCTACACACTCACCTATGTGACCTATGTCACCACTCACCTATAAGGCAATATTTTTGAAATGTCAGATTGCACTCTGTCAAATTAGATAAATTCATGAGAAGTTTAAGGGAGGAAGATGAATTTTAATGCAAACATGACAGCTATAAATAAAATGGAGGGCATCTGAGAAATCGAAACACGGAGACTGGGAAGAGTTTCAATTCTGGCAGTGTAACTAAAAATTAGGAAGTGTGATCTGTGGCTTTCTAATACAAAAGCAGTCTTTTTTTAGCATTGAAATTCTTCGTAAAAAAAAACAAAAAAAAACAAAACTTCTCCGCTCTGAGATTTATTGCATCAGTTATGTTTTCTTGGTATGCTGGGAAGAAGCTCTAAGACTGTTGGCTTATCAAAGCAACAAAGTATTACATAAAATAATTACATTGTAGGTAAACCAGAGGCTGATGCAATATACTTGTTACCAGAGAATGAGATAGTATCTTCAATTCTGAAAAGCATGGTACTAGTCACTTGTCTTCTTTTGGCATTGCACAGTAATGGACACTTGGAACTGGCATGATATTTAGAGGCAACATGAAAAGAAACAGAAGACGCGTGTACCTAGCGCATTGTCCTCAAAAATCAAGTATTTATTTAAACACAAAGGTAAGTATCATACTCACAAACATAGACTTGGTAAAACCATATCATAATGGTCCTCCACATGAGCCCATAAAACTGTCCACATTGCATGGGACTACCTGTGTGGAGGCGTGGACAGTTTTATGGACTCATGCGGAGGACCATTATGATATGTTTTTACCAAGTCTATGTCTGTGAGTATGATACTTACCTTTGTATTTAAATAAATACCTTTTTTTTGAGGATAATGCTCTAGGTCCACACGTCTTCTGTTTCTTTTCATGTTCCAGAGTTTTGGATTTCCCAGTCTGTGGAGGGCAGCGAGAAGATTAATTATCCACCAATAAGTGTCAAAGCAAAGAGCCTATAGTCATGTAGAGACACACTATTGCCAGAGAGGCAATACTGGTTGATCACTTGCTGACATCAAAGCTAGCTTTACAATTTCATTGACTCCAAAGCATATTCAAAGCATATGTGTGCATATTTGACATTTGAGAGAAGATTTTATTTCACTGTTTGGATCATATTCAGCTTCACTTTAAAGAAATCCTATCACCAACTTAAGAAATTGTTAGTAAATGCACAGAAATGCATACTGTACTTGCAGTATTTTTCTTTTCAATCAATATACCTTTTCACTTGTCAAAAATTTTAAATATTCCAGAAAGAGTCAGTTCCCTAGCACAGTCCTCTTCCTCCTTGCATGTCATAGCCCTGTCTTCTAAAGCCCTGTACACACGATCGGACATTCCGACAACAAAACCGTGGATTTTTTCCAACGGATGTTGGCTCAAACTTGTTTTGCGTACACACAGTCACACAAATGTCATGGGAAATTCTGATCGGCAAGAACACAGTGACGTACAAGACGTACGACAGCACTATAAAAAGGAAGTTCAATACCAAGTGTGCCACCCTTTGGGCTCCTTCTGCTAATCTCGTATTAGTAGACGTTTGATGAGAGACGATTCGCGGTTTTCAGCCTCGTGCTTTTCAGTTCGTTACTGCTCTTCAGTTTGTGCTTGTGGGTTCGTATCTGTTCTTCAGTGCATGTTGTCAGTTTGTATCTGTTTTTCAGTGCATTCTTGTCCACTCATTTCTGATTTTCAGATCGTTCTTCTCAGGCATTTCTGATTTTCAGTGCGTTCTGTTAGTTCGTTCTGCCATCATTCAGGTCCTGCAGAAGGACTATATTAAGGTAAGTTTTATCCTTTAAAATTACATTCTATCTATTTAATGTTTGCTAATGTATTGCATTTATTTCATTATTCCCTAATTACCATGATTGTAATATGCTGTTAACCCCCCTGGCGGGATTCCCGAGTCTGGCTCGGGGTGGAAGTTTTACACCAAAAGCGGTAACCCCGAGCCAGACTCGGGACCGCATCGCTGTATGCAGGAGGAGGTTTACTTACCTTCTCCCCTGGATCCACCGAAGTCCCTGCGCTGTACGAGCGGCTCGTCCTCCGCTCGATTCATCACGGAGCCGATTTCCGTTCCCTGCCAGCGTTGCGACGCACGGGGACAGAGAGCGGCGCCAAATTCAAAAAGTGAAACACACACATTACATACAGTATAATGTAATCTTACAGATTACATTGCTGTATGTAATAATTTCTAGTGATGGGTGAACGGTTCGCCCGGCGGTCGTTTTGCGGCGAATTTCGGCTTTTCGCGGTCCGCCCGATCGCCGGATTATTGCCGCTGTTCGCCCAGCGGACTTCCGTGTTTACTGTGTAAAAGAACTTTGACCTATGATGACACATCCATCATGGGGTACAGGACAGCCAATTGAGACATTACAGCACATGGACACTTGGACATTCCCCCTAACTTATAAATAGACCCGATCCGGTGGCCATTTTACATTCTTTCTTCTGTCACTATAGGGAGAGGTTGCTGTGTGGAGCAGGGAGAGATTGCAGTGACCCAAATCTAGCTAGCTATTTGGTACATAAAAGTTCTTTTCAGGACTGGTATAGGTGTTAGGTGTAGTTCAGGATATAGGTTTGAGGCACTGCTGTGCTACTGATTGTTGCAGCAGCCTGAGTGTCTTTTGTCAGTTTAGAGAAAGGGACAGGACGGTGTGTGCTGCAGGGACAGTCAGTTTAGTCATTAGCTGTTACTATCAGGTCCACAAAAGTGCTATTCAAGTTATTGTTCCAGCAGCCTCTGTTTTGTCAGTTTATATAGGGACAGGCAGGAAGCTGTGTGTGAGGCAGTGAGGGTCAGTTTAATCAGTAGCTGTTACTATATTAGGTCCACAAAGGTTCTTTTCAGGACTGGTATCAGTGGTATGGTAATAGGCTTGTACACGTATAATATTCTTTCTTCCAAATATAGAAAGAATATTATACTTGACTGCTGCCCTTCTGCTGCAGTCTGCTAATCATTCACAACCTACTTGTTCCACAAAGGTCCTTATAAGGACTGGTAAGGTCTAGGGTGCTACAGTACATAGGGTTTAGTGAGGTACAGTCTGCTATTCCTTAAGGACTGGTATAGGTCCACAATACATAGGGTTGAGGTGCAATACTGCTGACTGCTGCCCTATACTGCAGCAGTCCTTCATCAGTATAGGGACTGACGTACAGTCTGCTAATCAGTCACACACAACCTACTTGTTCCACAAAGGTCCTTATAAGGACTGGTAACTTGGTCTAGGGTGCTACAGTACATAGGGTTGAGTGAGGTAAAGTCTGCTATTCTATAAGGACTGGTATAGGTCCACAATACATAGGGTTGAGGTGCACTACTGCTGACTGCTGCCCTATACTGCAGCAGTCCTTCATCAGTATAGGGACTGACGTACAGTCTGCTAATCAGTCACACACAACCTACTTGTTCCACAAAGGTCCTTATACGGACTGGTAACTTGGTCTAGGGTGCTACAGTACATAGGGTTGAGTGAGGTACAGTCTTCTATTCTATAAGGACTGGTATAGGTCCACAATACATAGGGTTGAGGTGCACTACTGCTGTCCGCTGCCCTATACTGCAGCAGTCCTTCATCAGTATAGGGACTGACGTACAGTCTGCTAATCAGTCACACACAACCTACTTGTTCCACAAAGGTCCTTATACGGACTGGTAACTTGGTCTAGGGTGCTACAGTACATAGGGTTGAGTGAGGTACAGTCTGCTATTCTATAAGGACTGGTATAGGTCCACAATACATAGGGTTGAGGTGCACTACTGCTGTCCGCTGCCCTATACTGCAGCAGTCCTTCATCAGTATAGGGACTGACGTACAGTCTGCTAATCAGTCACACACAACCTACTTGTTCCACAAATGTCCTTATAAGGACTGGTAAGGTATAGGGTACTACAGTACATAGGGTTGAGTGAGGTACAGTCTGCTATTCCTTAAGGACTGGTATAGGTCCACAATACATAGAGTTGAGGTGCACTACTGCTGACTGCTGCCCTATACTGCAGCAGTCCTTCATCAGTATAGGGACTGACGTACAGTCTGCTAATCAGTCACAACCTACGTGTTCCACAAAGGTCCTTATAAGGACTGGTAAGGTATAGGGTACTACAGTACATAGGGTTGAGTGAGGTACAGTCTGCTATTCCTTAAGGACTGGTATAGGTCCACAATACATAGGGTTGAGGTGCACTACTGCTGACCGCTGCCCTATACTGCAGCAGTCCTTCATCAGTATAGGGACTGAGAGTTTTGTCACAGGGTCATTTAAAAAATGACAGGCAGAGGAAGAGGCAGGCCCTTCCGCAAGGGTGGTAGGGGTAGGGCAGGAGCAACAGGCTTGAGCCAAAGTGGGAAGTTGCAGAAGGTGCGTTCAATTACTTTAAAGGACGCACCAGACTTGGTTGAGTGGCTCACTCAGCCTTACTCTTCTGCACCCTCCTCATCCTCTCGATCTGCACCCTCTTCTTCACTCTCTGCTATGTGCACCCCCAAAGACACTACCACCAACACCACCACCACCACATACCTTCCGCTTGAGTCACAGGAATTATTTTCAGATCCATATCAAGACATTTCTGATGCGCAGCCACTCTTGGTATTGGATCAGGAAGAGGAGGTAGTAACAACCGCTACTCAGCAGTCTGACAACAGTACCCAGATCAGCCCAAGGAGGAGGTTGGTCCCCGGTGTTGCTGCCTACTCCGAGATCTCTACTTATAGCGGTGGGGAAGGTAACGTCGATGATGACGTGTCTAGTGATGTCATGTGGGTGCCCACAAGAGGAGGGGAGTTCAGAGGGAGATATGGACCAGCAGATAGGGAGGAGAAGCAGGAATAACTTACATTGCACAGGAGGGACAAATCAGACTGAAAATGTATCAGGAGCGAGTCATCAACCATGTACGGTCACATCTGGCGCTCCCAGGACATCGGCACATGGCTCCGCAGTGTGGGCTTTTTTTAACGTGTCCGCTGCTGACAATAGCGTTGCCATCTGCAATCTTTGCAGTCAACGCATTAGTCGCGGTAAGCCCAACACTCACCTAGGGACGACCGCCTTAAGAAGGCACATAAGCAGCCATCACCGAGCCCAGTGGGAGCAACGGAACACACAAAGCCACACTCCAGGCTCTCACCGTCCCGCCTCGTCTTCTACTTCTCCTTCTCCTCTTTCCTCACAATTGTCCTCCACTCCACCTTCCATCACGCCAAGCTCACGTTTTTCTGCAAAAAGGCAGGCTTCCGTGGGCCTAATGTTCGAGCATAAAAAAATGATGACTCCGGATAACCCACTTGCCCAACGGTTGACGGCTGGCTTGTCAGAACTCATAGCCCACCAACTACTGCCATATAAACTGGTGGACTCGGAGGCCTTTCGCAAATTTGTGGCCATTGGAACACCACAATGGAAGGTCCCAGGAAGGAAGTATTTCTCAGAGAAGGGCATCCCAGAGCTATATGGCCATGTTTAGCGGCAAGTGAATTTAGCTCTGGCACACAGTGTCGGTGCCAAGATACATCTGACCACAGACACATGGTCTAGCAAACACGGGCAAGGAAGGTATATCACTTTTACTGCCCACTGGGTGAAACTTCTGACGGCCATCAAGCATGTAACCCGTGGCACCCGTGTAGATTTGGTTTTACCGCCACGGATTGCATGCAGGCCCTGCTCTTCTTCTCCTCCTCCTCCTCCTACTCCATCCTCCTCCCTCTCCTCCTCGGCTGACTCCTCCTTTTCCGCTGCTAGTGTCTCTTCCGCTGCGCCTCCCAAGCTCCCCAGAACCTATTCGACATGCCAGGTGAGACGTTGCCATGCTGTGCTGCGTCTGTTGTGCCTGGAAGCCAAGAGCCACACTGGCCCGGCACTCCTTTCAGCTTTGCGTTCACAGGCAGATCAGTGGCTAACACCGCTCAATTTCACAGTTGGTAAAGTGGTGTGTGACAACGGTGCCAATCTGCTTAGCGCATTGAAACAGGGCAAAATCACGCACGTGCTATGCATGGCACATGTCTTAAACTTGGTCGTGCAGCGATTCGTTGTCAAATACCCTGGGGTCCAGGACATCTTGCGGCAGGCAAGGAAAATCTCGACCCATTTCAGAAGATCTTACACGGCCATGGCTCGCCTTGCTGACATTCAGCGGCGACACAATCTGCCGGTCAGACGTCTTATTTGCGATTGCCCGACGCGATGGAACTCAACCTTCTATATGGTTGATAGGCTGCTCCAGCAGAAACGTGCAGTTAACGTCTACCTGTATGAACTCTGCGGCAGAACAGGTTCTGGGGAGCTGGGTTTTTTTTCACCGCGCCAGTGGCTGCTCATGCGCGACGCATGCAGACTTCTGCGGCCATTTGAGGAGATCACCAAACTGGTCAGTCGTAGCCATGGCGCCATCAGTGACATGGTACCTTATGCCTTCTTTATGGAGCGTGCATTGCGTTGTGTCATTGATCAAGCTGTGGAGGAGCAGGAGCGGGAAGATGAGGAAGTCGCAATGCTGGATGAATTCCCAGGGGGGGCTACTCTATCTGAGACAAGTCAACAACAGGAGTCTGAAGAGGAGTCAGAGGAGGATGGTGCCGGGGCGGATGAGGAGGAGCAAGAAGAGCATGCTTTAAACCTTTCTGGGACCCCTGTTGTTGTGCGTGGATGGGGAGAGGAGAATGAAGAGGACGACATTATCCTGGATGATGAGCAGGAGCCAGGCCACCACACCGCTTCCAGTTTAGTGCAAATGGGGGCCTTCATGCTCCAGTGTTTTAATAGGGACCCCCGTATAAAAAGCATAAGGGTCAAGGACCAGTCCTGGGTGGCAACGTACTTAGACCCCCAGTACAAACACAAAATGGCGGAAATGTTATCGCCGTCACAGAGGGCTGTCAGAATGGAGCACTTCCAGGCCTTGCTTCGAGAAATGCTGCATTCTGCTTTTGCGTGCACTGGCAGAGGAGCAATTCCCACTCCCAGAGAAGGAGTTGCGGGTACCAATCCAACAGCACCTGCAAGAAGAGGCCGGTTTGAATATGTGTTGGTGACTTCATATATGAGGTCATTCTTTCAGCCTACCCATCGACGGGTGTCATCCGGATCCAGCATCAGGGAACGCCTAGACCGTCAGGTGTCCGACTACATCGGGTTAACGGCCGATGTGGACGCTCTGAGGAGTGATGAACCCCTGGACTACTCGGTGGGCAGGCTTGACCTCTGGCCAGAGCTTGCCCAATTTGCAATCGAACTGTTGGTTTGCCCCTTGTCCAGTGTCCTGTCCGAAAGGACGTTCAGCGCAGCAGGGGGGATCGTGACCGATAAGCGTACTCGCCTAGCTCACGACAGTGATAACTACCTCACATTTCTAAAAATGAATGAGGCATGGATCTTGGAGGAATTCAACACATGTGACCAGTAGACCATGTATATGCCTATAAACAATTTTTTTAATCGAGCACACAGACCTTCTTTCTTCATTTGGCTCACTTCCTTGTCCAAAAAAAGCACACCGTACTATATGCCCGTACCCTCCTCTTTGAAGAGGTTGAGCGGTGTCATATTTCTACTGGGGCTGCTTATTATGAGGGGCTCCCACCATCCCTGTGCTGTGCTGACTTCCTCCAGGGGCTGCTTATTATGAGGGGCTCCCACCATCCCTGTGCTGTGCTGACTTCCTCCTGGGGCTGTACCTCTGCTGTGCATATTATGAGGGGCTCCCACCATCCCTGTGCTATGCTTATTATGAGGGGCTCCCACCATCCCTGTGCTGACTTCCTCCTGGGGCTGCTTATTATGAGGGGCTCCCACCATCCCTGTGCTATGCTGACATCCTCCTGGGGCTGCTTATTATGAGGGGCTCCCACCATCCCTGTGCTATGCTGACATCCTCCTGGGGCTGCTTATTATGAGGGGCTCCCACCATCCCTGTGCTGTGCTGACTTCCTCCTGGGGCTGTACCTCTGCTGTGCATATTATGAGGGGCTCCCACCATCCCTGTGCTATGCTTATTATGAGGGGCTCCCACCATCCCTGTGCTGTGCTGACTTCCTCCTGGGGCTGCTTATTATGAGGGGCTCCCACCATCCCTGTGCTATGCTGACATCCTCCTGGGGCTGCTTATTATGAGGGGCTCCCACCATCCCTGTGCTATGCTCATTATGAGGGGCTCCCACCATCCCTGTGCTATGCTCATTATGAGGGGCTCCCACCATCCCTGTGCTATGCTCATTATGAGGGGCTCCCACCATCCCTGTGCTATGCTGACTTCCTCCTGGGGCTGCTTACGGTGCAGGTGTCAGTGCTGTATATCAAGGTGCTGATGTCAGTACTCTCTATCACGGTGCTGCTGTCAGTGCTGTATATCACGGTGCTGGTGTTAGTGCTTTATGTCACGCTGCTGATGTCAGTGCTCTCTATCAGGGTGCTGGTGTCAGATCACTCTATCACGGTGCAGGTGTCATTGCTGTATGTCACGCTGCTGGTGTCAGTGCTCTCTGTCACGGTGCTGCTGTCAGTGCTGTATATCACGGTGCTGGTGTGAGTGCTTTATGTCACGCTGCTGATGTCAGTGCTCTCTATCACGGTGCTGCTGTCAGTGCTGTATATCACGGTGCTGGTGTTAGTGCTTTATGTCACGCTGCTGATGTCAGTGCTCTCTATCACGGTGCTGCTGTCAGTGCTGTATATCACGGTGCTGGTGTTAGTGCTTTATGTCACGCTGCTGATGTCAGTGCTCTCTATCACGGTGCTGCTGTCAGTGCTGTATATCACGGTGCTGGTGTTAGTGCTTTATGTCACGCTGCTGATGTCAGTGCTCTCTATCACGGTGCTGCTGTCAGTGCTGTATATCACGGTGCAGGTGTCATTGCTGTATGTCACGCTGCTGATGTCAGTGCTCTCTATCACGATGCTGCTGTCAGTGCTGTATATCACGGTGCTGGTGTTAGTGCTTTATGTCAAGCTGCTGATGTCAGTGCTCTCTATTACGGTGCTGTTGTCAGTGCTCTCTATCACGGTGCAGGTGTCATTGCTGTATGTCACACTGCTGATGTCAGTGCTCTCTATCACAGTGCTGCTGTCAGATGACTCTATCACGGTGCAGGTGTCATTGCTGTATGTCACGCTGCTGGTGATCATCTCCTGCACCCTCCTCTTTGCCTACCCTGACCTTCCCTCTCCTCCATTGCCTTCATGCGCTCCACAGTCCTGAATTGTCACAACAATTTCCCATATAAAAAAAAAATGCTTGTAGTTGTCGATCCCAGATTCACCTCATACATGTGTTATGTCATTGGCCATGTGGTGGGACTATGTTTGCACAGCTATTAATTATTTTGTGGCTGCAAATTTGACCTGTAGGTTTGCAAAGTTCGCCTCCCATTGAAGTCAATGGGGCCCGCCGCGAACGTTACGGTTCGCGAACTATCGGCCGCGTTCGCGGTCTGCGTTCACGAAACGTCCCGTCGGAAGTTCGTCCATCACTAATAATTTGACATCCCCTTTGTCCCTAGTGTTCTGCCCAGTGCCCTGCATGCAGTTTTATATTATAAAAACTGTTCTTTATGCCTGGAAACTGGAGATTGTCCATAGCAGCCAAAACTGTCCCTTTACATGAAAAATGATTTTAGACCAGCTAGAAAACAGCGATAATAAATTAGAATCACTCGCAGAATTGAGGGATAGCGATTTGTGGGGAGATCCGTCATCAAATATTGAAAAGTAATGACAGTGACAATTCTGCAACTGAGCAAATTTCAGTGTTTTTGATTTGATTACATTATTGAATATTTTTTATTATTGTTATATTATTATTTGGTATAATTATTTATAGTTATTTATTATATTATAATTTATGATTTCATTTTTCAAACTTTATCATACCCGGGATGTCTGCTAGACTCTGGTTTGGACAGATTTAAGTGAGTTATTCCTAAGAATTACAGGACTACAATATAAAAGGCCAAATTTTCATGCAAAATAATTGTACCGCTTTTAGCACCTAAAATCCGAAATAATCGTACCGCCAGGGAGGGTAATGTCCTCTTTATCCTCATGGATCCTGGAAGCTTTTACTGCTCCTTTTTCCTTCATGCATATTTTCCTTCACTAACTTCCCCAGCATGCTATCCTGGGCCCATACACACCTAGCCTAATCACTTAACAATGTATTTTGTCAGCTCCATTGTAGTGCTTACACTAAACACCCCCTAAAATGTGTTTAAATGTTATTTTTGTCCTTAAATTCATGCAGAGTGCAAGAGGCTTTTTTTTGGGGGGGGGCCCAAACTCATTTGGAACCCTCCCTCTTGCCCAATCGCTAAATCAGCCGATACCAATACTCTATCTACTGACTTTTCCAAACCCTACACACTATACCTATCTCTTTTGTGTTCAGATTTATGCAGGAATTCACCAAAGCATGTAGTGCAAGGGCTCGCCTGAATACTTTCAAATGGTACTGTTTAAAGTTTTGTTCTCCTATTATCTTGATAGATAATTGCAGAATGTAAAAATGTGCTTCGATTTGTACAGTGTGTATTCCTATTTTTGTATTATGGCACTTCTTACCTGTCCAGTGGGCTGCCAATAGTGTAAGTAAGGAGGGGCTGGCCAAAGTAACACACTTTATGTATGCATTCAGCTCTCAATGAAGTGGAGAGGGTTACTTGTCCAAAATATTTCCCCCCCACCCTAAAATGTATACACTGGGCCATCAGAGGGGGTGAGGAATCTGATAAGTGGACTTTATACTTTTGTCTTAAAATCCAAATTTCAATAAATGTTATACTTATGTTGGCTAACAATGTTTGTGTCTAATCTGCTTGCAATCTTATGTGCAAAAGTACAATTTTTTTCTCTTGTTTGACTCCACAGTTTCCTTCAAACCCACAGGAATGGCAGACTATGACATCCCAGTTTGCTCAGCAGTGGGACTTTCCTAACTGTGGAAGGGCAATAGATGGGAAGCATGTCCACAACATCCCACCCCCCAACTCGGGGTCATACTATTATAAAGGGTTTAATAGTATTGTGATGTTGGCGGTGGTGTCGGCGTCATACGAGTATTTGTATGTGGACGTGGGGAAGAATGGGCAGATGTCGGATGGTGGAGTCAGGTGGAGTTTTACAGACGGCTCCAGAATGGAAGCTTGGGCTTGCCACCTGTGGAAGACAATGTGGGTGGTTGTTAGGGCTGGCTTAGCCCTTCCTTCTCTGGGCTGGCTGCTCAGCTGTCAGCTAATTGGCAGCTCTCATCTCTCTCCACAGTTACCAGCTGTTCCTTATCCAGCTCGTATGACCTGCCTACTTAAAGCTGTCCAGCTCACTTCAGATCTGCCTTCGCCTTGGTCACATCACAAGAAACCATCTCCTGCGGTTCTGTTTAACCACTTAAGGACCACCGCATGGCAATGTACGTTTACATGTACGTGCTCACCTTCCAGCGGGTGGGGGGTCCGATCGGACCCCCTCCCGCTGGATGCGGCGGTCCGTTTCACTGCAGGAGCGATCCAGGATGAGGGGATGGCTGTTGGTTTCTGGCCATCCCCTCTCGATCGCTCCTGGCCAATGAGAAGCTTCCTCCCACTGTGTATAGTAAACACAGGCAGGGAGGAAGTGATGTCATTCTCCTCGGGGCGGTCTTTTTGACCGGACTACAAGGAGAAATGAAAGTAAGTGTGCACCAACACTACACTAACACGTAGGCATACACAGGCACACAAACCCCCCCCAATCGCCCCCCGATCCCCCCCCCCCAGTCACAGTGTCACTGATTGCAGTGATTATTTATTATTATATCACTGCATTCAGTGTCAGTTGTGACAGTAAAAACTGGCAGGGCAGTTAGTGTTAGGTCCAGGGTAGCCCCCTACCACCCCCCCAATAAAGGTTTAACCCCCTGATTGCCCCTAGAGTTAACCCTTTCACCCCCTTTTGCCAGTGTCACTAAGCAATCATTTTTCTGATCGCTACATTAGTGTCGCTAGTGTTGCTAGGTAGCTAGTTATTTTTTTAGGTTCACTGCCAGGTTTTTATAGCGCTAGGTACCCCGATATAGTACCCAATAATGGTTTTAACCCCCTGATTGCCCCTAGTTAACCCTTTCACCCCCTTTTGCCAGTGTCACTAAGCGATCATTTTTCTGATCGCTGCATTAGTGTCGCTAGTGTCGCTAGGTAGCTAGTTATTTTTTTAGGTTCACCGCCAGGTTTTTATAGCACTAGGTACCCCGATATACTACCCAATAATTGTTTTAACCCCCTGATTGCCCCTAGTTAACCCTTTCTCCCCCTTTTGCCAGTGTCACTAAGCGATCATTTTTCTGATCGCTGCATTAGTGTCGCTAGGTAGCTAGTTAATTTTTTAGGTTCACCGCCAGGTTTTTATAGCGCTAGGTACCCCGATATACTACCCAATAATGGTTTTAACCCCCTTATTGCCCCTTGTTAACCCTTTCACCCCCTTTTGCCAGTGTCACTAAGCGATCATTTTTCTGATCGCTGCATTAGTGTCGCTAGTGTCGCTAGGTAGCTAGTTAATTTTTTAGGTTCACCGCCAGGTTTTTATAGCGCTAGGTACCCCGATATACTACCCAATAATGGTTTTAACCCCCTGATTGCCCCTAGTTAACCCTTTCACCAGCGATCACAGTATAAGTGTCACTGGTGACGCTGGTTAGCCAGTTCGTTATTTAGGTTTCCCGTCAGGTTTTTATATAGCGCCAGGGACCCCCATATACTACCTAATACAAATTTGAACCCCCTGATTGCCCCAAGTTAACCCTTTCACCAGTGATCACCGTATAAGTGTTACGGGTGACTCTGGTTAGTTTGCTTTTTATAGCATCAGGGCACCCACCATTTATTACCCAATAAAGGTTTAACCCCTTGATCACCCGGCGGGTGATATTAATTAGGTTTTAGGGTCAGGGTCTGCGTCGCCCCAGGCAGCGCTAGGTTAGTGCCAGTACCGCTAACACCCACGCGCAAAGCATACACCTCCTGTAGTGGTATAGAATCTGAACAGATCAATATCTGATCTGATCAGATCTATACTAGTGTCTCCAGCAGTTTAGGGTTCCTAAAAAACGCATTGTTAGCAGGATCAGCCCAGATACCTGCTGGCACCTGCGTTTTGCCCCTCCGCCCAGCCCACCCAAGTGCAGTATCGATCGATCACTGTCACTTAAAAAACACTAAGCACATAACTGCAGCGATCGCAGAGTCAGGCCTGATCCCTGCGATCACTAACAGTTTTTTTTGGTAGCGTTTTATATTTAAATCCGAAAGGCAGTGCTTGGTTTTCGGGGTCCCGTACGTGGCTAGGCTCCCAAAAAGTCCCCCACATGTGGTATCCCCGTTTTGTTTTGTGTCATTATTCAATCACTTGGGACAAAAAAAAAACATTCAATGGGCTCAACATGCCCCTCAGCAATTTCCTTGGGGTGTCTACTTTCCAAAATGGGGTTATTTGGGGGGGTTTGTACTGCCCTGCCATTTTAGCACCTCAAGAAATGAGATAGGCAGTCGTAAATTAAAAGCTGTGTAAATTCCAGAAAATGTACTCTAGTTTGTAGACGCTATAACTTTTGCGCAAACCAATAAATATACGCTTATTGACATTTTTTTTACTAAAGACATGTGGCTGAATAAATTTTGCCCTAAATGTATGACTAAAATTGAGTTTATTCGATTTTTCTTATAACAAAAAGTAGAAAATATATTTTTTTCTCTAAATTTTCGGTCTTTTTCTATTTATATCGCAAAAAATAAAAATCGCAGAGGCAATCAAATACCATCAAAAGAAAGCTCTATTTGTGGGAAGAAAAGGACGCAAAATTTCGTTTGGGTACAACATTGCATGACCGCGCAATTACCAGTTAAAGCAGTGCAGAGCGAAATTGTAAAAAGACCTCTGGCTGAAAATTGGTCCGGGGCTGAAGTGGTTAAAGACTGGATTACTAACATCCCTTCTGGCTCCTTATCCTGCTTGTTGTTGCTCCACTTGGATCCCTGACTTCTGGCCTGGCTGATTACCCGATCTGGTTAATGAACTCTGGACTGGCTGACTACTCGATCCGGTTATTGGACTCTGGCTATGCTTTGACTATGCTTACTCTATTTACCTTTTTATTTTTATTGATAAACAAGTGTGATTTAATTGTACTTCTGTCTCGGTCTGATTCATGGTTTCTGACAGTGGTCTTCCGTTTGTGTTCGTTGCTGATGAAGTGTTTGGGCTGGGTGATCACCTGATGCGGCTGTTCCCCATGAGGACCCTCACCCCGGAGCAGAAGGTTTTTAACTACCGGTTCCGCCTATTTTTGACAGCAATACACATGGCGGAATATAAACTGAACCATATTGTACTTGCCTGCTGCATTCTTCACAATTACCTCAGAAAAAATGCAACAAACTATATGGCCTCAGTTGGGGCTGAGGCCGGATTTCAAAATACAAATCTGACGACACTTCAACCTGGTCGTCTCGGCTTGCCCACCCAAAGTGCCCAGGAAGTTAGACAGAAGTATGTTGAGTACTTTGCGGTTAGGGGGGCCATTGATATGCCAGCCAATGTGTGAAAAAAAATTAAAATATTTTTTTTTGGTATAAACTGAACTGATATTTCATTTGATTTACTGCTTATGTTTCTTTTAGCTGTCTCCTAGGATCTCCAACGGCCTTTTTTTTTGGCCATTTTCTTCAATAGTGCAAACATAATTTATTGGATACATGAGGTGACAATCTCTTCTTCAGCTAACTATTATGGTTTGCTACACACATACATTGTTTTTGTTGTTAATGTATGTAATGCATTAATTATAAAAATAATCATCCTTTTCAGCTCCGTGACCGCCATTGTCACTGTAAACTACACCAACTTACTCCAAAAACTAGTATTGAGTATTGAAAGAAGAAGCCACACATTGCCAAGTATAAAACATTTTACTCAAAGCACATTCACGTGTATGTTAGAAACTTTTTTTTTAAATAATTGATGTCTGCCCTGGGGTACAAAGGCTTCGCCAATTTCAATAGTTTATCCAGTGTTGCCTTCCTCTTTAGTTTGTTAGTTAGGTAGTTTGACCCCTAATAAATTACTTTTTTTTTTTTTTACAAATATTGTGTATGTGTTTTAGTTCAAAAAGGACAGTTTGTGAGTAGGCAGGTACATTTCAAAAATACAATGTAAAATTAACAAGGGACACCAACACCAACCAACCTCTTTGAGGTAAAAAAACAAAAAAAACAAGATAATAATGGTGTTGTGGTAACTTGACACACAAAATAATATGGAAATCACTATAAAAAAAAATTTCAGGAGATCTTGATAAAAATAAAAATAAAAAAGGAGATCACTCTAAAAAATAATAAACATTATTCTGGCGATCTGGCAAAAAAAAAAGAAAAAAGCTTATTCAGGATTTCACAAGAAAATGTCCGGCATCCCGCACACACTTATGCGGGCTGCCACTGCTGGCCAACGAGTAGCCTGTCCATCACTGGTTCCAACGGGCTCAGGGCAGGGGTATCCAACCAGGGACTCCATAAGTTGTCAAATTTATGGGGATGACCCCTATGTTGAAAGATATATTTCTCCAATCTAAGGGTTTCCCCCATGCATTGGATCCATTCTTTGTTGGAAGAAGAGTCAGTAGACTTCCAGTGCCTGAGTATCACCCTCCAGGCTTGGAAAAGAGCCCTAGCTACCACCTCTCTCGTGGGGGCCGTCAGTGGAAAATCATCAAAAATACCCAAGAGGAATGGTGTCGCGTCGAGTGGTATGGAGGTCTGAAACACAGAGTTTAACACTCCCACCCAGTAGAGATGCAATTTTGGGCATCCCCAAGTCAGGTGAATCAAATCCCCATGGTCCTTTAAGCATTTGCCACATACAGGGAAGTCAAGAATGCCAATTGCGTGAAGTCTGGCTGGTGTGAAATGGGCTCTCAGGAGTAAGTACAGTTGTATAAGCCTCTGTTTTACATTAAGAAAGCTCTGGGGTACTGCCTGTAGAGCTTCCTCTCATTGATCATCTACAAAAGGGCTTAAATCTCTCTCCCACCTCTCGTCTGCTTTCAAGGGAAACTTATTTAGTAATCGGAGTATCTAATTAACTAATCTCTGTGCTGGCCCAGCAACTTTGCTCCTCCCCTCACTTCTCTACATACGTTTTATGTAGCTACGGGGGGAGGAGAGAAGGCAAATACTATATAGTGTCACTTTTGTGGAAGCTGCCAGTCTGTAAAAACTGCTGGCATCACATACAAGATGCCGTCCTCCAGCAGAAGAATCAGAGCTTTTCAATGTCTACATATAATATTATGGTAAGCTTTTTGTTGAAATAAATTGTCTGGTGACAGGGTCTCGTTAATGTCTACAGCAATCTTTATTTAGTAGCTAATGTGGTCCCGTTCAGGACAACAGGTATAGGATATTGCAACCAGCACAGGAGGCACAGCAGACATCAACCTTTTCAGTCTGGGGGGGTTAGAAGCATCATTAAATTTATCACCAGCTTTAGATACGCTAAACGAATCAAAACCAAACTCCAGCCCACACTTTATAATCAGTTACAGCAAACTGTTTTTTTTTCCTTTTGGGATAAACAGTTTGCATTAATAACTAAAAACTGATCCATTTCATAACTTACTGCAAACCACTGTAGCTGTACGTCGGTACTTTGACGTAGAATAACAGGGTTATGGCAGAAGATAGTTGCCATAACCCCAGTATTTCCTGAAACAAGGGGCAGTCCTCTAAGATAGAAGTGGTCTTCACAATGAATTTGCCGCAAGATCGCTTTTATCGCCAGTAGCGGCGGAGACGATCTGATCCTTTTCCCTCAGAGGCTGTGAGTCAAGTGAGGGAATGACGGACCCCACTCGACTCAATGAAGTTGGATAACGGAAACTATGTCAAACGTCACTTCCGCCCAACAACCTTAAAGGGGGAAAAAAAAATTATTGAAAAAAAAAAGGCTTTTATTTTATTTTATTGTATTTAAGTCTAAATGTGAGATCTGAGGTCTATTTGACCCCAGATCTCATATTAAAGAGGACCTGTCACACTTTTTTTTCTATTTCAAGGGCCATTTACAACTGATTACAAGTTCACATTGTTGAGTCATTAAAAAGTTCACATTCTTCACTTCTCTCAAAAGTGGTAGCGGCTTGTTCCTACCCCTGCGGGTGTGCGCCGGCATGTTATGATGCTGAACGTCATATGATGCCCAGTCAGGATAACTGAATCACTTCCCGGCCATCATTCAGCTATAGGCCGGACAGGAAGTGCTGGAGAGCTTGGGCTTTTGAAAAACAGCAGATTTGCTGTCTGAATCAACAGATGAAAATAGAAGAATGAAAATGAATTCAACCACCACATCTAAGCCCTTGTACACACGGTCGGACATTCCGATGGACAATGTCCAATAGGACCGTGTTGTCGGATAAATGTGTGGGCTCCATCGGACTGTTTCAGTCGGCGTATCCGACGGACCAAGTTTTCCAGCTGGGCTATAAAATTTTCCGACAACATGATCCGATCGGACTTTGTCCGATCATGTGTAGAGAATTCCGATTGGACAAAGTGCCACGCATGCTCAGATCAAATTCCTAGACCAAAGCTATTGGCTACTAGCCTGAACATAGTCCCGTCCTAATGAAATAACGTCATCATGTTAAGTACGATCGGATTTTCTGACAACTTTGTCCGACTGTGTGTATGCAACAGTTTCCAACAAAATCCGTCTGACAAAATCCGACGGATTTGGTTGTTGGAATGTCCGACTGTGTGTACAAGGGCTTTGAATTGATAAGCTGCAATATTCTAAATGTTTGCTCTTTGGTTTAATACTATATTAATAGCCCTATTAATTTTTTAATGAAATTGAAATTGTTTCCTTGTAATGTCCTCCAATAACTCCTGAACCTCCCCTTTTCTCACTCACTTCCGTTTTTTAGGAACGAGCAGTGCACGCTAGTTGCAGTCATGTGCACTGCTCTCTGCACACTACACATCCCATAGTCAAGGGTATATAGTTCGTAGACCATCACAGTGCAACCATGGAGCATGAACGTAGCCACCCTTTAACAGAAAGTTAGATCACAGCCAGGGGCAGACTGACCATTGGGCCACTCGGGCACTGCCTGAGGGCCCCATGCCACTAGGGGGCCCCATCAGGGTTGCCAGCCTCAGTAAAACCAGGGACAGTATGTAAAAATGTGTTTTTTTTTTTACATCTGTCTCTGAAATGTCCCTTACTGACATCCTTTTGGTCTAAAAATCCTGAGATTATAACTGCCCCACCTCTCCAGTACCTTCTCAGCCAATAGAAACATGTCGTGTATACTGTGTGATTGTATACTGTGTGTGTGTGTTTGTGTCTACTGCGTGGCCCCATAATCTCTGATTGCCTGGGGGCCCCATAATCTCCTATTGCCCAGGGACCCCATGAGTTTTCAGTCCACCCCTGATCACAGCAGTAAAAAAAGGAATTTTGAGATTTGGAGGAGAGCAATAGAAGGTATACTGATGAGATGTTGTTTTTTTAAACCAGAGTTTAGTGTCACTACCTGCTAGTTAGAAGACTACAGAACACATACCTCCCAACTTTTTGAGAGGGGAACGAGGGACACCTATTAGCAAAAGTATGTAGGCATAGAACACACCCCCTGTCACCCCCCCCCCCCCCCCCTAAAGAAGAATTATACAAAAAAATGATTTATTACTGCTACTATTCCTTTATACTGGCTCTTGAAATTTAGAAATGCAGCAATTAGAACGTGGATGAAAGATTTAGCACTGGGAAACACTTTTTGAAAGATAAAAATTTAATTTTATATATAACTATATAGATCAGACCAAAATGAGGGACAAATGAGGAGGAAAGAGGGACAGAGGGACTTTGTTCCAAATCAGGGACAGTCCCTAGAAATCAGGAACAGTTGGGAGCTTTGCAGAACATGTAAAAGTTGATAAAAGGACATTAGCTGCTACTAAAAATGTTAAGCTAAATCATCCAATTAGTTTTTACTGAATTGTGACCCCTACATATTTTGTAAATTGAACTAACATTTATAAACTGGAGCGCAACTGCTGCTTTCTCTGCTCTAGACAACTCTTGGTTTTCTGGTTGGTAGTATTACAAATCTATTTTAGGTATGGACCTAATTGCCGTTTCCACAATGAGTAATCTCTGAGACATGAGCTATGCTTGAGCAATCCCAAGATTACATAAATGGGTTATATTTAGTACAAACACATTACAGGCCACATGATTGGGTATTCCCTGGCATTTTATACTTTCATTGTGAGAATCTGCAAGTAATAAAGTCTATTGTATCATAAAAGGTGAGCTTCATACAGAAACATGTTTAATTAAATATAATCCCCAATAGCCACAAGAGAGTCACAGTATTGATTGGGATGTGAAGTCCCAAAAATAGATGGTGAGGTATAATACAGAGGCACCCTGACTGCATCAACAAACCAGCCGGAATCAAGTTCATCCTCATATAACAAACTTAGCATGTAGGAGCTGATATTCCATGTGACTTTGACGGGGGAGAAGAAAAGAAGCGGGACTAGACATACTGGGGGTTATTTACTAAAACTGGAGCGTGCAAAATCTGGTGCAGCTCTGCAAAGAAACCAATCAGCTTCCACAGTTTATTGTTAAAGCTTAAAGTGTTACTAAACCCACAACAGTAAAATCAGTCTGTTTATGCAGCAAAGCATGCATGTTATACTCACTGTTGAACCGAAGGGGTTAATCCTGCACATTGTGTAAAAAGGATGTTTGTTCCTGGCTTCTCTGATCCTCCCCTCCTTCCACTGCCCCCTGACAATTTCCTGATAACACAGAGTCTATTAAGTCAGGCTGCATATGCTCAGTTTGGTGTGTATTGCTAGAGAGGTGTTTTTTTTCCTTGGGAGAATGCATGTGATCAGCACAGGGCCAATCAGCACTGTCCAGACAGATGGTCAGGGGTCTTGCAGAAAACTCCTCATACAAGCTTTAACCAGTGCTCGGCTGGACACTGATGGAAGTCACAAGACTGCTGATGAGAAAAGGTATTTAGCAGTTTATATTTACTAAAATAATTGCATTTCCATGTGTCTGTGTACTATGACCAGATATAGTGAATGCAGGGTCCTGGGTTTAGTACCACTTTAAAGTGGTAGTAAAGGCAGAAGGTTTTTTTTTATCTTAATGCATTCTATGCATTAAGATAAAAAACCTTGTGTGTGCAGAAGCCAGTGATGTGCACTAGTGCATCGGCCATCCGGGACTCTCCCTCCTGATTGGCTGAGGCTGTCAATCAAAGTCAGTTAGCCAATGAGGAGAGAGAGAGGGCAGGGCCTAATAAAGGTTCCATGTCCAAATGGATACACAGATCGGGTGCCCCCGTAGCAAGCTGCTTGCTGTGGGGGCAATCAACAGGAGGGAGGGGACAGGAGCACCAATGAGGAACACGATAAAGGAAGGATTGGGGCTGCTCTGTGCAAAACCACTGCACAGAGCAGGTAAGTATAATATGTTTGTTATTCTTAAAGGAAAAAAAAACAAGACTTTGGTATTACTTTAATTGAACAAGCTGAAGTTAAAAGCTGATCGGCTACCATGCACAGCTTCACCAGATTCTGAGTGAACCAGCTTTAGTAAATCCCCCTACTGTTTGTGCAAGATGTGCAGGTGCCAAAGGGCCCTGTAAGACTTAGAAGCTCATTTATAGTAGATGTTGGTTTAATACAGTGGTGGCGAACCTTGGCACCCCAGGTGTTTTGCAACTACATTTCCATAATTTTCATGATGCTTAACTACACTGCAGAGTGCATGAGCATCATGGGAAATGTAGTTCCAAAACATCTGGTGTGCCAAGGTTCGCCATCACTGGTTTAGTAGGTGCTGTTACATAGACCTGAGCACTGTTTACCTCTTAAGCAGATGAAACGGGGAAGGCAAACCTTACGATACCCTAACCATGCTCCTGGCTTGTAATATTTAAGGGTATTGGGCAGTGAGTTGCTCACTGATTGCCTGTGCAGCACTGAAACATGAAATGTGCTTCCAAATTCCTCCTGATATTTTGATTGGAAACAGAAATGTCTGGCCCCAGATAGATATAAAGAGTTTAGGGCAGGGGTGTCCAACCTTTTGACCGGTTAGGCAGGAAGGAGCCAACATTCGGTACATGTGTACAGCTGCCTGTCCAACAGAAGCCGGTCTCTGTTGAACAGGCATGCTGAAAATCCAGCATCCAACCAGCAGGCGATCATCGCTTGCAGCCAAAAGCTTTCAGAACACAATAACACAGCAAGGGAGATTACCACACTAACATCGCTTGTGTCAATACGGCAATATGTCTGTTTTTCTCCCTTAGCCCATGGGGGATGTGTGTACCTAGGTTAAGGATAGCTGATGAGCAGAAAAAGTCAGGCAGATCACAAGATAACAATCACATTTCAACTATATGCTGTGTGGGGAGGTAGCGGGAAGGGGGGTTGTGGGGGCTTTGGGGGGGGAGTGCAGCCCACCCCAGCACCCTTCTAGATCTGGCTATGTGGTGCTTGCTTGCCTGGCACTAGCCGAGGCCTTGCATTCACCACCGCTGGTGCTATTCCAATCAAGGCATCCTCAGCATCCCTCTAGACATGCCTTTGCCTGGCTTGTCTGTGCTGGCCACTGCTGCTAAGCCAAACAAATCACCCCTGGAATCCTTACAGATGTGCCTGGCCCTAACTTGCCTATTACGGCCACTACTGTGGCTGCTATGCCATTCCCAGCATCCCCGACATCCTTCCAGATGCTTACATCTTTCGGGCCGCATGCGGCCTGTGGCCATGGGTTGGACACCCCTGGTTTAGGGTATTAAAAATAATAATCTATCTATCTATCTGTCTTTCTATCTATCCATCCACAAAGAGCAAGTGTAAATATCATTGATCCATATATAGTGATTATACTGTGTGTAAGAAGGCGCAAAAATTATTTTCATTTTGCCCTTGTGACCATGTCTGCCACTGGATGGGATTGGGAGAAGTCAAGTAGACACATTTGGGTTAATTTACTAAAAGCAAAAGACTGTGCACTTTGTAAAGTTGCAAGAGCAGTTGCTCCAGATCTTAATAAATGAGCAGAAGCTCTGCTGACTTTTAGCATCCAATCATGTGCAAGGAAAATGTAAAAAACTGAATTTTTGCTTGCACGTGATTGGTTGTTCTTTGCAAAGTGAATCTTTATTTCATTTTACTAAACTTTGTAGCAGCTGCACTTGCAGAGTGTAACTGCACTTTGCAAAGTGCACAGTCTATTTGCCTTTAGTAAATCAAGTCCTTTAGCATAATTTCTAAACTTCTATTGTACAGCGACAAGTGCTCAGTCTCAATTCTATTTTTAAGACCCCATTCACACCTGAGCGTTTTGTAGCTTGAAGCCTGAAGCTACAAAACGCTAGAGGGGAAAAATTCTATTATTCTCAATGGAGATGGTTCACATCTCCACTACATGTCGCCTGAAGCCAAACGCCTGAAGCTCAAACAAGTTCCGGACCCTTTTTTGCCGCTCGAATTGAGCAGATTTGGGCGTTTTTCTTCTTTTAACATTGGTGACCCATTGCCCTGCAAAAAACGCGGTAAAAACCGCCGCCAATCGCGGTAAAAAACACAGAAAAAAAACACCGCAAAAAACGCTTGAAAACGCTACGCTCAGGTGTGAATGCAGCCTAAAACAGGATGTTCCATTCTGTATTATCATCTCAGAATTAGAACTATAAGCAAAATTTTTTTTTTTTGGAAAGAGTAAGGGAGGGTTATAACCCGTCAGATTTTTTTCACCACCTGTGTCCCATTGCAGAGATTTTCCTTAACTTCCTGTTCCATAGCCAAACAGGAAGTGAGAGAAAATCCCTTCAAAATAAGAGATTTCCTTAGGGATCCCCAGTGTCCCCATTGGAAGATATCCCCGCTATGACTTTTCTGGGGACAACCCAAAATTTGGGATTTTGTTTTACTTTCACTAGCAATGATAATGGCAAACAGGACACATAGAGAGGGTGCATATCCCTATTGGAGGCGCAGACAGCAATAAAAATGTACAGGTGCTCTAATCCCTCTCCACTCTATCCAAAACGTAAAAATAAATGTTTTTCTTTTAGTTATACTTTAACCACTTCGCGCCCGCCCTATAGCCGAAAGACGGCTACAGAGCGGACGCTCTCTGCCGGGAGGCCGCCCCTGGACGTCCTCCTGTTTACTTCCGCAATGCGTGCTCCCGGGAGCGCACATCGGGGAAGTTCTGTGCTGGCCGTGTCCCTCGGACACAGCCAGTCACAGATTGCTGTAAACGGCCAATCACAGCGATCGGCCTATCCAATGAGAGATGATCTCATATGTAAACATATGAGATCATCTCTCAGCACCGCTCTCCCTCCTCACACAGACAGCGTGTGAGAAGGGAGAGATGAACGACTGCAGCGGCCGTAAGTAAAAAAAAAAAAAAATAAGTAAAAAAAAGTGCCATCCGCCCCAGTGCCATCCTTCCCCAGTGCCATCCGCCCCAGTGCCATCCTCGCCCAGTGCCATCCTCGCCCAGTGCCATCCTCCCCAGTGCCATCCTCCCCAGTGCCATCCTCCCCAGTGCTACCTGCCCCCAGTGCCACCTGTTAGTGCTATCTGTCCCCAGTGCCACCTGTTGTCAGTGCCATTTGTCCTCAGTGCCATCTGTCATCAGTGCCACGTATCAGTGCCATCTGTCATCAGTGCCACGTGTCATCAGTGCCACATAGTGCCATCTGTCATCAGTGCCACATATTAGTGCCATCTGTCATCAGTGCCATGTATCAGTGCCATTTGTCATCAGTGCCACCTGTCAGTGTCACGTGCCATCTGTTGTCAGTGTCACGTGCCATCAATGCCACTTATCAGTGCCATCTGTCATCAGTGTCGCGCGTCATCGGTGCCACGTATTAGTGCCATCTGTCATCGGTGCCACGTATTAGTGCCACGTATTAGTGCCATCTGTCATCAGTGCCACGTATTAGTGCCATCTGTCATCAGTGCCACGTATAAGTGCCATCTGTCATCAGTGCCACATATTAGTGCCATCTGTCATCAGTGCCACGTGTCATCAGTGCCACGTATAAGTGTCACCATTGCCACGTATCAGTGCCATCTGTCATCAGTGTCACGTGTCATTGTCCTGGTGCTCCAGGGCCTTCAAAAGTGTAATAAGTAGTCAACAAGTTAAATGTGTAATTTATGCTCCTAGAACACGTGATGGTGCTCCCTGCATGTTGGGCCTCTCTATGTGGCCAGGCTGTGAAAAAGTCCCACACATGTGGTATTGTAATACTCAGGAGGAGTAGCAGAATTTTTTTGGGGGTGTCATTTGTGGTATACACATGCCATGTGAGAAAAATAACCTATTACAATTACAATTTTGTGGAAAAAAATAAAAAAAATAAAAAATCTTAATTTTGCAAAGAATTGTGGGAAAAAAATGACAACATCAAAAAGCTCACCATGCCTCTTACTAAATACCTTGGAATGTCTACTTTCCAAAAAGGGGTCATTTGGGGGGTATTTGTACTTTCCTGACATGTTCGGGTCACAAGAAATGAGATCGGCCACCAGTACATCAGATGTGATCAATTTTGTATGATTCGCACCACAGCTTGTAGACTCTCTAACTTTTACAAAGACCAAATAATATCCACTAATTTGGGTTATTTTTTACCAAAGATATGTAGCAGTATAAATTGTGGCCAAAATGTATGAAGAAAAATTAATAATTTGCATAATTTTGTCACAGAAACAAAGAAATATGCGTTATTTTTCAAAATTTTCGATCTTTTTTCATTTATAGCGCAAAAAATAAAAACCCCAGAGGTGATCAAATACCACCAAAAGAAAGCTCTATTTGTGGGAAAAATAGGACAAAAAATTCATTTGGGTACAGTGTTGCATGACTGAGTAATTGTCATTCAAAGTGTGAGAGCACCGAAAGCTGAAAATTGGTCTGGTCAGGAAGGGTGTTTAAGTGCCCAGTAAGCAAGTGGTTAAGCTGGCCATACATTTATAGTATTGAATTTTAAAATGTTTGTTAGATTTTTTGAACTTTAGAGGGGTCAAATCAACATTAATTTTCGATCGCAGTGACAATAAAATTTGAAGGAACAGGAGGGAAAAAGCTTCATGGACAAACAAATTTCTAACGGTGAATGTGGTTTTTGCTCAGGAAAGTCAATTAAATAGGTAAAGGATTTCAGTTCCTTCTTATTGCTGTACTTGTTGACCAGAAGTAAATCCTTTACAATGCACTGTTATTTTAGCCATTGTGTTTGCAAGTTATCATTTCTGAGAATTGCTGCCTGATTCTTACTAGGTGGTCAAATAGATGTCCAGCTAAAAAAGATGAAGTGGACAAAAATGTACATAAAGATAGGGGACATGGCATCATGATAGAAACTATAAGAAAGCAAGATAATGGATAAAAAAGACATAGGAATGTAGAGAAAGAGTAAGGAGGAGAGAAGTAAGATAGAAGAGGAGAAGAGGGGGGTGGAGATTGACACTCTCTATAAAGTTCCTTACCAGAGCAGGAATCCAATAGGGAGATTTTACTCGCAAATGGAAGTGGAGCATGGGCGTATTGAATCCAATGAGCCCACATTGCTAACATTTCTTGTGGGTGTCCATGAGCACACTGGTGAGTTTCTTGTTAAAGAAGAAGGAGTTCAATTTACTAAAGGCAGTTGCCCTTTGCAAGTGTCAGTTGCTTCAAAGCTTAGTAAATGTACCCAATCACGTGCAAGGGGAAAAAAAACTGCATTTTTGCTTGCACATGATTGGATGATGGAAGTCAGCAGAGTTTCTGCTCATTTACTAAACTCAGGAGCAACTTTGCAAAGTGCACAGTCTGTTTGCCTTTAGTAAATCAACCCCTATGTGTTGCCTGAGCTCTGCAATTATGTCAATTGCTTCTTTCAAGCCTTAAAGAGGAAGTAAAGCGCTTCCTTTTTTTCTGACTTGCAAAGTAAAGACAACTGCCTTTAGTAAATTGAACTCCTTCTTCTTTAACAAGAAACTCACCAGCGTGCTCATGGACACCCACAAGAAATGTTGGCAATGTGGGCTCATTGGATTCAATACGCCCATGCTCCTCTTCCATTTGCATCGCATACTAGCACATGACTGTTGTATAACAGATGTGCTGTGCTTCCACACTGCCTGACCATTGTTAGCTACAGCCCCTTTACCATTTTCCCATTAATAGAGACCACACCAGGTTGGAGTAAACTTTGGCCGTAGCAGCCCCTTTATTAAACCATAAATGTAAATGAACATAACCATCAACATCTGATATTTGCATTGGTCTTTGCATGCACTTCTCATACCATCTGTTTAATAATAGTAATGCACTGCGGTACCTTTTAAATCAGATAATAGGCCTCTCGCCGACATACTGGCTCGGAGACGACCAACTGACCGCAGTGCACCCGTTAACCAAATTCCAGTTAAACCACCGTTAGCTGTAATACCACCATCGGGAACCATACCACCATGGGTCCCGGACTCTCCATTTTCCGAGGTTTCTTCATTCACCTGCAAAGACCAACACCCGCCAGCTGCCACGACAACCTGAGACAAACCAATCTGTAAGAAAAAAGAAGACAAATTTATCCAAGAAAGCAAAAAAAGGGAGGGTGGGTGGGAAGCTGTCTCCTGCACGTTGACTGATGCCTGGGGGAGGAGCCAGCTCCTTTTTACTCTCCTATCCCCTCCTCCCCAGTCTCCTCCAATCATGCGAGCCCTCGCACCTCTGGCACCCCCTGTTAACCCAGTCATGCCCAGCCCTACGCTATTTCTTCATTTTATTTCTTTTCGCTCCGGGCTTTCCTTGACTGTTGTATAACAGATGTGCTGTGCTTCCACACTGCCTGACCATTGTTAGCTACAGCCCCTTTACCATTTTCCCATTAATAGAGACCACACCAGGTTGGAGTAAACTTTGGCCGTAGCAGCCCCTTTATTAAACCATAAATGTAAATGAACATAACCATCAACATCTGATATTTGCATTGGTCTTTGCATGCACTTCTCATACCATCTGTTTAATAATAGTAATGCACTGCGGTACCTTTTAAATCAGATAATAGGCCTCTCGCCGACATACTGGCTCGGAGACGACCAACTGACCGCAGTGCACCCGTTAACCAAATTCCAGTTAAACCACCGTTAGCTGTAATACCACCATCGGGAACCATACCACCATGGGTCCCGGACTCTCCCTTTTCCGAGGTTTCTTCATTCACCTGCAAAGACCAACACCCGCCACAGCGCACAAGGGCAAAACCTTACCCTTGGGCGCCCCTCCAACCCCAACCACCTCTACATGCTGCTGTAAAACCCTGAGCTCCCAGATGGAACCCCCAGCATAAGAGTTACTCCGTCACCTTGACCGCACCTCTAGCTGCCCACCGACCAACCTCGCCAGTCCAAACCCAGCATCTACTGACCTCCCCAGGAAAACCCCTATGACGCTATGCTCATACCCTCCACCGACCAGTCCATCACCAAATAGATAGGCCGGCGATGTTAGGCCCACCGCCAGTGGCCCCCAAGACAGCCCCGCGGACGTGCCCGAAACCACCTTCATAACCCTCGGCCTGTTCCACATAGACTGCGAGCGCCCCTGGTTGCTGCCGCCCCGCGACACACAGTACCCAGCGGCCCCCCCTTTTAGTCCCACCAAGCTACCCACATATTGACAACCCACCACCACAAAAACATACCTGTTTGTTAATTAATGTTTTTTTTTTTTTTTGTGCCACCTGACACCCGTAATTCGATAGCCAAAACTGCCTTGAAATCTGGACCTGGCACAACCATCCCGACGTGGCAACAGAGACCCCCCCCACGCCTGCGGGCTCACCGTTCACATTTTGCGCCCCAACTGGGCGTTGCCCCCTCCTGAACCTCTCAGGAGGGCTGACCCAAGCACCGACCCCATGTGCCCGAACGGAAACGCCAGTGAGAAACCTTCCCTCGGGAACAAGGAAACTTCTTTACCGATAAAACCCACCAAACCCACTGAGCTAAATTTTAATAAACAAAGAATACATAAATGCACTCCGGAAACTCTAAAACTGCACAGTGTGGTCCGTGTACAGGCGCAACGAGAGGATAGATACCCATTCAGCGCTGATCTGGTAATGAGGTCCCAGCAGTCCTGCGAAGTTGTAGAAAAAACACACAAAACCACCGCCTCATGGTCCGCAACCCCCAGCGTAAAACCAGCGACCCCCCCTTTTGCCCCACCGTGCCTACGCTGCACGAAGCAACAACGACAGGCATGCCTGCCCAAAACCCCGCAAGGATGAAGCAAAGGTCCTTGCCTTATCGCCGTTATGGCCCGCCTGACCCAACCACCAGGGATCCCCACCCCGGCAGGCGGGACACAGAAAAACCACTTGGTTGTAAAGTCGCCATTACCCCCTTACCGAGCTCCCACATGACCAAAAAACAAAGCTGAAGCCATGACACTCCCACCCCCGAGATGTGGACAGCACCCCTAACTGAGGACTACAAATCTCTCAATCCTAAAGGACAGAACAGCCCGACCCCCAGCCGAAATTAGACTGCAAACGTCTGGTAACCCACACCACCCATGTGACGTCTCCATTGAAGCACCCGACAGAAACCCCAAACATACTCACCCCAACCTCCAGAGCCAGCACCCCTGGAAACCATACCGGTGATATGCATTATGTATCCCACCGGCGTACTTCCGAATGCGGATGGAACCCCCCGTCCACTGGCCCAAGGAGAAAGCCTAACCGCCTGTCCTTCCGGTAGCACACCCATACCTGCATGTCCGGCATCACCCTTACCCAAGAACAGACCATACCTAACCACTGAAACCACCTCGCCTAATGCCCTAATATCTATGCAACGCCCCATATTCGTGCTTGTAACAAACAACCACTCACCAAATACTCACCGATGCCCCGCTGTACCCTTGCGACCGTAAAATTCACCACTTACATACTTACCAAATACTTACCGTACACCACCATGCCACCAACGTGATAGTAAAATTAACCAGTCACGTACTCACCAGACACTTGATACCCCAAGGTCACCACCATAATGTCAGGAAAGGACCCCCATCCTCCGATGGGCCCAACCAACATATCCAACACCGAGTAAGGGACACCCATACCTTCGATGGGCCCCCACCCACAGAATTCCAGCGTAAGGAGGGGCCACCCATAATTCCGATGGGCCCCAACCACATTTCTCCACCATTAGGAAAGGCCACCCACGACTCCGATGGGCCCCATCCAAGAATTTTTTTTTTTTTTTTTTTTGAAGGGACACCCATACCTCCAATGGGCCCCACCAACATTTCCCCAGTGAGGAAGTGACACCCGCCCACCGATGGGCCCCCACCAACAGTTGTGCACGGCAGGAAGGGACCCATCCCTCTGATGGGCTCCAACCAACCGCTACCCCCCATCTGGAAGGGACAACCATACCTCCGAGGGGCCCAGCCCCCCCGACATCCACCGCTACTAAGGTACACCCATACCCCCAAAGGGCCTCGACCCACAATCGTCCACCGGTAGGAAAGGACCCCCATCCTCAAATAGGCCCGACCCAGTGCAGAAGGGACCCACGTACCTCCGATGTGTCCGACCTACCCCCTTCCTAAACTCAGGAGGGGCACCCGTACCCCGCTGGGCCCCCCCCTGAGTCCCCAACGTAATAAGGAAAGACCAAATCCAGGCCACCAATGGGCCCCAACCCCCCCATTCTGTACCAAGCAGGAAGGGGCCCCCACACCTCAGACTGGCCCCCAATCCACCGGTTTATGACCGTTGGAACGGAAACCCCCACTCCTAAACTCAGCCACACCCACTACTTACCCCAGTTAGGAAGGGCCCCCCCAACTCGGATGCGCCCAACCCACCGTGGCATTTCCCAGATAGGAAAGGACCCCATTTGTACCAATAGGATCGGGCCACCCCGCCTCAGATGGGTCCAGCCCCACCTATTGTCCATGGGTCCCCCCACCCCGTCTAGATGCCCACTTTTTTTTTTTATTATTATTTTCTATTATCAATCACCGACCCACCCCAGCCAGGAAGGGGCACCCAATACAGATGGGCATAAACCCCCCGCCTCCACCGAGGCAGAAAGGGGCAAATAAACCCCCTCAGGGCCCCAATCGCTACTGTCCCCCAGGCATGGCGATCCCTCCATACCCCCGAGGGGGCCGGCCCTCCAGCCCTTACCATGTGGACCCCCGCCCCGGGGTAAAACTCCCCCCAAATTGCTAAAGCCAGCACCGAAGAGGGAAAATCCTGCAAGCGCCCACTGTACCGCCGCATTCCCACATCGTGTTCCCCGTTCGCCGTACCCCAGCTGTCTATGCCCCCACGTCCAAAGCCTCCAGGCACACCGTGCCCCAGCCCCCACCTTCCACAGGTGACCCTAGAACCCCAAGTAAGGCGCGCTTCGTGGGGCCCTCACCAGCACCCACCCTGCCTCGTAGGTCAGAGGCAGATAAAAAAAAAAAAAACCCCAGCCACCTGAGCACTAGCCGCCTCCAGCCTCGCGCACCCCCCTACATAACCAGGCTACCGATGGGCCCCCCAGCCCTCTATCCGGAAACCCCATGCTTCCGTATCCACCCTGGCTTGTGTGTGAATGTGGGCCAAAAGCACCCGGGTAAAACCCCCACGCAAACCCGACCGCGTGTCCAGCCCCTTATGCCGTGGCCTGGGCCCCCCCTATATCGATCCCCTCCGCTAACACACAGTCCGCCAAAAATTAAAAAAAAAAAAATGTGAAAGGCATCACCCAGCAGCCTGGTGCGAGTCCCACCAGCCGAAGGTCCCGCCGATCGTCTCCGGGGCTCTTCCTCCTCTTCTGACACCGACCATGCATCTCCCTCGAAAGTTGCTCCAACTGTCCGTCCCCCAGCGATCCGCAGCCCTCCTGGGGAAGCCCCCCAGGATGCCGAGCATCCGCGCGTCCTTTGCCCCCGCGCGCCGTAACTCCATCGCTGGGCCTGGGCATGGCTGAGTGGGGGGGGGGGCACCCCTGTCCCCATCAGTCGCAACCACTGATCAGTGCGTTGCAAGCCACCGGCCAGGCAGCGCAGGCCCGATGTCCGCTGCAGTAGTCATCAGTCCAGTAAGTCTGTTGGAGCCGAGCTCCGCCCCCCTGCCGACTCACTGCCAGGGGGGTTGAGGGAGCCCGCGCGTTCCTCTCGCCTCAGTGTGTGGGGGAGGGACCCCCATCCTCAAATAGGCCTGACGTACCTGCCGACTCACTGCCAGGGGGGGGGGGGGTTGAGGGAGCCCGCGCGTTCCTCTCGCCGCAGTGTGGGGGGGGGGGGGGCGCAAAAACTGCCCAGGTCCCCCGATCGCCCGCCTACCACTGGACGGTGCGGGGGGGGGGGGGGGCTGTGCACCCGAGGCGGCCTCCGGAGAGCGAACGGCCGCCGGCCATGGACTCCACCAAAGCCCCGCCCCCGCCGCCAGCGGCGTACCACACGTGCTCTTGGAAGATCGGGACCGGGTGCCGCCACCGCCGCTCACCCCACCGTCCCCGGAGGCCCCCCATCGCCGAGTGCCGTTGGGGGGGGGGGGTCAGGATCCCCCCTCCATGTGCACCGCGGGCAGCACCCTTCCGGCCCGTCGTTGTCCCTGGGAAAAGACCTGTGAGAGGGGCTCCAGCGGCACTGGTCTGCCAGCACGTGGGGACTCCTGCACCTGCCGCCTACCGTTCCGCCGCCATCCAGCCCTCCGTGCCGACGATCCAGACCGAGCAAGGCTCCTCCAAGCTGTCTCCTGCACGTTGACTGATGCCTGGGGGAGGAGCCAGCTCCTTTTTACTCTCCTATCCCCTCCTCCCCAGTCTCCTCCAATCATGCGAGCCCTCGCACCTCTGGCACCCCCTGTTAACCCAGTCATGCCCAGCCCTACGCTATTTCTTCATTTTATTTCTTTTCGCTCCGGGCTTTCCTTTATGTGAAACTTACCTGCAAGCGAAGCCCGCCACTGATGCGTTGTCACTGCTAGAGACCGCATCCATCTTCACCCATCTTCCTTCCGGGTCTGCGGACTCTGGTTGTGTGACTGCCTGGAGCCACGAGACGTCACTCCTGCATGCAGAAGCTGCTGGTCACGGCACAGGGCTTTGAGGAAACATCATGGGTGGCCGTTCCTTCAGAGCACATGCGCCGATGATGTCATCGGCTGCATATACAGTAATATACAGCATATGCACCGTTTAGGAGATATTTACAGTACCTATATATAAGCCTTATTTTAGGCTTACCTATAGGTACAGATTATCATTGAAGTTTACAACCACTTTAACAGTGGTTTGTTTTGCTGCCAGCTACACATACATAGATAGCTTGAATTGTGATTTGGTGAGGAAGGAAGATTTGAGGTGGAGAAGAGCAAGCAAAGGATCTCTTGGGAACAGGCCTTTTAAAAACTACGTGCAGGAGGTTAAATACTTTGGTCCAAAACCGTCTTTGCATAATTCAAATACACCAAATATGCATCTCAGTGCTTAGCAAGGTTAGGTGTGGTAAAATAAATTCACAAAAATTTTTAGTGGAACCCATACCAGCTGTGTAGCATCAAGGGAATCATAGATTGAGGCCTTGATTAGGATGGGAGCCAAGAGAGTAGTTGATGGTCCACAGGTCAGCAGTGGAGAGCCTCTAAATCTACCCATGAGGAGAGTTCCTTAGAAGTAATTAATGGAATAATCTGATCGCTATAGATATGTGTGAAAATTAATAAATACTCCTATAAATATAAACTAAACTGACAACACCTACCAGGATGACACTTCTTTAAAAAAATAACTGAACAAAAGATTAATTGTAAGGGAAACATTTTTGTAGTGCGTTACCAAATATTTAAAGTGAGATAGTGAACTAATCTTTGCACCTTCTGGAACATTTGGAAAATGTTAAATTCTTGCTAGCTACGTAACCCCAGGGGTTGTGTGCTGATAGCCTGCACCCAGCACATTGACCAAACTTTTACTGACAGCTATCAGTCGCAGCTTCTGATTGGGAGCCAGTAGGTTGAGCTCCCGATCATGTGACTGCTGTGAGAGCCAATCACAGCGGTCACACAATACAGAAGCAACACCGCCTCCCATGGCTCTTTAGAGGATAAGTTGACCTTTTGTAACATTTTACACCCATATTCAGGGTGTACCATGTAACATGTTACGAATGAAGTGGTGTAAGTGGTTTATCGGGAATATTGCTGAAGATATCAGCCATAACCACGGTATTGTTTTTTTGCATAAAAGATGTGAAGTGTAGGCGCTAAACGTATATTACTGTGATATTCAAAGGAGTTTGACCCAAAAGACACAAAGAAAAAACGCATAAAAAAGTGAACTATATACGTGCAGAAAACAAAAATATATATAAGGATCATAAAATGTGTCAATGTAAATATATCTTACTTGAAAACCATTACCCCAAATCTGGGGATAACATCTTACAAAGAACAAAAAAATGTACAAACAATCAAGTCCATGTGTTGGTGAACGTGTATGTACGAAAAAAAGAATATACAGATGATCAAGTCCATATATTAGTGAACATGGATGTGCGAATATGAATCCCAACTAATTGTAGTGAAGGCAACAAATCGTACTATGATGTAACCATAGGCAGTTTCACCGTCGTGCAATTCCCACCACCTTACGAAGCACAGGCTTACCGGAAAAAGATGACCCGAATAGACTTATGTCTAAGGGGTCACAAATGGCTTGTAATTCCAACTACTGAGACATTGGATTCAGCATTCCATATTTCCGTGGATCGCAGGATGGGTGATCTTTACGGTATAGTTGACTGTATATGGTGACCATTTTTTAGAGAGACAACTCCGGCATCAGCTCGGACATAGGGGATGGAAGGATAAAGCCAAAATAGTGTAGTAATGTTTTTTTTAAAAATTCTTTTTTAACCACTTGAGATCCGCGCTATAGTCAAATGACGGCTACAGCGCGGATCTCAATTTCCGGGACTACGTCTATTGACGTCGTCCCCTTTAAGAGTTCCCCGCGCGCTCCCGGGAGCGCGCATCGGGGAAAATCTGTGTTGGCCGTGTCCGCTGGACACAGCCAATCACAGATCGCTGTAAACGGCCAATCACAGCGGCCGTTTACAGCGCGATCGCCTCCTCCAATGGGTGATGATCTCAAATGTAAACAAATGAGATCATCACCCATTGCCGAATGTGTCTCCTCACACAGCGATAGCGTGTGAGGAGACAGCGAACAGTGAGTGAGCGTTCTCTGTGCCAGTCATACATAAAACGTGCCAGTCATACTAATAAACCCTGCCAGTGCCCAGATCTACCCTGCCAGTGCCCAGATCTACCCTGCCAGTGCCCAGATATACCCCACCTGTGCCCAGATATACCCCACCTGTGCCCACCTGTGCCCACCTGTGCACCGCCAGTGCCCACCTGTGCACCGCCAGTGCTCCATCTGTGCACCACCAGTGCCCGCCAGTGCCCGCCAGTGCCCATCTGTGCACTGCCAGTGCCCGCCAGTGCCAACCGGTGCCCATCTGTACCAATCGGTGCCCATCTGTGCCTCAGCAGTGCCCATCTGTGCCGCCTAAGCAGTGCCCATCTGTGCCGCCTCAGCAGTGCCCATCTGTGCCCATCTGCTGCCTTATCAGTGCACATCCGTGCAATAAATCAGTGCACATCTGTGCCGACCTATCAGTGCCCATCTGCCGACTCAGCAGTGCCCATCTGTGCCGACTCAGCAGTGCCCATCTGTGCCGACTCAGCAGTGCCCATCTGCCGCCTCAACAGTGCCCATCTGCCGCCTCAGCAGTGCCCATCTGCCGCCTCAGCAGTGCCCATCTGCCGCCTCATCAGTGCACATCCGTGCAATAAATCAGTGCACATCTGTGCCGACCCATCAGTGCCCATCTGCCGCCTCAGCAGTGCCCATCTGTGCCGCCTCAGCAGTGCCCATCTGTGCCGCCTCAGCAGTACCCATCTGCCACCTCAGCAGTGCCCATCTGCCGCCTCATCAGTGCACATCCGTGCAATAAATCAGTGCACATCTGTGCCGACCCATCAGTGCCCATCTGCCGCCTCAGCAGTGCCCATCTGTGCCGCCTCAGCAGTGCCCATCTGTGCCGCCTCAGCAGTACCCATCTGCCGCCTCAGCAGTGCCCATCTGCCGCCTCAGCAGTGACCATCTGCCGCCTCATCAGTGCACATCCATGCAATAAATCTGCACATCTGTGCAATAAATCAGTGCACATCTGTGCCGACCCATCAGTGCCCATTTGTGCCACCTCAAAAGCGCCCATCTGTGCCACCTCAAAAGCGCCCATCTGTGCCACCTCATCAGTGCCCATCAGTGCTACCATGGCTAAACGTGTCTTTTCCGCTGAGGAGGCGTACCAAATTATTTCCGCGGCCGACGAGAGCAACGGGGAGCTCTCCTCTTCAGATTCCTTTTCGGATTCGGATTCTGAAGCCGACGTAAATTATGAGCCAGTCCTCAGCAGTGAAACACTGACTGATGAATCCAAGGAGGAAGATATCCGGCCCATCAAGTGAAGGCGTTCTAGTGAGGCAGTGCCGTCCACCAGCACCGCAGTGCCGTCCACCAGCACCGCAGTGCCGTCCACCAGCACCGCAATGCCGTCCACCAGCACCGCAGTGCCCCAGCAAGAAAGGCCAAGTACCAGTGGGGTGTCATCTCAGCCCCAAAGGGTTAGGAGCCATGCTGGCCTTCCCTATGCCCTTCAGAACCCCTTGTGGCTTCCTCCTAATTCAGGAGAGGCCAATGTTCCCCCTTTCACCGCCCAGCCAGGAGTCCAGGTGGACACGGAGAACTTTAGCCCTATCGATTTTTTTAATTTAATTTTTACGGAGGACATGTTGGCGTCAATTGTGGCCCAGTGCAACCTGTATGCACAACAATTTATTTTTCAAAATCCGACCTCCTATGATGATCCGATGATCCTGAGGTTCTTACATTTCAGTGGCAATTCCCAGTGCCTTCCACGAAATGATCCAAATTTTGACCGCCTTTACAAAATTCGACCAATACTAAATTATTTTTCAGAAATATTCCCCAAATTGTTTACCCCGGACCAACACATATGTATGGATGAGTCCCTTATTAAATTTAGTGGCAGGCTTAGAATGAAGCAATTTATGCCCAGCAAAAGGGCCCGCTATGGGGTGAAGGTCTACAAATTATGTGACCGAGCCACAGGGTACACATATTCCTTCAAGGTGTACGAAGGGAAGGACACCCAGCTACAGCCCCCTAATTGTCCGGACTACTTGAGATCCAGCGGAAAAATTGTTTGGGACCTCATATACCCCCTACTGGATAAAGGCTACCACCTCTATGTAGATAACTTCTACACATCTCTGCCCCTGTTCCACAACCTTCACCGGAAGAAGACACCAATATGTGGCACTGTAAAAAAGAATCGGAAGGGCTTTCCTCAAAGTCTGGTGAACAAGAAGCTGCGGAAAGGAGAAACCGCAAGTCTAAGAAACAAGGAGGTTCTGGCAGTGAAGTGGAGGGACAGAAGGGATGTGTATATGTTATCTTCTATCCACAATGATACCTTCGTGGAAATCCCCAGAAGGAATGGCCCCGTAAAGAAACCCAAATGCATTTCCGAATATAATTTGTTCATGGGAGGAGTTGAATTCAACGACCAAATGATGGAACCATATCTGGTCACAAGACGGACATATCATTGGTACAAAAAAGTAGCAATTTATTTTTTTCAATTGGCCATTTATAATTCATATGTAATTTACCGCAACGCCACCCAAAACCCCAAACGTTTCTTTGGCTACCAGGAGGAAGTTTTCACAGCCCTTATTTTCCCAAACGGCCCACCAGAAAATATCAGATCAGACGTTGTTAGTCGACTCTCCGAGCGCCACTTTCCGGATAAAATCCCCCCCACACCAACAGGCAAAAGACGCCAAAAAAGTCAGAAGAGACACATCTTATTATTGTGCACAATGTCCTTCCCAACCAGGCCTCTGTATAGGCGACTGTTTTCGGCGTTACCATACTTCAATAAATTTTTAGTGAAGTATGGTAAACATAATCCTCAGTTCCTGCCTTCATACACCTTCACACCCCTTATGCCACTGCCTGCTCTGTAACGGACCCTGGCTTGTTATTTGACCACTCTTATGCCTGCCGATTCTGTACATACCGCTGCCTGATCTGCAACTGACCCTGGACTGTTATTCGACCATGCTTCTGCCTAACGATTCTGTACATACCTCTGCCTGATCTGGAACTGACCCTGGACTGTTATTCGACCATGCTTCTGTCTAACGATTCTGTACATATCTCTGCCTGATCTGGAACTGACCTTGGACTGTTTGACCACGATATTTGCCTGCCTCTTGGACTGATCTTGTATTCTGCAACTGGACTAGTGGGATTCAACACGGGGTCTCACATATGTGAGGGGCTCCAGTATAGTTTTTCTGGAAGAAGAAAACAATTTTCTTTGTTTTCTTATTCCTAGATTAGGGTCTGGAGACTCGGAGGCTTCAAAGAGATTTGGGAGGGAGAAGCCTCTACCCCTATCCCCATTCTGTCCTGAACGAGGCTCTACTTCTGTCTGCTGCCTGTAGGACTTACTGCCATCATGCCGCACTGACCACACCACAAGGACCTGCCTACTACCAGGACCAATATTTTTGGCACTGCTGACATCTCTGCACTAACCCTGGACTGTAATATGGACAGTATCCCTGCCTGCTGCCTAAAAAACTGTGTTCGCTGTTGCTGACCAAGTCCCTGCCTGCTGCCTGGACCAGTGATATCCTCCTGTGGACAACTGCGCTTCTAAAACCACAGGTAATCTTTTCTTTACCCTTTGCTCAGCATAATGTATTTGGGGGTGTAATTCTTGGTATGTGCAGGCTATGTGTCCCTGGAACGCCGACGGTGTTTCTTGCATGTTGCGCCTCTGTATGTGGCCAGGCTGTATAAACGTTTCACACATGTGGTATCGTTATACTCAGGAGGAGTAGTAGAACGTATTTTGGGGTGTTATTTTTGCTATGTAAATGCTATGTGTTGGAAATATCTTATAAACGGACAACTTTGTGTAAAAAAAAATGCGTTTTAATTTTTTTCCACATTTTCCAAAAACTTCTGGAAAAAAATGAACCATTGAAAAGACTCACTATGCCTCATAGATTATACGTTGGGGTGTTAGCTTTCCAAAATGGGGTCATTTTCTGGATGTTTCCAGTGCTCTGGTGTTCCAGGGCCTTCAAAACTGTAATAGGTGGTTGAGAAATGAAATGTGTAATTTATGCTCCTAGAATGCCTGAAGGTGCTACTTCAAAATTAGGCCTCTGTATTTGGTCAGGCTGTGTAAAAGTCTCACACATGTGGTATCGTTATACTCAGGAGGAGTAGTAGAACATATTTTGGGGTGTTATTTTTGCTATGTAAATGCTATGCATTGGAAATATCTTATAAACGGACAACTTTGTGTAAAAAAAAATGCGTTTTCATTTTTTTCCACATTTTCCGAAAACTTCTGGAAAAAAATGAACCATTGAAAAGACTCATTATGCCTCATAGATTATACGTTGGGGTGTTAGCTTTCCAAAATTGGGTCATTTTCTGGACGTTTCCATTGCCCTGGTGTTCCAGGGCCTTCAAAACTGTAATAGGTGGTTGAGAAATGAAATGTGTAATTTATGCTCCTAGAATACCTGAAGGTGCTACTTCAAAATTAGGCCTCTGTATGTGGTCAGGCTGTGTAAAAGTCTCACACATGTGGTATCGTTATACTCAGGAGGAGTAGTAGAACGTATTTTGGGGTGTTATTTTTGCTATGTAAATGCTATGCATTGGAAATATCTTATAAACGGACAACTTTGTGTAAAAAAAAAATGCGTTTTCATTTTTTTCCACATTTTCCGAAAACTTCTGGAAAAAAAGGAACCATTGAAAAGACTCATTATGCCTCATAGATTATACGTTGGGGTGTTAGCTTTCCAAAATGGGGTCATTTTCTGGACGTTTCCATTGCCCTGGTGTTCCAGGGCCTTCAAAACTGTATTAGGTGGTTGAGAAATGAAATGTGTAATTTATGCTCCTAGAATGCCTGAAGGTGCTACTTCAAAATTAGGCCTCTGTATGTGGTCAGGCTGTATAAAAGTCTCACACATGTGGTATCGTTATACTCAGGAGGAGTAGTAGAACGTATTTTGGGGTGTTATTTTTGCTATGTAAATGCTATGCGTTAGAAATATCTTATAAACGGACAACTTTGTGTAAAAAAAAATGCGTTTTCATTTTTTTCCACATTTTCCGAAAACTTCTGGAAAAAAATGAACCATTGAAAAGACTCATTATGCCTCATAGATTATACGTTGGGTGTTAGCTTTCCAAAATGGGGTCATTTTCTGGACGTTTCCATTGCCCTGGTGTTCCAGGGCCTTCAAAACTGTAATAGGTGGTTGAGAAATGAAATGTGTAATTTATGCTCCTAGAATGCCTGAAGGTGCTACTTCAAAATTAGGCCTCTGTATGTGGTCAGGCTGTGTAAAAGTCTGACACATGTGGTATCGTTATACTCAGGAGGAGTAGTAGAACGTATTTTGGGGTGTTATTTTTGCTATGTAAATGCTATGCGTTGGAAATATCTTATAAACGAACAACTTTGTGTAAAAAAAAATGCGTTTTCATTTTTTTCCACATTTTCCGAAAACTTCTGGAAAAAAATGAACCATTGAAAAGACTCATTATGCCTCATAGATTATACGTTGGGGTTTTAGCTTTCCAAAATGGGGTCATTTTCTGGACGTTTCCATTGCCCTGGTGTTCCAGGGCCTTCAAAACTGTAATAGGTGGTTGAGAAATGAAATGTGTAATTTATGCCCCTAGAATGCCTGAAGGTGCTACTTCAAAATTAGGCCTCTGTATGTGGTCAGGCTGTGCGAAAGTCTCACACATGTGGTATCGTTATACTCAGGAGGAGTAGGAGAATGTATTTTGGGGTGTTATTTGTGGTATTCACATTCCGTGTGGGAGAAATAAGCTATTACAATGAAAATTTTGTGGAAAAAAAAAAAATCGTAATTTTGCAAAGAATTGTGGGAAAAAATGACAACTTAAAATAACTAACCATGCCTCTTACTAAATACATTGGAATGTCTACTTTCCAAAAAGGGTTCATTTGGGGGGCATTTGTACTTTCCTGGCTTGTTAGGGTCTCAAGAATGGAGATAGGCCTTAGTACATCAGATGTGATCTTTTTTTGCAAATCTTTATGATTTGCACCATAGCTTGTAGACTCTATAAATTTCACACAGATCATATAATATGCAAAAATTTGGGTTATTTTTACCAAAGATGTGTAGTAGTATAAATTGTGGCCAAAATTTATGAAGAAAAATTGCTAATTTGCTAAATTTTGTCACAGAAACGAAGAAAAATTCATTTTTTTTCAAAATTTTCGGTCTTTTTTCATCTATAGCGCAGAAAATAAAAAACCGAGAGGTGATCAAATACCACCAAAAGAAAGCTCTATTGGTATGAAGAAAAGGACAAAAAATCATTTGGTTACAGTGTTGCATGACTGAGTAATTGTCATTCAAAATGTGAGAGCACTGAAAGCTGAAAATTGGTCTGGGACTGAGGGGGGTTTAAGTGCCCAGTAAGCAAGTGGTTAATAAAAATAAAATGTTACACTCACATTTCCATGGTTGTAAATAGACATGTCACAAGAAATAAGCAGTGGTAGAGTCTTCCCAGACGCGTTTCGACCTATGGGTCATCATCTGCGGTGGACTACTACCACTGTTACACTGCCTTTTATAAATAACATACCTTAATGCAATCAAATCCAAACAGGTTCCCCCCTGTGTGTCACTGGTGTCCACTTCCGATATCAGTGTCATGGCGGCCCGGCGTGCATTCCACGCCTCTGTTCAACTGCGTTCCACCTCTATTTGTTTGCGTTCCACGCAGTGGAATCAACAATTACCCCCAATAGTTGGAAACCAATATATTATAAACCAATGGCCAATCTCAAAGGATGGAACATTAAGTGAGTACCAGGCCACCATATATTAAAATTCGTATTGCATACCTAATTAGATATACTGATATATGTGGTTAATGCGATGTGTAAGCGCATTTTCAAATGACCCCGGAACCGGAAGTGTATAAACATCACTTCCGGTGAACTGCGCAATGTAAACATCGCATCTCCACACATAGGACGCTGCATAAGGAAGACCTCCTCTACGTCAGCGCCACGGAAGAGGAACGTAAAACCGGAAGTAAACAAACGTCACTTCCGGTGTGATGCGAGAACGAGGCTTGGATCACGCCGTGTCTCGTACTATTTCACTCACTAACAGGGGGATATGATTTTAATGTGTACACCCCTCGTGGTGTCCCCTCGGATGGGGAACAACTAGAAGGGAGCCTGCAAAGAAAAATTAAAAAATATAAAAAATATATAAGACCGCCGATCTGTCAAATGTTAAAAAGTCTTAAGAAAAAGAAAATTAGGAATAAGTGTTTACTCGAGACACATTCTTCATATATATAATTTAACTGGAGGAAAATTGAATGGTCCCTCTGTTAATAATAGTCTATACGGAGAAATTAAATGTTGCACCACTGTCAATGATGGTCTATAATGTGGGCACCAAAAAATTCTATAAACAATAGGCAAATAGAAGCAAAAAATATTTTTACCTGGCCTACTATTGTCTCCAAAAAATGTGGGTCCCAATTAATTATTTTATTAGATGTATGGAAACCCCTAACATGAAGGTAAAAAATGAAAATTACTAACCCCTTTGACTTCAAACCCATTATTAGTTATCATGAAAGCCAATCGTATATATCCCCAAAGAGGTGTCCACTGAAGTGACACACAGGAGTGATACCCAAAACAACAACAACAACAATAAAAAAAAAAAAAAACATTATTCACCGAAATTTCCACATTTAGGAATTGTCTATAAATGCATTGATATCCCACTCCACATTCATACCGAACGGGGAGTGGGATTGGAGTTCATAAATCCAATACGTTTCCAACCTGGAGACCCCTCTAGTAAGGGCACCCTCTCCAGGGTGGAATGTATCTATCAATAACCACAAATTGTGTACCTTGAGGGTCACTGTTGTGAAATTCCCTGTAGTGTCTAGGTACTGTATGTTTGGATTCCCTGCTTTTAATCAGGGAAATGTGTTCACCTACTCTAATAGAGAATGTTCTTGTTGTGCAGCCAACGTACTGTTTCCCGCATGGGCAAGTCACTAGGTAGACTATATATCTTGTTTTGCATGTGCAAAAAGATTTTATAGAATATCTCCTCTCGGTCACGGTAGATGTAAACTCAACAATTTTCCGTTGCCTTAATGCATTGTGTTCACACACAGTGCATTTCCTACAGGGAAAATACCCTACCAAATTATGAAAAAATGTGGGACGGATTGGAGGATTGATAATATTGGGGGCTATTTTGCTCTGTAAGGATGGAGCACCTCTAAACAAAACCCTAGCTCTTTCGGGGAGTTTGGGGCCCAAAATGGAATAGTTTTTTAAAATTCCCCAATGTTTACTAAAAATAGTCTTTAATTGTCTATGTTGTATATTAAATGTTGTCGACAAGGACCATTTATATTTATCTCCATCCGTTCGGGGCGTTTTCACCTGTTTGTTTTTTTGTTTTTTGGCAGCCAGTGGCTGGCTTTCTCATGAAAGTGGTCTGAGTGGCTCATGAGTCGTCGTAATGCTTTTCGAAGTGTCGGGAGGGTACAGTTCCCCCTCCGACACATCGCTTGTGTTCCTCAGGCTTACCGTTTCCACCAGCTTCTCTATAACTCTAAACAGGTAACCTGTAAAGGTGTTTAAAGCATTGTCTACGGAGATTTTTAAGTAATGTAGTTTGTCATCATTTCATGAGCGTGCGCAATTTTAAAGTGTGACATGTTAGGTATCTATTTACTCGGGGTAACATCATCCTTCACATTTTGCAAAAACATTGGCGTATATATTGTGTATTGTTTCTTTTTGAATTCATTAAAAAAAATTTTTTCCAAAAAAATTAGGTTTCAAAAACCGCTTGACAAATACCATGTGACACAAAAAAACAAGTGCCATTTCATTCCCTAGGGTCTCTGGTAAAAAAAAAAAAAAAAAAAGTATAATGTTTGGGGTTCTAAGTAAATACTGATTTGAACTTGTAAACAAAAAGTGCCAGGAAAAGCCTTGTCTTCAATGGGTTAAGAGCCCAAGGGGATGATGTGACTTCTGCAGCCCACTTAAAAGGCATTAAGGAGGTTAGTAACATAATTTTATTTTATTTTTTTAGTTTATTGAGGATAGACAGTAAAGGAACATACAGTTACAAAAGTGGCACAGTATGTATAAATGTAGACAGGTGATATTCTACACAAAATCAACAAAGCAATATGGTACTTTGTAGAATAATCAGGCAAACAAGCATATCCAAATGAATGAAGGCCCCTTGAACTGTCTTTAGGGAAAGGGAGCCTTGACTGCTGGAAGCATGCCGTCACTGTGGATGTGAACCTAAAAGGTAAGTTAATTAGGCCCCTTAGGATTGGCTACAAAGACCTGTGGTGACTGGGTGGAGCCTGAACTCTAGGAAAAGGCTTCGCTGGGGCACATCCAACTGCTCTGAGGAGATTCAGCTGTCAGAAGAGTTGACCACCCTCCCGCCTGATGTGATGTTTTGTCACAGCTTTATTGGCGGTTTTGACCTTGCCAGCAGTTGATGTTGCTTAACCCCCCGGCGGTATTCCAGAGTGTGGCTCGGGGGGGGGGGGTTCAGTACCATTAGCAGTAACCCCGAGCCACACTCGGGATCGCATCGATCTTCGGAAAAAAGCATTACAAGCCTGTGGTTCATGCGGGCTTTGTTTGGAAAGTTGGCGAACTTATATTTCTCCAGCACCAAACACCAACGACTGTAAATAGATCTGGATGTCGTGCTGCTGGCGTTGTGAACCCAGAACGCCTGACCGGTCGTCACTTTATGGACCACATTCCACCAATGGAAAAGAAGGCAGCACCCACAAGGATGTGTGTGGTTTGCTGCTCTAAGCGTGACGACACTAGAAGGAAAATCAGAAAAGAAACCAGGTTCTACCATCCTGACTGTGACGTCGGACTTTGTGCTGTACCATGTTTTAAAATTTTCCATACCCGGGACGTTTACTGAAGCAATATGACTCCTGATATTGCACCCTTGTTTGGACAAAAAAAAATGTCAGTGTTTTTGATTATATTATTTACTAAAATGTATTGAATAAAAAGTATTATTATTATTATATTATTATTTGTTATTATTTATAGTTATTTATTATATTATAATTTATGATTTTGTGTTTTAAACGTTATCATACCCGAGATGTCTACTAGACTCTGGTTTGGACAGATTTCAGTGAGTTATTCCTAAGAATTACAGGCCTACAATATAAAACGACAAATTTCCATGCAAAACAATAGTACCGCTTTCAGCACCAAAAATCGAATAAATCTAAAGTCTAATGCCTGTCTGGGATTGATGGTAAGGACTGGCCTCTTATGCCCGGTACACATGATTGGACTTTCCGACAACAAAACCGTGGATTTTTGTTTGAAGGATGTTGGCTCCAACTTGTCTTGCATACACACGGTCACACAAATGTTGGCCAACAATTACAAATGTAGTGACGTACAAGACGTACGTGATATCTCCATTACGAATACTAGTTTTACAAGACCGTGCGCTTCTGGCTCGTACTTGATTCCGAGCATGCGTGGACTTTTGTCCGATGGACTTGTGTACACACGATCGGAAAGTCAGACAACAAACATTTGTTGGTGGAAAATTTGAGAACCTGCTAGCCATCATTTGTTGGCAGAAAGTCCGACAACAAATGTTCGATGGAGCATACACACAGTCAGACTTTTCGCCAACAAGCTCACATCCAACATTTGTTGTCGGAAAATCCAATCGTGTGTACGCGGCATTTGATTATGTGTTTATGTTTTATGGGTGCACATGGTATGCTGCGACTGGCATTATTGTTTGGTACATTTGGAAAGTTGTACTTTTGCAAAGTTCAATAATGCTGTGGCCTTGCCATATTTCCAACTTAATCAGCTTCTGTGTCTTTTTGGGGGCTAGCAAGGTACTGGTTTATTAGTTGGTCATAATTGAGCCTATGTTTCTCAGCAGTCCTGTACATTTGGACAAATAACCTGCATCATAAAAAGAAGTGAGGTTAGTAACATAATTACATAGGAGGAGGCATTTAATATAGTAGCATAATTACATAGTTGGCAAGGTTGAATAAAGACACCAGTCCATCCAGTTCAACGTTTGTTTGTGTGTGTGTGTGTACATTATGTGTTTATATTACTAACATTTGCCATATTCTTGTATATTTTGTTTGCTATAAAACGCATCTAAGAGTTTCTGAAATGATCTACACTCCCCACTGATCCCACCAGCTGTGGAAGGGAGTTCACATCCTTACCGCTCTAATGCCCCGTACACATGATCGGACTTTCTTACAACAAAACCGTGGATTTTTGTTCAAAGGATGTTGGCTCCAACTTGTTTTGCATACACACGGTCACACAAATGTTGACCAACAATTATTAATGTGAGAATGTGGTGACGTATAAGACATACTACGAGCCGAGAAAAAGGAAGTTCAATAGCCAGTGCGGCTCCTTCTGCTTGATTCCGAGCATGCGTGAACTTTTGTGCCTTGGACTTGTGTACACACAATTGGAAATTCCGACAACAAAGTTTTGTTGGCGGAAAATTTGAGAACCTGCTAGTCAACAATTTTTGGTGTAAAGTCTGACAACAAATGTTCGATGGAGCATACACGAGGTCGGACTTTCAGCCAACAAGCTCACATCTAACATCCGATCGTGTGTACGAGCCGTTACAGAAAAGATCCCCTTATGCATTTTAAAGTTAACCATTTCTCTTCCAACTTCATTGAGTGGACGTGTGTCTTCTTTAAAGATCTAAGACTCACTAGTTTTCTCCCTATGCTAGGATCACCATTTAGATATTTGTATATTTTGATCATATCTCCTCTTAACCTCCCTGGCGGTATGATTATTTCTGATTTTAGGTGCTGAAAGCGGTACAATTATTTTGCATGGAAATTTGGCGTTTTATATTGTAGGCCTGTAATTCTTAGGAATAACTCTCTTAAATCTGTTCAAACCAGAGTCTAGTAGACATACCGGGTATGATAAAGTTTATAATATAATAAATAACTATAAATAATGATAACAAATAATAATAAAAATTATTCAGTAATGTAATCAAATCCAAAAACACTGAAATTTGCTAATTTGCAGAATTGTCGCTGTCATTAGATTTAGTGTTTGATGACGGATCTTCCCACAAATTGCTATCACTCCATTGTGCAAGTGATTCTAATTTATTATCGCTGTTTTCTAGCTGGTCTAAAATCACCTTTGACATAAAGGGACACTTTTTGTTTGCTATGGACAATCTCCAAATTCCAGGCAGAAAAAAACAGTATTTATAATATAAAAGTGCATGCAGGGCATTGGACAGACCACTAGGGAAAAGGGGATGTGTATTTTTTTTATACAGTACTGTAATCTGTAAGATTACAGTACTTTATGTGTATTGTGTATTTTAACTTTTTTTAATTTGGCACCGATCTCCGCTCCCATGCATCATAACGTCGCAGGGAATGGAGCTCGCCGGCACTCGGGCACTGTGTGAATCGAGCAGAGGACAGCTCGCACACACAGCAGGGGGACATCGCTGGATCCAGGGGACAAGGTAAGTAAGTCTCCCTGTATCCAGCGATGCGATCCCGAGTCTGGCTCGGGGTTACCGCTCATGGTACTGAAATTCCAGCCCGAGCCAGACTCGGGATTACCGACAGGGAGGATAAGTGTCTCTTCTCCAGGGTGAATACGTTTAATGACTTATTATTAATTTAGTCGTTCCTCATAACTGAGGCTCTGCAGTCCCTTTATCAGCTTTGTGGCCCTTCTCTGGACTCTCTCCAGTTCCAGCACATCCTTCCTGAGGACTGGTGACCAGAACTGGATGGCATACTCAAGATGTGACCAAACCAGAGTTTTGTAAAGTGGTAGAATTATAGCCAGTAAGCGTGGGGGGTGGGGGAGATGGAGAGCAGAGAGCCAGTTACTAACCGTCACCAACTCTCTGCTCACGGAGCTCTGAGAACTGAGCAATCAGCAATGTTTGATTGCACGGTTTTCAGCCAATGCTACATCCACCTAGGTAAGTATGAATTTAAAAAACAAGCGTCAACTTCTCTTTTAAGTATTTCAAATAGAATTCTCAAAAAACAAACAACAAAAAAAAACACTTCTATGTGCTCAGTTACCACATGGCAATAAACTAGCCTCTATCTTTTGATATTGGGCCAATGAAATCAATATAATGTACAACCACCACTAAACAACTAGGTAAACTACATTGGTTATTGTGCTGCTTCTTCTGCTTGAACTTTGTCAGGAGGAAGGAATTACGCTTTAATTCCTCCCACCAAAGGACTTTAGCAAACCTGTACAAGCTGCCATGTGTACATAATTAGTGACAGAAAAACACTAGTGCAAAGAACATTCGATTCAGGAAACTGAGCTTTTGAATTTTTCTAAATAGCTCTGAATTCTTTCTTATATAACATAGCAAAACAATCCTTCAGAGAAATCTGTGTATCTGTTTCTCCAGATGTATTCTGTAATCTTATCTTGCATGTGTACGCAGTATCGACATTTTTTTATGACTTGAGGCCGTATTGCTATCTAAGCAATATCCACAACAGCCACAGCAGAAAAAAATATCCTAAAGTGGTTCTAAAGGTTGAAAGTTTTTTTTACCTGCATGCATTCTATGCATGCAGGTAAAAAACCTTCAGGATGCAGCTCCCCTCGCAGTCTCCCCTAATACTTACCCGAGTCCTATAGCGATCCAGCGATGTGCACGAGAGCGGCTGCTGTACCGGGTCTCTGCCTCCTTATTGGCTGAGAGACAGCAGCCACTGGCACAGCCAGTGAGGAGGGAACAGGGTAGAGCCAGACCAGTTCTGTGTGTACTATGGACACACAGAGTAGGGCTTGGAAGCAAGCCCTCATGAGTGCCCCCTTAACAAGCGGCTTGCTATGGGGGCACTTGGAGATGAGGAGGAGCCAAAAGCACCAGTGGGGGACCTGAGAAGAGGAGGATCAGGGCTGCTATGTGCAAAACCATTGTATAGAGCAGGTGAGTATAAGATGTTTGTGATTTATTTTTTATTTATTTTACATTAAATCATAAAATATCACTTTAAAGTGACACTAAATTCTAGTTTAAATAAAAATTCTATTCAAGTATGTGTTCTTACCCTAAATAAAATATGTACTTTCTTTTGTTCTCAGCCTTCTCCAAATTGCTTTTTATTTTTTTTTCTGTTGATCTGATTGGACTTCCTATTAGAGGGTGTCTACCTTTGTTCTCCATGGTTCCACTGTATGTAGGAACGTAGCCACCATGTCTTTCTTGCACCTGAGCTGGACTAGGGCATATGAACTATGGGATTTGTAGTGAGTATAGAGCAGTGCCCAAGACCACAACTACTATGCACTACTTGTTCCAAACAAACAGACGTGAGGGGGAAAAGGAGAGGCCACGGAGGGCATTATAAGTAGTCAGAAAAGCAGATTACAAGAACCATTAAATAGTGTTAAAGCAGAGGTCTGCCCACACCTGCAAAAATTAAAAGCCAGCAGCTACACATACTTCAGCTTCTGTCTTTTAATAATAGGACACTTACCTGCCCTGGAGTCCAGTGATGTCAACCTCACAGCTGATATTTCCAGAATGCATGTGCCTCCACTGTGGGGACACTCATATTTTAGTGTTAGGACCACAGATAACAGGGTGCCATGACGTGGCTCTGTGGCTCACGCATGCGTTTGCAAATGCATGCGGACTAAACCCCTGTTTTTAACTCATACTGTTAGACAAGTCAATTTGGTTGTCTGCGAGCTGGTGGTAAGTAGGCTTTGTTTTTTTCCTGGGCATTCCCCAGACTTTGTTGTTGATGTTTCCATCAGCTGTCCGGTGCTGGGGCCACCATTGCCGGTAAGGGAACCCGGCAGTGTAGCATTACGGCTTTACTCCGGGCCTGCACATTCACGAGGCGGGGCTGCACTCTCCTACTGGCCGGCGGTGGGAGAAGGAGGAGGGAGGAAGAGGGAGCCGAGCTGCTGACGTAATTTCCTGAGGCCCGGTCTCCCGGAAGTGGGGACAGGGTACCTGTCGAAAACAGGTATCCACTCCCCCCCCCCCCTCAAAAGGAGCCAAATGTGGCACTGGAGGGGGGGGAGACAAATGAGTGGAAGTTCCACTTTTGGGTAGAACTCTGCTTTAAGTAGTGGATGTGAATGGATTATTTTTGGAGAATAAGGATATTGTTTAAGGCAACACTATCAATTTTTGACTGCATTCCAACCGCATAAACAGTCCAAAATCCATGTTATCCTTTGGCCATTCTTCAAACCATTACATTGCAGTGCAGCGAAAAAAAGTACAGCATTCTGCATTTGTACGCATCACAAATACGCAAAAAACGCATGCAAACACATTGCAACACACCGCAGTGCACAAAAAAGCCCAAAGAAAGAACAAGGAAGTGGCCTCACTGGACACAGATGGAAAAAGATGCATTAACTGCATGTAATCACACATCAAATGCATGCAAATACGCATGAAAAAAATGTACAGTTTGTGGTAGGTATGGATCCTAAATGTCTCTTTTAGGGTTTGTTCACACCCACAATTGTTTTCTATGTGATCTGTACACACCATACATGTGCAGAGGTGTGCAGTAAAACACAGCTCAACAGACATGGTGTTATCTAAGGCCGCGTACACACACGCGCGGACTGTTCGCCCAACCTTGTTCGTCAAACAGTTTGACAAACAGTCCGCTCAAAATTAGCATGAGCGGACTTGACCACACACGATGAACGAACAGTCCGCTGAAACCGTGCGCGATGACGTGAACGGCACGTACGACGGGACTAGAAAAACGACGTCCTATACACTGCAATGCAACCTTCGGCGTGTAAATCCTTTCTGAGCATGCGCGGAACTTAGTTTGACGAACAAGCCTACACACGAGCGGACTGTCCGCTCAAACCAAGTTTCAGCGGACAGTTTTACGGGATTTCCGAAAAACTTTGTTCGTCAGACTGTCCGCTGAAACTGTCCGGTGAAGCCCACACACGAGCGGACTGTCCGCTGAAACACTGTTCAGCGGACAAAGTTGGGCGAACAGTCCGCCCGTGTGTACGCGGCCTAACTGTTATGGTGCAGTTTTGCATTTTTTAAAACAAGGAGGACTGGTTCACACCAGAACACGTTCCATGCGTGTTTCCTGCACAACATTCAAATAGCACTGCAATTGCAATCTGCAGCAGGTGTCAATATTAAGTTAATGACACCCCAAACAAACGTCACAAATGCAGTGTTAATGCAGTGTTAATGCAGTGTTAATGCATGCACTACTTTTTCAGCCTATCCAAAATGAATGGTCTTACATAGCACCACACAGAACTACATGTAAATTGTATAGGAAAGCACAGCTCCTCCCATTACTATTCCTGGTGTGAGCTGGCCTGCAACAGGTAAAAGGGAATGGATCAACAGATATAAGCCTTGTATTCTCATCCATCAGTGATATTTCCTGCGTCATTGTGAGTGCAGGGTGCTGGGGTCAGGGCCAGGGCCAGAGATTTACTAAAGGAAAATTCTGCAAGTGCAGTTGCTCCAGAGCTTAGTAAATGAGGTAAAGATTAACCACTCCTGGACCGCTGCACGCAGATATATGTCCTAACTCTGAAGAGGGATATCTTTGTTATGGCAGCAGCTAGCTGCCATAACCCTGGTATCCTCGTCTTCGGCGGGCGGTCCGGTTTACGATAATAGTGCTCTCTGCGGCGGACTCCCCGTGAGATCACCTTTGTCGGCGGCGGCTCTCCGGTGCCCTCCGCCGCTTAGCGGAGCCGTCGGAGGTGATCGGATTTTGTCCGCTTTCATCTGATCTCTCCATTGCAAGCAGTGGCACTCGATAAGCCCCTCCCCGCTCAGTCAGCAGAGATCAGAGGAGAGATCTCCCACTGAGCTGGCGGACTCCGTGCCAACAGATCCGCCTGGTGTGAATGAGGCCTAATTTCCTAGCAAAAAAAATGTTTTTAACAGATTCCCGACCGGCACATGCCGATGTACATCAGCAGAATGGCACAGCTGGGCAAATTGGCGTACCTGTATTTCCCTTTAAATTTGCTGCCATGCCATCGCGTGCGTGCTGGCCGGGACCTCCATGAGTCGGTTTGCGGGTTCTGTGGACTCGACTGCCGCAGGGATCCCCACGATCGTCTCACGGGGAGGAAGAACGGGGAGATGCTAATGTAAACAAGCATCTCCCCGTTCTGCCTAGTGACAGTGTCATTGATCTCTGCTCCCTGTGATCGGAGCAGAGATCAGTGATGTGTCACACGTAGCCACACCCACCCACAGTTAGAAACACTCCCCAGGACACACTTAACCCTTATCCTGTCCCCTAATGGTTAACCCCTTCACTGCCAGTGTCATTTACACAGGAATCAGTGCATTTGTATAGCACTGATAGCTGTATAAATGACAATGGTCCCAATAATGTGTCAAAAATGTCCAATGTGTCCGCCATAATGTCACAGTCATGATAAAAATCTCTGATTGCCGCCATTACTAGTAAGAAAATAAATTATTAATAAAAATGCCATAAAACTATCCCCTATTTTGTAAACGCTATAACTTTTGCGCAAACCAATCAATAAACGCTTATTGCGATTTTTTTTACCAAAAATATGTAGAAGAATACGTATCGGCCTAAAGTGAGGAAAAAAAAAGTTTTTTTACATATTTTGGGGGGATATTTATTATAGCAAAATGTAAAAAATAATGCATTTTTTTCTAAATTGTCGCTCTTTTTTTGTTTATAGCGCAAAAAATAAAAACCGCAGTGATCAAATACCACCAAAAAAAGCTCTATTTGTAGGGAAAAAAAGGTTTGGGAGCCATGTCACACGACCAAGCAATTGTCATTTAAATCGATGCAGTGCCAAATCCAAAATGTGCTCTGGTCAGGAAAGGGGTAAAATCTTCCGGGGCTGAAGTGGTTAACTTGTAAACAACAAATCTCAGAAAAGACTCGGTCCTTAAGTGGTTACATTTGCAAAAAAGAACTTCTGCTCATTTACTAAACTCTGGAGCAATTGCACTTATAGTGTGCAACTTCACTTTACAAAGTGCACAGTCCATCTCGGGAGAAAGCATGAGAGGGTGGCTACGTTCCTAAATACAGAAATACAGTCGGTCCATGGAGAACAAACATCTTCAAACAGGAAGTAAGAGGATAGCAGCAAAAAGTAAAAAATTTGGAGGAAGTATTAGGTAGATTTTTTTCTTTTTAAACCAGAGCTTAGTGTCACTTTCATGTAAGTTGACCATGCCCCAAAAGATTTTGCTTTAAAAAAATAATAATTTTGGAGCAAGTGTGAATGTAGTTTTTGTTTGGGAAAAATCATACATTTGGTAATAGCATGTTATAGGCACATTGGAAACCTGATAAATATGTCTAGAATCCAATTCAAATAGCAGGTCTGGATGAAATTTTAAGGATTTTCAATCAAAATTAGTTGACTCATAACGATGCCAAGATCAGTTGCTCAGAAAAACTATTTTTCAGAATTTCTGTACAAACAATCATACAAAATTCTACTAGAGTATAGCTATCTTTAATCAGCTGTATCAAAGCTGCCACTGTAATTTAGGTTATAACATTTTGGGTAATCTTGTCACTGATAGGTCTGAGAGATAAAACGCTGGTGGGTAAACCAATCCACTAGTGTCTAACTCTAATGCCGCGTACACACGGTCGGAGAATCCGTCGGAATGCTTCTTATCAGACCATGTCGTCAGATAATCCGACTGTGTGTGGTATGCATCGGACTGATTCCGTCCAAATCTCTGTCGGACCCAATTTTCCAACATGTTGGAAATATTTCCCGACCAACTGGGCCGGTCGGACGTAATCCGATCATGTGTAGAGAATTTTGATCGGACCAAGTGCCACACATGCTCAGATCAAATTCTAACATCAAAGCTATTGGCTACTAGCCTGAATCTAGTCCCATCGTAACAAAATTACGTCATCACGTTCTGAAGGATCGGATTTTTCGACAACTTAGTCCGACCGTGTGTATGCAACAGTTTCGGACACAATCCATCAGACTAAATCTGACGGACAAAATCCGACGGATTTGGTTGGCAGAATCTCCGACCGTGTGTACAGGGCCTTAGATTGAGTCAGTTTATCATGAATACATATTTTTGGTTTTATGGTAGATTGCAAACACTCCTTACCTATCTACAGTTTTATACAGTATATGCAGAATTCTTTTCTGGGGCTGAACTTTCAGATTTTCAGAACATAGCACTGCAAATTTTTTGCTCTTTAAGGTATCTGAATGAAGCTGCAGTGGCTGGAATTTTTAATGCCCTTAAGGAAAGCAGGCCTATTGATATTTGGTTCCCCCCAGTTCTTATAAAACTGTGCTATAGTGCCTGGTCAGATGGGACTAGGATTGAATGAATGGGACATGAAAACATGGTCCTGAGGCTGGTCAGGCAGAAGACAGTGACTGGTAGTTGAATCCAAGGTCAGGACAGGCAGTACGCAAGCACAATCCAGTAGACAGCTCTGAAGTCAGGGCAGGTAGCAGGCAAGCATATTCTTGTAGACCATTCTGAGGACAGGGCAGGTAGCAGTCAAGTTTAATCCAGTAGACATTTCAGAGGTCAGGGCAAGTAGTGGCCAATTTTAATCCAGTAAACAATCAAAGGTCAAGTTCAAGTCACAATCCAAAAGAGTAGTCTGGGTAAAAGGCAGGGGTCAGCAATGAGGGACCCAAAGGTCAAACAGGGAGCAGGACAGGACAGGAAGAAAGCTACTGTATGTAGCAGATGTCTCAAACCCAGAGCCCTAACGCCACTAGCCAATCAGCATGAAGTGGGTGTTGCTCTCATTGCCCAGCAATGAGGACACAAGTGCCACCAAGGGGGGGCCTAGCGGCAGTGGGAGGGGAAAAAGTATTAGACTTGCTCATGTTCCTAAGAGCAGCACAGTTTACTAACTTCTCATGTGGCTTCTTCCTCTCTGAGCTTTTCTGTACAGGGAGTTGCAAGAGGCTGATATCAAGTTATATTTGGGTACTTAATTAAATTAAAAAATAACACATTTGATGATCTACTAATGAATAGAGATCTTAATTATTTTGTGTCTTTATTATCTCAATGGAGTTCAGCTTTAATGTCAGATCCATGTTAAAGTAATCTTGCACTGAAAAAGGATAGAGGCCGCCATTTTAATGCCAAATAGTATTTTCAATAATCGGTCAGTAATGGCAGTTCCTGTAGTTCTCTCAGTACGGATTTTATTTACCGGATGCTTTCCTGACGTATAAAAACAGATGGCCAGTGGTGTTTTCAAGCTAGGAAAGCTGACAGGTATTGGATGTTTTTATGCTATCCCTTATCCCGTGACTTTTTTTGACAATAGCTAAGTTATTGGCCTCGGAAATGGGCAGAATTTATTATCAAGATTCACCATTCATATATTTTTATAAAAAATTATAATTGCTCATGATTTCAAAGTTTGGATGTTTCAAATATTATGTTCTTTAAAATAAGGAATGGGTGACTTTTCCCTTTTGGTAAATATGTAACCTTATCTAGTATTACTGAGATGAAAGGAGAATTGGTGACGCGTGGGAGGCTGTGGAGGTGTGCTGACGTTGTTCTGTGCACTGGGTGGAGATAGGCAGTGTAAAGTAATTGCAGGGTCATGTTTCACAGCTATGCAGGTATATTGTCTTCTGTAATGTCTTCCCTTTACATACAATCATTGAAGCTGAATTTCAGGCAGATATAAAAACAAAAACAAAAGTCCATTATATGTATTTCAAATGTGTACAGTATTTAGCTGTTTCTTTCTTTTTCAGCATATAATCAAAATACATTTATTATAAAAGTAAACATAGTAACTACATCAGCAACTAAATCATTGTGTTCTAATAACATACAGAAACCAAGGTATGTTTGTGGGCAGGTGATGCGGTGAAGGGTGGTCATCACATCCTCCATGTTCCCTTCCTCGTTAGGCGCAAAGTGTGAATCACATGAGAGACCTACCCTGGGATGAGTTCTTCTGGACTACGCTAGGCCCTTTGGGTAGGGTCACTGCGCATGGGGTACATTTACTTGAACAGATGGCTGACTTGAGCAAACTTTCTCGATGTACTAAATATTAGCATGCTGGTGTGGTATTCTCCTGAAGTAGGACTATGGTAGATGATGGCAAATATATTTTTTTACAATGCAAGCTGGATGATCTTGAGTTGATTCTTGCCACTATATATATATATATATATATATATATATATATATATATATATATATATATATATATACAGTGGTGTGAAAAAGTGTTTGCCCCCTTCCTCATTTCCTGTTCCTTTGCATGTTTGTCACACTTAAGTGTTTCGGAACATCAAACCAATTTAAACAATAGTCAAGGACAACACAAGTAAACACAAAATGCAATTTGTAAATGAAGGTGTTTATTATTAAAGGTGAAAAAAAATCCAAACCATCATGGCCCTGTGTGAAAAAGTGATTGCCCCCCTTGTTAAAACATACTATAACTGTGGTTGTCCACACCTGAGTTCAATTTCTCTAGCCACACCCAGGCCTGATTATTGCCACACCTGTTCACAATCAAGGCATCACTTAAATAGGAGCTGCTTGACACAGTAAGGTCCACCAGAAGATCCTTAAAAGCTACACATCATGCCGAGACCCAAAGAAATTCAGGAACAATTGAGAAAGAAAGTAATGGAGATCTATCAGTCTGGAAAGGGTTATAAAGCCATTTCCAAAGCTTTGCGAATCCAGCGAACCACAGTGAGAGCCATTATCCACAAATGGCGAAGACATGGAACAGTGGTGAACCTTCCCAGGAGTGGCCGGCTGCCCAAAATTACCCCAAGAGCGCAGCGACGACTCATCCAAGAGGTCACAAAAGACCCCACAACAACGTCCAAGGAACTGCAGGCCTCACTTGCCTCAGTTAAGGTCAGCGTTCATGCCTCCACCATCAGGAAAAGACTGGGCAAAAATGGCCTGCATGGCAGAGTTCCAAGGAGAAAACCACTGCTGAGCAAAAAGAACATCAAAGCTCGTCTCAATTTCTCCACAACACATCTTGATGATCCCCAAGACTTTTGGGACAACATTCTGTGGACCGATGAGACAAAAGTGGAACTCTTTGGAAGGTGTGTGTCCAAGTATATCTGGCGTAGAAGGAACACTGCATTTCATAAAAAGAACATTATACCAACCGTAAAATATGGTGGTGGTAGTGTGATGGTCTGGGGCTGTTTTGCTGCTTCAGGACCTGGAAGACTTGCCGTGATAAAAGGAACTATGAATTCTACTGTCTACCAAGAGGTCCTGAAGGAGAATGTCAGACCATCTGTTCGTGTACTCAAGCTGAAACGAACTTGGGTTCTGCAGCAGGACAATGATCCTAAACACACCAGCAAGTCCACCACCGAATGGCTGAAGAAAAACAAAATGAAGACTTTGGAGTGGCCTAGCTAAAGGCCTGACCTGAATCCTATTGAGATGTTGTGGTATGACCTTAAAAAGGCCGTTCATGCTCGAAAACCCTCTAATGTAACTGAATTAGGACAATTCTGCAAAGATGAGTGGGCCAAAATTCCTCCAGGACGCTGTAAAAGCCTCATTGCACGTTATCGCAAACGCTTGGTTGCAGTTGTTGCTGCTAAGGGGGGCCCAACCAGTTATTAGGTTTAGGGGGCAATCACTTTTTCACACAGGGCCATGATGCTTTGGATTTTTTTTCACCTTTAATAATAAACACCTTCATTTACAAATTGCATTTTGTGTTTACTTGTGTTGTCCTTGACTATTGTTTAAATTGGTTTGATGTTCCGAAACACTTAAGTGTGACAGACATGCAAAGGAACAGGAAATGAGGAAGGGGGCAAACACTTTTTCACACCACTGTACATATATATACACCCCCCCATATAATTCAAAAATAATTCGTAAGCTTATTACCTTTGGGTCTCTCCTCAGATACCATTATTGGAACTTGGAGATTTCAATAGTGTTGTCAATATGAGGTGGGACAGATGCCCAGCTCCAACATCAATAGAAACAAAATAAAAGGTCTGCAGTCACCAGTGATGTACCTCCATCCCTATATACAAAAAAAGAAGAGTCGCTCTAGGACTTTAAATGAGGTGGTCACAGTTAACCACTGAGTAACAAGAGTAATAGTAGTATAAATGTTTATTAAAATAATTGTACATACTTGGGTAATGTAGCATATAAGCTCAGACAATGGATTTGCACATAATAAAAAGAATAAATAAAGTTGATACAAACATTATACAATGCAGTATATACAAATGCACGCATCAGAAAACCCGACACGCGTTTTGCAAGATCATTGCTCGCTCATCAGGGGTGGATGCGGATGAGATGTATCTAAATAGACAAAAAGATGCGTCACAGTGGTAAATGTAAGAACAATGGCAGAATGGGCCAGAGCAAAACGGCCCAATATTTACCAATGAACGAAACCAGAGTTTCCATCGCTGAACCCCCAAATGGACGGCAGCAGCCAAAGTATGGCACAGGAGCTGAGAGGGAAAAGACGAACACGGGTACCCCCAAGGGGGATGCCAGGTGGCAGACATGGCATAGGTGAAGGTGAATGGTCCTAATTGTCTCAGTGTGTAACTTGATAGATATCAGCTGTAAACATAGATGTATATGTCTCAATGATTTGCCAAATTTAGTTATATAATGTAGTAATATTTTATATAAGAGCATGTATACTCCAGAATAAGTATATATGTTAAGCCTTACTAAATAAGAAGAGTAGACAGAAGTTGTACAATTATTTGTATAGAAACATATATGAACTAACCTGATCCAATAATGGAGCAGACATAGAGACCATGAGTAAAGAAGTGAATCCTGAAAAAATGTGTTTGTCTGGGAAATTAAACCCTATAGTAAGAAAAGAGGAAAAAGGTTGTGTGTAAAGCAGTGTTTTAAATGAAACAAAAAGTGCAGGGAATGCAGATGAAGCAGCAGGTGAGTGCTAGTGTATACCTTGATATACAAACAGCTGAACAGCAATGGAGATCTATGTGATGTGCATAGTATTGGTGAGTGAAGGAAGTAATCTCAGCCATGTCACACCCCTGACTTTTTCCCCTAAGGGGTCCGGTCCGCTCTGCCCCCAACGCCATGCCAGGATGGATTGGTAATCCAACGCCGGGGCATCAGCTGCCGATGGGAGCACGCATGCACAGTGGGCTCCCGTCCATCCAAGATGACAAACTACACTGCCACTGGGTGACAGCGCATCCGCGGAAGCCACTCAATGGGTGTAAGAGCATGGGGCCGATATGCTGGTGGTCTCTCCACAAAGTCCATAGGACTTGGTCAATGACCAATGGGTGCCTCTCCCCTTTTGGACGACTATGTCGGGAGGTAGGACTGTATGATATGTGGAGGAAGCTACACCCTGAAGAAAATGCCCATACATGCTATTCTAAAACACATAACACACTATCAAGAATAGATTTGGCTCTGTGCTTAGCTGATTTTATACCATATATGTTGGATGTGAGTATCGAACCACGAGGTATCTCAAACCATTCTCTTCTGTTAGTTACTTTAACATCTGGGCGGTAGGCATCTAATATGTCTTGGCAGCTGAATCCCTTTTGGTTGGAATTATTTCCTAAGGAGGACGTCATTCCTAACTGTATCCCGGATTTTTGGTCCCTCAACTTAGGCTCAACTTCCATACAATTTGTATGGGATGCGCTAAAGGCCTATCTTTGGGGTTTGTTAATCCAGAATATAAGTATTATCAAAATTGCTTCCCGTAGAGAGCTTGAGTTGACGAAGGCTAACACCTCTGCGGTAGAATATATAATCAAAATCCTTGTCCGGATATCCAACAGAAATAGCTTTCTTCTCAAAATAGGCTAAACGAACTATTGGAATCTAGGGCCAGGAATAAACTCTTTTTTCAGAAGAGACTTAGCTGGGGGGAGGGAGAAGGGAACGGTAGATTATTGGCTCAGATAGAAAGATCCCAATCTAACCCTACACATGTTTCAGCTTTAAAGAATGTAGAGGGGGAGGTTTGTAACCAGACTAGTTCAATTATATCTATCTTTAAGTCCTATTATCAAGATTTATATACATCCAGGGCAGATTTCACCCTTGCAGAGCTATCTAGTTACATGGCCATTATTGATCTCCTGGCTATTTCAATAGAAGAGAGAGAAATTCTCAATGCCCCACTCACTTTAACCTCCCTGGCGGTATGATTCAGTCTGGAATAAGGTGCTGAAAGCGGTACAATTATTTAGCATGGAAATCTGGCTTTTATTTTGTAGTCCTGTAACTCTTAGGAATAACGCTCTTAAATCTGTTCAAACCAGAGTCTAGCAGACATCCCGGGTATGATAAAGTTTATAATATAATAAAGAATAATAAAAAATATTCAATAATGTAATCAAATCCTAAAACACTGAAAAAGGGACACGTTTTGGTTGCTATGGACAATCTCCAAATTCCAGGCAGAAAAAACAGTATTTATAATATAAAAGTGCATGCAGGGCACGGCACAGGCCATTAGGGACAAAGGGGGTGTGTAATTTTGTAATACAGCACTGTAATCTGTAAGATTACAGTGCTGTGTGTGTTTTGTGTACTTTTACTTTTTTGAATTTGCCGCCGTTCTCCGCTCCCGTGCGCCGTAACGTCGCAGGGAACGGAGCTCGGCGGCATTCGGCACTGTGAATCGAGCGGAGGACAGCTCGATCACACAGAGCGGCGGACATCGCTGGATCCAGGGGACAAGGTAAGTAACTCTCCCTGTGTCCTCCCCTGCATCGAGCGAAGCGATCCCAAGTCTGGCTCAGGGTTACCGCTCCTGTAATTAAAATCCCAACCCGAGCCAGACTCGGGATTACCGCTAGGGGGGTTAATGGAAGTAGAAAATACAGTGGCTAGTTTTCCTAATGCCAAGGCCCAGGGACCAATGGCCTCCCTATTGACCTATAAAAAATATAATAAACAATTGCTTCCCGCACTTCTTAGCACACTAAATTAGGCTTTTCATACGGGTAAGCTTCCAGACTCTATGGGACAATTTGTAATAGTAGTCATACCCCAAAAAAAAATTTAAATTTGCTACACCCTGAATCTTATAGAGCAATCTCTCTATTATCTACAGACATTAAAATTCTTGCGAAGATACTTACAACTAGACTAAATAAGGTTATTAACAGTATTATTCATCCAGATCAGGTAGGATTTATGTCCAGCAAATCAATTGCATTTAATATCAGACATGCATATTTAAATATTTAGGTTCCGGCCCGGGCCATTCAAACCTTGCTTTCTTAGCATTAGACGCAATCAAGGCCTTTGATTGTGTCGAATAGCCATATCTGTGGGCCACTCTTGATAAATTTGGGCTTGGCTCTGGTTTTTGTAAGTGGGTCCGGTTGTTATACACTGCTCCGGGGGCATTGGTTAGGATGAATGGCTTTTATTCTCCTAGTTTCAGACTTTTCCGGGGCACTAGGCAGGGGTGTCTGTTGTCTCCCCTGCTTTTTGCCCTGGCCATAGAGCCTTTGGCATGTCAGCGCCTCTCCCGATGTTACTGTTCTGATTAGAGGAGACATGGAGGAAAATATATCACTATATGCGGATGATCTTCTCTTTTTTATGTCTATAGAACTCTGCAGATTCTCTGTGCAATTGGACTGAAATCTGAGCCAGCCTGTTCTAGATACTAGATACGGTAACACAGGTACATTAATACATCTTTTGTGGCGATGTCCAAAACTTCAAAGATACTGGGTAGAGGTGATTGGTACATTAAATAGGGTATTGAATATTAATATTCCGGTTGAAGCGCTTATATGTATATTGGGTTACTGTGATACCTCTATCTATACCTCCCCTATTGGTTATACTATAAGGCGTGCACTTTTTGTTGCCCGTAGACAGATTGCTCTTAAGTGGACCTCTCCACATGCACGACTGTCTCCGATTCGATTTTAGATCTCAACAGGATCATTCTTTTTGAAAAGCATACATATTCCCTAAGGAACTCCCTGAATAAGTTTGATGTTATCTGGTCTAGATGGCTTCAATCTAAGACTTAGGTATCATGTCAACCAATGTGTCAACCAATGGTCATCTCCCCTAGATTGCCCTTGCAGTCAGCCCCCCCACCTCTGCCACATGCATCCATGGTTACCACTGTCCAAGAGTTGGGGGGGGGGGGGTGGCAGTTCAGTTAAGGGTGTTCTGTAGCTCTTTTTGTAATTTATGTTATGTGTTGCCATGTTGAATTCCCTGAACGCTAAATAAAGAATAAAAAAATTATAAAAAAGTAAAAAAAATAAAAAAAAAGTACAAAGCATCAAGATTGTACAATCAAATTATAATGTTTATGACTAGATTAATATTAACATTCAAAAATACCAGTGTACACATTTTGAGTTTAAGTAAATGTAACCATGATCTATATGGTGGCACATTTATTTATACGGATCTATGCATGGTACAAAAAAGAGGGACAGTTGATAAGAAAAGAGTGGCAATCCCTCAAATAGAACGGCACTTGAGATTTGTGCATGTTACCTTGGGCTGCCTAAATTATTATCTGGCAACAGGCAGACTATGATAGAGACATTACAGTGTAAGCACATCCAGGAACTGATAAAATAGATCTGTTGGCTTTGTAAAGTCCTGCTTCCTTTGATAGCAATACAAATTATCTATAAAGGGAAGTGCTTTCCAATTTTGCCCAAAAAAAAAAAACAGTCATGATTAAGCTGCACTTAGATACAGAATACTAAGAATTTTGTTTACAACCTTTAATTGGTTGGGTACAAAGACCTTTAATTGGTACTAAGCATCAGCAGGGACTTTCCTGCCCTGTACCAATTACTATTACAATTGCAATCAACCCTGTACTAAAATATTATTAATCATATGAGTATCCTTCTACCATGCAATGGAAATAAGGTTATTCCTCTGGCGTCAAAATTCTGCAACTTTCATTAAAAGGAATCTAAACCCAATAGCAAAAATTTATCATATTGCAAATTACCAATCTTTAGATGTGCTGGCCGCATTCGTTCTCTTTTTTAGGCTTTTTCATTTATTTTCATGAGCTTGCGTGTCTTCCAAACTCATCTCTACCTGGAAAATCAAAATTGCACTTTTCAAACTCCAATCAGCTGGGGGCCAGGTCATTTCCTAGTCTGCAGCGCATTTAAACAAAGGCGCAAGGAAAGGGCCACGGAGGCTGAGCAGAGAATCAGTGACCTGGAAGATATAGTGCGCCCATTGGAACATAAGGTGCAGGATATTCAATATGAAGTGAATGCTCACACGGATAAGCTGGAGGAAATGGAAGTCCACCAGAGGAGGAACAATATCCGCCTTGTAGGTTTCCCTGAAAAGGCTGAGGGTAAACAACCTGAGGACTTTCTTGAGCTGTGGCTTAAGGACAATATGGCGGAAACTACTTTTTCACGCCTGTTTGCCATAGAGAGGGCTCATAGGGTGCCATTGAAAATCCCCTCCTCCTGGTGCCCACCCAAGCCCCATGATAGCCCGTATCCTGCACTTTAGAGACCGTGAAAGCATCCTGCGTGCCGCACGCACTATAGGAAACCTGCACTACAATGAAAACAGAAATTCTATATATCCTGACTTCTCTGCAGTTACGCAGAAGCAAAGAGCCAGCTTTGTGCATGTCAAGAAGAGGCTCAGAGACCTACAATTGGCTTATAGAATGCTCTACCCGGCAAAGTTGAGAGTGGTTGATAGAGGTAAAGTCTTTAACTCCCCTGTTGAAGCTTCACGCTGGCTGGATGCTAGAGGGCGCTCGAGCCCTGAAGCTGGACGCTGATGGAATGGCCTCCATTCTTTGGCCCAACCTTCTACAGCATGACATCCATTCCTGTGATTAGCCTGGAGGCTGAAGAATATCCCTTTATGATGTGACACTACAATTATAAAGCAGCTAGTCCTGTGCGGTTCTATCTGACGACTCAACGAACCGCCTCCTCCGTTACTCTAAGATAAGTTGGGATTTTTTTTTATTCCCTCATTTGGATTGTCCCCCCCCCCCCTTTTGTTGCCTTTTCTCTGGTAGTGAAGGTCACTCCCCTGACTGTTCCCTCAACTATACTACACCAAGACTATTTTTCTTCGTGGAATTTTCCTTGTAGAGAAAAGTGAGCAGAGAAGATAAAAAAACTTTCACCCTGGGAAATTCTTTCTCTCCCTTTTTTTCCCTCTCGTCTTGGGAGCTCCCCCCCCCCCCCCTTTTTTTCTCTCCTTTTTTTCTGTGTTTGTTTTGTGTTCTATTTAGTTGAATACGACTTATGACCCCCTGAGGTCGATATGGCTATAGTTATAGGGTTGTGTGCAGGGTGGGATGGGATGGGAAGTTCTGCTGTGCTGGTCGATGCTGTGTGCTGTTGTCTCTCTCTGTTTGTATCCCCTTAAGTTGGAAAAGATGGCCAAAACCTGGATAGGTAAGGCTCTCCCGGTACATAAGTTATATTATAATTGTCTTATACATGGTGAGTAAAATAAGTATACTATCCTGGAATGTCCGTGTTATGAACTCAAAGGTAAAACGATCCCTTGTCTTTGACTTTATACGACGATATAAACCTCATATAATCCTGCTACAGGAAACACATCTCCAAGGTTCTAAGGTTATGGCTCTGAAAAAAAGCTAACATTATGAGGGTCATACATGCTGAATATTCAACGTAGTTACTAAAAAAGCAGCGGCACATAATATACTGCTATACTAGTATGTCAAATTTTTTACGTATGTTTAACTCTGGTATGTGTGTATGTTCCACCGCCATTCTCCTTCCAAATATTAGAAAGTATTCTACATGAAGCTGTGTTGATAGCACAAGGCCCACTGCTGTTGATGGGAGATTTTAATGTGGTGTCGGATGGGGTTCTGGAAAGGCACGGGTGTGCATCTGGCTCACGTCACACCCTCTCGTCCTAGCTGGACAGTTATGCTCTCACGGATGTGTGGCGCTACAAAAATCTGGGGGTCGGTGCATACTCGTGCCACTCTGAGACTCATAAGACGTTAACTAGGATTGATATGCTTTTGTCCTCAATAGATGGTCTCCCCAGGGCACTGTCGGACCATTCGCCTTTGGAGGTCACGCTGGATTTCAATGTGCCCACTGGGAGACGACAATGGCGACTGCAAACACAGTGACTACAGGAGGAATATGTGACACTGAAATGCAAGGAGGCTATGGGTGATTATTGGAGGGAGAATGGTGCTGAGACCACGATACACACACAATGGGAGGCTTTTAAGGCTACCATGAGAGGAATATTTACTAAAGAAACGAAAGACTTTGCAAATGCCCTGAACTGTGATGTGAAACAGATGGACTGTTACATTGCTCTTGCAGAACAGACATACATACAGGATCCATCCCCTGACACTTATAAAGTCTGGCAGGACCTGACGAGACAGTTTAAGTTACTACTGACTGATCAGACCACAAAGAAACAGCTCCGGCAAACCCGCTCCATTTTTGAATTTGGGGACAAGGGTGGCCGCTTACTGGCCTTTTTGGCAAGGCCTTTATATGCTCCAACATCTGTATTGAATCTCAGATGCCCGGAGTGACTTGCGCGATATCCTAAACGCGCTTTTAAACTTTTACCAGGACCTCTATCGATCCCAATCCAAATGTACAGACCGAGACCTCTCTTCCTCTTTGGAGGATCTAGCTCTCCCATTGCTGCCCTTAGAAGATAGTGCTACCTTGGAACATTCTATCACCTCAGAAGAAATAGCTGATGCCATTTCCTCCTTTAGACCGGGTAAGTCACCTGGACTGGATGGTTTTCCGGCGGAATGGTATCAGCTTCATAAGGAGAGTTTGGTCCCTCGCCTTCTAAAAGTGTTTGTGGCTGAAGAAAAAGAGGATATATTACTGGAATCCATGCAGGAAGCTTTGATCGTTGTGATCCCAAAACCTGGCAAGGACCCACAGGAGTGTGAATCGTATAGACCGATCTCTTTGATCAACACTGATGTCAAAATCTTTGCTCTGGCCATAGAGCCCCTGGCAGCTAAACTTAGGAATCAGGATGACATTTAGGTATTTTTGGTTGGGGATCTGGAAGAACGTGTATCGTTATACGCAGACGATATGCTGCTTTATTTTGGAGACCCAGACCAATCGCTGACCAATGCATTTCAGGTGATCGAGGAATTCAGAGACTTTTTGAGGTTTCGGATTAATTGGTCCAAATCGACGCTGTTTCCCCTGGACCCGCAGCCAAGTTTAACACCTCCTCCTCAATATCCTCTGACAGTTACAACCCAATTTAAATGCTTAGGAATACACGTTCAGTTGCCTGTCGAATCATTCACTGAGGTGAATCTGTGGCCGGTAATTAGAGATTTTAAGGACAGAATGCAAAAATGGAAGGACCTCCAGCTCACTCTATTAGGTAGAGCTAACCTGTTTAAAATTATTTACCTCCCGAAATTTTTATACATACTCTCTAATGCCCCGCTGTTCATCCCTAAGAAGACGTTCAGATGTATCGACTCCTTGCTGACCTCCTTTCTGTGGGGTGGCAAGGCTGCTCGAGTATCGCTGGCCATTTTGTAACTACTAGTGGGGAGGGGGGGGCTGGCAATTCCCAATCTTCGCATGTACTACTTGGCATCGCAGTTAGTTCAGGCCCACTGGCGTATGTTTCCGCAGCTGAACAACACTGCTATGGCGGTAGAGGCAGCTGCGGCCACTTCCTATGAGACGCTTTTAAATTTTTTCTTTAGAGGTACCAACGGAAAGTGGCATGACTGTACTTAAACCAGCTAAACAAGTGCTTGAGACCTGTACAAGGCATATACAGGACGCCCCCTCCTATCTGTCGCCAAATGCCCCTCTGTGGTTTAACCCTTGCCTAAAAGATTTTTTCCTCTTGGGCAATGGACACAAATGGGCGAGGTTCAGCCTTGCCTATTTACATCAGCTATTTGACAACGGGGACCTTAAAACATGTGCGCAATTGAAGAGAGAGTTAGGTATCCCTGACTCATGGGCGTTCCAATATACCAGGCTAAAACATGCAGCTCATGCTCAATTTGGGACTGGGCCAATCCTTTTGGAAAATACAAAAATAGAAAAATTGCTTGCAGAGCCGGACCGCACAAAACTTATATCTGCCTATTATGCGGTTCTTATGGTCAAAAAACAGCCCAGTGAGGAAAAAATGAGGAGCAGATGGGCGGCGGTGACTCCGGAATTGACTGAGGCCCAATGGGAGGAAGTTCTAACCTCCTACGTGCCCACAGTAATTTCTGCTAGGGACAAACTTATACAGTTAAGATATCTTCACCAAATGTATTATACCCCATACAGACTATTTAGGATGGGCAGAAGAGACGACCCTATTTACCACAAGTGCCAGGTGGAGGATGGTACCTTTATTCACATGGTGTGGGAGTGTGGTAAGGTAAGACCTCTGTGGTCACAAGTGTCCCAGTTTATTGCAGATACTTTTGATCTCCCGAATATATGTAGCCCACTTTTAGGACTCCTGGTGGTAATAGAGGACAAGGTGATGAACAACAATACGAGACAGTTCTTACGATTATTGTATTACTATGTCAGGAAACTTATAGTCTTGAACTGGATAAAGAGAGATGTTCTTACCTTATCTGCATGGAAAGGACTGGTTAATGTGAATATTACATTGTACAGAATGACTTATGAAGCAAGAGGTAGTAAGAAAAAATGTAATAAAATATGGGGAAGATTGATAAATTCAAAGGAAACTACACCATGTGACATCTAAGGGACATGTCTATATACCACTGTTGAATAGTGTTCAGTGAGAGATGTTACTGGGAAGAGTGTATCTCAGGGGTGGGGGAGATGACGGCACACATCACAAATAGTTGTGGAGGTATCAACCTTCATGGGTTTGTTTTATAAATTTGTTGTTTTTTTTTTTGGTTTGAATTTTGTTTTACCATGCCATATGTTGATGGACGATACGAACCGTAATTATCACGGGCAAATGGTAATCTGCACAAAAAAAACGCTATATATATACTAACATATCCCTGTTTATGAGTAGTACAACCTGGAAAACCATATATAATGATGATGCCTTGTTGAATATGGTTGAGAATGTACTCTGTGAGTGATGCTTTCTTTTTTTTGTATGTACACTTGGCAAATAAAAACTTAAAAAAAATAAAAATAAAAAAAACAAAGGCGCAAGATGCTGTTGACTTTAGATCCCTTAGGTTGCTTTTCTACTGAGGAGTTTTTCAATTGCTTTCACATTTATAAAAAAAAAGCGCTTGAAAAGCTAAAGAAAAATGCTTCCCTTTAAAATAAATGAATGTGTTCACACTGGGGCGGTGTGCGTCTGTTGGGGTGAAAAAAATCCTGCTTGCAGCATTTTTGGAGCATGTTGGGGGAGTTAAAAAGAAAATGCACCAAAAATGCACCTTCCCATTGAAAGCAATGGAAACATGGCAAAAAAAAAAAAAACACCCGTGATGCAATTTTGGTGCTGTTCATGAGTCACATGTCCTTTAAAAACCACAAGCCACCATCAAGCGCGGCACAACCGTGGAAAAAAACATGTTTTTGCAGTGGTTCAGTGTGAAAGTAGCCTAACATGTAAATGAGCCCATATTTAATCAATGATATTTACTAAATATGGACATGTATACATGTAAGGTGTCACTATGGGGTTGATTTACTAAAGGCAAAAGACTGTGCACTTAGTAAAGTGTAATTGCACTCTGCAAGTGCAGTTGCTCCAGAGCTTAGTGATGAGGTAAACCTTCAATTTGCAAAGAATACCCAATCACGTGAAAGAAAAATAGAAACCAGCATTGTTACTTGCACATGAATGGATGATGGAAGTCGGCAGAGCTTCTGCTCATTTACTAAGCTCTGGAGCAACTGCTCTTGCAGAGTACAGCTGCACTTTACAAAGTGCACAGTCTATTTGCCTTTATTAAATCAACCCCTATGTAAGGATATTGATGTCACCAGTATCCCACCTCTTTGTTTACTACGGGGTGAGGAAAAACCCCATCTGCATCTGATTGGAGTAAATAAAGAAGAATGTTGATGTTCAGATAGAAATGAGTTTGAAGGTTGGTCCAACTCTTCTCTAGTTGAGACAAACCATTGAACACTGACAGAGGTGCTTACAATGGTCAGCTTTTATTGATTTACATACAGTATGTAAAACCTTTATCCCAAAAGGAACAAACTGTGTTATAAACTGCTTATAAATTGTTAGCTGAAGTTAAACTTTAATTTATTAGTCAAGTCCATCTGAATCTGCTAGCCCATCTAACATGACCCTGGTTGACAATGTTGCTGTACAAAGGTGTCTCCATTGTTCTCCCAACAACATTTCCTAAGACAGGAAGTGTTCCTGGACATGACACTGGTTGAAAAAAAAGGAAAGGCCTAAAAAAATAAAATACAGCCAACACATTTTAGAATTGATAAGCTGCAATAATTTACATGGTTGACTTTGGGTTTAGACCACTTTAAGGGTTATCTAAGAATAAAGCTCCCGATTAAACTGGTGCTAGTATTTTATAGACTCTTTGAGGGCAAGGACTGATATGAATGAAATATATGTAAAGTGCTTTGTAAATACCTGTATTACTAATAAAAATATTGAAAATGATATTAACCTTTTACAGCTGATATGAGATGTTAGCGATTGAGTCTACATAATCTCTAAGGCTGAGTCACATTTTGTAGATCATCATAAAAAAGGATAATTTTGCAGGAAGTTCAATAGCTAGTGCGGCTCCTTCTGCTTGATTCCGAGCATGTGTGAACTTTTGTGTGTCGGACTTGTGTATACACGATCGGAAATTCTGACAAACAAGTTTTGTTGGCGGAAAATTTGAGAACCCGCTATCAAACATTTGTTGGCGGAAAGTCCGACAGCAAATGTTCGATGGAGCATACACATGGTTAGACTTTCCAACAAGCTCACATCCAACATTTCCCATCGGAAAATCCGACCATGTGTACACGGAATAACAATTTTGTAAAACAATTAGGATCCATGCGCACTGGGCTTAAAAAAACGCTGCTTCTACAGGAGTTTTACGTTTTTTTCTCCTGCCTGTAGAAGCAGCTCAATGTTGTCCTATGTGTCAATGCACATTAGGACGTTTAGAGGCATATTTCATAAGGAGAGAGTTTAAAGGCAGAAAAAAACCTTCAGAAGTGCATTTTTGAGAGAAGTTTTCAGGCAAAAAAAGGGGGAAATGTTTTGGAAAAAATACTTTTAAAAGCAAATGTCCATAAACTCTCCTAACCTCTTGTGCAATGTGAGCTACTATGAGCATTTTTTATGCTGCCTTTTCTGCCTGCCATTTTCCAGCTCCAAGTTTGCATGACCCCCTATTGTATTGTAGTTGAGTGGCAGCTATACCATCATGGGTTGCACCATCATTTGGGGACAGCTAGCCTAGAATCCCCCCCCCCCCCCCCCAGCACCAGTGATACTGAGTTCTACCTCATTTCCTGTAATCAGAGTGGAGAATGACTGTTCTGGATTAAAGCAGAGAATCTTGGGACATGTAGTCCACATACCCTTGGACATTACACTTTTGAACTACATTTCCCAAGTGGCTGAACCGCAAGGGGTTGATAGGAGAGACTATATATTATACTAAAATCAGCGGGCTTGCTCTCTTGACCTGGGAATCCTCTCAGAGAGGAAGAGCTGCTGTACTGCACTTCAGGGACTCCTTGCCAGTGTGGCCTAACCGCATCTGGTCCAACATCAGTAGGAGGATTTGCACCGCTGAGCACAACCTGTGAGAGTCAGGTGTTCAAGGCCTTTCCTCAGTCGTAGAACTTCAAGTTCTACGTTGCTTGCTGATCTTTCCACCAGGCTAGCTGACCACATAGTCCACTGTCATCCGAGTGCGCCTGTAAAGCCCTGTCTGACTGTTTCATCCACGGAGGCTGCCTTCAGGCCAGGATTGGTGAATAGGCGGACGTCTATCTACTTCCATTAATTTAACAAGGTATTGTCTGCACCAAACATGTTTAACTCTAGAGTGTCAGAGGGGTTGAGGAGCTTGCAAGGTCAGGGTGACAACTGGGGAGCATTAACTAGTGGCCTCCCCCATGGGGGTGGTGCCACAGTACAAAGATCTGTAAAAAGCCCTTAATACGGCACTCTAGGTGGACATAAAATACACAGGCTTAAAAAATTTCAAGGGTTCCTCTGGGGTAAAAAGGTTGTGAAAGGCTGATGTAGAGTTTCATTTATTGATAAAACATAGAATTAATATTGCACTCACAATTAAAAACATGGAAACTGTGACTACAGAGTGTATGATCCTGGCGTGTGATCTTAAAGCCAAACTTTATGGAGAGTGTGTACCTTTTTTGATATGTGTAGCGCCGGCTCCTGAAGAGCATGCGCTATGTGTTTTTTTCTATTTAAAATTCCTAAAGCCACAGTTGGGTTTTAAGTCCCATACACACTATCAGATTTTCTGCAGATTTTTGTCTTCAGATTTACCAAAGCCATGTAGTGCAAGGGCCTTCCTGACTGCATACAAATTGAAACTCCTAAGGTTTGACCTCATATTATATGGTTTTGGTAAATCTGAAGACAAAAATCAGCAGATAATCTGATAGTGTGTATGGGGCTTTAGGGTCAATTATACCAAAATATGGTTTCAGTACCAGTCTAGCTGGATTGCACTGGATTCTGCTTGGCCACAGGTGTCACTGTCACCACTGGCAATTCCCTTGCAAGTGAACAGTCTATTTGCCTTTAGTAAATCAGCCCATTTGTCTTAAATTCTCCTGAAAAAGAACAGTCAATCTCCACATATGTGAGGGTGTCCAGGCACTCCTGTACCTACATCCTCATAGTTGTATATATCTGCATTGAGAGATCTAACGCACTGCTGCCTCTGATTTCTAGTCTTAGGAGATTTTGGGTGTGACTTTGTGATGCTAATACTGTACTGCTTACTGTTCTCCTTGCTGGAGGCTCTGGTATGGGAAGTAAAGCCCTGCTTCTACCAAGATGGACACATCCACACAGAGACACAAAGTAGAACAAGATATGATAAGTTAGTAATGAGAAAAAGATCAAATGCAGGGAGATCACAAGCATTACTGGTGGCCAGTCCCTTTTCCGCTGCCTGTCTTTCTTGGATCAAGCTTCCAGAGTTCATATCCTCTTTAGGACTCATTCACATGGGCAGAAAAAACACAGCTTTTAGAAGTATTTTTCATCGTATTATACCTTTGAATGCATCTTTCTTTCAGCAAATGTGTCCATGCACATTTCAGCGTTTAGATTTCTATTTTAGAGCAGTGTTCAGGGGCATAAAAAAATGTCCCAGTTCTGTGTTGGCTAGCTTACTGCCATTATGTTTATGTACTGCTATGCAATGAAGTATAATTTTATACCACACTAGTGTGATGAACTAAATGTGTCACACATTGTATGTGAAAAAACAAAAAACTAAGAAAAACGCCAAAAAATCCAAAATATTTATTTTAAATCATCAGCTGCTGTGCACCATGATACTCATATATATATAATTTAGTCAATACTTATCCTAAACCGAGCGTTGTGACATCATCCAAGCCCTGCTCCCATGGTTTACCTATTTTAGAAGGTTTATCTCAGGAGACACTAGCGCTGCACATTTGTATAATTATAGCATACTGGCATTGGTTATTCACATTTGTGCCTAGGCACATACATTTATTCTAGTGGCTGAATTATTATTATTTTTTATATAATCTTTATTTTATATATTTTATAAACATTTTATCGTTACAACAAGGGTCACCCAGATAAAAGGGTGAAAAGGGGGGGGGGCACCGAAGGGAAGGCACTTGGAGTACATTCAGCATGGTCCCAACGAAAACAACAACTTCAACAGAGGAGCATATCAGTTGGTAACAGTGTAGGGGCACCCTATTTGTCCCGGATATTCGGGGGGGTCACAGTGGCAGCATTTGGTAGGACACAGTGGCAGCATTTGATGGGCACAGTGGCAGCATTTGATGGGGCACAGGGGCAGCATTTGATGGGGCACAGGGGCAGCACTTGATGGAGCACAGGGGCAGCATTTGATGGGGCACAGGGGCAGCACTTGATGGGGCACAGGGGCAGCATTTGATAGGACACAGTGACAGCATTTTATGGGCACAGTGGCAGCACTTGATGGGGCACAGTGGCACTATTTGATGGGAATGGTGACAGCATTTGATGGGCACTGTGGCAGCATTTGATTGGCACATTGGCAACGTTTGATGGCACATTGGCAGCATTTCATGGCACAGTGGCAGCGTTTCATGGGCACAGTGGCTGAAATTCATGTGCACAGTGGCTGCGTTTAATGGGCACAGTGGCTGCGTTTAATGGGCACAGTGGCTGCGTTTAATGGGCACAGTGGCTGCATTTGATGGGCACAGTGGCTGCGTTTGATGGCACAGTGGCTGTGTTTAATGGGCACAGTGGCTGCTTTTGATGGGCACATTGGCTGCGTTTGATGGCACAGTGGCTGTGTTTAATGGGCACAGTGAGGTTGCAATTGATGTTTTTTTCCAGAAATTTTCAGTTTGTTTGCGCCCCCCCAAAAATGTTGTGCACCAGCCGCCACTGCCTGTGAACAATCCTTCACATATGCACACCTGAGCGGTATTTTGGTCTCAGAGCAGGTAAGTATAACATCAACAGATCCATTCCAACACATGGCTCTTAACTTACTAAATTTAGTTTCTGTCAACCTTTTAATAATTTGATTTTTTTTTTCACCTAAAGCGTAAAAACAGCCAAAAGTAGAATTCCCCCACTAAAAATAGAATTTTAAGACAGATCGGTGGGAATGTGCTAGCTATAATTAGCAAGCATCAATCAATCTGTCAGGTATGCTGATGCCTTTTGTGACTTGAAACTTTTACACGCTGAAACTCTGATATTGCTATTGATCTGTGACTTAGAAGAAACCGTGGGTGTATTGTGGTGAGGAGATTGTAGGTTTCATCATCATACTTAACTGTGCTTACATGCAGAAAATATCATGTAGCAAAAAAGGGCAAGGAAGTCTATAGAAAGAAATAGCAGGTTTCATCAGCAGGAATCGAAACTGAAAACAGATATCTCAGTTGTTGGCACAGTGCAATGCTTGTTTGCTTCTGCAGTCAGATGACTTAGAACAATGTTTTTTTATGCAGCAGACAATAGGCTTTGCTTACTTACCTTTGTATTATCAAATGCCTTATTCCTAAATAATACATTGCACACTGGACACTGAATAAAACTCTCACCAAGTATTACCATTAGTTCTTGTAAAAGGAAACCTTGGAGAAATATGCAGAAACCCACTGATAACCTCTCCTTCTGAAATGCTAATTCCCTGGCTGTCATGCTGATCCAATGGCTTTAACGCTTTTTGAGTCATTAACCTGGAGAAAGTATGGTTATCCACATTTCTGACTTCTTTCTGATTCCTCATTGTGTGCTATGAGGTAGAGGTCTGTGACTCAAAAACCAAAGACAGCCAGCTAAGTAGTATTTTCAGAAAAATAGCTGTTACAGATTTCCCATACGGTACCAATAATTGTAATTCTGCACAATAAATACCAGGCTTGATTAACACGTTGGCTTTTTGAATTTTTTTGGAGCAATTTGGGGTAACGAGTGTGCATTTTGGCATGGCGCTCCTGAAGAACCAAGACGGCAACCCAGTTTTGAGAGGCTGACATACAGGTATCCCTCAAAAGATTAAGCTAGCCATTTACTGGTAGGTCGAATGGCCCCATGGTCATATTAGGTATTGATATTGTCCTAATATAGACGTGTCCAAATTAGGTCATTGATGTCAGGAGCATCTCTGCCTCTTTGTGTACATCCAGCTGCAGGGCAGGAAATCCCCCCGCCTACAACTGGTTGACCCATTACTGATGGCTTCCTTCTGAGTTCAAACAAACAAGGGCTTGTACCAAACTAAGGCTCATCCCTAATTACCATCAATATTGCATTTCCCAAGGTTATAGTGGTTGAAAAGCCTACATATACCTACTGAAGTAACTGGCTTGAGATGCACAGACATAAAACAAATCCTCCTACATAAGTTGTACATGTTTATCTGCAGCTCTGTCTTCTCTAAAACTTCTTAAAACACACAGATCAAAGGTCATTTCTCAGCTCTGGCAGGCAGGGGGTGGGGATCTGATGTCACGCACCGAATAGCATAGAGAGTGTAATCTGAGAAGGATATGCTCCTCCTACACTGTCTCATTGGGAAACATGCACAGCTAAGGCTGTCAATCACCTTCTGTGTGTGTTAAGGGAGGGGAGGGGGTTCTGTCTCCCAAGATTCTGTAGTGTCAGGACAACCTATCAGAAGTGACTAATGCAGGTGGCATAGGGAAGAGTAGGGGTGCAACGGATCGGCAACGATCCATGATCCGGTCACCCCGCTCGGATCGGCTCTGCGGTCTCTGCCTTAGGAAAGGCCTAGTTCCGGAGCGGCGGCCATCTTGGTGAACCTGTCGCCGTTTACTATGTGATCGCTCCGTCAAATGACGGATCGATCACTTGTAAACAAACCGGCGTCATGATGACGCCGGTTCCTCTCTCTGTACAAATCTGTACAGTAGAGGGGAGAAATCGGATGGCAGCAGTGCTCTGGGCTGCATCTGTAGTGCCCGCAGCGCTGCTCTGTGAGAATTGCAGTCACAGCCATCCCTCCATACTCTGCAATACCCTGCCAATACTCTGCCAATACCCTGCCAATACTCTGCAATACCCTGACAATACTTACCCTGCCAATACTTACCCTGCCAATAGTACTCTGCCAATACTCTGCCAATACTCTGCCAATACCCTGCAGTACCCTGCCAATACTCTGCAATACCCTGCCAATACCCAGCCAATGCTCTGCAATAACCTGCCAATACTCTGCAATAACCTGCAAATACTCTGCAATACCCTGCCAATACATGCTCAGTCAATATTACATTGGGGGAGATGAAGTGGATATTACAGTGGGGGAGATGCATATTACAGTGGGGAGATTGTGGATATTACAGTGGGGACCATATGGTAGGGGAATTTTCACAGGTTTTTGCAAATTCAATTATTATTTGCTGATCCGAAAAATGATCCAACCCATGACTCTGATACGAGAAACGATCCGTGAGTTTTTTGATCCGTTGCAGGGAAGAGGGAGGAGACTAAAATCACACTTGGTGCTTTGGATTAAGGCAAGTACACGCTATAGAGCGGGAGTCAGCAACTCGTAGATTGCAATCTATCAGTAGATTGTGGCCAGATGACTGGTAGATCGCAGTCTGGGCTAACTGGCCCGCCATCCCAGAGCATCAAACAGAGTGAAATGCAGAGGGGCTACTTGGAAAGTTGGAGCTGTAGTAGAGAGCAAGAGCCGCATAAACCGGTGTCTCCTCTGTAGTGCTGCTCCTGCCCCATGCGGAGTGATACCAACTGCATTCCATCTCTTACCCTGGCTAGCAGTCTCCAGAGTGGTGCCAGCAATACAAGCAAGCAATACACTGAGCATAATAGTGTAGGGCTGCTTTCACATTGATGCACTGCGGTTTACCCACACTGTGGGGTGCAGTGCAGTGTAACTTGCAGCTTTCCTGCAGGTTTGCTGCATTTAGTCACAGGCTTCTATTATACCATGTGGGTTTGGTGCACATTCTGAATGTAGGAGTTTTGGTGAGCTTTCAGAAAGTGTACCACACCTGTAGGATATAATAGAAGTCTATGGCAAAGTGCATCTAACCCAGAAAGATCGCAGATGCACTGCTAAGCCCCCGCGGAGTAGGTAAACTGCAGCACATCAGTGTGAAAGCAGCCTTTTAGGAGGCTCAGCAGTAAGGGTTAATTTGTAGTTTGGGGTATGGTGAAACCCCATAGTTAAGACATGTTTTTACCACCCCCACCCTAACCATCCCCTTTAGTTGCAGTGGACAGGGGTGTACACATGTCACAGCCCCAGCAAGAGTTATACGCTCTGTCATGGTGGGTTGGTGTAGCCCCTTCCAAGCATGACCCATTCAAATGAATAAGGTCGCTTTGCAAATGCCCTGCAACATTGTGCAGTACAGCAAACAAGGGGTTATAATGCTTTCTCACCACCTCCTTTAATCCATTGGACACCCGTAGAAGCATGCAGTTGCGGGGTGCTTGCAGAGTGGCCCCAGTTACTTGAATGGGTTGCGATTGGTAGGCAGCAGCTCCCACAAAAAGCAATAGGGGGTTTAATTCCTGCTGTGGCATGTGTACACCTTTAGCAGCTGCCTCATCAGCTAAAGGGGGTAGGGATTGGGGCTGGTAAACACATGACTCAACCACAGGGCTTTACCACCCCCCACACACAAAGACTACACACTTTGTTTGAATGAGTCCCAAGGGTGCCGCTGCCAAATGCAACTAAGGACTGATCCACAAATGTAGCAGGCACTGCTGCTCCTCTGAAAGTCCATCAGAGTGTGTTTGATAGGTGATGAGGAGGCAATATGTTGCCTCCTCACCACCTGATTTAAACCCATGATTGTTGTGCAATGCACGTGATTGTGACACAGTAGTGGAAATTGGAGATTTAAATCAGGTGTGAGGAGGCAACTGTGCCCACTGATCTTTGACTTCTCACATGTTGTTCAGGTAGATCTCCTTCTCCTTAAGGCTGTCAACCTCTACTAAAAAGGTATATGCTCTATTCATTGTTCAATTCAGGGGTTTAAAACCACTTTAAAGTGATGTGTATGTCAGGCCAAAAAAAAAATCCTTTTAGTTTTGGATGGAATGGGAAAGGATTTGAACCTCTGTCAGGTTTTTAGTGCTATCTGAGGCAATTTCTCCTCACCTCCTGTCCTGCTGAGAATGGTTTATCAGACAGGAAGTGAGGGGAGCTCTTCCACAGCAACACAGACACAAATAAAAATCTGACCATAGTTTCAGTCTACCCTTTCTCTGCTAAAGAAAAGCATTTTCCTGATACTTACCTGCTGACTATGTCAGAGTCCGTCTGGGTTCAAGCCCCTCCCAGTACGCAGTCCCACATCTTAGGATGCTAAACGCATCAACAAGTTGGGGAACCCCTTCTGGTGGACTTTTGGGGTCAAGGTGTTCTCTAATCAGTGATGATATCCCTCTTGTGGCATGCCTCCTTTGGAGTCCGGATCCAGCAACTGGGACTGCATGATGTCTTCTCTCCAATGGAACTCTTTCCAGGTCTGTCAATTTCTATAAAAGTTTTTTTCTTTTTCTTGCTCTAATGTCTCTAAAGACCCCATGCACACTGTGCAGCTTTTGTTGTCTGATTTCCTTTGGATTTGCTGGGACCATGTGGTGCAGGGGCCTTCCTGATTGCATACAAATTGAGGCTCTTAAAGTCTGAATTAGCATTGTGTGGTTTTGGTAAATCTGAGGGAAAAAAATCTGCAGAGGATTGTATGATGTGTAGCCAGTTTAAACGTGTCATTTTGAATGTGCATTGGCTTCCCTCCAATTGTACTAGCCCTTTTTTGATTAGAACAGAGGCTGAGGATGACTGTCTCTCTCAGGTGCTCTATTTAAAGGGGACAAATGGTCAGGTAATGGATGCCTTTGTGATTCAGGCATCCAGAGAGACAACATCTCATTCTGAGGAACAGTCAAAGACAGGTAAGTCTTCCAGTAATTGGGATAGAAGGTACTAGTATTCTAGTAATGGGGATAGAAGGGAGAGAGAGCATAGAAGAATGTATTACTAGAGGATGGGGGGGTGTTTGCCCAGATTTCTTTTATTTAACCACCTAACATCCGCGATATGGCCGAATGACGGCCACAGCGTGAATGTGAATTCCCAGGAGGCTGTCATATGACTGCCTCTCCTGTGCACGCTCCCTGCAGGGTGCACGCGGAGTGTGCTGTGATCACCGAGTCACTGAGACTCGGGTGATCACCGATTTGAGTAAGGGGCCGCTCCCAGCCCCTTACCATGTGATCAGCTGTCAGCCAATTTATCCAGATAGAAAGACTCAAGATGGAGTGTCTCCATACCATAATCCAGGTTATTCTACCAGGAGACTGGAGGATTTCAGTGGACTTGCAGGATGCCTACCAGCATGTCCCGATCCTTCAGTAATATCTGATTTGCGTTGGGTTTACAGGCATTACTAGAGCCAGCTGGAGCCTACACAGAATATGGTCCACCTGGGGGCCCAATTCAATACTCAGGTAGCCACAGTTTCTTTGCCACTTCAGAAACTCGCCAAAATCAGGAAGAAGTTCCAACAGGTATTGGCTGAACCAGTAATGTCAGAATCCCAGTGCATGAGTCTTCTCAGAATAATGGCTTCATGTATCCCAATGATCTCCTGAGCTCACTGGCTTCCTGGTGCAGTGGAAGAGAGTTCATCTAGCCCAGCCAATCAGGATCACCAGCTGGATGCGCCAGAGTCTCTTGTGGTAGACGAAACTAGAAACGCTAAATGGTATCGTCCATTAGGGCTGCAGCCATGGATCATTAACACAGATGCAAGTGCAGCAGGGTGGGGTGCCCCCTTGCGAACAACTCAAGATCCAGGGCAGAGGGGAAATTCCCACTCATGGCCTAATTTCCAATATTCTGGAACTTCGAGCAGCATTCATGGCATTGGCCACCTTGCTGCCTGACATACAGGATCGTCCAGTCCTGATTTGTCTGGCCAACACAGCAGCAGTGTCCTACATACAGTGACAAGGCGGGATGCACAGCCAATCCCTCTTGAGAGAGGTGGAACTGATCATGATATTGTCACAACAATATCTCCCAGATTCAATGGCCCTTTATCTTCCAGGCTGTCAGGACTTGGAATCAGGATCGCCTATCCAGACACCTCAAGGATCCCAACGAATGGTCCCTTCACCCCAAAGTGTTCAAACAGATCATCTATGAGTAGGGGTGTCCACAGCTGGATATTTTTGCCTCATCAACCAACTGCAAGGTGAGCCAGTTCCTCTCACACTACCCTCATCCATTAGCTGAGGGGACAGATGCCTTGATTGATCCTTTGGTTGCAAAACTGCCCTATGCCTTCTTTCCAATTTCTTTAATCCTGAAATTCCTGAGGGGATTGTTGACAGAGAATTTGACAGTCATCGCAGTATTGTCTTACTGGCCTCGCAGACCATGATTCTCTCTGGCGTGGCCCACCAGTCATTCTGCTGGTGACTCCTCATCTCCTGTCACAAGGAGATATCCTACATCCGCAACCATCACAACTGGCCTTAGTGACCTGGAAATTAGTTAGGATGTTCTCCAGAGGTTATTAGGACTTTACAAAACTACAGAAAGGGGTCAACCAATGCCATCTACTCCAGAATATGGGATACAGTGCCTTGCAAAAGTATTCAACCCCCTTGGCTTTTTACCTATTTTGTTACATTACAGCCTTTTGTTCAATGTTTTTTTTAATCTGAATTATATGTGATGGATCAGAACACAATAGTCTAAGTCGGTGAATTAAAATTAGAAAAATATATACATAAAACTATTTTTCAGAAATATAAAACTGATCATTGGCATGTGCGTATGTGTTCACCCCCTTTGTTATTAAGCCCATAAAAAGCTCTGGTGCAATCAATTACCTTCAGAAGTCACATAATTAGTGAAATGATGTACACCTGTGTGCAATCTAAGTGTCACCTGATCTGTCATTACATATACACACCTTTTTGAAAGGCCCCAGAGTCTGCACCACTAACCAAACACTGCCATGAAGACCAAGGAACTCTCCAAACAAGAAAGGGACAATGTTGTTGAGAACTCAGGGTTAGGTTATAAAATATCCAAATCGTTGATGATCCCTAGGAGCACCATCAAATCTATCATAAGACACAGGCAGAGAGGCGCCTCTGTGTTTAGATATAGGACAAGTTTAATGTAAATGAAAAATACACAGGCAACTCACATTTGTGAAGTCATAATAAGCATTGGTCCCAGCATAGGGGTATCATCAGTGTATTCAGTCCATTCCTGCTTTGTGGGTGCTCTTGACTCGCTACAGACACCAATGGATGGTCATCGGCCGGCCGCAGTGGAGGTTTATTCAGAACGAGACTTGAGGTGCAGATGGTTTGCAGGCGCCTTCTTCAAGCTAATTGATGGGATGCTTACAATGTAAAGTATAGGAATGGGAGTGGCCAAGGTGAGGAATGCATAGTGATTGGTCAGCACATCGTGGCAATCTACCAGTGGCAATTCAAACACTAGGCAGTGGCATAGCATAGTAGTGATCATGGACGGGGACAAATGAATTTTGATACGTGGCCAAATCCATTATTTTGAGATAAACATGGGATTTACAAATATTAAAAGGCAATGATAAGCAATCACAGATATATAATAAAATGCATAACAACAATTAACATTGTAAAACAGCCCTGAGTGTGGGTCCCCCCTTCATCATCACCCCATATGGTCCGTGGACTTTTTAAATAACATTACAAAACTCCAGTCTTATGGTTATGTTTACTGTGCATATATTAATTGTACAGCACATTACCTAATACTGGGGGAAACTTACTGCTCTAGTTCTCTGCGCCTTTACTTGTATATAAATCTATCATAACCAAACGGAAAGAACATGGCACAACAGCAAACCTGCCAAGAGACGGCCGCACACCAAAACTCAGGGCCGGGCAAGGAGGGCATTAATCAAAGAGGTAGCACAGAGACCTAAAGTAACCCTGGAGGAGCTGCAGAGTTCCACAGCAGAGACTGACGTATCTGTACATAGGACGACAATTAGCCAAAGGCTCTATAGAGTTGGGCTTTATGGCAGAGTGGTCAGAAGAAAGCCATTACTTTCAGAAAAAAACAAAATGGCACGTTTTGAGTTTGTGACCCCAGGCGACGTCATCCTATGATGAAACGCGCATCGGGTGGCTAGGACGTGCTGACGCAATCACGTTGGGATCCTGAGCGAACGGGCGCCCGCTTGCCGGCCAGCATACATGCTCTTTTTATCTTGTGTTTGTAAGTGTTTTCTATTTACTATTTATTAAAGTGATATATCAGGTTTACATTTATGGGAAGTCCCTTTGCTTTTCTTTCTGAGTGACTATTATATAATAGCTCTACTATTGTGAGTCTCCTCGGCTAACCATTAGGGGTGTGTGTCCCTGACCTGCTGTCCTCTGAATTGATAACGTGGGATCTGCCATTGGGACCCTGTCGGGTGTTGTTTGCAAGCTGTTGATGCTTGCCATCTGGTAAGCGTGCATTCTTTATGGTGTTCCACACTTATTGGTGACGGAAGATTACATGATTCATCATATTCACTTACCATTTGGACTATTTGAACTTTCTACTCAAGATAAACTTTTATAATCACTCAAGATTTTTTATTCATCTATTTTTACTCATTTATTCTTATTAATTTTCATTAATTTTCAAGAATTGGTATTGATTATATATTTATCAATTTTATTTAATTTATTCACTCAATATTGATTTGCGGGATCACATTTGTTCACTTATTTATTTAGAGTATTTTATTAATTAATCCATTAATTCATACATTTTTTTTCTTTGGTTTAATAACGGGTGTATTATTGTAAGCGCAGCCACTTTTTCTTTTTTCTCTGTGATTTTGTGTGTATCACACTTAGTAGCTGCTGCTATATATATATGTTTGATTATATTTTTTTCACTAGGTAGGTAGGAGCGCAGTATTTTTTCCTTTTCCCAATTCATGTTATTTCCAGGTTCTGAGGCAACAAAGCACGAAAAATGCCAAAGGGGGTGAATACTTTTACAAGGCACTGTAGAGTCACAAGCTTTGCTGCCGGATGTCATTTTGACAATAGTGACCCGAATGTGTCTCAAATACTGTCTTTTCTACAAACCGGATTGGATTTGGGGCTCAGCCTAAGTTTGCTTAAGGTGCAGATTTCAGCCATCTTGGCTTTTACCCAAAATAAATGGGCAGCAATCCTACTGTTGGAATGCTTCATGAGAGCGTTACTTAGACAACACCCTCCCAAGAGAAATAGGTTCATTCAATGGAACCTGGCAGTAGCCCTCAGTTTTCTAGCAAACTCTCCTTGTGCTCCCACGGAAGACTGTTCACTATGGGATATCACCTTAAAAAACGCATTCCTAATAGCCATAACTTCAGAGAGAAGGGTGTTGGAACTCCAAGCATTGGGAGCAGCCAAACCTTATACCATATTCTGCCCAGACAGGCTTGTGCTAAGACCATTGGATCACTTTGTCCCAAAAGTGGCATCAATATTTCACCTCTCCAATCAATGGGTCCTTCCAGCCTTCCCAGCAGAAGCAGATGCTGGCCTGCACAGGTTAGGATTTGAGGACTTTGGGAATACCCATCTCCGGGCTACTTCTTCAGTCAGACAGACTTATTATACCTTTGGAAAATTTAAAGTAAAAAGGGCCTCTACCAGAACCATCTCAGCCTGGATTGTAAAAAAATATTTACTGTGCATATAGAGAGGCCAGGAAAGACCCTCCAGGGGTGGTTAGCGCTCACTCAACCAGGGGAATGTCTTCTTCTTGGGCAGTATGGGCAGGATTGTCTCTGGAGACAGTATGCAAAGCGGATTGCTGGTCATCCCATCACATGTTCCTGAAACACTACAGGGTGGATCCAGCAGCTCTTACTACAGTAGAGTTTGGGAGGAAAACTATCCAAACGTCTATGTCTATTGTGAAATAAAGACTAAGTTTGCAGCATTAAACCCTCCCTCTCAAAAGCTCATTATTTAACATATGTATGCTGCCATGTTGGCTTCAGCAAAATGGAAAATTGTATCAAATACTTACTGTAATTTTCCTTTCTTGACGCCAATACATGGCAGCATACAAACCCTCCCTCTCATCTTTGTGCTTTATACAGAGAATGGGGGAGGTAGCTCTCAGTCAGACTTTTATATAGAGCTAAACAGGTCCTGTGGGTGGGGCAATGGATACAATTTTCCATTTTTACTTGTGTCTGAGTTGGTGTTGCAGAGTTCCCCTCACTTCCTGTCTGGTAAACCATTCTCAGCAGGACAGGAAGTGAGGTGAACTCTCTCTTATGGAGCCCCAGATAGCAATAAAAGCTGACAGATGTTCTAACCTTTTCTTGCTTCCAAAACTAATTTGTGGCGTGTCGTACACTTTAGTTAGTGGAAAGCTGCTTATATACATTTATCAGTATAGGATTTAAATGTTCATTCAGGTTTTAGGGGAAGTTCTCACCTCTGACTATATACTACAGTGACATACTTCTGTTCACTAGAAATCACAGTATGTGTATTATGGGATGAAATCAGTGCAGAGCAGCAAGGACTCACTGTCACAGCAAAGTTTTCAGTTTCGTTTCCTAGCTCTGCTGTTGAAACATAACTGAGTTTCACTGCAAGTAATTTAAATTGATAGCTTCCTGTTCTCAGGATGTTTTCAATGCCAAGCCCTTCTTCTGCATATCTTTCATCATCATTGAAAGCATTCCTTTATTTTTGTGTAATTAGGGTTGGGGTGAGTTGCATATGCAGTTTATAGGAAATAACAATAGATTATAAAAATAATGTGTATAAATAAAGCAATGTCTTGCTGTGGTGCATTTCTAGTGCCACATTTTTATTAGTGCAAGGCAGATAAGGATAGACACCTACACGATGAAACAAAAAAGGAAATTAAAGTGCCATGCCACTGCTAAGAAGTCCAGGTACAACTTTATTCTAATAAAAGTTATGGGAACAATACCAAAGTCCCCCTGCTTTTTATTGGAATAAAGTTGTATCTGGACCTTTTAGCAGTGGTGTGGTGATTCAACTCTGCAAGCCATGGGAATCCTCAGGGGTGTAGAAGCCCCCCCATGGGAACCAGATCATTTACATCAGCATCAATACTTAGGGCACTTTCACATTGAGGTGGTGGGGGCGGTAAAGCGCCGCTAGTTGCAGCGGCACTTTACAGCTGCTTAAAAAGGGTTTAAAAGGCCCGCAGGCACTTTGGTAGCGCTGCCCATTGATTTAAATGGGCAGGGGTGGTTTAGGAGTGGTGTATACCCAGCTCCTGCACAGCCCCAAAGATGCGGCTTGCAGGACTTTTTTTTCTCGTCCTGCAAGCGCACCACTCCAGTGTGAAAGCACTCAGGCTTTCACACTGGGGCTGCCGGTGAGACAGTTTTCAGATGCTATTTTTAGCACTAAAGTGCCTGAAACGCCTCAGTGTCAGAGTAGCCTAAAGATAGTAATACCAGTGAGATACCCCTACGAGTTCAGTGCAATTTTTCTTATCCTGCTTATTTTCCTCCTTTTCCTCAACTTACATGATGAATCCTTGTATTGGTGAGCCGATCACAATCCATGGACCGATGACGAATAGATCTTGTTAAATTGAGCCATGCAGTGGATGGGATAGAGATCAGGCAGAGTAAATAAATGGAAACATTTCATAAAATAAACCAGAAGAATGTTATTGGTCCCTCATGAAAATGCTAGTTGCCTGGCTATCATGCACACACTTTGTGTTTAAGACCTTGCCGTTGCTTCCCAGCAGCTGTTTGAATAGGTGTTAATGCTAGAAGGAGGCTTCCTGCTGGCATTGGCTGTCACAGTGGTCACATGATTGGGAGCCCAGTCTGCTGGCTCCAGATTGCAAACAGCAACTGGGAGCTGTTGAAGCCAAGCCAGAAAATGTGCTGGAAGTGTGCAGACTGTATGCTCTTAGTACAGAATCTCAGAGCCCCATGGATACATATACGCAAGTGATGGGAGTTAAGGCCCACTCACCTTGCAGCTGCATACATGCGATACCTGACAAAAAGAGGTTAAAACTTCAAGTAACTGCTCTAAAATAAGGATACATATTTAGCCACCCTGTTTTTAAACAAGGGTGACTATCCAAAGTTAGTCTTGCTGGGTGGTAGTCAGCCCAGACTGATTTAAAGTCTGTTCACTTGATTTTCCTCTAAACTTAGTGGAGCTGTGGTTTCTCTCTGCTGCCAGTATGTGTCACTGGTACTTATTTCATTAGTGTGAGAGACCACAGTAGGCCTGAGTTATGAATATTTATGTTTCCTCTAGAAAACTAGTAGGAGTTTTATTGCCACTGGTGCATGCTGGGGGAGATCATAAATATGTTGGGTGGACTATGAGAGATGTCTCCTCCCCTTGGTCTGGAGCCTGGAGAGGGTGAGCGAGGAACAGCTGAGTGACTAGGCCAGGGGCCTGAGAGGCCTTCGTGTGTGCTTGGTACCGAGGCCTGGGTGAACTTTAGGAGCCTACAGGGATTTGGAAGGAAGAAGTGTTGCCTGGGATGGACTACCAGAAGTGACTCTGCCTCTAGAGGTCCTGTGAGGGGGAACTCATGGGGAGGCTGGAAAAGCATCAAAAGAGATCACTGAGGATACTGTGGCTATCAGAGATGCTGTTGCTTTTGGACACTGTCGCTTCTTTCGGAAAGGTACAGGATGCTGGTTTTAGCTTAAAGGCCCTTTCTTCCTGTACTGAGGTTTGTTGCTGGAGTTTGAGTTTGCAAGTCAGTAATGGGAGCTCTGAGTTCCCTACCCCTTTCTCTCATGAGTTGCATCAATAAATAAAGTCTCTGAAAATTGTCCTTAAAGTGACTGGTGCCCAACTAGTTTCACACCCTCACCAACCATGGACTGAGCCCTGGGAAAATGCTAACCCACCCTGTCTCTGTGGTACTCCACCTGTCTTTGGGAGTCAGAGGATGCTACACACTTAAAGGCATCTGATTAAACTCTGTTGTAATATGTTGTAGGATGTAGGATGTCCACGCCAACTCAACTGAATGTCTGGTCAATATGTTACATTAATACAACATCCTACATGAATCGGCCAACATATTACAACAAACTCCAGCCTTTATAATCCGCATACTCATTCCATTACCATGATTCAGAAAGTAAGTGACCTGTAGATAAGCCTAGCAGCCAGGTAACTAGAATTTAGAATGTCTGCAAAATGCAGCCTCCCATAGATGCATAGTGTCCTGAGATCACAGCATCACCCTTATTTGAGCCACTGAGCGTGCACAGTAATTCAAAATGGTATAAGTGAGAGGAGGGCTACCAAGAGTTGGCAGTTCCCACATAATAGGGGGTGGGGTGCCCAGAAAGTGGGAGTCATCTGCACAGGACTACCTGAAAAGTGTTCGGATCAGGGCAGGGCCATCTGTCAAGAGGGTGTGATATGCAAGGCGAAAAAGGGGACATGTATAGCCGCCATATTTTCTAATACAATGTTTATTGTGAATAGGGATGAGCTTTCTGTTCGGGTTGAACATGGGCTCCATGACCTGCATGCTTTGGCCAATCCTAGCTCCCTCACCTAAGAGAGCCATAATTGGCCAAAGGCAGGGTCCCTTTTGCTAATCATGGCTCAGGGAGACTAAGTCCACGCCCCACACTATATAAAGCTGCTTGCACGTCAGCCGTGTAGTGTGTTGTTGGCGTGGATGGAGAGAGAGTGTCATTTAGATTAAGCAGGCAGGCAGGTTATTCAGTTAGCTGCAGTGCATTTAATATATATACAGACAGTCTCGTGTGTGTGTGTGTGTGTGTGTGTGTGTATATTAGGGATGAGCTTCGTGTTCGAGTCGAACGTACGTTCGACTCGAACATTGGCTGTTCGTGCGTTCGGCGAATTCCGAACGTTTTGGCCGTTTGCGTCAAAATTCGAGTGACGCGCGCGCGGACCACAATGCGCTGCGTTGGCGCAGTGCATTGCTGTCCGATGATTGGCCAAGCATGCACTGTGACCCCGCATGCTTGGCCAATTGCAGCGCCGGCAGCGAGGAGAGCCATGATTGGCCACAGGCATCCTGCCTGTGGCCAATCATAGCTCAGACTGTGTAGTGCACGCCCCACACTATAAAAGGCCGCCTTTAAGGCGGCCTCCTGTAGTGTGTTACTTTGCATCTGAAGCAGTGGGTGTTCTGTGTACCTTCAACACAGTACACACCAATCGTTTTTGGCTGATTTCCTATCTTGCTGCTGTGTAGTGGTTGTTGTCTGTGCCCTGACTGCAGTATACACCACTATATTCACCTCACCTATATAGCTAGTGATCTAGCTTTAACCACTTAACAACTGCCCATTGCCGATTAACGGCTTCAGGGCGGTTGTTTAACTCAGAGAGGCCGTTAATTAACGGCCTCCCAGAATTCTGCTCTCGCGTGCCCCGAGGTGTGCGCACTCGAGAGCATCCGTGACCGCCGGGTCCATAGGACCCGGCGCATCACGGTAAACGGCCGCTCATAGCGGCCGTTTACCACGTGATTGCTCCGTCAAATGACGGAGTGATCACTTGGAAACAAACTGGCGTCATGTTATGACGCCTGTTCCTCCCTCCCCTTTCTGTACCGATCGGTACAGCGGAGGGGAAAGAGATCGGTGTCAGCAGCGATGTGGGCTGCATCTGCAGTGCCCACATCGCTGCTCACCGAATTTAACCCCTCAATTCCCTGCCAATACTCTGCAATACCAGTGCATACTCTGCAGTACCCTGCCATTACTCTGCAGTACCCCGCCATTACTCTGCAGTACCCCGCCATTACTCTGCAGTGCAGTACCCTGCCATTACTCTGCAGTGCAGTACCCCGCCATTACTCTGCAGTGCAGTACCCCGCCATTACTCTGCAGTGCAGTACCCCGCCATTACTCTGCAGTGCAGTACCCTGCCATTACTCTGCAGTACAGTACCCTGCCATTACTCTGCAGTGCAGTACCCTGCCATTACTCTGCAGTGCAGTACCCTGCCATTACTCTGCAGTGCAGTACCCCGCCATTACTCTGCAGTGCAGTACCCCGCCATTACTCTGCAGTGCAGTACCCTGCCATTACTCTGCAGTGCAGTACCCTGCCATTACTCTGCAGTGCAGTACCCTGCCATTACTCTGCAGTACCCTGCCATTACTCTTCAGTACCCCCCATTACTCTGCAGTAACCCCCATTACTCTGCAGTACCCCCCAATACTCTGCAGTACCCTGCCATTACTCTGCAGTACCCCGCCATTACTCTGCAGTACCCCCCATTACTCTGCAGTAACCCCCATTACTCTGCAGTACCCCCCACTACTCTGCAGTACCCGTCATTACTCTGCAGTACCCCCAATACTCTGCAGTACCCTGCTATTACTCTGTAGTACCCCGCCAATACCCCGCCAATACTCTGTAATACCCTGCCATAAATTGCCATACCCAGCCATACTCAGAGATACCCAGCCATACTCGGTGATACCCTGAAGTACCCAGCCATAGACGCCCCCCACCCCTCACCGCCCTCTGGTGCTTCTACCAACTCGCCAGTACGATCAAAGCCAGAATCTTTTTTTTAATTTTTTATTTCAGGCTTCCCAGCCTAGAGGTGAGATGTGGGGTCATATTGACCCCCCAGATTTCACTGTAAAGAGGACCTGTCATCCCATATTCCTATTACAAGGGATGTTTACATTTCTTGTAATAGGAATAAAAGTGATCAAAAATATATTTTTGGGAAAAAAAATGTCAAACTAAAATAAAGTAAAATGAACAATAAAAAAATAAAATAAAAATTAAAGCGCCCATGTCCCCATGTGCTCGCATGTGCCACACATGTGAGGTATCGCCGAGAATGTTAGAGCGAGAGCAATAATTCTAGTCCTAGACCTCCTCTGCAACTCAAAACATGTAACCAGTAAAAAAATATTTAAAGCGTCGCCTATGGGGATTTTTTAAGTAGCGACGTTTGGCGCCATTCCACGGGCATGTGCAATTTTGAAGAGTGACATGTTTGATATCTATTTACTCAGCATAACTTCATCTTTCACTTTATGCAAACATTGGGCTAACAAGTGGTTAATAATAGAGCTTGCAGCCAGTAGTGTTAGGCGTGCTGTCTGCGTGCTCTGTACCCAGTACATACCGCTATAATATAGGGCAGGCCCCTACTTTCAAACATCCAACTTACAAACATCTCCTACTTGCAAACGCAAGGAGACAGCAGCAAGTGAGATGAAAAAAGATGGACGACAAAACAAATTATACAGGGGTGATAACCCTTCCCTATGTTTTCCAAAAAGCTTAAAGATAGTTTTTTTGACTGGAGCTACACTTTAAAAATGTACCGGTTGAAAATGACAAACAGATTCAACTTAACACAACAAACCTACACAGTCCCTGTCTTGTTTGCACCGCCTGTATACTGCTGTTCTGAGTATATAGGGCCTGGGGGCCACACGCATTTCCTTTTTTTAATATGGGTACGGGGTTCCCCTTAATATGTGTACAAGACCCAAATAGGCTGGTAATGGGCAGGGAGGGCTACCCATGCCATTTTTCTGAATGATTTTCAACCATATTGCAGGAACCAGATATAACATTAAAACCGCAAGCAGTTTTAAATGGTGTTATTTCCGTTTAATGTCATTTTGTGCAGGGACTGTTCTAAACACGGGAAACACGTGGCACTTCACAGGCATACTATAGACACCCCCCAGGCACCATATTTAAAGGAATATTTCACTTTTTTTTTTTCACTTTAATCGTCATTAAAATCACTGCTCCCGCCAAAACGGTAGTTTTTAAAACTTTTTTTTGCAGTGACCCATGTCCCCTGAGGCAGGAGGCAGGTCGCCAAACCCTTTTTAGCACACTATCTTGCATATTAGCCGTTAAAATTAGCACTTTCCAATTCGAACGTTCGAGTCCCATAGACTTCAATGGGGTTCTAACGTTCGTACCGAACGCGGGGGTCGTTCGCAAGTTCTGGTGCGAACCGAACCGGGGGGTGTTCGGCTCATCCCTAGTGTATATATATATATATATATATATATATATATATATATATATATATATATATATATATATATATATATATACATATAGACACACACACACTCGAGACTGTCTGTATATATCTTAAATACACTGCAGCTGCACACAGCCCATATAACGAGGGGCTGGTGAGAGTAGAGAGTGGAGGATGGTGGAGTGTGAGCAGCTTGCTGCTGCTGCTGTGTGAAGACAGACCTGTGTATGTAGAGTGGTCATCCATGTGAGAGATTGTAGCCTGTGTAAGGGGGATTCTTTGCCCAGGGACTGGGAAAGGCTGGCCAGCCTTAAGAGTCGAGAAGACTACGGTGAGTCCAGGGGGCTGGAAAGAAGCAACAAGTCTGTTGGGAGCAAGCAGAGGAACTGCTGACAAGAGAGAGCCAGGTGGCTTGGTATGTTTTCATTTATGAGTGCTGAATGAAGTTAAACCCCTGCCTGGGATTCCTGGATGGACTTTTGTTTTGTTTTTCCCTTTAATAAACGGGTATATATATAATCTCCACTGTATCCAGTTTAGCTATATCTGACTGCAGGCCGTTCCTGGAGTACTTTTTGTAATATACTTCAGGCGGTGTACACAGTACTGTGCACCCATAGTGCAGTTGCTACTACTTTTCTGGTGGTGTACACAGTACACAATACATACAGTGCACCCATAGATGTTGTTACACTTCTGTTGGTGTACACAATACATACAGGGCACCCATAGTTGTTATGAGGTCACTGAGTCTACTGATAAAAGAGAGGAGGAGGAGGAGGCACATCTCCAATGAGGCAGCGTGCCCTTTCAGGGGCAGCTTAAGGGCAGCCACCCTATTGCATCACACCGCAGAGCTAAGCAGGTGCAGGGCGCTGCTGACTCCCCACATATTTAGAAAAGTTCTTTGGTGTGGGCCTTCTTTGATACGTGTGCAGCAGATCGCACCATTGCTGTTTGCAACATATGTCTGAAGCGTATCAAGTGTGGCCAAAAAAGCAGCCGCTTGGGCACTACATGCTTGACCAGACATATGCGACCTCCCATGCAGTCTGTTGGCAACAGCACTTAAAAGACCCACATCAAAGAACAAGGTGAACCTCTCCTTGCTCCTCATCAGCTGGGATCTCCAACCCCACTATACCTCCAGTCCTCTCAGAAACCTGACATGATAGGAATGAAGGTATAGAAATAGGTGTCCCAAGTACTTGCGGCCAATCTGCTAGCGGTACACCAACATTGGATTTTAGCAGGCAAATTTCCCTACCCCAGTTGCTAAACCGTTGAAAGAAATTCAGTCCCAGCCATCCACATGCTCAGCATCTGAATGCTAGCTTGGCCAAATTGGTAGCAGTGCAACTGCTGCCTTTTCAGCTGGTAGACTCTGCCCCCTTTTGAGAATTTGTGGAATGTGCGGTACCTCAGTGGCAGGTTCCCAAACACCATTTCTTTTCATGGAAGGCCATTCCGGTTCTCTACCAGCATGTGGAAGGCAATGTATTGGCCTCGTTGGACAGGGCGGTCAGCAATAAGGTGCATATTACTTCTGACTCATGGTTCAGCAGGCATGGACAGGGATGTTATCTTTCTTTCACAGTGCACCTGGTAACTCTGCTGGGAAAGATGCAGGACAGGGTTCAGTATTGTTGGAGCTTGTTCTGCCACCACACCTCTAAAATGCTTGTTGTGATTCTTCCACAGCTCTCTCCTCCACTCCCTCCTCCTTTTCTTCTTCTAAGGCCTCTTCCTCAGCAGATTTTTCCTCTGAACCAGCAATGCTCTGTAGGCATTCAAGGGGCTATGCAAGCACTCAGGCAAAAAAATGCCATGCGGTGCTTGAGTTGGTTTGCTTAGGGGACAGGCACCACACTGGGGCAGAGATTCTGTCAGCACTTTAGGGGCAGGCTCAGAGGTGGTTGATGCCATGCCATCTTCAGCAAGGAATGGATGTATGCGACAATGGCACCAACCTCCTCTCCGCCCTCCGACAGGGACATTTGACCCATGTTCCCTATTTGGCTCACGTCCTGAATTTGGTGGTGCAGCAGTTCTTGAGAAGGTAATCTGGCTTACAGGATCTCCTGAGGCAGGCCAGGAAAGTCTGCGGTCATTTCCACCGGTCATATAATGCCAGTGCTCGGCTGGCTGACATTCAAAGAGAATGCAACCTGCCCAAGAACCACCTCATTTGTGACATGTCCAAAAGGTGGAACTCAATGTTGGCAATGCTGCAGCAGCTGCACATGCAACAGAGGGCCATCAATGAGTACCTTTGTGAGTATGGCACCAGGACAGGGTCAGGGGAGCTTGGCTTTTTATCACCACACCAGTGGCTACTGATCAAGGATGCATGCACTGTCCTGTCACCATTTGAGGAGGCCATGAGGATTGTGAGCAGTGACAGTGCATGCATCAGTGATACTGTACCTCTTGTCTTCCCGTTGGAGCACATGCTTCTTGGAATAATGGACAGGGCATTTGAGGCAGAACAGCGGGAGGAAGAGAAGGACATCCTTACCTCTCAAGGCCCCCTTTATCCAGATACTAGTATTCCTGCAGGCCCACTGATCACACAGGAAGAGGAGGAGGAGGAGGATTGTGTCAGCATGGAGGTGGAGGATAACACTCAGCATCAGTAGCAGTCTTTAAGGGATCGTTTGCAGTCCCCAGAAACCCATGGAGTTTTACGTGGCTGGGAGGAGGTGGTTGAGGATCATGTGATCCTTAATGACCCAGAGGACTCAGGATCGAATGCCTCTGCAAACTGTATGGCCTTCCTGCAAAATCTGCGAAAGGACCCTAGAATTTGTGGTATCAAAGAGAGGGATCATTACTGGCCGACAACCCTTCTTGATCCACGTTACAAGGGTAAGGTTGCAGAACTTATCCAGCCTTTGCAGAGGGAGCAGAGGATGAAACATCTTCGGGAGGCCTTGCAGAAAGGTTTGTGCAATGTGTTTCCAGAACCTGGGAGGTTACAATTTCCTGGTGCTGGACAACGTGTTGCTGAGGCTTTGTTCAGTCACAGAAAGAGCAGTGGAGAAGGTGGTCGGCTGGCCGATGCCTTCAGACAATTCTACAGTCCTCGGCGCCCAGGTCTGATCAGTTCTAGCAACCATCACCAGCGTATGAATTACATGGTATAGGAATATCGGGGGGTAAGATCTGCCTTGGAGACCTGTCCACCAGAACATCCACTGGGTTACTGGGTCTTGAAAATGGACCACTGACCAGAGCTTGTTCAATATGCAATTGAGCTACTGGCCTGTCCTGTATCGAGCGTTCTTTCTGAATGCACATTCAGTGCTGCTGGAGGCTTTGTAACCGATCACAGAGTGCGCCTGTCCACAGACTCTGTTGATCGGCTCACATTCATAAAAATGATTCAGTCTTGGATCACAACTACCAAGCCTCTGATGCTTATGTAACCGATTGTTTTTTCTATGGATGTGGGATCCCTTGAATACTGCATATGCTGAGTGACTATCCTATTCCTCCTCAATCTTCATGATGATAGCTTCTAGGAATATTTTTGGTTCACGGCACCACCACCAAGGCCCAATTTTTCTGCCCCTGTTTAACTCGTAATTACAATTTTTGACCTAATATTTCACAGGCCTGTTCCTGCGCTCAACAAAAGTATCTGTGAGGCTTTACAGTGTTGTGCCACCACCACCACCACCGCCTTAGGCTCAATTTTTATGCCCCTGTTTAACAGGGGCACGTAATTGCAATTCTTTATATAATATTTCACAGAAGGGCCTGTTCCAGTGCCCACCAAGAATAACTGAGGGCTTACAGTGTTCTGGTACCACCAACACCCCAATTTTCCACAGAGTGTATAGGGCAGGCCGTATAGCATATACAGGCGGTCCCCTATTTTCAAACATCTGACTTACAAATGACTCCTACTTAGAAACGGAGGGAGACAACAGGAAGTGGGAGGAAATCTACCCCAAGGAAGGGAAATTCTTCCTGTAAGAGTTAATATGGGAAAAAGGTGTCTCCACTGATTCTTTATCACCAATCCTTGTTTCCCTAATAACCCAAAATTTTCTAAATCCAATTGTCATTGGGACAGAAAGTGAGTTGAAATCTTCTGAACAGGGGCACAGACGGGAAAACAAATGTTACAGGGGTGATGGTAACCCTTCCCTTCCAAAAAGCTTAAAAATAGATTTTTTGTCTGGAGCTACACTAACAAAATGTACCTGTTCCAAATTACAAACAGATTAAACTTAAAAACAAACCTACAGTCCCTATCTTGTTTGTAACCCTGGGACCGCCTGTATGCTGCTGCTGTTCAGAGTATATACGGCCTTATTTTTCAATTTGGGTGCGGGGTTCCCCTTAATATCCATACCAAATGCAAAGAGCCTGGTAATGGGCTGAGGGGGGGGGGGGGGGGCAACATTATATTACAGCCTTTAGAAATGTCATTTTGTGCAGGGACTATTCTAAACACACGAAAAATTTGCCACTTTACAGGCATACTATAGTCACCCCCCCCAGGCATGATATTTAAAGGAATATTTCACTTTTATTGTTTCACTTTAAAGAGGAGTTTCCCCTAAAAAAAAAAAAAAAAATTTAAAGTCAGCAGCTACAAATACTGCAGCTGCTGACTTTTAATAATCGGACACTCACCTGTCCCAGGGCCCCCCTCCTCTCTGCGGCACCAGCTTTGCAACTGCCGGGCACCCACTGCACATGCACCAGCGGCGCCGCGTGCCGTGATTAACCGTGCAGTCATCTGGGACCTGTCACGTGTCCCAGATGACTGACAAGAGGGAGGGGGCGGAGCTCAGCCTTTCCTGCACTGAGGGTAAGTGACGTCAGGAGCCCAGGCACTGAAGGAGGTAGACTACGAGGGACCCCTAGCAACAGGCATTTAGAGGTGAGTTAAATTTTTGTTTTTTTCCAAATGTTTTTTTTATTTTAAGCTTTTTTTTTTTTTTTTTTTTTTGGTGTGTGGAACACCACTTTAACCATTATTAAAATCACTGCTCCTGAAAAAATTTTCATTTTTAAAACTTTTTTTGCATTGATACATGTCCCCTGGGGCAGGACCCGGGTCCCCAATCACTTTTTATGACAATAAGTGCTCATGCACACGGACGTTTTAAAAAACTGGCTGCAAAGCTAGCTCCGATGCCTGGAAAAATTGTTGTTAAAAACGTGATTTTTACCGCGTTTTGCATTGGCGTTTTTGCGCGTTTTTTAGTGTTAGCGTTAAGTAGCGTTTTTTAAGAAACACATCTCTTGGCTATAGCACTCAGAAAACAAAGAAAATATGTTGCGCGTTTATGCGCGTTTTTGCGCGTTTATGCGCGTTTTTGCGCGTTTTCCCGCGATTCGCGTTTTTACAGCTCTAGCTCCACGCCACGGAACGCACTGGTCCTGGGTTTTTTTTACAGCTTAAAAACGCCTATGCCATTTGCAGCTCAAAAACGCCTAGGTGGGCATGAAGCCATAGACTAACATGGACAGCCGTTTTTAAGCTGCAAAAAAAGCTCAAAAAAGTGGCTGTAAAAACGTCCGTGTGCATGAGGCCTAACTTGCATATTAGCCTTTAAAATTAGCACTTTAGGTTTTCACGTTTGAGTCCCATAGACTTTAATGGTGTTCTCACAATTTTTTGCCTGTTCGCATGATCTGCTGCGAACCGCACCGGGGGGTGCTCATACCTAATTGTGAATATCCTAAATCACTTATGATCTCACTGAGTGCTAGGGACTATGGGCAAAAAAGTCAAACTGTCCCTGTCACTGAATTAAGTTTATGTTTTTATTTAGCATCTACAAGGCAAATGTATCCTAGCTCTTGATAAAATAACTTTCCTTATCTGCAACTATTTTATGTACTGACAGTTTATCTAGTACGTGCCAATTTCTTTCTGGGAAAGTTGTGGTCAGTGTTTTTATATGTGTTAGATATTTTTATAAAGGATTAAACTGCGTAGGTGCTGTGTAGTTGTACATAGGCTCATGAAAACATACTGGATTGCTGAGCAGCAAATTATACATATTAATTTTTTTTGTTTGATATGTACACAGATTATAATAAATATGGGATGCTTAGTCCCCATTCAAATGGGGGGGGGGGGGGCAGTTCTTGCTGCACATCTAAAAAGTGATCTGCTGCGGATCGTTTTTTCCAGGGCAGTTGACAGGTGGCTTGGAGGCAATATGTTGTATTGCACATGGTTGCAGGATGGTTGTGGTTTGGACCCATTTACTAGAATGGGTCACGTTTAGGGGCGATACTGTCTGCCAAATGTGAAATGGGGTTTAATCTCTGCCGCGCCCATGAAGCACAGGATCATGCCAGCGACATGTGCACAGCACTGAACAGCTGCGTGTCCTTCCTTAGGAGTGTAACACTACCCTCATAATGGCCGCTGATAGAATCTGTACCCCACTGGTTCCCCCGACTCTGCAAATCTTCCATCGCGTCTGACACCCTGGGTTCAGTCATTTTTACCAATGGTTACCAATAATAAAAGACTTGCACAATATCAATGGAACCGTTTGTTTTACTGTAGTAAAATGGACACCTGAATGTGTAAAATGTAGCACTGTAGATTATCGAGGTATTGTTATCTGAACAATATAACACTGTGAGATTCTTGCAATAATAAAAGGAAGTACAAAGTACACAGTATGATTCAAACGTAGTCAAACCCTTATACGTTCACAGAGACCTATGTGAACAGGTCAGCAGAGGTGTAGGGAACTGGCACTTTATTTTCTTTGTCAGATTCACTCTCATTGACCCATAGGCCATTAACATTAATACAACATAACCCAACACTATGCAAAATAATTTATCTAAATTGGCCGGCTCCTTTAAATCGAGTTTCAGAGGATAAAAGTAGATCTTTTTGTGCTAAATAACTTCAGTCACTTGAGCAAATAAGGAGAGGATATAAAGGTTGAAATGTTACTCCTTGGAATCTGGCAGTCTTCAGCTAGCTTTATAGTGTTATGAATAAAGTATTCCTGGATAGTTAAAGGGGTTGTAAAGGTAATTTTTTTATTTTCTACATAGGTTCCTTTAAGCTAGTGCATTGTTGGTTCACTTATCTTTTCCTTCGATTTCCCTTCTAAATGTTTTTTTCTTTGTTTTCTTTGTCTAAATTTCTCACTTCCTGTTTCACCCCAGTAAGCTGTTCAGTAAGCTGTTCTGGCTGACTAACCACCAGCTCGGATGATGGTGAGAAGTTTACTGAGGAGAAACAGGAAGTGAGATATTCAGACAAAGAAAAAAAACATTTAGAAGGGAAATCAAAGGAAAAGGTAAGTGAACCAACAATGCCCTAGCTTAAAAGAACCTATGTAGAAAATAAAAAATTTACCTTTACAACCCCTTTAAGTATAACAAAGTTTGCTGATCTTTTCCCATATGGCTTTGATATTATTGTATCCGATAGGATTGCTGTTAATAAAGATGTGAATAGGATACAGATTGTAAAGACTGACTTCAGTGGCACCACAAGTACCCCGAAAGCTGGATTAAGTAGATGATGTATATACTGTATGCAGTGTTCTAATTAATCTATATGGCCAAACACCCGCTCACCACACTGGATACAGAAGCCGCTGGCAGTGATGCAGGTGATGGTGAAGAAAGCTTGTTCAGGAACTCCCCCTTGATTCTTGGATCTGGGAATGGTGTCTGACCCCGTCACAACATGCCGCAGCCCACTCGGATATGGAGTGCAGGCATCGCTGGAAGATCTGGGACAGTCTCCAGACCGCTGTTATGGAGAAGCCATGTTGTTGGCATATATCCCTTTGAATGCAGCTGTACGAATCCCCGCTGTGCGGACCACAAATCAGCAGCAGCTAACACTGACACAGCTCCTGCTGGCAGAATCCAAGCCGGCGTCCCAAGAGCGTGAAGTAGGCCATCCCTTTTATATCCTCTCCCAGTTGTCTGGTATTCTCAGCATTCTGGTAGTGGTAGTTCAGGTCAGTCCTGCTAGAATTAAGACCTTCACATTCTGAACTACACATCCCACGATGCTTTGCTCTGCTCCAAGTTTAGTCTGAAAAGAAATGACATATAGAGTTCAAGCCAACAATAAAGGGAGACAACCCCACATTAATTAACACTGTACACTGTCCCTGAATTGCAGGAACAGTAGCCAGCTGCTGGCTACAGGTGGACAGCCAGGGGCTATAAAACTGCTGAACGGCTTGCTTTTACCACCTAGTAAGGCAGATGCAGTATAATTTCTCCACTGCGGGTGACACTATTCTGCAGCAGCATTGCAGCTGGAAAGGAAGTCAAGAGGAACATTGTTCCCCTATGGTTTCCTGGGTCACTGGGGAAGTGATCCAATTGGATGTTGTGGGCCTCATGTGACTCTAGCAGCCATCTTGAGTCAGGCAGGACTTATTTAAGGCCCTGGCTCCCAGGCTTGGTGTGCATTTTGCGAGTGGGCACAGGTACCCCACCTGGTAGGGACAGAACTAGTGGCAGGGAAATGTTCCTGAAGAGCTGGGAAAGCATAGGGCTTGCAGTTTCTCTGGACATCTCGTTTGGGCACAGACTGCACTCTGCCCCTCCTAACAGGCACTGTCTCTTTGGCTATATCCTGCCCTCTACACACTGATGGATCTGTGTGTGTTTGTGGTTGGGTTGTCTTTCCATCGGGTTTATTGTGAAATGTCTTTGCATTATTTCTGTAGCACCCTGATGTTTAGACAGGGTTGCTAACAAATTTACCTGCCAAGTCATAGTTGCCTTGGCCGATTGATAGCTGATCAATTAATTTCCCCCTAATTCTGGAATTGCTGCATTTCTCTCTTCTGTCACTAGATGGCGGGGTCTCTGGTGGCATTAGATAAGACAAGGGCAATGCATGGACAGATTAGGAAAAAATGTTGCGTCTCAGCAATGAGCAGGGTTTTCTTGGGTCCCTTGGAATGCTGGGAGTGCCTTTTTATTTGGGTGGAGTCAGGTGATCGGGGTTCTGTGCCACCTGGATGGCTGCCTGGGTGGACGTGTGTTGTGCTGCCCTGGGCTGCTAGGCCAGAGTCTGAGGCCTATCCCAGGGACATCTGGCTGCTAGGCTGTCTGAGGGCCTATCCAGAAGCAAGAGAGCAGCGTAGGGTTGGGATTGCAGCTTGCAGTACAATCAGAAGTAATGGTTCTGCCGGCCGCAGAACCTGTTGTGGTCGGAGGTAGAGGGGAAGCTATCACCACCTTACTACCAGGGGCCACTGTGAGTAGCTGAAGCAAGTACCAGATCAGTAGCCTCACCAACCGGGGACAGTGAAGAATTGGGAAAATTCAGCAGATGTCAAGCCAGGGATGCTTGCAGAGCTATATTGTGTGCCAAGTCAGGGACCGAGCAGGCCAGTGGGGTGACGCTTGAGGAGTATCTGTGAGTGCCAAGCTAGGGACCCAGCAGGGACACGGGGGTGACGATTGAGGAAGATACTCAGTGAGAAGTTTGGAAGAGCTCAGGAGATCCAGTGACAGTGGATCAGCAGGTCTAAGTGATAGACTGGGAGCTCAGTTGAGTGACAATAGGAGATTGTAGAAGAAGTGAATAAGTTCATTAACACCTTTTTGTTAGAAACTGTTTCAAGATTGTTGCCATAGGAGACAGTGGTCCTATTCATGCAGATGTAGTGTCATGGTGGATGCCTTTCGCTGAATGGCAGTCTACCTATAGAAGTCTCAGAGTCTGCTAAATTAACATTTCAACTACTAAAGGGTGTCCTGGCCCTAACACTTTCTGCCACAGTTCTGCTTAAGAGAAAATAAATCTCTTTGCATTCAAAAAGTGTCTGGTGCCCATTAATCTACCTTGCATTACACCCACCATGCCTCGTAACCCACACAGAAGGATGTCAGCTGCCCCTAACTCTGGAGGTCACTTTAGGCCTAAAGGGTCCCGGGACTTGGCTTTCATCGCATGTGTGTGTTATTGCACCACGCTGCACCCCACCTACATGCCCCTTAGCTGCCCATATGATTGAGCCCTTAAATTATAGTTTTGGGGACACCTGAGCTAATGACACAATAGGTTTTATGTAAAAAAATATATAAAAATAAAATACTGCAGAAAAAAACTTTTGTTACTTATGGAAGTTTTCTTTCTGTGTTGTCTGAGTTGACATTCAGAGAACTTTAGCATTCCAGAAGTCTCACACTCCTATGCCTCTGGGAGTATGTCCTTGTCAAACCTATACTAATATGTGTGGGCTTACACATCTGCTAGTTGCATCGTATAGGTTTTGGGGGGTTCCCACTGAATGGTTTGGTTTTCAATTTTTTTTATGTAAAGTACAGTATTGTATTTTTTAGACTAAAAAGTTTTTCTTATACAAGGGGGGAATATCTTACAGTTCCAAGTGGTACTTTTACCTATTAAAGTAAATGAATAATACAACATATAGATTAAAATGTTAGCAAAATATACATTAAATTAAACAAATGATCTAAGGGGGAAATGTATTCTTCTCAATGTTTTTAAACATACATTTAAAAAAAGATGCTTGATGAAAATTATACTATCAAAGTGCAATAGCCTGCTTTCTATGTTTGCATTTGGAGGTAGCAATATTTTCTTATTACCTTTGCTTCTATGAAAGTGTATGCAAACCCTAACAATGAGCATATCTTATTTACTACCATTTAGTCTGATAAACTTACCATTTTAAGTCTTCTGTTATAGTTGTTAAGTGCAAAATAATACCTGTTGATTCTGCCAGAAATACCGTAAGTTCTCACTTCATCTAGTGAGCTATACTGCACTGAAATCTCCAACATTGTTATCAGTTCTTTCTGTGGACTACAGAACACCACACTATGGTATGGAGACAATGGGAGTGGGGTGTGTTCTGCATTCCCAACACACTTTCTGCCCTTGGGTTACAATGCTGCTACTTCCAAGATATATTTTAAGTAAGCATTGTCAGCCTAAGACATTAATCCTGTTTTTTTCATTTAACCAGCTGGTTAAAAAAAATTGTTGAATTCCCTCTTCCATACTTTCGATGTGGATGGAGGAATCCTCACTTTGCTATTGTGTTCTGACGATGAGCAGCCTTCCCCACATCCGTATGCAATGATCAGTGCATCCGGCGGCACTGATCAATTGGGAAAAAAACCTGACAAGCTGGTGCCAAGGTACCCACGCATGGATTAAAATTCATCAAGTCCCTGCTGAACAAGCCTTATTTTTTGGATCCATGTATGGCCGGAATAAGACAAAAAGTGTGTTACTGGCAGGATCTTCAGGTAAAAGGCTCTGTTGAATGTTTGCTTTTCATTTATTTTATATCAGAGTGGATGCAACAGAAGTGGTTGATGCAGATAATTAAAGACTTAAAGCTGAACTCCAGGTATGATCTTTATTGCATATCTACATTGGTTTAGTTTGGCACAATGTAATTATGCATATCTCATACCCGAGGGACTGTTGTGGAAAGTGACACTCGCAGTAGCAGTAGGTGCTAGCACAGTGCTAGCAGCAATCTTTCAGGTCCTGTGAGAGCGGCTTCCCCTCTACACACTGGCCACAGAGGATAACTCATTTGGTACTTCTACTATTCATAGAATGTGTAGCCATGCCCCCGTAGAGGTTGATGAATGTAGTGGTTCACCTGTCACCCTGCCTAGCCAGACATCCATCTCTTAGACACTCGGAGACATAGAACAGTCCATAAGCTGTGTTTTTTGTTTTGAACTTGGATGGGGAAATGGGAAATTATGGGATGCCCAGGTAATTCAGTGCACATCGTTACTCCATCAACACTTCCGTTGCTGCAAACTGTCACTCCTCCAGACTAGCTAGCATGGTTGGGTCTGACACTCATTCAGCCAGGCCTCAGTGAACTGCCTTTTGTGGGCAGGGACCTCAGGCCCCTGTGGTGTACAAATAGTTCCGGTGCTAACTGTCTTCTGCTCAGCTACCACTCCAAGATAGCTCCCTTCAGGCCCTGCCAGCCAGCATGGCTGCAAAGACCTCTCCACTGCCCTTCCCACAGTCCTCTCTTTTGGTTCTGCACCTATCTCAAACTGCAATCCCCCAGTTCAACCAAGTGTGCCTCCCCAGTCCTCCCAACTGTGCTCACTCACCAGCCCTCCTGGCATAGACCAAAAATCCTAACTAGAGGGGGCTAGAATTGCTTTGTACTTTTTTAAAGGAATACAAGGCATTCTGTAATTGGATGAGATGGAGAGTGTGACATCACAACCCCTCCACCTTGTCCATTCAGGGGACATCTTGTATTAAATAAAAAAAAAAAATACAAGGCACACTGGAAAAAAAGTGACAGTGCCAAGCAAGCGACCCCCTGTGGTCAGTGTACAGCGAGAATCCTGCTCGCACAGAGCCCCAGAAGCACCCAGGAGATTGTCACGATCATTGTAGTAGCGCTAATTACTACTGTTAAAGAAACAGTAATTTATGTATGTAAACTATTCCATTTTGGATGCTTTGCTTAGATATTGCACAATGCACTTATTGTGTGCACGGCACTAATAATGTTTTATTCACGTATTTGCCTTCTTTTGAGTCCTGATAAGAAATTAGCCTGTCTATGTTATGCGCCTTGTAACCATAAAAGCACAATTGTAATATTATTATGTGATACCTTGCATGTGGGGTGCAGAGTGGTGCGAAGACAATACCCCACACAGGCAGGCATAATAAGAACTTGTATTGTAGCAAAGCAGCAATAGTTCCCAACAAACATGGAGGGATAGCTACCCAGCTGGGTACACTTACAGCTGCAATAGCATGCTCCAGCCGGGATGACAGCATCTGTTGAGGGAGAAGAATGCAGCCTGGCCGTCAGGTGCCCAATCAGGCAGGAGTCCAGAAGAGCTTTCCCTCCTCATCAAACTTTCCCTGCCTTTAGTTCTGTCCCTAACAGACAGGGTACCTGTCCCTACTCTGTCCACTTGCAAAAAGTGTATCAGGGGCCAGTGCCTTAAATAGGTTCTGGCTGACCCATGATGGCTGCTTAAGTCACATGGGGTGGAAGCATCCAATGGAGGAACCTGACTTCCTTTCTAATAGCAGTGTCGCTTTGGAGAGAGCCCTCTGCCATGGAGAAAGTAGCGTGCACCGGCCTACAACCTATGTACAGTAAATGTGTGCATAAAAATCTTTAGTTCGGAACAGTGATTTGGAAAACTGCAGAGTGTATCTTTTTGTATCTGCTCCCTACTGCAGTAGTTATTATTAATTAGCAACCACTGATCAATGTGAAGATAGGAGTTGCCGATCTATATGTAGCGCCGGCTCCTGACGAACATCAGCTATATGTTTTGAAAAATTTATATTCCTAAAACCACAGTTGGGTTTTGGGGCTAATTTTGCTAAATTATGGTTTCAGTACCAGTCTAGCTGAATTGCACTGAGCTCTCCTTGGCTGCAGGTGTCGCTGTCACCGCCAGCAAATGGTAGAACGCAGTCTAGTTGGGTGTATTGAGTGTCATTCTTTTCTCGGAGCCAGCCCAGTGGGAGTGCTTTCCTGCTGTGCATTCTGGGAGGTGGTATTTAGGGTACTGAGATCACGTGCTTCGGGGTTCCGGTCCAGAAGATATTTTCTGTCTGTTTTGTCCTGGTCCTCCTGACCAGCCCCCATGGCCCTCCTGGCATGGGGTGCGGATCCATGCAATTTCCGAGCCCAGGCCTGGATAGCCCGAGGTGAAGCAACTGCAGGCACAGGCCTGAATCGATTTGAGGCCCTAATGATCCAGGGGTGGTCCGGTGCCGTCTTATCTGAGGAGAGGTCCAGCAACTGGAGAAGCATCCATGGGAGGAAGGCCATGCGCAAGGCTGGATTCTGTGAAGGAGTCTCGAGGCTCAGTTGAAGGACACTTTGTGGATCTATATTCCTACGGTATAGCTGGACCGGCTGAGAGATACTGGTACCGTATGATAGTTCTCTAAATTTGTCTATGTCCCTCAGTTACATCCAAGTCTGTGGCAGGGACTTTGTTTCTCAAGTGTTCTACATCCAAGTCTGTGGCAGAGACTTTGCTTTACTTAACACCCTGCCGGCTGCTAGGCCTAGTGAGAGGAGGTCTATCCGGAGGTTGCGAGAATCCAGCTGTGAAAGGTTCATTCTCTGTATTTCCTCTGTAAGAGACTTTCTATTTTTGCAGTTCCAAAAGTACCTGAACTTTCTTCCTAACCCTCTACCCTAAATTAAGAGACTGTATTACCTTCTAAATAAATAACCCCAAAGATTTTAGGAAAAGGGGGCGTGACCGGATGTCAGGGTGAGAGGTCGCGGCGGGCTCAGACCTACCGCTCGCTCCAGAGACTAATGCTGCCGAGGTAGTGTGGAGGAGGAGGAGGGAAGGAGAGGCCGAGCGTTGAGGTGCCGAAACGAGGGGACGCTGCAAAGCTGTGACACCACCAAAGTGAGAATAACGGTACATTCGGTTGACCGAACGGCGCAACAGTGGAGGTATGTGAAGGTCGCCACAGGAAGCTCTCCCACAGAGGAACATCGATCCCCTCATAAGAAACCCTGTGAGAGAGGGAATCAAAGCGAAGGGAGGGATTGAGCGATACCCCCCCCCCCGGTGGAAGAGACGTAAGACCTGAAGGTATGACCAGGAAAAGGGGGGTGGAGGAGGCGACCACACATAATGGATCACAAACATTACGTAGCTCCAAAGATAAGGCTGGTCACTCGACCGGGCTGACAGGCGTTGCTGCTGCTGCCGCCGCTTCTAAACTGGAGCGATATGCCCATACGCCTAATCAGACTCCAAACCAAACACCCAAAAAGAACGTGCAAGTCAGAGAGGGGCGGCCGCAGAGTACTGCAGCCGTGCAAACGGTCGGAAGGAAAAGCCAGGGCTTGACGACCGAATTAGAGCCGACAAGTTTAAATAAAGCAATATGTATGGCAGTCCGGTCGGACACTACGGGTGTAATGGGTGGAATATCGGAAGCACAAGCGTCCGTGAGTAATCTCTCCTTAGAGAGGGGGACTGGACGGGACACTGAGATAAGTACAGAAGGAGAAATTTGGGCAAAAGGTAAAGAACCATCACTAAAAGAAATTCTTTCTGCGGTGAATACATGTAAATTATCATTGGATGATGTATCAGATCAATTAAAGCAGATAAGAGAAGATGGGTTAAATCTTAAAAATGAAGTACAGAAAACTGTGGCCCGTATATCAGATATGGAGGAGAGAGTCAGCCAGGTGGAGGATGATGTACTCCCGCTGAAACAGGAGATGCAAATGATGAAGGGACAGTTAAATTTGTGTATGGCTAAAATGGACAATATGGAAAATACTATACGCAGGAAAAATATCAGAGTCTTAGGTTTTCCGGAGAAAAGTGAAGGCAATGATCTTGCTGAATTTATGGAAATATGGATAAAGGATAAAGTAGGGAGTGAGAAGCTATCAAGATTTTTTGCAATCGAAAGAATAGAATTCCGTTTAGGATGGTGGAAGGAAGAAGTCATCCTAGACCCATAATCATCCAATTGCTGTCCTATAGAGATAAAGTTGTTATCCTTCAAAGAGCAAGAGAACTGCGTAATCTTGAATATAATGGGATAAAGATTTCATTGTATCCGGATTTTTCCCCAGAGCTGCAAGGACAGAGAGCCAAGTTTATAGAGTGCAAAAAGAAATTGCAGAGTCTTAAAGTAAATTATGCATTGCTTTATCCGGCAAAGTTGAGGGTATCAGCATTTGGGGAAAACATATTTTTTAATAGTCCAGAAGAAGTTAAGTCGTGGTTGGAGGAAAATAAATGTCTGCTGCAACAGAGGGGAATGCTGTAATATGAAAACAGAAAGAAAATGGACATTTTTTTTCCTTTTTTTTTTTTCCTTTTTTCTGGACTAAGAGGGAATGCCCCCATATTGCTCTGTTTGTCTCCCTCCCTCTCTTCTTCCCCCCCTCCCTTTTTTTTTTTTTTTCTCGGCAGTAATGTGGACTATTTTTTGTTATAGAAATAAGAGTAATGGGAGTGGGTGGGTAGGGTGAGTAGGTGGGGAGGATATATCACCCTGGGAGGTAAAAACGGTCATGTTGGAAGCCCCTTAGAAGGGCCCCAAGTGGGGCATGGGAGGGTTGGGGAGGGGAAAGAAAAAAGGGATGGGGAGTATGAATGGATGAATGATAGCGAGAGAAAGGAGGTTGAAAGGATAGGAAAGGATATAGGTAGGCATGGTAAAGGATTATTAATTGCACAAAAAATATTTAAGTATAAAGTTGATGTGTGAAATTGCATTAAATACGGTGGTCAGTGAAAAAGGGCACAAGAAAATGAAATTAAGGGAGGCACAAGGAAATAATATTGTTCAATCTATATAAAATGTGTGTAAAATGTGCATAAGAAATATGGTAAATATGAGATACAAAATATGTGTGGGACTAAAATTTTGGAGCACAGGGGAGAAAAAAAAAAAAAAAGTAAGGGGGAGATCACGTGTGAAAACACAGAGAAAGCACGTAGAATGGAGAATAAAAGTATGATATTGTGTTTTTAGGCTTTAAATATGGGAGTAAGCAGTAAGGTAGGGAACTTCACTAAAAAGGTTAAAATCTGTTCTTGGAATGTACGGGGGGTGAAGGAACAGTTGAAGAGACGTGCGTTATTTTCCATGGGGAATATGGGTAATTACGGGATGCTCTGTTTGCAGGAGACCCACCTGGACCGAGATACAATCAGTGTGCTAAGACACAGAAAATATAGGATACAATATCACTCTACATACACTTCCTACTCAAGGGGAGTGAGTGTCTTAATAGATCCTGGGTCGGGTCTAACCTGCAGGCAGAGCATCATAGATGTTAAAGGGAGATATGTGTTCCTTTTTTGTGGTATAGAAGATAGAGTATGTGTGATTGCAACTGTGTATATCCCACCACCATTTAATGCAGAAATATTATATGAACTGCTGAAGTTTATAAAGGATAAGCCTGGAATCCCAGTCATAATAGCAGGGGACTTTAATATGATAATGGATCAAAAAATAGATAGGTTCCCACAGAAGGTCGGTAGTAGGGAGGGACCTAATGGGTTGTTATTTCAATTCTGTGAAGAAACAGGTTTTGTGGATATATGGAGAAGGTGGAACCCCTTAAAAAAACAGTATTCTTGTCACTCTAAGACGTACTCCACCTTGTCCAGGATCGATATGGTGCTGTGTAATGAAGAGGCGCTGGGGATGGTGGAGAAAGTGGAGTATGAGCCAAGGGGAATTTCGGACCATTCACCGGTAATGTTTTCAATGACAATAGGGAGAGGATGTAGCAAAAGGGAATGGAAGATAAATCCATTTTGGTTAGAACTAATGGATAACATGGAGGGGGTAAAAGAAAATCTAAAAGAATTTTTGAGCATAAATGTGGGATCTACGTCCCTGGGAATAATGTGGGATACCTTGAAAGCCTTCTTAAGGGGGGAACTAATAAAAAAGATATCGCAGATTAAGAAGAATGGGTTAGCAAAGGAAATAGAAGCAAAAGAAAGGGTAAGGAGGTCAGAAGAGAGGTATATAAGGGCCCCCTCAGAAGAAAGCTCCAAGGAATGGGAGAAAAATCAGGTAGAATATAAAAGACTTATATGGGAGAAAGAGGAGAAGAAAAGGCAGTTCCAGAGGCAGTCCTTCTTTGGCGAAGGGGAACAAGTGGGGAGGGTATTGTCATTGATTGCTAAATCAAATAGTTTGTCCCCAATAATACCGGCGATATTGGACAGGGAGGGAGGTATGAGGAAGTCAACACCTGAAATAGTGGAAGAGTTTAGGAAATATTATGAGGAACTATATAAAGTTTCAAACTCCGAAGTAGAGGGGGAGATGCAGGAATTTTTTTGGAAAATAACATTACCCAGGCTGTCGAAGGAAGATAGGGAGGGCTTGGAAGCACCATTGACCCTGGAGGAGCTGCAAAAAGTAACAGCAGAAATGACAAATCAGAAAGCCCCAGGTCCGGATGGACTGCCGATAGAGACTTATAAAAAATTTGGGGAGATACTTTTACCGGCTCTCCTACAGGTGCTCAATGGGGCTTTTGAAGCGGGACAGCTGCCGCAATCAATGATGGAGGCCACAGTGGTGGTCCTAGCAAAAGAAGGGAAAAACCAATTGGAGACCGCATCATATAGACCTATATCGTTATTGTGTTCAGATGTTAAAATCTTGGCAAAAGTACTTGCAACAAGGGTAAAAAATATAATATCAAAATTAGTACATCAGGACCAAACTGGGTTCATCCCAGGGCGGTCCACAAATATGAATGTGAGACGAGCCTATTTAAACATTCAGATTCCTTCAGAAAACAAAGGGAATAGAGCAGTTATGTCCCTAGATGCGAAAAAAGCCTTCGATAGTGTGGAGTGGCATTATTTGAGGAGGGTGTTGGCGGAATTTCAATTTGGTCCGAGATTTATGCAATGGATAAGAGTACTGTATACAGATCCAAGGGCGAAAGTGATAATAAATGGGGAATGTTCAGAGGGATTTCATTTGGAGAGGGGGACAAGACAGGGGTGCCCTTTGTCGCCCCTGCTTTTCGCTCTCTCGATGGAGCCTATGGCGATAGCCTTGAGAGAGGCGCAGGATATCCGGGGGTTTAAAAGAGGGAATGAAGAGGAAAAGGTTGCTTTGTATGCAGACGATGTACTGTTGTTTTTAGGGGACACGGGGCCCTCGTTGGTGGCGGCAATGACCCTGATAAAAGAATTCGGGTATTTCTCTGGACTTGAAATTACCTGGGAAAAATCTGCTCTCCTACCAGTGGATCCCCTCGATACCCCACTGCCAGTACAGGTATCCCAAATAGAAATAGTTAAACAAATGAAGTACTTGGGAGTGAATATGACGGCAGACCCAAGGCAGTATATAGCAGGGAATTTAGTTCCACTTATGGCAAAATTAAAGCGTAAAATTAGAATATGGAAGAACCTCCCCTTGTCAGTAGCCGGTAGGTGCAATTTAATTAAGATGGTGTGGATGCCTCAAATATTATATGTTATACAAAACTCACCGGTTTGGATTCCAAAATATTGGTTTAAAAAAATAGAAAGTTTGTTTAGAGAGGTGATATGGAAGAACAGTGTGGCAAGAATCAGCTTACAAGTACTACAGAGACCAAGGGAAATGGGTGGGATGGCACTACCTAATATGAGATACTACTTTCTGGCTGCCCAATTACAGTATATGAGGGGAGGTAACCTAGTAGCAGCGACAGGAAAGGGGGGTGGTCCCCTGGGGAGGGATACTCCACATAATACGGTCGCGGAAGCAGTGGAAGCCGACTCATTTAGGACCAGCTGCCCCACAGTCCAACTGATGGTAAAGAGTTGGGAGGAGGTAAAAGTAATATTGGGGTATAGAGGATATACAGAACTCTCACCAATATGGGAAAATAAAAATTTGGAGGAAATTAAGAAAATGGGGAGACTAGCAGAATGGGATCGGAGGGGCGTACACTTCTTAGCGCAGTTATATAAGGACGGGAGACTGAAAACATTTCAGGAACTAAGGGATGAATACGGGTTTCCGGCTTATTACCTCCTTAATTATATACAAATTAAACATGCGTTAGAGGCACAATTTAGAGACAGGAAGTTGGAATGGAGTAAGATGCCTGTACTAAGGAGAATTATAAGTTATAATATATCGAAAGGAGGTATTTCTGAGATCTATAGGTATCTAAAGGGAACAGAACAAGAAGGGGTAATAGAGGAAAAAAAAAAAGGTAAAATGGGAAAGAGAGGTGGGCCCAATATCGGTAGAACAGTGGGAAAAGGTTCTGGCATTGGGGGCGAAAGTTTCCTTATCACCATCACATATTATATTTCAAATGTATTTAATCCATAGGGTATACTACACTCCTCTTAAATTGTTTAGATTTGGGAGTAGACAGGACGCAGAATGCCAAAGGTGTGGAGACCGAAGAGGAGATTTAATACACATGATTTGGCGATGCCCAAGATTATACAGATATTGGGTAGGAATAATAGGGAAAATTAATAAAGTGTTTGGGTTATCACTGGAAGTAGAAGCTAAAATCTGTATAATGGGACTGATAGAAGGAGAGGAGGTACGAGGGGATATCCACATAGCTGTTATTAGATGCCTTTTTCAGGGGAGGAAATTAATTGCGTTTAAATGGCAGAGGAGGGAAGCGCCTACAGTAAAGGAATGGATGGAAAGGGTGAAAGATAACATAAAAAAGGAGGAATACATATATAGGAAAAGAGGTAATTATGGGAAGTTTGTTAAAATATGGGGAAAGTGGGGTGAGAAATGAGAAAGGGTGAGTAAGTTGTAAGAGGGATGGATGAAGGAGGGAATGAATGAGAGGTGGGGAGGGGGATGGGAGAAGGGAATGAGTAATTTGTTTAAGTTTGATGCTATTTAAAATTTTCTTTTTTTGGTATAATTGTGAATTGAATATTATTGTCGGAGGGAATGGGAGGGGGAGAGGGCTGATAGGGGAGGGGGGAGGGGAGGGGGGGATAAGGGAAATTTGTTTGTAAGGGGAATTATTGTATGTGATTACTTTGTGGCAATATTTGTGAATCTGAATATAAAGCAAATAAAATAAAAAAATTTTAAAGACTAAAAAAAAAAAAAAAAAATAACCCAAAAGAAGATTCAGTGTCAGTTTCTGCATTTCTTTGGGCCATCTACCATGGGAACCCCTAGACGGAGGCGAGGTCAAGAAGGTAATGGTAAGCCCAATAAAACCAGCAGCTCCTTCGGGGGTCAGTGCTACATATAGAATTTCCAGAACACTACAGTGATTGTCACCTTCACCAGTGATCCCACAGGTATGAGATATTGAGGCTGGACCAATGTGAGTATGCAATAAAGATCAGACCTAGAGTTCAGCTTTAACCGCTTGCCGACCACCGGCTGCACGAATCACCATAGGTGTACGTTGGGCACTTTCATGGCAATCTGTGGATGCACCCATGCCATTTGGCCAGCAGGGGAGCCAATCAGCGGGCCGCCCGTGATAGTTCCCCACAGAGACAGAACAGGGATCTGCCAAAGTAAACAAGGCTGATCTCTGTTCTGTCAGGGAATGACACACAGATCCTGTCTTTCTGCTATGCAGAAAAATGGATCTGTATGTTGTCTCAGGCAGCCCATCCCCCATACAGTTAGTAAACACACCCAGGGAACACATTTAACCCCTTGATTGCCCCTGATGTTGACCCATCCCCTGCCAGTGTCATTAGTACAATGTCAATGCATATTTTTAGCACTGATCACTGGAATAATGTCACTGATTCCCAAAAAAGTGTCAAAAATGTCAGTTAGGTGTCCGATCTGTCTGCTGCAATGTTGCAATCCCTCTAAAGATCACTGCCATTACTAGAAAAAAAAACAATAACAAAAATGCTATAAATCCATACCCTATTTTGTAGATGCTCTAACTTTTGCTCAAACCAATAAATATATGCTTATTGTTTGTTTTTTTTTACCAAAAATATGTAGCAGAATTCTCTGTCTTTTTTTTGTCCATAGCACGCAAAAAATAAAAACCGCAGAAGTGATCAAATACCACCAAAAGAAAACTCTATTTGTGAGGAAAAAAGGACATCGATTTTATTTGGGTACATCGTTGCACATCCACGCAATTATCAGCTAAAGTATCGCAGTGCCGTATCGCAAAAAATGGCCTGTCATTAAAGCGGGGGTTCCACCCTAAAGTGGAACCTCCGCTGATCGGAACCCTCCCCCCCTGCAGTGTCACAATTGGCACCTTTCAGGGGGGAGGGGGGTGGTGATACCTGTCAAAGACAGGTATTTACACCCACTTCCGGGCATAGACTCCCATGGGAGTCTACGCCATTTCCTGTCCTGCCACGCTGTCTGCTGGGACACACACGGGTCTCAGACAGCGCGGACAATTCCGCGCAGTAGGGAACCGGGAAGTGAAGCCGATTCGCTTCACTTCCTGATTCCCTCACCTAGAATGGCAGGAGCCGAGAGCCGAGCGATTGATCGGCCTCGGCTGCCGGCATCACTGGAACCCGGGACAGGTGAGTGTCCATTTATTAAAAGTCAGCAGCTGTAGTATTTATAGCTGCTGGCTTTTAATATTTTTTTTGTAGGTGGAATCCCTCTTTAAAGGGGTAAATCCTTCCAGGGCTGAAGTGGTTAAACACACCCATGTGGGTGGTAACTGAGTCAGAGATTGTAATAGAGAGATCTTACCACTTGAGTCCACAAATTTTATAACTGGAATGAAATGAGATCTTGCCTATAAATGTAATATCATTTTGGATTGGTTCTTTCATTTTGTTTCTTTCTTATGCTTCTAGGAATATTTCAGTCATGTGCTTGTTTCCTTTTCAACATTTGTATATGATTTGCCAGACATGTACCCACATGTGAGTCCCAATACAGTATAGGAAACTTTTACTAAGCATTCACTTGTGGTGAATTAGTCACATTCATTTAAAACACATGAACCAGAAAGATTCACCTGCTGTGAATGGCAGATGAACTGCTTTATAAATATGTTCATATGTGTTCACTTAGCTCTAAGTTTGTCCATTTGTATTCTAGGCACTTAATAAATGATTAGATCATGGCGACCTACCAACATTCTTGCCATATACATATATAACATTTTAGTGGTAGGTTGCCTTGACTTTTTTTTTACACTCAAAAGCTGGTTTCAATTGGCAAGGGTGTGGCGCAAATAAACAAGCACACCAAATAATCTTAGATATATTGCAAACTAGCTGTACCAGCTGTGATGGCTTGTCTCCCACCTTATCTCTCATTGCAATACACATGAAGCAAGCCACACTATCACATGTCAGTGTCTGCTCAAACTTTATTGACCCATGCCAATGATATCCCCACCAGCCTATGCCCCTTCTTTGATGTGGTTTGCCCATGATGTGGGCTCAATCATAGAGACTTTGACATGTGGTAGTACAGCTTGCGTCCTGTTTATTGCAGTAACGTTTTAGACTGCTTTAGCGAAATTCCAGACTTAAAGGATAGGCTTACCTTTGTAAAAAAAAAAAAAGAAATGCCCTTCTTTTTGCAGGTAAAAAAAGTGCATTTATTTTTTATTTTTACTAGGAGCCTGCAAAGAATTACACTCGGTATCAGCAGATCCGGGGTGCAATGCAGGACTCCTGCAGACTGTCTATGTAAACTGTCTGCTCACATCCCATACAGGCAAACAGTTACACGATGACAGGAAGAGACAATGAACTACCAGAGCTCTCAATAGCACCCTGGTAGTTCATTAAGAACCGCAAGCTGACAGATGCAAAGGCTGTGGTACTTGTAGTTCATTCATTCACAGAATTCAGCCAGGGTGGGTGAAGCCCCACTCAGCCACTTTAAAAAAAAACATTGTAACAATGTGTTCAGAGAAAAGATCACTAGAGAAGGGGGGGGGGGGGGGGGGTTGAGGAACGGCTGCAGCAGTGGGAACATGGAACATGAAAATAGTGACCTGCATGTACTGTGGAAAAAGTGGGTGTGGTCAAAATGAAAAGTGGGAGAGGCTTAAGGGATATGGTTGAACAAAACCAAAGAAAATTTCCAGCTCAACTTACTGAACAACCTATGACCAAACAAATTATCCTACTAACGTTAAAAAAACACATCTGCAAATACATAAGTAAGCTGCAGAGCCACTTCACAGCACCCCAGTATTATCTGCAGTCCTAACTCTAAATTTTGAGAGCCTCCATAGTAGAAGTACATGCATTATAATGCACAGTGTTGGTCATCTTACTTTAAAAAAGTAATTAGTTAAGTTACAAATGACTTCTCCCAAAAAGTAATTGTGTTAGTAACTCAGTTACTACATTGGAAAAGTAATTAGTTACTCAGCAAAGTAACTGTGACTTTTTTTTTATATTCTAAGGGGCGGGTCTAGTATTACTGTAAGCAAGGGGCGCGTTCCCCCCTGCACGTCTATTTCCCCTCTGTACCCCCCTGCACGTCTGTTCCCCCCCACACATATATCTGTTCCCCCTCTGTACCCCACTACACATCTGTCATCCCCCCACAAACATATATCTGTTTCCCCTCTGTACATCTGTCCCCCCCAAACTCACGGATCGGATCGTTCCTCAGATCAGAGTCACGGATCGGATCATTTTTCAGATCAGCATTTAATAATTGAATTTGCAAAAACCTGTGAAAATTCCACCACCATATAGTCCCCACTGTAATATCCACAATCTCCCCACTGTAATATCCACGTCATCTCCCCCACTGTAATATTGGCTGGGTGCGGCTGGGTATGGCAGAGTATGGCTGGGTATTACAGAGTATGGCAGAGTATGGCTGAGTATTACCGAGTATGGCAGAGTATGGCTGGTTATGGCTGGGTATGGCAGAGTATTGTCAGGGTATTGCAGAGTATTGTCAGGGTATTGCAGAGTATTGTCAGGGTATTGCAGAGTATTGTCAGGGTATTGCAGAGCATTGGCAGGGTACTGCAGAGTATTGGCAGGGTATTGCAGGGTATGGCAGGGTATTGACAGGGTACTGAAGAGTATTGGCAGGGTATGGAGGGTTATCTGTGACTGCAATTGTCACAGAGCAGCGCTGTGGGCACTACAGATCCAGCCCACATCGCTGCTGCCATCCAATTTCTCCCCTCCACTGTACAGATCTGTACACAGAGGGGAGAGAGGAACCAGCATCACCATGACGCCGGTTTATTTACAAGTGATCGCTCCGTCATTTGACGGAGCAATCACATTGTAAACAGCCGACGGATGCACCAAGATGGCCGCCGCTCCGGAGCTAGGCCGAAGCCGCTAAGGCCGAGCCCCGAGAACCCTCCGGATCGCAGTGCGTGACAATCTGTTGCGCCCCCAATGGCGGTAGATGTAATTGCAGTAACGCCGCCCAAGTAATGGTAACGGCATTACCATGAGGGGAAGAGTAATCACTTAGATTACTCGTTACCCTCTAACGTAATGGCGTTAAGTAACGCCGTTTACTTTAACTCAATGATAATGCATAGGCAGAGGGCAGGTGAGCCCGGAGGGAGCCCATCCCTCCTTGAAGTGCACTTGACACACAGCATATATCACAATGGCAGCAAAAATGTCCAGTAAACCCCTCACCAGTATTCCAACAGTATAAACAAATGACCACTGCCCACACCTATAACTGGCCTTGGCAGAAAGGAGCACATGGAAGGACAACCAACCGAATTATCCTGTCTAACAGTATAATTATGCATCTATATTTGCAAATTTGTGCAAACGAAACCCCTGTTTTCAATGCACACTGTTAGACAGGATAATTTGGTTGGTGGCAGGCTGGTTGGTAAGTTGAGCTGTGTTTGTATTAAATAAAACCAGGGTTTCCTTGTATCTATAAAAAAAAACTTTGATTGCTGTGCCACAAGGAAGAGTCTCATAGACATACATAAACCACAATATAGTCATTAAAAAAAAGCTTCCATTACATATGGTTTAGCACGCACTGAAAATAGACAGAGAGCTAACACTTAAGAGCTGTACACACGATCAGACTTTCCGACAGGAAATGTTGGATGTCAGGCTGTTGGCGGAAAATCTGACCGTGTGTTGTCGAACTTTCCGCCAACAAATGTTGGCTAGCATGTTTTCAAATTTTCCGTGGACAAATGTGTGTTGTCGGATTTTCTGATCGTGTGTACACAAGTCCGTCGGATGAAAGTTCGGCCGTTCAGAACCGAACTGAGAAGCACGAACCGAAAAGCGCTAAATGAAAAACGTGAAAAGAAAAGCGCGAATCAACACTAGCCAAACTTCTACTAACCCAAAATTAGCAGAAGGAGCCCAAAGTGCTAAAAAACGTCTAGTACGTCTAGTACATCACTACTTTTGTAATTGTTAGCAAACATCTGTTTGACCGTGTGTATGCAAGACAAGTTTGAGCCACCCTTCGGACAAAATTTTGTTTTCCAACAATCCGATCATGTGTACAAGACATTAGTCTGAGCCTACTTTAAAGAAGAACCACTTTTAAAAAGTCAGGAATTAGCAACCAGCAACTGAAAAGACAGTGAACCTTTGGTTGGGAGTTTACCCTCACCCTCTGCTTCCAACTGCTGATCACCTGAGGCTTTTGGGGAGAGACCGATGGGGCCCCGCCTTTTGCAGTGAAGGGTCACTACAGCATTCGGGAGATTAGTGAGAGGGCTATTTGCCTAGTGCTTATACTGCTAGTAGGGCCTGTGCCACTGCGAGCAACCAATCCATACCGTTCCAAACCTAGACTGCACCTAAACAGCATTATACCAAACTTTTACTGCATCTCAACCACATCTACCTTGCATCTGTGCTGAGACTATACCATATTTATACTGTACCTATACTGTACGTATGTATGCGGACAACCCTTCAAATGATTGAGTTTAAATGTGGTTCCAGTGAAAGGTACAGTTAATGCTACAGCATACAGTACAAAGATATTTAAGACAATCGTGTCATTCCAACATTGTAGCAAAACTTTGGGGAAGACCTTGTTCTGTTCTAGAAGTAAGACTTGTTTACACTAGTGGTTGGGGGTGATAAAACCCCCTCTCCATAGTTGAGCCACATTTTTACCACACCTATAATGAATATTTGCTATTTTCACACAAAATCTCCTCCCCGCCACACAGGAAGCATGTCATGAGACCCATTTCCCAATTGGCCAAGACGGCAGGCGATCTTATTGGACGCCTAGGAGGAGGAGAGAGGAGACGCGCAGCGGCATTCACGGATGGAGCTGCCATGCTCAAGAACACCGTAGCCACTGCCCGCAGCCCACCACCTATATGGGGTCCGCCATGCTCGAGGACACTGGAGCTGCTACCTGCAGCCCGCCACCTAGATGGGGTAAGGACAGACCAGCAGACAGTGGGTGGCGGGTAGTGCCACCGGGGGGGGTTGTTAGCTGCACCCCCCAAAAAAAACACCAGCCGCCACTGCTGGGTTCTCTGTTCTGCGCTTCCACTCCAAGAACAACCTCAGTCCCTCTTACACACCTGGTTGAATGAAAGTCATCGCAAGCACATTTAAGCACACGGTGTAGATAGCTTTAACTTGGCGGTGAATTACTGCCAGAAAATAGACATAAGACCGTTTAGTGGTAAATCTACTCAATGTTTTGGTACAGGTTAAAATAAATGGTGGTTTGAGCATAAATGAGCACACAGGACGTAAATTCGGACACAGTCTGCTAGACAGTGTAATAACTTTGCCAAAGTAACTTAGAATATAATTTTGTACCACTAGACTGGAATCCACACATGAATCAGCAAAGTCAGCAATAAACAGTGCTTATAAACCTTAACTGCAATGTGCATAATAATGCTGCAACTGAGTTGGAGTGCATTCTAATGAACTGCCCCTAGGGTATGGTGCAGTGTTCCCTGAGCGGTACCTCTCAAACTAAGGAAAGGGGCAAAGGTCCATGTGTAGCAGCTGTAAAGGAGCAGTCTTTAGTCCTGACTCTTCAGCTGTCTAATGATGGGGCCCAATGGTATTGTTGGCACACATGAGGCCTGCAGGCAGTATTAGGCTATAAACAGCTGTATCGCTCAGTTTCTAGTGGTAGGGGTTTTTAGGTGCAAAAATGTCCGCAATGTTCACCAAGCTCATACAGCAGTGATAGTCAGATGTCCCAAAACCTTTGACCATATATTATATGTGCAGGCACATCTCGGTGCACACATAACATTTGTGATAATGATCATAGCAGGTGCATTTTGGAAAGCCAACTTTTCCTGCACAGCTTTCCATTGACAGACTTGGAAGGATATAGTGACACCTAGTGGTTTCTGGGTCATCATCTTTACTTACTCAAGGCAAACATATCAGGCTAAAAAAAGCATACCGGTTACAATAGATATATATTGACTATTTGCATAAAAAATGTGTATCTACAAATGTTATGTATTGCATGATGTAGCTTAAATTTTTTATACAGGCACAAGAAATCTATTTTTTAAAGTGACATTAACAAACAAATGGAAGCGATGGGAAAAAGGAGGGATTTGGGAGTTCATTGAGGATAATTATAAGGAGATAAAAAAACACAGTAAGAAACAACTTAATTAAAGCAGGAGTATACCCAGTTTCAAAAAACACTTACATTCCCCGGCATGCCGGAAATGCTAACTTTCACATTGGTTGTGCTCTCAACCAAACTTTCAAACTATCCAATGGCTGGTTTCATAACTGATCACATGTGCAGCATTATGGCAGTTGAAGAATCATTAGAGGCCAAGATGGCAGCTTCCTTTACTGAAAACGATAGAAGGGTTTACTTCCACTTTAAGGTTGGATATATTTTTATTGAAGTAATAAGAAACCTAGCAGATTAAACATAAGATAGGAGGCTCACAAAGTCATACATGATATGGCATACCAAGGTACATATCGGGATGGCACTACATATGAAAACAGTCATAAAGAGGGCAAAGCAACATGAATCATGTATCAAAATGAGCCAAATGACTACTGAATATGAAAATATGTTACCATAACATGGAATACAAAGTGTATACGCTGTGGGGCTTAAATGAGCTTCGCAATTTTTCATATATAAATTGACAAGAGAGATACGATAAAGACACAATTAAATTGAGAATAGATTACAGCACCATTAAGTAGTGGATATGCATGGATTATTTTTGGAGAATAAAGATATTGTTCCAAGTCACTTTAAGTATTCAACAGCAAACCTATGCAAAAACACTAAAATAAGTAGAGTAAATAAATCAAATGAAAAAAAGTGAGCACTGAACTGACCTGCAATGAGCAAAACACAGACATATGCCATCTTCCTTTATCCTAAATGGTCAACTTTACAGAAATAGACAAATGAGGTACAAAAACTGAAATAACCAGTGGTTGAATTGTTATTATCAGTCACTTCTCCCTGCTCTTCATTGAAATTTTTAAGATTGTCTGGGGCTGATTATGTACACATGTAACAGGAAACTGAGGCTACAATTCGCACAGGCTCACCAAAATTGGACAATAGAAGATTAGAAAAATGTTGCCTGGTCTGATGAGTCTCGATTTCAGCTGCGACATTCAGATGGTAGGGTGAGAATTTGGTGTAAACAACATGAATGCATGGATCCTTGTATCAATGGTTCAGGCTGGTGGTGGTGGTGGTGTAAGCTGTAGGGGATATTTTCTCAAAACACTTTGGGCCCCTTTTGAGCATTGTTTAAATGCCACAGCCTACCTGAGTATTGTTGCTGACCATGTCCATCCCTTTATGACTACAGTGTACCCATCTTCTGATGGCTACTTCCTCAGGATAATGCACCATGTCACAAAGCTCAAATCCTCTCACCACTGGTTTCTTGAACACGTAGCACCCTCTACTTGAGGTAGGTGCTAGAAGTAGGTTTTTGTAAGTGCAGGTAAATTTAATCAGAACTAGCTGTTAGCTAGGCCTGTTAGTTTTGATTTGTGTGGGCTTTGAGTAGCTTAGGGTAGGCTGGTGACTCACAGATAGCATCATCTTTTGGTTACCTCTCTTCTGCTTCTAGAAGATTCTAGAAGGAAGGAAGGAAAGAGAGGTGGAGCTGTCTGGGTTGTCTCAGGGAGCCCTGACCAATCCCCAACTAGGAGTGTCAGGTGGCGGCAGGCCTCCTTGATATACCCAGGGTCAGCCCAGATGGGAAGGAGTTGTCAGGTGGAAGAAGCTGGAGATGGAGCACTAGGTTGTCAGGGGCCTTTGAGGCACTCCCCAGTCTGGGGGGGGGGGTGACCTTGGGCCTGATGGGTTGGGGTGCAAGTCAGAGCCCTGCTGAGAAACAAAGAAGGATCTGGACAGGAGCCACAGAGAGGAACTGAGAAAGACAATGGGAGCTAGTGTTGCTGGGTAATTCTCCAGGAGGGATCCACTGGAGTATAGCCAGGAGGGCTGGGTGAGTGACAGGCACAGTTGGGAGAGCTAGGGAGGCATGCCGGAGCGGACTGGTAATGTGCAGTCTGAAATGGATGTAGAGCCAGCAGGAGAGACTTTTATGTCACGGACAGTGGACTCTGGCAGCTGCAGTCAGGAGGGCTGGCAGGGCCTTAAGAGGACTGACTGGGAGCAGTAGTCCACCAGAGGTCAGCTAGCACTAAAGACTTTCCTATTTGTATTGCTAAACTAAAGGGGTCCGCGATACCTGTCTGCAAATGGCAGTTGTTAAGGCCTGACAGAGTTGGGCCTACCATGTGCTAGCTGTACCAGGAACCAAGTATTGTACAGGAGAGAAACAGTCTACACATACATGTTGTGCTGGAGGAGATTTGAACTCCAGGAGTGTAAATAGAGGTTCCAACCAATCATCTTATTGATTTCATTATCAATTCTGGACATCCCATAATTTCCTTTACCCTATCCAAGTTCAAACCCCCTCAATAAAATACAAAAAAAAAATATACAGACTGTTCATTGTCTCAAGAGTGACTGGGAAGTGAATGCTGGGCTGGGCAAGGTGACAGGTGGACGACAACTTTCAGCAACCCCTATAGGGGTTCTGCTACAAACATGACAATGAGTGCACTGTACTCTAATGGCCTCTACAGTCATCAGATCTCAATCCAATAGCACACCTTTGGGTGGTGGTGGAACAGGAAAATTGCATCAAGGATGTGCATCTGACAAATCTGCTGCAACTGTGTGATGCTATCATGTCAATATGGACCAAAATCTCTGAGGAATGTTTCCAACACTTTGCTGAATCTATGCCATGAAGAATTAGGGAAGTTCTGAAGGAAAAAGGGAGTCCAACCCGGAACTAGCAAAGTGTATCTAAATAAGTGCATATGACCCTGTCTATAACGTTACCACATTTAAAGTAGAGCTATAGGCAAAACTTTTTTTTTCCATTTTGGAGAGGGCAATGGAGGATTATAATCCCTGTTCAGATTTTGTTTTCGCCATCTGTGTCCCATTCCGGAGATTTGCCTTCACTTCCTGTCCCATAGCCAAACAGAAAGTGACATGAATGAAATCCCTGCAAATTAAGGTAATTTCTGGGGGAACCCCAGGTCACCAGAACTATTGTCCCCATTGGAAGATTTCCCTTCGATTACTTTTCTGGGGACAACCAAGAATTTATTTTTTTACTTTCCCTTTAAATGATAATGTTAAACAGGACAAATAGAGAGTTAATGTTAGTCAAGTCCTTCTAAATCTGGTAGTGCGTCTAAGGCTCAGGTGATACTACCGCAACTTGGAATGGCATGTCAAATTCAATGTTAGTCAATGAGAGCTGTCTTAATTAGCACTACTGAAATCGCTCCGACGTTAGAAAAGGTTCCTGTACTACTTCAAGGCGACTTCTATATGACATGTAGCACTGACCCCCGAAGGAGCTGCTAGTTTGATTTGGGCCTGCACTCTAGTAACAAAACCCCACTAATTTGCCTCAGTCCCCTTGACACAGCTGTGGTGCAATACAATACAAGACAATACAATATAATATATCACAATATACCTGTATTGACCCCCCTCCAGTGCCTTCCCACTTCTCTGATGACGGCTCTCCCTCCTCAACCTCTCGCCGGATTTCCATGCTGTAGGGCAGTCACAGATCGATGTTTTTTTATCTTTTAGTAATCAAACTCCCCGAGCTGCTCTGACACCCCTTCAGTGTCCCTCCATGTCCCTGATGTCTGATGCCCCCTCCATGCAACCGCTAGTCAGCTCTGCCTCCTTTCCCCCCTGAGCCGCTGACAGATCACTGTCAGCATTCAGTGGGGAGGGGGGCCTGGTAAACGTGTTTTACCAGCCCCCTTCCTTTCCTGAAAGAATACAGTTAGCGATCAGTACAGATAGCTCCTGTATTCTTTCATCACTGACATAAAGTAAACTGTGTTTACTACAGTGCCTTGAAAAAGTATTCATACCCCTTGAAAATTTCCACATTTTGTCATGTTGCAACACAAAACGTAAATATGTATTTTACTACAGTGTCTTGAAAAAGTATTCACACCCATTGAAAATTTCTACATTTTGTCATGTTACAACACAAAACCTCAATGTTTTTTATTGGGATTTTAAGTGATAGATCAACACAAAGTGGCACAAAATTGTGAAGTGGAAGGAAAATGATAAATGGTTTTTAATAGTTTTTTACAAATAAATATGTAAAAAGTGTGGCCTGCATTTGTATTCAGCAATACTTTGAAGAACCACCTTTCACTGCAATTACAGCATTTGGGGCATGGCTCTACCAGCTTTGCACACCTAGAGAGTGACCCTTTTGCCCATTTTTATTTGCAAAATAGCTCAAACTCTGTCAGATTGGATGGAGAGTGTCTGTGAACGGCAATTTTCAAGTCTTGCCACAGATTCTCAACTGTATTTTTTTTTCTCAAACAAAATGTTTATACTCAAACTTCAAGTTATACTATACAGAGTAATCGTCACTTTCAACCTTGATCAAGTATATTTATTAAGGAGTTAGCAACTACAATTGGCCAATTGTCCAGGACAGTCTGTGTACACAGGTGTCTAGTATATTTAAAACAGGCGGTCATATACTAAGTCCAAAGGGGCTAGCCCAGTGACATCTAGCATGGGGCCCAAAGTTTCTTGTATTTTGTAGAGGACCCCCTTTTCTGATATATAAGTTTTTCCAGCCGGAGAGTTACCCCCACTTGAGTAATCCATTCCTGCACTGTAGGCAGATCCGTGGCCTTCCAGTGCCTTAGTATCAGCATGCGTGCCTGCATGCGTCCGATAGCCTGCTTAGGGATATCCTCCATTGGGAGGCCATCTATTATCACCAGCATGCAAGGTTTAGGGTCTAAAGGTATCTGGACTTGGAAGGCCCTATTAAGAGTGTCAATGACTTTTTTTCCAATATAAATGTAGTTTAGGACATCACCACTAGTGATGGACGAACTTCCGACGGGACGTTTCGCGAACGCGGACCGCGAACGCGGCCGATAGTTCGCGAACCGTAACGTTCGCGGCGGGCCCCATTGACTTCAATGGGAGACGAACTTTGCAAACCTACAGGTCAAATTTGCAGCCACAAAATAATTACTAGCTGTGCAAACATAGTCCCACCACATGGCCAATGACATAACACATGTATGAGGTGAATCTGGGATCGACAACTACAAGCATTATTTTTTTATATGTGAAATTGTTGTGACAATTCAGGACTGTGGAGCGCATGAAGGCAATGGAGGAGAGGGAAGGTCAGGGTAGGCAAGGAAGAGGGTGCAGGAGATGATCACCAGCAGCGTGACATACAGCAATGACACCTGCACCATGATAGAGTCATCTGAAACCAGCACCGTGATAGAGAGCACTGACATCAGCAGCGTGACATAAAGCACTAACACCAGCACCGTGATATACAGCACTGACAGCAGCGCCGTGATAGAGAGCACTGACATCAGCAGCGTGACATACAGCAATGACACCTGCACCGTGATAGAGTGATCTGACACCAGCACCGTGATAGAGAGCACTGACATTAGCAGCGTGACATAAAGCACTGACACCAGCACCGTGATATACAGCACTGACACCAGCACCGTGATATACAGCACTGACATCAGCAGCGTGACATACAGCAATGACACCTGCACCGTGATATAGAGCACTGACATCAGCAGCGTGATAGAGAGCACTGACATCAGCAGCGTGACATAAAGCACTAACACCAGCACCATGATATACAGCACTGACAGCAGCACCGTGATAGAGAGCACTGACATCAGCAGCATGACATACAGCAATGACACCTGCACCGTGATAGAGTGATCTGACACCAGCACCGTGATAGAGAGCACTGACATCAGCAGCGTGACATAAAGCACTAACACCAGCACCGTGATATACAGCACTGACAGCAGCACCGTGATAGAGAGCACTGACATCAGCAGCGTGACATACAGCAATGACACCTGCACCGTGATAGAGTGATCTGACACCAGCACCGTGATAGAGAGCACTGACATCAGCAGCGTGACATAAAGCACTAACACCAGCACCGTGATATACAGCACTGACAGCAGCACCGTGATAGAGAGCACTGACATCAGCAGCGTGACATACAGCAATGACACCTGCACCGTGATAGAGTGATCTGACACCAGCACCGTGATAGAGAGCACTGACATCAGCAGCGTGACATAAAGCACTGACACCAGCACCGTGATATACAGCACTGACACCAGCACCGTGATATACAGCACTGACATCAGCAGCGTGACATACAACAATGACACCTGCACCGTGATAGAGAGCACTGACATCAGCAGCGTGATAGAGAGCACTGACATCAGCAGCGTGACATAAAGCACTAACACCAGCACCATGATATACAGCACTGACAGCAGCACCGTGATAGAGAGCACTGACATCAGCAGCATGACATACAGCAATGACACCTGCACCGTGATAGAGAGCACTGACATCAGCAGCGTGACATAAAGCACTGACACCAGCACCGTGATATACAGCACTGACACCAGCACCGTGATAGAGAGCACTGACATCAGCAGCGTGACATAAAGCACTCACACCAGCACCGTGATATACAGCACTGACACCAGCACCGTGATATACAGCACTGACACCTTCACCGTAAGCAGCCCAAGGAGGAAGTCAGCATAGCACAGGGATGGTGGGAGCCCCTCATAATGAGCATAGCACAGGGATGGTGGGAGCCCCTCATAAAATGCACAGCAGAGGTACAGCCCCAGGAGGAAGTCAGCACAGCACAGAGATGGTGGGAGCCCCTCATAATAAGCAGCCCCAGGAGGATGTCAGCATAGCACAGGGATGGTGGGAGCCCCTCATAATAAGCAGCCCCAGGAGGAAGTCAGCACAGCACAGGGATGGTGGGAGCCCCTCATAATGAGCATAGCACAGGGATGGTGGGAGCCCCTCATAATGAGCATAGCACAGGGATGGTGGGAGCCCCTCATAATATGCACAGCAGAGGTACAGCCCCAGGAGGAAGTCAGCACAGCACAGGGATGGTGGGAGCCCCTGATAATAAGCAGCCCCAGGAGGAAGTCAGCACAGCACAGGGATGGTGGGAGCCCCTCATAATAAGCAGCCCCTGGAGGAAGTCAGCACAGCACAGGGATGGTGGGAGCCCCTCATAATAAGCAGCCCCAGTAGAAATATGACACCGCTCAACCTCTTCAAACAGGAGGGTACGGGCATATAGTACGGTGTGCTTTTTTTGGACAAGTAAGTGAGCCAAATGAAGAAAGAAGGTCTGTGTGCTCGATTAAAAAAATTGTTTATAGACATATACATGGTCTACTGGTCACATGTGTTGAATTCCTCCAAGATCCATGCCTCATTAATTTTTAGAAATGTGAGGTAGTTAACACTGTCGTGAGCTAGGCGAGTACGCTTATCGGTCATGATCCCCCCTGCTGCACTGAAGTCCTTTCGGACAGGACACTGGACGAGGGGCAAGCCAACAGTTCGATTGCAAATTGGGCAAGCTTTGGCCAGAGGTCAAGCCTGCCCACCCAGTAGTCCAGGGGTTCATCACTCCTCAGAGCGTCCACATCGGCCGTTAACCCGATGTAGTCGGACACCTGACCGTCTAGGCGTTCCCTGATGCTGGATCCGGATGACACCTGTTGATGGGTCGGCTGAAAGAATGACCTCATATCCGAAGTCACCAACACATCTTCAAACCGGCCTCTTCTTGCAGGCGCTGTTGGATTGGTACCCGCAACTCCTTCTCTGGGAGTGGGAATTGCTCCTCTGCCAGCGCACGCAAAAGCAGAATGCAGCATTTCTCGAAGCAAGGCCTGGAAGTGCTCCATTCTGACAGCCCTCTATGACGGCGGTAACATTTCCGCCATTTTGTGTTTGTACCGGGGGTCTAAGTATGTTGCCACCCAGTACTGGTCCTTGACCCTTATGCTTTTTATACGGGGGTCCCTATTAAAACACTGGAGCATGAAGGCCCCCATTTGCACTAAACTGGAAGCGGTGTGGTGGCCTGGCTCCTGCTCATCATCCAGGATAATGTCGTCCTCTTCATTCTCCTCTCCCCATCCACGCACAACAACAGGGATCCCAGAAAGGTTTAAAGCATGCTCTTCTTGCTCCTCCTCATCCGCCCCGGCACCATCCTCCTCTGACTCCTCTTCAGACTCCTGTTGTTCATTTGTCTCAGATAGAGTAGCCCCCCCTAGGAATTCATCCAGCATTGTGACTTCCTCATCTTCCCGCTCCTGCTCCTCCACAGCTTGATCAATGACACGACGCAATGCACGCTCCATAAAGAAGGCATAAGGTACCATGTCACTGATGGCGCCATGGCTGCGACTGACCAGTTTGGTGATCTCCTCAAATGGCCGCAGAAGTCTGCATGCGTCGCGCATGAGCAGCCACTGGCGCGGTGAAAAAAACCCCATCTCCCCAGAACCTGTTCTGCCGCAGAGTTCATACAGGTAGACGTTAACTGCACGTTTCTGCTGGAGCAGCCTATCAAGCATATAGAAGGTTGAGTTCCATCGCGTCGGGTAATCGCAAATAAGACGTCTGACCGGCAGATTGTGTCGCCGCTGAATGTCAGCAAGGCGAGCCATGGCCGTGTAAGATCTTCTGAAATGGGCCGAGATTTTCCTTGCCTGCCGCAAGATGTCCTGGACCCCAGGGTATTTGACAACGAATCGCTGCACGACCAAGTTTAAGATGTGTGCCATGCATGGCACGTGCGTAATTTTGCCCTGTTTCAATGCGCTAAGCAGATTGGCACCGTTGTCACACACCACTTTACCAACTGTCAAATTGAGTGGTGTTAGCCACTGATCTGCCTGTGAACGCAAAGCTGAAAGGAGTGCCGGGCCAGTGTGGCTCTTGGCTTCCAGGCACAACAGACGCAGCACGGCATGGCAACGTCTCACCTGGCATGTCGAATAGGTTCTGGGGAGCTTGGGCGGTGCAGCAGAAGAGACGCTAGCAGCGGAAAAGGAGGAGTCAGCCGAGGAGGAGAGGGAGGAGGATGGAGGAGGAGGAGGAGAGGAAGAGCCAGGCCTGCATGCAATCCGTGGTGGTAAAACCAAATCTACACGGGTGCCACGGGTTACATGCTTGACGGCCGTCAGAAGGTTCACCCAGTGGGCAGTAAAAGTGAGATACCTTCCCTGCCCGTGTTTGCTAGACTACGTGTCGGTGGTCAGATGTATCTTGGCACCGACACTGTGTGCCAGAGATATATTCACTTGCCGCTGAACATGGCCATATAGCTCTGGGATGCCCTTCTCTGAGAAATATTTCCTTCCTGGGACCTTCCATTGTGGTGTTCCAATGGCCACAAATTTTCGAAAGGCCTCCGAGTCCACCAGTTTATATGGGAGTAGTTGGCGGGTTATGAGTTCTGACAAGCCAGCCGTCAACCGTTGGGCAAGAGGGTTATCCGGCGTCATAAATTTTTTACGCTCAAACATTAGGCTCACGGAAGCCTGCCTTTTTGCAGAAATACGTGAGCTTGGCGTGATGGAAGGTGGAGTGGAGGACAATTGTGAGGAGAGAGGAGAAGAAGTAGAAGATGAGGCTGGACGGTGAGAGCCTGGAGTGTGGCTTTGTGTGTTCCGTTGCTCCCACTGGGCTCAGTGATGGCTGCTCATGTGCCTTCTTAAGGCGGTCGTCCCTAGGTGAGTGTTGGGCTTACCGCGACTAATGGGTTGACTGCAAAGATTGCAGATGGCAACGCTATTGTCAGCAGTGGGCACGTTAAAAAAAGCCTACACTGCGGAGCCATGTGCCGGTGTCCTAGGAGCGCCAGATGTGACCGTACATGGTCGATGACTCGCTCCTTATACATTTGCAGTCTGCTTTGTCCCTCCTGTGCAATGCAAGTTATTCCTGCTTCTCCTCCCTATCTGCTGGTCTATATCTCCCTCTGAACTCCCCTCCTCTTCCTCTCTTGTGGGCACCCACGTGACATCACTAGACACGTCATCATCGACGTCACCTTCCCCACCGCTATAAGTAGAGATCTCGGAGTAGGCAGCAACAGCAGGGACCAACCTCCTCCTTGGGCTGATCTGGGTACTGTCGTCAGACTGCTGAGTAGCGGTTGTTGCTACCTCCTCTTCCTGATCCAATACCAAGAGTGGCTGCGCATCAGAAATGTCTTGATTTTGATCGGAAAATAATTCCTGTGACTCAAGCGGAAGGTATGTGGTGGTGGTGGTGTTGTTGGTGGTAGTGTCTTTGGGGGTGCACATAGCAGAGAGTGAAGAAGAGGGTGCAGATCGAGAGGATGAGGAGGGTGCAGAAGAGTAAGGCTGAGTGAGCCACTCAACCAAGTCTGGTGCGTCCTTTAAAGTAATTGAACGCACCTTCTGCAACTTCCCATTTTGGCTCAAGCCTGTTGCTCCTGCCCTACCCCTACCACCCCTGCGGAAGGGCCTGCCTCTTCCTCTGCCTGTCATTTTTTAAATGACCCTGTGACAAAACTCTCAGTCCCTATACTGATAAAGGACTACTGCAGCAGTAGGGCAGCAGTCAGCAGTAGTGCACCTCAACCCTATGTATTGTGGACCTATACCAGTCCTTAAGGAATAGCAGACTGTACCTCACTCAACCCTTTGTACTGTAGTACCCTAGACCTTACCAGTCCTTATAAGGACCTTTGTGGAACAAGTAGGTTGTGAATGATTAGCAGACTGTACCTCAGTCCCTATACTGATAAAGGACTACTGCAGCAGTAAGGCAGCTGTCAGCAGTAGTGCACCTCAACCCTATGTATTGTGGACCTATAGCAGTCCTTAAGGAATAGCAGACTGTACCTCACTCAACCCTATGTACTGTAGTACCCTAGACCTTACCAGTCCTTATAAGGACCTTTGTGGAACAAGTAGGTTGTGAATGATTAGCAGACTGTACCTCAGTCTCTATACTGATAAAGGACTACTGCAGCAGTAGGGCAGCATTCAGCAGTAGTGCACCTCAACCCTATGTATTGTGGACCTATACCAGTCCTTAAGGAATAGCAGACTGTACCTCACTCAACCCTATGTACTGTAGTACCCTAGACCTTACCAGTCCTTATAAGGACCTTTGTGGAACAAGTAGGTTGTGAATGATTAGCAGACTGTACCTCAGTCCCTATACTGATAAAGGACTAGCAGTAGGGCAGCAGTCAGCAGTAGTGCACCTCAACCCTATGTATTGTGGACCTATACCAGTCCTTAAGGAATAGCAGACTGTACCTTACTCAACCCTATGTACTGTAGTACCCTAGACCTTACCAGTCCTTATAAGGACCTTTGTGGAACAAGTAGGTTGTGAGTAATTAGCACACTGTACCTCAGTCCCTATACTGATAAAGGACTACTGCAGCAGTAGGGCAGCAGTCAGCAGTAGTGCACCTCAACCCTATGTATTGTGGACCTATACCAGTACTTAAGGAATAGCAGACTGTACCTCACTCAACCCTATGTACTGTAGTACCCTAGACCTTACCAGTCCTTATAAGGACCTTTGTGGAACAAGTAGGTTGTGAATGATTAGCAGACTGTACCTCAGTCCCTATACTGATAAAGGACTACTGCAGCAGAAAGGCAGCAGTCAAGTATAATATTCTTTCTATATTTGGAAGAAAGAATATTATACGTGTACAAGCCTATTACCATACCAGTCCTGAAAATAACCTTTGTGGACCTAATAGTAACAGCTACTGATTAAACTGACTGTCCCTCACTGCCTCACACACAGCTTCCTGCCTGTCCCTATTTAAACTGACAAAACAGAGGCTGCTGGAACAATAACTTGAATAGCACTTTTGTGGACCTAATAGTAACAGGTAATGATTAAAGATGTAGAGTCCAAAGCCGATCGGCTGCTCCTCTGACAGGGGGGTCTGTGCTGATCGATTATCAGCGCAGCCCCCCGAGGATGCCCACACTGGACCACCAGGGACGCCACCAGACCACCAGGGATGCCCAGCACAAGGTATGCCACCCTAGACCACCAGAGATTCCGGTCAGTGCCCACAATGGATGCCAATCAGTGCCCACAATGGACATCACTGATTGGCATGCATTATTGTTTGGCACTGATTGGCATCCATTAGTACAGTATAAAACAATACAATTCCGCCTATCAGTGCCCATCCGTGCCACCTATCAGTGCCCATCCGTACCGCCTATCTGTGCCCATCTGTGCTGCCTATCCATGTCCATCTGTGCCGCCTATCCATGACCATCTGTACCACCTATCCTTGCCCATCCGTACCGCCTATCCATGCCAATCCGTGCCAGCTATCAGTGCCAATTTTTGCTATCTATCAGTGCCCATCCGTGTCGCCCATCAGTGCCGCCTATCAGTGTCCATCAGTGCCACCTATAAGTGCCACATATCTGTGTCCATCAATGCCAACTCATCAGTGCCACTTCATTGGTGCCACCTCATCGGTGCCCATCAGTGCCGCCTTATCAGTGCCCATCAGTGTAGCCCCATCAGTGCCCATCAGTGAAGGAGAAAACGTACTTATTTACAAAGTTTTGAAACTGAAACAAAAAAATATATATTTTTTCAAAATGTTCGGTATTTTGCCATGTGGTATTTCTTGATAGTATTAATTACCCCAAACAGGACTATACTTGGTGAACCCATTCACACCCTGGAGCATCCTGACCTTATTCCAAATCTTCTGCATGAGAACGAATGTGGGGAAGAGTTTGTTGGATTTTATGTATTTAAGGGCCTCCAACCCATCTGCAACCTCCTCTCCGGTCGTGAAACTGAGCAGTTGAACTGAGGAGTCCAACAAGTTCAGTTCTGACTCCTGGGTGGGACGTACAACCCGTGCAATAAGCTGCACTTGTGAGGCTATATAGTATAGCCATGGATTGGGTGACGCCAAACCTCCTGCGTCCTTCGCACGCTGTAGCTGCTCCAGTTTAATCCTAGGGGACTTCGCGAACCATATGAGTGATCTGAAAATCGCGTTTATGATTCTAAATTTTTCCAGTGGAATGACTATTGTGGAGTTGTGAAGTACGTAGAGTAGTTGTGGCATAAGGATCATTTTTATTAAATTAACTCTGCCTACTGGGGACAGCCTCATCCTGTTCCACACCTTGACTCGATCGCGGCAGCGATTGATCAGAGGGGTTAGGTTTAGGTTAACATAGTCCAACAGATTGGCTGTAACCTGTATGCCCAGATACTTGAAAGATGTTGATACCGGGATATCCTGTATGGTCTTATGGGATGAGGGCAGCAAGGAGGACTTTTTTTTTTGTTTTAAATCCTCTTTATTATTTTTCTTATAATAAATACATCAAACCATTACTTTCAATCTCAAGGCATTTGGGGTTTACACATATCCCCCCAATGTCTTCACATTCATACATTCCTTTACATATCCATAATAATATTATATGGTGGCTCTAGAGGGGGGTTATTGGAGCGGAGAGATCCTGTGGAGGAAAAAAAAAATAAAAAAAAATTTTTTAAAAGAAAAATAATAATTTTTTTTCTTTTTTTTCTCCTTTCCCCTTCTTTTGTGTCACTTCCTCTTTTTATGTGTTCTTATTGTTCCCTTGTGATTCCTTTTAAAAGGAAAAAAAAAAAAAAAAGAAAAGCGAGATATTTTTGTGTTTGTCCTTTCTCTTTATTAATTTATTGGCATTCGGCCTTTATTTATTATTACATGAGTTTATTCCTTCTATAACCTTCCTTTAGTGCATTATTTATACTTTGTGCTAAAAAAAAAAAAAAAAAAAAAAAAAAATTTTCCCTTTCCTTTTTTTTCTTTGTGATTGTGATATTTATTTTGATGTCTCCACATATGGTCATCTCCGCTCTTCCCCCCCCCCCCTAGCCCTTTCCAACCCTTTTTTACTTCCCATTTATCTTAAATCATACTACAAACAATAACAATACAACAAGACAACAAAATTTAACGGTTGTGGTTCGGTTTTCATTTCCCTCTTTCTTTCCCTCTCCCCTCCCTTCCCTTTTACCCTTTCTACGGTGCACCTTTGGGGGATACGAGCTTACTCAGCAACTTCTTGATTATTCTCTCCCTTCCCTCCCCCCTCTCCTCTCGGAGATCTCTAGGGGGGGTTTAGGTGGGATTATCTAGGTTTTTAATCTGACATGGCCTACTCTTACTCTATTTCTTGGGAGTAGTGCTTCCAGCCTGCCCACATATTTTTATGTTTTTCCTGTTGTTCTTTTATATTGTATATCCATTTTTCAGCTTCCATTATTTTATCTACCTCTCCCTTCCATTCCAATAAAGTGGGACATGCTGTCTGCTTCCAATATCTAGGTATTAATATTTTGGCTGCGTTCAATAAATGTGGTGTAACGCCCTTTTTATAAGATTTGATGGATCCCTCTGTCCCATGAAACAGATATTGTAGGGGTGTCATTTCTATAGGTTTTGCTGTTGTCCTCCCTATCCATTTAGCTACTCCCTCCCAAAAATTCCTGATTTTTGGGCATTCCCACCATAAATGAAGATATGTCCCCTTATCCTTACATCCTCTCCAGCAATGCCCATCCGCTGTTGGATATATCTCTGCTATTCTAGCTGGGGTTCGGTACCATCTGGCTATAAACTTATATGACATTTCTTGTATTGCTGCACTTATTGATGTCACATGTGTCATTTCCATGATTTTTTTTACTTGTGTTGGTTTAAATGTGCATCTTAGTTCCTTCTCCCACTCTCTTATAAAGTAAGGGGTTGTGCTGCTTTGTTCACTTAGAACTAATTTATACATCTGAGATAGTAAATTACTTGGTTTTTCTAATTTCAGACACATCTTCTCGTATGTCGTGAGGGAGCTCAGGGGTCTTACTTGGGGTTCTAACTTATTGAAAAAATCTCTCATTTGATATTATCTCCATCCCGACATATGTATATCTCCTTGTGCTGATATTAGTTCTGTCAATGGGAGTAAACTTCCCCGTGGAGCATATCTTAAACACCTTGTATTCCCCCCTGACCCCCAAGAGCCTAATGCTCCCTTTTCTTCCCCCGGTGGAAACCATGGGTATCCCCGTAGTGGAGCTAGTGGTGATGTACGTGGGGCGTATTTTTCATTTTTATTCATTCTGTCCCACACTGCTAACGTATTCCGTGTTAATGGTGAAGTCCACTTTGATAATGCTCTATTCGTGGCCTGTATCCATGGGGCCCCTGCTAGATTTCTACCCGCCATACTTTCTTCCACTGATACCCATGCTTTATTTACGGAGTCATGGCACCAATTTAATATACGTACCATAGCCATTGCTTTATAATACATAAAAACATCTGGGAGCCCTATTCCTCCTTCCTTCTTATTTCTGCGCAAGATGTCATATGCTATCCTAGGATTTTTCTCCTTCCATATAAAAGATATAAACATTTTACGTATTCTCTTGAAAAAGACCTGAGGCACTGCTATCGGGACAGTGTTTATGATATATATTATTCTGGGTAATATATTCATTTTCAAGGTATTTATCCTACTGAACCATGTCAATGAATGATCCTTCCACCTATTTAAATCTTTGGTTATTTCTGTTATTAAGGTTTCATAATTCAATTCATATAAAGATTTAGCCTCTGCCGTTATATGTAATCCCAAATAATATAGTGATTTCTTTTCCCATCTAAATGGCAGGTTATTCTTCATTGATATTGACATTGATAGAGGGACATGACAGGGTAATAATATGGATTTTTCCATGTTTATTTTAAAGTTAGACATTCTTCCATATCTCTGAACTTCCTCCATCAATGCCATTATTGATCCCTGTGGTTCTGAAAGATAAAATAGTAGGTCATCAGCATATGCTGATACCTTGTGCTCTTCAGATCCTATTCTAATTCCTTTTATTCCCTTATTATTTCTCACCCTGCTCAGAAATGGTTCAAGGGTTAAGGCAAACAGTATTGGGGACAGGGGACACCCCTGTCTTGTGCCATTTCGTATTTCAAAGCATCCTGATAGAGTACCATTTACTTTCACTCTTGCCCTGGGTTTTGCATATAGGGCTACTATCCATCCCATCATTCGGTCTCCCATACCTATTGCTCTCAGCACTTCTTTCATAAAATCCCAGTCAACTCTATCGAATGCCTTTTCGGCATCCATTGATAGAATTGTCCTGGGTAATCTGTCTGGGCCATTTTGCATCCAATGAAGTATATGTAGAGCTCGAATGGTGTTATCTTTGGTTTCTCTACCTTTCATGAAACCCGTTTGGTCGCGATGGACCAGTTGTGTTACCTCTTCTTGTATTCTAGTTGCTATGATTTTGGCTATTAGTTTAGTATCTGAATTGAGCAATGATATGGGTCTGTAATTGGCACATTCCTGTGGATCTTTCCCCGGTTTCGGTAAAACTGTTATGTATGCTAGCAGTGCTTCTGGGGACATTGTACTAGAGGCGGAGATTTTATTGAAATATCTGCATAAAGGTGTTTCTAGGATTTGAGCAAACTTTTTATAATATGCATTAGTTAACCCGTCGGGTCCTGGGCTTTTCCCCCTCGGCAGGTTCTCTATTGCTTTTCTAATTTCCTCTTTAGTTATTGGTTCTTCTAGTTTTTCTATTATCCTAGCAGGGAACATTGATATTGTAGAACCATTAATGTAATCTTTCATCTCTTCTATCCTCCCCCTATCTTCCACCTGCTCCGGAATGGGTTGGATATTATATAGCTTCTTATAGAATTGTTGAAATTCCTTTGCTATTAATTTTGTATCTTTTACTTGTTTATTATTCACTCTGATTTCATGTACATGGGATGATTCCCTCTTTTTTTTTAGTTGACTAGCCAGTAATCGGCCGCATTTATTCCCATGTCCATAGAATCTGTGTGCTATAAACCTATATTTATCCCTGACCCTTCTGTCCAGACACTTGGAAAGCTCCTCCCTCATAATTCCCAACTTCCTGGCATCTTCTGGTTCGCGAGTGCTCTTATGTTTGTTCTCTAATTCCTTTATTCTTTCTAACTGCTCTTCTATCTCTTTTCTTTTTTCCCTCTTTACTCGTGTCCCATGAGCTATTAATTCTCCTCTAACTACAGCTTTGTGGGCTTCCCACACAGTTTGCTCAGATACCTCCTCTGATGTATTTAATTCAAAATACTCCTCTAATTTATGTTGAAGATCCTCTATTATTTTTTTATCGTCTAATAGTGACTCGTTTAATCTCCATGTTCGTTCCTTATAACCTGCGTGTGTAGGGGCGATCACCGCCACCACCGGGGCGTGATCTGAGATCGTTATTGGCTTTATATTTACTGCTTTTACATATTCTAAATAATATTGGTCTACCAGGATCCAGTCCAACCTGGAATAGGTGTTATGGCTCTTTGAATAGTAACTATAGTTTTTTTTTTCTCCATTTAGTGCCCTCCAGCTGTCTACCAAGTGTGAGGATTGAAATAATTTTTTTACCTGTTTAAGTGCTCTAAATGATAAAGGTGTTTTCCCTGTTGTTTTGTCTAGTTTAGTGTCGACTATAACATTAAAATCCCCTCCGAGAATCAAAAACCCTTCCCTAAATTTTTCTAACGCTCTTAGTGTTTTTCCCAGAAAATCAACTGTGTGTGTATTTGGTGCATATATTGATGCAAATGTGTACCCTTGTCCCTGTAATGTTCCTTTAATGAAAAGGAACCGCCCTTCTGGGTCTGTGTTCACCACTATAGATGTCAAAGGGCACGTATTCCCAAAGGCTATCGATACTCCTCTAGCTCTCGCAATTGGCGATACTGCATGAAACCATTGGTTGTATGGGAATAACGGTAGCCTTGGTATGGATCCTGAAGTGAAATGTGTTTCCTGTAGAAATACTATATCTACAGCTTGATGATTTAATTCCTGCCAAAGACGGCCCCTTTTTTGAGGTGAGCACAGTCCCCTTACATTATAGGTCATTATTTTTAATACTTTTGCCATTTCTTTACTCTGAGTAATTGTATACCATTCTTAATCTGCTGCTGAGTGTCTCTTTTCCCCACTTCCATGTACACCTGTAGAAAACTCCAAAAAAAAAAAAAAAAAAAAAAAAAAAAGGAAAAAAAAAGAAGAAAAAATTCCGTTCCGACCACATCCACAACTTAACACTTTACTTAGTAAAATGTACCAACTAATGATAGGGTGAGCCCGTTTGGTTGCTCCTTGCTCCTCCCGAGCCCTCCCCCCTTCCTGCATATTGCAGGTTTGGTCAGTCCCTTTCCTCGGGACCCGCCTAATTGGGAAAAAAAAAAAAAAAAAAAAGGAGAAAAAGAAAACAAACAAACAAACAAAAAAAAAAAAAAAGAAAAAAAAAAAAAAAACCCCAAGAAAAAAAAAAAAAAAAAAAAAACTTACGATAAAGTTAAGTGAGGGTTTGAGTACTGACCCACACTTCCCCCCCTCCCTCTTGACTTTACTTATTTCTATTTCTTCATAAGTCTCTCTTCTCTTCTTTCAATTCTTTTATACTTAAATGTGCTATCTTCTTTCGTTAGCCTTTCCCTCCCACTTGGGACCATGGCTCCGGTCGTTGGATTAATGTCTTAACATTAGTGGTTCTCCAGTCCTGGAAATCTGCGAATGGGAGTTCTAATATTTCTAAAAACTCTTTTAAATCGTCTCTAGTGCGGAGTACTGCTGTTTTCCCATTCCTTGATGCTATTAAACGAAAAGGGTACCCCCATCGGTACCTAATATCTGCTGCCTGTAGAGCTTCCAACAGTGGTCGGACCATTCTACGCTGCATTAGTGTGCGACGGGATATGTCAGGGAACAGAAGGATTTGGGCTCCTTCGTATTCAATTGTGGGGGTGTCTCGTGCAATCCTGATTATTGTTTCCTTTATTGTATACTTATGCAGTTTGCATATCACATCCCTGGGCTTCTCTTTGTTTTGAATACCGAAGGAGGTGACACGATGAACTCTGTCCATTTCAATAAATTCCGGCGCAGCTGTTCCCATAATTTGACAGAATAACTTTTGAACTACCGTTGGCAGATTGCTGCTATGATATTTTTCCGGTAGACCTCGTATGCGTATATTCTGTCGCCGATCCCTGTTCTCAAACTCGTCCATTTGATCGCTATAGTTATTCATTACTTCCTCATGGTATTTAATAGTGTCTTGAGTCTCTGCTACCGCCTGTGCCATCTCTTCTTGGGTATTTTCAATTCCTTCCATTCTGTTACCTATTGCCACCACCTCTTCCCTTAATTCCTCTACTGCTAATTTACATGATTTCTCTACTGTTGCTATTAGCTGTTGAATATCCGCCTTCGTAGGGAGGGCCTTTATATGCTCTCTTAGGACCCATTCTATATTTATACTTTCCGTCTCTTCCCCCTCAGAACCTCTTTTGTTTTGCTCTTTCATACTAGGGTTTTCCAAACTCTCTTTTACCGTTTCTTTCCTTCGTGTGTCGACCTGAGATCCTTTGTGATCTTTGCCTTTCTCCCTTTTTTCTACTTGCTCTTCCTCGGGTATATTACCTCCCTTATTAGTTATACCTTGGGTTCCCTCGTTTTCGCTGACCGTTGCTCTTTCTTTAACGGGGGGTCTTTGTGAGTCCAAGCCCTGGTCTATTGGGGTACCTTCCATTATTGAGAGTCTTTTTTTTTCCCCCTTGCTCCACCGCCCCTCCAGTCCTCTTTCATACCTCCTGGGGTTTGTATTCCTTCTCTTTGCCTTCCCTCCATGTTCCGCTTACTCTCCGCTCTTCTCTGCCTGTAGTTTGTAACCCCAGACCATACCCCATTGGCTCCCTGTGATCCAGTGTTGATGTTCCCACCTTTGTATGCCCGCCTGCCATCTCCAAGCTCCCCCGTCTCCCTTCTTGATTTCGGGTTGCCAATCGTTCTCCCTTTGGCGGCGTCAGGTAGGCCCGCAATACACTTGCCGAATTCCTACTTCCGCCTGCAGTTGGTTGTAATGCCGCACGTCTACGTGTTGTCATTCCTACTACTTACACCTCTCCGCTCCTGTTTTTCTTTATTATCTCTTTAATTCCTTTTTTTTTTTGTTAATGTCCAGTCTCTTTGCTACCCCAGATTATGCATTTGTACTTCTGTTGGGTCTTAAAAAAGCCCGAGTATGCGGGGGGGGGGAGGGGCTCTTTAACTTTATTCAGCTCACCAGCTTCTTTTTGTAGCTAGTCTATCTCTATAGCCGAAAGCAACTTCCGTGCCCATCCGTGTCGCCCATCAGTGCCGCCTATCAGTGTCCATCAGTGCCACCTATAAGTGCCACATATCTGTGTCCATCAATGCCAACTCATCAGTGCCACTTCATTGGTGCCACCTCATCGGTGCCCATCAGTGCCGCCTTATCAGTGCCCATCAGTGTAGCCCCATCAGTGCCCATCAGTGAAGGAGAAAACGTACTTATTTACAAAGTTTTGAAACTGAAACAAAAAAATATATATTTTTTCAAAATGTTCGGTATTTTGCCATGTGGTATTTCTTGATAGTATTAATTACCCCAAACAGGACTATACTTGGTGAACCCATTCACACCCTGGAGCATCCTGACCTTATTCCAAATCTTCTGCATGAGAACGAATGTGGGGAAGAGTTTGTTGGATTTTATGTATTTAAGGGCCTCCAACCCATCTGCAACCTCCTCTCCGGTCGTGAAACTGAGCAGTTGAACTGAGGAGTCCAACAAGTTCAGTTCTGACTCCTGGGTGGGACGTACAACCCGTGCAATAAGCTGCACTTGTGAGGCTATATAGTATAGCCATGGATTGGGTGACGCCAAACCTCCTGCGTCCTTCGCACGCTGTAGCTGCTCCAGTTTAATCCTAGGGGACTTCGCGAACCATATGAGTGATCTGAAAATCGCGTTTATGATTCTAAATTTTTCCAGTGGAATGACTATTGTGGAGTTGTGAAGTACGTAGAGTAGTTGTGGCATAAGGATCATTTTTATTAAATTAACTCTGCCTACTGGGGACAGCCTCATCCTGTTCCACACCTTGACTCGATCGCGGCAGCGATTGATCAGAGGGGTTAGGTTTAGGTTAACATAGTCCAACAGATTGGCTGTAACCTGTATGCCCAGATACTTGAAAGATGTTGATACCGGGATATCCTGTATGGTCTTATGGGATGAGGGCAGCAAGGAGGACTTTTTTTTTTGTTTTAAATCCTCTTTATTATTTTTGTGTTTGTCCTTTCTCTTTATTAATTTATTGGCATTCGGCCTTTATTTATTATTACATGAGTTTATTCCTTCTATAACCTTCCTTTAGTGCATTATTTATACTTTGTGCTAAAAAAAAAAAAAAAAAAAAAAAAAAATGTTCCCTTTCCTTTTTTTTCTTTGTGATTGTGATATTTATTTTGATGTCTCCACATATGGTCATCTCCGCTCTTCCCCCCCCCCCCCCCTAGCCCTTTCCAACCCTTTTTTACTTCCCATTTATCTTAAATCATACTACAAACAATAACAATACAACAAGACAACAAAATTTAACGGTTGTGGTTCGGTTTTCATTTCCCTCTTTCTTTCCCTCTCCCCTCCCTTCCCTTTTACCCTTTCTACGGTGCACCTTTGGGGGATACGAGCTTACTCAGCAACTTCTTGATTATTCTCTCCCTTCCCTCCCCCCTCTCCTCTCGGAGATCTCTAGGGGGGGTTTAGGTGGGATTATCTAGGTTTTTAATCTGACATGGCCTACTCTTACTCTATTTCTTGGGAGTAGTGCTTCCAGCCTGCCCACATATTTTTATGTTTTTCCTGTTGTTCTTTTATATTGTATATCCATTTTTCAGCTTCCATTATTTTATCTACCTCTCCCTTCCATTCCAATAAAGTGGGACATGCTGTCTGCTTCCAATATCTAGGTATTAATATTTTGGCTGCGTTCAATAAATGTGGTGTAACGCCCTTTTTATAAGATTTGATGGATCCCTCTGTCCCATGAAACAGATATTGTAGGGGTGTCATTTCTATAGGTTTTGCTGTTGTCCTCCCTATCCATTTAGCTACTCCCTCCCAAAAATTCCTGATTTTTGGGCATTCCCACCATAAATGAAGATATGTCCCCTTATCCTTACATCCTCTCCAGCAATGCCCATCCGCTGTTGGATATATCTCTGCTATTCTAGCTGGGGTTCGGTACCATCTGGCTATAAACTTATATGACATTTCTTGTATTGCTGCACTTATTGATGTCACATGTGTCATTTCCATGATTTTTTTTACTTGTGTTGGTTTAAATGTGCATCTTAGTTCCTTCTCCCACTCTCTTATAAAGTAAGGGGTTGTGCTGCTTTGTTCACTTAGAACTAATTTATACATCTGAGATAGTAAATTACTTGGTTTTTCTAATTTCAGACACATCTTCTCGTATGTCGTGAGGGAGCTCAGGGGTCTTACTTGGGGTTCTAACTTATTGAAAAAATCTCTCATTTGATATTATCTCCATCCCGACATATGTATATCTCCTTGTGCTGATATTAGTTCTGTCAATGGGAGTAAACTTCCCCGTGGAGCATATCTTAAACACCTTGTATTCCCCCCTGACCCCCAAGAGCCTAATGCTCCCTTTTCTTCCCCCGGTGGAAACCATGGGTATCCCCGTAGTGGAGCTAGTGGTGATGTACGTGGGGCGTATTTTTCATTTTTATTCATTCTGTCCCACACTGCTAACGTATTCCGTGTTAATGGTGAAGTCCACTTTGATAATGCTCTATTCGTGGCCTGTATCCATGGGGCCCCTGCTAGATTTCTACCCGCCATACTTTCTTCCACTGATACCCATGCTTTATTTACGGAGTCATGGCACCAATTTAATATACGTACCATAGCCATTGCTTTATAATACATAAAAACATCTGGGAGCCCTATTCCTCCTTCCTTCTTATTTCTGCGCAAGATGTCATATGCTATCCTAGGATTTTTCTCCTTCCATATAAAAGATATAAACATTTTACGTATTCTCTTGAAAAAGACCTGAGGCACTGCTATCGGGACAGTGTTTATGATATATATTATTCTGGGTAATATATTCATTTTCAAGGTATTTATCCTACTGAACCATGTCAATGAATGATCCTTCCACCTATTTAAATCTTTGGTTATTTCTGTTATTAAGGTTTCATAATTCAATTCATATAAAGATTTAGCCTCTGCCGTTATATGTAATCCCAAATAATATAGTGATTTCTTTTCCCATCTAAATGGCAGGTTATTCTTCATTGATATTGACATTGATAGAGGGACATGACAGGGTAATAATATGGATTTTTCCATGTTTATTTTAAAGTTAGACATTCTTCCATATCTCTGAACTTCCTCCATCAATGCCATTATTGATCCCTGTGGTTCTGAAAGATAAAATAGTAGGTCATCAGCATATGCTGATACCTTGTGCTCTTCAGATCCTATTCTAATTCCTTTTATTCCCTTATTATTTCTCACCCTGCTCAGAAATGGTTCAAGGGTTAAGGCAAACAGTATTGGGGACAGGGGACACCCCTGTCTTGTGCCATTTCGTATTTCAAAGCATCCTGATAGAGTACCATTTACTTTCACTCTTGCCCTGGGTTTTGCATATAGGGCTACTATCCATCCCATCATTCGGTCTCCCATACCTATTGCTCTCAGCACTTCTTTCATAAAATCCCAGTCAACTCTATCGAATGCCTTTTCGGCATCCATTGATAGAATTGTCCTGGGTAATCTGTCTGGGCCATTTTGCATCCAATGAAGTATATGTAGAGCTCGAATGGTGTTATCTTTGGTTTCTCTACCTTTCATGAAACCCGTTTGGTCGCGATGGACCAGTTGTGTTACCTCTTCTTGTATTCTAGTTGCTATGATTTTGGCTATTAGTTTAGTATCTGAATTGAGCAATGATATGGGTCTGTAATTGGCACATTCCTGTGGATCTTTCCCCGGTTTCGGTAAAACTGTTATGTATGCTAGCAGTGCTTCTGGGGACATTGTACTAGAGGCGGAGATTTTATTGAAATATCTGCATAAAGGTGTTTCTAGGATTTGAGCAAACTTTTTATAATATGCATTAGTTAACCCGTCGGGTCCTGGGCTTTTCCCCCTCGGCAGGTTCTCTATTGCTTTTCTAATTTCCTCTTTAGTTATTGGTTCTTCTAGTTTTTCTATTATCCTAGCAGGGAACATTGATATTGTAGAACCATTAATGTAATCTTTCATCTCTTCTATCCTCCCCCTATCTTCCACCTGCTCCGGAATGGGTTGGATATTATATAGCTTCTTATAGAATTGTTGAAATTCCTTTGCTATTAATTTTGTATCTTTTACTTGTTTATTATTCACTCTGATTTCATGTACATGGGATGATTCCCTCTTTTTTTTTAGTTGACTAGCCAGTAATCGGCCGCATTTATTCCCATGTCCATAGAATCTGTGTGCTATAAACCTATATTTATCCCTGACCCTTCTGTCCAGACACTTGGAAAGCTCCTCCCTCATAATTCCCAACTTCCTGGCATCTTCTGGTTCGCGAGTGCTCTTATGTTTGTTCTCTAATTCCTTTATTCTTTCTAACTGCTCTTCTATCTCTTTTCTTTTTTCCCTCTTTACTCGTGTCCCATGAGCTATTAATTCTCCTCTAACTACAGCTTTGTGGGCTTCCCACACAGTTTGCTCAGATACCTCCTCTGATGTATTTAATTCAAAATACTCCTCTAATTTATGTTGAAGATCCTCTATTATTTTTTTATCGTCTAATAGTGACTCGTTTAATCTCCATGTTCGTTCCTTATAACCTGCGTGTGTAGGGGCGATCACCGCCACCACCGGGGCGTGATCTGAGATCGTTATTGGCTTTATATTTACTGCTTTTACATATTCTAAATAATATTGGTCTACCAGGATCCAGTCCAACCTGGAATAGGTGTTATGGCTCTTTGAATAGTAACTATAGTTTTTTTTTTCTCCATTTAGTGCCCTCCAGCTGTCTACCAAGTGTGAGGATTGAAATAATTTTTTTACCTGTTTAAGTGCTCTAAATGATAAAGGTGTTTTCCCTGTTGTTTTGTCTAGTTTAGTGTCGACTATAACATTAAAATCCCCTCCGAGAATCAAAAACCCTTCCCTAAATTTTTCTAACGCTCTTAGTGTTTTTCCCAGAAAATCAACTGTGTGTGTATTTGGTGCATATATTGATGCAAATGTGTACCCTTGTCCCTGTAATGTTCCTTTAATGAAAAGGAACCGCCCTTCTGGGTCTGTGTTCACCACTATAGATGTCAAAGGGCACGTATTCCCAAAGGCTATCGATACTCCTCTAGCTCTCGCAATTGGCGATACTGCATGAAACCATTGGTTGTATGGGAATAACGGTAGCCTTGGTATGGATCCTGAAGTGAAATGTGTTTCCTGTAGAAATACTATATCTACAGCTTGATGATTTAATTCCTGCCAAAGACGGCCCCTTTTTTGAGGTGAGCACAGTCCCCTTACATTATAGGTCATTATTTTTAATACTTTTGCCATTTCTTTACTCTGAGTAATTGTATACCATTCTTAATCTGCTGCTGAGTGTCTCTTTTCCCCACTTCCATGTACACCTGTAGAAAACTCCAAAAAAAAAAAAAAAAAAAAAAAAAAGGAAAAAAAAAGAAGAAAAAATTCCGTTCCGACCACATCCACAACTTAACACTTTACTTAGTAAAATGTACCAACTAATGATAGGGTGAGCCCGTTTGGTTGCTCCTTGCTCCTCCCGAGCCCTCCCCCCTTCCTGCATATTGCAGGTTTGGTCAGTCCCTTTCCTCGGGACCCGCCTAATTGGGAAAAAAAAAAAAAAAAAAAAAGGAGAAAAAGAAAACAAACAAACAAACAAAAAAAAAAAAAAAGAAAAAAAAAAAAAAAACCCCAAGAAAAAAAAAAAAAAAAAAAAAACTTACGATAAAGTTAAGTGAGGGTTTGAGTACTGACCCACACTTCCCCCCCTCCCTCTTGACTTTACTTATTTCTATTTCTTCATAAGTCTCTCTTCTCTTCTTTCAATTCTTTTATACTTAAATGTGCTATCTTCTTTCGTTAGCCTTTCCCTCCCACTTGGGACCATGGCTCCGGTCGTTGGATTAATGTCTTAACATTAGTGGTTCTCCAGTCCTGGAAATCTGCGAATGGGAGTTCTAATATTTCTAAAAACTCTTTTAAATCGTCTCTAGTGCGGAGTACTGCTGTTTTCCCATTCCTTGATGCTATTAAACGAAAAGGGTACCCCCATCGGTACCTAATATCTGCTGCCTGTAGAGCTTCCAACAGTGGTCGGACCATTCTACGCTGCATTAGTGTGCGACGGGATATGTCAGGGAACAGAAGGATTTGGGCTCCTTCGTATTCAATTGTGGGGGTGTCTCGTGCAATCCTGATTATTGTTTCCTTTATTGTATACTTATGCAGTTTGCATATCACATCCCTGGGCTTCTCTTTGTTTTGAATACCGAAGGAGGTGACACGATGAACTCTGTCCATTTCAATAAATTCCGGCGCAGCTGTTCCCATAATTTGACAGAATAACTTTTGAACTACCGTTGGCAGATTGCTGCTATGATATTTTTCCGGTAGACCTCGTATGCGTATATTCTGTCGCCGATCCCTGTTCTCAAACTCGTCCATTTGATCGCTATAGTTATTCATTACTTCCACATGGTATTTAATAGTGTCTTGGGTCTCTGCTACCGCCTGTGCCATCTCTTCTTGGGTATTTTCAATTCCTTCCATTCTGTTACCTATTGCCACCACCTCTTCCCTTAATTCCTCTACTGCTAATTTACATGATTTCTCTACTGTTGCTATTAGCTGTTGAATATCCGCCTTCGTAGGGAGGGCCTTTATATGCTCTCTTAGGACCCATTCTATATTTATACTTTCCGTCTCTTCCCCCTCAGAACCTCTTTTGTTTTGCTCTTTCATACTAGGGTTTTCCAAACTCTCTTTTACCGTTTCTTTCCTTCGTGTGTCGACCTGAGATCCTTTGTGATCTTTGCCTTTCTCCCTTTTTTCTACTTGCTCTTCCTCGGGTATATTACCTCCCTTATTAGTTATACCTTGGGTTCCCTCGTTTTCGCTGACCGTTGCTCTTTCTTTAACGGGGGGTCTTTGTGAGTCCAAGCCCTGGTCTATTGGGGTACCTTCCATTATTGAGAGTCTTTTTTTTTCCCCCTTGCTCCACCGCCCCTCCAGTCCTCTTTCATACCTCCTGGGGTTTGTATTCCTTCTCTTTGCCTTCCCTCCATGTTCCGCTTACTCTCCGCTCTTCTCTGCCTGTAGTTTGTAACCCCAGACCATACCCCATTGGCTCCCTGTGATCCAGTGTTGATGTTCCCACCTTTGTATGCCCGCCTGCCATCTCCAAGCTCCCCCGTCTCCCTTCTTGATTTCGGGTTGCCAATCGTTCTCCCTTTGGCGGCGTCAGGTAGGCCCGCAATACACTTGCCGAATTCCTACTTCCGCCTGCAGTTGGTTGTAATGCCGCACGTCTACGTGTTGTCATTCCTACTACTTACACCTCTCCGCTCCTGTTTTTCTTTATTATCTCTTTAATTCCTTTTTTTTTTTGTTAATGTCCAGTCTCTTTGCTACCCCAGATTATGCATTTGTACTTCTGTTGGGTCTTAAAAAAGCCCGAGTATGCGGGGGGGGGGAGGGGCTCTTTAACTTTATTCAGCTCACCAGCTTCTTTTTGTAGCTAGTCTATCTCTATAGCCGAAAGCAACTTCCCGTATATAGGCGTTTACAATGACATGTGCCAGAGTTCATCTGTTATTCAGTTCCTATAAGTCAGATCACTAAAGTCCATGCGCCTTTATACATATAATTATACAACCCTATATATGCATTCAAGGTAGTTCAAGTCTGTATTCAAAGTTACTTTCCCATAGAGAATATAAAGATGAGTTCTCTCTCACCATCTGATGCTCTCCAAGCTATTCTCCAGGCTGTTCTCTTATGTATCTTCGGTCCAGGCAGGCAGGGGGCTCACAGGGGGCTCGCAGACCCGCTCCGCCATCCGGATGAAATCCGTTCGAACGTCCCGCCTGACCTCCTCCAGCAGCGCCAACACGATCTGTCGATCCCTTCGTAGCTCCGCTCTTGAATGCAGAAGGTCCCGGAGTCTCGCGAGATCCTCGGCTTCTCCCGCCGATCTCACCGCTCCGCTGTTCCGTCACCTGCTCTGCACCGCTCGGCTCCCCGCCGGTCCGCCAGCTCCAGTAGCCGGGCGACGCGGGGGATAACAGGAGCCTTTGGAGAAAAGGAGGAGGGGGGCAGCAAGGAGGTGAGACCTTTCTGGTTTTACGGGGGGATATCCTCAGGCTTGCCGCTAGTTAGCCATTTCGTCGTCCCTCTCTGAGGGGGTAGGGAAGTCGGTCATACGTCCCGCTGAGACTGCTTCCTAGCGAGGGAGGGGGGAGCGGCTTCAGTCGCTCATTCACTCACACGCTCCTCTCCGCCGGAAGTCCGGCATCTTCTCCGTGCTTTCACCAGCAAGGAGGACTTAGTCCAGTTAATATCTAGACTGGAGTACTCTCCAAACTGTCCAACCACTTTCATTGCCTCTGTCAGTGAGGTAGTTGTATCGCCAAGGAGCAACATGGTGTCATCAGCGTACAACATGATCTTCTCCTGGAGGTCCCCATAGTGAAACCCCTGTATCAAGGGGTTAGCATGAATAAGGGCAGCCAGGGGCTCGATGGCCAGAGTGAATAAGATGGGAGACAAGGGACAGCCTTGTCTCGTACCTCTATGTAGGTTAAAGGTTGGCAAAATCCTCCCTCCCTCTCGGATAGCTGCAGCTGGAGTTAAATATAAAAGTTGCACCCAGGCAATGAAGCCAGTCCCAAATCCAAATTTCCTCATTACCGCCCATAGATACCCCCACTCGACGCTATCAAACGCCTTTTGGGCGTCTAGTGAAAGCTAGATCCCCAAATTATCCGCCCGGGATTGGATGTTGAGGAAAAGCTTCCACAGATTTATTTCAGTCCACTTTTGGTGCCTAAACCCGGACTGGTCTGAGTGTATTATTCTGGAAATAACACTATTCAATCGTATAGCTAGTGCTTTAGCCGGGATCTTTACATCGTTCTGCAGAAGGGAGATAGGTCGGTATGATCCCGGGTCAAGGGGATCTTTATCAGGCTTTAATATCAATGCTATATTCGCCCTGGTCATAGACTGAGGGAGGCTACCTGTCTCTTTCACAGCACTGAACACCTTCAATAAATGTGGGAGTATATGCACTCCGTATTGCATATATATCTCAATGGGGAGTTCGTCATCCCCAGAGCCTTAGAGTTAGGGAACAAGCTGGTTGCCGATTGCAATTCTTCTATAATCAGAGGGGCATCAAGTACTGCCCTTAAGGAGGCCGACATACTAGACAGGTGAGCGGTGTCCAAGTAGCTATTCAGGGATTCTAATGTGTATGCCTGCTTAGATTCATATAAAGAGGAGTAAAATCTCACAAGTTCTGCCATAATCTGATCTGGGGAGTTGGCCACCCCACCCATGTGGGTGTGTAGCGCACCTATAGAGGGGGACATTTGCTGTGAGTGGGCAATAGTTGCTAACAGGCGTCCCGTGTGCTCACCATCCTCACAGAATGTCGCCCTTTGAAAGAATCTTTTCCTCTCCGCTACAGATGTCGTGACTCGGTATAGCGCGTCCTGCGCTGCGAGCTATGCCTCTCTGTTAGCCTCTGTTGGATTAGCCACAAATGTACTCTCGAGGTCCTCCGCCAATTGTTCTATTCCCTCCCTCTGAGCATTTGTCTTCCTCTTAATAGCTTGCATTTCTGTAATAAAGAGGTCCCTCAGAACAGCCTTGAAGGCTTCCCAGGTTATGGCCTCGGACTCGTCCATGGTGTGGGTGCGCCAAAAGTCTAAAATATGTGTTTCTATCTGCTCATGGGAAGAGAATATCTTCAGCCAAAATGCATTAATCTTCCACGGAGCCTTGGCCATCATATAAGGTGAGCGAACCTCCAATGGGGAGTGATCTGATACACTTCTAAGAGCGTATGTTACCTCCGAAATGTATCATTCGACAGCATACGAACACAGACATAAGTCTATCCTTGATAGTGAAGAGTAACTTTTGGAGAAACAGGAGAACTGTTTTGCCCTCCACGGGTCCATCCACCCCACTTCCTCTATAAATTTTCAAAGGGCTGTATGGCTTGTCCCCCTTCCCCCAACCAGCGGCAGGTGTTTGTCAAATACATGGTCCATGTAACAGTTGAAATCGCCGAAGGAGTACAACGGCACCTCTGGGTATCTCACCTGGTACTCCACCAATGCCCTCACCACCTGATTGTTGTACGGGGGGGGGGGGGCATATACACAAAAGCTAGGATGCATTTGAGAGTGACCAGTCTGCATGATAGAAAAACATACTTCCCATCCGTATCAATCTCGGTGCCTAGCTCCTCGTAGTCTATGGAGCTATGTATCAGTACACTCACACCTGTTGAGTACGAGGTGTGAGTAGAGTGATATGCGCTCCCCACCTACTGATAAGTCAAACATGACACAGATTCTGCCGTAAGGTGGGTCTCTTGTAGGGCACAAATCACTGGCAAGCGTTTCCTCATCAAAGACAAGACCATGGTATGCTTTAGAGGGTCCTGCAACCGCCTAATGTTCCAAGACATAATTGTCACCGTCATCATCAGGGAGGGCAACTTACAGGGAGAGAAACCCACCGGACCAGCATACCCCCAGGCGGGCAGGGGAAAGGGGCTCTTCTGTTATATTGAAGAGACAATGGCAATTGTTGACTGAGCGTGGCGATTAAGAAAGTTATAGCTCCATAGTCCTGATAGTTTAGTCTGTCTGCTCTGGAACAAATTTGTGCAAATATACACCATAACGCGCACAATGGTGCGGTAAACCAATGTGTCCATCCCCTTTGTTGCAGGCTAGCCGCCTGTATGGGCTCAACACCTGCCGGACCACACTCAGCTTGCACTCCGGAGCAATGATGTGCCATTAGGAACTTTAACTCTTCCTGGGACAACAGGTCTCGCAGGTCATCATAAAGGCCGCTAACAGCAGCAACACTGGCATAGATAATCCTTGATGGGAGCATTATCTTGAGTAATCAGATTTCCGAACTTGCATTGTATAGAAGGAATCATTGTGAGTTTCCTGCATTGCCCTCGGCCAAGGGTAAAATAGGGCGGTTCATCATTCGTTCCACTGGTCAGTCTGCAGGTCCCTGGGCTTGGCGGAGTGCATTTTCATTAGCATCTAGCCAGTCTGAGGCCTCAGCTGGATGTTCAAAGAAATGGGCCTGTCCCCGTGAGGTGATTCTAAGTTTTGCAGGATATAGCATGGCATATGAGGCCTGCAGTTTCTGCAGACGTTTTTTAATTTCAGAGAAGCGCGAATGACTCTTCTGTACTGCGGCTGAGAAGTCAGGGTAGAAGGAGACTCGTGAGCCATTGTACTGGATGTTCCTCTTTTCCCTGGCCAGCCTTAGGATAATATCTCTGTCCCAGTAATTCAACAGGCGTGCCAGTATTGGACAAGGGGGTTGTCCCGGTGGTAGAGGTCTTGACGGTATTCTGTGGGCCCTCTCTACTGCATATACGTGGGTAAAAGCATCCTAGCCAAAGACATCAGCCATCCACTGTTCCACAAATTGTGTGGGGTCGCGGCCCTCCGCCTTCTCAGGCAGTCCCATTATGCGCATGTTATTGCACATGAGACGGTTCTCAAAATCTTCTGCTCGCATGTCAGTGGCCCTAGCCAGGTGTGATGTGGACTGGGATTCTCTTTTCATCAGGGTTAGTTTATCTTCAAGTTCACTTATTCTGCCCTCCGTGGCAGTGGTCCGTTCTCTTATTTTTTGTATGTCCTGCCTGATCAGGCTGACCTCCTCTTTCAGACCCCCAAAGCACACTTGGAGATTATTGACTGAGGCTGTGCATTTATTTACTGCTCTCAGAATGGCAGCTAATGTCGTCTGTTCACCCCCCTCCTCATCGGGGTCACCTGAGTACTCTGTCATATTATTACGATCCTCAGCCTGGTCCAATATGGCACCTGCTTCCTGTGCTCTCTCCCCCTCCTCCATGTCATTGTCACTATGTGCAGCATAGTCACACAGGGACTGTGCTTCTGCCATGCCTGATTTCTCAGTAATTTTTTGGGCGTAGTACCTCATATCTTTAGGATGATCTACGTTGCCATCCAGTGTTTACTCACTGCGTCCTTTCCTTTCTCCTCGCCACGCGCCTTCTGTGTGGAGGACGGAGTGGCGCCATTTTGAGGATCTATTCGCTGGCCATCTCCACGATGTCCATCGGTCATCATGCCCTCTTTTGAAGTCGGGATGGCAGCGGGGTGTGGAGCAGACATTCCCAGTGCGATACAGTGAACAGTGGTCGTTTTAGGGTGCTGGAAACTGGATCGGTACAGGATCAAGCCGGGAGCTCTGTAAAGATGAGTCCGTTCACATGCCGCACTGCCCCCCCCCCCAACTGTATTTAAGTCTGGACTTTGACTGGGCTAGTCTAACACATGAATATGCTTTGATCTAAACCATTCCATTGTAGCTCTGGCTGTATGCTTAGGGTTGTTGTCCTGCTGGAAGGTGAATCTCTGCCCCAGTCTTAAGTCTTTTTTAGACTCTTAACAGGTTTTCTTCTAAGATTTCCCTGCATTTGGCTCCATCCTTCTCCCATTAACTCTGACCAGCTTCCCTGTCCCTGCTGAAGAAAAGAATCCCCACAACATTATGCTGCCACCGCCATGTTTCACGGTACAGATGGTGTGTTCAGGGTGATGTGCCGTGTTATGCCACGTACACAACCGCACTTTCTGGCAGACTAGGTCCGACGGAATCAGTCTGTCGGACAATCTGATCGTGTGTGGGCTAATCCGATCGTTTTTCATAAAAAAAAATCAGACTGACCTAGAAATAGATCATGTTTCAAATCTGTCCAACGCACTCAATTCCTATCAGGAAAACCGTTCGTCTGTATGCTGGTCCGACGGACCAAGTATGATGCAAGGGAAGCTATTGGCTACTGAACTTTTTTAGTCACGTCTTACATCATCATGTTCAAAACGAACTGACTTTTGAACGGACTTCATCCGTTCATGTGTGGTCGTAGTCCATTCGTTCGGAAATTCCATCGAAACTCCGCCGAAAATTCAGTCGGGAAGACCGTCGGACCTAGTCTGCTGTCATGTGTACGCGGCATTAGTTTTCTGCTACACATAGCATTTTTTCTTTTAATCCAAAAGTTCAATTTTGGTCTCATCTGACCAAAGCACCTTCTTCCACATGCACCTTCTCACACATGGCTTCTGGAAGTTCTGGAACTTCTTATGGCTTTCTGTCAACACTGGCTTTCTTCTTGCCACTCTTCTATAAAGGTCAGATTTGTAGAGTACATGACTAATAGTTGTCCTGTGGACAGATTCTTCCACCTGAGCTGTGGATCTCTGCAGCTCCTCCAGAGTTACCATGGGCCTCTTGGCTGCTTCTCTAATTAATGCTCTCCTTGCCTGTCCTGTCAGTTTAGGTTGATGGCCATATCTTGGTTTAAAGTTGTGGCCATACCACCAGTTTTAACCCCATTTTACCAAAAAATACACCGCAACCACATGCATTGCACAAGCATGGGGGGGGGGGGGGGGGCGTTTTCATCGCTTCCCTTTGACATGAATCTGTGGAATGGCTCACTGCCTGTGATTAGCGCAGAGCAGTGCCAACTTCCTGGTGGGCTCTGCACGTGGTTTGTGCGAACACGCCAGAGCTCATCCTTACCCAGCTGTTGATGATCCTGCTCGTCAGTCCTGCCTACTTAAGCCGTCCAGAACAGAGGAGCTCTGCCTTCCCCTTGGTCACATCAGAAGAAACTTTCCTGTTTAAAGACTGGCTTTGCTGACATCCCTTCTGGTTCCAGATTCTGCTTGCTGTTCCCAATACTTTGATCCCTGACTTCTGCTTGTCTGACTACCCGTTCCGGTTACTGAACTTTGGCTATGTTTTGACTACGTTTGTTCTTTTTACTTTTATTATTAAACAAGTGGGATTTAACTGTACTTCTGTCTCGGTCTGATTTCATGGTTTCTGACACATATTCATATTTCCAAAAAAGTGACTTGGGCTAATGTCCAGATGTTATGACTTTACACCATCTTCTATGCATCAAATAAAGTGACTTCTTGTGCATCAAATAAAGTGACCACATGCATCAAAATAAGGTAACTTCTTGTGCTCCCCCTTAGGTATATGCACTCACCATAAGCCCCCACCCCTGCAGGGATAAAGAGCGTGTAGTAAACTGTATCTCCAATCCGGAGATTCCCAGGGAACAATAAGCACTCCTACTCCGGAGCAGAATGTGTACAAAACGGCATCCACATGCAATCAAAAACAGGCATCCATAGTGTAAATCAGGTAAAAAATTATTTTTTAGTTCGTTCCACAGACCAGCACGGAGAAACGGAAGTTGCTGGAAATGGCGTTGACGTCGACGTGTACCAAGTCCTGCCTTATGTGTTTTGTCACTGGATGTCTCAGATGGGGTCCAGTGACAAAACGCGTAATCATCAGGATATTGATGATTAATGCCCTGATTATCGGTGTAAATGTCCCGTCACACTTGCCGATTACCGATCTTCTCTCTTCACACTGTGACAGCGGGTGAGGAAAAGAATGCTAATAATTGGCAAGTTTGTTTTGTGATCAGCTGTAATTGGTTGATCACAGAGCACGTTGAATGCATGCCATGGGGGGGGGGGGGGCATGGTTTTGGGAGAGTGTCCATGGACGCCCTATCAGAACTGGACAACCATGCTGTAGCTGTCTTTCAGCTATAACGTGGTGAAGAAGTGGTTAACAATGTCCTGGCTTAAAAATACCTAAGTCCAATAAGGTAATTGCCACTTCAGGGACTTATTATATTTACTTGCTATTTACATTTCTAATGAGCGCCAGAAGTAAAACTATAGTTTTGGCTGTCCAACTCTGGAAGTTAGAGTCTCTTGTCCTGCAGGTGCAGAGTTGTTTACAGCTGCTCTGCCTGCCCCTCCTCTTACCCAATCACAGAAAACTTTGTATTATGTGAACCTTCAAAGTATTCTGTTAACCGCTTGCTGACTGCCCCACCTACATAGTTACATATAGTTACATTGTAGGTGAGGTTGAAAAAAGACACAAGTCCATCAAGTCCAACCTATGTGTGTGATTATATGTCAGTATTACATTGTATATCCCTGTATGTTGTGGTCGTTCAGGTGCGTATCCAATAGTTTTTTGAAACTATTGATGCTCCCCCGCTGATACCACCACCTGTGGAAGGGAATTCCACATCCTTGCCCCCACTACTCACCTCTGACCATTCCGAGTTCTCCTCATTTATGACCACCCTCTAAACTTGCCCTTGTAGCCAGGTTTCAATCCATGTACTCACCCTATGGTCCATGCCAACGGACCTTATTTTGTACTGTAAACGTTTATGGGGAACTGTGTCAAATGCTTTTGCAAAATCCAGATACACCACGCCTACGGGCCTTCCTTTATCTAGATGGCAACTCCCCTCCTCATAAAAGGCTAATAGATTGGTTTGGCAAGAACAATTCTTATTGAATCCATGCTGATTACTGCTATTGATATTGTTCTCATTACTTAAATCTTTTATATAGTCCCTTATCATCCCCTCCAAGAGCTTGCATACTATTGATGTTAGGCTAACTGGTCTGTAATTCCCAGGGATGTATTTTGGGCTCTTTTTAAATATTGGTGCTACATTGGCTTTTCTCCAATTAGCTGGTACCATTCCAGTCAGTAAACTGTCAGTAAAAATTAGAAACAATGATCTGGCAATTACTTGACTGAGTTCCCTAAGTACCTTCGGGTGCAAGCCATCTGGTCCCTGTGATTTATTAATGTTAAGCTTCCCAAGTCTAATTTTAATTCTGTCCCCTGTTAACCATGGAGGTGCTTCCTGTGATGTGTCATGAGGATACACTGCAGTTTTGTTTACTGAAGCCCCTCGATTCCCTAGTGAAGACGGCGGGGCAGCGGCTTCTACAGGCGAAATCATATAAAGGTACTTGATCGCCTCTTCCCTGTCTGGAGCGCACACACGCGCTGCCAGCGACCAGCTCTTGCTGTGATTGGACACAACGGGAGCCAATCAGCGGGTTGGCTGGTCCGGCGGACCTGTTTTCTGTCGGGACCCATTACCAACTCTTTGATCGTCCCTGATGTTAACCCCTTCCCTTCCAGTGTCATTAATACAGTGACAGTGCATATTTGTAACACTAATCACTGAATTGGTGTCACTGGTTCCCAAAAAGTGTCACTTAGTGTCAGATTTGTCCGTCGCAATGTCACAGTCCTACTAAAAATCGCTTCTCGTCGCCATTACCACCATCAAATACCACCAAAAGAAAGCTCTATTTGTGGGAAAATTTATGTCCCTTTTTTATTTGGGTACATCGTCACAGACCGCACAAATGTCAGTTAAAGTAATGCAGTGCCGTATCGCCAAAATTGGCCTGGCCATAAAGGGGGTAAACCTTCCAGAGCTGAAGTGGTTAATGGGCAGTGCAGAAGAGTCAGGCTTTCTGCAGCAGAGTGCATCTCTCCTTTCAGAGCTCAAGAAATATAGAGATAGATGTAGATGCACTCCCAATGCATAGTAAAAATGTGAATAGTAAATAAAGGGGGTAAGTTCGCAAGGTGCCATATATCTGTTCACTGATCTCCCCTAGTTAGACTTGAAAGTGACAGGTAAAACATCACTTCCTTTTCTAGAGTTAGTTTTTTCTGGCCCTTGCTGCCAGTGAAGAAGCTAATAGAGCCCAGATTAATTCCAGATTCCCTGGAAGGCAGACAAGACTGTCTAAAAGACCCCTGATTTCTCATTAAAGAGAACCTTTCTTAAAAATATTATTTTTCATAAGGGCATTTTTGTCCCCATGTCATATAAATGTCATATAAATTAAACTTCCTTTACTTACTGATCTATCTGTTAATGTTCTATCTTTAGCCGGCTTCTTTTTGCCCCGTGTCCACCCCTAGGGGGTCACCCTATTACAGGGTGTCTCAATTGCTGCTGCCGTTTGCCACAAAGGGTCTTTTTTTCTGGTGAGTCATGCAGGTCCTTATATAAATACTCCAAGTTTGATGTATTATCAATTGTCTCTGTTACTATTGAACTGTCCTTTCAGACCCACATACAAGCCTTGTCCAAATCATGCTGCCTTAGCCTCCGCAACATTTCCAGATTATGCCCCTTTTTAACTAATGACACCACCAAGCTTCTAATTCACTCCCTGGTCATCTCTCGCCTCGACTACTGCAACTCCCTCCTCATTGGATTACCTTTACATAGACTATCCCCCCTTCAGTCCATAATAAATGCCGCTGCCAGACTCATCCACCTTATCAGCCATTCAGTGACCTCCACACCTCTCTGCCAATCCCTGCACTGGCTCCCACTCACCGAACGAATAAAAATCAAAGTACTACCAATAATTTACAAAGCCATCCATAACTCTGCCCCTAGTTATATCACTAACCTAGTCCCAAAATACCAACCAAGCTGATCTCTTCGGTCATCCCAAGACCTCCTGCTCTCTAGCTCCCTTGTCAACCCCTCTCATGCTCGCCTCCAGGATTTCTCCAAAGCTTCTCCCATCCTTTGGAACTCCCTAGCCCAATCTGTCCGACTGTCCCCTAATCTATCCATCTTTAGACGATCCCTGAAAACCCTTCTCTTCAAAGAAGCTTATCCCGCTTCTAACTTTTACTTCCTCCATCAGCTCATCCCCCCACAGCTATTACCTTTTGTATCAATTGCCCCTTCCTTTTTAGATTGTAGGCTCTAATGAGCAGGGCCCTCTGATTCCTCTTGTAACAAATTGTAATGTAACTATAATGTCTGCCCTCATGTTGTAAAGCGCTGAGCAAACTGTTGGTGCTATATAAAACCTGTATAATAATAATAATACTATTGAATAAATACATGATGATGTCATTTTAAAATGATATTCCTCTATAAATGTTATGGGTGACGCCTTTTGAGGCAGTGGCACAAGCCGCTAAACCGGTCAAGGAATACGTCCAACCCCACATCAACGTGTCTCCACGTACCTGTGGGACCCATTGTAAATCTACAAACCCCCAGTATTTTTTATAGATTTACTTAACAATTACTGCAATGTTTTGTTGTGTATTTTGTATTGTCTAAAATATGTGTTAAATAAATGTTAGATATTTTTTTACTACCTTTGTTGTTATATTCGGGTACCGCAATAGTCCCTATCATCATTGATGCTCAAGGGTATAATTTGGAGTAGCCCCTGACTTAGCTTTCCCAGGTTCTTCCTATACAATTACGGGACAATGGTACCTACCCCATGTATGTGACTGACTCTCTGAGGCAACATTGTTTAAATCATATAAATTAAGTTTTAGTGAAAGTAAACGTCAAAAAAATAAAGTTACACCGAATCACTTAAAAAAAAAAAGTTTAACCTGCCCCGCCCCCTCGTACCCGCAGACATACAAATGTAATTGCACCCGTCGGGGGCACCCATTTAGGAAATTTTATTTGCAATACATATTACATATTGCCACACACGCCAGAGTGAGGGAAATAATTCTAGGCTAATTGTTCATAGTTAACTTTAAACTGATGATTTGTAGGGGCTGTTAAGGTGTCGCCTATGAAAAATACAGGGTACTGATGTGTGTCATCATTTTGTGAGCACACAAAAATTTTAAGCTAAACATGTTGGGTATCGATTTACTCGGCACAACCTCACCTTTTTTTTTATTTTGCAAACAAAAATTGGTATTATATTATATATGTGTATGCCCTAAAATTAACTTTTGTGTATTTTTGTAGGATTGAACAAATATTTCAAGGCATAAATAGTTGAATCTATTACCATTTTATTCTCCAGGGTGTCTGCTTTCAGAAAATATATAATGTTTGAGGGTTTTAACTAATCTTCAGGCGTAAATTTGTTTGTAAACATGTGTGCAAAAAAACGCAGAAGTGGCTCTGGCAGTGAAAGGCCCGTCCCCCTCAATGTGGTTTTGGTTCATTTGACAGTGGCGTGTAGGTATTCCAGAGACCCCACTGGTTTACATCTCCCAGCTCTGTGCTTTGCAGCTCCACCAGTCCATCCAGATTGCTGTCAGCCTGCCTTGCTTAATGCTGTGATTCTGCATTAACCTTTTGTTGCCATTAACCAATGGTGATCTGGCGTCCTTTCTTTCCTTTCACTTGCCTTATGATTTACATAACATACGCCTCCTTTTACTTCTCTACCAGCTTTAATGGCAATTAAAAAAAATTATTTTACCAAAAACTTGTTTTGCATTTTCATTTTATTTATTTACATAAAAAGGCTCACCAAAATCATTGGTACCAGGCCCATGAAGCTCTTTATCCGGCCCTGGTTAGAAATCTCAAGGTCTGGATTCTACATTGTATGTAATGAGGGGAAACTAGCTCTGCCCCCGCTTTATCCCACTGACATTTTCAGAAGTCCAGAGAAGCAGCTAGAAAGGTAAGAAATATTTATTAAATATTTTTTAGGTATGCTGTTTGAATGGAAACACATAAACATGTAATGGGGTTTCTCAAATTTAATTGGATTTACATTTTTGTGATAGATACTGGTAAGTTAAACCACCTGACAATTTCTTATATCTTTTGGAACTCTTGTTCCTATTAAGATGTCTGAGCTTGAATTCATGGGTTTATATCGCTGCTATGGCCAATATGAAGGAATTCTAATTTTCCTGTTAGAGTCATTAATTATTGAAAATGCAACAGGAGGAGCTACAACCAACAAAGAGTCAGGAATTACAGATGGGAAATTACATTCACCTTTTGAATATTCAATTTGCTAATTTACTGAAGTAATAGAGACTGTGCAAGAAATTGGTAATGTGGGAAAAAAAGAGAGCAGCAAACAATTTTGATTGGTATGATATATAAAAGGCTTGTTTACAGACATTCTTATCATTAAACATGCTTGGACTTTGAACCGTCAATTTGGTGCTCACTTCACATGTACTATGTGTGAAATACCTCCTAGTGACCTTCTGGTCTATGAGTGCTTACTTCAGTTAAAGTACTGGTGGTCCACTTTCTTGATATGGAGGCCTCCGGTGTGACCCTTGGCATTACAAAATTTTGAGAATATTCATGGGACAGCACAAAGGATTTAACTATAATTAAAATAAAGACACAAACACAATCTTTATTTCATGGGCTATAATGGCCACAGTGTTTATTAAGGGGTAAACCAAAATGAAATAATAATAATTTATAGCCAGAAATATATTTTAACCTTAAAGTTACATAACCTTAAATAATTTATTTATTAATACTATCACCTAGCCAATCCAGAACTGAACTGGAAGACAAACCCCACTAACAAACGCCATGACAGAAATTTTGCATGGGTGGGAGCAGGGCGGCACTCTGTCCTTAGAAGGGGTCTCCCATCAGACAAGGTGAGAAAGCCATGGGCTTTTATACCCTGTGTACAGCTCCAACACGCTAAATTTGACCAATTGGAACAGTGTTGCCACGCAGTTTCACAATCTGCCATCTCCCAGAGCAACCTATAAAGAGAAGAGAGGAAAGGAGAACTGGAGAGAACATTAGCTCTTTGTACTGTCCGCTTGAGTGCCAGGAGCTCAATCATCGGACAGAACAAAGGACTTAACAATAATTAAAATAAAGAGACAAACACAATCTTTATTTCATGGGCTATAATGGCCACAGCGTTTATTAAGCGGTAACACAAAATACCCTAAATAACCATAAAATAAAAATGTCTAACCGGACATCTGACGGGTTCACTAAATCAGCCCTATAAAGGCCAGAAAGGAAACCCTCAAGGTCTAAGTGTTGGTAAGAAAGAACGCCTAGGGAAATTAAAGAATTGCCTATAGTCCTATTTAAAAGTTTCCCAATCTTATCTAAATAATGAAGATTGTTTGAACCTGTCCAAAAGAGTCTTGGTACCATCTCCGAAAATACCATAACAGTGAAAGGAAATAACAACTTAAAGCAAGATAGATCCCTCTTCATCTCGCAGATCAAATCCCAAGTCTTAAACCTGCCCAGGTCATTAGCCCCGGCATGAATAATAAGTACATCTGGGGAAGGCCATTGTCCTAGCAGATAAATTTAATGGTCCCTAAGGTTTCTCCATCTCAAACTCTTTATTCCCCACCATAAAATCTGAAGTAGTCTTTTATCAGAACCAAGATTCGTTTTAAAATTCCTGATTGAAGCTCTTCTTTTGGCCCAAAATATAAATGAATGGCCAACTATCCAAATTACACTCCTGATAGATCAAACAATAACAAGATCATGATGAACATATAAATTAAACCTATTTAAGGGAAATATTTTTTTTTTTCCAGGCATCCCCTCACACTGCATTAATAACACACATAAACTATGTGTATATGCTAGTGGATAGTAATCATATTTTTTTTAATCTAATAACTTGGCTGATCCTCTTCTGGCCATTGCCACAATGAGTCTGGGCATATGAAGCCCGATTGCAACCTCTTCCTGGATAACCAGCATGCACCTCTCATTCTCGTGCATGCGCGATACTCCAGCGGCCGTAGCACCGATTGTTTAGAAAATTGCCATAACAGGTGGCAACGGAGGAAGGTCCCACCCCGTTGTCATGGCAACATAGATCGATCCGCCTTAAATCGCATAATTTCCTGTCGTGAAATAACACGATTTTTTTCACGCAGTCCTGGCCACTGACCTCTGGGAAATGATTACTCACATTTCCCAGGAGCACAGACGAGGGATGTAGTCATGTGGAGTGCCGCAGAGGCAAAAGTGGCAGATTAGGAGCCACCACCTAGCAACAGGGCACTTCTGGTACATTTAAAAAAAAAATTCACTCCATATGTTTTTTATTCATAGTTTCATAGTTTCATAGTTAGTAAGGTTGAATAAAGACACCAGTCCATCCAGTTCAACCTGAGTGAGTGTCTACAATTGCCCCATCCCTGTACATTGCATACTCACATTGGTCCCTACCCTCAAGAAGCCCACAATCCCAGGTCCCCATTCATATACTAGGGCCAATTTTGGACAGAAGACAATTAACCTACCTGCATGTCTTTGGAGTGAGATCAAGACTCAAAGAGTAGCATAAAATGTGAAAGTTTTATTAGAAAAAGATTAAAGACATGAGAAAGGAAAATACATCCATAACAAAAAAGAAACTTAATTATTAAAGCATATACAAACAAGGCACTACCACTCTCGACATGTTTCTATCGAAAGAGTTTCTTCAGGAGATTGATGGTGTGCCTCTTTTTATACAAAAATAATAAAACAATTGAATGAATATCTCATGAGCGTATTAAAGAGATATACAATAACATGAATAAACATGCAAATTGGCATAGTATATAGAGGAAACTATACAAGGTTTGTTTTAAGGAGAAAAAAATTGTATCAAGACAATAGGACAAGTGGTCACAACAGAGAACCATGCCTCACCAAAATTGCTTTAATTCCAAAAGGGGGGATGTAATTAAAACAAGTGATTCGATCGATGTATATGGCAAACCATTTGACCAGCTAAGCCACCTTGGATGCTTGCAGAGAGGAGCTATATTGATAATATTTCTAAATATAAATATGGTAAAAATATTAGGGTAGCTAAAAAGAGGAATCGAGAAATCTAGTTCGTTGATCAATAAATTTGCAGGGAGCCTAATTACCTGACTAATCAGTGAAGTTGAATCGGTAAAAGATTAGGCTGGTACCGCTATAGGCAGATAGCTGAGGATTTTCAGACTAGTAATAGACATCCCAGGCAATAAGGTTAGGAAAGAATCAGACATTGATTGCCAGATGCACCTAAAATGGTATGAAATATATAATATGAATTAGCTTTGGTCTCGTAATTTAATCTGAGCATGCGTGGCACTTTGTCCGTTGGAATTCTCTACAAACGATCGGAAAAGTCAGATTGGATTTTGTTGTCGTAAAATTTTAGATCCAGCTCTCAAACTTTTTCTGTCGGAATTTCCGACGGAAAAAGTCCGATAGAGCCCACACATGATCGGATTTTCCGACAACATACTGTAATCTGATCGGACCTTTTCCATTGGAATTTCCGACCGTGTGTACAGAGCATTAGTCTTCAATTAAATCATTTTTCCATAGAGCACAACCATTGAAACTGATCAGAAATTGGTCCTAAATCTTTAAATCCTCTTTAATGCAACAAGTAATTGATTCACTAGGAAACACATGTCATTTGCATATACTCTATGCTCACACATGTGTGTAGAAATTGTTACAAAAATTATGGATAAATATATATATATATATATATATATATATATATATATATATATATATATATATATTTATATATTTATATAGAAAATGAGGAATAAAATAAAATAAGATAAAATAAAAATAATAATAATGATAACAATAATGAAAAAAAAGGATAAGAATGATATGTAAATATATAAATATTAGAAAAAAAAAAAGAGAATAATGAATAATGTACACACAAAAAATTTAACATATATACACATGTACAGAAGTGTGTGCATACAATTAAATGTGTATGCTTGTATCCATGCACATATATGCATAAAATATTGGAAACGCGCATATAAAAGCGCAAGACGGGTGAAAAGCATTACTGATGAAAGATGGTAGTGCTGCAGTAATGCATGGTGATATCATATATCATATCATATCACTAGCAGTGAGAGGAATCAATGAAGCTTGAGAGATAAGAGTAAATGTCATAGAAAATTGAACATCAAACAGACAAAATAACAAAATGAGGCCACTATTAGGTAATAACATACATGGTGAGAACCCTAAAAAGCAACAACAGCAACTTGTATGTAATTATAGTCATGTATATAAGTATAATAATTCATATGACAGGACATAGAGCAACAAATGTCCCACGTGGTATAGTCACATGATACTGTGAATGTCAAGTTCCTTACTGAGGCCATCAGGCGAAAGGGAACCCAGCAAGTAAATCCAAAAGGTCTCTCTTTTACAAAGGAGGGAAAACCTCTCATCAGTCAGCGTCCCGTTATGGATGGCCTCAATCACCATTACCTCCAAGCCTCTAAAATCTTGGTTGTGAGCCTGGAGAAAATGGCGTGGGACACTGTGTTCATCAAATCCCTTTTTAATGAACCTATGGTGCTTACCCACTCTCGTACGAAGAGATTACGCATCGTGCGACCCACATATAAAAGATTACAGGGTCACCACCGGATGTAGATTATGAACTCAGTCGAGCACGTTATGAACTGTTTGATCTGAAAAGAGGTGCCTTTGTTGGTTACAATTTTGGAACTACCATGGCTAATAAATTGACAAGTAAGACAATCTCTTTTCCGACATTAAAATATACCAGTTCTGTTGTAAGAAAAAAGCCCTAATGTTAAACGATGGTATTTTATTTGTTTTTCCTAACTTACTCATTCAAATGTGATTTTTTATCTTTTTATTTTTTGTTTTTAATATGAAGAAATGATAGTGTTATGTTGTAAACGTCGTTCCGTTCTCAATTCCCTAACGGGACTGAGGCTGCGCACAACAAATTTCACTATTGGCTGACACCGATGTTTGACACTATAAAAACGTCTGACATTAGTGACCAGGTAAGCCCCCTGAAGATGTGTAAACGAAACTTACGTCGAAGCAGTACCTGGTCACGTTTTTTACTCAACTTCCAGTCTCTTTGTTGTCGGCCATCCAGGTTGGAACGCGTTTATCACAAGGCTAGCCACAAGATTTCTCCATCCGGACAATTAAAATCTAAAAGCGATGTGCTATGTAAGTAGCCATTTGGCTATCTTCTTTTTTATCTTTTTAAATAAACAGTATTATGCTATGGCTATGTTTGCTCTTTTCATATACCCTGCCTGAGCCACTAAGGAGGAGGCGATACCTCTATGATCCCATGCCATCTTACATGTGAGCAGGCACAAACCTGCAAAAGCGCAGTTGACTATCTTTTTAACTAAAGTTGTCAAAAAGTAAGCAGACAACTTATACAACACTATTGGGTGCTTGAGTGCTGATACCTGTGGTAAAGGGTTGTCTATCTTTTTGAGAAGATTGTACTGTATCTTGGAAGTCCCACAAGCAGGAGTGTTCTGTCACAATTACTATTCTGAGGGGTTAAATCACCCAATGGACTTTACATATATCTTGATATGATTATCTAAATGGGACTTTTTTTGTTTTGTTTTTTGCAATCATCTTTGTATTCACATGCATGTATGGTTATTTTAAGTAATCGCTGTCACGTACCTTACAGCGGAGTCAGACTGTTGAGGGTGGCCTCTTGCACGGTTCCGGTCTCCACACCCCTGGAGGTGGTAGCAGGGAGCATGAAGACAGCGAAAGGGTGCAGGTGCCCGCAGGTGGAAGTTGAAAGCCTGGAGACGCTGGGTCCTCGCGGAGGAAGAGGTGTAGGTTGATTACGGAGGTAGACAGCGGAGGCTCAACAGGTATACAGGAAACACTGCGTGTCTGGAACAAGCAAGGTCGTCAACTGGCAGGCAATGCGGTACAGGAACGAGAGGCAGGTGCGTAGTCAAGGACAAGTAAGGGTCTGGTAACGTGCTAGCAATGAGGTACAAAATCAGGAAGCAAGCCAAAGTCGTAAGTCCAAGCCGAGGTCAGTGGTAGTCCAGGAGATCGAAACAAGGAGTATCCAAAGGAATGGGTATCAGGAACAAGGTCGCAGGAACAAGATCACAGAAACAACGGTCAGGTGTCTCAGGAGTAGCTGAAGACGATCCAGCACTGGTACCAAGTCAGGGTCCTGTTTATACATGGGGCGAGATGTGCCCAGATTGGTGGACGTGGCCGTGCGTGCGTAATTAAGTACACACGTTCGGTTGGTGCGAGTGCGTCCACGTGTTCGTATTGGCATGCGTCCGTTCGTACCGGAACTCGCACGCCTCCGACGGGGACACCGCGCATGATCCTTGGGACGAAAGTGAACTGCTGCTACACAGGGATGGATCTTCGCATGGTGAGTTCTCTGACAGTGCCCCCCCCCTTAAGGGCAGCCTCTGGATGCCTCTTCGAACCACACTTTGAGAGTGATGAAAAGCCCGTATGAGCCTCTGGGTATGGAGGTTTGTTTCGGGTTCCCAGGAATTCTCCTCAGGACGAAAGCCTTTCCATTTAATTAAATATTGGTTTTGTCCTTGGCGTTTCCTGTGATCCAAAATGGCTTCGATTTCAAACTCCTCCTCCCCATCTACCAACACAGCTTCTGGAGGGCCTATTTCACGACCTGGAAAGGAATTGGGTACATCAGGTTTAAGTAAAGAAGCATGGAACACAGGATGGATCCTGAATGAGTCAGGAAGTTCAAGTTCATATGCCACTGGATTGATTTTCTTTTTAATTGGAAAAGGTCCCAAATATCTGGGTCCCAATTTTCTAGAGGGACATGCCAGTTTTAGGTTCGCGGTTGAAAGCCATGCACGATCACCAACCTTTAAATCCAATTCTCCCCTTTTCTTCTTATCAAAGAATCTTCTATTGTCTTCTTGTGCTTTGGCAATGGTTTCCTTAAGTACCTGATTGTTGGTAACAAAGAAATTTAGCCTATCCTGGACAGCTGGTACAGGAGAATCCACTACAAATGTTGGCAGAAAAGAAGGATGAAAACCATAATTAGAAAAGAATGGTGACTGGTTTGTGGCAGAGTGAGTAGAATTATTGAATGCAAATTCTGCCAAGGGTAATAATGAAGCCCAATCCTCTTGGGAAAAGGAAGTGAAACAACGTAAATACTGCTCCAACGTCTGATTAGTACATTCCGTTTGTCCGTTGGTTTGGGGATGATAGGCTGAAGAAAAATTCAATTTGATGCCTAGTGCTTCACACAAGGACTTCCAGAATTTTGACGTGAACTGAACTCCACGGTCAGAGACAATATCACTGGGAATTCCATGGAGCCTAACAATTTCTTTAATGAATATTTTGGCTGTTTCAGTCGCAGATGGAGTTCCTCTCATGGGAATGAAGTGTGACATTTTAGAAAAACGATCCACCACCACAAAAATGGAAGAAAACCCTTCAGATGGAGGAAGTTCAACAATGAAATCCATTGCGATTTTATCCCATGGTCTTTCGGGAATGGGTAGTGGTCTCAACAGTCCCCACGCTTTATTCTTTCTATTTTTATTCCTGAGGCAAGTTGGGCAAGAGTTGACATAGTCCCTACAGTCCTTTGCAAGATTTGGCCACCAGAAGCGTCTTTGAACTAGATTCATAGTCTTGTGACCCCCAAAGTGACCAGCCAGAGGATATAGTCATGGCAAACCTGTAGAACAGAAGTGCGAAGATCTTGAGGGATGAAAAGTTTGTCTTTCTGCCAGAAGAGACCATCCTTCTCTTGGAGGTTTGTATCTGAAGGGATTAATGTTCCTTGGGAGGACTGACGAACCCGTGATAAGAAACTAGTTTGTGTTAATAAGAAATTTCCAGCTTGCAGGATAGTGTCCGGAGGAGATGAGACTTCAGTTTCTGTGAACATATGGGATAACGCATCAGGTTTACTGTTTTTGGATCCTGGTCTGTAAGTTATATGAAAATTAAAACGAAAAAAGAAAAGAGCCCAGCTTGCCTGCCGGGGCCTGAGACGTTTGGCCGTTCTGAGGTACTCCAAATTTTTATGATCTGTGAAGATCAATATTGGGTGTGTTGCCCCTTCCAGGAACTGCTGCTACACGGGGACGGATCTTCGCATGGTGAGTTCTCTGACAATCGCGTACTATTCATATTTGCAAGTTTGTGATCACCGTGGTATAATCCAGTATTTATAGTTTGTATTTTCTGGTGTTTATGTCACTATTGTGGAAAATTTCACTTGAAATAATTTTTTTGATATTAATAGTTTATTTCACCTATTTTAGTCACTGAGCGCCCCTGTCATACATTTTCACAGTGTGGTACCGCTTTAAATGTAAACATTTCACTCTTTTTGATGCTTTTATGCTACATGACTGTTTGCTGCATTTGTTTTAACATCCCACAGAGAACTGTGCAGAGATTGTTCATCTTAGTGCAATAAACAATTTTTTTTATCTACTTACCAGTTTAGATGTAATTCATGCAACTCATGACTTTACCCATAGAGCGCTGCTTTTTTATTTTTTGTCTCTAGTTTGCCATCCTCCAGTGGTTAGGCAGCTGCACTGGGCTTTTGTCCCTTCCATTCGGGTTCTATATTTGGCTGACAGCTTTTAGCGCTTGATTAAAATTTGAAACTTGAAATTTCACAAGGGAGAGCCTCTTTAAAGCAAGTCTCAGATATATGAGACTTCATTACTGGTACTGAATTACCAACCTCAGAAATAAAAGTAGATTTGGTAGAACTGATAAAAACAGCTGAATTAGTAGGAACATCAGAGTTAACTTTAGTATTAAAATAAACAGGAGAACTGTTCATATCATGATCAGTGGTAACTGAAGGGTTAACTATATTGTCTGAAACACCATCATTCCATACTGAACCAATACTGTTTGCATTTTGCAAATTTGCAAGCACGTTGGCCAAATAACCAACTGCTTTACCCAATTCAGACAGTTAGTTAATACTTACAATCTCACCAGGAGTGTTGTCCATGCTGCTATTCTGCCCAGTGAGGCCACCTCACTTACATGTTGAGAATTTCCCGCTCCAGCTGGCTGAGGTGCATTTCTCCTGGCTTTCTTGCATTAGCGTGACTGCCCTATTTTTTGTATTTCAGACAGCAGAAGAGGGAGAATCTTCTCTTCTCAACGTTTCCCTCCTGTTATTCTTCCGAGTGCTGCTTCGGACACTAGGTGGAGCCGGAACACCATTACCTACCATAGGCTCAGTTTCCACAGACACAAGATTTGACTGAGCATGCTCAGGAACTACATAAGCAGAAGCTGAGGGAACTCCTCTTCAAAGCATTTTCTGAGCCGCCATGATTCTCTGCCTTAAAGATAAGACGCTTTTTAAAGTAATTGGCTGGCCAGGAGGGTGAAGGAAAGGAAGAGCAGAACTTTTATCCCAAAAGTGAGAGATAGGGAAGGGGAAGTACAAAACATGCCGGAGGATATTGTGAACACGTTTCACGCATGTTATAGCACCCTTTATAACATAGGACATCTAGACAGTAGGGAGAGTAGAGTTCGAGATGAAATAAAGGATTACCTGAAGGGGTTAGATCTATAAAGAGCTGGGAAAGAAGAAATGGAAGTATTAGAAGCTCCAATCTCAAATGAGGAAGTTGAGAGAGCAATTAAAAACACAGCTATGGGAGGATGCCCTGGCCCCGACGGGTTCCCGATTTCATATTATAAGAAATTTCCCAAAAACAGATAGCCTCAAAATTATGCGACTATTTTAATGTAGTGGGGAGGGGAGAAAAATTTTGAGAAGAGACACTCCTGGCGTACGTGGCCTTGATCCTGAAAGAAGCAAAGGACCCTATGGCAGTTGAAAGCTATAGGCCAATCTCTCTATTGAATTCAGATATTAAACTGTTCGCAAAAATTATTGCGGAGCGATTAGGGCCTTATGTGCCAGATTGGATACAGAAAGATCAGGTGGGATTCATCCAAGGGAGAGAGGGGAGGGATAATGTATTGAAGGCCACCATGCTAATACAGGAAGCTCTCAGGCAGGGTGCCCCTACTGTACTCATGTCCATAGATGTGGAAAAAGCAATCTACAGGGTCAGTTGGGGGTTCCTTTATGAGACATTGAAATACTGTGGATTAGGAGAGAGGATGAGGGGATGGATAGAAGCCCTGTATTGCCACCCCAAAGCCAGAATAAAAATTAACGGGACCCTGTCCTGTCCCCTGGAACTCTTCAATGGGACAAGACAGGGTTGCCCGCTGTCCCCACTACTATTTATAATGTCGTTAGAACCCCTCTTGGCGGCTATTAGGAAAAACCAAAATATTCAGGGAATACGGGTGGAGGGGAGGGAATATAAAACGGCTGCTTTCGCAGACGATCTTCTGCTCTATATCTCTAACCCCAGGACCTCGATTCCGGGGATAATGAAGGAACTGTTAAAACTCTCCAATTTTTAAGTGAACATGACCAAATCTGAAATATTAAATTTAAATATACCGGTAGAAGAACAGAGCGCACTCCAAATTAAATTACCTTTTAGGTGGTGCCCGAAAGAACTAGGTTATCTGGGAATAAAATTGACAGCAAAAATGGGAGACCTGTTCGAGGTCAACTATATCCCTCTCCTGAACAAAATTAGACAGCAGCTAGGTAGGACCCAATATAAAGCTTTCTCATGGATAGGGAGAATAAATGTAATTATTGATGTTTATTTTACCAATATTTACATATACATGTCAAATGGTCCCAATTTCATTACCACAAGCATATTTAAATAAATTAAAAACCATGATCATAAGATTTATATGGAGAAATAAAGCGGCGAGGGTTGCTTTTAATATTATGACCAGAGGTAAGGACAGAGGAGGTTTGGCAGTACCCGATTTTAAAAAGTATTATGAGGCGATAGCGATATCATGAATTACGGATTGGATCCATGATGAAAAGGGTAAGGACTGGGTGGAACTAGAATTTAAGTTAAGTAAAAAGACACTAGGAGAGTTAATATGGCAAACCGGCAAGATGTAGAGAACTAGGGTTCAACACAAGTATATTGACAAAAAATTCACTTCGGGATTGGGACACAATAAATAAGAGACATAATTGGGAACACAACTCACCACTAATCCCGTTACTGGATACTAAATTTTTCAGACCAGGGCAAGACGAACATATATATTTTAATAGGTGGGCTAAGAAAGATAATATTAGATTACATGAGGTTATGGAAGGAAATACTGTATTTATCGGCGTATAACACGCATTTTTTCCCCCTTAAAATCGGGGGAAAGTCGTGGGTGCGTGTTATACGCCGATCCCCACTGTCTGCGAGTCAAAAATACCGAGCGCGGCCGAAAAATACCGAGCGCCGCCGAAAAATACTGAGTCGATTGCTCGGCTCCGCTCGTAGTCCCGCCTCCCTGCTGTTTCTCTAGCGAGCGCTGCCGAAAAAGACCGAGCCGACTGTACTGTGTACTTGGCTCGGCTCGGCTTGCAGTCCCGCCCAAACAGCAGGGAGGCGGGACTACGAGCAGAGCCGAGCAAGTCAGCTCGGTCTTTTTTGACAGTGCTCGCGCGGTCTGTCTCGGCGGCGGGAAATTTAAACATGGGCAAGGCTGCAAACGGTGCTGGCCAAGCTGCAAATGACACTACAAAGCTGCAAACAGCACTGGGCAAGCTGCAAATGACACTGATCATTCTGCAATGATGGACAAGGCTGCAGATACACACTGATAAGGGTGCATTGACTGGCATTTAAATGTAAGTTTTTTTTCCTTAAACTTCCCTCCTAAAACTTTTTTCCTTAAAATGCCCTCCTAAACTTGGGGTGCGTGTTATACGCCGGTGCGTGTTATACCCCGATAAATACGGTAGATTATGCACAATCATAGAGAAGTGGGGACACAAGACATTAGATAAATGGAGATATGCTAAATTACACTATTTCACCCAGTCCTTACCACAGCCATTAAGGGGCAAGGAGCAACTTAGACCCCTGGAGAAGTTACTAGTTAGCCGTCAATGCCTCGAAAAAAGGACGTCAAAAATATATAAAATTCTGTTAGACGCAGTAGATCATAAATACCATGGTTATTTAGAGAAATGGGAAAGAGAAATAGGCCCCTTAAGTAATGATCAACAGAGAAATAGGATAATGAGACGAACCCATTCGTTAGCTAAAGATTTACAAACAAGAGAGATGTCATATAAACTCTTAGCAAGGTGGTATATAACCCCACAGCAAGGAAATAAAATTAGCAGAGAGAACCCCGTCACGTGTTGGAGAGGCTGTTCGGTAGTGGGAACCTTTGCACATTTGTGGTGGGAGTGCCCCAAGATACAGACATTTTGGGGGAAAACAATAGAAGCTAGTTTTAAAGTAACAGGAGAAAGGATTAGGAGGGATCCTGGGGTGTGCCTATTTCATGACTCTGAAAAAGGGGAGAGAGAGTATGGGCACTCCCTGACCCCTTGCCTATTGAACTCTGCTAAGGCATTGATACCGCGAAGATGGAAAGCACAGGAACCTCCCACAATGAAGAGTGGGTAGAAAGATTAGAAAGGATAAGAAATATTGAAGAGACAATATATAAGTTAGAGCATTTAGAGGAGAGGTACCAGAATAAGTGGCGACAATGGCTGCAATTTAGAAAAACTGAAAACCATTTGAAGTTGCTTGAATGTTAGTGAGAAATGATATTGGAAGGATCGAGTGGGTGGATGGGATGGGAGGAAGGGAGGGAGGGAGGGAGAGTTTGGGGTTAAAGGAAGTATTTAACTTAGAAATTATGATGTATAGATGGAATATTTTGTAAACGAGTTATAATATTTGATAATCTTGAAAATAAAGAATAATAATAAAAAAATAAAAAAAATAAGACGCTGCAGCAAATCCTCATGTTGGTGAGGTGGAACTGACGCTCCTTGCAGCTTGAAGTTCACATCATTGCTGCCTCAGAAGAGTAGTGCTATTTATACCCTCTCGCAGCCACTGACGCAGCCCGCCTAACTGCACCAATAGGAGCGCTGTTGCTGTGCAGATTCTCCTCTGCTGTTGCCAATGGAAACCTGGGGAGAGGGAGCAGAGTGCCCCGTGTAGTGTCCCATGGCACCCCTGCTGATTACTATGTGCACTGTCATGTGTTTGTTTTTATAATGTATGTTTCCATAAACTTTTTTTTTTTAAGATTGGATAGTTTCTCCAGTGGTGGCCCATCCATTAGGGGCACACGGGTGCCACCCCTCTATTCATGCATCCGTCCCCTGATCTACATGCAGGGCGCCGGACACATGGATTCCAATGGGGGGGGGGGGTTTAGCACCTGATTAGAGCCAGTGGCTCTAATAGGCTTCAAAAAAAGGGTGGGCTCGGGGCGCCATATATTTTCTTTAACAGTGGTAGATAAATGATAGCCAAGAGGAGATGATTCACAGGGGATTACTTTTATGCCCTGTGTGGCTCCAGCCCGCCCACTTTTACCAATCGGGACAGTGTTGCACGCAGCTTCACAATCTGCCGTCTCCCAGAGCAACCTAATGACAAGAGGGGAGGGGAGGAGAGAACTGGAGAGGACAGGAGCCCTTTGTACTGGGGGCTCAATCAGTGTCAGAGACAGCAGACACGCAACAGAATATATAGTCAAAATTACGGACATGATAAAAGAGATGATGAGAGACTGTAAACATAATACAGGTCATAGACTGCATACAGGATACAAGAAATGGTCAGAGACAGTCCGTTTAAAACAAGAGATGATCAGAGCCTGCAGACATTGCATATGAGTATATCAGAGACTGCAGACATGATACAAGAGATGGCAAAAGATTACATACATGATATAAAAAATAATCAGAGACCACAAACAGGATACAAGAAATGATCAGAGATGGTTGGTTTAACACAAGAAATTATCAGAGATAATTTTATCATTTTTTTTTACCCGCCACCCACGGTTTCAACCATAAGGCTCTTCTGGACATAACTGAGGATAGCATTGCTCTTGCTGCTGATCTTAATATAACTACTGATGCTTCGGCTACGAAATCTCCTGCTAGGTTAAGCTCCTGCAGGGCAGAGACGATTCTTTCCTGGTCAGCTGCTTCTGATAGTAGTTTTTCAATGTTGGAGGTCCAGCTATTAATTGCCCTGCCAACTGCTGCTATAATGTGATAGTTGGTCTGCATGCGCCTCCTGCTGCTGAATAGACTTTCTTGAGGTCAAGATCTGGTCCAAGACATCCCTGAAAGTCACTGCATCCTCTATTGGCAATGTTACTTGTCTAGCCAGATGCATTAGTGAAGTGTCTACTACAGGAGCCATGATGAGAGGGTTTACAGCTGGTTCTTTCAGGGGGTATAGTTTTGCTATGCTGTTGTTGTAGGCTGGACTCTTTGTCGGGTTTTTGTCACTCATCTTTAACTCTTCCAGTTCATCGATAAAAGGGAAGATCTCTGGGTCCCTTTTGAGGTTAGTGAAATATTTCCTGAGCTTGCGGGGTGTTTCCTTTGGTTACTGCCAACCAATTGCCTCCTTTACTGACCTTATGAAAGATTCTACTAAATCAGAATGGAAACTGACTGAAAACTCTTCTTCAGCTGATGAGTCGTCTGATTCTTGCGGTGCGCGGGGGATTGTTGCGGGTGTATTTTGAACTGGTCTAACTAGATCCGTGGCTGCCACCTGCAGTAAAGATTCCTTTACAGATTCCCTGATTATATTTCATACTTCCAATGTGTCTGATTCCTTTTCCCTGGTTGCCTCTTTGGCACATGTCTGGCAAGCTAACTTGTTAGGAAGAGCTTGTGCTCTGCATATCCAGCAAGCGTTAGCTGCGGGTTGGGTACAGTGGACGTGTTGTATTGGGTGGGAGGAAGATGCTTTATTGTGACGGTGGGAGGAAGTCCTTGACCGGCTTTTTCTAGAGTGTGTATGTTTCGAAGGGGATCTTTCTCTCGGTTTGGAGTGAGATGATCTTGACAACCTGCCAGGGCTATCAGGATAAAGTGATATTAGTAGCAGGGCTCTCTTTTTCTCCTCTTTACTACTTACCAAAACATGTAGCTTCTTACCTTACTGGCTGTGGATGGTCTACTGCTGCAGCGGCCTCCATAAGAAACAGTGTATCTGGGAGTGAGAGGGTTAACCTCGTAAGCGCAATACAATGCAGGCATATAAGAATAAAAAAAATCAATCATAAGGGAAAAGGTATGATATTACCAGGTCAGAAGGGCTGATAGAGAGTGGTGGCAGCAATATGGTATGCAGAAAAAAAGCAGAGTGCGAGCATGGATGACCCTCTGTGCGGCCAAACATCACCATGACTGTTTTTAAATAGACCGCCGTTGAGGTGGAAGTGTCAGAAGCGCATGCGCCGTTGCGATCTGCGGCACCCGACTCCATCTTTGAAGCTGGCAATATATGCAAACGTCCGTGCCACTTCCGGAAAACGATCACGGCCGCCATGATGGGAAGGTCACGGTGGCCGTAGGACTAAAAGGCTCAGCAGTTTTGGAGAGAGGGTAAACAAACAACAACAAACAAACAAAAAATAAGATAATTAGGAAAATGAATGTGAAAGTGAATGTAGCTAGTTGTTAAGCTTAACAATGCATGACTCATCAGCTGTCAGCGGGTCTCCACACTGACAGCTGAATGTAAAAAAAATATTGCCGGCAATAAAATATCATGGGGGTCCCCCCAGTCCATACCAGGCCCTTTCAGATCTGGTACAGATTTTAAGGGGAAACCCCATGCCAACTGTTAGAAGTTTTTGAGTTAATTAATATTTTAAGTGATAAAAGTTTCTGAAAATATATGTAAGTTATATGTACGGTAATAAGTATGGTTTCTGAAGGTCACAGAACAACAGAGAGTATAGGGAGGAGTGGTTTTGCTGAGTAGGTATTTCTATTTTTGAGTTACTATGTCAGGACAATGGGTGGAGTTATGTTACTTATCTATAGACTGAACCATATTAGGTATATATGCAAATATGGGTGTTATTAGAATATGCTGACATAACATCATGAAACAGTAAGAATGGAGTAAGATTATGAGAGTGGGGAGATCGGTGGGAAGAGAAGGAACTCTATACTTTGAAAATGTAACACTAGAAGTACCTACCACCTTAGAAGCCAAAACCATGCCATATGTTACCAGATGTCAATCTTGTCTTTGCTTATCTTTCTGAACAATAAACCAACTATTGAACGAACAAAGGATTCTTCAATTTCTACTCCTGAAAGTACGTTCAAAATGCCTTGGATGAAGACATACATATCTCCGCTACACACCCGTTAGGAGAAGGGATACTGATTCACATATTACACAAAGACTTTGCTATTCATTAAGAAACGCCCCATGTGAGTATAGTAGAATACTAGAGTAATATGTATTTTACTGGGAAGTGTAGAGTATGTAGAGTTTCTACCACATTTACTACTCTCCATCACTTTCTTTCAATGGCTAGCCAGTCGATATGGTCAATTTTTTTCCCTACTCCTTGACAAAGGGGGGAGATGAACACAAATTTTATGATTGGTCAAGTCTCGGGAAAAAATGATCAAAGAACCTAGAAGGAGGCGTTTGCGTCAGATGTGGACAACGGTCCAGTAATAAGGCGAGGGTGAGTTTTTTTCTCTCTTTGTTTTCTCACCTCTCTGTACACAGAAAAAAAAAAAAGATACAGCCTACAAAGTTGATTGACAAGGCCAGTTGGACGGTATACTTCAAGTTATTTTTGGAAAATCCAGGACTTTGTGAAGATGTAATTTAGTTACGTACGTGAAGATATCTGCCAAGGTTAGCTCCTAAGTAGGTGAGAGAGTCTCACATAAGAAAATATTGGGTTGTTACCCAAGAAGAAAAAAGTGTCGAAATAGGAACAAAGACTTCACGTTATTTGAAAAAGTCACCATTGTAGGTACAAAGGCAAATGTACACTTTGGGTGAGCTAATATGGAAGTCGGATTTTGATGTTTGAAGATGGAAGGTCCAAGCACAAAGGCAAAGAATAGATCAACAGGCAAGACACTACAGCACACTACAGCACACAATTCAAGGAACAAGTCAAAAAGCTACAAGAAAAGAAGAAAAAGAAAGATAAAGCAACGAACAAGTTAAAAGGACATTATTCTTCTCTTGTTTTATTTTAAGTGCACACAGGACTACCATACTAATAAGGGGTGAGTGTGTTTGTTTAAAAGAGTAACATGGGAATGGTTAACATCTCTAGGCTCAGAAGCAAGTCTCAGTACGATCGGGAAATTTATATATTTCATATGTATGGAATATAGGAATAAATGCAGTAGTAAGGTAATTAATTTATGCCAGAGTGTAAAGAAGTTCTTTAATAAGAAAATTAAGTTTAATGCTGCATGTATATGTTTATGAATATTTAAGCCCTGAACAAAGTTTTCAGAGAAAAACTATTGATTAAGATTGTGGAAAGAACTGTATGAAATTGAGATAATGAAAAAACATGATGTTTAGCGTTTTACAAAAATTCTAAAGATTTGGTTGCAGGAAATAATAAGTTAAGGATTGAGCAATTTTTACAAAAAATTACAAACTTGGATTTGGTTATTAAATGAAAAGTAGTAAATTGTTCTAATTTATTTAAGGTGACCCAGAGAAAATATTAAAATATGAAAGTTTTGTTCAATCTAAAAAAAATTGTAAAAATAACTATTGTTAAAAGTTAGTATTTCTGGTAAAAGTAAGGACTTTTGTTGTGGGAGGAGTTTTCTTGGGGAAATGGTCAATCGCAGGTCATGGGTAGGATCCAATCTGTGAGTTTCACGAGATTGTCTTCTAAACAATTTTTTGTCATTATTATAATCAGGGAAGTCATATAACATCGTGTACATGATTTCTCGCAGATGTACAAACAAAATATGTTTAAAAAGTGATAAAAAGGTTAAACATTTAAAAAAAACTAGAAACAAGATTGTTACCGAATTGTACAGTGCAGAGTGTACAAACCATGGTAGCCAAGACTGTCAGTAACAGATCATTCTCTGAAGAGTATGTGACATGTGAGGAGTGTATTACCAACAGAGAGATGCAGATCAAGTTACAGACCGGGCAGCCATACCAATGCTTTTTTTAACTTTTATGGATCAAAGTACAATACATTTTTGTGTTATATTTTCCAGATACTTGGAAGAGGGTTCACTGATGAGGAAAATATATATTTAAAAGGTATTATTACTTACTAAAAGTAATTGTTTTTAAAAATAAGATTTTATGGGCCTTATTAACTTTTTTCGAGTGTTCATTGAGATTTTTGCAGACAAAGTATCTGTCTGAGTAAATTTTAATGAATTATATAGGCTTATTGTAGGGCAAATATTTTTTTTTTTATATAGAGATCTCTCTCAGCCATTGTACATTCAAGTGTATGTGGATGATGAGACAATTTCATTGGTATTTATAAATAAATGTGTTAGGGGTGCATTGTCCAATGCTACAGATCTGAGACATTGTGGGTTTAGTACCATTTGTTTTGAAAAACATCTTATGTTACACTAAAGGTGTTATTTCAAGGAAAACAGGAGGTGTCAATATACACAGCTTTGTCTAATGGCAATTGGATGTTCAAAAGATCAGTTGTAGTGTGAGGGATAGAGCCAAAGTTCTGTAAATTAATCATGAGAATGTCTCCTTTTCAACTTTTAGTGGACATTTATTGGGAAAATTGTTTCTTGTGCTTCTACAGATGGATCCAAATATTGGCACAATGGAATGACAATATACATTTTCTGTATGTGTCTACATTAAAAGCCGATCTTAAGACTGCCATGTATTGGTTTAGCAGTCAGTGACAGAGCAGGTGTGGTTCATTCAATCATACTGTATGAGGGGAATGCTTGGTTCTGAAAAGAAACTTCAACATGATCAAATTTCTTTCAGAAACAGAATATTTAGGAAAGCCCAACCTAAATTAATGTTCTTTTACAAAATTACAATAAATTGTCAGTGTAGAGAAAAAACAGTAATCTGGCAAGATTATTCTTTTACAAGATTTAATATTAGTCACAGGATAAAGAGGGGGACTATGACATGTTGTCTTAGAATCAGTACAGACTGATAAAGAAGAACATTTATTGTAAAAATAATTGGATTCCAACAATAATGGATAGTTATTTTTAAATGAAAATATTTATTTTTGCATATCCAGGTACCTGACTGACTGATTGATTTTTTGTTTTAGCTAATGAAAAAATTCTGAACTACTCATTTTAGAACACTTTGTCATCAAACTTCTGAATATTGTTTTATTTGTTTATAGAATTATCTAAAGTGAAAGAGGCCTAACCTGATACTACAAAGTATCAAGGGATTTGGCATATCTATATAGATTGATTATATTAGTTTTTTTCACCTGCTAAAGCAGGATACAATATTGTTTTTTTAGTTAATGTTCCTTTTTGATAAATTAATTGAGATAATTCTAGAAAAAATAATATTTTTAATATAAGCAAAGTTGTTGTGAACTTATGTCATATTCCATTGGGGTTGGATTTCAAACCATGGAGTGTTAATGAGTTAAAATTTTATAGGACAGGTAGTGAAGGACATGTATGCTATTTTAGGTTTAGTAAAGTTTTTGTTTCTTATCATCTTAACCACTTTCAGACCGGACCATTTTGCTGGTAAATGACCAGAGGTCTTTTTACAAATTGGCACTGCGCTGCTTTAACTGGTAATTGCGCGGTCATGCAATGTTGTACCCAAACAAAATTTGCGTCCTTTTCTTCCCACAAATAGAGCTTTCTTTTGATGGTATTTGATTGCCTCTGTGATTTTTATTTTTTGCGATATAAACGTAAAAAGACCGCAAATTTTGAAAAAAAATGATATTTTCTACTTTTTGTTATTAGAAAAATCCAATAAACTCAATTTTAGTCATACATTTAGGCCAAAATGTATTCAGCCACATGTCTTTGGTAAAAAAAAAGTCAATAACTGTATATTTATTGGTTTGCGCAAAAGTTGTCACATCTACAAACTAAGGTACGTTTTCTGGAATTTACGCAGCTTTTAGTTTACGACTGCCTATCTCATTTCTTGAGGTGCTAAAATGGCAGGGCAGTACAAAACCCCCCCAAATGACCCCATTTTGGAAAGTAGACCCCCTAAGGAAATTGATAAGTGGCATGTTGAGCCCATTGAATATTTTATTTTTTTGCCTCAAGCGATTGAATAATGACAAAAAAAAAATTATTATTTTTTTTTACACAAAGTTGTCACTAAATGATATATTGCTCACACATGCTATGGGCATATGTGAAATGACACCCCAAAATAAATTCTGCTGCTTCTCCTGAGTACGGGGATACCACATATGTGGGACTTTTTGGGAGCCTAGCCGCGTACGGGGCCCCGAAAACCAAGCACCGCCTTCAGGCTTTCTAAGGGCGTAAATTTTTGATTTCACTTCTCATTACCTATTACAGTTTTGAAGGCCATAAAATGCCAAGATGGCACAAAACCCCCACAAATGACCCCATTTTAGAAAGTAGACACCCCAAGCTATTTGCTGAGAGGCATGTTGAGTCCATGGAATATTTTATATTTTGCCACAAGTTGCGGGAAAATTACAAACTTTAATTTTTTTACATTTTTTTTTCACAAAGTTGTCACTAAATGATATATTGCTCACACATGCCATGGGCATATGTGAAATGACACCCCAAAATAAATTCTGCTGCTTCTCCTGAGTATGGGGATACCACATGTGTGGGATTTTTTGGGAGCCTAGCCGCGTACGGGGCCCCGAAAGCCAAGAACCGCCTTCAGGTTTTATAAGGGCGTAAATATTTGACTTCACTCCTCACTACCTATTACAGTTTTGAAGGCCATAAAATGCCAAGATGGCACAAAACCCCCACAAATGACCCCATTTTAGAAAGTAGACACCCCAAGCTATTTGCTGAGAGGCATGTTGAGTCCATGGAATATTTTATATTTTGCCACAAGTTGCGGGAAAATGACAAACTTTTTTTTTTTTTTTTTTTCACAAAGTTGTCACTAAATGATATATTGCTCACGCATGCCATGGGCATATGTGAAATGACACCCCAAAATAAATTCTGCTGCTTCTCCTGAGTATGGGGATACCACATATGTGGGACTTTTTGGGAGCCTAGCCGCGTACGGGGCCCGAAAACCAAGCACCGCCTTCAGGCTTTCTAAGGGCGTTACAGTTTTGAAGGCCATAAAATGCCAAGATGGCACAAACCCCCCCCAAATGACCCCATTTTGGAAAGTAGACACCCCTAAATTTAGGGGTACACTAAATTTAGGGGTGCCCTGAAACTATAAAAAAATAACTAACCAACCAGCGTCACCTGTAACAGTTATATGGTGATCACTGGTGAAAGGGTTAACTAGGGGGCAATCAGGGGGCTTTATGCGGTAGTATATGGGGGTCCCTGGCGCTATAAAAAGCTGCGGCGAACCTAAATACCTACCTGCCTAACTAGCGTCACCTGTGACACTAATACAGCGATCAGAAAAATGATCGCTTATTAGGCTGGGTTCACACTGGAGCGTTGCGGGAATGCAGCGAATCCGCGGCGGGTTCCCGCATCGCATGCCTCCCAGCGGCAGTTCACACTGCCCTATGCGAACTGCTGGGAGTGTCAGTGAAATGTTAATGACACCCCCAGATCAGTTCGCATATCGCAGTGCGATCTGCAAACTCGGATCGCATGGTGTGAACACCCATGCGATCCGATTCTGCTGCGGACCAAAAAAAGGGTCCCGTGCGAATTTGTGGCGGGTGCGGCGCGAATTCAGCCATACTATCTGTATGGCTGAACTCGAATCGCACAGAGATCGGATGTGATTTGCACTGCAGTGCGGTGCGAATCAAATTCGTTCTCATAAACCGCTGCAATGTGAACCCAGCCTTAGTGACACTGGCGACGGGGGGTGATCACGGGGTTAAACCTTTATTGGGGGGGTAAGGGGGGTACATTAGAACTAAAGGGGGCTAACCCTAACTGCCCTAACAGTTATTACAGTCACAAATGACACCAATGCAAAAAAAATAAAAAAATAAAAATGACATTGGTGTCACTGTGACTGGGGGGCAGGGGTAATTGGGGGGGTGATCGGGGGGGTGTGAGTGTGCCTGGCATGTTCTACTGTGTAGTGTCGTGTTGGTGCAACTCACCGATCCTCTCTCCTCGGTGTCGGAATGAAAAATACCGACACGGAGGAGAGATTACATCACTTCCTCTCCTGTGTTTACATTACAGGAGAGGAAGTGATGTCACGGAGCATTTTCATTCGTCGGGAGCGATCGCGAGGGGGTGGCCATGAATGAATGGCCGCCCCCTCATCCCGGATCGCTCCCGAACGAATACCGACCGCCGCAGGCACCGGGGGGGGCCCGATCGGGCCCCCCACCCGCGGGAAGGCAGGGACGTACACGTACGCCCATATGCCTGCCCGTGCCATTCTGTCGACGTACATCGTCGTGCGGCGGTCGGCAAGTGGTTAAGTACTCAGGTATTGTAGAACATATGAATAGTATTGGTTAAGATGATAAAGGTAAATATTGGGTGACTTATTTACCTGCTATAGTTTAAAAACTTTATTATTTTCTAAACATAGGGTTTGTTAACTTTTTGAGTTAATGACAGTCTTTTGAGATTAGCATACTTAGTTTTTTTTATATAATCTGTTGTATAGAAAGTAGTGTGGTTTCAAATTTTGCAAACAACAGGTATAGGTATTTCAGAAGTTTGTTCACAAAATATGGCTAGGCCTTTGCTAAATTTAAAAAGAAATGATGTCTTGAATGAGATTTCTACTTCTAATGAGTATGTTTAGAAATGTATTCCAGTAGCTAAAGTTATGGTTAATAAATTATAGATCTGAAGGTATCAGGGATGTCAACAGATATGTCAACTGGGATATCAGTTGGGAAGATTATTTTGTTATTTTTAAGGTACATTGGGATTATAGTTTTTTGTTTCAAAAGTATTGGTAAAAATAAAAATAATTGGTAAAAATAAAAATAATTGGTAAAAATAAGAATAAAATTGGTAAACACAGAAAGGATTATCATTCTAAAATGATTTAAATTGATTAATGAAAATTATTTAGGAAAACATAATTTTTTTAAAGAATTTGATACTTGTTTTAATTTTCTTTTATAGATATGTCTTTTGTTTCTAAGTTTAAAGAAAACAATTTCTTCCATGACAATGCAACAAGCACAACTAAATTTCTATTTGTTACTATTTCTTGTTTTTTCAAAAGTTATTATTTTTTTGATTATGTTATCAAGGACTATCATTTTTTTGTGAACTTGCATCAAAAACGGCATATTGATCGGTCGATCATTAAGTGAGGGGGAGTTAGGATGTGATTCTCAGAAGAATTTTTTTATGAATTATGAATAATGATGATAGTGATGAGATAATAGGAAAGACAAAAAGTTATAATTAGAGTATATGAAGAAAAGCATTTCAATGTGTCTAAACAAAGTTATTGTTGAATTAAATAATTTTGGAATGTTTAAAAAAAAAAAAAAGAAATAGAAAAAGTTGCTTGCTGGTCATGGATAGATGGATAAATAAATTGAAAAATAAATAGAATGATAGAATATATAAAATATGACAATCGAATAATGGGAAAGTTTTTATGTATTTTGTTTCAAATCTGCATTATGGTTAAAATGAAACCATTTTATAAATTGATTAAGGAGAAACGAAAAAAGGTGAAAAAATTATGACAAGTATTTTTAGTCAGAAAATTACTTCTGGTTTATCTGATGCAGTGATTAGCTGTGGTACATCTGGAGAAACTGATTCAAAATGTGTATGAAAGGGCTATAAATGAAGTGTGAGTGATTTAGGTAATAACTAAGTTGTGTGAATGTCATTTTGGTACCAGTTGTTCTCCATGTCCAGAGTTTATGACTAAAGGTCAGTAGGTCAGTTGTTTCACAGATAAGAATACACAGAGAATGTGTCATATAATGGAACAATATACTTGAAAGAAGAAAATCTTTAATATTATATGATTTAGATGGAGAATTTATTAAAATTAATAAATATAATAATTTATACTCTCAATGGAATGAAATATTTAAATATTTTTCATAGAAATATCTCAGAATTTTGGAAAATGTTTATGTACAATATCTGACACACTAAAATGTATTAATGTGTATTGTATTAATGTTTATTGTATTGTTTGTATTGGAAAAAAAAGAGAATCAGAGACATTTATTATTTAAGATGAATGCACTTTTTATTTGTTGAATATAGTGCATTGAGGGGGAATTGTTAGAAGTTTTTGAGTTAATTAATATTTTAAGTGATAAAAGTTTCTGAAAATATATGTAAGTTATATGTAAGGTAGTAAGTATGGTTTCTGAAGGTCACAGAACAACAGAGAGTATAGGGAGGAGTGGTTTTGCTGAGTAGGTATTTCTATTTTTGAGTTACTATGTCAGGACAATGGGTGGAGTTATGTTACTTATCTATAGACTGAACCATATTAGGTATATATGCAAATATGGGTGTTATTAGAATATGCTGACATAACATCATGAAACAGTATAAGAATGGAGTAAGATTATGAGAGTGGGGAGTTCGGTGGGAAGAGAAGGAACTCTATACTTTGAAAATGTAACACCAGAAGTACCTACCACCTTAGAAGCCAAAACCATGCCATATGTTACCAGATGTCAATCTTGTCTTTGCTTATCTTTTTGAACAATAAACCAACTATTGAACGAACAAAGGATTCTTCAATTTCTACTCCTGAAAGTACGTTCGAAATGCCTTGGATGAAGACATACATATCTCCGCTACACACCCGTTAGGAGAAGGGATACTGATTCACATATTACACAAAGACTTTGCTATTCATTAAGAAACGCTCCTGTGAGGATAGTAGAATACTAGAGTAATATGTATTTTACTGGGAAGTGTAGCGCATGTAGAGTTTCTACCACATTTACTACTCTCCATCACTTTCTTTCACCAACAAAACAAAAAAGTGGCATAAGGTCCCCCCAAAATGAGCATGCAGCTTGGCAGTCCGAGAAAGGGGGGGACGAGTGAGCGCCCCCCCCCCCCTGAACCATACCAAGTCACATGCCCTCAACATGGAGGGGTGCTTAAAGGCAGGGGGCCCTCAGAGGGGGTGTCTGTGGACAGGGAGCTTATCGGAATCTGGAAGCCCCCTTTGACAACGGTGGCCCCCAGATCCTGCCTCCCCTATGTGCATGAGTATGGGGTACATAGTACCCCTACCCATTCACCAAAAAAGTGTTAAAAGTGAGTAAAGACACAACATGAGTTTTTGACAAGTTTCTTAAAAAAAAAAAAAATGATGCCCCCTGGTGTAGATCCATCATCAATCACGATGCCCACTGCCATTGCCCCTTGCTGGCAGACCCCCACAACCACTAACCAGGTTTGTGGGGAAGAGGCCTTTGTCCCCTTCAACATGGGCACAAGGCGCTTTGGGGCGGGGGGGCTCCGCCCCCCGCCCCAAAGTACCACCTCCCTCATGTTGAGGGCATGTGGCCTGGTATGGTTCAGGAGGGGGGCACTCACTCATCCCCCCCTATTTATTTCAGATTAAATTTGTGTTCAGAACTCAGGACAGGTGCAGTTCAGATGCAAATTCCTATGGGAATGCATCTGAACTGCACTGCAGTGCTCATAAAATGCACAGGATTCTTTTTCAATTTACAGTGAAATTACACTGCTGCTGCACTGCATATATGTGAACCGGCTCCATAGAGGAAGCTGCTGGTTCACATGTCATGCGATTCAGATGTGGTTCAAAGTTCATCCAATTTGCATATGTGAACAGAGCCTTAGGGGAGTATTTATAATGTAGTGTGACATTAAAAAACATGCAGTGTGAAGTAATGCAGTGCATTGGCTTAGTGGTTGGCGCAGCTGCCTTGCAGCACTTGGGTCAATGGTTTAAACCCCACCTGGAACACTACCTGATTGGAGTTTGTCTGTTCCCCCTGTTCTTTGGTGGGTTTCCTCCCACACTCCAAAGACCTACTGGTAAGTTAATTGGCTCCTGTCTGAACTGGACCTAATAGGTACATGCATTGGAGGTAGGGAGCATAGATTACAAGTTCTTTTAGGGCAGGGACTTACAGTATGTGAATGTACAGTTTGTAAAGAGCTGTGTAAATTGCCAGCACTATATAAATACCTACTGTATTGTAAAGTCACAATCACTGCTTTATAAATATAGAAAAATGCCATCTTCTCCATACCCATAAATATATAGTCAGAAGTACAGTGCACCTCAACACATTGACATCATTATTACAAAAAACAATAGTGATGTTCAGAGTTCACAAACACACTGCAACTAATCAGATTTTAGTTTGTTGGAATGTGTCTTCCAAAATTAAAGTGTGCAATTCCTTTTTTGTTTGTAGAAGGAAGCTTTATAAATAGAATAGCTGTTATAAATTATAGATAATCCCCCAAAACTCCAGGATCTGAAATCTATGAAAGGCCATATCACAAGGTACCAATTGCCAACATAGTAGAAAAAGTAAGGCTCCATGCACACTTGGCATTTAGCTCCAATGCATGAGGCTATGGCCAATGTGCATGGGGCCTAATGATGATCTGATGCAGCCACCTATAATGGTGTGCAATAACTCAAAATCTATCAACCAGAAACCAGTCCTCCCCAAATGATATAGCTACATGCTACCTCTTAGCCCCTGCACACATGGTCGGAAATTCCGACGGAAAAGGTTCGATCGGACCGTGTTGTTGGATAATCCGACCGTGTCTGGGCTACATCGGACTTTTTCCGTCGGAATATCCGACCGACAAAGTTTGAGAGCTGGATATAATATTTCCCAACAACATGATCCGATCAGACTTTGTCCGATCGTTTGTAGAGAATTCCGATCGGACAAAGTGCCACGCATGCTCAGATCAAATTACGAGACCAAAGCTATTGGCTACTAGCCGCAACGTAGTCCCGTCGCAACGAACGAATGTCATCATGTTCCGAACCATTGGATTTTCCAACAACTTTGTCTGACCGTGTGTATGCAACACCAGTTTCGGAATGTCCGACCGTGTGTACAAGGGCTTAGCCTGTCAGCATTCGGCTTTTTTGTGGAATTGCATGTCGCTATTTCAACTAGTTATCTTTAGTGACCAGGCACAGACTAATGAGTGCCTGACTGCATGCACGTTTCATAGCGTTGGACGTTGACGTGCAAAGCAATAAGATCCCACAATTAGTAGCATAAATCTAAATAAAAATTATTTTGGATTTGTCCCTTAGGAGACTTTTTATTATTATTTTCACCCAAGGCTCACACAATCGTCCCCAACAATTTCCACAATTGGATCTTTGTTAAAAATGTGTCAATCTTGAGTAGACGTTTTGTGAATCGTGGGTGAAAATACTGATAAACAGATAAGTTACACAGCACTATATTCTACCTGAGTTCAGTATTGTCCAGAAAATGTAGACTTGTAATAAAAGAATGAAAGAAGAAAAAACATTTCATTTGTGCAGGAGACTTTATAGCATTTATCAGTCATATAGTACACAATCAATATGAAAAAGCAGTTGAGACATTTGTAGCAATAAATATTTAAAATCCTGAGATTTGTAAAAACAATCGGCTTAAAGGGTAATTGTACAGAAACAAGCTCCATACCTTCCATTAACTTGCTCTCCCCTATTGCCAATAGAACTACACAGGTCAGATTAAGACATTCATGTGTTCTCATCGCCATAGCCAAACCCAGAGGTAGGCATTGATTACAGGCTGTGGTGTTCCTGCTATGCTCTGCTATGCTGCGCATGCACCTGGCGTGGCCATTGAAAAAAATGTCTGTCTGTGATGTGCACATTGAGCTTGGTAAGAAGAAGTCCTTTATTTTTACTGGCCAGGTTTAGCACATGCACAGCATGTTGAAGCACTACAGAAATATCCCATGTTATGTACAATGACCAGTCCTGAGAAGGTCACAGAAGAATATGGTAATGTCTGTATATGGGATTTGACAAGGAGGATGAAAGATGGCAGATTGTGTTATAAAGTGCAAATTATCTTTAAAGTGATTCTTAAACCAAAACATGTTTTACCTTAATGCATTCCCTGCCTTAAGGTAAAAAAATGTTTTATATTTTTCTATCCCCCCCTTCCCTGTGTGAAGAGGTAGAGAGGGGAGAAGAGATCCAATGCTGTGCATGGCTGCATCTCTTCTCTCTCTTCCTCTTCACACCGGGACTCGGGCAGCAGCAGGAGCCATTGGCTCCTGAGGCTGTTATTCAAATGCAGTAAGGAGGGAGCTTGGAGCAGGGCTAAGCCCTGCTGTCTATAGACACACACAGCGCTCATGCACTGTGTGCCCCCATAGCAATCTTCACATGGGGCACACAAAGAGGAGGAGCCAAGCGCTGGTGGGTGACCCCAGAAGAGGAGGTTTGGGGCTACTCTGTGCAATACCATTGATTACAGTACTTACAGTTATATATAATAGTGTAATATAGAAAAACATAGAAGAGTAATGGCAGAAAAAGAACAAGTATAGTCGTCCCCATCCCCCCCCCCCCCCTTGTTTAACCTCTTTGACTGAGTATAGATCTATGTTTGTCCTGAAGATGTTTTAATTCACCTAGGCAGCCCATATAAAAAATTATTTGATTCTCCCATCCACACACTTGATATGGATGAGGAAATCACTCCTGCTGAGGCTTTGTATTCTGACACCGAAGAGACTTTCCCGCCATCAGAATACACCGATCAGTGCTGCCGGCTATATCCAGCAGTACTGATCGATCAGGAAATACCTAAAAGAGTGGTTTGTACAGATGTCGATCAGTAGGAACCACTGTCCCCATTCATGGAATTAAATTCATTCGGTCCAGCATTTTGATCAATGTATGGTCAGCTTTACTTTTGCCTGACTCTTGTCCAAGGTTTTGTGCTCAATTGTGAGTACACATTACATCTTTCACATAGTAAATTAGACAGTTATGCCTTGTTTCCACTGAGGGGATCGGTTTGGTATGGTTTGGTACGGTACGCTATTTTGAGTGTTTCCATTATGAAAGCGGCCCATACAACCGAACCATACCACATCATTCAGGGTCCTGCTTCAGATGTGGGGCCATAGAAAATGGTACGGTGCAGTTAGGGCGGAGCTACGATACATTCCACTGATTGTCAGACAGAAAAACATCTGCTAATCGGTGCGACGCCACGCTAGGCTTTTTGTCGAAACCCCCTATGGCCTCTGGTGGTCCAACTTGCAGTGGAAACTCTCACCTGAATAGGCCGGACCATTCTAACCCTTCAAAAACTGTACCGGCCGGAACCGATACGCACAGTGGAAATTAGACATTATTCTACGTAGGCTAAACAGACCATTTTTTCACACAGCTATCTACATATTATGGTGCTTAAAGTGGAACTCTGGGCATTTAACTCCCCACCTGTCACCCACCTTGTGTTGCAGTGTACAGTCCAGCTTTATTCTTGACATGGTGGGAATAGACCTGGGTGCTGGAGACAATATAACTTCAGTGCACATATGCACGAGTTACTTCATCAGTGGCCACCCAATGGCTGAAGAGGATCTCTGAAAGACCTGTAAGTATTGAAATCTTGCAAAAAGTCACTCCAGCACAACGTGACAACATTGTCTTGTGGGATTCAGATATTCAGCATTCTGTGGAATTATGCAGGAAGAAGTGTGACATCATCGCCTAGGTGCCACGGGCATTTGGGGATAAATAAGTTAATTGAATTACTTTTATCCCTAAATGTTATCAATGCAGCTGCTCTTAATGGAGAAGGGCCCTGTTAAGTTAAGCCAACCTGGCATTTTTACTGCAAAGTCCCCTTTAAGAAAGGATTTAAACATAAAATTATCCTTATTACCTAACTTGTTATTACATTAAAATGTCTATAATCTACATGCTACCAATAGTGTCTGCATTGAGAATAGTAGTGAAGCTGATGGACAGTTTCAACCTGGCCAATTAAAATTTTATCTGATGGTAGTATTCCGAGGCAACCAAAAGTGGTAATTCCTGTTAAATACTCTGGCTGATCATAGTCCAATTCTGTTGATTCTTGAAGTTCTGAGCAGATAATATATACAATATATTGTCAAAAGTATTGGGATGCCTCCCTTTACACGCACATGAACTTTGATGGCATCCCAGTCTTAGTCTGTAGGGTTCAATAGTGTCTGTAGGCTTACAAATGCGCTTACAGAAGTGCATTTGTAAGAACACCTTTGGAATAAATTAAAATGGAGACTGCAAGCCAGGCCTTCCCGCCCAACATCAGTGCCTGACCTCAGAAATGCACTTTTGGAAGAATGGTCAAACATTCCCATAGACACACTCCTAAACCTTGTGGCAGCCTTTCCAGAAGAGTTGAAGCTGTTATAGCTGCGAAGGGTGGGCCAACTCAATATTGAACCCTATGGAACAAGACCGGGATTCCATTAACATTCATGTGCATGTATAGGCAGGCGTCCCAATACTTTTCACAATATAGTGTATGTATGTATACCTGGAGATATTAGAAGATTTTCATTGTGGTTACCCTCTCTGGCAAAAACATACTTAGTTACACCACTGTAAACAATTAGTTGTACACCCCATCTGGCTTGAGAACAAGCAAATATATAAACACATTAAAAGCATACATACAGAAACACAATTTTGAGCTCCATTTTTAAAAACATAAATTGAGTTCTATATTATTGCCCAGTATTATTGATCAGTTCATATAAGAGATATTATGGACATTAGACAGCACAGATATATTATATCATATTGCCAAATACTCCTAGGTGTTCTAAAATTAGAACTGATGGCTCATAATATACTATTCTCAGGCTGGTTATCTGCAACATTGAATGTCGGGTCCAAATCCTCTTCATCATCGTCATCATCATCATCTCCTTGTTGGTTGTTAAAATTATCTTCATTGTCATAGTCATCTGCTTCACCATCTTCGACACCCTCTATCACCACCACCTCTGGAGCAGCATCCTCCCTAAACCACACTGCTTTGTAACCAGCATCTTCCTTAAGCTCCTTAGTTAAGATAGACTTCACCTTCTTGTCATCTGAATCATCAGCCTCTGCTGTTTCAGAAGGCTGATTATCAGTTGGAGCACTTTGTGAAAGAGCACTGCCTACTGCAGCATCAGTAGCTATGGTCACGCTGGTAGATGCAGGTTCTGTCGTGGCAAAACCACCATAATCTGAAAAATCATTGGTTGGATCATCAGCCTCATTTATAAGTTGCTCAGTGCTGTTTTGGGTGTTTCCAGAATTCTAAAATGAGAGAGCAGATGTCACAAATGATATCAGTAATACAGGAATATTGCTGTAAACAGTAGCACTTAAAAATATTAAATACTTCACAACAGGTTAACACTTTCTATATCGCTTGCAATAATAGCATAGCCAATATGCAAATCCATATTACCTGATGCTTTATATACTTCAGGGCATATTCAGTAACGCAATACAAAGGACAATAATTATATGGTGTTTTCATAAACTCTGAGATACTGTTCATATTTTAGCTGGCTATTCAGATCAATTAAGGTATGACTCTTTATTGGTTTCTTTTCTTTACAGCACTTTTCAAATTTTAGACGCCCATCCTCAATGGTTTCTAATGAATATACCAGTATTCATTTATGACCATTCTTCTGCTACTTCTTGCTGATGTGATAGATCATACTGCAGTTTAGAAGCTAAAATGTTTCTGGTTTAATATAAATTTAGCCAATATATGCCAATAAGGCACGGGCACACAAATTTTCAAGAAAGAAGGCATAGGAACCTGGGAATTATGTTGCTTATTTCAGCGTATGATCTATTGTCTTTTCCATCATAATTACCCCAGGTTTAATAAAAAATAATTAAAGTTCAAATCTATTCTCCTAATCTAGTAATTCAGATCCTGAGATGGGTGAAGCACAACTTTATAACAATCTAAGATTATTCCTTCCTGGCTGTGTACACATTGAAGTGAATATGTGCTTTGCCCATGCAAGAAAAGAATAAACACGGGTTTGTCTGGGCAAAAAAATATATGTAGTTGTCAGAAACCATGAATCAGACTGAGACAGAAGTACAGTTAAATCACACTTGTTTAATAAAAAAAAAAAAAAAAAAAAAAGGTAAACAGAGAAAACGTAGTAAAAACATAGCCAGAGTTCAGGAATCGGAATGGATAGTCAGACAAGCCAAAACATCAGGGAGCAAGAGATAAGCGTTTTAGAACAGCAAGCAGGATCTGGAGCCATAAGGAATGTCAGCCAAGCAAGTCTTTAACAGGAACACAGGAGAGGGTCTCTAGAGATGTGACCAAGGTGAAAGGCAGAGATCATCTATACTGGATGGCTTAATTAGGCAGGACTGACAAGCAGGATATCATCAACAGGTGAGTCACTGTGAAGAGATAGGAGCTGGCAATTAGCCCACAGCTGAGCAGCCAGCTTTGAGAAGGAAGGGCTGAGCCCAGCCCTAACAGTACCCCCTCCTCAATGACCCCCTCCCCCTGGGAGGACCACCAGACTTGAGGGAAAAACATCTATGGAAATCACGGAGGACAGGGGCATGTACGCCCGAGGATGAGACCCAAGAGCTTTCCTCCAGACCTTACTTTTTCCAATGCACCAGGTACTGTATGCTCTCACGGAACCTACGGGAGTCAACAATGGACCGTACTTCATACTCCTCATGGTTCTCAACCTGTATAGGGTGAGGATGAGGCACAGAGGTGGTAAAGTGGTTGCAGACCAAAGGTTTTAATAAGGAGACATGAAATACATTTGAAATACGCATGTTAGAAAGAAGGTCTAATGCATAGGCCACTGGGTTAATCCTGTGAAGAATATGGAAAGGCCCAATAAACTGAGGTGCGACCTTCAGAGAGGGAACATGAAGTGGGAGGTTGCGAGATACCTATCATTAGCATGTTGCAAAGCCTCCTAGATTTGTGCCCAAGTGGATCGAAGACCATGGAGATGCTCCTCTAATGCAGGGATACTCTGCGGAACAAATGAGTCAGGCAACATGGAAGGTTGGAAACCATAGTTCACCATAAACGTGGACAATCGGGAAGCAGAATTCAAGGCACTATTGTGAGCAAGCTCTGCCCATGGTAAGAGGTCTGACCCGTTATGATGGTCAGAAATATAGCAAAGTAGGAATTGCTCCAAAGACTGATTGCGGGTGATACACAGAGGAGAAAGCAAGCTGAATTCCCAACTGTGCACAAAAGGCTCACCAGAACTGGGACAGAAACTGACCAACCCTGTTCGAGACAATCACCTTGGGTAGCCCATGTAAGCGAAGGATCTCCCAATCAAAAATGGAAGAGGGTTCCTTAGCCCTTGTACACACGGTCGGAGAATCCGTCGGAATGTGTCCTATCGGACCGTGTTGTCGGATAATCCGACTGTGTGTGGTATGCATTGGACTAATTCCGTCGGAATATCCGTCGGACCCAATTTTCCAACATGTTGGAAATATTTCCCGACCAACTGGTTCGATCGGACATACTCCGATCATGTGTAGAGAATTTTGATCGGACCAAGCGCCACGCATGCTCAGATCAAATTCCTACATCAAAGCTATTGGCTACTAGCCTGAACGTAGTCCCATCGTAACGAAATTACGTCATCACGTTCTGAATGATCGGATTTTTCGACAACTTAGTCCGACCGTGTGTATGCAACAGTTTCAGACAAGATCCGACGGAAAAAAATACGACGGATTTGGTTGTGGAAATCCCCGACCGTGTGTACAGGGGCTTAGAAGTGGGCAACTTCTTAAGTGGAATACAATGGGACATTTTCGAGAACCGGTCAACCACTATAAGGATAACTGTGTTGCCCTGGGAGTCAGGTAACTCCACAATGAAATCCATAGACAGGTGGGTTCAGGGCGTCTCTCCATTGTGTATGGGTTGTAGGAGGCCCACTGGAAGGTGTGGTGGAGTCATACTCTGAGCACACACAGAACAGGCAGCTATGAAGGCAGTTACATCAGCACATAGACTAGGCTACCAGAAATGTTGGGAAATGGCTCAAGAGTTGATTCTTCCTAGGGTGTCCAGCAGCCTTGGGAGAATAGCAAGTCCGGAGCACGGTAATACAGAGGGTCAAAACAGTGGTCACAAGGTTTCTCAGGAGGAGCATGGACCTGAGTGGCAAGAATTTTGTCACCCAAAGGAGAAGTGAGACTGGTGCGAACCATAGCCAGAATACGATCAGGAGGAATCACAGGAACCGACTCCATATTGGAAGTGGAGGAAAATTGTCGTGACAATGCGTCAGCCCTTACATTCTTGGTACCAGGTAAGAATGAGACAATGTAATTTAAACTAGACAAGAAAAGAGCCCATTGCGCCTTTCTGGGAGAGAGGTGTTTAGCCTCAGACAAGAATGTGAGATTCTTATGGTCAGTAAGAATGCACTCTGCAGGTGACAATTTGTTGGAAAAGTAGCCACAAGGATGCATAGTGCTCTCAGAGGTAGGATGTTGAGACAGAAGGGCATTAACTCCAGTCTCAGAAGCATCAACTTCAAGGATAAAAGGTAGCATAGGATCAGGATGTGCCAACACCGGAGCAGAAACAAAGGCAGCCTTGAGACTCTCAAAGGCCTTAATGGACTCCGGAGACCAACTGTGTGGGTTACCATCCTTTCTGGTCATATCAGTCAGGGGCTTGACCAGAGATGAGAAGCTACGAATAAACTTCAGATAGTAGTTGGCAAAGCCAAGAAAACGCAGCAGAGGACGTAAACCCATGGGTCGGGCCACTGTAGGACTTCTAAAAGTTTCTCTGGGTCCATCGAAAAACCAGCAGCGGAAATGACACAACCTAGGAATTTAACATGTTCAATATGGAATTTGCACTTCTCCAATTTACAATAGAGAGTGTTCTCTCTTAGTTCCTGAAGCACATGGCAGACATCTGTGTGGTGGCTCTCCAGGGACTTGGAAAATATGAGGATATCGTCAATATAAACCACCACACATAACTGCAACAAATCTTGGAGGACATTGTCAGTTAATAAATTCCTGGAAAAATGCCAGGGTGTTACAAAGGCCAAAATACATTACAAGGTACTCATAATGGCCTGTTCTGGTATTAAACACAGTTTTCCACTCATCGCCCTCCTTAATCCTCATGAGATTGTATGCCCCTCTAAAATCAAGCTTTGTGAAAACTTTTGCTCCCTTAAGGTGGTCAAATAACTCCATAATCAAAGGAATCAGATAGGCATTCTTAATCATGAAACAATTGAGACCACTATAATAAATACAAGGTCTCAGTTCACCACTCTTCTTCTTCAAAAAGAAGAAACCAGCACCAGCAGGAGATGAGGATTTTCACATGAAACCTCCAGAAGGTGCATCTGCAACATACTTCTCCATGCCCTTATACTCCATGACTGGCAAAGGGTAAACCCAGCCACGAGGGGGTATGGCACCAGGTTGAAGGTCAATTGCGCAATCATACGACCGGTGTGGAGGAAAACTACCGGCTTGATCTTTGTCAAAGACATTGCTAAAATTGTGGAATGAAGAGGTGCACAGGACCTTGGCTACCTTCTGGAAGCATGTCTTAATGCATTGTGGTGACCAGGAGAGAACCTCAGCATGGAGCCAATCAAAAGACGGGTTGTGCCTCTGTAACCAAGGATGATGAAGAGCTCCTACAGCCATGGATAATGATACAGTCTCATGAGTCACATGGGCAGGCTGTAGAGGTCTTTTTTTAGGAGCCTCAATGGCAAGTGGAAAAGCCAAAGCGTTTCAGTCGTCAGGCCTTAATCATGGCTTAAAGTGGGAGTCCACCGGGACTCCGCGTTTTTTTTTTTTTTTTAAAAGCCAGCAGCTACAAATACTGCAGCTGCTGACTTTTAAAATAGTGACACTTACCTGTCCAGCGCGCCCGCGATGTCGGCACCCGAAGCCGATCTCTAGATCGACACTCGAGTGCTGCCGCCGCCATCTTGGGTATGGGAATCAGGAAATGGAGCCTTTCGGCTTCATTTCCCGGTTCCCTACTGCGCATGCGCGAGCCGCGCTGCGCAATGAGGATGGTCCCCGCTGCCTCTGGGATCTGTGTGTTTCCCAGCAGGCAGCGGGGCACTTGCGGGAAGGGGCGGGCACTTGCGGAAAGGGGCGTAAGTTACGCCCCTTTCCGCAGAGAGCTATCCCGGAAGTGGGTGCAGTTACCTGGATTATCCAGGTAACTGCACCCCCCTCCCCCCTGAAAGGTGCCGATTGTGGCACCGGAGGGGGGGAGGGTTCCGATGAGCGGAAGGTCCACTTTAGGGTGGACCTCCGCTTTAAATCCCAAGCAGTGTTTTCAGGCTGCCTGAGTTATCCCCTGCTGGAGAAAAGCTTCTCTTATTTTTATGCAAGCAGAGAATAAGGTGTTCTGTAGTCTGCAGGGGAGAACTGGGCAGCCTGACAGCACTGCTTTGGATTTCAGTGTTCAAGAATAAAGTTCATAAGAGGTGCTGGACCAGAACCCAGGAAGGTAGATGAAGCTCAATGACTCAACCTGCGCTACCAAAAGCGGTTTCCTCTTTGTTGTCTATATTTGCAGTATATTTTCATTTTGTTTATTAGAATGGTTAGAGATAGTATATTCTTAATAATATTAAAATGTATATGAATTATATGATTCCCCTTGTTTTTTAATTTTAAGATCTGTGTATTACTTACATCTCCTAAACCTCTTCCGAGCTTCCTTTTTATTGAGTTCCCATATTGTTTGTGAATAAGGAAGCCCAGTACAACCAGACACAGAGCAAGGATGGCTCCCAGGGTGGCACCGAGTGCTGCCATGTCGGTGGAAGTGTAGGACAAGACTTTCTCTGGAAAATCTAAAGAAGTGGAAAAATCTGAAGAGGTGAAAAAATAATATTAAGATGTGAATCTATGTACAGTTCATTGTTACATAATGAAATGAAAACAAGCTTTCTTAGTGACACAATTAAATAATATATCCAAAGTTAACTCAATATACCTGCACAATTGATACATAAGAAAAGATGAAGAAAAGCTGAAGCTAAACTAGTTCCTGGACTTCCAGGATTAGATATGATTGGATGTATAACAATACAAAAATATTCAGCACCCAGGAAAGCCTTGCAATAAAATTATTACACAGTGATAATAATAATGATAATAATAGTGATAATAACAATATTATCAATAATGCACCCTATATCAAAACCCCCCCAGCAGCTGGAGTCAACTTATCCCCCTAGACAAGCAAAAATCCAAATCACATTCTACTCCTAGCGCTTAAGAGTATTACAAAAAATAAAAAATTCCAAAATGTCCAAACCTAGTGTGAAATACTTGTATCTTCACTATATACTACACTTTAGTGAAAACAATGGTAAAATTGAACTCTCATCCAATGTTTAGACCCTCCAGTGTAAATGGATCTTAAAAAGGCATATACAGGTGATACTCGAAAAATTTGAATATTGTGCAAAAGTTTGTTTATTTCACTAATGCAACTTAAAAGGTGTAACTAATATATGAGATAGACTCATTAAATGTAAAACAAGATAGTTCAAGCCATGATATGTTATAATTGTGATGATTATGGCTTGCAACTCATGAAAACCCCAAATCCACAATCTCAGAAAATTTGAATATTACATGCAATCAATAAAACAAAGATTTTACATAGAACAATATCATACCTCTGAAAAGTATAAGCATGCATATGTACTCAGTACTTGGTTTGGGCCCCTTTTGCAGCAATTACTGCCTCAATGTGGTGTGGCATGGAATCTATCACTGCTGAGGTGTTATGGAAGACCAGAATGCTTCCATAGTGGCTTTCAGCTCTTCTGCATTGTTCGGTCTCATTTCTCTCATCTTTCTCTTGGCAATGCCCCATAGATTCTCTATGGGGTTCAGGTCAGGCAAGTTTGCCGGCCAATCAAGCACAGTAATACCACGGTCATTAAATCAGGTTTTGGTGCTTTTGGCAGTGTGGGCAGGTGCCAAGTCCTGCTGTAGTCAGCATCCCCATAGAGCTCGCCTGTGGAAGGAAGCATGAAGTGCTACAAAATCTCCTGGTAGACGTCTGTGTTGACCCTGGACTTAATGAAGCACTGTGGACCAACACCAGCAAATTACATGGCTCCCCAAATCAACACAGTGTGGAAACTTCACATGGGACTTCCAGCACCTTGCAGTGTGCCTCACCATTCTTAATCCATACTGTGGGTCCTTGGTTTCTAAATGAGATGCAAAATTTGCTCTCATTAGAAAAGAGAACCACTGAGCAACAGACCAGGTCTGTTTTTCTTTAGCCCAGGTAAGACGCTTCCGATGTTATTTGCAGGGGTGCCCAACCAGTGGCCCCCAGAGCCATCAGATGTGGCCCGTGACCTCCTGCTCTGGGATGACGAGTTGGCAAGCCCAGATTACAGGTTGCCTACCTGCCATGCCAGAGCATCAGTGTTGTGAATAAAGCCAGCAGTAGAGAAAGCAAGCAGCTGCGGAACAAAGCTGCATAAGCCAATACTCCCTGTATAGCACCAGCTCCTGTCATAGGTGGAGTGATACCAAATGCACTCTGCCTGGGACAGCAAGTTTATTACTAAAATGACAGTGTATATTTGGACATATCTGTTCTGCAGTGGTTTCTGGGCTGATTTCAAACTGATCTGCAGGTGTAGTGCAGAGCACCTGTGGCTTAACTGCACTGAGCCATAGACTCAGAAAGTGCACCACACCTGCAGGATAGAATAGAATTCTATGGCAAAGTACAGCTAACCCGCAGGAAAGCCACAGGTGCACTACGCTGCACCCACGGTGTCGGTAGACCGCAGACCATCAGTGTAAAAGCAGCCTTAGGCCTCTTTAACATGATCAATCTGATCCAATCGCACCCTCCATTCACCTCTCTGGAGCGGCAGATGTAAACAAACTTGTGTCCATTATACCTGCCTACCTCTAATCAGATCTACTAAAAAAAGCAGAAGGGGATCCGGTCCATTCCATTTGTTCAGATCAGAGGGCCCATAGAGAAGAGTGGGCTGTGTCTGTGTCCCCTTTGCATAGGCAGAGTGGACATGGAGCTGTCATCTGCCCACTCTGCTCATTGTGGCCCACAACTGCTTTTGGGGTTTTCATGAACTGTAAGGCATAATCATCACAATTATGACAAATCACAGCTTGAACTATCTTGCTTTGCATGTAATGAGTCTATCTCGTATATTAGTTTCACCTTTTAAGTTGCATTAGTAAAATAAATGAACTTTTGCACGATATTCACATTTTTTGAGTATCACCTGTATATATATTATTGGCCACCAGATGTCACACTCCCCCTTTTTCACTCTTCTCATCAAAAACTCATCAAAATCTACTGTTCTATATACAGTATCCTCCCAGAGAGAATAGCGAGCCAAAAACAATATAAACAACCACAGTGTAATAATCTCAAACACCATAAAGACAAACAATGTAGAATTGTGCTCACATATATATAAAAGTGTGGCACCCAATCCACTTAAAATGCCACTGGTGCATATATACCATCAATATCAAAAATCCCCTGCTGTGTCCCCCTCCCACAGGAATGGATTCTCACTAAATGTAGCGACCCATATACTGCATAGGGTCTTGGCAAGCATTCAGAATTTTGTCTTTTTGGACCCATCTTCCAGTCAGCCGGGTAGTGTTGAAATACCTCCAGGGAAGCATATAACCAAAGAAGCCTAATAGTTAGTGCTGAGCGAAACGCCCTGCTTGCTGCACAGTGCATTCTGCAGGGTGCAGTAAAAGCTGGTTATGAAGGAGCGTGGCTGGGAAACCGGCTGTAGCATCCTTAGCAACCGATAACATTTCAGCTGTCAATGGGCTGCCCTGTTGATAGCTGAATAAAAAAATAAATAAAACATTTGTATTTGTATCAGTAAAAATAGTAAAAAAAAAAATGGTGTGGCGCCCCCCCCCCCCCAGTCCATACCAGACCCGAAGTTGGATTTTAAGGGGAACCCCACGCCATTTAAAAAAAAAAGCCAGGAAGGGGGGGGGGGGTGAGTGCCATCCCGAAAAAGAAAAAAAAGAAAATGTTCTGCTAGCCATGAAGGCATACTGCCGAATGGCTGGCTTGCCATTTGACAGTTCTTATATAGGTAAGAGCAGGGCCACTTGGTGACAACACCTGGTGACAACACCTGGTGACACCGCTCCGCCATTGTGAGGTCACTAACCGGTGCTTAGTTTTCCTTTTAAATAGCCGGGTCCCGGCAATAGCAACCGCAAGTCAATTCAAATGTCATTTCACTTGTCTTTTTTTCTTTAGAAATGTAATTTTTGCTGCAGCATGTTCTATACATGCTACAGATACCCCACTTTACAGACAAAGGGGACCCCATAAGAACTGTAGTTAAAGAACATTTTCATTTTTATTGTTGCACTTTAAACATCATTAAATCACTGCTCCTGAAAAAACGATTGTTTAAAAAAAATATTTTTGCATTGAAACCCCTGGGCAGTACCTGGACCCCCATATCACCTTTTATTGCCAATTACTTGCATATAAGCCTTCAAAATGGCCACTTTTGATTTCTCATCTTCGGCTCCCATAGACTTCAATGGAGTTTGCTATTCAGGGTAGAACTTTACCCCTGTTCGGGAGTTCTGCTGCGTACCGAACAGGGGGGTGTTCAGCCCATCTGTATTCATAGTGCAGCAACCAGCAAATCACTTTATTAAAATAAAATTGCACTTACATAAGCAGAAAGATAAACTTCACATATAGGTAAAACAAATACCCACTACTTCCAGTTTCCGTTTCTGACACCACTTCCTCGATATGTTTCGTCATCAAGACTTTGTCCTGAGAAATACCTATATGTCAATTTTACCTTTCTGCTTAAGTGGGAGCTAATTTATTTAAATAACGTGGTTTACCAGTTACTGAACTATGAGGCTGCTTTGTTTATAAACATTCCTGGAGGTATTTTCCACTTTTATGCAGAGGAATAGCACACTGCCTGAACTTGTATATTGCTCAGGTGTGTGTCTGTTAAATAGGTGTGGTCACATTTTCTAGTGGATGAGGGACAAAAAAAGGGAGTGGATTGCTGAAATTGTAATCACCTCTTCTAAACTTTCAAACAGCAAATGGATCATTACTTGGACTTACATGACAAATGAAGTACCCCTGCTGGAAAACAAAAGGAAGGAGGAAAGAAATAACAGCTGATTCATGATTTACGGTAATATTTGTTCATTATTCATCCTATTCTATACTTCTCTTTTACCGCTGTTTTCATTAAAGTGCAGTATATAGTGAAGGTACAGGTATTTCACACTAAGTTTGGACATTTGGTATTGTGGGATTAAAAAAAAACCACCGGATGCCCCTAGGAGCAGCTGAAAAATATCTAAGGCCGCGTACACACGCGGGGACTGTTCGCCCAACTTTGTCCGTCAAACAGTTTCGGCAAACAGTCCGCTCAAAATTAGCATGGACGGACATGGCCACACACGACGGACGAACAGTTTGCTGAAACCGTGCGCGATGACGTGAACGGCACGTACGACGGGACGAAAAATACGACGTCCTATACACTGCATTATAACTTTCGGCGTGTAAATCCTTTCTGAGCATGCGCGGAACTTAGTTTGACGAACAAGCCTACACACGAGGGGACTGTTCGCTGAAACAAGGTTTCAGGGGACAGTTTTTCGGAATTTCCGAAAAACCTTGTTCAGCGGACTGTTCGCTGAAACTGTCCGCTGAAAGCCCACACACGAGCGGACTGTTTGCCGAAACACTGTTCAGCGGACAAAGTTGGGCGAACAGTCCCCGCGTGTGTACGCGGCCTGAGGCCTAAAGCTCACACAACCATTGTCATCATCTTTAGTTTGCTACCTTGTTCTAATTAAGGCCCCTTTCACATGGGCGTCATCCATTCAGTCACTTTTTGTTAAGAAAAAAAACTGATGAAAACAGATTCAGATTATATCAGTTAACATCAGTTTGCACATCTGTCTTCAGTTCACTTCAGTTTACATCAATTTATATTAGTTTACATCAATCTACATACATTTAAAAATCCTTTTTTTAACAGAAACTTTCCGATCGTATCCGCCTGGCCGTTTTTCAGGTGGACCTGATCAGAACTTCCATTCTCCTCTATGGAGTGGCAGGTGTAAACAGACATGCATTCATTGACACCCACCTACATCCAAGCCGATGTGATCTGCTAAAAACATATGTCCAGTGGATTGGATGGCAGTCGGTTGTAAACAGACAGGCGGTCCATTTGCATCTGACCACCCATAGAGGAGAGTGGCTGTGTCTGTGTTCACTCTGCATAAACAGACTGGACATGGACCTGTCATCTGCCTGCTCAGCAGGGATTCACAGATCACAGCCAGTGTCTACCTCATGTGAAAGGACCCTTTGTTGTTGCAGAAATCAATCCGAGGTGACAATTGTTTAAACAAAAACATGTTTCTTGTCTAAAAACAAACATTAACGGACCGGTTGTAAATGGATGGCATCCGTTATGTTTCAACGGATCTGGAGGTTGGCTGTTCTATTTAAAATGTCAGAACTAAGGATGAGCTGAACACCCCCCTGTTCGGTTCGCACCAGAACTTGCGAACAGACCTAAACTTCGTGTGAACTTTAGAACCCTATTAAAGTCTATGGGACGCAAACGTTCACAATCTAAAGTGCTAATTTTAAAGGCTAATATGCAAGTTACTGTCCTAAAAAGTGTTTGGGGACCTGGGTCCTGCCCCAGGGGACATGGATCAATGCAAAAAAAGTTTTAAAAACTGCAGTTTTTTCAGGAGCAGTGATTTTAATAATGATTAAAGTGAAACAATAAAAGTGTAATATTCCTTTAAATTTCGTACCTGGGGGGTGTCTATAGTATGCCTGTGAAGGGGCGCATGTTTCCTGTGCTTAGAACTGTCCCTGCACAAAGTTTCATTTGTGCAGGAAAAAAAGTGTTTTAAAATCACTTGCAGCTATATTGTCGGCTCCCGTAATACAGATACAGACTCAATGAGTGTTCTCTGTATTAGCCGACAATTCATTCATTCATTGATTTAAAAAAAAAAAAAAAAAAGCATGGGGGTTCCCCTAAATTCAATTACCAGGCCCTTCAGGTCTGGTATGGATATTAAGGGGAACCCCGTGTCAAATTTAAAAAAAAATTGACGTGGGGGTCCCCCTAAAAATTCATACCAGACCCTTTATCCGAGCACGCAACCTGGCAGGCCGCAGGAAAAGAGGGGGGACAAGAGAGCGCCCCCCCTCCTGAACCGTACCAGACCACCTGTCCTCAACATTGGGAGGATGCTTTGGGGGTCTGTGACCCCTCAAAGCACCATGTCCCCATGTTGATGTGGAGAAGGGCCTCATCCCCACAACCCTGAGCGGTGGTTTTGGGGGTCTGCGGGCGGGGGGCTTATCAGAATCTGGAAGCCCCCTTTAACAAGGGGACCCCCAAATCCCGCCCCCCCTGTTTGAAATGGTAAGGGGGCACCCCTACCATTTCACAAAGAAAGTGTAAAAATTGTTAAATAAGACAAACACACTTTTGAAAAATTCCTTTATTAAAAAAAAAAAAAAAACAAAAAAAAAAAAAAGATTGCAGCAGTGCTAATCCACTCTTGCTATCCAGCAACGGATCTCCGAGGTCCAGCGATGGATGATCATATCCAGCGACGGGGGATCTCTCAGTCCAGCGCTGTCCATACATCCGTCTTCTGTCTCCGCTGCGGAGACACTGCGGGGATCCCAGCGCTGACGTTTCTTATATTAGGAGGGTCCATTACGGCAGGTTTCCTTTACATCAGAGGGGGCGGGGTCACCCATACTTCATTAAGGAATCCCTGGCTCCCTCACCAGCTTCAGAGGGGGCGGAGTCACTTGACGGGTGGCCCCGCCCTCCTAATATAAGAAACGTCAGCGCTGGGATCTCCGCAGTGTCTCCGCAGTGGAGACAGAAGACGGATGTATGGACAGCGCTGGGCTGAGAGATCCCCCGTCGCTGGACATGATCATCCATCGCTGGATAGCAAGAGTGGATTAGCACCGCTGGAATCTTTTTTTTATTTTTAATAAAGGAATTTTTCAAAAGTGTGTTTGTCTTATTTAACCATTTTTACACTGAATTTAGGGGGAACCCCCACGCTTTTTTAAAAAAATCAATTAATGAATGAATTGTCGGCTAATACAGGGAACACTCATTGAGTGTTCTCTGTATTACGGGAGCCGACAATATAGCCGCAAGTGATTTTAAAAGACTTTTTTTCCTGCACAAATGACACTTTGTGCAGGGACATCTCTAAGCATGGGAAACATGCGCCCCTTCACAGGCATACTATAGACACCCCCAGGTACGAAATTTGAAGGAATATTACACTTTTATTGTTTCACTTTAATCATTATTAAAATCACTGCTCCTGAAAAAACGGCAGTTTTTAAAACTTTTTTTTGCATTGATCCATGTCCCCTGGGGCATGACCCAGGTCCCCAAACACTTTTTAGGACAGTAACTTGCATATTAGCCTTTAAAATTAGCACTTTAGATTTCTCCCATAGACTTGTACAGGGTGTTCCGGCTTTTCGAATTTGCCGCGAACAGCCCAAATTGTTCACTGTTCACTGAACAGGCGAACAGGCAATGTCTGAGTCGAACATGAGTTCGACTCGAACTCGAAGCTCATCCCTAGTCAGAACTGAACGGAGATGGATGTAAACGGATGATCATCTGTTTGTTGATAGAAATGAATTGCTATCCATTTTTCATTTGTCAATAGACAGATAAAAAAAAATCACAGACAAAATGCCCATGTGAAAATGGCCTAAAAGGTAATAATGTCAGTTATTGCCTTCCACAAAAAGCCACCTGATAGAGACACACAACTTATACTACCAAAAGGACAGGCACCACTTGGTTCAGCAAATGCTTTATATGTTTGAGTATTTTTTCACAACAGCCTGTAAGAAAGATCTGGCTCTGTCTGGGATCACTCCTGCTTCCTCTCATTGCTTTAATTTATTACTGATGCGTTCCTTCCAGGTCATATATTTCCTGGATTTTGACTTTGCTGGCTTTCTCTTGCCTCTTAGTCCGTCTCTCTGCCCTGCTCCATCCTGTATGTCTACCTTGCTCCATCCATGAACACGTGTTCTGTTTCTCACTCTAATGTGTGTTTTAGTCTGTCATTTCCCATGAGCATCTGTTGGACATTAATGAAGCTACAATTTCTGTTTGTTAGGAATCTACATCCGAATTTTGCTACCATATAGTCCTCTTGAATTAAGGCATTATCCTGAGCTATAGCCTTGTCTTTGCTGTTGTCTTCTGTATGGTGTTGTCTTTAATTCCTTTTTCGATTTCCTTGTTATTTCAGTTCACTTTATTTTGTTATTTCTTGCTACATCTTAGTCAGGCTTCAGCACTTTTGTTTAGCCCCCTGCTAGTTCAAGACCTTGAGTCTAAGCTTTTTATAATTCTAGTGTCTTGTCTTTTGTTCATCAGTCCATTCCAGTTATGTGGCCTCCTAGCTGGTGTGTCTTCCTTGTTTGATTGCTGATTGTTCTTTTAGCTTCTGATCTTCAGCTGTCTTCTTAGGCAATACCACTGGTTACTAACAATATTTCTGCCAGCCGTGTCCCTTACTCCAGCACTAGGTGTATCCAAACCCCTTGGCCTGGCTAGGATTTCCTTGCTAGTCATTGTATTTGGAGTCAATCTGTGGATAGTATAGAAAGGAACAAAGACCAACAGAGAACATAGACCCGAAGTGTTCCGGGGTCATGTGGTCAGTATGCCTAAAAGGGGGCATACCCAAGTATGAAATGAAATAAAAATAAAAGGGAATGGGTGGGTGGGACACAAGAGCCTATGACCACGAGGGGAGGAGGCAAATGAGGGCAAGCTTTATGCAGCCTAACTCCTCCTACAAATACCGGCTGACCTTAGGTCAGCCTTACACTTCTACTCGGAGTCAATTTGTGGATAGTATGGAAAGGAACAAAGACCAACAGAGAACATAGACCTGAACTGTGTCAGGGCCACGTGGTCAGTATGCCTAAAAGGGGGCAAAAATAACCACAGTAGGATGAAAGCTTAACAACCGGATTTATTACACATTGAATTAACGTATGACCTGCCATACACTTGTGGTATCCCAAAAGTGGCACTGGGACATACCCAGAGAAACAAGACGACCTCCACCTACCCAACTACCAAATAATAAAGGATGGGGCCCCCTGGCGCAAAAGCTACTCCTATCCTGAAAGAATAGCCAAAATATGCTTAAGGGTCCAGACCCCGTTTGGCAAAACAAGGGGGTGGCAATGAAGTATGCATTTGGCTGCAGAGAGGGGAGCTCTAGGAAAGGCAACAGAGGACAATCCCAGGGTTTGACAAATGTAATACTGACAAGCTGGTTTAAAACCAACACCGGCCACCACGCCTTGCCAGGCTCCAAGAACCTAATAACAGTGCTGACCCCCGATTGCTGCGTCTTGCAAGCATGCAGATGTAATAGAAAAGGCAGGGTGCCAAACCAGTTGATTGGCCAAAAGTAAGTGAGGCCCTGGGCCAGAAGCGCAACTCCCCTGGCCTCAGGAACCACAAAAGGCCAGCTATAGCGCTGCCTTGAGCACCAAGCTGGTGACCAACGCAAAAGGAGACCTGAGAGCATGTAAGATATGTCACGAAAAATATGACCCACAACGGGAAGACTGCTGAGCACAGCAGGAGGGCTACTCTTCTGGAAGACCTGAGGATGGTTTAAATAGAGTGCACAGAAAATAAAGAAAAGCCTGACAGGGTCTTCCTACAACATGAAATGCTGAGGGGCAAAAAACAGAAAGAAAATAGGAACTGGATGAAAACCGTCAGGACTAGGAAACCTTGACCAGAAAGCCTGGAAAACATACCAAGCAGTGTCATGAGCCTACCTGGTATTTAAAATAAAGACTAAATGATCAAGGCTGCTGCGTCAGCCAAATGGAAATCCAATCCATCACAAATGCTGCAAACTGAAGAGAAGGCATGACGCCGGCATCTGCATCCGAAACCTGGGATTACTGGTACTGGCCTAGGCACTGAGAGGGTTTCTGGAATCCACCAAAACCCCCCCTCGCATTGAAATACTGCCAACAGAGCAAAGAGTTGAAGCTAGCTATGTGAGAAAAATGAAGCCTTGCGATGGTCTGGGTTCTGAGAGAGGGTGAGCTACTGTGCTCCAACCCCTCCAGCTGGCAAAGGAGTGAAAGAAGCGAAGTCCCCAATATGCACCGCTTGAGACATGAGAAATGAGATTAACATGGGAAAACATGAGAAACATGGGAAAACGAGAGAAACCTGGGAAAACTAGAGAAACCTGGGAAAATTAGAGAAACATGAAAACGTGAGATGGCATAGAAACAACAAGATGCATGAGAAACATAAATTGCATGAGAAACGTGAGATTTGTACGAAATATGTAAGCAGCGTAAGAACAGATGAGGAGAATTGCCACCGAACAAACTAATTAAAAACAATCACCTCAATCTGTTAAACCCATAGACGTGATGGGTAACCTGCAGTGGAAGAACATAGACAATTCAGCTGTGTGAAAACGACCAGAGAACATAACAGAAAAAGCAGCTCATGACATAACACCCGTGGTACCTGACAAGTATGAGGATGTGGGTGCAGAAATGACAAGAACAGAGCATGAATGTGAACCTAATGACAACATCCCCTACTATATGCAGTAAGCGAACCCGAGCAACCTGCCGCGCCAAGACAGGAAATTGAAAACTAACACTCAGGGCTAAGGTACCCACAGACCTTGGTGGGTAGTAGTAAAGGTGTAATGGTGAACGTGCACGTATGATGTATGGAAAAAAAACAGGCGAGAAGATTGTGGGACAACAATCAATTAAAAACAAAACCTCAGCCCGTATAGATCTGTAGATGTGACAGATCCTGGATGTGAGCACTAGCATAATGAAAATGCAGCGATACTAAAAGCAATGACATGAAAAGGCATGTGACATGAAACGTGAGAAACACTGGAACCGTAAGAAACACTGGAACCGTAAGAAACACTGGACACATATGAAACACTGGACACATATGAAAGACAGGACACATATGAAAGACAGGACACATATGAAAGACGGCACTAGTAAGAACATGAGAAGTGTAAGAAACATGAGAAACGTAAAAAAAAGTGAACTGGCATGGGAAGCGAAAAAAATTGCATGAGAAACCGTAAATTGCATGAGAAAACCAAAAATTGCATGAGAAACCAAAAATCGCATGAGAACAGTAAATTGCATGTATGAGGTATGGAATACAGGCAAGAAAATAGTGGGACACCAATGAATTTTAAAATGAAACCTCAGCCCGTATGGATCTGTAGACGTGACAGATTCTGGATGTGAGCACTAGCTAACAGAAATGCAGCGAACTAAAGGCATATGACATGAAATGTGAGAAACGCGGGACACGTGAGAAACGCGGGACACGTGAGAAACGCGGGACACGTACGAAATACGGGACACGTACGAAATACGGGACACGTACGAAATACGGGACACGAAGGAACATGAAAAAGTCAAACAAACATGAATTGGCATGAGAAGCGAAAAATTGCATGAGAAACCGTAACCTGCATGAGAAACTAACTGCATGAGAAACCATAACTGCATAAGAAACCGTAAATTGCATGAGAAACATAAATCGCATGAGAAACGTAAATAGAATGAGAAACCTAAATTGCATGAGAACTGTAAATTTGCAAGCGAACCATAGACTTGCATGAGAACGTAAATTGCATGAGAAAAATTGAAATTGCATGAGAAGAACGTGAATTGCATGAGAAAAGGTGAACTGCATGAGAAAACCTGAATTGTGTGAGAAAACCTGAATTGCATGAGAAAACCTGAATTGCATGAGAAAACCTGAATTGCATGAGAAAACATGAATTGCCTAAGAAATGTATATAGGTCAGTACGTTGCATGGGTAAGTTACGTAAAAGTAGTGAGAGAAAGGTAGGATCAGGCAGACTGTTACAATCAGGCATGAACAGTTCTTTGCCATGACTGCATGATTCTTGTGAATTAACGCTCCGGGCATCTTGTTTGGACACCTAACAGAGTAAAACAAAGATGGCTGGCAGACCTTCTGTGGACAAATAATGAATGCACCATGTGGCACAGTGACAGTAATACAAGCATATGCATCCAAGAGACAGCTGTCAGAAGAGATAGTAAAGACTCACGCTCATCCTAACAACAAAGGGAACATACACAGTGACCAATGCAACAAAGGGGTTACATTTCAGGCGATTTGCATAACTCCATCCATTCACCATGCCCTAGAGACCACGCGGATCCTCCGATGATGCCACCCGCCCACACCTACCGGAAACCGCAACCACCGGAAGAGAGAAGCTGATGAGATCCTCGCAGCCTACCGCGCTGCCGCTCTGCTATCCGCAAACCGGAAGTGACGAGTGTTGACCTGCCCTAACCCGGACATGACGTGCGACTCACACGAGAGCCTACGACCACGAGGGCAGCCTGACTCCTCCTACAAATACAGGCTGACCTGCGGTCAGCCATACACTTATACTGTATAATTTTCAAGGCTACCAAATTTGGAACTCCTAAAAGCATTGTGACTACTGGGGGAAAAAAATACCTCCTTTTTTAACAACCACTTTGTATAATCTCCCCCTTTTAATTTAGTTATCCATGAATCAATGATAATAGATTTAAGCTACAATCTTTCAATAAAACCACTCCCTAGTGGCTGTTCTAACCTGTTATTTTAATAGCATATTTATGCTTGCCGGATTTCATTGATTCACTACTTAAATTAATCGGTACCAAAATTAAAACGAGGAGGTGTTTGAAAGTTGTTAAAAAGGAAGGAAGTATTCTGGATCCACAGTACATCTTGGAAGAAGAATCGCAGTGGCTGCTAGTGGCAAAGCAGGATCCATAAAGATATGGATGAGCGAGTGTGGGGTGGAGGAACTTGACTGGCCTGCACAGAGCCCTGACCTCAACCCGATTGAACACCTTTAGGATGAATTTGAGCGGAGACTGAGAGCCACGCCTTCTCGTCCACATCAGTGCCTGATGTCACAAATGTGCTTCTGGAAGAATGGTCAAACATTCCCATAGACACACTCCTAAACCTTGTGGACAGCCTCCCAGAAGAGTTGAAGCTGTTATAGCTGCAAAGGGTGTCAAAACTCAATATTGAACCCTACGGCCTAAGACTGGGATGCCATTAACCCCTTCAGATCTGCGCTATAGTCTAATGATGGCTACAGCACGGATCTGCTTTGCCGGGAGGCCGTCAATAGACATCCTCCCCTTTGCACGCTCCCCCGCGTTGTGATAACTGAGTCAGTGAGACACGGGTGGTCACAGATTGGAGTAAGGGGTCGATTCCGGCCCCTTACCACGTAATCAGATGTCAGCCAATGACAGCTGATCACCTGATGTAAACAGAAGATTGGTAATAGTCTTTTTTTTCTTCGCATGCTGACAGCGGGAGGAGAAGAAAAATTTGATCACCAGCTTCTGTTGAAGGGACATCGGTCCTGAAGAGGAAGAGGGGAAGCCGCCTCATATGTGCCTACCAGTCCCGTCTGCCAGTGCCACCTGCCAGTGCCACGAATCAGTGCCCACAGTGTCACGAATCAGTGCCCCCCAGTACATAAGTGCCAGCAATCAGTGCTACCTATCAATGCCCACCAGTGTTGCCAATCAGTGCCACCTAACAGTGCTGCCTATCAGTGTCACCTACCAGTGCCGATCAGTGCCCATCACTGCCACCCATCAGTGCCCATCAGTGCCACCTATCAGTGCTCATCAGTGCCAGCTATCAGTGCCACCTATTAGTGCCCTTCAGTGCCACCTATCAATGCCCTTAAATGCTGCCCATCAGTGCCACCCATCAATGCTATCTCTCAGTGCCCACCAGTGCCACCTCATCAGTGCCCACCAGTGCTGCCTATTAGTGCCCATCAGTGCTGCCATATCAGTGTCCACCAGTGCCACCTTATCAGTGCCCGTAAATGCAGCCTATCGGTGCCCATCAGTGCAGCCTATCAGTGCCCATCAGTGTAGCCTCATCAACGTACATCAATGAAGGAGAAAAAGTACCGGTTTTGTATTTTTTTTGTATTTCTGTCTTTTAAATTTTTTTTTAACAAAAAGTAAAAAACCCAGATGGGATCAAATACCACCAAAAGAAAGCTCTATTTGTGGGGGAACAGCGCTGAAAGCTGAAAATTGGTCTGGGCAGGAGGGGGGTTTAGATACCCAGTAAGCAAATGGTTAAAGTTCTTGTGCGTGTAAAGGCGTCCCAATACTTTTTATAATATAGTATATATAAAAAACTTGGTCAAGGCACTTTAAAATATGTCCACATATTCTGCTCTCCTACAAACTGTCATAAAGTAAATACAATTATCAGTTATATGATAAACACAATAAGGGTTGTGGGATAAATTTAACGGATCTCTAAATAAGTATCTACATTTCCATGCAGGGCTATGCTGGTATGTCTTGTTTACAGGCAACTCTCTTATAAATAAATACAACACTATCCATTGTGCCATTCAAAAATGAGAACTGAATATAAATGTAAAGTGATCATGGTGAAGCATAACAGGTGTGTACATAGGTAATCATATGCTCAAAGTAGCCATTGGTCGTACGGTATATGAGGTGTGTCTATTAAATAACGAGACTGTGATCCCACCTAGTAAACAAAGCAGTCAGAACCAGCTATAACTGCATGCGTGGTGACCTTGAACATGTTTGAACCTGCATGACAAGCAGCAACACTCTATGACGTAGATTGTGAGTTGCCATTTAGTTTGGTTGTGTTTTCTGTAGTGTGCTAAAAAAATGCTAAGCTAATAAGTGGAACAACGTGTCAATTTGAAATTTTTAGTACCATTACACAAAACATCAACAGAATGTTTTCAAATGCTTACTACAGCTTATGGGGATGACGGCCTGTCTTGTACACTTGTGTTTGAGTGTTTAAGTTACATAGTTAGTAAGGTTGAATAAAGACACAAGTCCATCCAGTTCAACCTGAGTGAGTGTCTACAATTGTCCCTATCCCTGTACATTGCACACTCACATTGGTCCCTACACCCTACACATTGGCCCCTACATCCTAAGTGGCACAAAAGATTCAGCGAGGGACATGAGAATGAATTCCCAATAGTTAAATCAGTGCATAAAGTGACACCTTTTGAGTCAGTTAATGCTGTAAAGAAGAAAACAGCGGATGTTTTGAAACAGCTGACAAAAATAGATTTTCTCCATGTCTTCAACAAAGTGGAAAACAAGACTGCAGCAATGTATTAGTGCAAATTGAGAATATATTGAAGGTGACAAGCATTACTTTTGTAATGCATATAAATAAAGGAGAGTTATTTAATAAATCTCATTATATAATCACTTCAGCCCCGGAAGATTTTACTCCATTAATGACCAGAGCATTTTTTGAGATACGGCACTACTGTGTCGCTTTAACTGACAATTGCGCGGTCATGCAACACTATACCCAAACAAAATTTACGTCCTTTTTTCCCACAAATTCAGCTTTCTTTTGGTGGTATTTGATCACCTCTGCAGTTTTTATGTTTTGCGCTATAAACAAAAAAAAGCAGACAATTTTGAGAAAAAAAAGCAATCATTTTTACGTTTTGGCTATAATAAATATCCCCCAAAAATATATAAAAAAACTAATTTCTTCCTCAGTTTAGGCCGATATGTATTCTTCATCATATTTTTGGTAAAAAAAAAAAAATCGCAATAAGTGTATATTGATTAGTTTGCACAAATGTTATAGCGTCTACAAAATAGGAGATAGATTTATGTCATTTTTATTATAATTCTTTTTTTATTAGTAATGGCAGTGATCTGCATTTTTTTATCGGGACTGCGACATTGCAGTGGGCAGAGCTACAAATAGCCACTGATTACTGTATAAATATCACTGGCAGGGAAGGGGTTAAACACTATGGGGGATCAAGAAGTTAAGTGTGTTCCCTCAGCGTGTTCTAACTGTAGGGGTCATGGCCTACCACTGACATGACAGAGATCACTGCTCCCGATCACTGGGAGCAGTAGATCCCTGTCATGTCACTAGGCAGAACAGGGAAATGCTTTGTATACATAGGACTCTCCTCTCAGAGATCGTGGGCTGCTGGCGGACATCAAGTTTGCAGGACCCGCTGGCATGCTCCTGGGCCCACGGCGGTGCTCACACAGCTGCTATCCTGCTCTTGCGGATTGACGTACAGGTATATCAGTTTGCGCAGGAGTGCCATTCTGCTGACGTATATCGGGTGGCACAGTGGTGTAGTGGTTAGCACTCTCACCTAGCAGTAAGTAGGGTTGCTGGTTCGTATCCCAACCATGACACTACCTGCCTGGAGTTTGCATGTTCTCCCTGTGCCTGCGTGGGTTTCCTCCCACAATCCAAAGACATGCAGGTAGGTTAATTGGCTTCTGTCTAAAAAAAAAAATGGCCCTAGTATATGAATGGGGACCTTGGATTGTGGGCTCCTTGAGGGTAGGGACCAATGTGAGTGTGCAATGCACAGGGATAGGGACAATTGTAGACACTTACTCAGGTTGAACTGGATGGACTGGTGTCTTTATTCAACCTTACTATGAAACTATACCGACATGAGCAGGTCGGCAAGTGGTTAATAGACACACCTCGTATAGTGGGTAAATATCTAATTGTCCACTCATATTAGAGGGGTCCACCACAACGAACTACGCAATCAAGCATACTTTATATGAGGCATGGCAGACATGCTGGGTATTAATAGCAGCCATTGATCATATATTGTGGATTAATATCCATGTGTCCACTCTAATTTATTTTATTTTTTTTGAGAGGGGGGGTCTACCACTACACACTATACACTATATAATCAAGCATACTTTATATGAGGCATGGCAGGCATGCTGGTTATTACTATGGTGGTAAGTAGGATTTGATCTCTCAAATACAAGACTCAAAAGCCCAGCATCTACCGGATTATGTCTCATTTCTGCGAGTGGTGCACTCATTAGGTATGTAAAAGTTTTCCAATCCATTTCAGGCCTAAGGTTGCCGATAAAGAATACAGTAAAAAACGAATAAATACTTGTACTATTTGAAAAAAAATTACGTTCAAAACCCTGCAGCTGCTGTCCACTAAGTGCTAAATCAACTTCATAAATCAAATATCAATATTACAGCGCTTACAGTACAAAATGTATGTGTATGTATAACAGTGACAAACAGAGAAAACACTTGAAAACAGTCCAAAGTCTTTTCAAAAAATTACATATAAAGTGCTCAGTGCTCCAAACTCCATAGACAAAATGCTGAAGTTCTTCAAGTAAACATGCTGTGCCATGTGCCACACTCCCTTCTCGTATCCCCACTCACCCGAGAAAATGGACCTTCAGCTTTTCAGTCTGGGGGTTAAACACACACGTGTTTGGTTTTATGCCCTGTACACATGACCAGTTTTCCCATCGGAATAAACTCTGAAGGTTTTTCCGACGGAATTCCGCTGAAGCTGTCTTGCGTACACACGATCACACCAATTTCCGACCGTCAAGAACGCGATGACATACAACATGTACGACGGGACTAGAAAAAGGAAGTTCAATAGCCAGTAGCCAATAGCTTCAGTCTCGTACTTGCTTCAGAGCATGCGTCGTTTATGTTACATCAGAACAGCATACAGACGAGCAGTTTTCCCAAGAGGAATTAGTTCCGTCGGAAAAATATAGAACATGTTCTCTTTCTAGGTCCGTCAGAATTCGATGTAAAAAGTCAGATGGGGCATACACACGGTCTGAATATATGATGAAAAGCTTCCGTCTGACTTTTCCTGACGGAAATTTTGACTGTGTGTTCGCGGTATAAGGAATACCAAGGCCTCTTTGGCCTCTTTATTGAGGTCTCTAAAATGTAAATTTTTGGGGCAGCTGGAATATCCACCAGGCTCAATAAAAGAAAAAGGTACTCCTAGTGAAGCACAGTAAGAAAGATTTTTGTGCGCAATAAAAAAAATCCACTTACAAAATCTCTGAATAAAACGGGCATTGGAACAATAACGAGGCTCTTCCGGGTACACCCCAACTCGGCATGCGTTCCACAGAGGGTGGAAGTGACGTCTTTGCAAGGCCAGAAATTACATCAGAGCATTTCACCCCACAGGGAATCATTAAGGACATGATGTTTGTCACTTATATACATACACATATATTTTGGACTGTAAGCACTATAATATTGATATGTAATTAAAGAATACAATACAACCAATCCATCAAATTTTTCACATAGACTTGCAGTGTGGCATCAAATGTTTGGCCTCTTTTGGGGGGTCACATGTCACCACATCTTCTCCAAATCCATATGAAAAAAAAAAATCAATGAATGTAAAATACAAAAAACCCACTGATTTAAAAAAAAGGAACTAAATATCAAACTATATTAACCCAGGAGCTTCCAGTTCAGAAATCTATTTTTTTTCTAACACCAGTTGATTGAAATTTCCTCCTCTCAGGTTCCTATACACTCCTTTAACCACCTATCATTTCAACATGCTAGTATCCCTATTCTGTACCAGGGCCAAAAGTCTAGCTGTAGGAGATCTGAGATTAAATGTGGTAGTATAAGAAGTAGATCAAATAAATATCTTTGAATGGGTCTCTGATAGTTTTCCCCACATAGAAGGACCTGCAAATTAAGGTCAACGTGTGAGCTACTCTCTCCTTACTGCAATGCATTCCCTGCCCCTAAGGAGCCTTCCCATGGACAGGGGAAGGGATGGTTCCCATATCATACTTGAACAGAAACCACAACTACTACATTTGGGCACTCCATCTTAATTTTTCCTATGTATCTGTCTCCCCCAGGAAATGGGTGAGCCTTTCTAAACACACATCATGGGTGTGCAGGTGTCCTTAATTCTAAAAGAAAAAAGTACATCCAGCACTTACAGGTAGCTCCTGAACAACATGATTACTGACTGGTGGTCATAGAAGGAAATGGCACAGGCCTTTTTATTATTTTTTATATCATCACAGTAGAACACTAGAGGCACATCTGCAGAGGAAAGCTTATGACTATACAGTGGCATCGCTATAGGGGTACGAACCGCACCCGGATGACGCCATCAAGTAGGATGTGCTACCAAACCTAGTGATGCCACTTTGACTTTGACTTTAGACTGCCCACCCTTCAGAATGCAGAGGGAAGAGCAGGCAGCAAAATTGAAGTGAAACCCTACAGCCATACGCTACTCGCTCTTACCCACATCAGGATTTTTTTTTTTCAGAAGGTATATTCTATTTTGCCTTTTTTTATTCCTGGGTATATACTTGTTTCTGACAGTGGCCAAGCAGCCTTTTGTTTGTAGCCCATCACTTGTGCAGTAAAGCAGTGATGCAGTGATGCATGGCTCAGTTGGGACCCAAAGCTCTGAAGTACATCTACACACATGCAGAATATGGGTTGGGGGCACAAATGTCATTTTCACCTAGGCGAGAAAAAATACTGTACATACCCAATTGTGGGAGAGGGGGGGGAGGAGGCAGGGCAATATGAGAATTAGTTTAGGGCAAAGATCAGCTTTAACTCTAAAGTCTATCAAGTGATCAAGTCTTAAGTCTTAATGGATCGAAATATGGCTGGTTCAATCCATGGATGACCACTGTGGTTGAACAGAAGTCGATCCACCGATTGACTTTTGCTTAGCCACTCTTTTGGAACATTTTTGCTCGATTAGTGCCATAGGGCAGACTATAGACTGCAGTGCTGATCAGTATATTCTGAAAGCAGGGAAGTCTCCCTGCTGTCAGAATACAAAGATACAGTGGGGAGGATTCCCCCATTCAACTTGAATGTGTGGATGGGGGAGTCGGATCAGTATTTTTTTAAATCAAATTACTGGTTGAACAAATAAAACTGACTGTTCTATGGCCAGCCTTACTAGTTAGTTCACCTGAGATAGCTGTGCACTCTAGGAGTATTTTTTTGGGAGATTCCAGATAGTTCCTTCCAGCTAGCAGTGTTATTGTGTAGGGCAATGCAGAAGTGCCATGATTCAGTGATACCTTCTATGGTAATTGCAGTGATAGCTGATTGTATGTTGGGGGCTGAATTGTATATGTTATGGGGATACTATGATAAATGAGAAGATGACTGGGCAACTTACCATTTTCATAGTAAGCTTAGCAATTTCAGCTCCCATGATTTATATGGTTTATTTAGCTACACTCATAATCTAAATAAGCTAACAGCAGGTTGGTGTTATTGTATTTTATCACAGCCCCCATAGGACTCTGTTTTGAAGATGTAAATTAAAATGAAAAGTGGATGGAGAGCTAAGTAGCTACTGGATGCTATAACAGTATAAGATCTGTATGATTAATGTATTACTACACATCTAAAGTTTAAGCAGTTCATATTTTGTCTACCCCGGTTCCTCCTTTTCAACCTCATCAACAAGCTAATTATACTTCTAAATAAAAACATAATTTTTTAAGATCCAATGATGTTATCACTGGGTCTTTGTGTTTCTCTATTCAATGTAGGCAGATCATGGCTGGTGTGAGGAGCCAGTATGGTGCTGTATACATATACATGGTGTGTGTCTAAAAAACATCAGAGCACCCTGTCTCGGTACACCTTTCAAAATCCCTCAGCCCTGATGCAAGCAATTGGCTGGCTCTTGTTAAGAATTATACAGATATCAAAATGCAGGGTGGATGTCAGTCTGGAGAAGTGGGCATTCCTAGGCAGGCTGCATTTACATGCATCCTATCCTAGGTAACACCCATGTGTAATGCTGACCCCAAGATAAATGAATGAAAGGACTAGGGAATGTACAGTAAGGCAGGGGAGGAAAGAGCAAGAGATTGTGGTGGACATCTTCTAGCCATAAAATGAGACAAGCTCTATCTGACTTTCTGCAGCATCCAATAAGCGCTGATAAAAGCTCAAAGTGTGCAGAGAAATCAGAGTAAACAACCTCAGTACAGGAGAAGGAGGAGTATGTAAAATTACACAAGACTGAACATAGGGCTGGAGTTTAGTTGTATCTATGAAGGCTTTTTTTTTCATATTTTGGTGATGGTGTCCCTTTTAATGCTGCAGTCTTGACATAGACAAACTTGTCTTTATGGCATTTGTGGCAGCAGTGTGTGTGCCTGTCCCATTAGTAATAGCTATTGTAACATGTGTAAGCCCTTGTACACACGGTCAGAGAATCCGTCGGAATGTGTCCTATCGGACCGTGTTGTAGGATAATCCGACTGTGTGTGGTATCCATCGGACTGTTTCCGTCGGAATATCCGTCGGACCCAATTTTCCAACTTGTTGGAAATATTTTCCGACAAACTGGTCCAATCGGACATACTCCGATCATGTGTAGAGAATCCCGATCGGACAAAGTGCCACGCATGCTCAATCAAATTCCTACACCAAAGCTATTGGCTACTAGCCTGAACGTAGTCCCGTCGTAACGAAATAACGTCATCACGTTATGTACAATCGGATTTTCCGACAACTTGGTCCAACCATGTGTATGCAACAGTTTCGGACACAATCCGTCGGACAAAATCCGTCGGACAAAATCCAACGGATTTGGTTGGCAGAATGTCCGACCGTGTGTACAGGGGCTTAGAGTTGTGGTTACACTTGCAACAGGTCTGCTTGTTGCACTAGTGTCTGTCCTAGGTATAGCAGTATTGGTGTCCCAGTAGAACAGCACCTGAAGTTACACTTTTGGATGTAAAACTTCTAGTGGCTGTACTTGCTGTTTGACTATTTGGAATTGTACTCATAGTGGTACCTGTTCTGGTAGCGGTGGATTGTGTTGTGCCAGCACCAGGAGATGCTGTTGTCGATGTGCCAGTACTGGGAGTTCTAGTTGTAGTTGATATTATACCAGTAGCAGGAACTGAAGTTACAGTTCTGCCTGTATCCTTGGTAGTGGTTTTTGTGCCTGTACCAGGAGTTGAAGTTGTGGTGGTGCCTGTATCCTTGGTAGTAGTAGTTGTTGTGCCAGTTCCAGGAGTTGAAGTTGTGGTGGTACCTGTACCCTTGGTAGTAATTGTTGTTGTGCCAGTTCCAGGAGTTGAAGTTGTGGTGGTGCCTGTACTCCTGGTAGTAGTTGTTGTTGTGCCAGTTCCAGGAGTTGAAGTTGTGGTGGTGCCTGTACCCTTGGTAGTAGTTGCTGTGCCAGTTCCAGGAGTTGAAGTTGTGGTGGTGCCTGTACCCTTTGTAATCGTAGTTGTTGTGCCAGTTCCAGGAGTTGTAGTTGTAGTGGTGCCTGTACCCTTGGTAGTAGTTATTGTTGTGCCAATTCCAGGATTTGAAGTTGTTGTGCTGCCTGTACCCTTGGTAGTAGTTGTTGTTGTACCAGTTCCAGGAGTTGAAGTTGTGGTGGTGCCTGTATCCTTGGTAGTAGTTGTTGTTCCAGTTCCAGGAGTTGAAGTTGTGGTGGTGCCTGTACCCTTAGTAGTAGTAGTTGTTGTGCCAGTTCCAGGAGTTGAAGTTGTGGTAGTGCCTGTACCCTTGGTAGTAGTTGTTGTTGTGCCAGTTCCAGGAGTTGAAGTTGTGGTGGTGCCTGTACCCTTGGTAGTAGTTGTTGTTGTGCCAGTTCCAGGAGTTGAAGTTGTGGTGCTGCCTGTACCCTTGGTAGTTGTTGTTGTTGTGCCAGTTCCAGGAGTTGAAGTTGTGGTGGTGCCTGTACCCTTGGTAGTTGTTGTTGTTGTGCCAGTTCCAGGAGTTGATGTTGTAGTTGTGCCGGTACCTTTTGTAGTTGTTGTTGTTGTACCAGTACCAGGTGTTTTAGTGGCAGTGGTACCTATATAAGTTGTTGTAGGAGATCTTGTAGTAGCAGTAGTAGTAGTAGTAGTAGTAGTAGTAGGAACTGTGGTGGTAGCTGCATAAAAAAAGGAATTACAAATGTATATTATTATGTATATAAATCTCAGATCAGGCAGTGGCCTCTGAAGATATAAACATCTCTCTATATATTGTATCACTGTAAAAAAAAATATGACAATGTGTATTCTTTAACCATAATTACTTGAAAAGGAAAAGTCTCAAAATACAACTTTATAGGACCAGTGAGAGCTAAGTAGGTATATGGAGCTATTACATGTTAGGATTTATGTAATTAATCACCAAATAAAGATCTTTTTGAAGCGGACCTTTACTCACTTGTCACACAGCCATGGAGGCTTCAGGACAATGTTCCCCATGTGGCAGATCTCAGATCTCACACATGCGCAGTAGGGTGGAGGCTATAAGTGATCAGTAAGTCTTAGCCGGGTACCAAATCCAAGATGGTGGCACAGGAAGAGAAGCTGTGAATATTTTGAGGGCCAGAAAGACAGTGTTGGATTTAATAGGTTGGTAAGTCTGTGTTTTTTTTAATCAGCAGCTAGAGTACTTGTAGCTACTGACATAATAAAGTTCGCCATTACCAGGTGTGCAAATGTGAGAAAATTTTATGTTACAAAATGAAGTTTCAGTTTGTTTTTCTTATTTTGGTGATAGTGTTGCTTTTATTGCTGTGCTCTTCCACCTATACATATTACTGTGTGCCTGTACTCTAATGCCCTGTACACACGGTCGGACTTTCTGACGGAAAATGTGGGATCGGATCTTGTTGTCGGAAAATCCGATTGTGTGTGGGCTCCCTATCGGACTGTTTCCATCGGAATTTCCGACACACAAAGCTTGAGAGCAGGATCTAAAATTTTCCATCAATAAAATCCGATCGTTTAAATTCCGATCGTGTGTAGACAATTCCAACAGACAAAGTGCCACACATTCTCAGAATAAATTACGAGACGAGAGCTATTGGCTACTGCCCTCTTTATAGCTCCGTTGTAGGTGTTCTATGTCACCGTGTTCTGAACGATCGGATTTTCCAACAACTTTGTGCGACTTTGTATATGCAAGACAAGTTTGGGCCAAAATCCGTCTGAAAAAATCAGACGGATTTTGTAGTCGGAATGTCCGAACGTGTGTACAGGGCATCAGTGGTGGTTGTTTGTACCAGTAGCAGGAGTTGAAGTTGTAGTTGTTCCTGCACCCTTGCTAGTAGCTATGGTTGTGCCAGTATCAGGAGTTTTACTTGTAGTGGTGTTCCAATAGTAGAAGTGTAGTGCTTATTCCAATTACCTGTCTAAGGGCAGTCAGCGGTAAGGTGTATATTACCGCTGACTCATGGTCCAGCAGGCATGGACAGGGACGTTACCTATCTTTGACGGCCCGTTGGGTCACTCTTCTGGGAGCTGGGAAGGAAGCCACACTGGGGCAGATATTTTGTCAGCTCTGCAGGGGCAGACCGAGAGGTGGTTGATGCCATGCCAGCTTAAAGTGGAAGTAAACCCTCCTATTGCTTTCAGCCAAGGAAGCTGCCATCTTGGCCTTTGTTTGATCTTCAACTGACATGATGCTGCACATGTGATCAGTTATGACACCAGCCATTGGATGGTTTGACAGTTTGGTTGAGAGGACAACCAATGTGGCAGTTAGCATTTCTGGCATGCCAGGAATGTAACTGTTTTTTTAAACTATTAAATTGATGGGTTTACTTCCGCTTTAAGCCAGGAATGGTGGTTGGTGACAATGGTACCAACCTCCTCTCCGCCCTCCGACAGGGACAACTGACCATGTGCCCTGTGTGGCTCACGGCCTTAACTTGCTGGTGCAGCGGTTCTTGGGCAGGTACCCGGGCTTACAAGATGTCCTGAGGCAGGCCAAGAAAGTCTGTGTGCATTTCTGTCAATCATTTAATGCCAGTGCTCGGCTGGCTGAGCTCCAAAAGGGGTTGAACCTGCCCAAGAACCGCCTTATATGTGACATGCCCACCAGGTGGAACTCAACGTTGGCCATGCTGCAGCGGCTGCACGCACATCAGAGGGTCATAAATGAGTACCTGTGCGACTACGGCATCAGGACAGGGTCAGGGGTTCTCGTTTTTTTCTCACCATGCCAGTGGGGCATGATCAGGGATGCATGCACTGTCCTGTCACCGTTTGAGGAGGCCACAAGGATGGTGAGCAGTGACAGTGCATGCATCAGTGACACTGTACCTCTTGTCCACCTGTTGGAGCATACGCTGCGCGGAATAATGGACAGGGCACTTGAGGCAGAACAGAGGCAGGAAGAGGAGGACTTCCTTGCCTCTCAACACCCGCTTTATCTAGACAGTGTTCCTGCTGTCCCACCCATCACACAGGAAGAGGATGGAGGAGGAGGAGGATTGTGTCAGCATGGAGGTGGAGTCTGGCACTCAGCATTAGCAGCAGCAGCAGCAGCAGTCTTTTAGGGATGATTTACAGTCCCAAGAAACCCGTGGACTTCTTTGTGGCTGGGAGGAGGTGGCTGCGGATCATGTTGTCCTTAGTGACCCAGAAGACTCCGGCCTGAATGCCTCAGCTAACCTACGCTGCATTGCCTCCCTGATCCTGCAAAGCCTGCAGAAGGATCCTCATATTCTTCGGATCAAGGAGAGGGACCATTACAGGCTGGCCACTCTCCTTGATCCGCGATACAAGGGTAAGGTTGCGGACCTTATCTTGCCATCGCAGAGGGAGAAGAGGATAAGACATCTCCGGGAGGCCTTGCAGAAAGGTCTGTGCAACGTGTTCCCAGAGACTGGGAGGTTACAAACACCTGGTCCTGGACAACGTGTTGCTGAGGCTTTGGTCAGTCACAGAAGGAGTGGTGGAGAAGGTGGCCATCTGACCAATGCGTTCAGACAATTTTTTAGTCCGCAGCCCCAAGGTATGATCGGTTCCAGCAACCATCGCCAGCGTCTGATTTACATGGTGCAAGAATACCTAGGGGCAAGGTCAGACTTGGACACCTTTCCCACCGAAAATCTTCTGGCTTACTGGGTCTTGAGGATGGATCACTGGCCAGAGATTGCACACTATGCAATTGAGCTACTGGCCTGTCCTGCATCCAGCTTTCTTTCAGAACGCACCTTCAGTGCTGCTGGTGGTTTTGTAACCAATCAGGGGGTGCGCCTGTCCACTGACTCGGTTGATCGACTGACCTTCATAATGATGAATCAGTCTTGGATCACCACCATCTACCAAGCACATGAAGCTGATATAACTGAAGATTTTTTTTAAAATGTCACATCCCTTCAAGACTGCCTATGCTGATGCTGAGTGACTGTCATGTTATGTTGACTGACTATCCTCTTCCTCCTCAATGATCCCGGCGATATCTTGGAAGCACATTTTTGGTTCTGGGTGATGCCACCAGCCCAATTTTTCAGCCCCTGTTTAACAGGGGCGTGTAATTACAATTTTTGATGCAATGCTTTGCAGCAGGGCTCATTCCTGCACTCCAAATAGAGTATATGGGAGAGGTTGGAGTGTCGTGGCACCAGAACCAGTGCCACCAGCCCAATTTTTCATCCCCTGTTTAACAGGGGCGTGTAATTAAAATTTTTGATGCAATGCTTTGCAGCAGGGCTCATTCCTGCACTCCAAATAGAGTACTGCAAGCAGTTTTAAATTACTTTTTTTCCGTTAAATGTCATTTTGTGCAGGGACTGTTCTAAACATGGGAAACACGTGACACTTCACAGGCATATTATAGACACCCCCCAGGCACAATATTTAAAGGGATATTTAACTTTTTTTTCACTTTAACCGTCATTAAAATCAGTGCTGCCGAAAAAATTGCAGTTTTTAAAAACATTTTAGGCATTGTCCCATGTTCCCTGGGGAAGGAGCCTGGTCCCCAAACCCTTTTTAGGACAATAGCTTGCATATTAGCTATTAAAATTAGCACTTTTTATTTCGAACGTTCGAGTCCCATAGATTTCAATGGGGTTCTAAAGTTTGCGCAAATTTTCGGTCCGTTCGAAAGTTCTGGTGGGAACCGAACTAAGGGGTGTTCGGCTCATCCCTACTCAGAATATTTCAAGGGGACTTCAAGGGTAAAAAGGCTCATCTACAAAACAAGCCACCATGATGAATATTCACTTTTGATAGTAAACATTCTCAAAACCTTTAAAATGTAAGTAAATCCCCTTATCGTTTCAGCCAAGGAAGCTGCCATCTTTGCCTCTGTTTAATCTACAACTGCCATGATGCTGCACATGTGATAAGTTATGACACCAGCCATTGGATGGTTTGACAGTTTGGTTGAGAGCACAACCAATGGGAATGTTACATTTCCGGCAAGTGCCGGAAAATAAACTTTTATGGATGGGTTTATTTTAAAAAATCAACCTCAATTAGCTTCTAAACTTAAAGTGGTTCTAAAGGCCTATGTTTTTTCACCTTATTCTATGCATTAAGGTGAAAAAACCTTCTGTCCTGCAGCCCCCCTAATACTTACCTGAGCCTGATCCGATCCAGGGATGTTCACAAGCTCACAGGCTCCTGCCACTGTCTCCCTCCTCATAGAACTGATTAATAGCAGCGGGAGCCATTGGCTCCCACACCTGTCATTTAAAAGCTGTGACACAGGAGCAGGGGGGGCAGGGCTGGGTCTCACTGTCTGTGTCAATAGACTCAGCAGCAGGACTTGGGAGGGGACATGCATGGGTTGCCCCAGGGAAAGCGGCCAAAGAGGAGGGGCCTAGAGACCCGGCAAGAGACACCAGAAGAAGAGGACCTGGCTGCTCTGTGCAAAAGCATTGCACAGAACAGGTAAGTATAGGCATGTTTGTTATTTTATTGGAAAAAAGAACGAGGGTTTAACACCACTTTAGGTAGCCTGTGTTTTAATCAGACAACTATATTTTGAAAATTCAGATGAACAGTCTTCTGTTTGCAATTTTGCTGCATGGTTTCTTACATTTGCTGCTTGCGCGAAGCAGAACCCTCACACCATCAAATCAAAAGATAGTATCACCATTGTATTGTATGGACCACAATAATCCTACAGATAGTTATGAAAATGACCTTTAGAAAATTACAGTAAATTGTTATTAGAGAACATAATCCGACATGATTTACAAAATATTTACTAAAAGAAAACCAAGATATGTAAAATTATAAATAAATAACTATTAATTAAATTTGTTAACTTGCTTGCCATTAGCCTAAATAAGGCTTCTGAATGTATCCTGATACTTCTAGGGATTCGTATTTCTGTGAGCTCAGATTATATGTTATACGTGCAGGTGTAAGTTATATCTGTATCTGTGTTTCTGAAGGAAATAAGAGTTTATTATTTTTTTTATCTATTACTGACAAAAGGGGGCATTAGGAACCTACATTAAATAGACTCTTAAGATTCCCCTATATAGCGTATGTGGAGAAAGAATCCACGGTATTGAATATACAACTCTGACAGCACTCTGAAACTGGAAAACCTCCATCCAGAACACTTTCAGGCTCTTTCAGTGCATTAGAATCCTTCGCTGTCCACAGAACTCATGATCATTCTTCTCCAAATAATTATGATTTCCAAAGTTTCATTTCACTGCCATTACATAAGTTATACATATATGTAAGTGTAGCAGAGAACTCTGTCAATGACTGGGAACTTTATTATAGATCATCATGGACTAGACACAACATGCTCTGAGTTTTAACTATTTTAACCTATAAGTCTGTGCTGAAGAATAATATTGGTTTAAAAACAGTATTTTTTATTCTGTGTGAACAGACTAATGTCCAGTAAGAAAACCTCACCTGCAATAACTTCCACTGAGACCAAGGTTGTGGCCTTCTCATTTGTTGAACTGTCAGTTGCAGACACCTGTGACAAATCAAAAGAATTCTTTGACAATTCACAAAGCAGCAGGGTATGGATACTTATTTTCAAAAAGTGACAGTTATTTTTAGTTGAGTACAATTAGATTTGATAATTATAGTCACATGGCTTGCATTAAAGCTTTGTAAATTGAGCAACAAACCAGCAACTCAACAAGAAAGGCAAGCTTTTTTTTGCAAGCTTATTCAGATATCTAAGCTATTTCTTGAACCCAATATAATATTCTATTGTGCCCTGTAATATGTTTATGGTATTTCAAATTGTTAGCTATCGGCATAACTGTTATCCTGTTCTTTTGTAAACTGAACCCACAACAACTAGGAAAGTCACACTGGGGTCTGCAGGATGTTTTCCATAGAAACCAATCCGATTCCATTTTTTTTTTTTTGTCAAAGCTTAATTGAACAAGCTGAAGTTAGAAGCTGATTGGTTACCATGCACAGCTGGCCCAAATTTTTCACCGTCCATTTTTAGTAAATCAACCTTACTGGGACCTTTTATAAAGACAACTTCTAAAATTAAACCATTAATATATTGTACCAAACATTATAGTGGCATATTGTTTATAATTATTATCCTATTTATCACACGTTTTGAACAGAAGTATTGACATTAAAAACGTTTTCACCATAATCATGTCCAAAAAACTGAACTTTCTCAGAACTTACTTGTAATACAATGGTGCCTGGAGTAGTGATTACAGCATCGGTCAAAGTGTAACCATCCCGGAGAATTCTAAAAGCAGTGCTGTTCTCTATCTTATACACCAAAGATGGATTCTGTTTCTGTGATAAAAAGAAAGAAAAAACATTTTTTGTGAAAAGTTATCAACAAACTGTATACATGAAAATCATTCTCACCTGCTATCATTTTATATAGATGGCTATGAAATGATGAAATATATAACATTGGTGAATGTTCATTAAGAAAGAAATAATAACAAACAAAAGAAAGAAAACAGAATCCCCCACTTCTTTTTTGCAGAAAAAAAGTACATCTAGAAATATACCATAATCTGTGAAGAAAATAAACTGGCAGGCCAGCCTGGGCCAGAGCAAGTTTTTTTATGTTCAGATTTTCTAAGCTTGGGCTCGCCTTGCAATCCAACTGATGAGTCCCTCAAATCAATATATACTAATGAGGTTTGATTAAGTGCTGCTGAATTTAATGTGAAACGCGTCACATTTTATTGTTCCTGTTATACCTGTGATGTCATTTCAATGGTTCAATAAAGATACCAAGGAGTGCAGCAATATTCCTGATTTGTGCATGTTACTCAATAAATAGTAATATATGCCCAAAATGAAATCTTATTTAAATCCCTAAACCAGTGCAAACTAATTTTTGTGTTAAAATTAAATCAGATTATCCTTTGATAAAGTGTCTATTCCACCCTTCTCATGTGTTGGTACTATAGTGCAGCTCCTCCTTCATGCTGTCCTAACCCCAGAGTGCAGAACACTCACCAGACCTTCTGGCTCCTTTCTGCCTTCACTTTTATGCCGTATCAAATAGGGTCACTCTGCTCCTCTGCTTCAACTTCCACATTAGCCATCTTTTGCACTTAGCCCCTTGTTTATTAAACAATCCAGAACCTCACTATCTGCCTCCAGTCCCATCACTGAGATTCATAAATGAAGACAGGAAGAATCCAGTAACAGTGTATTACCCTTTATTAAAATAGCAAAGAACTTAAAACAAAGAGCACACTTACATTAAAAAGTGCCCTCCCTGGCACTAAGAAGTCACATCAAGCTATGTAGAACACAGAGTGTCACTCCAATCACATCTTCCTGGATGCAAGAGTGCGCTTCACTTGGCAGAAGTGATGTCACTGGCACAAAGCCCCATCTAACGCATTTTGTCTACTCTAGACATTGTCAGGGATAAAGAATAATGGCATCTGCCTGGCTCATTTCCTTTCCTCATATCACTTTGTAATGTACTTCTGCTTTATAACTTGGGCACTAAGTGTTAATAAAATAACCTTTCTAGTGCAATATGCAGACAGATATCATTTTTCGAAAACTGTCAAAAAAAATAACACATGGTTTACATGAACGGTGGTGTCCAGTACACTGTAAAAAGAACAAGTGACTACAGGCATATCCCACTTTTAAGTACACAATGGGGTTTCTTTACTAAAGCTGGAAAGTGCAAAATCAGGCTCACTTCTGCATAGAAACCAATGAGCTTCTAACCCCAGCTTATTCAATTAAGCTTTGGTAATAAAACCTGGAAACTCACTGGTTTCTATGTAGAAGTGAGCCTGATTTTTCACTTTCCAGCTTTAGTAAATAAACCCCATTGTGTACTTAAAAGTGAGGTATGCCTGTATCTCCTAAACTTGTGCTGTTTAGGAGATGTTCACACCAGATGCAGCAGGCGACGTCACAGGTGCATGCATTCTGAAGGGCCAGCATACCATGCCAGAGCTTCAGAGCTTTGTGCCAGAGCCAAGGGTCCCCCCCCCCGCGCATTTACTACCGCTTTAACACCATCTCTATATGAATAGCTACAATCACACATGACAGACCTTATGAGTGAAATGTTATTTATAATGACTGACGTGTCCTTCTGGACAAGGGCCAAAGGGTTCAGGCTATGTCTTCAGTAACTCTGTTTCCTTTACATTACTTTTAAAGTGACCCTGAACTAAAAAAGGGATGATTTGCTATATTATAGTAAAAGTGAAATCTCACCGCATTTACCAAACTGTGGGGATAATTCCTTTGCAAAAAGAACAGCCTATTTGTCTTTAGTAAATCAACCCCATAGTGTGCAAGAATGCACATTAAGTCAGTAATGGGGAATTGATAAGATCACCTACAGGTAGTCTATTTTAGAACCATTCCCTCAAATGAGTTTACAATGAGCTATCCTAGCACATTCATTTTATAGTGGGGCCAGTTCGGAAGAAAGCCAATTAACCTATCTATATGTTGGAACTGGGAAGAAACCAAAAAAAATAGAGAAAACCATGCAATCACGGTGAAAATCAAACAAGGACCCAGAACTGCAATGGAAAAGTGCTAAAGCATTGAATGAATGATTTATCCAATTCAAAATATGATAGGACATAAGATGACCTAATAAAACTGGTTAATTAGGCCAATGTATATATTTCTTTTATCTGTGCAATCTACTTCTCTCTAAAAATTATAATCTATGTCAATATATATATATATATATATATATATATATATATATATATATATATATATCCTGTTTTAAGTTACTTACATCTGGGAAGTCATCATCAGCTGCAAACACTACAAGTTTTCTAGTTGGGTTATTTAAATCCAAAACAAAAGTTTCAATTGCAGTATCTGATGGGATCATTCCATAGTATACAGACTTTTCAAAAGTTGGTGGGAAGTTGTTTTTTTCTTTTACTTCAATTATAACTGAGGTTGTTGAATATTTTGCTTGATCGTCAGTTTGGTAAGCCTAGGGAGAGAAGGAACAATGTCAAGTTGAAAAGAAAAGAAGCATAGGAAAGGATCCAGTTTGGTTGGTCAAAAATCTGTACCCCCTATAACCTCTTCATACTCCGCAGAACACTTCCATACCCCTCAGCACATCTTCGTACCCCCAGAACACCTCCATACTCCACAGAACACCCCTTTACCATTCAGCACATCTCCGTACCCCAGAACACCTCCATACGCAACACACCTCCTTACCGCCCAGCACATCTCCGTACCCCCAGAATACCTCCATGCTCCACAGAACACTTCCATCCCGCTCAGCACATCTCCATATCCCCCAAAACATCTCCATACACAACAGAAGACCTCCTTACCACCCAGCACATCTCTGTACTCCCAGAACACCTCCGTACTCCACAGAACACATCCGTACCACTCAGCACAACTCTGTATCCCCTAGCATATCTTCATACTCCACAGAACACCTCCATGCCCCTAAGCACATCTCTGTTCCCCAAGCTCTGCATAGAAACCAATCAGGTTTTATTGTCAAAGCTCAATTGAACAAGCTGATGTTAGAAGCTGTTTGGCTACGATGCACAACTGCACCAGATTCTGAGTGCTCCAGTTTTAGTAAACCTCCTTCATTGTGGAGCGTTCGGTTATATGTACTAATATTACAGGAAACCTGTGCTTTGTCCATTCAGGGCCCATTCAGATCCTTGGGCTGCTGTGCATTATTTAGCAGGTGTAATCTAGCACTTTATTTAGCAGGTGTAATCTAAGTGTAATCTAGGTGTAATCTAGCACCTTATTGCGCATTATTTAAACAGCATTTGAAAGGATTGCCAATGCACCACAAAGCCTAAAAATCAGACATGTACCATTTTGTTGTGGTGTACTTCAAAGTGAGTGTGTATACATTGTTATTGAGGATATACATTGTTATAGTGCACTGGTATGCCACTCTAAATGCCATTCTAAATGATTAGCACTGCAGTGCACTGCACTGTGGTACCCATGTTAACACTACACATAAACTTGAATGGACATCAAAACTTTTTTTTATATATTTTTATTTGTAGTCAGAGTCTTCAAGCGGGAAAAGTGATACTCCTAAGAACCAAGGCCTGAGGTGTGCCTTGGCCTAGCTGGTCAGTATGCCTGAGAAGAGGGCATACCCTGAATGTAAGAATAAGAACAAAATACTATGAGAATGTATGAAACTGGGGAACGGGTGGGTGGGAATCCAGAAATCCCACCGACACTGGCCCTGACAGAGGAGGAGGTTTAAATAGCCCTCTCAGGCTCCTCCTACAAATCCAGGCTGGCCTGCGGCCAGCCTTACAACTTGTAGTCAGAGTCTTCAAGCGGGAAAAGTGATACTCCTAAGAACCAAGGCCTGAGGTGTGCCTTGGTCTAGCTGGTCAGTATGCCTGAGAAGAGGGCAAAAAGACACAAAATTTAGGTGAAGAAGGGAAGGTAATGAACAATCACGGATAAAGGTGCTCCCGGACGGCAGCAGTACGTATCCCGCAAGTACCCGGAAAGTGTTCGCAATGGCAAAGAACACACCGACTCCTGACTTGGCGATGAGAAGGAACCCCCTATCGAACCTGTGACACTACCCTGAACCCAACTGAACATCCCCTGAAAGATTGAATTGAGCCGGATGCCCGTGACACCCAGACCCGAGAATGAACTGCTTGTGAAATGAGAGAATACGAGAGGGGAAAGGAACAAGGCCTGGCCCGATGAAACCCCTGCAAAAGATGGCGAAATACCCCAATGAACTCCAGTGAAATAGCCCAGAGTCATACCCCCCCAAGAGGGTGAGTGGCAAAAAAAAAAAGACCACTAGCAGGAGTGCGAAAAGCTGGAAACCTGATGGATGTGACGGAGTAAGCGGATAAGGCCCATGCACCATGGCAATAATACTGTCAACCAGGAGAAACCACACCGGACGCAGGACCCAGGTCCCACTGGATACGATCGGGTCATGCTACAGCCTGAACCCAACAGCTGGGACAGAATCCTGAACCAAGGAGGGCCAGACTCCCTCCCGGGGAAATAGTCCCCATGGCATGATACAGACATACCCAAGCCCCCCCTGCTTGGAACAAGCTGGGGATCGGAAAAGACGACTGGACTGATGTCCCTAAGTGGAACTCCAGGCAATAAGTTCAAACAAGATCAGAGCCAAGAGTGGAATCCAAAACCATTGTGACATCTGCCCAACCTACCCCCCCAAGGACCGTCACGGGGACGTGGCTTAACAAACACCCTGAGAGAGACTATACATCCCTGGGCAGTAACCAGGGCCTCAACACAACAAGACATCAACTGACGGAAACATTTTCGACTGCTTCTGACCCAAGGGTGAGCCCAGTGGTGAAAAGACATCAGCACCAATCAACTAGCCCCCCAACAACGGCCGGGCTGAAGGAAGTGATAGCAAGCATGGATGATATCGGATGCCAAGACGGCCCAACCTGAAACACAAACTCGAGAAATGACAGACAACCAGACATGAGAACAATAATACCCCCTGCCTAACTAAGAATGAAACGAGCAGAAAAGTCCAGACCACTGTGCGTAAAAGAACCTGATGGACGGACCCCCCCACCCACATGTAAGTGGTAAGTGAGCCCGAGTAACCTGCAGTGCAGAGACAGGTAATTACTGAAAACTCAGGGCTAGTGTACCCATAGGCAATGGTGGGTAGTCGTATAGATGTGGTGAATGAACATGCAACGTATGACGTATGGTATACGGGCGAGAAGATTGTGGACAACAACCAATTAATAAACGAAACCTCAGCCCGTATGGATCTATAGACATGACAGATCCTGAAGTGTGAGCCCTAGCTACCTGACCCAGGAACAAAACATGACACAGACACGATGGGACATGACAATCAACAAGACAAATGACTACCAGAGTATGCCATGAGTGAACAACGCCCCTCTGAGAAACTCTGAGACTTGAACACCAAGTCTGAAATACCATGACAGGCATGCCGGCAGCAACACAAAGACAGACAGCGCTGAGACAGACAGCGCTGAGACAGACAACGCTGAGACAGACAACGCTGAGACAGACAACGCTGAGACAGAAAACGCTGAGACAGAAAACGCTGAGACAGAAAACGCTGAGACAGAAAAACAGAAACACAGCATGCCATGATGAAAAACACCATGCCAGAAAACGCTGAAACTTAATGCTGAAGCAGAAACGTAGTGGCAGAACGCAATGACAGCAATAACCAAGACTGAAACGCTGAGGCATAAATGAAATGCCAGAAATCCTGGGGCAGAAATGCTATAACAGAATAACTGAGACAGCGAAGCAACAGCAGAATCCTGGCCAGTAATGCAAAGCCCGAAAACACGCTGAGACTGAATGCAGAGACAGAAATGCAAAGACAGAAATCCTGGTTCAGAACGCCATGACAGAAATCCTGGTTCAGAAACGCCATGACAGAAATCCTGGTTCAGAAACCCCATGACAGAAATCCTGGTTCAGAAACGCCATGACAGAAATCCTGGTTCAGAACGCCATGACAGAAATCCTGGTTCAGAAACGCCATGACAGAAATCCTGGTTCAGAAACGCCATGACAGAAAAACTGGTTCAGAAACGCCATGACAGAAAAACTGGTTCAGAAACGCCATGACAGAAATCCTGGTTCAGAACACCACCTGCGTGCTACACACACACACACGACAATTCACTCACATAACCATGACTGCCAAGTAGCGCATTCAAATAATCAGCTTTAAGGAGGCTTTCCCCACACCGGCTTCCCTGCCAGCTGTGTTCACAAAGGCTCCAAGCGGATAACGTCACTGGCTCCACTCATACATAGCAGTCAATGCAATAGAAAACAGAAGTCCTGGGGCAGAAAGCCACAAGAGACATGCCGGGGCAGAATGCTATGACAGGCATCCAGGGGCAAAAACGCTATGCCAGGCATGTTGGACAGAATGCTATGACTGAAAAACTAACAGGAGATGCTGCACAGAACGCTGTGACAGAAATGCCGCACAGAGCGCTGTGACGGAAATGCAGCACAACGCTGTGACGGAAATGCAGCACAACGCCGTGACGGAAATGCAGCACAACGCCGTGACGGAAATGCAGCACAACGCCGTGACGGAAATGCAGCACAACGCCGTGACGGAAATGCAGCACAACGCCGTGACGGAAAAGCAGCACAACGCCGTGACGGAAATGCAGCACAACGCCGTGACGGAAATGCAGCACAACGCCGTGACGGAAATGCAGCACAACGCCGTGACGGAAATGCAGCACAACGCCGTGACGGAAATGCAGCACAACGCCGTGACGGAAATGCAGCACAACGCCGTGACGGAAATGCAGCACAACGCCGTGACGGAAATGCAGCACAACGCCGTGACGGAAATGCCTCACAGAACGCCGTGACGGAAATGCCTCACAGAACGCCGTAACGGAAATGCCGCACAGAACGCTGTGACGGAAATGCCGCACAGCACGCTGTGACGGAAATGTCGCACAGAACGCTGTGACGGAAATGCCGCACAGAACGATGTGACGGAAATGCCGCACAGAAACCGTGACGGAAATGCCGCACAGAACGCTGCGACGGAAATGCCGCACAGAACGCTGTGACGGAAAAGCTGGACAGAACGCTGCGACAGAAAAGCTGGACATAACGCCGTGACGGAAATGCTAGACTGAGCGCTGTGACATGAATGTCACGTGGAGCTCAGACGGGGGGGGGGGGAAGACCCGCCACGTGGAGCTCAGGTGGGTGGGGAGACCCGCCATGTGGAGCTCAGGCGGGTGAGGAGACCCGCCACGAGGAGCTCAGGCGGGTGAGGAGACCGGCCGCGTGGAGCTCAAGCGGGTGGGGAGGAGGAAACCCACCACGTGGAGCACAGGCGGAGGGGGGGGGACCCATTACGTGGAGCTCAGGAGGCCCACCACGTGGAGCTCAGGGGGGGGGGGAGACCCATTACGTGGAGCTCAGGAGGCCCACCACGTGGAGCTCAGGGGGGGAGAGACCCATCACGTGGAGCTCAGGAGGCCCACCACGTGGAGCTCAGGGGGGGGGGGGAAGAGAGACCCATCACGTGGAGCTCAGGAGGCCCACCACGTGGAACTCAGGAGTGTTGTTAGATGTGTGAAATTGCTCTGAGTGCCCTTTGAATGACTTTAGCCAACAATAGATGATATGGTTACACTTGAAGTTTAAGCCTGCAGAACAGTTATTATGATCAAATACTGTCCTCCCATTTTTATATTTAAATATATGATGTACCTTCCTGTTCCCTACTGGAGCCCACTCCCAGAAAGCGAAAGGAATGGGAATAAGTCGTATCTCAGCACACAGTGCATACAACCCAAAGGACACCCCGCACAGAACTCAGATGAGCACATAGCATTCACGGTGCACACAGGAGATACTGTGTACAGAGAATGCATTTAGGATACATAGCACAAAATGTACCCAAGGACATGAGCCAAATACACATCAGAATTTTCAAACAGACTATATAACATACAACTCATGGACACAGTATATATATGACACATGAAATGTATGCATCATACATAGTATTGAAGGGCCCGCATACACAGCCTAAAGTGTATGAGTATAGACTATAGAAAGTGTTAGTTTACCATGAAAGAGGTCAAACCCCCCCACATGAGCCTTACTCCCAGCAGACAAGGAGTTAACACCTTCATTCCTTAACCCCCCACCCCCCCCAATCATTATTTATAATAGGTAAGGGGTTAACCTCCCTGCAATGATTTGGTAGCAGGGAAGGAGCTAACCCTCCCCCCGGAATGATCGCTGATAAGCAGTAAAAGGGGGGTTACCCCCCTCCCCTCTCTGGAAGCTTGGAGCAGAGTGCAGGCAGGGGGGACGCTGGGTGTGAGGTGTCCTGTGTACAAGGAGGCACATGTTCTCAGCGATGTGCCCCAACTTCTTATGTCTTATGCAATGACATTTGACTGGATTTGCTCCTCTTCCATCGCTGACAGATATGTGATGGGGGGGGGGGGGGAGGGGGAGCCGGCGCGGCCGAATACCTCCCCCTCCCCCCGCCAGGGGAACCGGCGGGCACCCTGTATGTGAGGGGGGAGGGGGAGCCTCCCCCTCCCCCCCACGAGCAGAAACGGCGGGCGCTTCGTACCCCCGAGGGGAGAGGGGGGGCCGGCGGCAGCCGACTACCTCCACCTCCCCTCACCTGGAGAATCGGCGGCCGCCCTGCATACGTGAGGGGGGAGGGGGAGCCGGCGCGGCCGAACACCCCCCCCCCCAACAAGGAGAAACAGCGGGCGCTCAGTACCTGTGTGGAGAGGAGGGGAGCCGGCGGCGCCGCCTACCACCACCTCCCCTCACCAGGCGACCATGTACATGGGGAGAGGGCGGGCAGGGAGAGAAAGGAGCAAAAAACAATACCGCCCACAAAGCGATACACATGGGGAGAGAGAGAGGAGCTGGGGGGCCGATCACACCCTCCCCTCCTCCCAAATCGGAATAACGACAAGCGGGATCACCCCCCCCCCACCCTGGAAGCCGGCGTGGACGAGGAGAGTAGAGGATAGATTGATCAACCTCCCCCCCTGAGCGCCAGCTGCCTCCATCCAGAAATCCCACCGACACTGGCCCTGACAGAGGAGGAGGTTTAAATAGCCCTCTCAGGCTCCTCCTACAAATCCAGGCTGGCCTGCGGCCAGCCTTACAACTTATGGGTCTTAACAAATAGGCTCATTTGCAGAAACCCATATTAATTACCCATTTTAAGGCTATAACACAAGGAATGTTTATGAGCTACTAAGAAACAGCACCCGTATCCTTGCACTCTAATTGTATTTCTAGAAGGTTTTAACCTGGCCCTGGTTACCAGTAGTTGGATACCTTCCAAGATCCTATCATCAATACGTACCCTAACCTGCAATACAAAACTTCCCAAGGTATTCACTGCTTTGTTCATGGTTATGTTTCCAGATGTTGTGTGCACATTAAACACATTGTCATTGTTTCCTAAAGGTAAAAAATAAGGAATATCTGTTAGATTTGATATGCAAACAAGACTGAAGGTTAACAACTAGTAACTTGTGTACTATTAAAGCCCAACTCCAACCAAAATGTTTTATTTTGTTTTGGAAAGTGTAGAAGAGTTATAGTCCCAGACAGTTTTTTGCTGATAAAATTTCCATCATTTGCTGTCAGGATAAAAAATTTCTCAAACACCTGACAGCGTATGTATTGGTGTCTGTGCTTTTTCTTGTTTTGGTGTCAGTCATCGCCTCCTCTTTCTTTTTCTGGTGTCACAGAGACAAGGAAAGTGAGGAAAAAACTACCCAATGGGATCATAGATATAAATAAAATGAGAAAAATGGGAAATAGTGAGAATCACACTAATTGATGAATAATGATAATAAAGTTCATATTAATCAAATAAATAAATGTGCAAATGGTGCAAAAATGTCCACAATGAAAGTGATGTATTGAAAAATAAAAATGATCTTATTAATGGAATAGTCCATTATCCATCACCAAAACCGCTGTGAATCCACCACCAGCTGTAGAAACTGCTTACCAGCTCCTGTGGACCCCTTTTTATAGGGGGTCGAAGTACTTCCTGTGACTTAACTTCCAGCCGGGGCCTTTCTCCACGTCTCAGGGCTGCTCCACACCTCTGGTGTCACTCGGCGTGCAGGAATTAAGTTTGAATCCAAAAAAGAGATCAAAAGGCTCCACAAAGCATAAAATCCTTTTTGGGTTAATTGTATAAAATTTGTAGCATTCACAACATGTAAACATTAATAAGAAGCCTAAAGTTTGGTATTTCAGATGTAAACAACCAAAACAACCCGTCCTATGGGACACGAGGATGATTTTGACATCAGCGCATCGCTCCGCCCTAAGTGCTTCATCACAAATGACGAACAAATTTAAATGTTCCCCACTCTACCCACAACTAAAAAAAAAAAATGTCTGGAGTTGGGCTTTAAACATAAAATTATAACTGTAATATAAAAAGAAACACCTAATAGCAGATATAGAAATATATGTAACATTTTGAAAAGTTTGAAAACGGATAATAATGTTGTTTCTATGAAGAACTCTAGTTTCTTACCCTGGGAGTCTTATAACTTCTACCAAGACACTGAAACGATTAATTTTCTCAATGCCTTATTTATAAATGTTACCTTGTATTTTAGGGTTATGGGCCCTTTATTGTACAATAGAGCAGCCTTTCTCAACTGGGGTCCCTGGGGTGCTGTCCGAGTTTGTCTGGGTGGCGCAGAATCCTGGTTGAGAATCTGTGATCAAGCTCCCACTGTTGTGCCGAACTTTACATCAGCACAGCGGGAACTCGATCAAGACAGTGATGTGCAGGGCACTGGAAGGGAGAGGCATCATCCTGACCTCTTTGGCTTACACTGTAGTATCTCCATTCCCTTTATATTTTGTGTGGTCATATAACGGTGCTTGTAGAACAATGTTATAAGTCAATAAATGTGCCATAACATCCCAACACACCTGCAGGTGGTAAAGGTAAGCAAAATATGTTGGTAGTATTTCTTAGGCTTCTGTCACTCTTGCAAGCATGATGCAAGCAAGAATTTGCCAGGAACAGGTTTGCTAAAACATGGTGAGAGAACACATGTATGCTTCCTATGCATAACTTCTTAAATTCAGGATCAAAGCCTTGCTCACTCACTGCCGAAATTTCTTCAGGGAGGAGACAACACATGCAAGGTGTTTCACCTCCCTGCTGCATCTTCTTTAGCAATCTCATGTGACATTAGCCATAGGGCACTTTCACACAGGCATTGAAAATATGCAATTGACTCGTGTTTTTATCGCTTCCCAGCCACCTATTTTAAGGCCAAATTGTTTAAGGGGTTAGTTTACCTTTACCAAAAACTGTCTATGTAGATAAGGGGTGTCTGTAAATACAAACATTGTTGAATAATGCCATTGTTATAGCTGTAGGCCATTTATGTATCTCCTGAAGCCTGACTGGAATATTCCCAGGACTGGGAGGACGTTGAGGCCTAGTCATTACTCACTTTCTTCATCACAGGAGTGAGCTCTTAAATGCTGAGCTCAGAGCTACTGCATCAGAGTAGAGAAAGAGCATGTGGGAAAGTTTGAATTAGCGAAAAATCTCACTCCTGTAGTGCTCTGTACACACGGTCGGACACTCCGATGACAAAATCTGTCAGATTTTTTCCGACGGATTTTGGCCCAAACTTGTCTTGCATACACACGATCACACGAAGTTATCGGAAAATCCGATCGTTCAGAACGAGGTGACGTAAATCACGTACGACGGGACTATAAATGGGCCAGTAGCCAATAGCTTTCGTCTCGTAATTTATTCTGAGCATGCGTGACACTTTGTCCGTCGGAATTGTTTACACGCGATCGGAATTTAAACGATCTGAATTTTTTGTCGGAAAATTTTAGATCCAGCTCTCAAACTTTGTGTGTCAGAAATTCCAATGGAAAAAGTCAGATGAAGCCCACACACGATCAGATTTTCTGACAACACGATCCAATCTCACATTTTCCGTCGGAAAGTCCGACCATGTATACAGGGCATAATGCTAGAGCTGAGCAGTAATGACTAGGCCTCAACTGGCAACATCCTGGTAGTATTCCAGTCAGGCTGTGGGAGGTATGTAAAAGACCTACATATATAGCAAGGACATTATTCAACTTTAGTAAGTACAGTATTAGAGTTTCTCATTGGTTGTAGAGTTCGGCAGATGTTGGCACTTTGCATTCGCCTACATTCACTTGTATTAAAATGAGCCCCTAGCACACCTTAAACACACTGCAAACATACCTATGTACAGTTGAAAAAAAAAACGAAAGAAAATATCTCACAGGGTGAGATGGTTTAGGTACTGAGAGACAAAAAACTGCTGGATATATGGAAGATCCATTGGTAATCTATTTTTGTGACCGTCATTGAAGATAAACATCATAGACATTTTGTGCTTACCACTGAAGATGCTATATTCAACTGGAGCACGAATTCCCCAGTCTCCATCCACTGCATATAAAGGTCCTGGCAATAGGGTCAGAGGTCCCGGCTAAAATAAACATACAACATAATTACTTGTGTATTCAGGAGTGCAAACTTTATTTATTAATTTAACCTTTCAAAAATGTCTCCCAACTTAACAATCATATTGCTAATTCATTTACATCAGTGAATAAAATCGAAATATATTTATTATCGTGTTGTTGTTTTTTTCTTTCCTTAGTTTAAGAATAAAAAATAACATTAAAGTGTATCCTAATCCAAAAACAAAAAGTGTATATATTGCAGTTTACAGGGTGTAGTAGATGCATTATTTTTCTTATTTTTCTGACTTTTTAAAAATCTTTCAATATAATTTCTGTTCTTGGGAGGCAGCTCCCTGTATTGTATTTGTAGGGAGCAGAGTTGTTGCTCTAGGATAGGAAGTGAAACTGATAACAGTGTAGCTGAGTCAGAAAGCACAGGCTAAAAAGTATATAATAATATCGCGCTGTCAAAAGGCAGCTGCGAGCACCGCAAATGACAGTTGCAAAATAGTGTATGTAAAAATATATAATGGTGCAGCGCTAGTATCATTCAAAAATAAATAAAATGAAAATATAGGTAATCTAAACTAAATAAAAAAAATAATGATAACAAATAAAAAAAAAAAAAAATGAAAACACAGTGACAAAGTCCAAGTGTAAATATTACCAAATTTCAAATATACCAAATATGAAACTGTAAAGATACAAAAATTGAAAAGTGCAAATGCAGTGAAGCAAATAAGCTAAAAAATCTAACCAATTGTTTGATCAGTGTTTCGTTACTCCGGTAAGCCTCAGGTTATCGGTGGTGGTGATCTGTTTTCACTCTTCATGAACTTTTAGTGATGGTTCAATAATCAATGCTTCGACCAGCAAGATTTATGTATGCACTTTAAGATATATTCATCTATCAACACTACTTGTCAGAAAGTGGACTTTTTTTTTTATGTTATTAACTTCACCGCATTTGCACTTTTCAATTTTTGTATCCTTACAGTTTCATATTTGGTATATTTGAAATTTGGGAATAATTGGACTTATCATTATGGGTTTTAATTAAATTTAAATTACCTATATTTTCTTTTTTTTTATTTTGAATGATACTAGCGCTGCACCATTATATATATTTAGAAAGCACAGACTGTCCAGCTTACAGGGTGTTTGGCAGATTGACAGGTACCACTTATTGAAAATGTATAGCAAAGTGCTTTTAATGGTATAATTAACAGACAATACAGGAGCAATTAAGATACGTTTATTGATAGGGTTTACACTTACACTTAAAGCTCTACCTACTTTCAACAAATCTCATCCCTTCATAATAATAAATTAGGATTAGCAAATTATGGGGTTCATTTTTTGTTTTTAAATGTTGTGACTAATATGCTTATTGCCTACGATTTTCAGCTCCATCTAGTGGCCATAATGCGGCATTTTTGTTAATGAGGTATTTCATGAAAAATACTGTATTATGGCCACTGGATGGAGCTGACAATCAGAGGCAAAAGATAGGTGGAACCTTGTGCGCTGCTAAAGACTAAAACTAAACACCTAAATTCTATAGATGGTGACAGCTGCTGACACTTCCCACACCTTCCCACAATGTGATCAAATGAAAAACTCTATATATTATTATATATGTCTTGTGCACATGCACTGACATTTATAAATGTTTTGTACTATGTTTCGCAGAGTAACTAACTGCGATGCAACCTTCTAATATTATAAACTTATTATGAAAATATTGCTATCCCCATAAGGTGCTAATCAATAAGGTTACAAATCCATATATGAATATACATATGAATACATAAAAATAAAAAATAAATAAAAATAAAAAATGTAATAATATATAATCACGTGAAATGCATATATATCCAGTGCCTGATGATATAAAGTCTATATATATATCTCTAATATCCAATTTCCAATAATAAAGTGCTCATGCTCAGTGAATATAATGTGAATAAAATCAATAAGATGCCATCAAGTCCATACATTTTTTTTTAAAAATATTTTAAAATTAAAAAAACTAAATTGTAATGAACATAAAAGCAAACAGTCCTTCTTTAAAGTGCCCAGTGACTTAGGCTGGATTCACACCTATGCATTTTTAGCGCTTTTTGCATTTTGCAGATTTGTACTACAGTCCACTTACCATGGTTTCCTATGGAACACATTCTGTAGTGCAAATCTGCAAAATGCAAAAAGTGCTAAAAATGCATAGGTGTGAATCCAGCCTCAGTGCAAAATTGTGCTCTCCTCCCCCGTCAGGTGTGCCCTCACCTTGAGGCTGGGTTCACACCGCTGCGGCAGCGAGAACCGGATGTGATTCGCACCGCACTGCAGTGCAAATCACATCCGATCTCTGTGCGATGCGAGTTCAGCCATACAGATAGTATGGCTGAATTTGCATCGCACATGCCCCAAACTCGCACGGGACCCTTTTTTTGGTCCGCAGCAGAATCGGATCGCATGGGTGTTCACACCATGCGATCCGATTCCTGTCCAAGTTTGCAGATCGCACTGCGATATGCAAACTGATCTGGGGGTGTCATTAACATTTCACTGACACTCCCAGCAGTCCGCATAGGGCAGTGTGAACTGCCGGCGGGAGGCATGCGATGCGGGAAAACGCAGCGAATTTGCGGCGTTCCCGCATCGCTTCAGTGTGAACCCAGCCTAAGGCTGAAAGGATTAGTATCAGCAGGAGGATCTTGATGCTTTCTTTTATTCCTGTAGTGGCTGCTATAGACACCTCTCACTGCAAGCCTCCTCCACACTCTGGCTGTACACCTTCCTCCAAGAAATCTCCTCCAAGCCTCCTCACATATCCCATAGGGAAGAGTAATAAAGGCACACAATAGTGTAATACCGCTTAAGTAATATTTATTTACTTTAAAACATATAATCCATCAAACTCACATTTAAATAAATATATAAATAAATAAAGTTTGCTTTTATGTTCATTCCAATTTTGTTTTTTTAATTTTAAAATATTGAAAAAAATATTTTTATGGACTTGATGGTATTTATTGATTTTATTCACGTTATATTCACTGAGCACGAGCACTTTATTATTGAAAATTGGATATTAGAGATATATATAGACTTTATATCATCAGGCACTGAATATATATGCATTTCTCGTGATTATATATTATTAGATTTAACTATTTTAGATTTTTATTTATTTATTTTTATATTTATTTTATTTTTATGTATTTATATGTATATTCATATATGGATTTGTAACCTTATTGATTAGCACCTTATGGGGATAGGAATATTTTCATAATAAGTTTATAATATTAGAAGGTTGCATCGCAGTTAGTTACTCTGCGATACATAGCTCGACACATTTATATATGTCAGTGCATGTGCACAAGACATATATAATAATATATAGAGTTTGACAATCAGAGGCAAAAAGCATATTAGAAGCAATGCATTATTTAGGACAGCTGTGAGAATGCTTGCGGTAGTTACATAGATTTCTTTTTTTAAATAGACCCCTATGTGTCCTGGCATTTAAATTCTAAGTTCTGAGGAAGAAGGAGTGATCTTTTCCTATTAAAGTGTAGTCAGAACCTTTTGTTTTAGGATTTGGATGGCGTAGGGAGGGATTAGAGCTCCTGTTGGGTTTTTATTACTATCTAGGGTCCCATTAAACAGAGATTGTTTTATCACTTCCTGCCCTGCTGACAACAGTTTCATCACATAGGGCTTGAAAATCTGCAACAGAAACACAGAAAATCTGCAAGGTGCTAGCCTTCCTCTACCCTACTTAAGAAAAGCATTTTTATTTTTGTCTATGTAAAAGAGTTTCTCTTACTTCCTGTGGGGTGAATTGCTATCGGCAGAACAGGAAATGAGGGTCAATTTCCCCAACAAAGTCCTGGATTGGTTCCCAGCATGAGTTCTAATCCTCCCATCCTCTCTTCAAAACTAGGAAAAATTATTTGGCTTGATACGTTTTGTTTTTTTTCGAAGTAGAGAAACATTCCAAAATATAACATTTCAATATGCTGTTTTTTTTGGGGGGGGGGGGGGGGTTCTACATTGCACTAAATCGCTAACCAGCACTGTACACTTGTACACAATTTTTTTATTGAAATACTGTTGTAACAGATGACATTCCATATTGCAGTTCATCCTTTGGCATTTAATCTAACAGACGTCAGATGGAGATAAATATAGATTAAAGTTTAACCAGACATGCCTGATATACCATGCCTGACATCAAAGCTGTGAATTTTATAGCACAATGACGAATGTTTCCATGAAGACTGGTTAGCTATAGAAGGGGAGTCTAAAGTACATCAGATGGCACACAGGTAACAGGAATCTCTACTCTTATCAAGGAACTAAAGTGCATAATAATGCATTTAATATTTCCTTGTTATTATCTTTACAGCAAAAATAAGTAATACAAAAAACTTCCAGTGATTCTAATCCTTCATTAGTCAGGCTCCTCCTAAAAGTGATATTTCCCATTGGTCCATGGTCCAAACATCAACTGTATTCTCTTTAAAGTAGAACTTTAGGCAAAACTTGTTTCCATGTTGGATAGAGTAAGAAAGGGTTATAACCTGATTTTTTATTTTTTTTGCCATTTGTGTCCCACTGAGAGATTTCCCTTTACTTCCTGTCCAGCTGCCAAACAGGAAGTGAGACAAAATGCCTACAAATTAAGGGAAATCCTTGGACCCCCAGGTAACCAATATTGGAAGATTTCCCCTCTATTACATTTCTGGGGACAACCCAACATTTGTGATTTTCTATACTTTCACTTTCAATGATAATGCTAAACAGGACAAATAGAGAGGGGGGATCTCCTTAACTGGGACACTGACAGGCATTCTAATCTCTAAGCACTCTATCCAAAATGTAAAAAAAAAGGCCTTTAGTTATACTTATAGAGTTCAGTAGTGAGAAATCCTTGTTCTGTCCAACCTCATCCAGGAGTCTCACCCTTCCTGCTGCAGCAAGATAATACTTTGTGCTAGTGTTATACTCCCAAATCTTATTATGAATGAAACCTTCAAGAGGCAGAGTGAAACTTTCTTGTAATGTTCACTATGGATGGGTACAGCTAGGAAGTCTGCTTTACAAACCACTAGAGCTCTAAAATTATAAGAAGCCAACTGATTGATTAAGGCCACCCAAATCAAATCAGAACAGATGTAATAAGTTCAGAATGACTCAATGGGCTCAGCAATATCTTAGCCCTTGTACACACGGTTGGACATTCCGACAACAAAATCCGTCTGATTTTTTCCGACGGATTTTGTCCGAAACTTGTGTTGCATACACGCAGTCGGACTAAGTTGTCGGAAAATCCGATTGTACGTAACGTGATGACGTTATTTCGTTACGACGGGACTACATTCAGGCTATTAGCGAATAGCTTTGGTCTAGTAATTTGATCTGAGCATGCGTAGCACTTTGTCCGATCGGAATTCTCTACACACAATCGGACATAGTCCGATTGGATCATGTTGTCGGAAAGTTTTATAGCCCAGCTCTAAAACTTTGTCCGTCGGATATTCCGACGGAAACAGTCCGATGGAGCCCACACACAGTCGGATTATCCGACAACACGGTCCGATCGGACATTTTCCGTCGGAATGTCCGACCGTGTGTACAAGGGCTAAGAGGTGTTAGTCATTTAGTTGCGGTTTAAACTAAACATAGACATTTCATTTTTTTTCTTATTTATACAGTGGGCTGAATCAGAGAAAATTAATTGATTCCCCCATCCAATTGGGTTAGATCTAAACCTGATCACTAAAATCTAATGTGAGGTATAACATATACTGTATCTCCTGCATTGTCATCCTGTCATTTGTCCCCCTGGTAGAGACTAAAAGTGACTGTGCTGACACACATTGTGCCCCTTTATCACTATAGTAAACCCTCAATGAAAAATGCCATGCAGTCATTCCTGGAGTACATGGATGTAGATAGGAAGTGGCTGGAGGAGGTCAGCAGTGAGATGCTAAAAATTAAAGAAAAAATGTAAAAACTGTGTTTTATGCAAAAAAAAATATATATACGGGGGGAATTTATCAAAGCAGAAAGAATCTGGTGCAGCTGTGCGTGGCAACCAATCAGCTTCCATCTTCAGCTTGATCAGTTAAAGTGTACCTTAACTTTAAAATCTAAGTGATATTATCCTGACATTAATGTTTTTGTTTGTGTTTTTTTTGTTTTTTGTTTGTTTAACTGGTACCATTTATTGGTTCTGAAAAGCAGCACTATAACCATTTTCATCTAGGCAAGAATGACAATCCCCCCTTTTTTCAGCCCCCCTGTGCAGATGTGCCACATGGCCTTTAAGCAAGACCTTTAACACATCAAAGTACACGTGGGTTTTTCCCAACCATTTGCGCAGCTGTGGGGTTTCCCACGCATGTGTAAATATGGCTATTAGGGAATTCCTACCTCCCAACTTTTTGAGATGGGAACAAGGGACATATACAGTATTAGTAGAACACATCCCTGCCATGCCCACTTAAAGAAGAATTATACTAAATAAATTATTAATTAAACCCACAAGTGCTTCTTTTTTTACCACTACTATTCCTTTATATTGGCTTTTGAAATATACAAATTCAACAAATTAGAAACTGGATAAAAGGTTTAGCACTATTAAACACTTTTTGATAGATAAATAGTGCATTTTATATACAGCTATATAGATCAGACAAAAATGAGGGACAAATTAGTTGGAAAGAGGGACAGAGGGACTTTGCTCCAAATCAGGGACAGTCCCTCCAAATCAGAGACAGTTGGGAGCTATTCTCCCTCCCTGGCAGAACACTCCAACCAGTGTGGGATCGGAAGTTCGTCGGCTGATAGTTTTCCAGCATGCTTGTCCAACAGACCAACATGCACAGAGGCTGAATGCTGGTTGTTTTTTGTTTTTGTTTTTTTAACCAGCAAATGTCTCCCGACATTCAGCCCATGTGTACACGGCTTAAAGCGGCCCGCCTCCTCCTTCCCCTGCCACCGGGCCATTCAGAAAGTGCAGCGTGCTTGGTGCATGTGCAATAGGGAACCAGCTGTAAAGCTGCAAGGCTTCACTGTCGGGTTCCCTTATAACAAAAGGCGGCGGCAGCACCTAAAAGCTGATTGAAAAATCGGCTGGGGTGCTGACATCGTGGGACCCCTGGATAGGTAAGTGTCCTAATATTAAAAGTCCGCAGCTACAATATTTGTAGCTGCTGACTTTTAATTTTTTGGAGGGGGGGGGGGGGGAACAGGAGCTCCACTTTAAGTCTATGGTCAGTAAGATATAAACAGACTTGTGTGCTCTTACATTTGATTACCTCCAAGGCCATCTAGATTAGAAAAAAAATGGAAAATGTCCATGTCCTTTTCTGTTTTTCTGGACTTGCAGATGTAAGTGGACACAAGTTTGTTAAGATCACTGCTCGAGTCCTGCGGGAACGCATGGGAACGGCGTTCCCGTACTATTCCCACAGCGGGAACGCCGTTCCCATTAGCTGCCTGAGGGCTGAGGCTATGCAGCGCGTAGTTCACCGCCGCTCCTCAGCCGCCGAGTGACTGGTTGCTAGGCAGGGGCCGCTCCGCATCTAGCAACCGGTCACATGACTTCGGCCGTGCACGTGGGCACGCACTGGCGCGAGTCAGTGGGCAGGCTGACACACGCTGCGCGCCTGCTTGGATCCGGAGTTCCAGACTGTCCCCCCCCTCCTCCCCTCTACCCAGTGCCAGTCAGTCCTGACCTCCTGGGGCCACACGCTGCACTTTTCCAGTTTACTTCTCCTTCTCTACCAGGTTAGTCACTATTGTGTAAGTTGCACTCTGCAATACCCTGCCAATACTCATCAATACTCTGCAATACCCTGCCAATACTCATCAATACTCTGCAATACCCTGCCAATAGTCTGCAATACCCTGCCAATACTCTGCAATACCCTATCAATACTCTACAATACATACCCTGCCAATACTCTGCAATACCCTATCAATACTCTGCAATACCCTGCCAATACTCTGCAATACCCTGCCAATACATACCCTGCCGATGCTCTGCAATACTCTGCCAATACTCTTCAATACATACCCTGCCAATACTCTTCAATACATACCCTGCCAATACTCTTCAATACTCTGCCAATACTTATTCCTGTTTGTGGGATATTTTCTAATGGGCTGGAACAGGGTGTATTTGTGGTAGAAATTCCCTGCGAGGGAAAGATCATCACCCATTGTGTTGATTGTTTTGTTTGACACGTTATTTTGTTTTTGTAAACTGGCACTTTACAATAAATGTTGTACTGTATTTTCTGTGAAGTATATATGCATATGAGCGTACCTTTTTTTTTTTTTTTGGTGGGGGAATGGATCTTGGGTGGGAGTTCCCACACTTTTTTTCCCAGGACTTGACCCCTGGTTAAGATCTAATATGGGGTCGGAAAACTCAGTTTTTTTAAATGCAGCAAAACATTAACACGAAAAGTGACATCCATTTCATTATTCTCTGATTCAGCAATTATTCTGTTCACAGACCCCCTGCTGATCAGACTGGACACATCCTGTGTGAAAGGGGCATAGTGTTTAGATTTACTGTAACCAACCGGCACTGCTTCTCATCACATGAGGCGTCTTTCTAAACAGGACAGCTGGAAAGCTGAGGGAATTTGTTCAGTTATAATGAGGTCTCCCTCAGTTTTGGATATCCCGAGACAAAAAGCTTCAGTACTAGTCCTGCTTTCTATAAAATCATACAATCACTGTGCCATCAATTCTAATGCTGCATACACACGACTGGAATTTCCGACAGGAAATGTTCAATGTGAGCTTGTTGTCGGAAACGCTGACCGTATTCATGTCCATCGAACATTTGCTGTCGGAATTTGTTTGAGAGCAGGTTCTCAAATTTTCCGACAACAAAGGAAAGTCTGATCGTGTGTACACATGTCAGTCACACAAAACTTCACGCATGCTCTGAATCATGGAGAAGGCTATTGAACTGGCTATTGAACTTCCTTTTTTCTCGACTTGTCACACGTGTTGTACTTCACCGCGTTCTTGACGTTCGGAATTCCCGACAACATTTGTGTGACCGTGTGTATGCAAGACAAGTTTGAGCCAACATCCTTCGGACAAAAATCCAAATTTGTTGTTGGAAAATCCGATCGTGTGTACTGGGCATAACACTCACTGCTTGTTCAGTCCTGGTCACGCTCCCGGTGTAGCCGTAATTGAGACATATTTTTGTTGAGATCGCTGTACATGGCATGAAGAACGGAGGTTTATCATCTGCGTCAATGATGTCAATCAGTATGCTGGTTGTAACGTTGTGGCTAGGACGTGCTGTAGGATCCCGTGTGTCCTGAAATGGTACATTCAAAGTTAAAAGCTGTGAGTTTTCAGTGTTTGGAGTTTAGCATGTGAAATGTATTTTATTTACTGATGATTAAAACACATACAGGTATGGCAATAACGTGGATGAGGATGGTGGGAGGTGGGAATTTTACTTGTTTTAGCAATTATTTTGAAGTTTCCATGATGGTCATTGTTGTGTGACTACTGAATCATCTACTGACAGCATTCTGGTCTGTGTGTCAACAATTCCCCATAGTCTTTTTACTGACAGACACACAAAACCAGCTGCTGTTATAAAAAACAGGTGGATGATTGGAGTACTGGTTGGACTTTAAAAAGTATTGGACACGAAAAGGCAGGATATTTGTGCCTTAGCTTCCCCCACTTCACCAAATCCCCCTGAAGGAAATCTACAGAACTCAGGTTCAGTGATTAAACTAAAGTGGGAACACAGCCATCAGCACTCAGTGTTACAGGAGAAATATAGGCAAAGCTTTTTTGGCTGTACTTATCCTATGGTTTACAAGAGTGCAGTTCGTTCTGCACTCCTATGGCCATTTTCAGCTAACAGAGGACTAAAGCCCACTGTTGGCTGACATCACAGAGCCGGCTCAGGCTCTGAAAAGATCCCAACCATATGGCTGGGATCCACCCAGAAGCCTGGATCGGCAGCTTGCTCAGTCTGTCAGCGAGCCACTAAGAGCCTGTGCCAGCTTCTCCCACCCCCTCCACAGCTCAGTGCTCCAGTGAGCACTGGAGGGACAGAGCAAATAGCTGGTGACTGACAGTCCCAGCTCTCTGCAGCCTGAAGACAGAGAGCTGAGTGATCAATGGTGTTTGATCACTCAGTTCTCGGTCTTAGAGCTGGCGGGGAACAGATGCATCAAATCTTAGGTAAGTGTAATTTTTTTCTTAACCTAAATCTATACTTCTCTTTTAAAGGGTTACAAATGTGGTTGGGTTACTTCAGTCCATATGGTTCTCATAAATTACTGAATATCCATAGCCTTGCAGCTCCCCCCAGACTGGGGAAGCATTAAGCAATACTAAAAAAAACAGACAGGCATGAGAGCGCCGAGTGGTCAGTGTTCTGGCTGTGCTGGGAACTCAACATGCTCTCCTCCAATAATCAGACTTGTGCTGACACCCCTCCCTCTGCACAGCCATTCACTGGGAAGACCAGTGTTCTGCTGTTTCTTCTCCCCTAGCTCTCTGAGCTCCGTATCCAGCTGAGAACAGAGAGTATGTGAAAACAGTGTTTATAATGTATTTTTTATATCTATACACTAATGTTTTGCCTTCAATTTCTATTTTAAACCGAATGGGTTGTTTTACCAGGTGAGGATTGACATATACTTTAAAGCTGAATTTCAGGTATGTTATTGCATGGAAAGAAGAAAGAAATGGCTGCACATTAAAAAATAACAATTCGTAATGATTAAGCACAAGATGTATGTGTGAAATGCATCTACATGACCACATTTTGGTGTCTCTGGTGTTATCTTTGTAAAGCAAAATAAAAGGCAATTGGAAGTTCTGGATGTGTAGCCATTTCTTTCTTCTTTCCAAGTTTCCCACGGAGACGGGCCGGGGCTAGCAATCTGCAAGATACTCCAATCAGCCTTATCTTTATACACCTGGGGCAGCGGTTCTTTTTCTTGTATGATCTTTATTGCATACTTATGTTGGTCCAGCTTGGACCAACGTAAGTAAGCATATCTCATACCTGAGAGGCTTGCCGGAGAAGTTGACAATCGCTGTAGTAGTTGACGCTACTACAGTAATAGCCACGATCTTCCAGGTTCTATGCCGCGTGGCTTTTTTTCTGCACATGTGTCCCAGAGTCGAGTGAATTTACGGGTTGCAGGAAAGAAATTCTCTCTGTGTATGGCCTGGATAACATTCACTTAGCTTTTAAAAGTCACCCATTGAAGGCAAGTACAAGCCCTCTATTATTACTACAAGCACTGGTGGTTAGTGACATTTAAAAAAAAAAAAAAAAAACTTACTTCCGCCCCTATCATTCATGGTCATTTAATTCAAAAAATTCCCAAAACAAATCTGTGGCCTTGGTTCATTAAATAAATTCTCCTCCTTCCCCTTCCTCCATTATGAGAAGAATGGGCGGGTTCTCCTATCTAAACAGTAGAACTGTTTTTATTTGAGACTCACTATTAAGAATGACCACAGCTACAATAATGTATAACTGTATGCAAAGGGAGGAAGTTCATTGGCCAGGTGTTCCAGTAATTTGCATAAAATAATAGTTTTTTTCATTTGTTATAATAATTTATCATAATACCTTACCCGTACAGTAAGATTCAGATTTACTTTAGGAGCATCATCAAAATCCAGACGTTTATTCACTAGGATAACCGGGTTGGTTTCAGAGGAGAGGCGAAAGTATGCAAGAGAATTCTGAAAAAGACAACACAACAAATCTTGCATAAATTTAGGGTCATATTCACTGTGAAAATAGCAGTGCTGGTATACAAAAATGGTTAAAAATAAATGTCAATGAATGTCAAAATAGTACTTTATTTAAAATAAAACAGGGTGATTGTTTGGGACACACTGTACTTTAGATATCTAAATGTATTTATTTAGTTTACATATACTTATGCAAATGTACAGCTTTGTGTCCTTCAGACACATTGAATGGAAAATCATTCACCTAATGGTGCTCCTTCGTTGTCAAGCCTCCATGTGCACCCCTGATTGCAGTCATGCCAACATACATTGTGCAGGCATGGTCCACTAATGTCGCCTTTAGAAAGGCGGCCCTGAACACTGAAGTGCAGCTGATGCAGGCATGAACATACAGTATGTAGACAGAATATGGTGAAAGGGGATAGATGCAAAAAAGTATATATAAAGATAAAAACACTATGGGTGGGTGGATGATTAAAAGGTCTGCCCCCTCCATTATTAGATCCTATTTCATTCATAGATGCTATAGTACAGCTTCTATGAAAGGAGAAGCTGGGTGGAAAAGGCAGGCATAGTCCGCCACTCTTGATGAGTGCCTGTTACAGCTCTACTGGCTCTATTGACCCACACTGCATCGGAAGATTATGGCATTGGGGAGGGGGAGGATTTGTACCAAAAGAGGAGACAGCAGCACAAGAGAAATATGGCAACGGTTATAATGTCGCTTGTGCTGATTCAGTTTTTTTGTTCGTAAACTTAGGCTTTAAAGTCTACCGATATGACATTTGTAATAAGTGGGCACAACTCAAAAAAAAAGAGAGAATTTTTTTTTAGGTTAGTATCTCTATAAATTTTACCAAACTTGTCACATGGACTTTAAACAGGAAACATGTTTTCTTCTAGAATTTTCCTGCACGTGGATTTGGGGCTATATAAGACTCTCTTGGCAGTTGATCTGGATCAGCTTGACAAGCTCTATCTGCTGTAATACTAGAGCTATAATACGGGAGCTCACCAGCCTTGACAGGTCATAAAGACACCTGTGAGCAAGGTCCTGGAGAAGGTGGCGACGGAAGGAGGGGAGGAGTGGCTGCGGCTGTGCCTGGCATTGACAGAAGAAGAGCCGGTGTCGGAGATGAATGTAGTGGATCGTCTGGTTCTCCCGAGATGAGCCGAGTCAGCTATCAAGCCCTGCCACGGTCCAGCTTTCTCCAGCCAGCAGGCTTCAGCAGAGCCTCCTGTTACAACGGCTGGGGTCCTTGGCTGCGCTGGGTCAAAGGGAGATGTCCCGCCGACTGGAGGAGGAGGATGAATGTGATGTCCCAGTGAGTTGGCCGGCTTCCTCTGCTAATGTATGTTCTGCACCTTCTATCTTTGCTCATGTTACTAATGTTAAACCTTATGTTGAATCAATTAACACTCCTGTTGTCAATGCTTCTGCTTCCTCTGTCCCTGAACTCTGTTACAAAGAGGTTTTGCCTTGTGAAATGTCTCCGTTGGGATTTCACTTGTCTCCCTCTATTAAAGAAAATATTTGGAAGGGTGGTTTTATAGATTTGTTATCTTTACTCTCTAATTCAAAGGATTTTTCAAACAAAATGATAAAAGATCTGATGATGGTGCTGAGGAGAATAGGCGGCGTCTGGTCACTAGATCTTTTTATAACATCCTGAAAACATCCTGAAAAATACAGCGGTTTATTGCAGTATTTGGAGCACATGCTTGAGGCTTACGAGAATTTTGTCATAACTGATTCAATTACCATGAATCCTTCTGCCAAAAAATTGCAATTTATCCTGATCTTAAATGGGGGATGAAGGATGTGGGTTTACGGTTGAACCTCATCTAGCCACAGAAGCCTGTTTTTTCAAAACAGCCAACAACAAATCCTAATATTGCATTGGTATATAAAAAGGGTGTATGTTACGCTTACAATGAAACCCAGTGCAAATGGTCAACTTCATGCCGTTATAGGCATGAATGTTCTTTTTGTTTTGGCACTCACCCTGTAGCCAAGTGTTTTAAAATGACCTCACAAAATCAAGCCTCAAAGGACAATTCCAAAAGCCTGCACACCAGTGAGGCTTGGAAAAATGTAACCCTGGCTACTGCTATACCCAGACAGGGAGAAGGCCCAGCTTTTAATTGACAGGTTTTCCACAGGTTTCAAGCATCCTGTTTTTATGGTTCTGGTTGACACGTCGTTAACAATTTAAAGTCAGTTGTAATTCCATAGTGAGGTGGTGAGGGAAAAATGAATTAAAGAAATTTCAGCAGGCAGGGTTGCAGGCCCTTTTTCTTTCCCTCCTTTTGAGAACTTTTGCGTATCTCCTTTAGGCTTGGTAACTAAGTAGGAGCCCCACTCTTATCGCCTCATCCATCAACTTTCTTTCCCCAAGGGACATTGTTTGAATGACAAAATGTATGCTTCTTTATCTTCTGTAACGGCTCCCCTAATATAAAGGGGGTTAACGCCGTTTACGATGTTCCCTCTCCGAGACACACATCCACTCGGTACCAATATCCACAGCTAAACGACCCTTTCCTATAGGAGCCGATCCCTCTGGCAAAAAGACGAGACGCACTCTGTCTCTGCTGTAGTAGGAATGACTTTATTAAAAACCAACATTGTATTTTTATACACAATTCAAGGCACATGCTTTAACATGAACAAGAGCCCAGCTCCACCCACACATCCCAAGACGTCTGCTAGGCTTCAAACGATCCCACCCAATACACATCTTTTCACAAAGGGTTAGCAGCCAGTCTGTTTGGCACTTTACAATACACACAAGGATAGACTTAAATGAACAATAGAAATGCAAAACAACTTAATTCCTAACAGCAATGACACTTAACCCCCACATACAGTATATATCCAATTTATACACAATGAATTATACAGCCTTGAATATGGCTATCACAGACCATATCGGGGGTTTCTTTTATTCACCCTGTGTCCAAAGTGACCCCACTGTCACATCTTCCATTACATATGCAGTTCAGTTTTGGGCACCAGTTCTCAAAAAGCATATCGGTGAACTGGAGAAAGTGCAGAGAAGGGCAACCAAACTGATAAGAGGCAGGGAGGAACTCAGCTATGAGGAAAGATTAGAGGAACTGAATTTGTTCACTCTTGATAAGAGGATATTAAGGGGGGATATGATCAACATGTACAAATATATAAGGGGTCCATATAGGGAACTTGGTGTCGAGTTATTCACTTTACAGTCAACAAAGAGGACAAGGGGGCACTCTTTACGTCTAGAGGAAAAGAAATTTCATCTCCAAATACGGAAAGGTTTCTTCACAGTAAGAGCTGTGAAAATGTGGAATAGACTCCCTGCAGAGGTGGTTATGGCCAGCTCAGTGGATTGCTTTAAGAAAGGCCTGGATTATTTCCTAAGTGTACATAATATAACTGGGTACTAAAATTTATAGGTAAGGTTGATCCGGGGAAAATCCGATTGCCTCTCGGGGGATCAGGAAGGAATTTTTTCCCCTGCTTTAGCAAATTGGATCATGCTCTGCTGGGGTTTTTTTGCCTTCCTCTGGATCAACTGTGGGTATAGAATTGGGTATATGGACTGGTATGATATTTATTATATATACATATATATTTTTTTTTTGTGGTTGAACTGAATGGACTTGTGTCTTTTTTCAACCTGACTAACTATGTAACTATGTAGCTATATATGTGACTTTTTATCATGCTATTCAGCTCATAAGGCGATTTGGTCATGGTGCACTATGAAGAAAAGCAGATATACAATCAGCTTTTAGATCGCTACCTATCTCTCCAGAATCTTTTAATTCTTGAAATTTTTGTTTCTGAGGGTTGTTTTTTCTATGATATTTGCCTTCCAATTCGGTGCTCACTGTTTTGCCATCATTGTGAAGTCTTTGCCACTTTTCTTCTGTGGGTCCTTGTTTATGAATCCATTATTATTATTATTATACAGGATTTATATAGCGTCAACAGTTCACGCAGTGCTTTCCAATTGTAGTACTAACCCCCGAAGGAGCTGCTGGTTTCATTGGGCTTACCGTTACCTTCTTCACCTCGATTTACGTCTAGGGGTTTCCCGTGGTACATGGCCCAGAAACATTAGAGACTGACGACAGATCCACTTAAAGGGATTTTTATTTGCAAAAAACTTAGTTACCAAACAGTCTCTTAGTATAGGATCAGAGGGTTAGGAAGAAAGTTCAGGTACTCTTAGTGTCAAAGTCAATAATAAAGAACTTGCTTACTTTGACTAAATCCAGAGAATAGCCATTCACAACTGGATGTTCACTCAAGTTGGATAGTCCCTCTCTCACAAGGCCTAGCAGCCAACAAGGTGCTTAAATCAGGAATAAGTCTCTGCCACAGACTTTGTTGTAGAACGCGTAGGAATAAGTCTCTGCCACAGATGTTATTGTAGAACATGTAGGAAACTAGGACTTGTAGAACACTCGTGTGATACCTGGATCTTTCAGCCGGTTTGGCGATACCCATGAAACTGGATTCACTTAGGTACTTCAGCCCTACCGTGCATGGCCTTCTTCTGAAGAGTCCTCCCCTGGATAGCTATGAAGTTGCTGGGCCCCTTCACGATCGGAGGCGGCACCGGACCACCTCCGAATCCTTTCCTTCGTTTCCCTGCCTCGGGCTAGCCAGCCTCGAGACATAAAGTCGGCTGGATCCGCACCCCAGGCCATAGCCTTCCTGGGGGCTGGTCAGGAGGACCAGGACCATGGAGTCGGAACATACTTCTGGACCGGAACCCCGAACCACGTGACATCCACATCTTAAGTACCCTCTCCCAGAAAGCACAGCAAGAGTGACCCTCCTACTGGGTTGGAGAGAAAGTAACCTTAAAGCACCCAACCAGACTGTGGATCAAAAAATTAAAAAGAAACAGAAATATAATAGAGATTTGGGCGACTACGAGTCGTTATTGGTTTTCGAATGGCAAAAGAAACTATTGGCGGAAAAGGGGGACGGTACCAATGTCGCTATGGAAGTAGCACCATCTGGTTCCAACCTTGGGGCCAACCAATATTTGGGTCCACCTTATCTTCCAATTGTTCCAGGGGGGGGCCAAAATAGCTCCCCAAATGGTGTTACACGACCATCCAATCAGAGGGGAAGAGGGGCTCGCCCTTCTTCTTCTTCTAATACTGGTAGAGGAGGAGGAGGTCCCCCTTTTTACTACAATCAAAATAGGGGGCCAACAGGTCCCTATAATGGGGCTCCGATGGGTAGACCTTCCGGACAAGGTCAACCGAGGGGTCCCCAACGCAATCGAGGTCGGGGGCGGAGTCAAGGTACCCCTAGGGGACAAGTCTCCAACCCCAATTTGAGGTATGCGGATAACTTTGTATCAGGGCATAACTATCCTTCTGATCAGGGTTATGGTCCAACACAGTCTTCTGTTTATAACTATGGCCCATCCGGTCACTTTGGTGACCAACGGGTAATACATTATGATAGTAATTTGGTACCGGATTACAACATTCCAGTATATAATCAGTATTTTCCATTGAGAGATCATGTGGATTCTAACGAGGGTTTCTGCGACCCTCCTTTGGGACCACAAAACAATGCCCACATTAATAGTGGGCATTCCGGTTTTGAACAGGTGGGTCATCAGGATCCCAGAAATACCATGGTATACCCACAACAAAATTGGGGTTTTCCCAAAACCGGTCAAGGAGTAAAAAGAATAGTCGAGCTCCGAGAGGAACTAGAGGGGGGAGGCGCAGGAAGTCCAAAAAGAGCAAGGACATAGCGGGCACAGGTATTTTTAATCTAAGTTCCCATGTATTAACAAGTTTGGAAGTGGATGTTTTGGATAGGGGCTTAAAATTTGCCCCTGTTCATAACATTAACAAATTTCAAACTTACATGGATTTGCAAAAATATGTACGCAAACTCAATGTACAGCGGTACATGGCCTCTAATTCATATAATCCACCTAGAGCCCTATTATCTACCTTTACTCATTCTGGCCTCGCGAATGCTTCTACATTCAACCCGCCAGGACAATTAGCTCCATCTCTAAAGGTGTTCAGGGATCTTGCTCTTAGAGATCTAGAGGCTATGCGGGTTCGACAGGTGAAAAATAAGGAGAGCATAGACAAGGGCATTGAATCCCTCTGTACCAATCATAACTTAGTCATCCGTCCAGCTGACAAGGGAGGGGGATTGTCGTTTTAAATAAGGATGACTATTTGATAGAGATGCGTCGCATTTTAGGGGACACCACCACTTATACTCCACTACATTATAATCCCAACGAAAAGTACAGGAAGGAGTTGGAATATATTGTTAGTATGGGTTTTGCCAATTCGATTTTAAATAGGAAGGAAAAAGCTTTTTTGGTGCCTCGTGCTCCTAGAGTACCGATTATGTATTACTTACCAAAGATACATAAAAATGTTTCTTGCCCCCCGGGTCGCCCTATCGTGAGTGGAATTGACTCAGTTACGTCCCGGGTGGGCAAGTACATTGATTTTTATCTCCAACCCCTAGTACGCTCTATTCCTTCCTATTTGAAGGATACAAGGGATGTCATTAATCTTTTGTCTCAGTATAAACCAAAAGTAGGGATGTGGCTGGTAACAGCCGACGTCACCTCACTTTACACCGTGATACCTCATAATCTGGGTCTAGAGGCTGTTCGTTGTTTCCTTGAAAGGGGGTCTAATCTCCCACAGGAGCAGATTGATTTTATTATGGTTCTTCTAAATTATGCAGCAACACATAATTTTTTTTGGTTTGACGGACATTTTTATCGTCAGGATAAGGGAGTTGCAATGGGGGCTAAATATGCCCCCAGCTTGGCTAATCTCTTCATGGCCAAGTGGGAGGAGGACGTCATCTATGCTGAACCCAGGTCAGAGGTTATCCTCTGGGTTCGATATATAGATGACGTCCTCCTCCTTTGGGATGGTGACCTACCTGCCCTCTCTGAGTATATGGACTTCTTGAATACTAATGACAGAGGGATACATTTCAGTTATGAAGCGAGTTTAGAACAAATTCATTTTTTGGATCTGGTCATTTCTGCTAAAGAAGATAGGTTTATCACCTCCACCTACTTTAAACCTACAGACAGAAATGCTTACATACCCCGAGACAGCTGCCATCACAAATCATGGCTTAACTCAGTTCCAAAAAGCCAATACCTCAGAATTAAACGCAATTGTTCAGAGGATAGTACCTTTTTGACACAAGCGGATGTCCTCACTAAGAGGTTTCTGGATAAGGGGTATAGTCCTGAATTCCTTAAGGACGCTTTAGGCCAGGTTATTGGCACCAACCGTGGAGACTTATTGGAGGCCAGAAAGAACAATCAGGGGGATGTTGGTTCTTACAGATGTCCTTTTATTACTACCTTCTCGCGCCAACATTTTAGCGTAAAGAACATTATGAATAAATATTGGCACATCTTAAAGAATGATAGGGTTTTAGGTGCCATCTTACCTGACAAACCAAAGGTTGTCTTTAACCACTTGCTTACTGGGCACTTAAACCCCCCTCAGTCCCAGACCAATTTTCAGCTTTCAGCGCTGATGCACTTTGAATGACAATTGCGCGGGCATACAACACTGTACCCAAATGAAATTTTTATCATTTTTTTCCCACAAATAGAGCTTTCTTTTGGTGGTATTTAGTTACAGCTCGGAGTTTTATTTTTTGCTAAACAAACAAAAAAAGATGCAAAAAAAAAAAAATCATGTTTTAATAGTTTGTTATAAAATTTTGCAAACGGGTCATTTTTCTCCTTCATTGAAGTGCGCTGATAAGGCGGCACTGATAGGCTGCATTGGTGGGCACTGATGGGCTGCATTGGTGGGCACTGATAGGCTGCATTGGTGGGCACTGATAGGCTGCACTGGTGGGCACTGATAGGCATAGTTAAGGCGGCACTAATAGGCACAGATAAGGCGGCACCGATGGGCACAGATAAGGCGGCACTGATGGGCAAAGATGGGCACAGATAAGATGGCACGGATGGGTGGCACGGATAAGTGGCACGGATGGGTGGCACGGATGGGCACTGATAGGTACCACAGATAGATGGGACTGATGGGCACTGATAGGTGGCACTGATAGGTGGCTCTGATAGGTGGCACTGCTGGGCACTGATGGGCGGCACTGCTGGGCACTGATGGGCGGCACTGCTGGGCACTGATGGGCGGCACTGGGGTGCAGCACCTTTGAGGCAGATTGGGTGGCACTGTGGGTGGCACTGTGGGTGGCACTGTGGGGTGGCACTGTGGGTGGCACTGTGGGTGGCACTGTGGGCACTATGGGCACAGACGGGGGGCACTTACTTTTACTTTTAGTTATTCTTCAGGATGGCACTGCGGGAGGCAGGTGGGCACTGGCAGGTGGCATGTGGTGCCTTGCATTGCCGGTGATCGGCTTTTTTTTTTTCTGACAGCGCGAGGAGGAATAATAGCCGATTACCGGCTCCGTTCTATCACATGATCAGCTGTCATTGGCTGACAGCTGATCACGTGATAAGGGGATCGACCCCTTACACGGATCGGTGATCAGGCGAGTCTCACGGACTCGCCGATCACAGAGCGCGCCGCGCGCGCCCCTAAGGGGGCGCGCAGGCCGCTCGTAACCGGGACGACGCCAATAGACGTAGTCCCGGAAATCTAGGTCCGCGCTAATGCCGTCATTCGGCAATAGCGCGGTACCCAAGTGGTTAAAGGTGTACCTAACCTTAGAGACAAACTGGCCCCTAACGTTGTAAACCCCCCGAGGGAGAGAACAAATCTGTTCTCGGAGCTAAAGGGGTACTATCAATGTAGAAGATGTCAGGTGTGCCAGCTTAACAAATGTACTATGAGAAGAACTACTAGTTTTTCGTCTACCTGTACCTCCAAAACTTTCTCTATAGATTCCTTTATCACCTGTTCCACTACAGGTGTTGTTTGTTTGCTCCAATGTCCGTGCGGCCTACAATATGTGGGCCGGACCAAAAGACCTCTTCAGGTCCGGATTAATGAGCACATAAGCAACATCAGGAAAGGGTTTACTAAACATTCAGTCTCCAAGCATTATCTATCTGTTCATAATAGGGATCCTTCAGATACTCTTTTTCTTGGCATAGACAAATACAGGCCTAACTGGAGAGGTAGTTGCTTGGTCCGTAGTATCTCCAGGTTGGAGATGGCCTGGGTACACAAATTAAAGAGCTACACCCCTTTTGGGTTAAATATTGATGTCGACGTCAATTGTTTTATTGACAACTCTTAAATATTGTGTACCTTTTTACCCCCCCTGTTTATTAAAGATGATTCCGTCATTCCAATCTAATTTTTATATTTTTGTTTTTTGAATTTTTGAACTTAGGTATCAATTTTGGGAGTCATGTATGGCTCTATGTTGCATATAGTTCTTAGCCCTTGGGCGGAATTTGGTTTATTGTCCAGTTTACCTTGTTGTAATTACTGACATAGTGCAACTTAATTTTAATTTTGTTATGGCCACTTATTTAATATAAGATATATTTACAGTCTGATTTTCAGGTTGGATATTTTTATGTGGCCAAATTTATTTAAGGGGTCTTTTCAGGTCTTTATATCCTGATGTTATGTATGTTAGTATTGTCTATACATATATTTATGGTTCCGTGACTAGGACGTATTTATGGATGTAATACATACAAATAATTTTTCTCTTTTTTATATTTTATTTTATATTTTTTATTTATTATTTTTGCTACATGGGCATCAGAGCTGTTTGTAGCTCAAAACTGTTTTATAAGAGCTGTACAGGTATGGTTTGGCCCTTGGAATTGAGCAGAATACACATGTGGTTAAATTATCTGCTCACTTGTTTTATTTAGTTTAAATGTTGCCCCTTTTGGGTTTTTCCTTATGAAATCCTTCCCGGGGCGGCCACATTTACATTATAGTAATTTTGTTTTTGCCACATATCTATGGGCAAAAATTATCTTTATATTTTTATATCTTTTATTAAATGTATATTTTGGGTTACATTCTCCTCAGTGGAATTATGGAGTCTCAACTTATATTTTATTTTTCTCTAACCTTTGCGTGCTAAATCCATGTAATTCATGTGGTGGCCGCTTCTGGCAGCACTAGCCATTGTTAATTTCCCTAAACCAATATGGCGTTTTCTGTCTCGGCCTCGGGGTCAAACCGAGGCATGGTTTAATGTTTGTATTATATAAGCGGTGCATCAGGACGCCGCCCGTACCCCTTGACCACGTCCTATCGTGACGAAACGCGTAGGGAGGAGGAGCGACGTCCTGACGCCACCATCTCGTGTTGTATGTTTTCGGTGTAACGGGCGCTAACCGAGACCGGCCGGCTCGGTTTTTGCTGTAACGATCGTTTTAATCTTCATTTCTGTAAGTGCGCATTTGTCTCTTACGTTCGATTAAAGTTATTTTTGGGTTTTACACTATTGTGAGTCTCATTGCCTTTTATGTAAATCCACGAACGGGAGTGTATCGAGAGACGAGCGGGCTCTGAAGTCCCTTACATTTCATCCGTGTAGGCCCTGGACTGGGGAATCAGTCAACTGCTTTATATGGTTCTCTGTAATAAGGAACCATTCGTTTCTGGTAAGCGGCAATAATATCATTGGTGGAGGCTGAGCACAAGTCACGTTCGTGTTGGATATTTCTACTGTCACTACTTCACTGTGGGAAACCTTGCAAATAGAGACTGTATATGGACTTTTTGAACATTGTTCCATTCTCATTATGTTCTCAAACAATTTCCATATTCATGTTTCACTAATGTTATGAGATAACGGACCATTGGATGTCACATTGTTTCACTATTGTTTTAAGACAACAGATTTTTGGATGTTATATTGTTTTTTTGCAGGTTCACCTTATATGAATATTACTTAAGGTATTTTTTATTTTCACCACATATACTTTCTGATACCCAATACGATTTCAATCTTTAGGTATCATTGGTGTAATATATTCTTTTTATACGTTTGGGTTTTGTTAGCAGAGTTTTGCTTGCATTATTCCACATTTATTTGATTATTCACTCCTATTAAGGGTATTCTTTGTATAACCACACTAAGAAGTATCTGCTATTTTCACTGATTTAGTATTTTCTATCTTTATTAGATAGTCCTTTTTTGTCGCATTCTAATCCCTTTCTGGCATGCGACAAATACACCACTAAGTTCAAACTTTTTTGTGAGCTGTTTCACATGGGTATATTTTTTAAATTTTTTTAGTTCAGTTATTTTTTGTAGCGCAACCCACTCCTTTTTTCTCTTATGCCAAATGTAGTATAACATTTGGGTTGCTGCTCCTTTCTTTAGTTTTTTGTTTAATTTCTTTTGTCAAGCGCGGCGTTCCTCTGTTTTCCATGTGGTTCCATGCCTGCCAGAAGAGACAGTGCACCCTATGGCCAGGCTGAACACCCTATAGTCCAGTCAGACTGATGCTTAGGTCAAAATTTGGAACAATTATACCCAAACCAAACTGCAGTTTAGGTGTAACTTTAAATGTCAAAACATATAGCGCATGCTCTTCAGGAGCCGGCGCTACACAATGTTAAGGCAGACAATACAATTACAATTATCATGTTTCACATGCCTTGTGATATGCCTTTAAATATTATATGTATTATTCTGTTCCTGGTTCCTCCCCTTCCTATATCTCAGCTTATTCTGTTTAGTTAGCCCCACCCTTTTCCCAGTAATCCATTTCTGCACACATGTGGACTGGATCACATTATGATCTTTTGACCTATCCGATGTTCATTGTTGTAAGATCCTCACAGTGTTTTGGATTAAACTTCACAAGGTCAACAAGGTATCGTCTGGATTGAGTCACTGTCTGTTTATCCAAATAAGATTGGGGTTATCGACATCTCAACACAATTAACTGTAAGTTACAGAGATCACACTTTCAATGCTTAGATTGGAGAGACAGAACAGTCAAAACATTGTTAGAAAAGATCAGTCAATACATCCTTAGGAAAATCAATCAAAAGATCTCATCCTTGCTAGCTCGGACCACTGTGAGATATTATATGGACACTGGATATATCAGCTATCAGACAGTGCAGCCATTATTACACAAGCCTGTATGTGTCTGCAAGCAAGTCTCAGCATAGTACTCATCAGCCACAGGACAATATTACTGCTGTGAACGTTCATACAAACAGCCTATACAAGGGGTGGCCAACCAGACGAAGACCAAGAGCCACATTTTTTACCGAGTTACCGCAACCACATCATACGCATGGGCACACATGAACATCACCCCATCCCTTCCTCATACACATACTTTTGCTCAGCTGGATTTATTGTAAATGTCACACACTGTTTTAACACTACAAAGACCACAGGTCAGTAATCTTCCTTTGAAAGTACATCCATGTGACAGAAGACAGCAGCTCATCTAATTTCCAAAATACAAATTGTCTTACAAACAGTGAACTGGTCAGGATAACAATAAACAGTTAATGGGTCTTCTAGCCTGAACTAGCAGTAAATTCTTCCAAAAAACATCACAGAAAGCATGCAGCACACACAGAGCTCTGGATAAATAAGTGAAAAGCTGAAATGGTTAACAGCCAGCAGTGTGTCACACTATCAACAGACAGAGAATGTGCTGAGCAGATCTTATCAGTGTTCAGGTGAAACATTATTAAAAAAAAAAAAAAGTCCAGAGCAAGACAGAGGGAGAAGGGAGGACAGATCAGTAACCTGCACACTTGTGGCCATACCTTTTTGTATCTCATCGGCTTCAGATACAGCGTGTTTCTCCTTCCTCTGCCCCCCTTCAGCCTCACTCCAGCGCCTATGTATTCAGATGTGGCGGGCTGGGGAACACTACACGCTGATTGGCTGTTGATGTGTGGGAGGAGCGGAGGAGTGCAGAGACTCGGGCTGCCTGTCACCGCAATGAAACAGCCCGAACCAGCCCGAAGAGCCGCAGGAAACCGATCAAAGAGCCGCATGCGGCTCGAGAGCCGCGAGTTGGCCACCCCTGGCCTATACACTGCCTTTGTATGCATCAGTACATGGCTTTTTGTCTGTGTAATCTTATAAGAAAGTCAGAGTAAACCTTTCTTAAACTGCAGCCTAAGAAGCCTGATCTCAGACACAGCAAATTGATACATTTATCTGCTGCTGGAAAACTGTACTATAAACCCCTCCTTGTTAACAAGATGTTTCAGCAAGACAATATGCAATCTGGGGATGCACAGCCAGGTTTAGTATTCCTTCCAGATGAGGAATTAAACCCTGAATCAAACCAAAGGGAAAAACGCTTAACAAAACCAATCTGGAAAGTGCAAGAGAATCTTAAAACTGACAAAGAAGAACTGCTGTTTAATATAAATGACTTATAGTCTAATGCTGTTAAATGCATGTCTGCTCTCTCCCAACAATCTCATGAGCCATTACAACTAGAGCACCCTATCAAACAATTGAATGTTGCTTATGAGAGTTATCAAAGACTGTGTGTTAAATATACTGATCTCTTAAAGCGGTACAACACCCAAGGGTCATTGGAAGAATTAAAGGGATTTGAGGAGCTCAATCTTGAAAGAGACAATTTAATGGTGCAAACAAAGACAAAGGCAGAAGTGAGAATAACACAGCTTCATGAATCCAGATCTTATCACTCTGCATCTACTAGGCACTCCACAAGATCTTCCAAATCCCTACAATAAAGATCTTCTGCACTCAGTCAACAACTCATAAAGGCCCGTGCAGATGCTGAAGCTTCTAAAATTCAGGCAGCTTTCGCCCCAAATGAAAGCAGAGAAAGAAACTGAAGCTGCACGCCAGAAAGCAGAGAAAGAAGCTGAAGCCGCACGCCAGAAAGCTAAGAACGAAGCTGAAGCAGCACAACAGAAAGCAGAGAACGAAGCTGAAGCTGCACACCAGAAAGCAGAAATGGATGTTTTGGAAAAACAATGTGAGCATGCCACAGCCATGGCAAGGTTAAGGGTCTTAGAACAAGCCGCTAGTGAAAGCGAAAGAGACAACAGTTGCAGGCACTCAGTTGTATCTTATGCCTTTGATTCTTCACATACCTCTCCAGAACATCAACTCCCTGTCACAGCAACCAACGCACTCAAAGTCTCTTATCTGTACCTCAAGACAATTTGCCTTTATATCTTCCAGTACATCAGACTGCAGCATCTCAGCAAGCAGCAGACACTGGTATGCATATAACAGACCCTACTTTGGCATTAACAAAGTACCTCCTGGTAAGCACATTAATCTACAGCTACCAACCAACATGTCAATGAACTTTAAGCCAGTTCTAGCATTGAATGCCTTTGCACCAACATATGTTCCCAAGTCACTTAATGTCAATGAATCAGCCATCACAACTAGCTCTGTTCCACCTGCAGTCATGCATCTAAAGTCTGAGAACACGAACATGTAACAGTTTGCTAAATACATGCTCTGCAGAGAGCTCACTAAGACAGGCCTCACCAAGTTTGATGACAAGCCTGAAAATTGCAGAGGCTGAAAACCCACCTTTAAGGCCAATATGAGTGACCCTGACATCAATGCCACATAGGAATTAGATATGCTCATCTTATAGCTAGGTCCCGAGTATACTGAACGCATCAAGGGGCTCAAAGCAGTTCACATCGACATCCCCACTGCGGGCCTTAATGGGGCTTGGGACAGACTTTAACGTACCTTTGGCAGCCCAGAGGCCATTGAAGAAGCCTTATTCAAAAGGTTGCAAAGCTTCCCAAATATTTCTTCTAGAGACAATCTTAAAGCGGGATTCCACCCTAAAGTGGAACCTCCGCTGTTCGGATCCCTCCCCCCCTCCGGTGTCACAATTGACACCTTTCAGGGGGGAGGGGGGTGGAGATACCTGTCAAAGACAGGTATTTTCACCCACTTCCGGGCATAGACTCCCGTGGGAGTCTACGCCATTTCCTGCCCTGCCGCGCTGTCTGCTGGGACACACACGGGTCCCAGTGACAGCGCGGAGATTTCCTATTGTGCGGCGCGGCTCGTGCATGCGCAGTAGGGAACCGGGAAGTGAAGCCGATTCGCTTCACTTCCTGATTCCCTCACCTAGAATGGTGACTGCAGCAGCCGAGAGCCGAGCGATCGATCGGCTTCGGCTGCCGGCATCGCTGGAACCCGGGACAGGTGAGTGTCCATTTATTAAAAGTCAGCAGCTGTAGTATTTATAGCTGCTGGCTTTTAATATTTTTTTTTGGTGGAATCCCTCTTTAAGTTTCAAAAACTCAGCGATGTTCTATTAGAGCTTCAACTTGCTAAGGCGGACATCAACTTACCTAGTCTCAGTTACGGTGACACCGCTCGTGGCATCGACCCTATTGTTTTCAAGCTACCATATGGTATTCAAGAAAAATGGGCAGTGCTTGGATCAAAGTATAAGGAAACTCATAAAGTTGCCTTTCCTCCTGTTTCCTACTTCTGCAAGTTCATCAAAAGAATTGCAGACACTAAGAATGACCCAAATGTATCCTATGGTGACTGTAAATCTCTCAGTTCACCCTCTCCAAGACCTATGAACACACGGATGACACACAGAAACCATAGAGGTCCAGTGTTCGTGAAAAGGACTAATGTTCTACCTGCACCAGCTACAGTTCTCAAAAAGACTGATCAAGTCAAGAAAATTAAGAACCCAAATCGCCAATGTCCGATACATGACAAACCACATCCACTTAAGAAATGTATTGGCTTCAGAAAGAAAACTCTACAAGAATGTAAGTAACTTTTAAAGAAATTTGGAGTTTGCTACAAATGCTGTGCCTCCACAGAACACCTTGCAAAGGACTGTAAAGCTATCATCAAATGTATAGAGTGTGACAGTGATGACCATGTGCAAGCTCTTCATCAATATCCGCACAACCCTACTACAGTCACAAACAATCTTCCTGAGGCAAAGCAAGGCGGGGAACACACAGACCAAACAGCACCTTCCACCTCAGTGTTCATTACATGTACAGAAGTCTGTGGAGAAGGACTATGATAAATCCTGTGCAAAGATTTGCTTGCCTCGTGTATACCCCAAAGGTCAACCTGAAAAGGCCATAAGACTGTATACTATTCTGGATGAGCAGAGCAACAGATCTCTTGCAAGAACACCATTGTTTGAATTGTTGAACATAACAGGAGATGCTCTAACTTATACCCTGAGCACTTGTGCCCGCACTACAGAAGTCTTAGGTTGGAGAGCCAGCGGTCTTGTAGTTGCTCCCCTTAATGACAATGTGGAAATATTCTTGCCCTCTATCACTGAGTGCAACCAAATCCCAACCAACAAAGAGGAGATCCCTACTCCTGAAGCTGCCTTTCATCATTCTCACTTGAAGAACATAGCTGACCAAATACCAGCCCTCGACAAAAGTGCTGATATCCTGCTGTTACTTGGCCGCAACATCTTAAGAGTGAACAAGGTTCGTCAGCAAATCAATGGTCCACATGATGCACTATACACTCAGTTTCTGGATCTAGGCTGGGTCATCATAGGCAATGTCTATCGCGACAAAGGCAAAAGGTCTCTTCCTTTAAAACACACATCCTGTCAAACAGACGGACTACTTGTTCTGCACAATGACCACATCAATATAATGTGAAAGATAGACTGTTTGAAAAAGTTGTATAAGGGCACATCATACAAGATGATAAGAAAGCCCTTAATGTCTGGGATGACGACAACGGCAACACAGTGTTTGAGGTAACCACTAAAGACAATGAGTTGGCAGCTACCATGGAAGACAACGAATTATTGAAAACCATGAGTAAAGAGTTCTACCAAGATGATTCCAACAGTTGGGCAGCACCTCTACCATTTTGTACCCCAAGAAAGAGACTACCAAATAACAGAGTGGAACGCATTAGGAAGTTCTCCAAGCCTGAACAATGGCACTATGTTCCCACTAACCTCAACCCTGCTGATCTCGGCAGTCATGCAGTACCTCTTACTGCATTTATGGACACATCATGGCTATCGCCACCAGTACTCTTGAATGATAAACTCATCTCAAGTTCTACAGACTCTCATCGCAACCATTGGCCTATGGGTCTTATTACAAAGACTATGCCAAGCATTGACAGAAAAGTACGGAAAGTAGAAGTTAAAATAATGAAAGAAGGTTCTGCACACTTTTACTTCAGGCCTATAAAGGAACTAGTACTTCTTTTGCCCAAAGAAGAAAAGTCATCATCTTGATTCAAAGGGAGGTACGAAGGATTGATGCATGTTGTTGCCTTCCCCTCTGAAGATGGATATTTCCTTGTCACAGCCTGGACATTCAAGACCAACATCTGCAAGTATGTGTTAATGTTTGCATTGTTTCCCTTGTTCATCCCTACCCTCTTGTTTTGCAGGTGTTCTTGGAAAGAACTTCAGTACTTATATTTGGACTTGGACTAAAGTTTGTTAATAATAGAAATCATACATTTCGATGGGGAGTGTCATGTTTCACATGCCTTGTGATATGTCTTTAGATGTTATATGTATTTTTCTGTTCCTGGTTCCTCCCCTTCCTGTATCTCAACTTATTCTGTATAGTTAGCCCCACCCTTCTCCCAGTAATCCATTTCTGCACACATGTGGACTGGATCACATTATGATCTTTTGACCTATCCGATGTTCATTGTTGTAAGATCCTCACAGTTTTTTGGATTAAACTTCACAAGGTCAACAAGGTGTCGTCTGGATTGAGTCACTGTCTGTTTATCCAAATAAGATTGGGGTTATCGACATCTCAACACAACTAACTGTATATTACAGAGATCACACTTTCAATGCTTAGATTGGAGAGACAGAACAGCAATACAATTCAATACTGGAGGAATCAGAGGGCCCTGCTCATTAAAGCAGAATTTTTAGCTGATTACAACAGTCTGCCATTTTTTCAGGATTTAGTTTTTTCTGCGGACCTTGATTTATACACAGATGCTGCCGGTTCTCTGGGCTTTGCAGCTATCTTTCGCACTCACTGGTGTTGTGGTTCATGGCCTCCATCTTGAGTAGCAAACAAAGCTACAAAGAACATAGTCTTATTAGAGCTTTTTCCAATCGTTGTGGCGATTGAAATCTGGGGGTATTATTTTGCCAATAAAAGATTCATTATTGATTCAGACAAAAAGGGTGTGATTTTTGGCATAAATTGCCTAACTTCCAAATTTATATATCATCTGGTTTTGTTATGTTTACGATTAAATATTTGGGTAAAAGCCAAATTTGTATCAGTAAGCAGAGTGTTATTGCTGACGCGTTCTCGCTTCTGGATGGCTTGTTTCAGACAAATTCTGACAGATGCGAACATAGACGGTTAGGCCTGTCCAAGTCATCTGTGGGACTTGATTTAACACCAGCTATATCTGCTATTAAAAATTCAGTTGCTCCTGGAACATGGACTGATAATTCAGTTGCATGGCAAAGGTGGCTCTTATTTAATAAAGACTTGGGTCTTTCAGGATACTCCTCTAACGAGCAATTGGCTTTAGCTTTTCCTCATTCCCTCATGCAACTAAAATTCTCTTTCAATCATATAATCAGACTTTTAGAGGGGGTTTCCTTTTTCCTAAAACTTCATAATTTACCTGTCTGTAATTGTTTTTTCTCTGTTTGGCAAGCTCTTAAGGGATATGGAAAAAACATGTAATGCCAGATAAAAGCGTTTGTGATTCAGAATAAGAAGCGTTGTTATTTCATTCAGCCTTTGTTCTGATTTTCTTTGCTGCACTCAGTATTTCCGAAATGTTGCCAAATAACAAAAAGAGCTTGTCTGGTTCAATGAGGTTTCTGTTTTTGATAGTAAGGTTCTTATTTTTATTAGTAGATCAAAAACCGATCAAGCTGGCAAATGTCGCTGTTCACTTTATATGCTTGTGGAGACTCCATTATTTGCCATCTTAGTGTGTTTAAAAATATCTCTCTTTTAGGCCTTCATACTCAGGTAATTTATTAGTACATTTGGATTTTTCCCCCTCTTGCAAAATTTCAATTTTCGGCAGTTTTTAAACGCCGCCTTTCTCATTTAAGGCTTTCTCATTTCAAATTTTCCCCTCATTCGTTTCAAATTGGAGCCACCACAGAAGCTGCTAGATTGGGCCTCGATAATGCTGTTATTATGAAGTTAGGTAATGGAAGTCGCAGAGATATGATCTTTATATTCGTTATAACTTTTTTCTTAGATTTTGTAGGTGTCAAGTCTTACCTATGGATAGTTGGACAATCCTATGTCTAATGGGCTCATAAACGAGCATCCCAGCGTTATTACACTTCCAATCTATCCTTTCCTTCAGATAATTTTCAAGTCCTTTGGAAAGGTATACGGGGTTTACAATGGACTAATCTTTTCTTTTACCTTTTTAGTTTATCTCAGTTATGGCCATCTCTATCCATCTTGATAATTCATCTAGGTGGAAATGACGTTGGTAAATCAAAAACACTAGACTTAATTTTTCTGATCAGATGGGATTTGCAGCGTCTCAAGCTCTCTTTTCCCAATACTTATATTGTATTCTCGGAGATCGTGTCTCGTCTTATCTGGTTATCTTCCCCTGAGGGTAAACCTTTTGAGAAGATTAAAAGAAGAGTCAGTCGATCCGTTGAGGAGTTCATGCCGCTGCTTTTTCCTTCCATCATGTAGATTTGGAAGGAGGCTTTCCTGGCTTGTACAGATAATATGGTGTTCATTTGTCTGATGTCAACATAGACTTTTTTTTTATGTATTAACAGAAAGTTTGGCATAGACATTTTTAACCTAGGCCTGCAGAATATAATTGAAATGGCCTCGGTTTTGGGGTAGGCCGGGTTTTTGTTTTCAACAAACCCCGGCTGATGGGGACTTTGCATAATTAATATTTTGCTTGTGTTCTATGACTGGGTGATACTTACATTTTTTTTATATATATTTATTTATGTTTTAATTAAGTTGAATGCATTCTATTTAATACTAATAAAGGTGCCACAGACATATTAATACCATATTGCTGTGTGTTTGTTTATTATTAGTATTATTAAATATTGGTATTGTTGGTTATAAGGCCTCATGCACACGGACGTTTTTACAGCCGCTTTTTTGAGCTTTTTTTGCAGCTTAAAAACGGCTGTCCATGTTAGTCTATGGCTTCATGCCCACCTAGGCGTTTTTGAGCTGCAAATGGCATAGGCGTTTTTAAGCTGTAAAAAAAAACCAGGACCAGTGCGTTCCGTGGCGTGGAGCTAGAGCTGTAAAAACGCGAATCGCGGGGCGTGGCCTAGCTGAGCTCAATGGCGGACGTGTAATAGGTGAGCTCCGGCACCTCGGGACGAACACTACCGCAGATTTGAGGTACATCCGTTGCTACATAGGCACGTATCATGGGAACGGCTTCTCGGACATCTTCAGCTTCACGTTCCCGCTCCCCGAGGGGAAACGCGACCGGACGAGAGCATAATATCCCGGAGATGTTCCGATCACAGAGGGGAAACATGGCGCCGTCGCGCCATGATTCCTCACAGGCCTCAAACACGCGCTCTCGCTCCCGCACTAATATCGTGCTCTCAGAGACTTCCTCGGACGTGACACCGGCTAATGCCAGTTCTCCAGACGGTCCACACTCGGAAACCTCTTCCGCAGCTATTAATATGAACGACCTCCGCACGATTGCCTCAGACATCAAGGATACATTATCGGCGGCCATTGCTGAACTACGCCTTGATCTTAAAATGCTATCGGACCGCATGCATACTGTGGAAAAGGTGACGGAATCACACGAATTGGACATTCGTCGCTCCACTAGGAAAATCGACAGCCATACCCTACAACTCAGGGATATGCAAAGGCACATGGAGGATTTGGACAACAGGGGGAGACGCCATAACCTTCGAGTCCGAGGCCTCCCTGAAGTCGTTGAAGGTGACCGTTTAACTCCCGCGATTTCGGCCATCTTTAACTCCGTGCTGGATAGGCCTTCACACACTGCCATTAGCATGGATCGGATAAACCGAGCGCTCAGACCCAAAGGCAGGGACACTGATCCCCCACGAGATGTAGTATGCTGCTTAACCGACTACCGACTTAAAGAAGACATATTGAAGGCTGCTAGACTTCAACAGCAAATCTCATATGAATCCGCCAATATACAGATATTCCAAGATCTTTCTGGTATCACCCTACAACACCGCAGAGATTTGAAGCCGCTTTTGGATGTGCTGAAATCTAGAGGTATTTTATACAAATGGAAATTTCCGTTCTGTCTTACCGCCTCTCATCTCGGACGTACGGCTCATCTTAAGGTACCAGAAGACCTGCCCAACTTTTGCGCTATACTGGACTTGCCTCCGATCGCAATCCCGAATTGGTATGCTAACTTTCGTCCGCTGATACCTAAACCTATGCTTCCTCCTGAAGACCTGATGGACACTCAAGCTACCCCGTATCGTAGGAGACGATCTACATCTCGATCCAGGGGGACCCGTCACTCTGGTACCATTACCAGAGATTACAGCCCAATTTCCTCTCCACGCTCACGTAGAGCACGAAGGGACTATTGATGTCTCAGATGTCTACATCCCTCACTTCATGCAGTACCTGAGCTTTGACGGCTGTTGTTTATACTGCTACCTTCGTTCTTCTGGACATGTCCTCTACTACTTGTTCGTTTGTCCTGATTGACGATACGTCTTACCTATATTGCCTCCTCCATCTGAAAACCTGGCAATGTGATGGATGCCGGCGGATTACATAGGCGGACGGATTTCGCTACCCACCCTACTTGTCCTCTATGAAGCTTTCGCATCTGACAAAATTCTTCCACGTTACGACAACTGGAACACATAGCGGATTTCAAAGGTTATACTTTCTACTTTCCACTAGATGTATATTATTTCTACAATTTATCTACACGGATCTTCGTCCGGATTGTTGCTGCGGCCTTACGATACTAAATTTGTCGTTCGTACCGTGTTGAAGAATCGTTTGGTACGATTATTTTTTGTTCAGCTACAGTTTTCTGACTTGTTTATTAAGTTTACTCTCCTGCTAGGTTTCTTTTTACGGCGGGCTAAGTATATACAGGCTGCAATAATATCTATGACACTTACTTGGTCCGAGAACCCTTTCTACATCTCAGGCAGCAAGCGTGCCACTACCCTGCCTACTCTGTTTCTGCATTATATCTACAGCCTGCAGGTTTCCATCTACTAAGTTTGTTAACAATGGCTAATAATATTTGTTGCTTTGTGATTTTATTCCACTCTTTAGGTATTCCCATGAGCCTAATCCTAATTTAACATCCCCTATATTTGATATGCTTTAATTTTTGTTTCCGTATGACTCAAAATATCTTCTAGACCTTAATTGCTCTGGTATCACCTCATTTTCTTTTTTGCTTACACGCCCTTATCGAAGAGATGCAGCATTACATGTTGCACAGACCTTAACGGTAACCCTCCTTAATTCGCTGTTATGCCTCTCCTCCTCTAATGTGCTAGCTTAGATCAACCTACACTCTTCCAGTAATCCATCTGTCCATTGCCCATTATACAGATTGTAACTCACCTGTTCACCTTTCCGAGTACTTATACTATCTATTATATCTGTGCTATATCCATGGATACACTAATGTGATAATCGCTGTTTACTTATCAAATCTCCATGTTACCCATTATATCTCATAAACATTGTGCCCGTCTCCTTAGTCCCGAGGGCCGTACCACCGTTTCTCTATATATTATATATTATATACTGTATAATACATATTTGTTACTTCGCAATTTTTTCTGCCAGTCCTCCATTGGGCTTTGTCCTGGTTAACCCCGCTGTGGGGTGGATAAGGGGTCACACATCTCTCCGGTGTGGGGTTCCCTGATTCTCCTTACACCGTCACCTACATTTTACCACCTGAAACAGTGGTATTTTACATTTTTTTTTTTTTTTTTTTTGTGTGTGTCTTTCCCCCCCGTATCTTTCCTTTTCCACAACCCCAATTTTACCCGATACCCTTGCAATATGGAGGCCCCAGTTTCCTCCACAAACACGCCTAGGGCTTTATCACAGACTGCCTCCCCTACTATCTGCTATTCCTTAAACATTAAAGGTCTAAATACCCCCGAAAAAAGATCACAATTGTTATATACACTGCACAAAGCTAAAGCACATATTGCCCTTATCCAAGAGACACATTTTCGTACTGACACAATCCCCAAACTCCAAAACGCCAATTATCCCCTAGTATATCATGCAACTAATGATGACGCTAAATCGAAAGGGGTATCTATACTAATTTCAAAATCCTGCCCTTTAATCGTGTCTGACGTGCTCTGTGATAAAAAAGGACGATATCTCTTCCTCAAAGGCAGCATCTACAACAGACAGGTGACTATAGCTAACATTTATGCCCCTAACTCTCACCAAGTTTCCTTTTTCAGAGAAACTCTCTCCCTACTTACGACATTCCAGACTGGACTCCTCATTGTAGGTGGAGATTTTAATGTTCCCCTAAATCCATCCCTTGATACCTCTAATGGCTCCTCTTGCATTACTTTCCGGGCATTAAGAGATATCAAATCACAACTCCAATTACTATCCTTGCATGATACTTGGCGCACACTTCATCCGACGGTTAAAGACTTCACTTTCTACTCGCCTCCGCATGACAAATATTCCCGGATAGATCATTTCTTTCTTTCACAAGCAGACATTGCCAGTTTGGAAAAGGCCACGATTGAACCGTTACTCCTCTCTGACCACAACCCTATAACAATCTCCCTTTTATTATCACAAGATCCTCCTCGATCCACTATATGGAGACTTGACGATTCTCTATTACTAGACACAGCCAATATTGCCGCACTTAAAGACTGCCTTTCTAATTATTTTACAGAAAACGCGACAGACGATGTGCCCCGTGCAGCCATTTGGGCGGCGCATAAATGTGTTGTCCGCGGCTTACTTATATCTATGGCTGCACGGAGACGTAAACTGAAGAAAGCACATTTAGATGAACTATACAAACGTATTCACTTGTTGGAAAGGGCTCATAAGCGCACACTGGCTGAATCGCATCTGGCTGAACTTACGGCAGTTAGAGCTGAGCTACTAGACGAACTACAAAAAACCTTGAAGCGCAAATTTGCTCTTACCCACAAATTGTTTTACGAATCGGGCAATAAAGCTGGTAAATTGTTAGCCAGAGCCCTTCAGAAGCGGAAAGCGTCCTATACTATCCATAAGATTGTTACTCCAGCTGGAGAATCCATTGTTGACTCTGATGCTATTGCAAAAAATTTTGTGACTTACTTTCACTCACTGTATAATCTACCACACCAACCACATACAGATATGACACACTCTAGAACAGACATTATATCTGATTTTCTTTCTAAATACGCGCCTCCTTCTCTAGACCCCATTACTACGACAACACTAGATGCCCCCCTTTCCTTGTCCGAAGCCACCCTTGCCCTCAAACAACTGAAAGCGGGCAAAAGCCCAGGCCCGGATGGCCTGTCTGCAGCTTATTATAAGTCCTTGTCTGAGGTATTGATTCCCCACTTTCTTGCATCATTTAATGACCTCTCAACATCCACTAGACCACTTACGGATTTACTCGAAGCACACATCACACTGATCCCCAAACCAGGTAAAGACGCCACACTGATCCCCAACTATCGCCCGATTTCCTTGCTTAATGTGGACATTAAATGGTATGCTAAGATTTTAGCTAATAGGATTTCCCCCCTACTTTCTGACATAGTTTCGACTGACCAAGTGGGCTTTATCCCTGGTAGAGAAGCCAGGGATAACACAACAAAAGCTCTGAACATTCACCATTGGCTGACTAACACAAAAAAGAAAGGCTTTTTTCTTTCGTTGGATGCGGAGAAGGCATTCGACAGAGTGGCGTGGGATTACATGCATCTTGTGCTCCAGCATCTTGGCCTTCCTCCGCGACTTCTGTCCATGATTGCGGTCCTCTACTCTACTCCCACGGCTAAAATAAGAGTTAATGGTCGTCTGTCGAATGCCTTCTCCGTCGCCAATGGTACCCGTCAGGGATGTCCACTATCCCCACTCATTTATGTTCTGACCCTTGAACCCCTTCTTCGAATGTTGAGAGATAATCCTGATGTACGTGGGATAGACATAAAGGGTAAATCATATAAAATTGCTGCGTACGCAGACGATATACTGCTTTTTCTTACAGACCCGATAATCACGATCCCAAACTTGTTGAGGAACCTGCAATCCTTCCAAACCCTCTCTAATTTAAAAATAAACTTCGAAAAATCGAAAGCGTTGAATATCACTTTATCGGATTCTGATTTAGCTCACTGCAAACGCAACTTCCCCTTCAGTTGGGAGCGTCAGGCCTTAACATATCTAGGTATAAACATCCCCTCTGATTTATCCAAATTATATGATCTAAATTTTGGCTCGATGCTTCTTAAAATTCAAGAAGACCTTGTTACCTGGCACAAAGGCCCATTTTCATGGTTTGGAAGGATTGCAATCCTCAAAATGAATATCCTTCCTAGACTATTATACCTCCTACAAACAATCCCTATTCTTCTTCCCAAACTTTTTTTCCGTGCATATAAACATATGTGCAGACAATTTATCTGGGGATACCGTGCCCCAAGACTAAGCTGGGCCAAACTAATTCTCCCCAAACATGATGGTGGCCTGGGTATACCAGATATACACAACTATTATCACGCTTGTCTGCTCACTAGAATTGTGGATTGGCATGTTCATCACCACAATAAAGCTTGGATTCACCTAGAACAAGACATGATTCCACTTCCTTTGACCAATCTCCCATGGATAGCTAACTCAGCACTCCCCATGCCGATCCGGACTCACCCCTTTATAGGCCCAACTATACAGGCTCTACACCGTACGAGTGCCACTCTCTGCGTTGACGGACTACTAGGGCCTATGACTCCTTTATCCTCTAACCCGGACTTTCCCCCCGGTATCTCAGGACATAGACCTCCTCACCAGACAGGGACTTACAGAACTTCTCAGTTCATAGAACACGGGGAGATTCTCTCATTCCCACATATGGTTTCTAAATTTCCAGAACTTCATTTACCATTTTTTAAATATCTCCAAATCAGGCACTTCCTTACTTCACAACCGCTGACACTCTGGAATAGGGAGCTTACCCCCTTTGAAACTTTATGCAATAGCTCCGAACCCCAAAAACACTTGATTTCCACCATCACTGCTTTACTTCACTCGGACACCAAAGCACAGGATAATGTTAAACTGCAATGGGATAATGACCTGTTAACTCCCTTGACCACTGACGATTGGCTGCGAACATATGAACATACACATAAGGGTACTTTAAACGTATCGGCGCAAGAGAACCGATATAAGATATACTCTAGATGGTATCGCACCCCTGAAAAAATACATAGATTATTTCCAGACATCCCCCCGACTTGTTGGAGATGTGACTCTGATATTGGTTCCTTTTTACATATTTGGTGGGACTGCCCAGTACTTCAACCGTTCTGGAGAGCAGTTCATGACAATGTAGTAAAGATCACGACATACTCTCCGAACTATTCACCAGCCCAATATCTCCTTCATCACACGCAGATTCCACAGAACAGCTATAGGAAGTCTCTTGCCTTACACATGATCAATGCCGCCACGATGTGCATCCCCAGACATTGGAAAACCGCTAAGATTCCTACCTTGACTGATTGGTTTAGACAAATCAATCATACTGAGGAAATGGAAAGACTTATACATCAAGCTCATGACACACACTCACGATTCAATCACACCTGGGCATGCTGGATACATTTCAAGCTATCCCCTACTTATACCGATACTCACCTACCACCCTCTTAATCGTCCTGAATAAACATTGGGATGCTTACATGATCTTGGTGTTTTTTGCTCTAGTCAGCTTTACTTCACTTTTCCTCCCCATTCATTCCTCCTCATCCCCCCCCATATGTTCTCTATTCGACTGAGCTCTAACTTTTATTATCCTTTAAATCTTTCTTTTAAAAACAAAAATGGTTTGTTCAGTTACAATGTTTTCCATCAAGTCTCCACACAAACTCCTCGGTTGTTCTACCGGGTGTGTTACTCTCATCCACAGTTAGTTCCCATATGGGGTGGATGATGTTACCAGAGACTTGATGCACGTTTCTAGGTTTACATTTTATCTCTTTTGACCTACACTGGGTTTTAGTAGCTACTGATGTTTGGGGTATTCATATCCTTCACTATTACGCCCACTACTCTTATGTCCTCGTCTTCTAAGCAACGTGATAGACAGTAGTGGACCTCATGTGATTCATTACCCCACTTATCTTGTTCAATTATTTGCTCTCTCCCCTTTTATAAACAATAGTTGATTCAGGTATGCTTCCTCACCAAATCTCTAGGCTTAAGTGTTACATTGAATATGTATTTGCATTGTATGTCTCTGAGATGATACATTGATGCTTATCTTTTTGCCTATGTATGCTCTGTTTGTTATATTTCAAAACCACAATAAACAATTTTGAAAAAAAAAAAAACGCGAATCGCGCAAAAACGCGCAAAAACGCGCATAAACGCGCAACATATTTTCTTTGTTTTCGGAGTGCTATAGCCAAGAGATGTGTTTCTTAAAAAATTCTTAAAAAATGCTACTTAACGCTAACGCTAAAAAACGCGCAAAAACAAGCAAAAACGCCAATGCAAAACGTGGTAAAAATTGCGTTTTTAACGAAGATTTTTCCAGGCGTCGGAGCTAGCTTTGCAGCCAGTTTTTTAAAACGTCCATGTGCATGAGCACTAAGTGTGCGGCCTACATTCCCATGTCACTTGTGCTGCTTTTTTTTGTAAACACTATCGGATTTTCTGGCGGGAAATGTGTGATGACAGGCTGTTGGCAGAAAATCCGCCCGTTTGTATGCTCCATCGGACAATTGTTGTCGTATCTTCTGCAGACAAATGTTGGATAGCAGGTTTTAAAATTTTACGCGGACAGATGTCTGTTGTAGGATTTTCTGAGCATGTGTACACAAGTCCGTCGGACAAAAGTCCAAAGTACAAACAAACAAACTCGGAAGCAAGGACGAGCCAGAAGCGGTCGATCTTATAAACTAGTTCATAATGGAGAATTAACATACGTGACGTGACAAATTCTGAAATCTAAAAATGCAGCGCACATTCTCTTCTTCTTTAATAGGATAATAATGAAGGTGCTTTGCTGGTGATACTGATGGAGTTATTGCAAACTAATTTTCAAAGGATTTTTGTTTCTTTCTTTCTATCTTTTTGATATCAAGAATAATATTATTATGGTTTTTTTTTTTGTTTTGTTTATTTGGGCAAGTTACCACAACACCATTATCCTGAAGGTTTTAAGATCAAAGATACAACTATGTTGGTGTCCCTTGTCAATTTTACATTGTATTTTTTTAATGTAACTGCCTACTCCCAAACTGTCATTTGAAGTAAAACACATGAGCAAGTATTATTCTTCGCAATTTTTTTACTGTGCATTAAAAATAAAACAAATAAAATTAGACATGCTATCTGCCAATAGAACTTAACCAAAAAGTACATTCTATGCATCCAAAAATATAGAAAATATACCAAATCAAATCATTATTATTCAACCAAAAAATAAAAGCCTTATGCATGTGTCCTGCTTCTTAATATAGGGGGTCAACAATGCCAAGAGTTGGTGAAAGCAGAGGTCCATCATCCGGAAAACATCTGGATTATTATCCTGGAGCTCCCGCAGCAAAGGCATATGACATAATTGGCCACGATTAATAAAGCAAGCAATTTTTGGTCCAAGAAATCCTCCTCCTCCTGTTCCCGGACTGGACTTGGGTCAAAGCAATAACTCCAAGGCCAATAATAAATAATACGTTATCTCCTCCGATTCCGCAACATGGCTGGTTGACGAACGTCCGTTCAGGAACGAAATGAAAAGCGCAAAATGAAAAGCGCAAATCAACACTCACCAGACTTCTAATAACACAAAATTAGTAGAAGGAGCCCAAAGGGTGGCGCTAAAGAGCTGAAAAACAACATAGTATGTCACTAGATTTGTATTTGTTGGCCAACAATTCCTACTGTTTGCATGCAAGACAAGTTTGGGCCAATGCCCTTCAGACAAAAGTCCACGGTTTTGTTGGCCAACAATCCGATCGTGTGTACGAGGCTTTAGGCTTTGAAGTCTGAAAATGAGAGAGAGAGAATGTAAACCTCTATCCCTTAGGGCACATTTACACTATGTGCTGCACTGACTTAAAGTGGATGTAAACCCACTCTCATCCTTTCTAAACTACTTCAATATTGGTTATCTAGTAGGATATAAATGCCTCCTGCATGTATACTTATCTGTCAAATGTCTCCCCTCTGTCTGCTATGAGACCAGAAAAGCTGCAGATTTTGTGGGTGGGTCTGTTTTCCAGGGCTCAGTGGGTGGAGTCGTGATGTCAGTAGACTCCCGCCCACCTCTACACTCCCCTTATCAACATACATTTTCTCCTGTGTATTTCTTACACTGCTATGATCACTAACATCCAGTCAAAACCCAGAAAAGTCCCCACACGACTTCAGCATGCCAAATCATGCTGAAGTAATGGAACAGCCAATCCTTGCAGAGCTGCAGAAGAAAGGAGTGCGGGTGGGAATTAATAATAAATAATGCATGTCTTAGGCTAGTGCACGAGATATGTAAATCACTTGTCAATCACAGCAAGGGGGAAGAATGCACAAAGATTTCACAGTTTGTCTGTTTTATTTCACTGAAAAAAGATATGAGGATTGCTCAGAGCTGGATTAACTCTTTGTGGCAAGACTGGGCACAGCTGATCTGAAATCCCATACTCTATATTGTGCCAGACAAAAAAAAAAAATGTCGGGTTTACATCCACTTTAATATGCACCACGTTAAGGAAGTGATTCATTTTCATATTTTCATCTTTTTTTTTTTTTTACAGGGCATCACTCTACGATGCACATATAGTTCACATCTGTGTGTTGTAGTGTGCTGAAACACACAAGCATTGAGGTGTGCTGGCAAGGTGCATTGGATGGCAATTAATATGGCACCATAACGCAGCCCACAGACATGCATTAATGTGCAATACTACACTGTATGAATGTAAATGGGTGCCTAAACCTGAATAGTTTTACAATCCAAAAGGCAGTGCTTCTGGAAAAGAAAACCATTTTATGTCCAGAGATGATACAACTGACAATCTAAAGTGTTTAAGTGGTTATAAACCCTTACAAACCACTTTGAACTACAGGTAAGCCTAGATTAAGGCTTACCTGTAGGTCCAAGAAATATCTCCCAAACCTATACGATTTAGGAGATATTTGCCCGAAGACAGGCACCGCTGTCTACGGCGCATGCGCCGTAGACAGCGGCGCGCAGGCGCACTGAGCGTGGCATCCTCGATGACGAAGATGGCGCGCAATGCCGCGCGTCTCAGCTCCCGTGCGCATGCGCGGGAATGACGTCATCGCGGCTTCGCCGAATGACAGCGGCGGAGCTGCGAGACCCCATCGAGAAGATGGATGCGCCGGACTACAGGGGACAGCGGTGACACATAATGGGCTACTATGCAATGCATAGTAGTCCATTATGCTTTGCCTTTGCAGGGAATGAAAGAGGAAGTAAACTCATCAGGGTTTACTTCCTCTTTAAGTCCCTCCTAGACAGACCATAAAAAGAGGGCAGTATCATAATCATATGTTTAAAAAAAACTTTTACATAAAAAAAAGGGATACAGTAATAACTATGAATGTAAGAAGGTCTGTTGATATATTATTAGGCCTCACATGGTGGCTGTTGAAAAAATGTAACAATTTTAAAACTGCAAAACAAGAATGAATCTACACTAAAAAAATTAACAAAACCAACATTTTTATTTCAATAAGGGGGAGCAGGTATTTTGCTCCTACTTTCGGGTATAGATTACTGAGCCACTCGCGGGTATCTACATCACTTCTGGTGCCTCCTCCACCCCCCCCCCCCCCCCCGCTGTCTTCTGGGAGACACACAGGTCCCAGAAGACAGCAGAGACCACTGGGATCGCGCAGCACGAATTGCGCATGCGCAGTAGGGAACCAGGAAACCACTTCCTGATTCCCTTACCGACGATGGCGGCGCCTCCACCTGAGAGGGACGGGTCGGCTTCAGGTGCCTACATCATGGGCGCCCTGGACAGGTAAGTGTCCTTATTTTAAAAGTCAGCAGCTGCAGTATTTGTAGATAAAACGTATGTCAAGGGTGCTCAGAATGTCAGGACCAGGCAGATAGTGTCTTTATTGGACGGATGAAGTGGTCTTCAAACACTTAGGGCTGCACTCAAAGAGGGGAGCAATCTCTAATAGAAAACAGATGAAAGGAAAAAGGTTTTTTCTTTCAGCTGCAGTATTTGTAGCTGCTGACTTTAAAAAAAATAAAAAATTAGGCGGGACTCCTCTTTTATGACCTGAGAACCCATGCCCCAAGCATGCATTGTCTTTGGCCCAACAACTATTCAATATGCTCATCTCTTGTTTACAGACAAAATATTTATTTTGAACCAAAGTCCAGATATCACAATATCCTGTCAAATGGTGCAGGCCACTAGATTTGACCTGGGGAATGCCAGTCATGCTCCTTGAATTTATCAGGTGGGGAAGGAACCAAAAACTGCTAGGCTGCAAATACAAAGAACAATCACTAACACTCAAAACTGTTTCTGAACATTCTGCAATATGTTTCTTTAAATATTGGTAACAGAGATAATATCACCATCATAAAGGACGCAATTTCAAATTAAACTTTGACATTTGTGTATATAGACAGATCTTTCAATTATTATATGCTACTCACCACATTGCCACTTAGTGTATAGTAGAGGGTATCCTGGTCAGCATCTTCAGCTTCAATCGCATTACCTATTGAACTGTTAACTTGCAGAGCCTTAAGAAATATTACATGTGTTATATATTTGAACTTGAAAGAGATAAACAAAAATATTGCCAATGGTATATCTACTTTGTATCGCAGTAATAAACCTGATGACAATAATTCTAAATACCTACAGCTCATGAAATCAGTATTTAACAATGTTATGTAATAATATTACCAGGACCTCCAGTAATACCTGATCTGGAATAAGCTTGCAATTTATCTCTCAGTTGAGAGAGATGAATACATTCTTGACATTGCTGTCCGCATGTGTGAAAGGGGCCTAAGAGGAACATACTGGCAAGATGATGTCATCAGTCTGCTGCAGACCAGAGGAAGCATTTTTCCAGGCTTTTGTCTGAGTAAGAGTACAGAGTACTGAGTTACAGAGTAAACACTCTGTTCAGTGCATTTTTTTCTGTTCCGGCAGGATAGAAGGCAAAAGGTAAGAGGGCTAATCTTTATGAAACTTTCATGGATTTTTATACTGGCTGGTCACAGGGTGAAAAGCAACTGAAAGATTGGGCTGTATTGGTGGGATGGACTGTTACACGAGCTAGTCACACATCAGGAGTAAGCAGACCCACACTAGAAGGATTAGGACCCCCCTACTTGCTGAAACTTTGCAGAGGCTTCCAGAAGAATGGGAGAGAGGTTAGGAGCAGCTACCTGAAATATTATTGAGGACCTCAACCAATCCTTGTACAAATGGACTGGCAGGGGAGGGGACCTCTTAAATACTCTCGGTTAGGCCAGCAGGGTCAGTGGATTTTGGATGGAAGTTGGAGATGGCATGCTAAGGAGGCTGTTGGTGGGCCCTTGCGGGTAAACCCCTAGCCTGGGGGGGGGGGGGGTGACCTTGGACCTGGGGCTTGGGTGCAGGAGGGATCCTCTCACACCGCAACTGAATGTGAACTACAGTGAATGGAAAACACTGATTTTACTGTGTGTGTTCAGGATGCATTAAAAAAATGCACCTGAGAGCATCTGGTGAAAACAAGCCCTGAAAAGGCATTCCTGATAACATCCTTTATAAATTGTGTTACAATGAGGGTTGCTTATTAGGTATTGTGTACTGGCAATGGGATTTATATAGGAGAATACATTCAAGACATACCATAGATACAACATTAACATTAATTAAAAGTAAAAAAGGGCAGGTTGCTTAGTTTTTATAAAAATATCATAAAACTTTTCCAAAATAATTAACAGTGGAAGAGGCTGAGGCTTATATTACCCCAGCAGGTAATATTTTAATGAAAGCTGCAGATTTAAAAATATTGAAAATTATTATTAACAGTACATTACCATATTAAAACGCATATATTATCTTAGTCATTGCGTTCACTTATACTTTTAAGCCTAGAAATCTTTCCAGACAAGAAGTGAATTGAAATCTCCACAATAGGTCTCTCCAAAATAGTTCACTTAAACTGATTTCTTGAATAAAACTTTTCTGATCTCTCCTTGTGAAACTGTGGCCAATTAAAAGTGTTTAAGCACTCTGTATGGAGTCAGTACAATATTTGCTGAATGTATAAAGCGCATGAAGGTAAAATACCCCGAGCCTTTAGAACCAATTTAACACTTTCTACCATGATGTAATCATTATTATTATATTATTATATAATCATAACACTAAGTACTCATTTTTTATAAAACGATGTATTCATTTCCTATTCTATTCTATAACACTACATTTAGACATGAACACCCATTTATATGTGAGATTAGACTACTAAAGTTTTTTTTTGTAATTTAAGCTATTAATAAAACAATTTTTTAATTTTTAATTACATACCTCTGAGATGGTAAAACTGTAATTCTCCTGCTTGAATTTTGGTTCATTATCATTTATATTAAGTATCTCCACAATTAGGACTTCTCTGCCCGCCTAAAATTCCAACAAATTTAAGAGGTGTTAACATGAGTTCTACAACTTCTATAATAGTAAAACATTGTAGATTGATAAACAATGCAAGTGCAGAGTTAATTATTAAAATGTACAATGAAAATGCTGCTGCAAATAACATTCAGTTGATTTTCTGTTGTCAGGCTATATCCAATTTCTTTCACATTGCCGTTGTCTATAGTGGGTCCACACATACACAGATAACAAAAGACCAGCCAGGCGCCTAGGAGGCACACTGCACACGGCACTCAAACTCAAAGTCAATGCTTGTCTCCAATGCTGTCACCAGCCTAGAAGACAATTGACCCAAAGGGTCTATGAATATACAAGAGTATATAAGAGTATTATAAGATACAGCCACAAATAAAAGTGTATACACACTGGGTATGGGTAGGTTAGAACTGTAAATAAACGTCTGTCACTGGTAAGTATGCTGCTGATTGCCATGAAAGGGAAAACTCCAACTGTACAACAATAAAAGTGTGGGTTAAGAGACTAATACCAGATTTTAGTATCACCATCAAACCTTTATTTAATGCCAAATAGTAATACTCACAAGTGTAAATATCATGAGTGGAGAGCAATGAATAGAATTGGGACAGAAGATGCTGGAACCTCCAAACTCCACAACCACAAGAAAAGGAGGGATGATGAGCAGCATTGAAACCACTGCAAACAAGCCTGGCTTGGCAGCAGATGAGCTGCAGGTGTCCTTCACCCCAATCATACTGGCCCCTTTATGACATCACCACTGGAGTGTGGGCAGTAGGACGTGAAAGCATTATGCAGCTTGATTGTACAGTACAATCTCCCTTAGCCCCTGTACACACGGTCGGAGAGTTCGACAACCAAATCCGTCGGCTTTTGTTTGTCGGATTTTGCCCGTTGGATCTTGTCCAAAACTGTTGCATACACACGGTCGGACTAAGTTGTCGAAAAATCCGATCATTCAGAACGTGATGACGTAATTTCGTTACAATGGGACTACGTTCAGGCTAGTAGCCAATAGCTTTGATGTAGGAATTTGATCTGAGCATGCGGGCACTTGGTCCGATCAAAATTCTCTACACATGATCGGAGTTGGTCGGAAAATATTTCCAACAAGTTGGAAAATTGGGTCCGACGGATATTCCGACGGAATCAATCCGATGCATACTACACACAGTCAGATTATCCGACAACACGGTCCGATAGGACACATTCCGACGGATTCTCCGACCGTGTGTACAAGGGCTTAGATTTACCAACAACTATATAATGTAAGGGCCTGTGCTATTGAATAGAAATTGGTTGCATAGGTTTGTCTCATAATACATAGTTTTGTTAAATTTTAATTAGATTGTACAGGGATTGTACAATCAGATTGTAGCGTGTATGGTCATCCTTATTGTAAAAATGGTGTGGCTATATTTTTGCTGTATATTATGGATTCCGTTGCCAATGTATGTGAAATCTATCTGTAGTCAAGGCATCATTTAGACCTTCTATATCTATAATAGGTGTGTGCATGGATTTTAGCACTTCCTGTTATGCCTGGTTATCTTCTTGGATATCATTCAGGCAAGATGGAGAAAAACCAATGTTGCACTAATATTTAAAAAGGGCCCAAAATTCATCCCTGGGAATTACAGACCAGTTAGCATAACATCAATAGTATGTAAACTCTTGGAGAGGATGAGAAGGGACTATATATACAGTATAACCTCCCAGAAAATCCAGCCCTATTTTTGTTACATGTCTCAAACATACTGGGGAAAACATAGTAAATTAATTTTGCACCATCTTATTAACACTGCTATATCATGTATCTTACGGCAGTGGAGTGCTACAAACTCTCCCACAATTTTTACATGGGTCACACGAATTGAGGAGCCTCTCTAGGAGTCTCTCTTTGGCAGAGCACCTCATCTTGTACTCATTGGTCAACTTCAGTTGACCATGAGGAGGGGGGCCACCAGGCCTTTGACTAGGTAGACCTAGGTGTGCCTTGCCCCAGTCAGGAGTCTTGCACCCCATGGGGCCAGGGAAGGATTCTTCCTCGTCGGGGGGGGGGGGGGGGACCAAATGCACACTATGCACTTCCCATGGGCTTGAAAAAAAAAGATATACATCACTTTCATAAAGATGAGAATAAAGTAGGTAGAGAAATATGTTAATCCAGTTAATAAGGGTGCAGCAAGACTAAGGGCATTAAAGAATAGTGAACCTTGGGGTCTGTAGGTCCAGAGGTAATACACTGAGTGTATAAACATGAAATAACACTATCAGGGAGGAGGAGCGACTGGGCCTGAATAGTAGAGGACATAGAGCAGGGGCGCTCAACTGCTGGCCCGTTGGCCACATGTGGCCAGTGGCACCCTCTCCTGCTCTGGGATGGTGGGTCAACAAGCCCAAAATGCGTGTTTCCGACCTGCCATCCCCTAGCATCAGTGTGAAGAACGGAGCTGGCACTAGAGGAAGCAGAGCTGATGCTTCCTGTATAGCGCCAGCTCCTGTCACAGGTGGAGAGATACCAAATGTACTCTTCCTGTGACAGGGCCCTGCGCAATACAGGAAGCATCAGCTCTGCTCTCTACTGCAGCCACATGCTTCCTCCAGCGCAGGCACCTGTCACACTGATGCTCAGGGATGGTGGGTCGGGAACCCGTGATCTGGGACAGCAGTCACCAAGGATACCCATCAGTAATACAAACCAGGGATACCTGCCAGTAGTACCCAGTACCAGCCAGCAGTACCTGTCAGCAGTAACCACCAGCAGTACCCACCAGCAGTACCCACCAGCAGTACCAGCCAGCAGTACCAACCAGCAGTACCCACCAGCAGTACCAACCAGCAGTACTCGCCAGCAGAACCCGCTGCCAGTAGTACCTGCCAGGAGTACCTGTCAGTCGTACCTGAGGAAAGCCAACAGCAGCCGCCAGCTATACCTGACCTAGGGACAGCAGCAGTCACCAGCCATAGCTGCCTGAGGAACAGCAGCAGCCACCAGCCAAAGCTGCCTGGGGGACAGCAGCAGCCGCCAGCCATACCTGCCCTAGGGACAGCAGCAGCTGCCAGCCATACCCACCTGGGGAACAGCAGCAGCCGCCAGCCATACCCACCTGGGGAACAGCATCAGCCACCACCCATACCCACCCTGCGGAACAGCAGCAGCCAGCCATACCTACAGGAATGCTGGGGAAGAAGTTGAAGTTTGAGGTCAGTTGAGATGCAGGGCAACAGTGTGAGAACAGCCTTAGGCCCCTTGGGTCCAATTGGGTCCGCCTGTCTGTTTTTCAGGCGGACCCAAACGGACTCTCCATTCACCTCTTTAGAGTGCCAGATATAAACGGACCTGTGTCTGTTTACATCCGCCACCCTCCAATCTGATCGGCTTAAAAAAACAGAAGGGGATCAGTCTGGGGGGATAGGACTGGAGGACCCATAGAGTAGAACGGGCTGTGTCCATGTCTGCATATGCAGAGTGGACACTGACCTGTCATCCGCCCACTCCGTTCATTGTGGCCCATGACGAGTTACCAAGTCACTCTTTAAAAGGCTGGGCACCCCTGACATGGAGGGTCAAGATATAATTTAGAACAGTATACAATTTCAAGGAGCAGTGGCGTACCAAGTGGGGGCAGGCCGCCCCGGGTGCCACACACTGGGGGGGGGGGTGTCAGGGGGGCACGTTTGTGTGTTCCTATGCTTGGGCTCTTGCCCTTTCCTATGTCGTTGTCTTTGTTTTTCAGGCCTTCCGTCTGGTTGGCTGGCAGAGCTGTCTGTCTCCCTGGATGTGGGGGTGAGCAGGGCATATGACGCTTTTCTATGCCGGCTGGTGTGGGATTGATGGGCAGTAGAGTGGGAGGTGCTCTTCCTCTGTGGTGCGCTGATTGGCCCTATGGAATATGATGTAGGGACCACAATGTGCCCCTTTGCCCATGATGCGGTGATCATGCATGCGCATTGCTCTGTTTACAGCGTGTTGGTGCCAAGTTTGGTTTTCTCCATCTGGAGCATCCGAAGCAGGGTAAGCAAAACACTCTCTCCTCCTGTACCACAGGGGAGAGAGAGACAGTGAGCAGTGCTGAGTAGAGAACTGCTGGAGTTAACTTTTTAGGTAAACCAGTAAGTGATTGGTTGCTAGGCGATCCTAGCAACCAATCAATAACTTGTTAATATGAAAAATTACCTCCAGCAGTTCCCACCCTCTGTTCAGCGCTGCTCACTGTCTCTCCATCTGCATGATTAAGGTAGAAAGGTACAAAGCTGGGGGGGTGTCTGTGTAATGTAAAGGAGTCCAGAGGTGCAGGGTGCTGTGTAATGTAAAGGGGTCCAGAGGTGAAGGGTGCTGTGTATTATAAAGGGGTCCAGAGGTGCAGGGTGCTGTGTAATGTAAAGGGGTCCAGAGGTGCAGGGTGCTGTGTTTTGTAAAGGGGTCCAGAGGTGCAGGGTGCTGTGTATTGTAAAGGGGCCCAGAGCTGCGGGGGGGCTGTGTAATGTAAAGAGGTCCAGAGCTGTGGGGGGCTGTGTATTGTAAAGGGGCCCAGAGCTGCGGGGGGCTGTGTAATGTAAAGGGATCTAGGGGTGCAGTTGTGGAGAGGGGGTACACAGTAGTGACAAAGAGATATTGAAGGATGGAGAGGGCACAGGGGTGTTTTTACATTTCAACGTTGGGGGGTGCCATACATAGGATCTGCCCCAGGTACCAAATGCTCTAGGTCAAGGATATGCAATTAGCGGACCTCCAGCTGTTGCAAAACTACAAGTCCCATCATGCCTCTGGATGTCATGATTATGGCTATCAGAGTCTTGCGATGCCTCATGTGACTAGTAGTTCTGCAACAGCTGGAGGTCCACTAATATCCCTGCTCTAGGTACACCCCTGAGAAGGAGAAAAGTAAGCCCACGCAGCAATGCCAGAAACCATAAGCTTTATAATTAAATGTTAATATACAATAACAATAATATCACTGGTCCGGGAGCACCGTAATGCATTTCCATCAAAGTGTTTAGTCAGTATACAAGCTATTATAGTGTATGTTTTGAGAGAGTAGTAAATATTTTTATACTTACAAAAGCTCCATTCAAATTGCATGTCAAGGTAGCTCTTACCACTTGTTCAACCTAAAATAAAAAAACACAGTCTTACAAAAAAGAACTAAATTTTTGTAAACTCGTAAATTTGACGGGGGTTAATTTACTAAAAGAGTAGAGCCTGATAACTCTGCTAAAACATTTTCAATTAGCTTTGTAAATGGGGTAAAAACTCACTTTGCAAAGAATACCCAATCACATGCAAGGAAAATTTTACAAAAATTATTTATTTTTGTTTGTATGTGATTGGATGATTACAATCAGCAGACCTTCGCCTAATTCACTAAACTAATGGAAACATTCCCTTCCAAAATGAAAATATGCTTTGCTAAGTCACTAGCCTATACTTCTTAGTATACCATACATATAGCACATTGTTTTTCTTACAGTACTGTGACAGCGGGAGAATATATTGTTGTGAAATGAATATCACTTTATTAAAAAAATTTATTAAAACAAATTCTTGTTTATCCTGCCAGTTACATCCACCTAATGCAGCTACCTGTTATGGTAAGCAACATTGCTGCACCGCCCAGCCCCCCCCCCCCCCCCTCCCATAGCTCCCAACTGTCCCTGATTTGGAACAATGTCCCTCTGTCCCTCATTCCTCCTCATTTTGGTCTGATCTATATAGCTGTATATAAAATGCACTTTTTAGCTATCAAAAGTGTTTCCCAGTGCTAAACCTTTCATCCAATTTCTAAATTGCTGCAATTGTAAATTCCAAAAGCCTATATAAAGGAATAGTAGTGGTAAAAAAAGCACTTGTGAGTTTAACAAATTTTATTTTTTTGTACAGTTCTCCTTTAACCACTTTCTGACCGCCGGCAGTCAAATGACGGGCAGGCGGCGCACCTATTGTGACGGGAGGCCGTCATATGACGGCCTCCCGTTTAAACAGGGAATGTGTGCGATCGTGCGCGCGCATCCCTGTTTCTTCAGTGGTGGTGTGTCACAGAGACACCGCTCGCCACCGAAGGGGGTGAACAGCCATTGGTTATGGCTGTTTATCACGGGATCGGCCGTGATGAAGTCACGGCCGATCACAGATGGTCACACCCCACTGTGCACGGCGCATGCGCGCGATCGCGAGCGAGCTGTGCGTGCACGCCGGTGGCGGCGTGTTCCCTGGGAACACTGCTCATCACCAACGCTGGTAAACAGCCATTGGCCGGCTGTTTACCCACGTGATCGGCTGTGATCCTTTCACAGCCGATCACTAAAATGTAAACAAATCACGGCAACGAGATGTTACTGGGTTCTCCTCCTCACACACCGATCGTGTGTGAGGAGGAGATTGCGGTAACATCTCGTTACCGCCTACAGTGTACACCAATCACACTGATTCCCCCCCCAATAAAGAGGACCTGTCATCACCCCTCATAGTACCTGTCAATCACAGTCCATCAGAGTACCTGTCACAGTCCATCAGAGTATTTGAGTACCTGCCACAGCCCATCAGAGTACCCGAGTACCTGTCCCAGTCCATCTGAGTACCCGAGTACCTGTCACAGTTCATCTGAGTACCTGTCCCAGCCCATCAGAGTACCCGAGTACCTGTCACAGCACATCAGAGTACCCGAGTACCTGTTACGGCCCATCAGAGTACCCGAGTACCTGTCACAGTCCATCAGAAGACCCGAGTAGCTGTCACAGTCCATCAGAGTACCCGAGTATCTGTCACAGCCCATCAGAGGACCCGAGTACCTGTCACAGCACATCAGAGTACCCGAGTACCTGTTACGGCCCATCAGAGTACCCGAGTACCTGTCACAGTCCATCAGAAGACCCGAGTAGCTGTCACAGTCCATCAGAGTACCCGAGTATCTGTCACAGCCCATCAGAGGACCCGAGTACCTGTCACAGTCCATCAGAGTACCCGAGTACCTGTCACGTCACATCAGAGTACCCGAGTACCTGTCACTGCCCATCAGAGTACCCGAGTATCTGTCACGGTCCATCAGAGTACCCGAGTACCTGTCACGGTCCATCAGAGTACCCGAGTACCTGCCACGGTCCATCAGAGTACCCAAATAACCTGTCAGGGTCCATCAGGGAACCCGAGTACCTATCACGGTCCATCAGAGTACCCGAGTACCTGTTACGGTCCATCAGAGTACCCCAGTATCTATCATGGTCCATCAGGATACCAGAGTACCTGTCACGGTCTATCATGGTACCTGAGTATCTGTCACGGTCCATCAGAGTACCCGAGTACCTGTCACAGCCCATCAAAGTAACCGAGTAGCTGTCACAGCCCATCAAACGGCGCATGCGCGCGATCGCGAGCGAGCTGTGCGTGCACGTCGGTGGCGGCGTGTTCCCTGGGAACACTGCTCATCACCAACGCTGGTAAACAGCCATTGGCCGGCTGTTTACCCACGTGATCGGCTGTGATCCTTTCACAGCCGATCACTAAAATGTAAACAAATCACGGCAACGAGATGTTACTGGGTTCTCCTCCTCACACACCGATCGTGTGTGAGGAGGAGATTGCGGTAACATCTCGTTACCGCCTACAGTGTACACCAATCACACTGATTCCCCCCCCCAATAAAGAGGACCTGTCATCACCCCTCATAGTACCTGTCAATCACAGTCCATCAGAGTACCTGTCACAGTCCATCAGAGTATTTGAGTACCTGCCACAGCCCATCAGAGTACCCGAGTACCTGTCCCAGTCCATCTGAGTACCCGAGTACCTGTCACAGTTCATCTGAGTACCTGTCCCAGCCCATCAGAGTACCCGAGTACCTGTCACAGCACATCAGAGTACCCGAGTACCTGTTACGGCCCATCAGAGTACCCGAGTACCTGTCACAGTCCATCAGAAGACCCGAGTAGCTGTCACAGTCCATCAGAGTACCCGAGTATCTGTCACAGCCCATCAGAGGACCCGAGTACCTGTCACAGCACATCAGAGTACCCGAGTACCTGTTACGGCCCATCAGAGTACCCGAGTACCTGTCACAGTCCATCAGAAGACCCGAGTAGCTGTCACAGTCCATCAGAGTACCCGAGTATCTGTCACAGCCCATCAGAGGACCCGAGTACCTGTCACAGTCCATCAGAGTACCCGAGTACCTGTCACGTCACATCAGAGTACCCGAGTACCTGTCACTGCCCATCAGAGTACCCGAGTATCTGTCACGGTCCATCAGAGTACCCGAGTACCTGTCACGGTCCATCAGAGTACCCGAGTACCTGCCACGGTCCATCAGAGTACCCAAATAACCTGTCAGGGTCCATCAGGGAACCCGAGTACCTATCACGGTCCATCAGAGTACCCGAGTACCTGTCACGGTCCATCAGAGTACCCCAGTATCTATCATGGTCCATCAGGATACCAGAGTACCTGTCACGGTCTATCATGGTACCTGAGTATCTGTCACGGTCCATCAGAGTACCCGAGTACCTGTCACAGCCCATCAAAGTAACCGAGTAGCTGTCACAGCCCATCAAAGTACCCAAGTACCTGTCACGGTTCATCCAAGTACCGGGATACCTGTCACAGCCCATCAGAGTACCCGAGTACCTGTCACAGCCCCTCTGAGTACCCGAGTACCTGTCCTAGTCCATCTGAGTACCCGAGTACCTGTCACAGTTCATCTGAGTACCTGAGTACCTGTCCCAGTCCATCTGAGTACCCGTCACAGTTCATCTGAGTATCTGAGTACCTGTCACAGTTCATCTGAGTACCTGAGTACCTGTCACAGTTCATCTTAGTACCCGAGTACCTGTCACAGTCCATATGAGTACCTGAGTACCTATCACCGCCCTCAGAGTACCTGTCACCAGGCCATCAGAGTACCTGAGTACCTGTCACCAGGCCATCAGAGTACCCGAGTACCTGTCACTAGGCCATCAGAGTACCCGAGTACCTGTCACCAGGCCATCAGAGTACCAGAGTACCTATCTCCAGCCCATCAGAGTACCTGAGTACCTATTTGCAGCCCACGTCTCATAGAATATACGTTGGGGTGTTTGCTTTCCAAAATGGGGTCATTTTGTGGGTAATTTCACTGTCCTGGTGGTCCAGGACCTTCAAAAGTGTGATAGGTAGGAATGAAATGAGATGAGTCATTTATGATCCTAGAACGTCTGAACGCACTACTTCAATGTTCGGCCTCTCTGTGGCCAGGCTGTGTAAAAGTCCTACACATGTGGTATTGCCATACTCGGGAGGAGTAGCAGAATGTGTTTTGGGGTGTCATTTTTGCTATATACATGCTATGTATTAGAAATATCTTATAAATTGACAACTTTGTGTAAAAAAAAAAATGCGTTTTAATTTTTTTCCACATATTCCAAAAACTTCTGGAAAAAAAAGAACTGTTCAAAAGACTCATTATGCCTCACAGATTATACGTTGGGGTGTTTGCTTTCCAAAATGGGGTCATTTTATGGGAAATTCCATTGTCCCGGTACTCCAGGGCCTTCAAAAGTATACTAGGTGGTTAAGAAATGAGTCATTTTTGTCGTGGAACGTCTGAAGGTACTACATCAATGTTGGTGCTCTGTATGTGGCCATGCTGTGTAAAAGTCTCACACATGTCGCCGTACTCGGGAAGAGTAGCAGAATGTATTTTGGGGTGTAATTTGTTGTATGCATATGCTGTGTGTGAGAAATAACCTGATAATATGACAATTTTGTAAAAAAAAAAAAATAATAATTAAAAAAAATCTTCATTTTGCAAAGAATTGTGGGAAAAAATGACAACTTAAAAAAACTCACCATGCTACTTACATAATACATTGGAGTGTCTACTTTGTAAAAAGGGGTCATTTGGGGGGTATTTGTACTTTCCTGACTTGTTAGTGTCTCAAGAAATGAGATACACCTGATGTACTGAAGGCCTGATCAGATGTGATCAGTTTTCAGCGATTGGCACCATAGTTTGTAGACTCTATAACTTTCACAAAGACCAAATAATATACACTAATGAGGGTTATTTTTACCAAAGATATGTAGCAGTATAAATTTTGGCCAAAATGTATGAAGAAAAATTACTAATTAGCAAAAATTTATGACAGAAACAAAGAAAAAGGCATTTTTTTCACAAAATGTACCTTTTTATTTTATTTATAGCACAAAAAATAAAAAACTCACTAGTGATTAAATACCACTAAAAGAAAGCTCTATTTGTGTGGAAAAAGAGGAAGTAAATTAAGGGGCAAATAATCCTGAGCATTTGCTGTGATTTTCACCCCCAGTTATTTAAAAGAGGATACCCATTGTAGCGGAAAGTCTGGGTTTGCCCCAACTTTATCTCCCACATCTACAGGTAAAATAGATGATTTGCTCCAGTTTACTTTCAACCCTGAGAATTAAGCAAATCAATCAAGAATAGCTAGTGTGGCCTGTAGTGAGGCGCCTGGGTCCTTAAGAAACAGGAGAAAGTCATCAGCATACAGCACAAGGGACTCATTAATTGTGCTCATCCTAACGGCCTGACCTACCCTGTCAACCGAAGGGCAACTGCTATGGATTCCATGGCAATAGCAAAGAGGAAAGGGGATAGTGGACACCCCTGCCTCGTGCCTCTACCAACCTCAAAAATTGACACTGACAGCCCCAATCTTATTGCTACCCTGGGGTTTTTATAAAGCAGGGATCCACTTCCTGTAAATAGGGCTGAAGCCCATGCATTCAAGGACTTTGTGCATATAACACCAATCAACCCGAATCAAATGATTTTTCTATGACTATTGATACCACTATCCCAGTTTGGAATTTCAGACTTGGAAGTTGCAAGTGGGTACAAAGTCTCCTAAGATTTGTGTCCGTGGATTTACCCGGCATGAACTCAGTTCATAATAACATTTGCCAACCTGGTCACCAATACTTTGGTTAAAATTTTCAGGTCCATGTTTAAAAGAGCAATAGGCCGGTATGATGCGCACTCTAACGGGTCCTTCACTGGCTTTATTAGGTGGATCATATATGCATCCAGCATGGAGCCCAGTAGAGTGTCATTAGCAAGGCAATAATCTAGTAGTAATCCTAGTCTGGGGGCTATCTGTGCAGCATATGATTTATAAAAATCAGCCAGAAAGTCGCCCAGGCCAGGAACTTTATGTGGGGGGGGGGGAAGCAAAAATTGCAGCTTCAATTTCTTTAGTGGTAATTTTGGCATCTAAAGCATTGCTTTCTTTCTCTGACAACCTTGGGAGCGATAGGCTTTCCAATAAGGAAACTAGAGCTGAGACCTCATAGGGTGCTATTGGGGAGTATAGAGCTAAAAAGAAGTCAATAAATTCATTCATTATGGTCTGTGGCTCAGAAACCAAGTTGGAACGATCCTTTTTGAGGCTTTGGGTCGGGCTGATGTGTCTTGTTGACGTATGGGGTCAGCAGGAACCGTCCGAGATTCGAACCATTAATGGGCAGGCTGAATGTACTAAGTTGATTGATCGATCAAATTGGGTACAACCAGCCTGCCGGATTCTCTTGCGATTATCATTAGCAACTGCTATAGCCGCTAGCAATAATCACTGTCTTCCCCAGTGGGAATGGCTTCCCCCGCCCAGGGAAAACAATTACTAAATCCATAAAAAGGAAGAAAGGTGAGACTTTATATGAAGCATACACCCCTGGAGATATCACGATATACATGAAGATGGGTGGTTCAAAGTATATTAGAAATATGGACATTCAATGACAGCCTTTCAAAACAATTGGCAGTCATTGGTTTATTGATATAAAAATAACAATGATAGTAATACTATGATAAAATATTGACATAGTAAGTTCATAATGTAACCATTAAATAGAACAAAGTCCATTGGCATATATAAATTATGACAGTGATAATAATGACATAATATACTAGTAACATAATGAGTTCATATTGTACACATTGCATAGAACCATTTTCATGAAAGCGTGTCTCCCTGGTAAGAAACAATATCTCAAATTCATTGGTACAATCCAATTGGTAAGTATGGTCATTGATGGTGTTGCAAAGTATGAGCGAAAAAAGGCATCTATTGGCTCAACGTGTTTCGTGGCGACTGCCACTCTTTAGGAGCAAGTCTGGGGTAGATGTCTATAAGTATTAAAACACATAATTAATTTGTAAAAATAAAATAAAGTAATGGGTATTTTATGTAGGAAAAAGAGAGGGGATATAACCCCAATTTACCAAGACTACTTACAGGAATGGCAATGAAACTGGATGCAGGCATGGAGGGCCAGAAGGCCGCCCAGAAACAGCATCAGTCCCGGGTGCTGAGGTGGACAAACCCGACCGTGGATGGATAGCCAAGGGGAGACAATATTCCCCAGGTGTAGGCCCCCATCATGATAAGATATATGGGATTAGGGATGTGCTTGATGTTCGAGTCGAACTTATGTTCGACTCAAACATCGGCTGTTCGCACGTTTGGCGAATACCGAACGTTATGGGCTGTTCGTGCCAAAATCGCAGTGCATTGCTGGCTCATGATTGGCCAAGCATGCACTGTGACCACACATGCTTGGCCAATCACAGCGCCGGCAGCAAGGAGATCAATAATTGGCCACAGGCAAGATGCCTGTGGCCAATTATAGCTCAGAGCGGTTTAGTACACGCCCCACACTATAAAAGGCTGCCAGCGCAGTGGCCTTGTGTAGTGTGTTCTGGCCTGCAGGGAAAGAGCAGCATAGGCAGGGACAGTGTGTTCTTTTATCAGGCATCTACAGGAGTTAGTGGGTGTTGTGTGCCTCCAGCACAGTATACACCTGTATCTACCCTTTATTGCTGGTGTTCTCTCATACAGGCATCTGCAGTAGTTAGTGGGTGTTGTGTGCTTCCAGCACAGCACAGTATACACCTGTATCTACCCTTCATTGCTGGTGTTCTCTCATACAGGCATCTGCAGTAGTTAGTGGGTGTTGTGTGCCTCCAGCACAGCACAGTATACACCTCTATCTACCCTTTATTGCTGGGGTTCTCTCATACAGACATCTGCAGTAGTTAGTGGGTGTTGTGTGCCTCCAGCACAGCACAGTATACACCTGTATCTACCCTTTATTGCTGGTGTTCTCTCATACAGGCATCTGCAATAGTTAGTGGGTGTTGTGTGCCTCCAGCACAGCACAGTATACACCTGTATCTACCCTTTATTGCTGGTGTTCTCTCATACAGGCATCTGCAGTAGTTAGTGGGTGTTGTGTGCCTCCAGCACAGCACAGTATACACCTGTATCTACCCTTTATTGCTGGTGTTCTATCATACAGGCATTGCCATTAGTTAGTGGGTGTTGTGTGCCTCCAGCACAGCACAGTATACACCTGTATCTACTAGGGATGCACCGAATGGGTTTTTTGTGTGCCCGAAACCGATACCGAAAATGAAAAATACACTAGGCCGAAAACCGAAACCGATACCGAAACAGCACCGATACCGAAAATGACTGTTTTCAAAAAATATTTTTATACAGGAGATGGTCAGAGACTGGGGACATGGTACAGGAGGTGGTCAGAGGCTGGGGACATGGTACAGGAGGTGGTCAGAGGCTGGGGACATGGTACAGGAGGTGGTCAGAGGCTGGGGACATGGTACAGGAGGTGGTCAGAGACTGGGGACATGGTACAGGAGGTGGTCAGAGGCTGGGGACATGGTACAGGAGGTGGTCAGAGGCTGGGGACACGGTACAGGAGGTGGTCAGAGGCTGGGGACACGGTACAGGAGGTGGTCAGAGGCTGGCGACACGGTACAGGAGGTGGTCAGAGACTGGCGACACGGTACAGGAGGTGGTCAGAGACTGGCGACACGGTACAGGAGGTGGTCAGAGACTGGCGACACGGTACAGGAGGTGGTCAGAGGCTGGCGACACGGTACAGGAGGTGGTCAGAGGCTGGCGACATGGTACAGGAGGTGGTCAGAGGCTGGCGACACGGTACAGGAGGTGGTCAGAGGCTGGCGACACGGTACAGGAGGTGGTCAGAGACTGGTGACACGGTACAGGAGGTGGTCAGAGACTGGCGACCTGATAAAAGAGATAAGTGCAGCCAGTGTTGCCCCCTGTGATGTAGCCAGTGTTGCCCCCTGTGATGCAGCCAGTGTTGCCCCCTGTGATGCAGCCAGTGTTGCCCCCTGTGATGCAGCCAGTGTTCCCCCTGTGATGCAGCCAGTGTTGCCCCCTGTGATGCAGCCAGTGTTGCCCCCTGTGATGCAGCCAGTGTGTGTTGCCCCCTGTGATGCAGCCAGTGTTGCCCCCTGTGATGCAGCCAGTGTGTGTTGCCCCCTGTGATGCAGGCAGTGTGTGTTGCCCCCTGTGATGCAGCCAATGTGTGTTGCCCCCTGTGATGCAGCCAATGTGTGTTGCCCCCTGTGATGCAGCCAATGTGTGTTGCCCCCTGTGATGCAGCCAATGTGTATTGCCCCCTGTGATGCAGCCAATGTGTGTTGCCCCCTGTGATGCAGACAGCGATGCCCCTCTGCAGTGAAGAGAGCCGTCTGGTTGAATAGAGCGCCGGGAACATCACAGCTTTCATTTCAATAGCTGTGTGTTCCCCGTCGCGCGCCGTCGCACACGGCCCCTCCCCCTTGTCCAGGCACTTTGATAGACAGATCACCCGTCCAATCTGGATGGGTGATCTGTCTATCAAAGTTCCCCGGACAAGGGGGAGGGGCTGTGTGTGACGGCGCGCGACAGGGAACACACAGCTATTGAAATGAAAGCTGTGATGTTCCCGGCGCTCTATTCAACCAGACGGCTCTCTTCACTGCAGAGGGGCATCGCTGTCTGCATCAGTCCTGCGCTATTCACCCCCATCATGGGAGGCACCAGGGGTGGGGTGGGGGCGGAGTTCCGCCCAGGCCCCGCCCCATTTTCGGCTCAATTATCGGCCGTTTTTTCCTTTCGGCAAATTGCCGAAAAAGGCATTTTCGGCCGATATGTTTTGGCGGCCGAAATTTCGGTGCATCCCTAGTATCTACCCTTTATTGCTGGTGTTCTCTCATCAAGGCATCTGCAGTAGTTAGTGGGTGTTGTGTGCCTCCAGCACAGCACAGTATACACCTGTATCTACCCTTTATTGCTGGTGTTCTTTCATACAGGCATCTGCAGTAGTTAGTGGGTGTTGTGTGCCTCCAGCACAATATACACTACCCAATTGCTGGTTTTCCCATCTCCCTGCAGGCCATTACTATGTCTGGTAGGCCAACAAGGAGAGGCAGACCGCCACGAGCCAATAAAAGAGGGCAAGCAGGCTCTGTGTCTAGAGACAACAGTGCTGGTCGTGGATGCGGTGCATCGTCATCAGCACGTGGCCATGGGATACGCTTGTCCTTATTTTCGGCAGCTGGACGTGTTGAGCCGCATCATGCCGAAGACTTGGTAGAGTGGATGACCAAGCCCTCTTCATCCTCCTCATCCTCTCTCACCCAGGCTCGGGGTACTAGCAAAGCAGCTGCCAACGCCTCCTCTTCCCTTGTCTCAATGTCATCATCAGTCACTCCTTCCCTAGACCCATCATGTCCTCCTGAGGAGCCCGCCAAACTGTTTGAGCACAGTGTTGGGTACTTGCTCCAGGAGGATGCCCAGCATTTTGAAGGCTCTGATGATGATACCCAGCTAAAGGAAGGCAATAGCGTGAGCGCAGAGAGAGGGGATGCTCAAGAAGGACAGCAATCTGGCAGTCATGTTCCACCAGCTGCAGCATACTGCCAGGTTTGCTCCAGTGATGAAGAGGGAGGAGATGATGAGGTCACTGACTCCACGTGGGTGCCTGATAGGAGAGAGGAGGAGGAGGAAATCTCCAACGAGGCAGGATGCCCTCCGGGAGCCAGCTTAGGGGCAGCACACCGACTGAATCACACCGCAGAGCTCCGCCTGTGCAGGGCGTTGCCTCTGCACATTATTCTAAAAGTTCTTTGGTGTGGGCCTTTTTTGAGAGGAGTGCATCAGATCGCACCGCTGCTATTTGCAACATATGTCTCAAGCGTATCTCATGTGGCCAAAACATCAGCAGCTTGGGCACCGCATGCTTGACCAGACATATGTTGACCTGCCATGCAGCTCGTTGGCAAGCATTCCTTAAAGACCCACACCAAAGAACAAAGCGGACCTTTCCTTGCTCCTCATCAGCTGAGATCTCCAATCCCACTAGACCTTCAGTCCTCTCTGAAAACTGCACTGAGAGGAATGAAGGTGTAGAATTAGGTGTGTTAAAGCCAAGTACTTGCGGGCACTCTGCTAGCAGTACACCGAAGTCCAATTGTAGCAGGCAAATTTCCCTGCCCCAGCTGCTGGACTGTCGAAAGAAGTTCACTCCCAGCCATCCACATGCCCAGCGGTTGAATGCTAGTTTGGCTAAATTGCTAGCATTTCAACTGCTGCCTTTTCAGTTGGTAGACTCGGCCCCCTTCCGTGAGCTCTCTACCGGCATGTCAAAGGCAATGTCCTTGCCCTGCTGAACAGGGCGGTCAGCAGTAAGGTGCATATTACCGCTGACTCATGGTCCAGCAGGCATGGACAGGGACATTACCTATCTTTCACGGCCCATTGGGTCACTCTTCTGGCAGATGGGAAGGATACAGGACAAGGTGCAGTAGTGTTAGAGATTGTTCCGCCACCCTGCCTCCAAAATGCTACTACTGGTTGTGACACACCTCTCTCCTCCACCCCCTCCTCTTCTTCTTCCTCCATGGCCTCTTCCAGTGCTCTGTCCTCGGAACCAGTGGTGCTCCTTAGGTGTTCAAGGGGCTATGCAAGTACGCAGGCAAAAAGATGCCATGCCATGCTCAACGTTGGCCATGCTGCAGCGGCTGCACACACAGCAGAGGGCCATCAATGAGTACCTGTGCAACAACGGCACCAGCACAGGGTCAAGGGTTCTCGGTTTTTTTCTCACCACGCCAGTGGGGCATGATCAGGGATGCATGCACTGTCCTGTCACTAGTGATGGCCGAACGGTTCGCCCGGCGGTCGTTTCGCGGCGAATTTCCGACTTTCGCCGTCCGCGGGTTCGAACGCCTTTTTCCGTCGTTCGCCCCGGCGGACTTACGTGTTTAATGTATACAAGAACTTTAACCTTTCGTGACACGTTTATCATGTGTTACAGGACAACCAATTGAGACATGACAGCTCATGGACACTTGGACATTCCCCCTAACCTATAAATACACCCGATCCGGTGGCCATTTTACATTCTTTCTTCTGTCACTGTAGGGAAAGGATCCTGTGTGGAGTAGGGACAGAGAAAACGCTAGCTATTTGGTACACAAAAGTTCTTTTCAGGACTGGTATAGGTGTTAGGTCAGCAGCCTGAGTTTCTTTTGTCAGTTTAGATAAAGGGACAGAGCGCTGTATGCTGCTATTTTAGGGACAGCTCAGCCAGATTAGTCTTTCTTCATCATCATCATCATCATCATCATTAGCTGTTACTATCAGGTCCACAAAAGAGCTGTTCCAGCTAATCGTTCCAGCCTACTCTTTTTTGCCAATTTGTATAGGGACAGGCAGGAAGCAGTGTGTCAGGCAGTGAGGATAATTTTAAAGACTTGCTGTTACTATTAGTTCCACAAAGGTTCTTTTCAGGACTGGTATCAGTGGTACGGTAATAGGCTTGTACACGTATAATATTCTTTCTTCCAAATATAGAAAGAATATTATACTTGACTGCTGCCCTTCTGCTGCAGTCTGCTAATCATTCACAACTCACTTGTTCCACAAAAGTTCTTATAAGGACTGGTAACTTGGTCTGTCTAGGGTGCTACGGTACATAGGCTTGGGTGCGGTACAGTCTGCTGTTCTGTAAGGACCGCTATCGGTCCACAATAGATAGGGTTGCCGTGCACTACTGCTGACCGCTGCCCTATACTGCAGCAGTCCTTCAGCGGTATAGGGACTGACGCACAGTCTGCTAAACACTAATACACAACCTGCTTGGTCCACAAAAGTTCTTATAAGGACTGGTAACTTGGTATAGGGTGCTACGGTACATAGGCCTGAGTGCGTTACAGTCTGCTGTTCTGTAAGGACCGCTATCGGTCCACAATACATAGGGTTGACGTGCACTACTGCTGACCGCTGCCCTATACTGCAGCAGTCCTTCAGCGGTATAGGGACTGACGCACAGTCTGCTAAACACTAACACACAACCTGCTTGGTCCACAAAAGTTCTTATAAGGACTGGTAACTTGGTATAGGGTGCTACGGTACATAGGCCTGAGTGCGTTACAGTCTGCTGTTCTGTAAGGACCGCTATCGGTCCACAATACATAGGGTTGCCGTGCACTACTGCTGACCGCTGCCCTATACTGCAGCAGTCCTTCATTGGTATAGGGACTGACGTACAGTCTGCTAATCACTAACACACAACCTGCTTGGTCCACAAAAGTTCTTATAAGGACTGGTAACTTGGTATAGGGTGCTACGGTACATAGGCCTGAGTGCGTTACAGTCTGCTGTTCTGTAAGGACCGCTATCGGTCCACAATACATAGGGTTGCCGTGCACTACTGCTGACCGCTGCCCTATACTGCAGCAGTCCTTCATTGGTATAGGGACTGACGTACAGTCTGCTAATCACTAACACACAACCTGCTTGGTCCACAAAAGTTCTTATAAGGACTGGTAACTTGGTATAGGGTGCTACGGTACATAGGCCTGAGTGCGTTACAGTCTGCTGTTCTGTAAGGACCGCTATCGGTCCACAATACATAGGGTTGACGTGCACTACTGCTGACCGCTGCCCTATACTGCAGCAGTCCTTCAGCGGTATAGGGACTGACGCACAGTCTGCTAAACACTAACACACAACCTGCTTGGTCCACAAAAGTTCTTATAAGGACTGGTAACTTGGTATAGGGTGCTACGGTACATAGGCCTGAGTGCAGTACAGTCTGCTGTTCTGTAAGGACCGCTATCGGTCCACAATACATAGGGTTGCCGTGCACTACTGCTGACCGCTGCCCTATACTGCAGCAGTCCTTCATTGGTATAGGGACTGACGTACAGTCTGCTAATCACTAACACACAACCTGCTTGGTCCACAAAAGTTCTTATAAGGACTGGTAACTTGGTATAGGGTGCTACGGTACATAGGCCTGAGTGCGTTACAGTCTGCTGTTCTGTAAGGACCGCTATCGGTCCACAATACATAGGGTTGCCGTGCACTACTGCTGACCGCTGCCCTATACTGCAGCAGTCCTTCATTGGTATAGGGACTGACGTACAGTCTGCTAATCACTAACACACAACCTGCTTGGTCCACAAAAGTTCTTATAAGGACTGGTAACTTGGTATAGGGTGCTACGGTACATAGGCCTGAGTGCGTTACAGTCTGCTGTTCTGTAAGGACCGCTATCGGTCCACAATACATAGGGTTGCCGTGCACTACTGCTGACCGCTGCCCTATACTGCAGCAGTCCTTCATTGGTATAGGGACTGACGTACAGTCTGCTAATCACTAACACACAACCTGCTTGGTCCACAAAAGTTCTTATAAGGACTGGTAACTTGGTATAGGGTGCTACGGTACATAGGCCTGAGTGCGTTACAGTCTGCTGTTCTGTAAGGACCGCTATCGGTCCACAATACATAGGGTTGCCGTGCACTACTGCTGACCGCTGCCCTATACTGCAGCAGTCCTTCAGCGGTATAGGGACTGACGTACAGTCTGCTAATCACTAACACACAACCTGCTTGGTCCACAAAAGTTTTTATAAGGACTGGTAACTTGGTATAGGGTGCTACGGTACATAGGCCTGAGTGCAGTACAGTCTGCTGTTCTGTAAGGACCGCTATCGGTCCACAATACATAGGGTTGACGTGCACTACTGCTGACCGCTGCCCTATACTGCAGCAGTCCTTCATTGGTATAGGGACTGACGTACAGTCTGCTAATCACTAACACACAACCTGCTTGGTCCACAAAAGTTCTTATAAGGACTGGTAACTTGGTATAGGGTGCTACGGTACATAGGCCTGAGTGCGTTACAGTCTGCTGTTCTGTAAGGACCGCTATCGGTCCACAATACATAGGGTTGCCGTGCACTACTGCTGACCGCTGCCCTATACTGCAGCAGTCCTTCATTGGTATAGGGACTGACGTACAGTCTGCTAATCACTAACACACAACCTGCTTGGTCCACAAAAGTTCTTATAAGGACTGGTAACTTGGTATAGGGTGCTACGGTACATAGGCCTGAGTGCGTTACAGTCTGCTGTTCTGTAAGGACCGCTATCGGTCCACAATACATAGGGTTGCCGTGCACTACTGCTGACCGCTGCCCTATACTGCAGCAGTCCTTCATTGGTATAGGGACTGACGTACAGTCTGCTAATCACTAACACACAACCTGCTTGGTCCACAAAAGTTCTTATAAGGACTGGTAACTTGGTATAGGGTGCTACGGTACATAGGCCTGAGTGCAGTACAGTCTGCTGTTCTGTAAGGACCGCTATCGGTCCACAATACATAGGGTTGCCGTGCACTACTGCTGACCGCTGCCCTATACTGCAGCAGTCCTTCATTGGTATAGGGACTGACGTACAGTCTGCTAATCACTAACACACAACCTGCTTGGTCCACAAAAGTTTTTATAAGGACTGGTAACTTGGTATAGGGTGCTACGGTACATAGGCCTGAGTGCAGTACAGTCTGCTGTTCTGTAAGGACCGCTATCGGTCCACAATACATAGGGTTGACGTGCACTACTGCTGACCGCTGCCCTATACTGCAGCAGTCCTTCATTGGTATAGGGACTGACGTACAGTCTGCTAATCACTAACACACAACCTGCTTGGTCCACAAAAGTTCTTATAAGGACTGGTAACTTGGTATAGGGTGCTACGGTACATAGGCCTGAGTGCGTTACAGTCTGCTGTTCTGTAAGGACCGCTATCGGTCCACAATACATAGGGTTGCCGTGCACTACTGCTGACCGCTGCCCTATACTGCAGCAGTCCTTCATTGGTATAGGGACTGACGTACAGTCTGCTAATCACTAACACACAACCTGCTTGGTCCACAAAAGTTTTTATAAGGACTGGTAACTTGGTATAGGGTGCTACGGTACATAGGCTTGAGTGCGGTACAGTCTGCTGTTCTGTAAGGACCGCTATCGGTCCACAATAGATAGGGTTGACGTGCACCACTGCTGACCGCTGCCCTATACTGCAGCAGTCCTTCATTGGTATAGGGACTGACGTACAGTCTGCTAATCACTAACACACAACCTGCTTGGTCCACAAAAGTTCTTATAAGGACTGGTAACTTGGTATAGGGTGCTACGGTACATAGGCCTGAGTGCAGTACAGTCTGCTGTTCTGTAAGGACCGCTATCGGTCCACAATACATAGGGTTGCCGTGCACTACTGCTGACCGCTGCCCTATACTGCAGCAGTCCTTCATTGGTATAGGGACTGACGTACAGTCTGCTAATCACTAACACACAACCTGCTTGGTCCACAAAAGTTTTTATAAGGACTGGTAACTTGGTATAGGGTGCTACGGTACATAGGCCTGAGTGCAGTACAGTCTGCTGTTCTGTAAGGACCGCTATCGGTCCACAATACATAGGGTTGACGTGCACTACTGCTGACCGCTGCCCTATACTGCAGCAGTCCTTCATTGGTATAGGGACTGACGTACAGTCTGCTAATCACTAACACACAACCTGCTTGGTCCACAAAAGTTCTTATAAGGACTGGTAACTTGGTATAGGGTGCTACGGTACATAGGCCTGAGTGCGTTACAGTCTGCTGTTCTGTAAGGACCGCTATCGGTCCACAATACATAGGGTTGCCGTGCACTACTGCTGACCGCTGCCCTATACTGCAGCAGTCCTTCATTGGTATAGGGACTGACGTACAGTCTGCTAATCACTAACACACAACCTGCTTGGTCCACAAAAGTTTTTATAAGGACTGGTAACTTGGTATAGGGTGCTACGGTACATAGGCTTGAGTGCGGTACAGTCTGCTGTTCTGTAAGGACCGCTATCGGTCCACAATAGATAGGGTTGACGTGCACCACTGCTGACCGCTGCCCTATACTGCAGCAGTCCTTCAGCGGTATAGGGACTGACGTACAGTCTGCTAAACACTAATACACAACCTGCTTGGTCCACAAAAGTTCTTATAAGGACTGGTAACTTGGTATAGGGTGCTACGGTACATAGGCTTGAGTGCGGTACAGTCTGCTGTTCTGTAAGGACCGCTATAGGTCCACAATAGATAGGGTTGACGTGCACCACTGCTGACCGCTGCCCTATACTGCAGCAGTCCTTCAGCGGTATAGGGACTGACGTACAGTCTGCTAAACACTAATACACAACCTGCTTGGTCCACAAAAGTTCTTATAAGGACTGGTAACTTGGTATAGGGTGCTACGGTACATAGGCTTGAGTGCGGTACAGTCTGCTGTTCTGTAAGGACCGCTATAGGTCCACAATAGATAGGGTTGACGTGCACCACTGCTGACCGCTGCCCTATACTGCAGCAGTCCTTCATTGGTATAGGGACTGACGTACAGTCTGCTAATCACTAACACACAACCTGCTTGGTCCACAAAAGTTCTTATAAGGACTGGTAACTTGGTATAGGGTGCTACGGTACATAGGCCTGAGTGCAGTACAGTCTGCTGTTCTGTAAGGACCGCTATCGGTCCACAATACATAGGGTTGCCGTGCACTACTGCTGACCGCTGCCCTATACTGCAGCAGTCCTTCATTGGTATAGGGACTGACGTACAGTCTGCTAATCACTAACACACAACCTGCTTGGTCCACAAAAGTTTTTATAAGGACTGGTAACTTGGTATAGGGTGCTACGGTACATAGGCCTGAGTGCAGTACAGTCTGCTGTTCTGTAAGGACCGCTATCGGTCCACAATACATAGGGTTGACGTGCACTACTGCTGACCGCTGCCCTATACTGCAGCAGTCCTTCATTGGTATAGGGACTGACGTACAGTCTGCTAATCACTAACACACAACCTGCTTGGTCCACAAAAGTTCTTATAAGGACTGGTAACTTGGTATAGGGTGCTACGGTACATAGGCCTGAGTGCGTTACAGTCTGCTGTTCTGTAAGGACCGCTATCGGTCCACAATACATAGGGTTGCCGTGCACTACTGCTGACCGCTGCCCTATACTGCAGCAGTCCTTCATTGGTATAGGGACTGACGTACAGTCTGCTAATCACTAACACACAACCTGCTTGGTCCACAAAAGTTTTTATAAGGACTGGTAACTTGGTATAGGGTGCTACGGTACATAGGCTTGAGTGCGGTACAGTCTGCTGTTCTGTAAGGACCGCTATCGGTCCACAATAGATAGGGTTGACGTGCACCACTGCTGACCGCTGCCCTATACTGCAGCAGTCCTTCAGCGGTATAGGGACTGACGTACAGTCTGCTAAACACTAATACACAACCTGCTTGGTCCACAAAAGTTCTTATAAGGACTGGTAACTTGGTATAGGGTGCTACGGTACATAGGCTTGAGTGCGGTACAGTCTGCTGTTCTGTAAGGACCGCTATAGGTCCACAATAGATAGGGTTGACGTGCACCACTGCTGACCGCTGCCCTATACTGCAGCAGTCCTTCAGCGGTATAGGGACTGACGTACAGTCTGCTAAACACTAATACACAACCTGCTTGGTCCACAAAAGTTCTTATAAGGACTGGTAACTTGGTATAGGGTGCTACGGTACATAGGCTTGAGTGCGGTACAGTCTGCTGTTCTGTAAGGACCGCTATAGGTCCACAATAGATAGGGTTGACGTGCACCACTGCTGACCGCTCACCTATACTGCAGCAGTCCTTCAGCGGTATAGGGACTAAGAGTTTTGTCACAGGGTCATTTAAAAAATGACATGCAGAGGAAGAGGCAGGCCCTTCCGCAGGGGTGGTAGGGGTAGGGCAGGAGCAACAGGCTTGAGCCAAAGTGGGAAGTTGCAGAAGGTGCGTTCAATTACTTTAAAGGATGCACCAGACTTGGTTGAGTGGCTCGCTCAGCCTTACTCTTCTGCACCCTCCTCATCCTCTCGATCTGCACCCTCTTCTTCACTCTCTGCTATGTGCACCCCCAAAGACACTACCACCAACAACACGACCACCACCACCACCACCACATACCTTCCGCTTGAGTCACTGGAATTATTTTCCGATCCATATCAAGAGGACATTTCTGATGCGCAGCCACTCTTGGTATTGGATCAGGAAGAGGAGGTAGCAACAAGCGCTACTCAGCAGTCTGACGCCAGTACCCAGATCAGCCCAAGGAGGAGGTTGGTCCCCGGTGTTGCTGCCTACTCTACTTATAGCGGTGGGGAAGGTGACGTTGATGATGACGTGTCTAGTGATGTCACGTGGGTGCCCACAAGAGAGGAAGAGGAGGGGAGTTCAGAGGGAGATATGGACCAGCAGATAGGGAGGAGAAGCAGCAATGACTTACATTGCACAGCAGGGACAAAGCAGACTGCAAATGTATCAGGAGCGAGTCATCGACCATGTACGGTCACATCTGGCGCTCCCAGGACACCGGCACATGGCTCCGCAGTGTGGGCTTTTTTTAACGTGTCCGCTGCTGACAATAGCGTTGCCATCTGCAATCTTTGCAGTCAACGCGTTAGTCGCGGTAAGCCCAATACTCACCTAGGGACGACCGCCTTAAGAAGGCACATGAGCAGCCATCACCGAGCCCAGTGGGAGCAACGGAACACACAAAGCCACACTGCAGGCTCTCACCGTCCAGCCTCGTCTTCTACTTCTCCTTCTCCTCTCTCCTCACAATTGTCCTCCACTCCACCTTCCATCACGCCAAGCTCACATTTTTCTGCAAAAAGGCAGGCTTCCGTGGGCCTAATGTTTGAGCGTAAAAAAATGATGACGCCGGATAACCCTCTTGCCCAACGGTTGGCGGCTGGCTTGTCAGAACTCATAGCCCGCCAACTACTGCCATATAAACTGGTGGACTCGGAGGCCTTTCGCAAATTTGTGGCCATTGGAACACCACAATGGAAGGTCCCAGGAAGGAAGTATTTCTCAGAGAAGGGCATCCCAGAGCTATATGGCCATGTTCAGCGGCAAGTGAATGTATCTCTGGCACACAGTGTCGGTGCCAAGATACATCTGACCACAGACACGTGGTCTAGCAAACACGGGCAGGGAAGGTATATCAGTTTTACTGCCCACTGGGTGAACCTTCTGACGGCCGTCAAGCATGTAACCCGTGGCACCCGTGTAGATTTGGTTTTACCGCCACGGATTGCATGCAGGCCTGACTCTTCTTCTCCTCCTCCTACTCCATCCTCCTCCCTCTCCTCCTCAGCTGCCTCCTCCTTTTCCGCTGCTAGCGTCTCTTCCACTGCACCGCCCAAGCTCCCCAGAACCTATTCCACATGCCAGGTGAGACGTTGCCATGCCGTGCTGCGTCTGTTGTGCCTGGAAGCAAAGAGCCACACTGGCCCGGCACTCCTTTCAGCTTTGCGTTCACAGGCAGATGAGTGGCTAACACCGCTCAATTTGACAGTTGGTAAAGTGGTGTGTGACAACGGTGCCAATCTGCTTAGCGCATTGAAACAGGGCAAAATCACGCACGTGCCGTGCATGGCACACGTCTTAAACTTGGTCGTGCAGCGATTCCTTGTCAAATACCCTGGGGTCCAGGACATCTTGCGGCAGGCAAGGAAAATCTCGGCCCATTTCAGAAGATCTTACACGGCCATGGCTCGCCTTGCTGACATTCAGCGGCGACACCATCTGCCGGTCAGACGTCTTATTTGCGATTGCCCGACGCGATGGAACTCAACCTTCTATATGCTTGATAGGCTGCTCCAGCAGAAACGTGCAGTTAACGTCTACCTGTATGAACTCTGCGAAAGAAACGGTTCTGGGGAGCTGGGTTTTTTTTCACCGCGCCAGTGGCTGCTCATGCGCGACACATGCAGACTTCTGCGGCCATTTGAGGAGATCACCAAACTGGTCAGTCGCAGCCATGGCGCCATCAGTGACATGGTACCTTATGCCTTCTTTCTGGAGCGTGCATTGCGTCGTGTCATTGATCAGGCTGTGGAGGAGCAGGAGCGGGAAGATGAGGAAGTCGCAATGCTGGATGAATTCCCAGGGGGGGCTACTCTATCTGAGACAAGTCAACAACAGGAGTCTGATGAGGAGTCAGAGGAGGATGGTGCCGGGGCGGATGAGCAGGAGCAAGAAGAGCATGCTTTAAACCTTTCTGGGATCCCTGTTGTGCGAGGATGGGGAGAGGAGAATGAAGAGGACGACATTATCCTGGATGATGAGCAGGAGCCAGGCCACCACACCGCTTCCACTTTAGTGCAAATGGGGGCCTTCATGCTCCAGTGTTTTAATAGGGACCCCCGTATAAAAAGCATGAGGGTCAAGGACCAGTACTGGGTGGCAACGTACTTAGACCCCCGGTACAAACACAAAATGGCGGAAATGTTACCGCCGTCGCAGAGGGCTGTCAGAATGCAGCACTTCCAGGCCTTGCTTCGAGAAATGCTGCATTCTGCTTTTGCGTGCGCTGGCAGAGGAGCAATTCCCACTCCCAGAGAAGGATTTGCGGGTACCAATCCAACAGCGCCTGCAAGAAGAGGCCGGTTTGAAGATGTGTTGGTGACTTCGGATATGAGGTCATTCTTTCAGCCGACCCATCGACAGGTGTCATCCGGATCCAGCATCAGGGAACGCCTAGACCGTCAGGTGTCCGACTACATTGGGTTAACGGCCGATGTGGACGCTCTGAGGAGTGATGAACCCCTAGACTACTGGGTGGGCAGGCTTGACCTCTGGCCAGAGCTTGCCCAATTTGCAATCGAACTGTTGGCTTGCCCCTCATCCAGTGTCCTGTCCGAAAGGACGTTCAGCGCAGCAGGGGGGATTGTGACCGATAAGCGTACTCGCCTAGCTCACCACAGTGTTAACTACCTCACATTTCTAAAAATGAATGAGGCATGGATCTCGGAGGAATTCAACACATGTGATCAGTAGACCATGTATATGTCTATAAACAATTTTTGGAATCAAGCACACAGACCTTCTTAATTCATTTGGCTCACTTCCCTGACCCAAAAAAGCACACCGTACTATATGCCCCTACCCTCCTCTTTGAAGAGGTTGAGCGGTGTCATATTTCTACTGGGGCTGCTTATTATGAGGGGTTCCCACCATCCCTGTGCTGTGCTGACTTCCTCCTGGGTGTTCTTATTATGAGGGGCTCCCACCATCCCTGTGCTGTGCTGACTTCCTCCTGGGGGTTCTTATTATGAGGGGATCACACCATCCCTGTGCTGTGCTGACTTCCTCCTGGGGCTGCTTACGGTGCTGCTGTCAGCGCTGTATGTCACGGAGCTGCTGTCAGCGCTGTATGTCACGGAGCTGCTGTCAGCGCTGTATGTCACGGAGCTGCTGTCAGCGCTGTATGTCACGGAGCTGCTGTCAGCGCTGTATGTCACGGAGCTGCTGTCAGCGCTGTATGTCACGGAGCTGCTGTCAGCGCTGTATGTCACGGAGCTGCTGTCAGCGCTGTATGTCACGGTGCTGCTGTCAGCGCTGTATGTCACGGAGCTGCTGTCAGCGCTGTATGTCACGGAGCTGCTGTCAGTGCTGTATGTCACGGAGCTGCTGTCAGCGCTGTATGTCACGGAGCTGCTGTCAGCGCTGTATGTCACGGAGCTGCTGTCAGCGCTGTATGTCACGGTGCTGCTGTCAGCGCTGTATGTCACGGAGCTGCTGTCAGCGCTGTATGTCACGGAGCTGCTGTCAGTGCTGTATGTCACGGAGCTGCTGTCAGCGCTGTATGTCACGGAGCTGCTGTCAGCGCTGTATGTCACGGAGCTGCTGTCAGCGCTGTATGTCACGGTGCTGCTGTCAGCGCTGTATGTCACGGAGCTGCTGTCAGCGCTGTATGTCACGGAGCTGCTGTCAGCGCTGTATGTCACGGAGCTGCTGTCAGCGCTGTATGTCACGGAGCTGCTGTCAGCGCTGTATGTCACGGAGCTGCTGTCAGCGCTGTATGTCACGGTGCTGATGTCAGTGCTCTGTATTACGGTGCTGCTGTCAGTGCTCTGTATCTCCTGCACCCTCTTGTTTGCCTACCCTGGTCCCTGACCTTCCCTCTCCTCCATTGCCTTCATTAGCTCCATAGTCCTGAATTGTCAGAACAATTTCCCAAATAAAAAAAAAATGCTTGTAGTTATCGATCCCAAATTCACCTCATACATGTATTATGCTATTGTCCAGGTGGTGGGACTACGTGCTACCCCCTAATAATTACCCCGTGGCCGCAAATTCGACCTAAAGGTTTGCGAAATTCGCCTCCCATTGAAGTCAATGGAGCCCGCGGCGAACGGTCGTTTTCGCGAACGTTTGTGCCCGTTCGCGTTTCGCGTTCGCGAAACGTCCCGTCGGAAGTTCGTCCATCACTACCTGTCACTGTTTGAGGAGGCCACAAGGATGGTGAGCAGTGACAGTGCATGCATCAGTGACACTGTACCTCTTGTCCACCTGTTGGAGCATACGCTGCATGGAATAATGGACAGGGCACTTGAGGCAGAACAGAGGCAAGAAGAGGAGGACTTCCTTGCCTCTCAAGGCCCCCTTTATCCAGACAGTGTTCCTGCTGTCCCACCCATCACACAGAAAGAGGACGAGGAGGAGGAGGAGGATTGTGTCAGCATGGAGGTGGAGCCTGGCACTCAGCATCAGCAGCAGCAGCAGTCTTTTAGGGATGATTTACAGTCCCAAGAAAACCGTGGACTTCTACTTGGCTGGGAGGGGGTGGCTGTGGATCATGTTGTCCTTAATGACCCAGAGGACTCCGGACCGAATGCCTCAGCTAACCTACGCTGCATGGCCTCCCTGATCCTGCAAAGCCTGCAGAAGGATCCTCATATTTTTCGGATCAAGGAGAGGGACCATTACTGGCTGGCCACTGTCCTTGATCCACGGTACAAGGGTAAGGTTGCGGACCTTATCTTGCCATTGCAGAGGGCGCAGAGGATGAGACATCTCCGGGAGGCCTTACAGAAAGGTCTGTGCAACGCGTTCCCAGAGACTGGGAGGTTACAAACTCCTGGTCCTGGACAATGTGTTGCTGAGGATTTGGTCAGTCACGGAAGGAGCGGTGGAGAAGGTGGCCGCCTGACCGATGCGTTCAGACAATTTTTTTGTCCGCAGACCCAAGGTATGATCGGTTCCAACAACCACCGCCAGCATCTGATTTACATGGTGCAGGAATACCTAGGGGCAAGGTCAGACTTGGACAGACTTGAGTGGGTAAGAACATCAAGCCAGCAGACCCAGGATTAGCCTTAGAGAGAAGGTGTAGACCTTTCTCACATATCCAAATGAAAGCCTCTGGTTGAATTGTAGCGATTCGTTGGAATTGGTAAATATTACATGAGAACATTTAGGCCGCGTACACACGGGCGGACTGTTCGCCCAACTTTGTCCGCTGAACAGTGTTTCGGCGGACAGTCCGCTCGTGTGTGGGCTTCAGCGGACAGTTTCAGCGGACAGTCTGACGAACAAAGTTTTTCGGAATTTCCGTAAAACTGTCCGCTGAAACTTGGTTTGAGCGGACAGTCCGCCCGTGTGTAGGCTTGTTCGTCAAACTAAGTTCCGCGCATGCTCAGAAAGGATTTACACGGCGAAGGTTGCATTGCAGTGTATTGGACGTTGTATTTTTCGTCCCGTCGTACGTGCCGTTCACGTCATCGCGCAAGTTTCAGCGGACTGTTCGTTCGTCGTGTGTGGTCAAGTCCGTCCATGCTAATTTTGAGCGGACTGTCCGCTCAAACTGTTTGACGAACAAAGTTGGGCGAACAGTCCGCCCGTGTGTACGTGGCCTAAGAGAAACAATAACAACTACACAATTCTTTGATCAATTTTGAAATTCTTTTTTTTTTCCTTTTTTCTTTTGATTATTTGCAGAAATAGGATTAAGTCGCCCCCTTGTTTTTACACTGTTCTCCCCTGAAGAAGACCATAATCCCTAGAAGATCGAAATGCATCGGGGTAGCAGGGGTGTTTCTTATTCAAGGGTTTAACCTAATGGATCAATAATTTAAAAATTGTTGTAATTGTCTTCATAATAATTTTTGTACTAAGCGATGTATGTATTTCCATCCATTGATGTGTTGAAACAATATGTACCAGAGCTTGTATTTTAACCTATGATGGCTATCATGTTTTTTGGATTAATAAAATAATTTTTTCATACATTTATCTTTGTTTCTCATCGCTGCCAAAAAAACACAAGGGGAATCCATTTTTCATTTTCTGTAGAATCATAGGGCGTGTGCAGCCAGCTCGCAATCTAAACTTGGACACCTTTCCCACCGAAAATCCTCTGGCTTACTGGGACTTGAGAATGGATCACTGGCCAGAGCTTGCACAGTATGCAATTGAGCTACTGGCCTGTCCTGCATCCATCGTTCTTTTGGAACGCACCTTCAGTGCTGCTGGTGGCTTTGTAACCGATCACAGGATGCGCCTGTCCACCGACTCGGTTGATCGACTGAGCTTCATAAAGATGAATCAGTCTTGGATCACCACCAGCTACCAAGCACCTGAAGCTGATGTAACCAAATAATTTTTTTTTAAATGTCACATCCCTTCAAGACTGCCTATGCTGATGCTGAGTGACTCTCCTGTTATGTTGACTGACTATCCTCTTCCTCCTCAATGATCCCGCTGATATCTTGGAAGAACATTTTTGGTTCTGGGTGATGCCACCAGCCCAATTTTTCAGCCCCTGTTTAACAGGGGCATGTAATTACAATTTTTGATGCAATGCTTTGCAGCAGGGCTCATTCCTGCACTCCAAATAGAGTATATGGGAGAGGTTGCAGTGTCGTGGCACCAGCACCAGTGCCTAAGGCCCAATTTTTCAGCCCCTGTTTAACAGGGCATGTAATACAATTTTTAATGCAATGCCTTGCAGCAGGGCTCATTCCTGCATTCAAACTAGAGTATATGGTAGAGGTCGCAGTGTCGTGGCACCAGCACCAGTGCCTAAGGCCCAATTTTTCAGTGCCTAAGGCTCTGGATGTTTAACAGGGGCATGTAATACAATTTTTGATGCAATGCTTTGCAGCAGGGCTAATTCCTGCACTGAAACTAGAGTATCTGGGAGAGGTTGCAGTGTATAGGCCCAATTTTTCAGCCCCTGTTTAACAGGGGCATGTAATACAATTTTTGATGCAATGCTTTGCAGCAGGGCTCATTCCTGCACTCCAACTAGAGTATCTGGGAGAGGTTGCAGTGTTGTGGCTCCAGCAAGCAGTGCCTAAGGTACAATTCTTGATATAATATTTCATAGCAGGGCCCGTTCCTGCGCCCACTGAGAGTAACTGTGAGGACTTATAGTGTTGTGGCACCAGCACCACCACCACAACCACCAAAGGCCCCATTTTTCTACCACTGTTCAACAATGGTATGTAATTACGATTCTTGATATAATCGTTCACAGCAGGGCGCTCCAGAGTCACTTTGAGGGCTTACAGTGTTGTGGCAACACCAACATCTTAGGCCCCCATTTCTGAAGAGCATATAGGGCAGGCCCCTACTTTCAAACATCCAACTTACAAATGTCTCCTACTTGCAAATGGAAGGAGACAACAGGAAGTTGAAAAAAAAATATACAGGGGTGATAACCCTTCCCTATGTTTTCCAAAAAGCTTAAAAATAGATTTTTTGGGGTACGGGGTTCCCCTTAATATCCGTACAAGACCCAAAGGGGCTGGTAATGGGCAGAAGGGGCTACCCATGCCATTTTTCTCAATGATTTTCATCCGTATTGCCGGAACCAGATATTACATTAAAACTGCAAGCAGTTTTAAATGACTTTTTTTCCGTTAAATTTAATTTTGTGCAGGAACTGTTCTAAACACGGGAAACATGTGGCACTTCACAGGCATACTATAGACACTTTCCAGGCATGATATTTAAAGGAATATTTCACTGCCGGAAGGAGCCTGGTTCCCAAACCCTTTTTAGGACACTATCTTGCATATTAGCCATTAAAATTAGCACTTTTTATTTCTAACGTTCGAGTCCCATAGACTTCAATGGGGTTCTAAAGTTCGCACAAATTTTTGGTATGTTTGAAAGATCTGGTGCGAACCGAACCCGGGGGGTGTTAGGCTCATCCCTATATGGGATATAGCAGTGGATTAATTAATTACAAAGGTTACTAAAAATGTAAAATATTGATGAAAAAAAAAAATTATGGTGTAAGGACATCCATAGTATAGACATGTCAAGGGAGTACCTGTAGTGCAGGGTATGAGGGGTAACATAATAACCCCCATTGTGGTAACAAAAGTAATTTGAAAAAATGGGAAATGCCAAATAACCCTGAAGCTACGATATTGATACCAAGGACGGGGAGGGATTGGGGCAAAACCTAATAGTAAATAGTGGAAAGGAAGGGTAGCGGAAACCAATTGAATACCTGGGATACAGTGAAGCTGATGAAGTCCAGTAGTGCACCATAACCATGGGGGTAGTAACCCTGGAGGGGGTATGAATCGACTGGGAGGAGTATATAAATACTCCAATAGGATCATGGGTGTCCACCAACGCCACGCTAACGGCCAATAAGAGGAATGGGCGCCAAAACAAAGAGTGGCATTCGTCAACCCCCGTACGGCGCCAACCACCTCGTGGGGGACGTTAGATGGACATATCCAGCTTCGTCACGCCAATGTCACTAGTGTGCGTCTTTTTCCATCCATGGGGCCCTACTCCTGGGGAATATTGTCTCCCCTTGGCTATCCATCCACGGTCGGGTTTGTCCACCTCAGCTCCCGGGACTGATGCTGTTTCTGGAAGGCCTTCTGGCCCTCCATGCCTGCATCCAGTTTCATTGCCATTCCTGTAAGTATTCTTGGTAAATGGGGTTATATCCACTCTCTTTTTCCTACATAAAATACCCATTACTTTATTTTATTTTTACAAATTATTTATGTGTTTCAATACTTATAGACATCTACCCCAGACTTGCTCCTGAAGAGTGGCAGTCACCACGAAACGCGTCAAGCCAACAGATGTCTTTTTTCGCTCATAATTTGCAACACCATCAATGACCATACTTACCAATTGGATTGTACCAATGAATTTGAGATATAATTTCTTACCAGGGAGACACGCTTTCATGAAAATGGTTCTTTACAATGTGTACAATATGAACTCATTTTGTTACTAGTATATTATGTCATTATTATCACTGTCATAATTTATATATGCCAATGAACTTTGTTCTATTTAATGGTTACATTATGAACTTACTATGTCAATATTTTATCATGGTATTACTATTATTGTTATTTTTATATCAATAAACCAATGCCAATTGTTTTGCAATGCTGTCATGGAATGTCCATAGTTCTAATATACTTAGTACCGCCCATCTTCATGTATATCGTGATATCTCCAGGGGTGTATGCTTCATATAAAGTCCCACCTTTCTTCCTTTTTATCAATTAATAGGGATGGAGGCGATTGGCGGTTAGTGATGGCCGAACGGTTCGCCCGGCGGTCGTTTCGCGGCGAATTTCCGACTTTCGCCGTCCGCGGGTTCGAACGCCTTTTTCCGTCGTTCGCCCCGGCGGACTTACGTGTTTAATGTATACAAGAACTTTAACCTTTCGTGACACGTTTATCATGTGTTACAGGACAACCAATTGAGACATGACAGCTCATGGACACTTGGACATTCCCCCTAACCTATAAATACACCCGATCCGGTGGCCATTTTACATTCTTTCTTCTGTCACTGTAGGGAAAGGATCCTGTGTGGAGTAGGGACAGAGAAAACGCTAGCTATTTGGTACACAAAAGTTCTTTTCAGGACTGGTATAGGTGTTAGGTCAGCAGCCTGAGTTTCTTTTGTCAGTTTAGATAAAGGGACAGAGCGCTGTATGCTGCTATTTTAGGGACAGCTCAGCCAGATTAGTCTTTCTTCATCATCATCATCATCATCATCATTAGCTGTTACTATCAGGTCCACAAAAGAGCTGTTCCAGCTAATCGTTCCAGCCTACTCTTTTTTGCCAATTTGTATAGGGACAGGCAGGAAGCAGTGTGTCAGGCAGTGAGGATAATTTTAAAGACTTGCTGTTACTATTAGTTCCACAAAGGTTCTTTTCAGGACTGGTATCAGTGGTACGGTAATAGGCTTGTACACGTATAATATTCTTTCTTCCAAATATAGAAAGAATATTATACTTGACTGCTGCCCTTCTGCTGCAGTCTGCTAATCATTCACAACTCACTTGTTCCACAAAGCTCTTTATCAGGACTGGTAACTTGGTCTGTCTAGGGTGCTACGGTACATAGGCTTGGGTGCGGTACAGTCTGCTGTTCTGTAAGGACCGCTATCGGTCCACAATACATAGGGTTGCCGTGCACTACTGCTGACCGCTGCCCTATACTGCAGCAGTCCTTCATTGGTATAGGGACTGACGTACAGTCTGCTAATCACTAACACACAACCTGCTTGGTCCACAAAAGTTCTTATAAGGACTGGTAACTTGGTATAGGGTGCTACGGTACATAGGCCTGAGTGCGTTACAGTCTGCTGTTCTGTAAGGACCGCTATCGGTCCACAATACATAGGGTTGCCGTGCACTACTGCTGACCGCTGCCCTATACTGCAGCAGTCCTTCAGCGGTATAGGGACTGACGCACAGTCTGCTAAACACTAACACACAACCTGCTTGGTCCACAAAAGTTTTTATAAGGACTGGTAACTTGGTATAGGGTGCTACGGTACATAGGCCTGAGTGCAGTACAGTCTGCTGTTCTGTAAGGACCGCTATCGGTCCACAATACATAGGGTTGCCGTGCACTACTGCTGACCGCTGCCCTATACTGCAGCAGTCCTTCATTGGTATAGGGACTGACGTACAGTCTGCTAATCACTAACACACAACCTGCTTGGTCCACAAAAGTTCTTATAAGGACTGGTAACTTGGTATAGGGTGCTACGGTACATAGGCCTGAGTGCGTTACAGTCTGCTGTTCTGTAAGGACCGCTATCGGTCCACAATACATAGGGTTGACGTGCACCACTGCTGACCGCTGCCCTATACTGCAGCAGTCCTTCAGCGGTATAGGGACTGACGTACAGTCTGCTAAACACTAATACACAACCTGCTTGGTCCACAAAAGTTCTTATAAGGACTGGTAACTTGGTATAGGGTGCTACGGTACATAGGCTTGAGTGCGGTACAGTCTGCTGTTCTGTAAGGACCGCTATCGGTCCACAATAGATAGGGTTGACGTGCACCACTGCTGACCGCTGCCCTATACTGCAGCAGTCCTTCAGCGGTATAGGGACTGACGCACAGTCTGCTAAACACTAACACACAACCTGCTTGGTCCACAAAAGTTTTTATAAGGACTGGTAACTTGGTATAGGGTGCTACGGTACATAGGCCTGAGTGCGTTACAGTCTGCTGTTCTGTAAGGACCGCTATCGGTCCACAATACATAGGGTTGCCGTGCACTACTGCTGACCGCTGCCCTATACTGCAGCAGTCCTTCATTGGTATAGGGACTGACGTACAGTCTGCTAATCACTAACACACAACCTGCTTGGTCCACAAAAGTTCTTATAAGGACTGGTAACTTGGTATAGGGTGCTACGGTACATAGGCCTGAGTGCGTTACAGTCTGCTGTTCTGTAAGGACCGCTATCGGTCCACAATACATAGGGTTGACGTGCACCACTGCTGACCGCTGCCCTATACTGCAGCAGTCCTTCAGCGGTATAGGGACTGACGTACAGTCTGCTAAACACTAATACACAACCTGCTTGGTCCACAAAAGTTCTTATAAGGACTGGTAACTTGGTATAGGGTGCTACGGTACATAGGCTTGAGTGCGGTACAGTCTGCTGTTCTGTAAGGACCGCTATCGGTCCACAATACATAGGGTTGCCGTGCACTACTGCTGACCGCTGCCCTATACTGCAGCAGTCCTTCATTGGTATAGGGACTGACGTACAGTCTGCTAATCACTAACACACAACCTGCTTGTTCCACAAAAGTTCTTATAAGGACTGGTAACTTGGTATAGGGTGCTACGGTACATAGGCTTGAGTGCGGTACAGTCTGCTGTTCTGTAAGGACCGCTATCGGTCCACAATAGATAGGGTTGACGTGCACCACTGCTGACCGCTGCCCTATACTGCAGCAGTCCTTCAGCGGTATAGGGACTGACGTACAGTCTGCTAAACACTAATACACAACCTGCTTGGTCCACAAAAGTTCTTATAAGGACTGGTAACTTGGTATAGGGTGCTACGGTACATAGGCTTGAGTGCGGTACAGTCTGCTGTTCTGTAAGGACCGCTATCGGTCCACAATAGATAGGGTTGACGTGCACCACTGCTGACCGCTGCCCTATACTGCAGCAGTCCTTCAGCGGTATAGGGACTGACGTACAGTCTGCTAAACACTAATACACAACCTGCTTGGTCCACAAAAGTTCTTATAAGGACTGGTAACTTGGTATAGGGTGCTACGGTACATAGGCTTGAGTGCGGTACAGTCTGCTGTTCTGTAAGGACCGCTATAGGTCCACAATAGATAGGGTTGACGTGCACCACTGCTGACCGCTCACCTATACTGCAGCAGTCCTTCAGCGGTATAGGGACTAAGAGTTTTGTCACAGGGTCATTTAAAAAATGACATGCAGAGGAAGAGGCAGGCCCTTCCGCAGGGGTGGTAGGGGTAGGGCAGGAGCAACAGGCTTGAGCCAAAGTGGGAAGTTGCAGAAGGTGCGTTCAATTACTTTAAAGGATGCACCAGACTTGGTTGAGTGGCTCGCTCAGCCTTACTCTTCTGCACCCTCCTCATCCTCTCGATCTGCACCCTCTTCTTCACTCTCTGCTATGTGCACCCCCAAAGACACTACCACCAACAACACGACCACCACCACCACCACCACATACCTTCCGCTTGAGTCACTGGAATTATTTTCCGATCCATATCAAGAGGACATTTCTGATGCGCAGCCACTCTTGGTATTGGATCAGGAAGAGGAGGTAGCAACAAGCGCTACTCAGCAGTCTGACGCCAGTACCCAGATCAGCCCAAGGAGGAGGTTGGTCCCCGGTGTTGCTGCCTACTCTACTTATAGCGGTGGGGAAGGTGACGTTGATGATGACGTGTCTAGTGATGTCACGTGGGTGCCCACAAGAGAGGAAGAGGAGGGGAGTTCAGAGGGAGATATGGACCAGCAGATAGGGAGGAGAAGCAGCAATGACTTACATTGCACAGCAGGGACAAAGCAGACTGCAAATGTATCAGGAGCGAGTCATCGACCATGTACGGTCACATCTGGCGCTCCCAGGACACCGGCACATGGCTCCGCAGTGTGGGCTTTTTTTAACGTGTCCGCTGCTGACAATAGCGTTGCCATCTGCAATCTTTGCAGTCAACGCGTTAGTCGCGGTAAGCCCAATACTCACCTAGGGACGACCGCCTTAAGAAGGCACATGAGCAGCCATCACCGAGCCCAGTGGGAGCAACGGAACACACAAAGCCACACTGCAGGCTCTCACCGTCCAGCCTCGTCTTCTACTTCTCCTTCTCCTCTCTCCTCACAATTGTCCTCCACTCCACCTTCCATCACGCCAAGCTCACATTTTTCTGCAAAAAGGCAGGCTTCCGTGGGCCTAATGTTTGAGCGTAAAAAAATGATGACGCCGGATAACCCTCTTGCCCAACGGTTGGCGGCTGGCTTGTCAGAACTCATAGCCCGCCAACTACTGCCATATAAACTGGTGGACTCGGAGGCCTTTCGCAAATTTGTGGCCATTGGAACACCACAATGGAAGGTCCCAGGAAGGAAGTATTTCTCAGAGAAGGGCATCCCAGAGCTATATGGCCATGTTCAGCGGCAAGTGAATGTATCTCTGGCACACAGTGTCGGTGCCAAGATACATCTGACCACAGACACGTGGTCTAGCAAACACGGGCAGGGAAGGTATATCAGTTTTACTGCCCACTGGGTGAACCTTCTGACGGCCGTCAAGCATGTAACCCGTGGCACCCGTGTAGATTTGGTTTTACCGCCACGGATTGCATGCAGGCCTGACTCTTCTTCTCCTCCTCCTACTCCATCCTCCTCCCTCTCCTCCTCAGCTGCCTCCTCCTTTTCCGCTGCTAGCGTCTCTTCCACTGCACCGCCCAAGCTCCCCAGAACCTATTCCACATGCCAGGTGAGACGTTGCCATGCCGTGCTGCGTCTGTTGTGCCTGGAAGCAAAGAGCCACACTGGCCCGGCACTCCTTTCAGCTTTGCGTTCACAGGCAGATGAGTGGCTAACACCGCTCAATTTGACAGTTGGTAAAGTGGTGTGTGACAACGGTGCCAATCTGCTTAGCGCATTGAAACAGGGCAAAATCACGCACGTGCCGTGCATGGCACACGTCTTAAACTTGGTCGTGCAGCGATTCCTTGTCAAATACCCTGGGGTCCAGGACATCTTGCGGCAGGCAAGGAAAATCTCGGCCCATTTCAGAAGATCTTACACGGCCATGGCTCGCCTTGCTGACATTCAGCGGCGACACCATCTGCCGGTCAGACGTCTTATTTGCGATTGCCCGACGCGATGGAACTCAACCTTCTATATGCTTGATAGGCTGCTCCAGCAGAAACGTGCAGTTAACGTCTACCTGTATGAACTCTGCGAAAGAAACGGTTCTGGGGAGCTGGGTTTTTTTTCACCGCGCCAGTGGCTGCTCATGCGCGACACATGCAGACTTCTGCGGCCATTTGAGGAGATCACCAAACTGGTCAGTCGCAGCCATGGCGCCATCAGTGACATGGTACCTTATGCCTTCTTTCTGGAGCGTGCATTGCGTCGTGTCATTGATCAGGCTGTGGAGGAGCAGGAGCGGGAAGATGAGGAAGTCGCAATGCTGGATGAATTCCCAGGGGGGGCTACTCTATCTGAGACAAGTCAACAACAGGAGTCTGATGAGGAGTCAGAGGAGGATGGTGCCGGGGCGGATGAGCAGGAGCAAGAAGAGCATGCTTTAAACCTTTCTGGGATCCCTGTTGTGCGAGGATGGGGAGAGGAGAATGAAGAGGACGACATTATCCTGGATGATGAGCAGGAGCCAGGCCACCACACCGCTTCCACTTTAGTGCAAATGGGGGCCTTCATGCTCCAGTGTTTTAATAGGGACCCCCGTATAAAAAGCATGAGGGTCAAGGACCAGTACTGGGTGGCAACGTACTTAGACCCCCGGTACAAACACAAAATGGCGGAAATGTTACCGCCGTCGCAGAGGGCTGTCAGAATGCAGCACTTCCAGGCCTTGCTTCGAGAAATGCTGCATTCTGCTTTTGCGTGCGCTGGCAGAGGAGCAATTCCCACTCCCAGAGAAGGATTTGCGGGTACCAATCCAACAGCGCCTGCAAGAAGAGGCCGGTTTGAAGATGTGTTGGTGACTTCGGATATGAGGTCATTCTTTCAGCCGACCCATCGACAGGTGTCATCCGGATCCAGCATCAGGGAACGCCTAGACCGTCAGGTGTCCGACTACATTGGGTTAACGGCCGATGTGGACGCTCTGAGGAGTGATGAACCCCTAGACTACTGGGTGGGCAGGCTTGACCTCTGGCCAGAGCTTGCCCAATTTGCAATCGAACTGTTGGCTTGCCCCTCATCCAGTGTCCTGTCCGAAAGGACGTTCAGCGCAGCAGGGGGGATTGTGACCGATAAGCGTACTCGCCTAGCTCACCACAGTGTTAACTACCTCACATTTCTAAAAATGAATGAGGCATGGATCTCGGAGGAATTCAACACATGTGATCAGTAGACCATGTATATGTCTATAAACAATTTTTGGAATCAAGCACACAGACCTTCTTAATTCATTTGGCTCACTTCCCTGACCCAAAAAAGCACACCGTACTATATGCCCCTACCCTCCTCTTTGAAGAGGTTGAGCGGTGTCATATTTCTACTGGGGCTGCTTATTATGAGGGGTTCCCACCATCCCTGTGCTGTGCTGACTTCCTCCTGGGTGTTCTTATTATGAGGGGCTCCCACCATCCCTGTGCTGTGCTGACTTCCTCCTGGGGGTTCTTATTATGAGGGGATCACACCATCCCTGTGCTGTGCTGACTTCCTCCTGGGGCTGCTTACGGTGCTGCTGTCAGCGCTGTATGTCACGGAGCTGCTGTCAGCGCTGTATGTCACGGAGCTGCTGTCAGCGCTGTATGTCACGGAGCTGCTGTCAGCGCTGTATGTCACGGAGCTGCTGTCAGCGCTGTATGTCACGGAGCTGCTGTCAGCGCTGTATGTCACGGAGCTGCTGTCAGCGCTGTATGTCACGGAGCTGCTGTCAGCGCTGTATGTCACGGAGCTGCTGTCAGCGCTGTATGTCACGGAGCTGCTGTCAGCGCTGTATGTCACGGAGCTGCTGTCAGCGCTGTATGTCACGGAGCTGCTGTCAGCGCTGTATGTCACGGAGCTGCTGTCAGCGCTGTATGTCACGGAGCTGCTGTCAGCGCTGTATGTCACGGTGCTGCTGTCAGCGCTGTATGTCACGGAGCTGCTGTCAGCGCTGTATGTCACGGAGCTGCTGTCAGCGCTGTATGTCACGGAGCTGCTGTCAGCGCTGTATGTCACGGAGCTGCTGTCAGCGCTGTATGTCACGGAGCTGCTGTCAGCGCTGTATGTCACGGAGCTGCTGTCAGCGCTGTATGTCACGGTGCTGCTGTCAGCGCTGTATGTCACGGAGCTGCTGTCAGCGCTGTATGTCACGGAGCTGCTGTCAGTGCTGTATGTCACGGAGCTGCTGTCAGCGCTGTATGTCACGGAGCTGCTGTCAGCGCTGTATGTCACGGAGCTGCTGTCAGCGCTGTATGTCACGGTGCTGCTGTCAGCGCTGTATGTCACGGAGCTGCTGTCAGCGCTGTATGTCACGGAGCTGCTGTCAGCGCTGTATGTCACGGAGCTGCTGTCAGCGCTGTATGTCACGGAGCTGCTGTCAGCGCTGTATGTCACGGAGCTGCTGTCAGCGCTGTATGTCACGGTGCTGCTGTCAGCGCTGTATGTCACGGAGCTGCTGTCAGCGCTGTATGTCACGGAGCTGCTGTCAGTGCTGTATGTCACGGAGCTGCTGTCAGCGCTGTATGTCACGGAGCTGCTGTCAGCGCTGTATGTCACGGAGCTGCTGTCAGCGCTGTATGTCACGGTGCTGCTGTCAGCGCTGTATGTCACGGAGCTGCTGTCAGCGCTGTATGTCACGGAGCTGCTGTCAGCGCTGTATGTCACGGAGCTGCTGTCAGCGCTGTATGTCACGGAGCTGCTGTCAGCGCTGTATGTCACGGAGCTGCTGTCAGCGCTGTATGTCACGGTGCTGATGTCAGTGCTCTGTATTACGGTGCTGCTGTCAGTGCTCTGTATCTCCTGCACCCTCTTGTTTGCCTACCCTGGTCCCTGACCTTCCCTCTCCTCCATTGCCTTCATTAGCTCCATAGTCCTGAATTGTCAGAACAATTTCCCAAATAAAAAAAAAATGCTTGTAGTTATCGATCCCAAATTCACCTCATACATGTATTATGCTATTGTCCAGGTGGTGGGACTACGTGCTACCCCCTAATAATTACCCCGTGGCCGCAAATTCGACCTAAAGGTTTGCGAAATTCGCCTCCCATTGAAGTCAATGGAGCCCGCGGCGAACGGTCGTTTTCGCGAACGTTTGTGTCCGTTCGCGTTTCGCGTTCGCGAAACGTCCCGTCGGAAGTTCGTCCATCACTATTGGCGGTGTCAGTCCTGTGTTCTCATACAAAGTCCCAACTGGTTCCTCTTGTTTTTTAATTACTAAATCCAAAGTCAAAACTGTCTGTGTTGATAGGGAATCATGTGAATTTCTTACCTGCAACCTATGGTTGCAGGAAAGAAATTTGCACCATTTTATGGCCAGCCTATCACATTTCTTGAGGCCGTGAAGTGCCCAGACAGTAGAAAACCAAACAAAATGACCACATTTTGCAAAGTTGGCCCTCCAATGTATTTTATTAGAGGCATTGTGAGTCTTTGGAAGATCATGTTTTTTCCAACAAGTTATTGGAAAATGAAGAAAGAAATTTTAATTGTATTTTTTTTTTTTTACACACAGCTGTCAACTAATAAGATATTTCTAACACAAAGCATGATCATACTTAGAATTACACCCAAAACACATTCTGCGACCCCAGAGTATGTGAGATTTTTATTGGTATCTCTGATATGCAGTATACTTATTAATAAAACACAAAGGTTTGGCTAAAATAATAAGGTAAAACAATTACCCTCCTACAACCAATAAAAGTGTCACTGACATCAAATATACTTTTTCTCCATTTTTTTCCCTGCTTAACCACTTTCCGACTGGCATACGACGATGTACGTTGGCAGAATGGCACGGGCAGGCAAACTGGCGTACAAGTACGTTCAGTTGAAATTTCCACCATGCCATCGTGTGCGCGCAGCCAGTGGCGCACGCCAGTCGGGACCCCAGTGAGTCCGGTCACGGGTCGCATGGACTCGATCGCCGCGTGCATACTCGCGATCATCGCACGGGGAGGCTGAACGGGGAGATGCCGATGTAAACAGCATCTCCCCGTTCTGCCTAGCAACAAGTGACACTGATCTCTGCTCCCTGTGATTGGAGCCGAGATCAGTGTTCACTAACACACAGCCCAGCCCTCCACAGTTAGTAACACGCCCCAGGACACACTTAACCCCTACACTGCCACCACCTGGTTAACCCCTTCACTGCCAGTGTTATTTAAACAGAAATCAGTGCATTTGTATAGCACTGATTGCTGTATAAATGACAATGGTCCCAAAAATGTGTCAAAAATGTCTGATGTGTCCGCCATAATGTCGCAGTCACAATAAAAATCGCTGATCGCCGCCATTACTAGTAAAAAAAAAAAATATTAATAAAAATGCCATAAAACTATCCACTATTTTGTAAACGCTATAAATTTTGCGCAAACCAATCAATAATCACTTATTGCGTTTTTTTTTTACCAAAAATATGTAGAAGAATATGTATCGGCCTAAACTGAGGAAAAAAAATGTTTTTTTATATATTTTTGGGGGGTACTTATTATAGCAAAAAGTAAAAAATAATGCTTTTTTTCAAAATTGTTGCTCTTTTTTTGTTTATAGCGCAAAAAATAAAAACCGCAGGGGGGATCAAATACCACCAAAAGAAAGCACTATTTGTGGGGAAAAAAGGGTGTCTATTTTGTTTGGGAGCCAAGTCGCATGACCGCGCAATTGTCAGTTAAAACGACGCAGTGCCGAATCGCAAAAAGTGGTCTGGTCTTAAGCCAGCAAAATGGTCCGGTCTGAAAGTGGTTAAAGCAGCCCTTCAGTTATTTTTTCAACTTCCTATCTATTAAATCCTCTGCCCTTGCTGTTTTAACTTTGGATAGTAAAACATTTTTTTTTAGACCTTATACAGCCCACTTCCTGTTTCTTGTCTGATAAAAAGCCTAGGCTTATGACATCATACACAGCTCTCTCTCTCACTCTTGTAAGAGTTTGTCAGGAAGGGAGGGGGAATGAGTCATAAGAGGACCAATGAAAGCTACAGAGCTGGAGGTGTGCCTCTGTGTGCCGTTGTAAATTAAGGAAGTGAACAGGCAGCAGCTTCAGCTGCCTGCAGTTAAAAAGGCTACTGCCAGACTCAGTAGAGGGAGATTTCTGTAGCATATTTGGCAAGTACAGAATCACAGTATACATAAAATAATATGCAAGGTGGTTGGGGGGAAGCTTCAGAATGGCAAAGATGTTTTTATTACAAATTTTTCGAGTAGAATGCAGTTCCTCTTTATTCCCCCACCCCCCCACCATCTTACATTTTATTTGACACTTTTTATAATCCAAGGTAAAAAAACATTTTAACTAACAAATGTTACATTAGTGGAAAAATTATTTCTGCTATGTTTTCCATGCAAAGATAAAGGAAAACTAAAATAAAAATATATTTTTAGTTCCACGACACCTATACGTGAAAAGTTTCGGCCGTTACTTTTTATTGGGATTTAAAAAGAAATTCTTACTACCTTAGAGCCTTGGTATGGAAAATTTTTATTAATTTATTTAAAAACTAAAATAGAACTCTTTATACCAGTGATGATTATAGAAGTAATCTACACATATTTGTGGTTCCTTCAGCACAAAAAAGTAGCAGAACAAATTTTGTAGTAAATAGCTGGAAGAATTCCAATGTATTAAAACCTCATCTGTAAAACAACCGTTAACTGTGTTTTTTTGCAAAAAATTGCCTGCTTATTTATCAAAACAACCTATCAAAGTCTCTTATGTCCCGAGAAGTAATGGCAGTAGAAAAAGCTGTTAAAAATGTATCACGTTAACTGAAGACAAAACTTTATTTTTTTCCTGTTGACCACACAAAATGCACAGGACCAATGTGTGTGTGAACCTTGTTGAGTGCTCGGTCGGTGGTGGATAAAAACCACAGGATGTGGAATAGTATGGCCTAAAATAAAAACTTGCAGTGGACGTATTTATTTGGTAAATGTTTGAAAGTTGCAGCTAGAAAAAGAGGAAAACTAAAAAGGCATTGTGTTATACAAAAAAATAAAAACGTAATAATTGATTGAAAAGGATTCAGTAAATATAAAACACATGGCAAAGTTAAAAATGCGGTGTGAAGGGTATTGACTTGCAGGTCTGTCAAGTCAATAGGTCTGTATATTTATATATAATAATGGTAAAGACAGAATGGGGGTGCGCATGCCCCTACACAAAAGCCAAAGGGAGGAAAAGTAACCTAACATTAAATAAGGACTTAAATGTGTGTGTTGTTACTACTTATAGGAGGGTGAACCCCAAAAAGTCTACAAACAAAATGGGAAATAATATGTCAGTTACTTCCGCTAAAAATTGTGGCTCTGTACGAGCAAACTCAATATAAATCTATAAGGTGTCACCAAAAAATGATGTCATCATACTAAGATACAGTAAGTGAAAATCTTTCCCCAGTACTAAAAATGGGGCACCACAGAAATACCTCTTATAATGATTATATGTATCAATATCGCATCTACTCTTCACAGACCAGGCTGTATGATATCTGTGATGGTGATTATATACCACTTTCCCCACCAAAGTAGTCAGCCCAAACAAATTCAAATACTGCAAAGTAGATGTAACCATAAAAATCAATGGGTTTAAAGATAGTAGCAATGATTTCAAACCCCTGCCAGTCCCCCAAAAATCATAAGCCAAAAAAAAATAAAAAAATTAATACTATCTTTTTGGATTTCACTGGTAAAAAAACATCTCAATATCATTAGTGTTGAGTCGTTTCATGAAATCATAGAAATGCTCCCTCGATCCTTGCCATGGGATGAATATATTGTCTATGAAATACGCCCATAGCAATATCTTTCGCTCAAGATCACGCCCTTTTTCCTTTTTCTCATCACTTCTTCCTTATTTCTATTTCACCTTTTCTGAGCCCATACTCAGTAGGCAAGAGGCTAGCATTCAGTCCCCTCCAAAAGCCCCTTTCTGGGTCACCTCTCTCTCTTTCTTTCCTTACTCCATATACCTATATACCATTTTTGGCCACTGTGATAGACTCTCCTAGGACAGAGGCTTTTGGAGGGGACTGAATGCTAGCCTCTTGCCTACAGACTATGGGCTTTACTCTTTGTGAGGTGTATGTGAGGTGAAATAATGTTACTTTGGATTCATGTCCATGTCTCCCCAAGAAACACAGACTCTGGGATCCGTGTTAAGGGCCTATATGCCACATTTCCAGCAAGGACTGCTTCACACTGTGGGACCAATAGCAGATGCTGATGTCATTACCAAGCCATCTGTCTGGGGTTGTCTGCTATAATGTGTTTATTGCAATTAGGTCTAGTGAGTCTTTCACCCATTGTTATTTGTGCTAATTAACTCAGCTATTGTCTGAAGGTGTTCTGCGTTTATACTTATGATAATGTGTATTGTACCTTCTGATCTTTCAGTCGGACTGCAATCAGACATCTGAGTCATCCAAGTGGTTAATTAAGGATCCCTTGGGATTAGCCATGAGTCAGCTGTACCTTGTTAGCTAAACCACTGTGTGATGTTTTGGGTATATTTGGGTCATTGTTAATGTGGTGAGTGACCTTCTTAAGTGTATAAAAGCCTGTATTCTTGTTCAAATAAACAGTTCTTATTCGGGTTTACTCTAAAACTGGTGTTACCAGAGTTCTTGGTGTAACTATAGCCTCACCCGGAAACCCTGCAACTGATCTTGTGTAACAGAGTTTGGGAAGCAGCTTCTTGTTGGAGATAACCAGTCAGGGAGTCCGGATTCCGTCACAGCCACCACAGTTATAATTCTATGTTATTAAGTCATGAGGACATCCTGATGGACTCTGCTTGGTTGATCATTGGTTTGGTCTATAACGTGCATATTTTATTTACATATGTCTGAGATGTCTTCAGTGGCTCTATTTTCATATCTGTATGGAAATCAATAAACATATAATTTTCTCTAAAGTGAACAATGTGTGTGCTTGAAACCCTGTACCTCGGGCCTTTAGAAAGTACTCATAACCAGGTTATGTTCGACGTCGCTATAGAGAGCTTCTATGTCTAAACTTGCCAGCCATACATCATCAATCAATACTACCTCTTCCAATTTGTTGACAAAATCAGGGGTATCTTTGATGTAAGACGACAATCCATATACATAAGGCCACAGGATAAAGTCTATATGTTGACTAGCCAGCTTCTGGCCACACATACATTTAGCGGATTATCTTCCTTCAGTCTGTAAACATTATTCCATAGTTTTGGATAAAGGAGAAAAGGTTAAAAGAACTTTTTTAAAACACCAGAATTTCTTCCAAGGAAGCGGCTTACCTCAAAGTCCACTTCTCGATTCATTTGCAAACGTGATCCATTTATTACAAATGTATCCCCTTCCACTTCCACTGTGTAGCCCGGTCCAAGGGATATCTCTGTTACCAGAGTCCCCACAGGACTGTTTTCTTCAATTTTTGGAGCTTTGTTAAGAGTAACACAGGCTGATAAAAAAAAATATATATATAACTGTTATATCAGCTTTGGAATGTTAGTTTAAAAAATTACAGTTGATTATAAAGACAAAGGTACTCAAACACAGAGTAAACTGACTCCAGGGTTGAGAACCTTTAGGCTGGATTCACACCTATGCATATTTTGTGCTTTTTGCATTTTGCAAATTTGCACTACAGATCGTGTTCCGTAGGAATCAATGTTAAATGGACTCTAGTGCAAATCTGCAAAATGCAAAAAGCACTAAAACTGCATAGGTGTGAATCCAGCCTTAGGTAGTGACACATATATTTTCCTCAACTGTACTAGCTGATTAAGGCTGGATTCTCACCTATGCATTTTTAGTGATTTTTGCATTTTGCTGATTTTCACTACAGAACGTGTTCCATAGGAAACCACTTTAAATGGACTGTAGTGCAAATCTGCAAAATGCAAAAAGCGCCAAAAATGCATAGGTGTGAATCCAGCCTAAGGGCCTCTTTACACCTGTGCGGTACATTAACATACTTGTAATAACACAAATTATGCCACATGGTAATACATTGTGTTAAGGCAGTCTTCATTTGAATGGACTGTCAACACAACACAATGGACCTAAAATTGTAATGCACTCTTTTTGCCAATGCAGGGCACACAACACACAGTGCATAACCTGCATTGATATGTGTAACAGGACATGGGTTAATGAAACACATAGATGTGAAGCTGACCTAAATTCCTCCTGACAAACAGGTAAATACAACAATGAAATACATCTATTTTACCTGCCTAAAGCCTTATATTTCTGTCCATCCAATCCTGAGATTTACACTGCTCTGACACATAGCACAGCTATTACTGGAGAAGCAGAAGACCTGATTTACCTTTGCTGCAGTTAAATAATACATACAAGCCTCGTCCCTCCCCAAGTCCGTGACTTTGTTCTTACTGTAGATTAAAGCACCACACCAGGAATTGATTGTCTGTGTATATTTTTATTCCTAATTGAATTAGAATAACATATGGAGCCAATGTGTTTTGGGGGCCTCAGACACACCCTTTTATCAGAGCTTTTTCTGCACTAAAATAAAACATCTGTTTGTTTCACCATATGCTTTGCAGACTTACCTGGTAATGAACATGTCCTTTGGTGTGGAAAAGATGCCAGCCGAGAATCTGAATATTTCTTCCAGATACCACCATAATTATAATACTAATAGGGTTCCAACACCTATCTTTCCAAGCCTGAGACTTGACAGTGCATGGAGAAGAGGCAGACTGATGAGCATATTTTTCTGTCACTGTACTCTCTCCTCCTATCAGCATGCTTCTTGTTAGCACATGAGCAACGCAGCACATCTGATTGTTTTTCCTCACTTAATCCGAGCACTGTGGTGCAGGGATTTCAATATAGAGCAGGCATATTCAAAACATTAAAAGATCTTTCTTGAGAAAGCTTTTTCATGTTTGGATCAACCAAGCATGCATGTTTATGGCTATGTAGAAGGGGCACAAGAATTAGAAAGACATTCCCAGAGCTAGATTATTTTAAAGCATGACTCCACTTTTGTTGAGAAAAAACCATCCCCCCTGGGTGATCTATGTACATTGCAAGGATTATAACAAACTTTGTTGCAGATTCCTGACTTTTGTTATTCTTAATAAATCACTGTTTGTTCCTCTGTGCCCCTGTGCTTAGTGGGTCTAATGTGAGGGGTTTCATTATTATCAATCAGGTGTGCACCTGCAGAGCACTAATCAGGAAAGCTGCTGGCCCGGCATCCCTTTAGACATGTTCCTATTGGGAGTATCTCACCAAAAATTACATTTTTGTTGCAGGGGATGCCTGAAATCTGACTTGTATTTTAGGCAGACTTCTAGGAAGTTTGGTGAGCCAATCACACAAGCAGGAAATTATGTTTCTGGGGAGGCGTTTTCTACACATTCTGTGTACAGAACAACTCCAGGTAGCCATATTGCATTTATAGAAAATTACAGCGGCTGCAGATTGAAAAGCAAAGGTCATTTTTAATAACATTCAATTACAATATGACTTGTGTCACAATTGTATACGCTATATTATTTTTTCTTTATTTGCTATTTTTTTCCCCACGAAAGTGGAGTTAACCTCTTAGGGAAATAATACTAATTAGCCTAAATAAAATCCAATGTGGCTAGTTCCCCAAAGATTAGTTGACTAGAGATGTGTGTTAAGACATGCTAGTGCCCGTAGTTGTAGAATGTTACTCGCTACTCATTGATAATCCCAGGTCTCTGCAGACTTCTGCATCAATCAGTAGTTAAAGCGGAGTTCCAGTTAAAAAAAAAAACATTTTTTAAGTCTGCTGCTAAAAACACTGCAGCTGCTGACTTTTAATAATCGGACAATTACCTGTCCCAGGGTCCAGCGATGTGGGGGGAAGAAGCCCCGCTCATCTCCTCCTCCTCTTTGCGGCGCCGGCATTGTCACTGTGGGTGCCCGGCTGTGGCTTCACAGCTGGGCATGCACTGCGCATGTGACTGGCCCGGCAACCATCTGGGACGTGTGACGTGAAAAATGATTGCCCAGGAAGTGGCAGAGGTGATCTTTCTTCCAGCGCTGCGGGTGCGCCAGGAGGATGTGGGAGCTAGAACCCTCTAAAAAGAGGGTTTTCGCACACCCCCCCCCCCCCCCCAAAAAAAATTACATGCCAAATGTGGCATGTCAGGGGGTCACCTTCCCTTAAAGCGGAAGTTCAATTTTTGGGTGTAACTCCGCTTTAAACGGAAGTGTTTACAAACCTGACTGGCATATGATTTAAAGGATTTTTAAGTGCAAAGTTTCAAGTAGTAGGCTGACCCTACAGTATACAATTTTCTTGTCAAATTTTCCTTTAGATTTACCAAATCCATATAATATGAGGTCAAACCTAAGCACTTTCAATTTGTATGCAATAAGGCAGGCCCGTGCACTACATATTTTAACCACTTGGGTACCGCGCTATTGCCGAATGACGGCATTAGCGCGGACCTAGATTTCCGGGACTACGTCTATTGACGTCGTCCCGGTTACGAGCGGCCTGCGGCGAGGCGCGCTCTGTGATCGGCGAGTCCGTGAGACTCGCCTGATCACCGATCCGTGTAAGGGGTCGATCCCGACCCCTTATCACGTGATCAGCTGTCAGCCAATGACAGCTGATCATGTGATAGAACGGAGCCGGTAATCGGCTATTATTCCTCCTCGCGCTGACAGCGCGAGGAGAAAAAAAAAAAAGGCGATCACCGGCGGCCGTGATCGGGACATCAGTCCCGATCACGGCCAGCAATGAAAGTCACCACATGCCACCTGCCAGTGCCCACCTGCCAGTGCCCCCCGTCTGTGCCCATAATGCCCACAGTGCCACCCACAGTGCCACCCACAGTGCCACCCCACAGTGCCACCCCACAGTGCCACCCACAGTGCCACCCACAGTGCCACCCAATCTGCCTCAAAGGTGCTGCACCCCAGTGCCGCCCATCAGTGCCCAGCAGTGCCGCCCATCAGTGCCCAGCAGTGCCACCTATCAGAGCCACCTATCAGTGCCACCTATCAGTGCCCATCAGTCCCATCTATCTGTGGTACCTATCAGTGCCCATCCGTGCCACCCATCCGTGCCACTTATCCGTGCCACCCATCCGTGCCATCTTATCTGTGCCCATCTTTGCCCATCAGTGCCGCCTTATCTGTGCCCATCGGTGCCGCCTTATCTGTGCCTATTAGTGCCGCCTTAACTATGCCTATCAGTGCCCACCAGTGCAGCCTATCAGTGCCCACCAATGCAGCCTATCAGTGCCCACCAATGCAGCCTATCAGTGCCGCCTTATCAGCGCACTTCAATGAAGGAGAAAAATGACCCGTTTGCAAAATTTTATAACAAACTATTAAAACATGATTTTTTTTTTTGCATCTTTTTTTGTTTGTTTAGCAAAAAATAAAACTCTGAGCTGTAACTAAATACCACCAAAAGAAAGCTCTATTTGTGGGAAAAAAATGATAAAAATTTCATTTGGGTACAGTGTTGTATGCCCGCGCAATTGTCATTCAAAATGCATCAGCGCTGAAAGCTGAAAATTGGTCTGGGACTGAGGGGGGTTTAAGTGCCCAGTAAGCAAGTGGTTAAGGTAAATCTAAAGGAAATTGAACAAGAATGTATGGTAAGCCTTACCCTACTAACTCTGTACTCGTTAGTTTCAGTTTGAAGCATATAGAACAAACATATTTATTTACATTTGTGGAGTTAGTTGAAGAAACGTTGAAGACATTTCAGTGATCTTTTCTGTCATTTTATTCAATTTTAGCCATTTCACCATATTCATATAAATTCAAATAGATTTGTTTTAGTGGTATTTTACTCCTTTTTGTTATTGTCTTATTATGATTAAATCAATTTTCCAATGGGTTTCATGTTTTTAGAAAAGGTGAAAGGAACCTTTTGCCTTTTAAAACCTGCTTGCTTACATTAACCACTTGCCGACCGTATAACTTTGCCCTTGTACACGCGGTCAGAGATTCCGACGGAAAATGTCCAATCGGACCGTGTTGTCGGATAATCCGACTGTGTGTGGGCTCCATCGGACTGTTTCCATCAGAATATCCGACGGGCAAAGTTTTAGAGCTGGGCTATAAAACTTTCCGACAATATGATCCAATCGGACTTTGTCCGACTGTGTGTAGAGAATTCCGATCGGACAAAGTGCCACGCATGCTCAGATCAAATTCCTAGATTAAAGCTATTGGCTACTAGCCTGAATGTAGTCCCATCGTAACGAAATAACGTCATCACGTTACGTACGATCGGATTTGTAGTTTCGGACAAAATCCGACGGATTATGTTGTCGGAATGTCCAACCGTGTGTACAAGGGCTTAGATATACAGCGTTAAGGCAGCTCTCTGTGCCAGATCATGTATTAGGTACTTCTGAGTAGGGGGCAAGGAAGTAATGGATTTTCTTTCCCCGCAAAGCAAGGAATAAAATCCATTACTTCTCTTAGTAAAAGCAGCACACCTAGTACACACAAACACTGGCTAGACACACATTTAACACTTTGCTTGCCCTAGATGTTTAACCCCTTCCCAGCCAGTATCATTAGTAGAGTGACAGTGCATATTTTTAGCACTGATCACTGTATTAGTGTCACTGATTCCCAAAAAGTGTCAAAAGTGTCAGTTAGTGTCCAAGTGTCCACCACAATATCGCAGTCGCGCCCCCATTACTAGTAAAAATAAATAAATGAATGAAAAAATTCCAATATATCCCATAGATTGCTGACGCTATAATTTTTGCACAAACAAATCAATATACGCTTATTGGGGTTTTTTTTGTAACCAAAAATATGTAGCATAATACACACTAGCCTAAATTTGTGAAGAAATTTGATCTTTTAAATTTTATTGGATGTGTTTCATAGCAGAAAGCAAAAAAAATATAGATTTTTTTTTTCAAAATTGTTGGTATTTTTTTGTTTATAGCGGCAAAAAATTTGAAACGCAGTGGTGCTCAAATAACACCAAAAGAAAGCTCTACTTGTGAGAAAAAAAGGACATACATTTTATTTGTGTACAGCATTACATGAGTGCACAATTGTCAATTAGAACAACGCAGTGCTGTATCACAAAAAATGGTCTGATCATGAAGGGGTGTGAATCATTCAGAGAGCAAGTGGTTAAAGGTGCACTATGTAACACGTAGGGTGGAGCCTATTGACATAAACACACAAGTAAGATGGTCCAACTAGCCAGGAGAGTACTGGCTGTTCAGAAAGCTGTCTTTCTATGTGCACAGGTTGTAGTGTACATTTTAATGTAAGTAAACTGGCTACAATTTTTGGCTAATTAATAATATCAAGCTGGCTTACAGTATGCGGATTCAGTTTTTCCTATCTGTTGAAATATGTTTTCCGGAATCACTATCTGCGGATTTCTGACTGTGGAGAGTATCAGAGGTTTCCCCCCTATTGTCTTGGAAAAAAGAGTGTTTGATTTTACCTTAAGGCCTCATGCACGTTGGATATTTTTGGACGTTTTTACAGCAGCTGTTTTTGGCAGTAGACCTTTTTTTTTCATTAAACTCTCCATCATGTTATCCTATGTGTCAATGCACACATAGGCTGTAATCAGCAGTTTTGGGCAGTAACTTTTTTGAGCAGTTAAAAAAAACCAAAATTAGTGGGTTCTGAGAGAAGTTTTTCAGCTGTAAAAACGCTCTAACGCTGATAAACACTGATAAACATCGATAAACGCTCAAAAACATCACACACCAGCTTTTTTTAATGTTTTTGATCCATTGTAAAAAAAAAAAAACACTAAAAACTCTAACACAGAAAAATGCAAAATGCTAATAAACACTAAAAAACGCTATTGCAAAAAAGTTGAAAAGCTTACTGCAAAGCTACTGACGTTTTTGTAACGTTATTTTAACGTCCAGTGTGCATGAGGCCTCAAGGTCCAACGAAAAAGGTGAGTGTGGTTCAGAAGAGTGAGTAAGGGCCGGTTCACACAGGGGGAGACACGAGGCGACACGACTTGCCGTGCCGCGACCTGACAAGTCGCCCCCGTTCTGTACAATGGAACCGTTCTAAGAGGAGCGACTCGAGTCGCTCCGACTCAGAAAAAAGGTTCCTGTACTACTTTTGGGCGACCTCGGGGCGACTTGCATTGACTTCTATACAGAAGTCATTTGCAAGTCGCCGCTGAGGTCGCGGCAGGTCGCGGCGAGGCAAGTCGTGTCGCCTCGCATCGCCCCCTGTGTGAACCGAGCCTTAAGGTTCCTTCGCACAGAGTCATAACACCAACAAAAACACAGACTTTTCCTGAGATACTGGGTCATTTTAAAGTGGTTGTAAACCCTTACAACCAACTTTGACCTACAGGTAAGCCTAGATTAAGGCTTACCTGTAGGTCCAAGAAATATCTCCTAAACCTATACGGTTTAGGAGATATTTGCCCGAAGACAGCCACCGCTGTCTAGGGCGCATGCGCCGTAGACAGCGGCGCGCAGGCGCACTGGGGCAGGCCGCAGATCGCGGCGATATGCCGCAAGCGTCGCTCCGGGTTCCATGGCAGCGGCGAAGAGGAAGACGGAGGACCGCTTCGGGGGCTTCGTTCTCAGGTAAGTTATTCATAATGAGCTAGTATGCTATGCATACTAGCTCATTATGTCTTTGTCTTGCAGGATTTTTTTTTCAGGTTTTTTTAAAAAGGGTTTACAACCACTTTAAGTTTTGATTGGTGGATATACCTATATGCATGTTGTGCTAGAGAGAAAAAATACATAATTATGACATCTTTATATAGTTTAGTTTTTATATGATGATTTAATTTATGAGGGAAAAAAGCAGTCCAAATCTGCCTGGCCCTATGTGAAAAAATAGTTGCCTCCCCTCCTTGCTAAATCATGAATGAACCACATTTTTTGGAAAGCTGAGTTAAATTCCACTTAAAAAACAGAGGGATGCCAGGATCAACCACAAAATAAATTTAAACTGTTTCTTATTTTTAACTTTCACTCATTCATATTATTTTGTGAATGCAGTCTGTGTGATCCAAACCGCATAAACAAAAGATTTGGAGAATAAAGAAAGGATATCTCCAAAAGTAGATCACTAGCGAACACTAAGTTTAGTGCAAAAAAATATATTTTTATTACAGAATTTCCCACTACTAATTTATACAACACCATATAAAAAAGGATTTTTACAAATATCACAAACTCATTAAAAAACCATTGACAACATTGTCAATAATATTAAAAACATACAAGCGGGGCCACGGCTGCCTACATCACTTTCATACCACAGTCACCAAGCCAAACAAAGTTACGCTTAACTCCTCTCACATCCATGAGAATTTCTACTAATGAGTTCAGTTAATAACTAATAGCATATCAGTTGTGCTGGATAAATGAGCAAAATTGTTGTCCACTTCCTTGTGAGGTTTCTGTTTGAATATAATCTCACAGTGCAGTTTATGTTGGTGACTTGTAAAATAGGTAATCTTCTACTGATAATGTCATGCAAGATCTCAAGAGAATCACCAATAGATATCAGCGGGGGAGTACTAGAAGTCAGTGATATCTTTCCTCTTTCAAAAGTAACATTCACAGCTTATGATACTCTCACCACATCCGCCGTGTTAAGCTTCCGTCCATCCGACTAATTCCTCTACCCCGTGGTGTCTCTGATTGATCACACCAACGCCGCTGCATTCAAAGAGCTCAGTTCAAGCAGCACGCGGTCCAGCTGTAGCGCGCTGACGTCACTGCTGACACATTTCACCAACCAATTGCTGTTGGTTTCTTCAGAGCAAGGAGGAGTTAGCAGTGACACATTTAAATAGGCCTACGATGCTGTAATTCCTATTTTAACCTTTAGATGTCATCCCTGCCAACATTCAACACCAAACATTCAGCGAAATTTCCATCTGCAACATGCGATAATCTGTTTAAACCTGCCTGGCCCTATGTGAAAAAGTAATTGCCCCCTCCCATGCTGAATCATGAATGAACGGTGATTAACCACAACTTTTTGGAAAGCAGAGTTAAATTTCACTTGCCCCACCTAGGCCTGATTACTGCGAGACCTGTTGAATCAAGAAATCACTTAAACAGAAGCTGTCTCACAAAGTGAAGCAAGCAACACATCCTGCTGTGATCTAAAGAAATTCAAGAACAGATAAGAAACAAAGTAATCGACATGTATTCGTCTGGAAAAGGTTACAAAGCCATTTCTAAGGCTTTGGGGCACCAGCGAACCACGGGGAGAGCCATTATCCACAAATGGAGAAAACATGGAACAGTGGTGAACCTTCCCTGGAGTGGCCGGCCTACCAAAATTACTTGAAGAGCACAACAACCACTTATCCAGGAGGTCAAAAAAACAAAAACCCAGAAGAACATCTAAAGAACTGCAGGCCTCACTTGCCTTAGTTAAGGCCAGTGCTCATGATTTAACAATAAGAAAGAGACTGGGCAAAAATAGCATCCACGGGAGAGTTCCAAGGTGAAAGACACTGCTGGCCAAAAATAACACAAAGACTCGTATCTCACATTTGCCAAAAAACATTTTGATTATCCCTAGGCCTTTTAGGCAAATATTCTGTGGACTGATGAGAAAAACGAAGGTGTGTGCCCCATTACATCTGGTGTAAATCTAACACAGCATTTCATAAAAGAACATGATACCAACAGTCAAACATGGTGGTCGTAGTGTGATGGTCTGGGCTGCTTTGCAACTTCAGGACCTGAACGACTTGCCATAATTGATGGAGCCATGAAATATGAGCTCTACCAAAAAATCCTGAAGGAGAATGTCTGTCCATCAGCTTGTGACCTCAAGCTCAGTCGGGGTTATGCAGCAGGACAATGATCCGAAATACACTAGCAAGTCCACATCTGAATGGTTTTAAAAAACAAAACAAAATTAAGGTTTTGGGGTGGCCAAGTCTGGACTAAAATCTGATTGAGATGCTGTGGGATGACCTTAACCATTTCAGCCTCAAAGGATTTACCCCCTTCCTGACCGGGCAATTTTAGCGATTCGGCACTGCGTCGCTTTAACTGACAATTGTGCGGTCGTGCGACACTGTACCCAAACACAATTAACGTCCTTTTTTTCCCCACACAAATAGAGCTTTCTTTTGGTGGTATTTGATCACTTGTGCGTTTTTTATTTTTTGTGCTATAAACAAAAAAAGAGCAAAAATTTTGAAAACACAATACTTTTTACTTTTTGCGATAATAAATATCCTCTAATAAAAAAGAAATACATTTCTTCCTCAGTTTAGGCGGATATATATTCTTCTACATATTTTTGGTTAAAAAAAAACGCAATAAGCATATATTTATTGGTTTGCGCAAAAGTTATAGAGTCCACAAAATAAGGGATAGATTTATGGCATTTTTATTATTTTTTTTTTTACTAGTAATGGCGACGATCAGTGATATTTTATCAGGACTGCGACATTACGGCATACAAATCTGAGACTTTTGGGACCACTGACATTTATACAGTGATCCGATCTAAAAATAGCATGATTACTGTATACATTTCACTGGTAGGGAAGGGGTTAACACTAGGGGACGATCAAAGGGTTAAATGAGTTCCCTCAGCATGTTCTTATTGTAGGGGGGATGGGACTCCCTGGGGAAGGAGACCAATCTTTGTTCCTATATACTAGGAGAAAACGATCTGTCTCCTCTACCCTGGCAGAACTTGGATTTGTGTGTTTACGCACACAGATCCTCGTCCTGGCTTTGTCAGGAGTGATTTGTGCAGGGGAGCCATTCTGCCACCATCAGCCATTCTGACAAATATGCAAAAAAAATTTAAATCAGGAAGGGGTGCAAACACTTCTTCACAGCACTGTATATATTTGTGCATGTGTGCTGGTGTGTGTATATGTATGATATATTGTACCAAGTGACAGAATGAAGCAGTTGAAACAAACCTTTGGGGAGTCTCTCCGCAAAGCCAAAAGCAGCCACAGTGAAGATAGAGAGAAGTGGAATGTGTGGTAAATCTTTCATGATTAATTCACAAAAAAGCTGACTTCTTTAGGAAAAATTCCAAGTTTGTTTTCTTTTAAAGTGGTTGTATACCCACTTTTTTAACTTTTACCTACAGGAAAGCCTATAATAAGGCTTACCTGTAGGTAAAAAAAATATCTCCTAAACCTGTACGGTTTAGGAGATATTCCCCTCGGTATGCGCCGCTGACTGCAGCGGCGCATGCGCACAAGGGGGTTCTCTCCGTGAAAATCCGGCAGCGCTCGCCCGGCCGGATTGAAATCTCCCGCGCGCATGCGCGGGAGTGACGATATCGCGGCTCCGGCCACTCACAGCGCCGTAGCCGCGATACCCGGAAGAGACGCCGAGGGAGCATGTCGGCTCCCTCGGCGTGGATCGGGCGAGATGTCGGGGCCTCGTTCTAAGGTAAGTATTTCATAATGAGCTAGTATGCGGTGCATACTAACTCATTATGCCTTTTGCTTTGCAGGTTTAAAAAAATAAAAAAATAAATTGCGGGTTTACTACCGCTTTAAGCCCTGGTTTGCTCAAGTCCTCCAAACGAATGACTGTTTGTGCAACAGGCCCTGCTGGATCTAAGTATATTCAGGAATTCTGTGACTTGGCTGAGTGATGGACATGGCCAGCTGGTGTACATCTACTTACGTCAATGCAAGTAGACAGGGCTCAGAAAGCTAATCTGCCTAGAATCCTTTTTAGCTGAAAATTGTGATATACCAAACTGGCATGCTAATGATAACAGTATTTCCAGTCCTCTGATTATGACTGACCACCAGTAAATTAATTTAAGCTCATGATAAATTTATGTTATATTTAATAAAATGTGTACTCGTTTTATCTACAGAACAAAGCCAGTCTTCATAGTTTTATTCTATGATATGTTAACTTTTATATTCCTAATTGTTGGAACATTTTATAGGGAATTTATGATGTTTTTCCCTATTTTTTTTATTTACCATGTACAGGACTACAAGCTCTTTGTTTAATTATTTGCTATAGAGTTATGCCCTGTAAATATGGTCAGACTCTCCGATGGAAAATGTGCAATCGGATAACGTTGTCGCAAAATCCGACCGTGTGTGGGCTTCATCTGACTTTTTCCGTTGGAATTTCCAACACACAAAGTTTGAGAGTAAAATTTTCCGACAACAAAATCCAATCGTTTAAATTCCGATCACGCTCAGGATAAATTACGAGACGAAAGCTATTGGCTACTGCCCTCTTTGTAGTCCCGTTGTACGTGTTGTACGTCAACGCGTTCATCAAACAAATTGTAATATTACACAAAGATAACCCGAGCAAATCCAGGATGCAGTTTTTAAATTGTTATTTCATTTATTAAGGGAAAAAAGCTGTTCAAACCGGCCCTATGTGAAAAAGTAATTGCCCCCTCCCATGCTGAATCATGAATGAACGGTGATTAACCACAACTTTTTGGAAAGCTGAGTTAAATTTCACTTGCCACACCCAGGCCTGATTACCGCCAGACCTGTTGAATCAAGAAATCACATAAATAAAAGCTTTCTGACAAAGTGAGATCACAAAAAGCCACACATCATGCCACAATATAAAAAAGAAATCAAGAACAGATTAGAAACAAACATGTATCAATCTTGGAAGGGTTTCAAAACCATTGCTAAGGCTTTTGAATTGGAACTCCAGTGAACCACAGGGAGAGCCATTATCAACAAATGGAGATAACTTGGAACAGTGGTGAACCTTCCCAGGAGAGGCCAGCCTATAAAAATGACTCCAAGACCATGATGACGACTCATTTCAGGAGGTCATAAAAGAACCCAGAACAACATCTAAAGAACTGCAGGCCTCACTTGCCTCAGGTAAGATCAGTGTTCATGATTCAACAATATGAAAGTGACTGGGCGAGGGGGGCGCATGCGCGGCGCAATGCAGGACAGACGTGTGTGCTGAGAGCTCTGTCTGACCAGAATCGCTAGGCCTGATCCCCAGGGCCAATTCTCAACAAAAACTAAAAATATATCAGCATCCCTGGGGGACATTGCAGTGCATGAATTCCAGCAAAAAGAGAGGTAAATGCCTCTCCGGACACTCACTTACCAACTACCTGCTCAGCCTGGAACAACAGCAGGGTAAGATGTCCCAAAATGGCGCCGGTGCACGGGCTGCCTCAAACAGCTCCACACCGAGACAACCACTGCCTACAAAAGAATGTGAGTAAAACTCCCCTCTGTCTAAAGCAGACCTAGATGCAAGTCTCTCGGCCATATATGAGAAATTAGCTGATAAAATACAGCTTGAACTCCACAAATCAACAAATGCATTAACACTGGAGATTGCTAACATAGGAAGCCGTACAGATGTACTAGAGACTAAGCACGATGAACTCTTCCTTGCACACAGTGACCTCAGGAGAGATTAGAAAACACTTGCAGACAGCTTTACCTATATGCAAGCACACGTGGAAGATTTGGACAATCGAACTCGCAGAAACAATATTAGAGTGCGTGGTATCCCAGAGTCCACCATAGAGCTCTTCCCTGCAGTGTCAAAGGTATTCCACATGCTCTTGCCAAACAAACCCATGTCAGCCTTTGCATGGGACAGAATCCACAGAGAACTTCGCCCCAAACCACCTCCTGATAAACTCCTAAGCGATATAATAATGTGCATGAAGTTTTCTCATTTAAGAAGATATCAGGAGGGCATCCAGAAACACACCAAATATTGAGCTGGAAGACTTCAATTTACAAATTTACCCTGACATCTCTCCACCCACCCTAGACCTTAGACGCAGGATGAAAGAAGTACTACAATTCTGCAGACAGCCAGGATCAAATATCGATGGGGTTTCCCTTTTAAACTGTCAGTGATGCACAATGGCACCAAACACACAGTCTACAACATCATAGAAGGGAAAGAACTACTCGTCAAGCTGGGCCTGCTAGAACCTGAACCCCTTAACCATCTTCCTGTAACATCTCGTTCTTCACCTATCTGGACTACTGCCTCTTCTCGTCGTAATCCAAGGGACCAGAGGAGATGACGCCAATCCCTCCAGGACCAAGCTAAAAGGAATTTTTGTTTTCCCTTTTTTTTTTTGCTTTTTTGCTCCAGCTCTACTGCCAAGTGCTCCAAATCGGAGTATATGTTTTTTTCTTTTTAACCACTTGCCGACCAGCGCACGACGATGTACATCGACAGAATGGCACGGGCAGGCAAATGGGCGTACATGTACGTCCCTTTAAATTAGCCGCCCTGCCATCGGGAGCGCACCGCCGGCGGTGCGCTCCCACGCTGGTTGGGACCCCCGTGAGTCCGGTCGCAGGACCCGCGGAGTCGAACGCCGCGGGCATCCCCGCGATCGTCTCACGGAGCGGCCGAATGGAGAAGTGCCATTGTAAACAACATTTCTCCATTCTGCCTAGCAACTAGTGACGCTGATCTCTGCTCCATGTGATTGCAGCAGAGATCAGTGTTCACTAAATGAAAGCCCAACCCCCCCACAGTTAGTAACACATCCCTAGGAACACTCAACCCCTACACTGCCACCCACTGGTTAACCCCTTCACTGCCAGTGTCATTTACACAGGAATCACTGCATTTATATAGCAGTGATTACTGTATAAATGACAATGGTCCCAAAAATGTGTCAAAAATGTCCGATGGGTCCCCCACAATGTCGCAGTCACAATAAAAATCGCTGATGGCCGCCATTACTAGTAAAAAAAAATAATAAAAAATTATTAATAAAAATGCTATAAAACTATCCCTATTTTGTAAACGCTATAACTTTTGCGCAAACCAATCAATAATCGCTTATTGCGATTTTTTTTACCAAAAATATGTAGCAGAATATGTATCGGCTTAAACTGAGGGAAAAAAATGTTTTTATATATATTTTTGGGGGATATTTATTATAACAAAAAGTAAAAAATAATGCGTTTTTTTCAAAATTGTCGCTCTATTTTTGTTTATAGTGCAAAAAATAAAAACCGCAGGGGTGATCAAATACCACCAAAAGAAAGCTCTATTTGTGGGAAAAAAAGGATGTCAATTTTGTTTGGGAGCCACGTCGCACGACCGCGCAATTGTCAGTTAAAGCGACGCAGTGCCGAATCGCAAAAAGTGGTCTGGTCTTTGACCAGCAAATTGGTCCAGTCTGAAAGTGGTTAAAGAGCAGCAGTTGGAAAGGAAATGGACACTATAGTCTTACAGACCTTTTTATGTTTATGCTAATGCCCTTACGGCAGTTTAGAAACTAGGAGCCTCTAGATCCCACCAAATAAAAACCTGCTGCAAATCTAACTTACAATATGGGGGGCTCCACCACTCCTCCTCCAAAGCTTAACACCATGCAAATCTTGATTTTCCCTGACAGATGGTATTTCAAACCTCCCCAATATTTGAGACAGTGCATTAGATCACCCCTGTATTTAAGGGGGAAAATAGGAGGAAGGAGTGTTGGGGTTTGTTCCCCCCCTTTTTTTTGCCTTTTGTTCTCTTTTCTCTTAAGAAAATATTATTGGCTTAAAGGTTATTTTAGCTCTATGCCCTTGTACACACGGTCGGACATTCCGATGGAAAATGTCCGATCGGACCGCGTTGTCGGATAATCCGACTGTGTGTGGGCTCCATCGGACTGTTGCCGTCGGAATATCCGACGGACAAAGATTTAGAGCTGGGCTATAAAACTTTCCGACAACATGATCCGATCGGACTTTGTCCGATTGTGTGTAGAGAATTCTGATCGGACAAAGTGCCACGCATGCTCAGATCAAATTCCTAGACCAAAGCTATTGGCTACTAGCCTGAACGTAGTCCCGTCGTAACAAAATAAGGTCATCGGGTTCCGTACGATCGGATTTTACGACAACTTTGTCCGACCGTGTGTATGCAACACAAGTTTCGGAAAAAATCCGTCAGACAAAATCCAACGGATTTTGTTGTCGGAATGTCCGACCGTGTGTACAAGGGCTAATGCTTCATGTTTGCACTCTATATTACCCGTTACATTTTTGGCAATTTTTTGTGGTTATGCTTAGATTGTTACTCTTACGATGCACATAGTTGACTTTGTCAAATAACTTTACCTGGCACATCAGCCGCCGCTGGTTTGACCCCATACTCTCATCCGCGGCCTAGTGCGGCACTCCCTCTGGTTTGGGAACCATGCCGGGCCTGGTCTGTGAGTTTAGGACTTTTTTGTCCTCATTTAAAATCTGTAAGGTCAGATGACATTGAGTCCTCTGGCGCCTTATGGTACATTACAAATTACCCTTTTTTACCCTTATGGCACTTTTTCTAACTGGAATATTTTCTGGAAAATTCCATCCTTATATTTTTATAGGTCTATTCAAGAGGAAATTCAAACTATTGAACTACAGATGTTCTCTTGTCACAAGCCACAACCTTAATCTATATTACACACTGCTTACCTTTATATGTTGTGTTGACAACAGTTATAGCCTGTTATAGCCTACTATATATATACTCATAGCTTACTCCTCACATAGGTTTTTCTCTAACCTAGCCAATATAATTTTCCCAAATATCTCCTTTAAGAATGGGTCTTAAAAAATTTTCACGCAACATCCAATGGCTTAACTCCCCACACAAATGCAAAAAAGCATTCAGACACTATAAAAAACTGGGTGCTGACATTATCCTCCTCCAGGAAACCCACTTCTCCTCAGAGAATCACCCACACTACTTTGACAAAACTTACAACCAACATTACTACACTACATTCTCTAATGAATCAAGAAGGGTAGCAATATTTATTCGCAACTCTACCATCTTTGAAATACAAAACATTTATAAAGATGCAGATAGTCATTACATTATTCTGAAAGGCACAATGAATAAGCACTCACTTACAATCTCCTCCATATACTCCCCTAACGAAGCTCAAACCTCATTTTTCGATACATTTTTTGAAACTCTAGACCACTTTAGCTCCCGCCATATAGTACTAGGAGGAGACTTTAACTTAGCCGCACACCCCTTCTTAGATAGAAGCAATGTTACTCTTACCTCGAAGGCCTTCTCCAAGTCAATTAATCATTCAGCAAATTTCAATTGATTGACTCATGGAGAGCTCATCATTGGCGTGAAAGCCTATACCCACTACTCTCACCCATATGATTGTTATGCCAGACTTGATTATATTTTCAGTACTCCCATCCTTCTGGCAAACTCCTCGAGAGCTCGGATCCACCCCTGTCCATCGTCTGACCATGACATGGTTGCATTTGAAACCTCTCACATAGGTCTTGCTCCTACCCCATTTAATTGGCGTCTGAATGACTCCCTCTTATCTCATCCGTCCACACGCCTAAACATAAACACACACATTGAAGATTACTTCATTAATAACTCAACGGATGACATCTACCCTACTTCACTCTGGTCGGCGCATAAGGCGTTTTTTAGAGGACACCTGATTAGTATTGCAGCAGCCAAAAATAACTTATAGAAATTAAGTCCCTTATCAAGGACCTAGACTTGTTCTACATCAAGCTAGGCCAATCACCCTCCCCTGAAATCATGAAACAAATTCAACCTAAGCGTCTAGCTTTAGATACGATCCTTTCAGCAGACACTGAAAAATCCCTTCGATTTTCTAAGGCCAGATTTTTGCTACATGGCAATTGTACTTCTACCATGTTTGCAAAAAAACATAATCAAGAACACAAACCCCATCATATGTACAAGCTGCGTAACCAAACTGGTAACCTGGTCACTCACCCTCGAGAAGTCCTAGACATTTTCTCTTCTTTTTACAAAGATCTTTTCTCTGGCCCCCAAACTCAACCCCATCAAACCGCAATCAATTGGCTTGATAACATACACCTCCCTACCCTCAATGACCAACAAACCTCCACTCTCAATGATCCCTGCACAGATCAAGAAATCACTATATTAAAATCACTTAAAACATCGACTGCTCCTGGCCCAGATGGTTTTACCACATCATATTATAAAAATTTTGCACCTTTACTAGTACCCAGACTGACCAAGCTCTTCAACCATTTCCTTAGGAACAGCCGATTCCCTGAAGATATGCTCTTACCAAACCTATCCCCTATCCCCAAACCTCTCAAAGACCATACCCTCACTCAAAACTTTCGCTCTATGTCAGTCCTTAATAATGACTTGAAAATCTTCGGCAAACTTCTTGAAGACAGATTGGCATCAGTTATCAGGTCCCTTATTCACAATGATCAATCAGGATTCATACACGGTCAACAAATTACTGATAACATCAGACTTGTTACTAACATAGTCCAAAAACACTAATCTCTCCTCCTGCACGGTCTGCCTTCTCAGCCTTGATATACACAAGGCATTCCACAGTATAAACTGGTCATACCTTAACCATTTACTCCCTTAATTTGACATCACAGATAAATTTATCCATGGATTTAATGCCCTCTACCACCTCCCCCAAACCAGAATTAAAATACCAGGCCACAACTCAGACTTCTTTTCCTTAAGCAGAGGCACTAGAAAGGGCTGCCCCTTCTCCCCACTTCTATTTGCTCTAGCAATAGAATCCTTAGCACAAGCCATAAGAAACAACTCAAACATCAATGGTTACAACAAAGGCTCAAATTAATTCAAGCTGAGCCTCTGTGCTAATGATGCCTTATTATTTCTCACGAACCCCCTCACATCTATACCCAACCTAATTTCTGAACTCAACTCCTTTCGCACCTTATCAGGTCTAGGCATTAACATTAATAAATGTTCGGCCCTATCAATCTCTCCCCCAACTTGACCACCAGTTTACAGCAAAATTTCAACTTTATATGGTGTGCCAAGTCATTCAGATATCTTGGTGTCCAAATTACAACCCATTATAAATCATTATATAAAACCAATTACACCCCTCTTTTCTCGCAGTTCTTTACTTAAAGTATGGTCCACATATCTTATCTCCCTCCTTGGTAGGATCTGCATCTTCAAGATGACTATTCTTCCCAAACTATTATACTACTTCCGTGCTCTACCCATCAACGTCCCCAAAACTAGAATAGAAGCTCTTCAAAGAGAGATTAACAGATTTATCTGGTCAAAAAAGAGACCAAGATGTGGTTACTGCCTTATGTTTAGGCCCCAAAACACAGGAGAACTTGTCCTCTCTAATATCTGGCATAATGTCATAGCAACCAAACTTACACAAATGGCCCAATGGTTTGCCCCTACCCCATACATTCCATGGCTAAACTTCAAATCATCCTCTATTTCCCCATACCACTTACAAGGCTTATTATGGTCTAACCTAAACCACCACCACAAAACCCTTAAATTGAACAACATAGTAGCCCACTCTCTCCAAGTTTGGCTCAAAATGAACAAAACCTTTAAATTATCCTCAGACATCCCCCCTCTAGCATCCTTTTTAGATGACTCCAGACTATCACAAAACCATAACAATAACAACTCATTCCCCCACTGTCGTAACAATAATCTGACCACTTTGAGGTCCCTGATCTCAAACAAGGTGTTCCCTACTTTTCCTGCACTTCAATCCAAATACAATCTCTCTTCCTCCGAACTCACAAACTACCTCCAAATCAAAAACTTCTATACAGAACATTATTCGTTAGTCATCCAACTCCCAACGACTGTATTCGAACACATCTGTATACATTTCTCGAGAAATAAAGTCTTGATCTCCTTGCTTTATAGATATATAAACAACACTACGATGCCTGAAAAATCCAACCCAATGCTACAATTGGAATCTGATTTGCATAGTACTATCCCCATAGAAACCTGGAACACTATGATAGATAATTGCCGCAAATGAAATCTAGAAACCTCTTTTAGAGAATCACCAATGAATCTATTTTCCAGATTGTATTTGACCCAGTCAAAAATCCCCTCCTTTTCTATAAAAATCCACGCCTGATAGAATTAGTCACTTCCAACAAGAATGGTCCTCCGAGTGTTGGAGAGGGTGTAAAAACAAAACAATGTTCCACACTTGGTGGGACTGCACCATTATTTAAAAATATTGGTTGGAGATCTTAGATCTTATAAAGCTAATCACTAATGAAATAATCCCAGCGGTAATTTAATTTTGATATATATTTTTGTATGATGGAAAATTATAAAATTAAATAAAGAATTAAAAAAAAAAAATACACTCCTTTTACCCGGCAACTTCTCCATGCTGTTTCAGAAGCTGCACATTCCTTCATATCTTTTGAAGCTGTAAGCACCTAGAACCAGTGTGACGGGCTGCCGCTATGAAACTAGAATCTGTTGCAAAAAAAAGCATCATCCTCTCACCACAAATTTGCATATTATATGCAAATATCCCAGACATACCACCTCCCTGTGTTAGTTTGATTCACTCCTTACTCAGTTCTATCCAATGGATGATTGCTCTAAATTGGAAATCTAATAATTTACCCTGGCCTCAGGTATTATCTAGGATGGAAAGCCTTAAAATGTCTGAGAGAATTCACCACACTCTACATTAGGGATGAGCTTGGTGTTCGATTCGAACGTATGTTCGACTCGAACATCGGCTGTTGAATACCGAACATTATGGGCCGTTCGCGCCAAATTCGTGTGGTGCTCATGGCCCACAATGCACTGCGCCATCTCAGTGCATTGCTGGCTCATGATTGGCCAAGTATGCACTGTAACCCCGCATGCATGGCCAATCACTGCGCCGGCAGCGAGGAGAGCCATAATTGGCCACAGGCAAGATGCCTGTGTCCAATTATAGCTCAGGGGGTTTAGTACACGCCCCACACTATATGAGGCCACCAGCGCGGTGGCCTTGTGTAGTGTGTTCCGGCGTCTGCAGGAGTTAGTGTGTGTTGTGTGCCTCCAGCGCAGTATACACCTGTATCTACCCGTTATTGCTGTTGTTCTCTAATACAGCCATCTGCAGGAATTAGTGGGTGTTGTGTGCCTCCAGCACAGCACAATATACACCTGTATCTACCCTTTATTACTGTTGTTCTCTAATACAGCCATCTGCAGGAGTTAGTGGGTGTTGTGTGCCTCCAGCACAGCACAATATACACCTGTATCTACCCTTTATTGCTGGTGTTCTATAATAAAGGCATCTGCAGGAGTTAGTGGGTGTTTTGTGCCTCCGGCACAGCACAGTATACACCTGCATCTACCCTTTATTGCTGGTGTTCTATAATAAAGGCATCTGCAGGAGTTAGTGGGTGTTGTGTACCTCCAGCACAGCACAGTATACACCTGTATCTACCCTTTATTGCTGTTGTTTTCTAATAGAGCCATCTGCAGGAGTTAGTGGGTGTTGTGTGCCTCCAGCGAAGTATACACCTGTATCTACCCTTTATTGCTGGTGTTCTCTAATACAGCCATCTGCCGGAGTTAGTGGGTGTTGTGTACCTCCAGTGCAGTATACACCTGTATCTACCCTTTATTGCTGGTGTTCTCTAATACAGCCATCTGCAGGAATTAGTGGGTGTTGTGTGCCTCCAGCACAGCACAATATACACCTGTATCTACCCTTTATTGCTGTTGCTCTCTAATACAGCCATCTGCAGGAGTTAGTGGGTGTTGTGTGCCTCCAGCACAGCACAATATACACCTGTATCTACCCTTTATTGCTGGTGTTCTCTAATACAGCCATCTGCCGGAGTTAGTGGGTGTTGTGTACCTCCAGCGCAGTATACACCTGTATCTACCTGTTATTGCTGGTGTTCTCTAATACAGCCATCTGCAGGAATTAGTGGGTGTTGTGTGCCTCCAGCACAGCACAATATACACCTGTATCTACCCTTTATTGCTGTTGTTCTCTAATACAGCCATCTGCAGGAGTTAGTGGGTGTTGTGTGGCTCCAGCACAGCACAATATACACCTGTATCTACCCTTTATTGCTGGTGTTCTATAATAAAGGCATCTGCAGGAGTTAGTGGGTGTTTTGTGCCTCCGGCACAGCACAGTATACACCTGCATCTACCCTTTATTGCTGGTGTTCTATAATAAAGGCATCTGCAGGAGTTAGTGGGTGTTGTGTACCTCCAGCACAGCACAGTATACACCTGTATCTACCCTTTATTGCTGTTGTTTTCTAATAGAGCCATCTGCAGGAATTAGTGGGTGTTGTGTGCCTCCAGCGAAGTATACACCTGTATCTACCCTTTATTGCTGGTGTTCTCTAATATAGCCATCTGCCGGAGTTAGTGGGTTTTGTGTACCTCCAGTGCAGTATACACCTGTATCTACCCTTTATTGCTGTTGTTCTCTAATACAGCCATCTTCAGGAATTAGTGGGTGTTGTGTGCCTCCAGCACAGCACAGTATACACCTGTATCTACCCTTTATTGCTGGTGTTCTCTCATACAGGCATCTGCAGTAGTTAGTGGGTGTTGTGTGCCTCCAGCAGAGTATACACCTGTATCTACCCTTTATTGCTGGTGTTCTATCATACAGGAATCTGCGGGAGTTAGTGGATGTTTTGTGCCTCCAGCACAATATACACTACCCAATTGATGGTTTTCCCATCTCCCTGCAGGCCATTACTATGTCTGGAAGGCCAACAAGGAGAGGCAGACAGTCATGAGCCAATAAAAGAGGGCAAGCAGGCTCTGTGTCTAGAGACAACAGTGCTGGTCGTGGACGTGGTGCATCGTCATCAGCACGTGGCCATGGGACACGCTTGTCCTTATTTTCAGCAGCTGGACGCGTTGAGCCGCATTATGCCGAAGACTTGGTAGAGTGGATGACCAAGCCCTCTTCATCCTCCTCATCCTCTCTCACCCAGGCTCAGTGTACTAGCAAAGCAGCTGCCAACGCATCCTCTTCCCTAGTCTCAATGTCATCATCAGCCACTCCTTCCCTAGACCCACCATGTCCTCCTGAGGAGTGCCCCAAACTGTTTGAGCACAGTGTTGGGTACATGCTCCAGGAGGATGCCCAGTGTTTTGAAGGCTCTGATGATGACGATACTCAGCTAGAGGAAGGCAGTAGTGTGAGCACAGACAGAGGGGATGCTCAAGAAGGACAGCAATCTGGCAGTCATGCTCCACAAGCTGCAGCATACTGCCAGGTTTGCTCCAGTGATGAAGAGGTAGGGGATGATGAGGTCACTGACTCCACATGGGTGCCTGATAGGAGAGAGGAGGAGGAGGAGGCACATCTCCAATGGCACACCGACTGAATCACACTGCAGAGCTCCGCCTGTGCAGGGGGCTGCTTCTGCGCTCTATTCCAAAAGTTCTTTGGTGTGGGCCTTTTTTGAGACAAGTGCATCAGATCGCACCGCTGCTATCTGCAACATATGTCTCAAGCGTATCTTGCGTGGCCAAAACATTAGCCGCTTGGGCACCACATGCTTGACCTGACATATGTTGACCTGCCATGCAGCTCGTTGGCAAGCGTACCTTAAAGACCCACACCAAAGAACAAAGCGGACCTCTCCTTGCTCCTCAGCAGCTGGGATCTCTAACCCCACTAGACCTTCAGTCCTCTCTGAAACCTGCACTGAGAGGAATGAAGGTGTAGAATTAGGTGTGTCACAGCCAAATGCTTGCGAGCAATCTGCTAGTAGTACACCCACGTCTGATTGTAGCAGACAAATTTCATTGCCCCAGCTGCTGGACCATCGAAAGAAGTTCACTCCCAGACATCCACTTGCCCAGGTTTAAAGCTAGCTTGGCTAAATTGCTAGCACTTCAACTGCTGCCTTTTCTGTTGGTAGATTCGGTCCCCTTCCGTGAGTTTGTGCAATGTGTGGTTCCTCAGTGGCAGGCCACTTTTTCTCACGGAAGGCGATTCTGGTTCTCTACCGGCATGTGGAAGGCAATGTCTTTGCCTCGCTGGACAGGGCAGTCAGCGGTAAGGTGCATATTACCACTGACTCATGGTCCAGCAGGTATGGACAGGGACATTACCTATCTTTCACGGCCCATTGGGTCACTCTTCTGGCAGCTGGGAAGGATGCAGGACAAGGTGCAGTAGTGTTGGAGGTTGTTCCGCCACCACGCCTCCAACATGCTATTACTGGTTGTGGCACACCTCTCTCCTCCACCCCCTCCTCTTCTTCTTCCTCCATGGCCTCTTCGAGTGCTCTATCCTCGGAACCAGCGGTGCTCCGTAGGAGTTCAAGGGACTACGCAAGTACGCAGGCAAAAAGATGCCATGCTGTGCTTGCGCTGTTTTTTTTGGGGGACAGGAGCCAGATATTTTGTCAGCTCTGCAGGGGCAGGCCGAGAAATGGTTGACGCCACGCCAGCTTAAACCAGGAATGGTGGTTTGCCACAATGGCACCAACCTCTTCTCCGTCCTCTGACAGGGACAACTGACCCATGTGCCCTGTGTGGCTCACATCCTTAACCTGGTGGTGCAGCGGTTCTTGGGCAGGTACTCAGGCTTACAGGATATCCTAAGGCAGGCCAGGAAAGTCTGTGTGCATTTCCGATGATCATTTAATGCCAGTACTCGACTGGCTGAGCTCCAAAAGGAGTTGAACCTGCCCAAGAACCACCTTATATGTGACATACCCACCAGGTGGAACTCAACGGTGGCCATGCTGCAGCAGCTGCACACGCAGCAGAGGGCCATCAATGAGTACCTGTGTGACTACGGCACCAGGACAGGGTCAGGGGAGCTTGTTTTTTTCTCACCACGCCAGTGGGGCATGATCAGGGATGCATGCACTTTCCTTTCACCATTTGAGCAGGCCACAAGGATGGTGAGCAGTGACAGTGCATGCATCAGTGACACTGTACCTCTTGTCCACCTGTTGGAGCATACGCTGCATGGAAAAATGGACAGGGCACTTGAGGCAGAACAGAGGCTGGAAGAGGAGGACTTCCTTGCCTCTCAAGGCCCCCTATATCCAGACAGTGTTCCTGCTGTCCCACCCATCACACAGGAAGAGGACAAAGAGGAGGAGGATTGTGTCAGCATGGAGGTGGAGCTTGGCACTCAGCATCAGCAGCAGCAATCTTGTAGGGATGATTTACAGTCCCAAGAAACCGATGGACTTCTACATGGCTGGGAGGAGGTGGCTGCGGACCATGTTGTCCTTAGTGACCGAATGCCTCAGCTAACCTACGCTGCATGGCCTCCCTGATCCTGCAAAGCCTGCGGAAGGATCCACGTATTCTTCGGATCAAGGAGAGGGACCATTACTGGCTGGCCACTCTCCTTGATCCACGGTACAAGGGTAAGATTGCGGACCTTATCTTGCCATCACAAAGGGAGCAGAGGATGAGACATCTCCGGGAGGCCTTGCAGAAAGGTCTGTGCAATGCGTTCCCAGAGACTGGGAGGTTACAAACTCCTGGTCCTGGACAACGTGTTGCTGAGGCTTTGGTCAGTCACAGGAGGAGCGCTGGAGAAGGTGGCCATCTGACTGATGCGTTCAGACAATTTTTTAGTCCGCAGCCCCAAGGTATGATCAGTTCCAGCAACCATTGCCAGCGTCTGATTTACAGGGTGCAGGAATACCTAGGGGCAAGGTCAGACTTGGACACCTTTCCCACCGAAAATCCTCTGGCTTACTGGGTCTTGAGGATGGATCACTGGCCAGTGCTTGCACAGTATGCAATTGAGCTACTGGCCTGTCCTGCATCCAGCGTTCTTTCGGAACGCACCTTCAGTGCTGCTGGTGGCTTTGTAATCGATCACAGGGTGCTCCTGTCCACCGACTCAGTCGATCGACTGACTTTCATAAAGATGAACCAGTCTTGGATCACCACCAGCTACCAAGCCCGTGAAGCTGATGTAACCGAATAATTTTTTGGGAAATGTCACATTCCTTCAAGACTGCCTATGCTAATGCTGAGTGACTGTCCTGTTATGTTGACTGACTTTCCTCTTCCTCCTAAATGATCCCGCTGATATCTTGGAAGAACATTTTTGGTTCTGGGTGATGCCACCAGCCCAATTTTTCAGCCCCTGTTTATCAGGGGCGTGTAATTAAAGTTTTTGATGCAATGCTTTGCAGCAGGGCTCATTCCTGCACTCCAAATAGAGTATATGGGAGAGGTTGCAGTGTCGTGGCACCAGCACCAGTGCCTAAGGCCCAATTTTTCAGCCCCTGTTTAACAGGGGCGTTTAATTACAATTTTTGATGCAATGCTTTGCAGCAGGGCTCATTCCTGCACTACAACTAGAGTATACGGGAGAGGTTAGGGTGCCGTGGCACCAGCACCAGTGCCTAAGGCCCAATTTTTCAGCCCCTGTTTAACAGGGGCGTGTAATTACAATTTTTGATGCAATGCTTTGCAGCAGGGCTCATTCCTGCACTACAACTAGAGTATATGGTAGAAGTTGCAGTGTATAGGCCCAATTTTTCAGGCCCTGTTTAACAGGGGCATGTAATACAATTTCTGATGCAATGCTTTGCAGCAGGGCTCATTCCTGCACTCCAACTAGAGCATCTGAGAGAGCATGCAGTGTTGTGGCACCAGCAAGCAGTGCCTAAGGCCGCGTACACACGCGGGGACTGTTCGCCCAACTTTGTCCGTCAAACAGTTTCAGCAAACAGTCCGCTCAAAATTAGCATGGACGGACATGGCCACACACGACGAACGAAACAGTTTGCTGAAACTGTGCGCGATGACGTGAACGGCACGTACGACGGGACGAAAAATACGACGTCCTATACACTGCATTATAACTTTCGGCGTGTAAATCCTTTCTGAGCATGCGCGGAACTTAGTTTGAGGAACAAGCCTACACACGAGGGGACTGTTCGCTGAAACAAAGTTTCAGCGGACAGTTTTTCGGAATTTCCGAAAAACCTTGTTCAGCGGACTGTTCGCTGAAACTGTCCGCTGAAAGCCCACACACGGGCGGACTGTCCGCCGAAACACTGTTCAGCGGACAAAGTTGGGCGAACAGTCCCCGCGTGTGTACGCGGCCTTAGGCCCAATTTTTTAGCCCGTTTAACAGGGGCATGTAATTACAATTCTTGATATAATATTTCACAGCAGGGTCCGTTCCTGTGCCCACCAAGAGTAACTGTGAGGACTTATAGTGTTGTGGCACCAGCACCACAACCACCAAAGGCCCAATTTTTCTACCACTGTTCAACAATGGCATGTAATTACAATTCTTGATATAATCGTTCACAGCAGGGGGCTCCAGCGCCCACCAAGAGTCACTTCGAGGGCTTACAATGTTGTGGCAACACCAACACCTTGTTCCGCCATTTCTGCAGAGCATATAGGGCAGGCCCTTACTTTCAAACGTCCAACTTACAAACATCTCCTACTTGCAAACGGAAGGAGACAAGAGGAAGTGAGATGAAAAAAGACGGACGGCCAAAAAAATTGTACAGGGATGATAACCCTTCCCTATGTTTCCAGTTAAAAATAGATTTTTTGACTGAAGCTACACTTTTAAAATGTACCAGTTCAAAATTACAAACAGATTCTACTTAACACAACAAACCTACACAGTCCCTGACTTGTTTGCACCGCCTGTATACTGCTGTTCTGGGTATATAGGGCCTGGGGGCCCCACGCCTTTCCTTTTCTTAATTTGGGTACGGCGTTCCCCTTAATATCCGTACAAGACCCAAAGGGGCTGGTAATGGGCAGGGTGGGCTACCCATGCCATTTTTCTCAATGATTTTCCTCCATATTGCCAGAACCAGATATTACATTAAAACCACAAGCAGTTTTTTCCGTTAAAGGTCAATTTGTGTAGGGACTGTTCTAAACACGGGAAACCCATGCCACTTCACAGGCATACAATAGACACCCTCCAGGCATGATATTTAAAGGCATATTTAATTTTTTTCACTTTAATCGTCATTAAAATCAGTGCTCCCGAAAAAACTTCCGTTTTTAAAAACAATTTTGGCATTGACCCATGTCCCCTAGGGCAGGAGCCAGGTCCCCAAACCCTTTTAGGACAATATCTTGCATGTTAGCCATTAAAATTAGCACTTTTTATTTCGAACGTTCGATTCCCATAGACTTCAATGGGGTTCTAAAGTTCGCACAAATTTTTGGTCCATTCGAAAGTTCTGGCGCATACCGAACCGGGGGGTGTTTGGCTCATCTCTACTCTACATGATAGCATGCACACTTTTAAAACAAATGGATGCACTGGACAGACAATTAAACTTTATACTATCATGACTCGCTAATCTTCTACTATCGCCAAATTTATTCACATTCTTTCTTATCCCATTTCTAGGTGTCTATAATTTTTGATTTTGTTGTATTCTCTTGCTCATAACCGGCTATACATTTTTTACACATGCAGAGCATCAATCAGAATCTGTTCATTATTTCTAATGCACATTACTGTATTTTAAAGGATATTGTCCTCACTGTTTTGTAACCTTTTCATTAATCTTCCAAATAAAACTTTTGTAAATGAAGAAAGAGACTGGCATCCATGGGATAGTGCCAAGGCCAAAGCCACTGCTGACCATAAAGAACACAAAGGCTCATCTCACATTTACCAAAAACATCTTGATTATCCCCAAGACCTTTAGGCAAATATTCTGTGGACTAATGAGACAAAATTTTTACTTTCTGGAAGGTGTACGTCTCGTTACATCTGGCATAAAACGAATACAACATTTCATAAATAGAACATCATACCAACAGTCAGACATGGCGGTGGTAGTGTGATGGTCTGGGGCTGCTTTGCAGCTTCAGGACATAGATGACTTACCATAACTGATGGAACCATGAATTCTGAGCTCTATCAGAAAATCTTAAAGGAGAATGTCCAGCCATCAGTTTGTAACCTCAAGCTCAAGTGCACTTGGGTTATGCAGCAGGACAAAGACCTGAAACACAACAGCAAGTCCACCTCCAAATGGTTCAAACAAAGCAAAATTTAAGTTTTGGAGTGGCCAATCAAAGCCCGGACTTAAATCCAATTGAGATGCTGTATCATGACCTTACACAGGCTATTCATGCTAGAAAACCCTCCAATGTAGCTGAATTAAAAAAATTGTGAAAGACTCATTGCCAGTTATCGCAAATGCTTAATTGCAGTTGTTGCCGGCAAGGGTGGCTCAACCAATTATTAGGTTTAGGGAGCAACCACTTTTTCACATAAAGGCAGGCAGGTTTGGACAGCTTTTTTGCCTTAATAAATTAAACCATCATTTAAAAACTGCATTTTGTATTTACTTGGGTTATCTTTGTGTAATAAAAATATTTGCTTGATGATCTGAGTCGTTTAACCACTTGACCACTGGGCACTTAAACACCCTTAATAACCAGACCAATTTTCAGCTTTCGGTGCTCTCACATTTTGAATGACAATTTCTCAGTCATGCAACACTGTACCCATATGAAATTTTTGTCATTTTTTTCACACAAATAGAGCTTTCTTTTGGTGGTATTTAATCTCCGCTTGTTTTTTTCTTTTTTTGTGCTATAAAAGAAAAAAGACCGAAAATTCTGTAAAAAAAAAGAATTTTTCTTCGTTTCTGTTATAAAATTTAGCAGATTAGTCATTTTTCTTCATAAATTTTGGCCAAAATTTATACTACTACATATCTTTGGTAAAAATAAGTACAAATTGGTGGATATTATTTGTTTTTTGTGAAAGTTATAGAGTCCACAAGCTATGGTGCCAATATCTGAAAATTGATCACACCCGAAGGACTGACGGCTTATCTCATTTCTTGAGACCCTAACATGCCAGAAAAGTACAAATACCCCCCACATGACACCTTTTTGGAAAGAAGACATTCCAAGGTTTTTAGTAAAAGGCATGGGGAGGTTTTTGAGGTTGTCCTTTTTTCCTACAATTCTTTGCAAAATCAAGATTTTTTTTCCTTTTTTTTTTTTTTAAAAATTGTCATATTATCAGGTTATTTCTCACACACAGCATATGCGTACCACAAATTACACCCCAAAACACATTCTGCTATTACTCCTAAGTATGGCGATACCACATGTGTGAGACTTTTACACAGCGTGGCAACATACAGAGGCCCAGCATGCAGGGAGCGCCATCAGGCGTTCTGGAGCACCCAGGCCAATTCTGACATTTCTCTCCTACATGTAAAGATCATAATTTATTTGCTAGAAAATTATATAGAACCCCAAACATTATATATGTTTTTTTAGCAAAGACCCTAGAAAATACAATGGTGTATTTTATCACGCACGCGTTTTAAAAAAAACAAAAAACTGTTTTGTGCTTAAAATGTTTTTGCATAATGTGAAAGATGAAGTTACGCTGAGTAAATAGATACCTAACATGTCACCCTTCAAAATTGCACACGCTCGTGGAATGGCGCCAAGCGTCGCTACTTAAAAATCTCCATAGGCGACGCTTTCAATTTTTTTTACTGGTTACATGTTTTGAGTTACAGAGGAGGTCTAGGGCCAAAATTATTGCTCTCGCTCTAACGTTCGCAGCGATACCTCACATGTGTGGTTTGAACATCATTTTCATATGTGGGCGAGACTTACGTATGTGTTCGCTTCTGCATGCGAGCACATTTTTTTTTCTTTTTTATTGTTCATTTTACTTTATTTATTTTAGTTTGACATTTTTTTCCCCAAAAATAAATGTTTTGATCACTTTTATTCCTATTACAAGGAATGTAAACATCCCTTGTAATAGGAATAGGCATGACAGGTCCTCTTTACAGTGAGATATGGGGTCAATATGGGGCCACATCTCACCTCTAGGCTGGGAAGCCTGAAATAAAAAATAAAAAAAATGCCAGGGTATGGCAGAGTATTGGCAGGGTATTGGGTATGGCAGAGTATTGGCAGGGTATGGCAGAGTATTGGCAGAGTATTGCAGAGTATTGCAGAGTATTGGCAGGGTATTGCAGAGTATTGGCAGGGTATTGGCAGGGTACTGGCAGGGTATGGCAGAGTATTGCATAGTATTGGCAGGGTATGGCAGAGTATTGTAGAGTATTGGCGGGGTATTGCAGAGTATTGGCGAGTATTGGCGGGTATTGGCGGGTATTGCAGAGTATTGGCGGGTATTGGCAGGGTACTGGCAGGGTATGGCAGAGTATTGCAGAGTATTGGCAGGGTATGGCAGAGTATTGCAGAGTATTGGCAGGGTATTGCAGAGTATTGGCGGGTATTGCAGAGTATTGGCAGGTTATTGGGTATTGCAGAGTATTGGCGTGTATTGCCGATTATTGTTGTGTATTGCAGAGTATTGGCGGGTATTGCAGAGTATTGGCAGGGTATTGGGTATTGCAGAGTATTGGCGTGTATTGCAGAGTATTGGGTAATGCAGCCTATTGGGTAATGCAGAGTATTGGCAGGGTATGGCAGAGTATTGGCAGGGTATTGCAGAGTATTGGGTAATCCAGAGTATTGGCAGGGTACTGCAGAGTATTGGGTAATGCAGAGTATTGGCAGGGTATGGCAGAGTATTGGCAGGGTATGGCAGAGTATTGGGTAATGCAGAGTATTGGCAGGGTATGGCAGAGTATTGGCAGGGTATGGCAGAGTATTGGCAGGGATTGGCAGGGTATAACATGACATAACATGACGCTGATTTCTTTACAAGTGATCGCTCCGTCATTTGACATAGCGATCACGTGGTAAACCGGCCGGCTTTACATTTTATTCAATATCTGGTGCTTGTACTTGAGTACTGTTTTGAGAGAATAGGGTGCCAAAAGAACAAAATAATGACTAGGACTAGGAGTAGTGTAGGGGTTTTACCTTTAACTTAATTTACCCTGTACATGGGAACATGATGCTCTATGCTGACGACACACACACATCTATTTATATACTCCTCACCTCAGTCCTTCACCAATCACCAATCTCATCTCCAAATTTTACCAAAACCGTCATCTCCGCTCCTCCAAAAATGTTCTGCTCTCTAGCTCCCTTGTCTCCTCCTCCCATGCTCTTCTCCAGGACTTCTCCAGTGCTTCTCCCATCCTCTGGAACTCACTACCACAACCTGTCCGGTTATCACCTAGTCTGTCCACTTTTAGGCGATCCCTGAAAACTCATCTCTTCAGGGAAGCCTATGCTGCCTTTAACTAACAACCAAATCTTCTACTTCCCTCATCAGTTCATCCCTCACAGTCACTACCTTTTGTTTCACCAGCCCTTCCCACTTAGATTGTAAGCAAGCAGGAGCAGGGCCCTTCTAGCCCTCTTGTTCTGAATTGAACTGTTGGCGTACTGTCTCCCTTTATATGGTGTAAGGATTAAGGGGTGTCTAAACAAAATGGTTGACAATATGTCTTACTAAATACTTGTCTTTCTCTATCCTTCTCAGTAAAATAAGGACTCGTCATCTTTAGTCACGTACGCATAAGAGGCCGCATCAGCCCTAAAAAGCAGGTCTACGCCCAGAAGATTGTCTTATCAGCTGATAACACCCGGAGAATTGTCTTTTCTTTGCAAAATGTTGTTTTTTTTACATTTGCTGATGTTTGCCCTTTTCTGTCTATAAAAGAGAAGTAATAAAGAGCTCAGAGTCAGTCAGTCAGAGAGAGTCAGAGTTACGACGGACTTCTGAGCAGAAATACTGAATACCTCCGTGTCTCTTTGCTTAGATAAGAACTCTAACTAACAATTGGGAAACGGTAACATAACCTGACAAATAGGTGACTTGTTGAGGTCACACCTAACATTTCTGGCGCCGCGAACAAGGGACCTGCAGAAAGAAACTACAAGAGGCGAACGAACATAAGGACGGAACAAAGAGGCTGGGCACATCAAGAACCACAGACAAATCCTGCGCAGGTAAGAAAAGCTTTATTTTCTTATAAACTCTGTGCTTCTTAGATTTGTGCCCACCTGATCTGTCTGAATTGTTCTTCAGGTAAACACCAACCTCTGTAGTAAGCGGGTCTTGAACTTAATATTTTGGCTTATGTTACCGTTGTTTTTTGTCTGTCTACTTGTCATCTGTCTGTTGTGACTGAGATAAGCCCTGTTTGTATGGTGTGAATTGAAACATATATCATCCCAATGGGTAACGGAATGCGCCCTTAACTCGTAAGAGTACTTGGGGGTCCGACACTTAAGTTTGATATACGCTTTTTGATTCATGAGCCTAAAAACGGGTTGAAAGTATAAGTCCTGACTGCCTCAATAAAGCAGGAATAAGAAACGATTGCTGAGAGATTCCATGGTAATGGGAAGGGAATAAAGGTCTCCACAAAGTCCCGGAGACCTAGTCATATGTGTTTGGCCACCAAAAGGGAATGCTTGTATATGTTGTAGCTGTCAGTCTGGTCATAATATTTGTCAGTTGGCTAGCATATAAGGTAATTCGATTTCAGAAATCTCATCCAGGAGAGGTTTTTAATATTTTGGCACCCTAGGAGGAGAAGGCAACGAGACACTTAGTAAGTGATCCAAACGCCACCTAGGCAGGACTGTCAAAATGGGCCAGACACAGGGTAAACCCCAGGAGGAATCTCAGAAATGTTATGCTGTTAAAGACATAATTACAATGGAAAGGGGTTCGACAGCGCCCATAAAACAGGCCCCAGGTCAGACTGTTACAGAATTTTACCTCAACATGGAAAGCATGATGGCTGACGAAGGTCTAGATTTAGCCTTACCCGTCACCATTAGGGCTTTCAATCGACAGTTTATGGAAGGACTAGTACCCCAAATAGGTGACAAACTGAAGGCATGTACTCCCGAATGGAGAGCCATACGGGACAGAGGAACATTGTTGCAGAAAGCACAAGGCATAGAGGCTGATTTAGCAGAAACTAAACCCAGAAGGACACCGGGAGTTAACACTGTTGCCCGGGTCAATGAAGGAGGGAATTCCTCCCGTAAACCTCTTACCTGTTATTACTGCAACAAGGTGGGACATATAAAAAGAGACTGTAGGAAAAGGATAAAAGACGAACAGGAAGGAAACACGGACAGAGACACGAGGGACTACAGACAGAGGCGTACCAATGATAGGGACGATCCGACCGCATGACTTGCCCCAGTCCTAGCTGAATCAGAGAACAAAATGCTCCACATGTTGATGAAGGTGGAAGGTAAACATATTCCTTGTTTGGTTGACACAGGAGCGTCACGCAGTCTGTTGTCTGATTCAGTAGTCCCTCCACACATGACATCCCGTGACACCATACCCATAAGTGGTTATGACGGTCTTTTGTCCGATGCCCCACTGACTAAACCTTAAAAAGTAAAAATAGGGGGAATGGCTACCGCCTGACACTTGTGTATTGTTGCAATATGTAGACTTGTTTAAAAGCCACTCTATCATTGTTACAATTCCTGGCTGAAAAAGGGTGCAAAGTGAATAGAACTAAGTTACAGGTATGTCAGAAAAAGGTTGTCTTTTTGGGCCACTGTATATCCCAGGGTACTCGACACCTCACTGAAGACCGAGTCCAGGCCATAAGACAAATGAATGTCCCACGCAACTTTAAGCAACTTCGTATGTTTCTGGGAATGGTGTCATATTGTAGACAATGGATACCACATGCCAGTTCTCTGATGCAGCCATTATATGATTGCTTGAAAATAGTACCCTATGTACTCACAGAAGCAGGTCATGAATCTTTTAGCACCTTAAAAAGGTTACTAATTTCGGCACCTGCGATCGGGATCCCTGATTATACCAAAACATTTCATTTGTACATTGCTGAAATCACGGGACACGCAACAGGGGTGTTGACACAACAACACATCAAACAAAGGCCGGTAGCATACTTCTCGGCGGCTCTCGATCCTGTCTCTAGAGGATCACCGTCCTGTGTACGAGCAGTTGCAGCAGTGTCAATTATCATTGACAAATCCTCAGAAATTGTCTTAGACAATCCTGTAGTGGTACATACCACACATGACATACACGCCATCTTGTCACAGGTCCAGCCAAAACACATATCAATGGCAAGGCAGCTGCGTCTACAATGCACCTTGCTCCTACCCCCCAATGTTACCTTTCAGCGATGCACTTCTTTTAACTTAGCACAGCTTTTACCATTACAGACAGATTTGACAGGGGGGAGTAATGATGATAATGGTGTAGACACAGCACAAGATACTCAGGATTCTGACACACTTTCGTTTCAGGACATAACATCTGATGAACACGATTGTTTTCAACTTATGGAACAAGAAACCACGGGGTTCCCACATGTCACAGACATACCCATTGCAAATGCAGAACACACACTGTACATAGATGGTAGTAGATTTGCCGATGACAAAGGTAAATATCACACAGGTTATGCTGTGGTAACGGACACACAGGTAATTGAGGCAAAGTCACTACCAGCACACATGTCGGCACAAGAAGCGGAACTAACCGCTCTAGAGAAAGCCCTAGAACACTTGGAGGGACAAGAAGGGAACATTTACACTGATTCCGCATACGCCTACGGTGTGGCACATGATTATGGCCACATATGGAAAGCTAGAGGTTACCTTACAGCAGCAGGCACACCTGTTAAACATGGTGAAGGAATCAAAAGAGTCCTGAACAATCTTCAAAAGGTTAAAAGAGTAGCCATCATGAAGATAGCGGCACACACGAGCGCAAAAACAACTGAGGCAAAAGGAAACGCATTTGCAGATTTAACTGCAAAGAAGGCAGCTCTAGGGGAAGTAAGCCCTGAGACCTTAGCCACGGTACAGGTGAGTATGCCCGAAACCACATGGCAGCAGCTAATGGAACTACAGGAACAAGCAGGGGCTATTGAGAAGGACCGTTGGGTTAAGGAGGGAGCTGCACCAGGCCTTGACAATGTATGGAGAGAAGGAGACAAAATATGTCTACCCGCTTCTCTATACCCCGCAATGGCAGCGGCTGTCCACTTACCCACTCATGTCAGCTCCAATTCTATGTATAGGATTGTAAGCCAAGGATGGCTAGCCCCTGGATTCAGTAGTACTGCAAGGAACTACTGTGCTGCATGCCAAATCTGTCTGATTAATAACCCAGGACAGAGAGTGAAAACCCCACGTAAACATCAGGTCCGGGCCCAATATCCCTTTCAGAGACTGCAGATTGACTACATACAAATGCCTAAGAGCGGCCCCTTTGAATTTGTTCTCGTGTGCATCTGCCTATTTTCAGGCTGGCCGAAAGTTATCCTGTGAAATCAGCTACGGCAAAAGCCACCGCCAAGAAACTGATTACTGAGCTGATACCTAGGTTTGGTCTCCCAGAAACAATAGAATCAGATAGGGGGACACATTTCACGGGAGAAATAATGCAAAATGTGATGGCAATGTTAGGGGTTCAACAAAGTTTTCATACTCCTTACCACCCACAGAGTTCAGGATCAGTAGAAAGAGTAAATGGTACAATCAAGCTGAAAATACAAAAGGCTATGCAGGAGTTGAACAAACCATGGCCTGAGTGCCTACCCTTAGCTTTGTTCTCTATTAGGTACACCCCAACAGGAAAAACCGGGTTATCCCCATATGAAATACTGTTTGGAAGTGCACCTAGATTAGGTTTATATTTTCCTCAAAGTATGCAATTGCAATGTGATAGGTTAACTACGTATGTAATACAGTTGCAACAGCGTCTGACTAAAATCCACAAGAGTGTGTATTCTTCTCTTCCAGACCCTAATTCTGTCACAGGTACTCACGATCTACAACCAGGAGACTATGTGTATGTAAAGAAACATACCAGAAAGACACTGGAACCAAGGTTTGAAGGTCCTTTCCAGGTGCTATTGATTACAGCAACCTCAGTGAAATTGGAAGGGAAACCTACCTGGATCCACGCTTCTCACTGTAAAAAGGAGCCAGTTGGCAAATGACAACATGTATCTTTTTATTGTTTCAGTAATTCTGGCTAATAGTTTGGTTACCTCACAGAAAAAAATACACAAGGATGAAGGATTTTCTAAAAAAAATTTATTACTGAAGTTTAAATATGCTTATGCCCAGAAGTCAGGATATGAGAAATGTTGGATTTGTAGCAAATTACACCCCAGCACAGCAAGTATACCACTGATGGCAGTTCCTATAAACTATACTGACCTTGCTAACAGTAGCATTAACATAATTAGAACAAATACCAGCGAGACAGTAATGTTTAAGTCAAATGGTCTCGCCTTTTCCCCTGCCTGGTGTTTCAACTTAGGGAACACAACGGGAGGAAATGGAGAATGCCAAGACAGCAAGTTTAATTTGTCCATTGTCGTATTAAATGGAAGCTTCTATCCCAGTAATTCCAGCACACACCAGACATTATCTGACTTCCTCACTAACATTGTGGATAATAATGTTAGGTGGTTAGTATCCAACTTATCCCTCTATGGATACACCTCTCGTTATAGAAATGATATCAGTTCAAGATCAGTAGCTCTAGGAAACAATATATACATCTGTTGTGAGGATAAATGTTATACTTGGATACCTAGAAGGGCTCAGGGATGGTGCTACCTCGCAAGTTTAGTACCAGTAATGGGAGTAGTAGGTGATGAACGAGGTGATCACCTATTAGAAGCTAGCATGCACCCTAGATATCCCCTCAGGTATCGTAGTAAAAGAGAAATATTCCTGAAGAAGGACATGGCATGGGCTTGGTTCCCGTCCTGGACAGGATGGGGTATAGACTTAATGAAAAGACTAAATAACTATACAGGAATTATTAATGATGTTTTGGAGAAAAACTCTGATGACATTACTAAGTTAAATCTGGAGACCAGAGCCATCAGACAACAATTAGAATTACATGAATTAGCAATTGAAAGTATGAGTGCAGCACTGACAGGACTCTGTGAAACTACTGAGGACTATGAGTGCTGTACTTGGATACATAACACCAGCATTGAGGTACCTGACTATTATGACATCATTGCACAACACCGTACGGAAGTAAAGAATTTACAAGAGAAGGCCCGAAATATTGGTCGCGACTGGGATCCGTTTGGTGGAACTTTTAGTTTCTCAGGGTTATTCTCTTGGGTTAAGAAGGCAGCAATGACGATTATAGTGGTGCTCTTATTCGTATTTTTCTTTTATGCATGCTTTAAACTGCTCATGTGCTTTTGCAAGAAAGCCAAGGTAAATGATGCGGAAAAGATGGAACTTTTGTGAAGATAGGTGGATTTAGTTTCTTGACATCACCCATCTTGCAGAAAAGCCACTCTTCCTGAATTTTAGATGTTGGTACTGTCCAGGGGGATGGGTGTATACCCCTCTGACAACTCGCGGTCAGGGAGAGTACTCTGGATATAGGCCGACTAGAACTTGTTCAGGTGGACCCAGGGCAAGAGGGAGGGGTGATGTCAAAGGGGGAAATGTAAGGATTAAGGGGTGTCTAAACAAAATGGTTGACAATATGTCTTACTAAATACTTGTCTTTCTCTATCCTTCTCAGTAAAATAAGGACTCGTCATCTTTAGTCACGTACGCATAAGAGGCCGCATCAGCCCTAAAAAGCAGGTCTACGCCCAGAAGATTGTCTTATCAGCTGATAACACCCGGAGAATTGTCTTTTCTTTGCAAAATGTTGTTTTTTTTACATTTGCTGATGTTTGCCCTTTTCTGTCTATAAAAGAGAAGTAATAAAGAGCTCAGAGTCAGTCAGTCAGAGAGAGTCAGAGTTACGACGGACTTCTGAGCAGAAATACTGAATACCGTATATACTCGAGTATAAGCCGAGATTTTCAGCCTCTTTTTTGAGGCTGAAAGTGCCCCCCTCGGCTTATACTCGAGTCATTGCTGTCTGCCCGCTCGATCAGCGTGTCGAGCAGACAGACAGCGGCCATTCTATAATTCAAAAGCCGCGCCTCCGGCTCCGCCTTCGCCTGTGATAGGCGGAACACTGAATTTCCCAGCAGCCTGTGTTCCGCCTATCACGGACATCGTATCATCCTCGTACTACGGACGAGGATGATACGATGTCCGTGATAGGCGGAACACAGGCTGCTGGGAAATTCAGTGTTCCGCCTATCACAGGCGAAGGCGGAGGCGCGGCTTTTGAATTTTACAATGGCCGCCGAGGCGCCGACGAAGAGGGCACGGGACGGAGGCAAGGCAAGGCACGGCACGGGACGGGACGGAGGCAAGGCAAGGCACGACACGGGACGGAGGCAAGGCACGGCACGGGACGGAGGCAAGGCACGGGACGGAGGCTCGGGACAAAGGCTCGGGACACAGGTAGGCTGGACACACACACACACACACACACACACACACACACACACACACGGATGGATGGAGACACACACACACACAGGGATGGATGGATACACACACACACAGGGATGGATGGATGGATGGAGACACACACACACAGGGATGGATGGATGGAGACACACACACACAGGGATGGATGGATGGATGGATGGAGACACACACACACAGGGATGGATGGATGGATGGACACACACACACACAGGGATGGATGGACGGACACACAGGGATGGACGGACACACAGGGATGGACGGACACACACACAGGGATGGACAGGCATGTCTCACCCTCGGCTTATACACGAGTCAATAAGTTTGCCAGTTTTTTTGGGGGTAAATTGGGGGCCTCGGCTTATATTCGGGTCGGCCTATACTCGAGTATATACGGTACCTCCGTGTCTCTTTGCTTAGATAAGAACTCTAACTAACAATTGGGAAACGGTAACATAACCTGACAAATAGGTGACTTGTTGAGGTCACACCTAACAATGGCAAAGCACTGCGCAAACTGTTGGCATTATATAAATTCTGTATAGTATAATAATAATAATAGTGATCCAGTCAAGTGGCTCAACTTTTTTAAACAATTACTAGAAAACACAGTGAATCTTACTTTTTCAGATCTTTGCATTAAATCCCTTAAGGTTGGGTTCATACTTATGCAAATTGGATGCAGGTTTCCCTGCATCACAGAAGACTATGACTGGCTTTCATTGGAGCCTGTTCACACATCTCCGGGGAGGATGCGGAGTGGATTGCACAAGGATCCTGTGCATCTTTTCGGCTCCATTTCAGGTCCGAATTCAGGAAAATATTTTGGACAGATTCGTCCCTGAAATGGAGAAAGAGACGCATCGGACCCCTGCTGGGAGCGACACCTGATTTTAGCGTGAACCCATCCTAAATTTATTTTTTAGACTTAGATTTTTTAAGGGCTGCCATGTGTGGCCCAGACTAAGTGTGCCACCAGCAGTAGATGCTCTTTGATGGGCACTGTGCATTGAGAATGTCAGATCTCAAAGTAGAGTCTAACTTACCTACAGTACTTATATATTCAAAGCTTTGACCAAAACTAAGCTCAACTTGGACATTTCTAGTTGTAGTTAGGAGATTTAACAGTAAGTCTAGACTGATTAGAATGTATATTTTTAATTATCTACTTTCTTGCATGGTAGCACCATCTTTTAGTAACTGCCATTCAGCTTTTAAAACAAGACTTAGAACCTGGGGGCAGGTTGAGAATCTTCTGTGGTGTATATATCAGAAAAAGAGACAAGCAGTGGCTGATAACACAGAATGAGACAGCTACTGCCGATGACATTCTTATCAGTTTAATTAGTCCTTGGCTTTATTTTATTACATCCCTCATTATAGTTAATTATCCTTTTTTTCCATAAATATGCAGGAGGAAAGAAAAAGAAAGCTGCCATTATCATTTTCTAGTGCAAGTTAGAAAATAATAAAAAAAAGTTATTTTAACTAGCTGGCTTTAAGATTGCCACTGAAACTGTAGAAACGTAATACCAACTGAACACATTTACTTGTGTTACTTACAGTAATTTATATCACAAAATTTGAAAATGACCTGCAGAGCAGCTGTGAGCAGAGTGTTTGTGTGGCCTGTAGTAGCTCTGAGGACTTGCTAGACATAAGAGGGGTGCCATAAAGATCCCTAGCAAGCTGCTGACCATCAAAGAGCACCCTGAAAAAAGTGTAAATCCTTGTGTGGAGTGAATGCCTTTGAAAATTAGCTACTTTTTGCAAATTCTCCTTATGCAGCTGCCTTTGTAAAAACATTTGCTTTCTAACTGTGAACAAGCATAAATTCTGGCAGAAAGGAAAAATGCTTAATATCCAGAAAAAGCCAATAAGATCAATCCAGCTTTAATAGAGCTCTTAAGAGTGAGCATCAATTGGGTTATTAACCGATTCCTGACCTCCACACTCCAATGTACGGTGGCAGAATGGCACGGGTGAGCAAAAGGGCATACCCATGCGTCCGTTCGTAATCCCAGGCTAGCGGGCGCAGGCATGCCACCTCCGGCGTGCCAGCGGGTCCCGTGGACTCGATGTCCGCCGATGGCCCGCGATCGCAATGAAGAGAGGCAGAACAGGGATATGCCTATGTAAAAAAAGGCATTTCCCCGTTCTGCCTAATGACATGACAGGGCTCTACTGCTCCCTGTCATCGGGAGCAGTGATCTCTATCATGTCAGTTGTAGCCCACCCCCCCTACAGTTAGTATACGCTGAGGGAACACAGTTAACCCCTTGATCGCCCCCTAATGTTTAACCCCATTCCCTGCCAGTGACATTTACACAGCAATCAGTGGCTATTTCAGGATCTGATTGCTGTATAAATGTTAATGTTCCCAAAATAGTGTCAAAAGTATCTAATCTGTCCGCCGCAATAACGCAGTCCCAATAAAAATTGCAGATCACCACCATTACTACTAATAAAAAAATAATAAAAATGCCATAAATCTATACAATATTTTGTAGACGCTATAAGTTTTGCGCAAACCAATCAATATACACTTATTGTGATTTTTTTTTTTACCAAATATATGTAGAAGAATACATATCGGCCTAAACTGAGAACGACATTTTTTTAAATATATTTTTTGGGGATATTTATTATAGCAAAAAGTAAAAAATATTATTTTTAAAAAAAAAATTTACGCCCTTTTTTTGTTTATAGCGCAAAAAATAAAAACCGCAGAGGTGATCAAATACCACCAAAAGAAAGCTCTATTTGTGGGAAAAAAGGACATCAATTTTGTTTGGTACAACGTTGCATAACCGTGCAATTGTCAGTTAAAGCAACAAAGCGCTGTATCGCAAAAAATGCTCTGGTCATTAAGGGGGTAAAATCTTCCAGGGCTGAAGTGGTTAAAAATAAGCTAGTAAAAGTAGCTGCTTTAACTATTTTTCTTGCCCCTCTATTTGTCAATTTCACACTGGCTAGTTATCCAAGAAGAGAGGGGCTAGGCCAGTGATGGCGAACCTTGGCACTCCAGATGTTTTGGAACTACATTTCCCATGATGCTACACTACACTGCAGAGTGCCAGAGCATCATGGGAAATGTAGTTCCAAAACATCTGGGGTGCCAAGGTTCGCCATCACTGGGCTAGGCACTGGATATAAATCTTCAACTAGAATCTCTAAATAGAAGTCCTTAACTCACCCAAATGCCTGGCAGCTTTCCACAAAACAGGGGTCCCTCAGAGGTAGAGGTCACCTAAATGGAATAATCCATTTATGATTGAGTCAAAAGATTCACAAGACAAATGTTTCTAAAGCCTCGTACACACGATCGGCTTTTCCGCAGACAAAACCTCTGACTTTTGTCCGAAGGCGTGTGCCTGGATTTTGTCTTACATACAAACAAACACGAATGTAGTGATCTCCTACGTGTTTTTTTCAGGTCTTTAGTGCCACCCTTTGGATTCCTTTTGCTAATTTCGTGTTAGTAGAAGTTTGGTGAGTGTTGATTCGCGATTTTCATTTTGTGCTTTTTATTTAGCGCTTTTTAGTTTGCGCTTTTCATTTTGTGCTTTTACAGTTCATTTCTGAATGGCTGATTGTCAACCAGACATGTTGCAGAACCGGAGAAGATAATGTGTTATTTATTATTGGTTACCTGAAGGTTAGAGCCATAGCCTTTGTGGAGAGAGCATCTTCATATGAACCCCCCCCCCATAACAGGGCTACACAAACTATACCTCTTCATTTATAGTGATTGCTGATCTGACGATGTCAACATGAGTGGTATCCATCCTATTTCCCATTTGAAATATGATCTAATTAGTTTCACGACCTTTGCACTGTTCTATCAACTTGTTTTTCCGGACTTGTTATTACCAGATAACATGTAAGTAACTCCTAAATAGACACATACCTAAACCTGCAACACTGTTCCAAACCACTTCCATTCATTGTTCAAGAGCTGTTATGTAGCCGGCTACTGCTAATAAAGCCCACCTCCACTCCCACAAAAGTGTTAAGAAAAGTTGAGAGTCGCTCTCCATCTTAAATTCTTTGTATTGTTTTAGTCCATGAAAACCGAAGTTAATGCATACATTCTACTGTAATCCCTGTGAGCAAGTCCTTAGGGGTAAAACACATCTGGAGAGTGCGGTATGTTGGATAGAGACAGAATGCATGCATTCTCTTTGGTTTTCATGGAATAAAACAATAAAAAGAATGTAAGATGGAGTGCAATTCTCAACTTTTTTTTTACATGAAAGTGCCTCCTATTTTGAGAAGGGAATGTTTTACTTTAGTAATCTAGTGGATTTTGGTTCCTTTTAGCACTCTTACTATAACCTGATAAGTTACCTTGCATCTTTAGGCAGCCCATAGATGATTTGATTTTCTTTCCTTCCACCTGGAGTGGAAGGAATGAAAATTGCTTGATTTCCCCAACAACAGTCAGTGTCCTCCTCACAGCGCTATTGTATTCTGCTGGTGGGGGGGGGGGGGGGGGTGTAGGGAGCACAGTGATTACTGCTAGCGGCTGATCCATGGATTGACTTGGGTACAATCGGCCTGTGCATACATGGACATGGTCCCTGCTGAACCGGACAAATTTCAATATACATTAAAACACACAATTGAATACATATATGTTAACTGTTGTACCTGCAAAATATTTTTTTAACTGGTCCCATAAGCCAGGCACGCCTGACAGAAGCCCCGCATTTTACCGTGTTCTCCCTGCAGACAGTATGGCAGTTGAGCAACACAACCCGGGCCTGGGCCTATCCCCAGCTTGTAAATGGACAATGGCTTAGCAGATGCACACTAATAACATGCTCTGACAGTATTGAGCAGGAAATTACTGGAAGCTGATATCAAGACAGACTGATACTTTTAGCAGCTGTTTAAATAAAGGCACTACATTAAATGAGATTCCGCCACCTTTCCCATGTTCCTCAGTGTTCCTTTGCTCTGTTGGCACTGGCAGAAAACTCCGGTACTTACAGGTATGGGGAAGCAGGTGACCCTTTCCCAGCATGCTTAGCATCACCAAGTATAAACACTGTCATATAAAGGAGAGGGGTGAGCTCACACATGGCCTGACTCCCAGAGGAATGGGAATGGAGCAATTGCAGATCCCATTAAGATGAGTATAAATAGTTCATGGGATGAGTGAGCATATGAGACTTTTGTCCCTTTGCCTGTAATAGGGAAAGCAACATTTTTCTAATTTAATGATTCCATAACCTGAATAAATTGTATTTTTTAAACCTGCCTGGAGTTTTACATTTAAATAATTCTATGCTTCCCATTTTACCTTTCAAATGGCTAAATCATGTATCTCTGTGACTGTGGCTCTCATGCTACCTATCCCAACGCACTTTCAGTGTCACTTACAATTCTACTTCCTCCACTCCTCTTCCTTTCTCTATTGGGGTCCCCCAAGGTTCTGTTCTTGGACCGCTTTTATTTTCAATCCACACCTCTTTCCTGGGTCAGCTGATAGCCTCTCACGGGTTTCAATATAATTTCTACGCTGACGACACACAAATCTATTGCTCCACCCCTCAACTCACTCCATCAGTCTCCTCACACATCACTAACTTACTAACAGACATATCTGTATGGATGTCACACCACTTCCTCAAACTCAACTTGTCCAAAACCGAGCTTATAATATTTCCTCCCCCACGTGCCTTTTGCCCTGACTTATCTGTTAAGAGCAATGGCACAACCATCGACCCATCATCCACCTTACAAACCGCACAGTGTCTGCTACTCCTCTCTGCCAATCCCTCCATTAGCTACCACTCGCTCAACGAATTAAATTCAAAATACTAACAATAAGTTACAAAGCCATCCACAACTCTGCCCCCAGCTACATCACTAGCCTAGTCTCAAAATACCAACCTAATTGCCCTCTTCGTTCCTCCCAAGACCTCCTGCTCTCTAGCTCCCTCATCACCTCCTCCCATATCTGCCTCCAGGACTTCTCCCGAACCTCGCCCATCCTCTGGAATTCCCTACCCCAATCTGTCAGACTGTCTCCAAATGTATCCACTTTTAGGCGATCTCTGAAAACGTTCCTCTTCAGAGAAGCCTATCCTGCCTCCGTCTAACAACTGCACTAATTTCTCCATTAGCTCATCCCCCACAGCTATTACCCTTTTGTATAACCTGACCCTCCCTCCTAGATTGTAAGCTCTCACCAGCAGGGCTCTCTGATTCCCCCCTGTATTGAATTGTATTTTAATTGTTTTGTCTGCCCCAATGTTGTAAACGCTGCGTAAACTGTCGGCGCTATATAAATCCTATATTATAATAATAATCAGTTTGAATATATTTCATATGCAAATTGCAGCACAGGACCTACAGAACTGAAAGGCAGTGTTGCTGACTTTGTATGCTCTGTGACAATAGGGCAAATGTTTATCAAATTAATATTTTAGATGATAAAAATCATTATTAACACGAACACTTAAAGCACAGCTTGTGCTAAAGAAATGTGTACCCAGTGCAAAACAAATCTTCAAAACAATTTGCATAAAAAGAACTTTAGTACTTTATCCATCCATGAAGGGATACCTAATATGTGTAATGCAACAAGGTCCTTAAAGTTCATATTTTTTAAAACGTTTTTCCAATGTAACTTTATTATTACAAGGGTGCTGATAGGCTCCTATGTGACAGCTTTATAGATCAAGGATTTAAACAGACCAGTGTCCTGCAAAGGGATACTGAGGATTTGGAGTCTCTAACATCTGATGCAGCTCTGACAGTGAATCTGCAAGTGACCAGGACTGAACACTAGTGGAGTAATTCATAGCTGAAAGGAAATCAGTAAAAATTAGATCCATGATCACTGATTTCTCATTCACCATCCTGAAGAATCTCTAATGCCGTGTACACACGAGCGGAATTTCCGACAGAAAAAGTCAGAAGGAAGCTTTTCAATGTATATTCCAATCGTGTGTATGCCCCATCTGACTTTTTTTTTTCTCGAAATTTCTGACAGACCTAGAAATAGAAAATTTTTGAAATATTTCCAACGGAACCAATTCCTATCGGGAAAACCGCCTTTGGTGGTGGACTTTGGTGTGATCATGTGTACGCAAGACAGTTTCAGCGGAACTCCATCGGAAAGATCTTCAGCGTTTATTCCAACGTGAAAAAAACAGTCGTGTGCACGCGGCATTAGAAGAAGATTGGAACCAGCCTCGCAGTCAGAAGAACAGAAGGATATTAGTTAGAGGAAAGGTTGTGAGCACTGAACTTATTTTCTCTGGAGAAGAGACGCTTGAGAGGGGATATGATTTCAATTTATAAATACCGTACTGGTGATCCCACAATAGGGATAAAACTTTTTCGCAGAAGGGAGTTTAACAAGAATCGTGGCCACTAATTAAAACTAGAAGAAAAGAGGTTTAACCTTAAACTACATTAAACTACATAGAGGGTTCTTTACTGTAAGAGCGTCAAAGATGTGGAATTCCCTTCCACATGCGGTGGTCTCAGTGGGGGGCATCGACAGTTTCAATAAAACTATTAGATAAGCACCTGAACGACCGCAACATACATGGATATATAATGTAATACTGACATATAATCACACATATAGGTTGGACTTGATGGACTTGTGTCTTTTTTCAACCTCACCTACAATGTAAGGAGCTAAATACGTCAGTGGAGGGGAGGGCCCAAATATTTGTGCATATAAATGATTGTGCAATTTTTTTTAAAACCTTTTTATTGCCTTCTTTGCTTACTAAATGGAGGGACAGTCAGTCATGTTGTGTAGCAATGAAAGGTTAAAGCAAATTTACTGGAAACTTGTTTAAAGCCTGACTTATTATAAAGAGAAGACACCTCTACGTGCATCCATGCTGCATCCCACCCACTGTATAGTGACTTTGTATCTATAAACATCTACATTGTTGAAAGTAACAGTCGACTTCCTGGCATTCTTTCCTCTTAACCTGTTGTTTAGCAGGTGTGACCCTTCACAAAGATGGTTCAATATTTAAGATACACAGTGTAGGGCCAGCATCCAGAATTAAGAAGCTCTTTTTCCTCCTTTTTTGGAGAAGCATGTGGAGTTACATAAGGGATCAGATACAGCAGGCAGACAGATCCACCAGGAAGTCCACTTATACAAACAATAATGTATTTAAAAAAATAAGACACATTTAATCAATCATTGTTATTCATCATGATGTCTATGACAGTACCCTTCTAACTCTAAAATATCTAGACAGACCTCAAATGCCGAAAGAGGTCTACCTAAGGAGCCGAGCCATATTTAACAAAAGGCACTCATAGATCAGTATCTACAGCACTGTCATAACATATGGCAATGGCAGACTTATTTTTACTGAAATGGCAGAGGAGGCTGCACTGAGCCTCAGAATGTACTAATCCTAATACCATACTCCTTTTCCTTCTCTCTGTTCTGATGTTCTGAGTTCTCATCTGTTCTTAGATGAGAAAGAGGGATTCCTTTTAGTACTAAGTATGCTGGTAAAGAACACATCTCTGTTCCATCCGATTTACTTGGACTCAACTTATTAATATGGAAAAAATATACCGCGCTAAGAAAAAAACATAAATACAAATAAACTATATGTGAAACAGGCTGCAGCAATAGATGTGATATAACACCCAACAGATATGCAAAAATAGAAAACTGCGCCAACCCTATACTAATGAAAATAATAATAATGAAAAAAATATATAATAAAAAATTTATAATAAAAAATTATAAATAAAAATAAAAATAAAAAATATGAAATATATTATCAAAATATGTAGGTGATTATCACAAATGATTATAACAATAAGAACACCTTAAGTGCAAAATAAAACACAGAAATGCATCAAGAAATAATGTCATAAACAAAAGTCCAATCATGAAAAGTTCATATGTGAATCTGGATAAACGTTAGTGACACCACAGTGATTCAACACGATCCAAAAGCGCATAAAAGTGCCCGTCACCGTATATTAGATGCGCTTACCAGAAAATAGGCAAGTTAGGGCGTTTATATATACTCAATGGGTCCCATCAGAAGATATCCTCCTCTTTAGTGGGTCAACTCTTCATCTCATAATAGTGCCCTCCAGATAATAATGATACTTCGTGATCCCAAATGGGGAGCTCAGTAATGCCCAAAAAAGAAAGGAGCTGTCTCCAATCACTCCAGCAGCTCATTCCTGCCTGCAAGCCTCTTCTGATCCCTTCTCTGTCACGGTGATGTGCTGGGCGTGACAGAGAAGGGATCAGAAGAGGCTTGCAGGCAGGAATGAGCTGCTGGAGTGATTGGAGACAGCTCCTTTCTTTTTTGGGCATTACTGAGCTCCCCATTTGGGATCACGAAGTATCATTATTATCTGGAGGGCACTATTATGAGATGAAGAGTTGACCCACTAAAGAGGAGGATATCTTCTGATGGGACCCATTGAGTATATATAAACGCCCTAACTTGCCTATTTTCTGGTAAGCGCATCTAATATACGGTGACGGGCACTTTTATGCGCTTTTGGATCGTGTTGAATCACTGTGGTGTCACTAACGTTTATCCAGATTCACATATGAACTTTTCATGATTGGACTTTTGTTTAGAACTTATTAATATGTCAAATGTGATTGATTATACATGTATGTTTACCTTAGTTGCTGTTGCTACCTGATTACAAGATATGGGTTGCTTCGGGGGTTATATACCTCTCACATGTTCTCGTCAGTGGCAGGGTGGAATAATTTCAGGAACTTAAGATGGGATTTGGTATACATAACCAAATTTTTTTCTGGCATCTCAAACTCTGTCATGCCCTTTAAACTCAATTTGGGGCCTCCATTCGCAATCTTGAGTCCCTGTACTTGGTAGAAGTGGCTGTTGGCCTGAACCCCAAGAAATAGATATCTGTATTGTATAATCATCTCCCCACTTTAGGCCGCCATTACTTTGGCCTACCTGTTAAAGTCACAGTGGATACCGGATGTTGGAGCATTGGAGGATGGGGAATGGGACAAAGTGTTAGAGTCCTGCAAATTAGTGTCCCCCAAAATTTCCGATCATCTCACTCATTTGTACATTCTGCATCGGTCTTATCTGACCCCTATTAGATTATCCAAATATAATCCTAACTATGACTCGACATACTCTAGATGTGGAAACCTTGGTAGCATCTTCTACCACCTCCTGTGGTCCTGTCCAGTTATCCAGGGATACTGGTCTCAGGTGGTAAGATTCTTGCACAACAACATGGGATCTCCACTAAGGCTGGCCATACATTATGCAATTTTGTTCTATAGATTTCCTTTAGATTTACCAAAACCATATAATATGAGGTCAAATCTGAACACTTTCAGTTTGTTTGCAATCAGGCAGGCCCTTGTACTACACAGTTGAAGGTAAATCTAAAGGAAATTGAGTAGGAAAGCCAGCTTAACTCTATGCCCCAAAGAGTGTTTGATTGACCTTCTACCCACCTCTGAAGAGCATAACTATCTCCATATTTTTTTAAAAGAATCACTTTTTGTGGCCAGATTATTAATAGCGCGGGTTTGGCTAAGAGAGTCGCCTCCAACCAAATTTTATATTCCCAGGGGTTGACCAAAAAAATACCACAAAATTTGGGATAGATGGACGGAAACTGCCTCCACTTGTGATGTGGATTAATAAATCAGTCTGCAAATGTCTACTCTCTGGGTTAATTAACCTAACTAAAGTATACTTCATGTACATTTTCATACCAATTTGCATTGTATACGTATCTGCAACTAGTGCTAACAGTTTATGTATTATGGACTTTAATACTCGCACTTTGTATGTATTCTCATACTCTCGTACTTTCATTCTGATGATGGTGCCTGTTTCCCCGTACTTTATCTGTCTTCATTTTTCATTCAATAAAGTCATTTTGTTTAAAAAAAAAAAAAGAAATTAATTATGGAGCCAAATCTGATTACATGTATTAGCTTGTTTTGTGCCCAAGTAGTAATCTATATTTGTAGTCTAATCCTTTTAATCTAACATTTCCTCTTACCACTCAGTATACTGTACATTACATTTAGAAAACGAAGCACTGCCATTTTAATATGAAGAGTATTTGCTTAGCCAGAAGCAGTACTTCTTATTTTCTGTTACACGTACCTTGAGATGAACATCCTATTGGCATCAAGAACAGGAATATCAGGGCCAAGGTGGGCCCCATGTCATACAAGATAGCCCAGGTCCCTCTGTGTTTGGAATGTTGGACTGAGCTAGATCCTTCCTGGTAAGTGACTGAGCATGGACGTTATTCCTGCTAATAGTTACAATTAACCTTTGATTCCATCCTTGTTACTCTTTTACTCATTTATGGCTGTGAAGATTACGCCTCTGGTTTCGTATACACAATGAAGACATGTGCAGATGGGCAGCAGTGTTATCTATCAGTGACACACAAGTAAGAAAACTGGTTAAAAATGGTTAAATAGCACACTGTGAGACTGTTGTGATTGAATTTAGCAAAGAGCAAGGTAGAATTTGTGTATCCTTTTCAAATGTATAATCTGTGAAATCTGTCATCCCAAAAAATAAAATTAAATAGGTATTTTAAATGTATTGCCCTAAAATCTTTGTTAATGTGTATGAAAACCTTAAGACCCCTTTTACACAGGGGGGCTTTGCAGGCGCTACAGCTTTCACACTGCAGCGGTGCGCTGGCAGGATTCCAAAAAAAGTCCCGCTAGCAGCATCTTTGGAGCGGTGAAGGAGCGGTGTATACACCTCTCCTACACCGCTCCTGCCCATTGAAATCAATGGGCCAACGCGACTGTATCACCGGCATAGCGCTGCTGCAACGGCGCTTTGCGGGCGGGTTTAACCCTTTTTCAGGCGCTAGCAGGGGTTAAAGCCACCCCGCTAGAGGCTGAATAGCACCGCTAGAACGATGGTAAAATGGTGCTAAACATAGCGCCGCTTTACCGCCGTCGCCTGCACCACTAATTTTTCACAAATTTTAAGCACCGCAGTTTGCTGCCATTCCACAGGCAGACGCAATTTTAAAGCGTGACATGTTCGATGTCTATTTACGCAGCATAACATCATCTTTCACATTGTACAAAAAATTGAGCTAACTTTAATGTTTTTTATTTTTTTATTCATGAAAGTGTTTTTTTCCCCAAACAATTGCATTTGAAAAACCACTAAGCAAATACCGTGTGACATACAAAATTGCAACACCCACCATTTTATTCTACAGAGTCTCTGCTTAAAAAAAATATATATATACAGGCATACCCTGCTTTTAAGTACACAATGGGGTTCATTTACGAAAGCTGGAAAGTGCAAAATCAGGCTCACTACTGCATAGAAACCAATGAGCTTCCAGGTTTTATTACCAAAACTTAATTAAACAAGCTGGGGTTAGAAGCTTGTTGGTTTCTATGCAGAAGTGAGCCTGATTTTGCACTTTCCAGCTTTAGTAAATAAATCCCATTGTGTACTTAAAAGTGGGGTATTCCTGTATAATATTTGGGGGTTCTAAGTAATTTTCTAGCAAAAAATGTTGTCTGTAGGAGCAAAGTGTCAGAAATGGCTGGGGTACAAAGTGGTTAAAGAACACCCAGGTATTTTCTTGGGCTACAGAATGATTACTCTTTGTGTTGTACTGATTTTAAGAGTGGGTGTGGCTGAGTAATTAAATTAGTTGTAAACCCTTACATATACCCAGCGAAGGGTCTAGCCTCATGTGATGCACAGAGATGTAATAAATCCTCCTACATAAGATGCACCTGTTTATCTGCAGTCTTCTCTCTTCTATGTCAATTCAAAGTACAGTACAGGCATACCCCACTTTTAAATACACAATGGGGTTTATTTACTAAAGCTGGAAAGTGCAAAATCAGGCTCCCTTCTGCATGAAAACCAATGAGCTTCTAACCCCAGCTTGTTCAATTAAGCTTTGGTTATAAAACCTGGAAGCTCATTGGTTTCTATGCAGAAATGAGCCTGATTGTGCACTTTGCAGCTTTGGTAAATAAGCCCCACTGTGTACTTAAAAGTGGGGTATGCCTGTAGTCATACAGCTTTTCGGGGCTTTTAGGAAACAGGGGGTGAGAGCTGAAGTTACACTTTGCAGAGCTCAATGAGAGCTGATTAGAGCTCCCTCTTAGATGTGATGACTGAATTTATTTTTTTTAGGCTTTCTTTCTTCTATTTTCATCTGGTGATCCAGCCAGTATGTCTGTCCACAGAACAATTTCTGCTGCAAAATGTATCAGTTAGTGTGTTGAGCCAAATAATTTACCACTGGCAGGGGTGCGTACAATGATCAGCTTTTATTTATTTATGTAAAACCTTTATCCCAAAAAAAAAAAAACTCCTTTAACTGCTTCAGGCCCAGAAGATTTTACCCCCTGCTTGACCAGCGCACTTTTTGCGATTCGGCACTGCGTCACTTTAACTGGTATTTTATCACCTCTGCGGTTTTAATTTTTTCGGCTATAAACAAAAAAAGAGCAACAATTTTGAAAGAAAAGCAATATTTTTTACTTTTTGTTATAATAAATATCCCACAAAAATATATTAAAAAAATGTTTTTTTCTCAGTTTAGGCGATATGTATTCTTCTACATATTTTTGGTAAAAAATCGCAATAAGCGTATATTGATTGGTTTGCACAAAAGTTATAGCATCTACAAAATAGGGGATCGTTTTATGGCATTTTTTTTTTTTTTTTTTAGTAATGGCAGCGATCTGCGCTTTTTATCGTGACTGCAACATTATAGCGGACACATCAGACACTTTTGACACTATTTTGGGACCATTGTTATTTATACAGCAATCAGTGCTATAAAAATGCACTGATTACTGTGGAAATGACACTGGCAGGGAAGGGGATTAAACACTAGGGGGCAATCAAGGGGTTAAGTGTGTCCTAGGGAGTGATTCTAACTGTAGGGGGGGGATAGGCTTCCACTCACATGACAGCTATCTGTCATGTCTCAAGGTAGAATGGGGAAATGCCTTGTTTACATAAGCACTTCCCCGTTCTGTGGCTCCGTGACACGATCGCCGGGAGACCGGCGGAAATAGAGTCTGGCAGTCCCGTAGGCACGGTCACTCTGTACGCAGCGCGCACCCGCTAGCCCCGCCAATTAAAGGTACACAACAGTACCTGTATGCAACACCAATTAATAGGTACACCCATTTGCCCACCGCTGCCATTGTGCCCATGTATATCGGCGTGCAAAGGTCAGGAAGTAGTTAAAACAGAATTGAACCCAAAATAAAAAGGTAATATATTGCAGCATAGACATCATTAGATGTAGTGGTTGCATTTTCTATGATGAAAGAGCAAAGGGGGTACCTTTGGAGCACTGTTAATCTTAGGGGCGGGATGGGCTTCCACTTCACTAGATATACAAGCAGATTTAAATACACTAACAAATTGCAGCCAAACTCCAGCTAAAACCTTAGAAACAGCTAACACAGTATTTTTTTTTCCTTTTGGGATAAAGGTTTTACATAAATAAAAGCTGATCACTGTAAGCACCCCTGTCAGTGATAAATGGTTTGTCTCATCCCTCTAACTACTTCATCTGCAGGACAGCCTGTTCTTTTGAAAAATAACAGACTTACTGGCCAGATCACCAGGTGAAAATAAGAGATAGAAATTCTGAAAAAAAAAAAATGATCATAGCCACCACATATAAGAATTGGTAAGCTGCAATATGAAAACGTTTGCTTTTGGATTTAACACTGCAATAGTTAAGTGCATTTCTGGCAGATCAATAGGTATTCTTCTGTACTTGGACGTTCTTTAACCACTTCAGCCCCAGAAGAATTTACCCCCTTCCTGACCAGAGCACTTTTTGCGATTCGGCACAGCGTCGCTTTAACTGACAATTTTCCCATGGGGCATAGCAAGACTCTGACAGCCACAAGCATGACACCCAAAGGCAGAGGCATGATTGGACTTGTAGTTTTGCAACAGCTGGAGGTCCGCTAATTGCATATCCCTGGTCTACACCATACCATATACCATATTTTTCTATATTTTTTACTAATGATGCTTATCTTTACCACTTAAGCCCTGGGCCAATTTGCAGCACCTTTTTGCGATTCGGCACTGCGACGCTTTAACTGACAATTGCGCGGTTGTGCGACGTGTCTCCCAAACAAAATTGACGTCCTTTTTTTTCCACAAATAGAGCTTTCTTTTGGTGGTATTTGATCACCTCTGCGGTTTTTACTTTTTGCGCTATAAACAAAAAAAGAGTGACAATTTTGAAAAAACGCATTCTTTTTTACATTTTGCTATAATAAATATTCCCCAAAAATATATAAAAAAACTTTTTTTTCCTCAGTTTAGGCCGATACATATTCTTCTACAGATTTTCGGTAAAAAAAATCACAATAAGCGATTATTAATTGGTTTGCGCAAAAGTTATAGTGTTTACAATATAGGGGATAGTTTTATAGCATTTTTATTAATAATTTTTTTATTCTACTAGTAATGGCGGCGATCAGCGATTTGTAACATGACTGCGACATTATGGCGGACACTTCATACATTTTTGACAAATTTTGGGGACCATTGTCATTTATACAGCAATCAGTGCTATACAAATGCACTGATTCCTGTGTAAATGACACTGGCATGAAGGGGTTAACCACTAGGGGGCAGTGTAGGGGTTAAGTGTGTCCTGGGGAGTGTTTCTAACTGTGGGGTGTGTGGCTACGTGTGACACGTCACTGATCTCTACTCCCGATCACAGGGAGCAGAGATCAGTAACACTGTCACTAGGCAGAATGGTGAGATGCTTGTTTACATTAGGTATTTGATTAGGTATGTGATTCTGCCGGTACGTGCCCTTCTGCCGCAGTATATCTGCGTGTCGGCAAGCGGTTAAGGAGATAAAACACTGGGAAAATTGCATGTATTGCACAGATTTTATATATATATATATATATATATATACATATATACAGTGGTGTGAAAAAGTGTTTGCCCCCTTCCTCATTTCCTGTTCCTTTGCATGTTTGTCACACTTAAGTTTTTTCGGAACATCAAACCAATTTAAACAATAGTCAAGGACAACACAAGTAAGCACAAAATGCAATTTGTAAATGAAGGTGTTTATTATTAAAGGTGAAAAAAAATCCAAACCATCATGGCCCTGTGTGAAAAAGTGATTGCCCCCCTTGTTAAAACATACTATAACTGTGGTTGTCCACACCTGAGTTCAATTTCTCTAGCCACACCCAGGCCTGATTATTGCCACACCTGTTCACAATCAAGGCATCACTTAAATAGGAGCTGCCTGACACAGTAAGGTCCACCAGAAGATCCTTAAAAGCTACACATCATGCCGAGACCCAAAGAAATTCAGGAACAATTGAGAAAGAAAGTAATTGAGATCTATCAGTCTGGAAAGGGTTATAAAGCCATTTCCAAAGCTTTGGGAATCCAGCGAACCACAGTGAGAGCCATTATCCACAAATGGCGAAGACATGGAACAGTGGTGAACCTTCCCAGGAGTGGCCGGCCGCCCAAAATTACCCCAAGAGCGCAGCGACGACTCATCCAAGAGGTCACAAAAGACCCCACAACAACGTCCAAGGAACTGCAGGCCTCACTTGCCTCAGTTAAGGTCAGCGTTCATGCCTCCACCATCAGGAAAAGACTGGGCAAAAATGGCCTGCATGGCAGAGTTCCAAGGAGAAAACCACTGCTGAGCAAAAAGAACATCAAAGCTCGTCTCAATTTCTCCACAACACATCTTGATGATCCCCAAGACTTTTGGGACAACATTCTGTGGACCGATGAGACAAAAGTGGAACTCTTTGGAAGGTGTGTGTCCAAGTATATCTGGCATAGAAGGAACACTGCATTTCAGAAAAAGAACATTATACCAACAGTAAAATATGGTGGTGGTAGTGTGACGGTCTGGGGCTGTTTTGCTGCTTCAGGACCTGGAAGACTTGCCGTGATAAAAGGAACTATGAATTCTGCTGTCTACCAAGAGATCCTGAAGGAGAATGTCCGACCATCTGTTCGTGTACTCAAGCTGAAACGAACTTGGGTTCTGCAGCAGGACAATGATCCTAAACACACCAGCAAGTCCACCACCGAATGGCTGAAGAAAAACAAAATGAAGACTTTGGAGTGGCCTAGCTAAAGTTCTGACCTGAATCCTATTGAGATGTTGTGGTATGACCTTAAAAAGGCCGTTCATGCTCGAAAACCCTCTAATGTAACTGAATTAGGACAATTCTGCAAAGATGAGTGGGCCAAAATTCCTCCAGGACGCTGTAAAAGCCTCATTGCACGTTATCGCAAACGCTTGGTTGCAGTTGTTGCTGCTAAGGGTGGCCCAACCAGTTATTAGGTTTAGGGGGCAATCACTTTTTCACACAGGGCCATGATGGTTTGGATTTTTTTTCACCTTTAATAATAAACACCTTCATTTACAAATTGCATTTTGTGTTTTCTTGTGTTGTCCTTGACTATTGTTTAAATTGGTTTGATGTTCCAAAACACTTAAGTGTGACAAACATGCAAAGGAACAGGAAATGAGGAAGGGGGCAAACACTTTTTCACACCACTGTATATACATATATATATATACACATATATATATATATATATATATATATATATATATATACACACACATATATATATATATATATATATATATATATATATATATATATATATATATATCCGTATATATATATATATATATATATATATATATGTATATGTGTGTATATATATATATATATATATATATATATATATATATATATATATATATTGCCTTTACACCTTTACAAACTTTTTATGTGTTGGTCAAATGCCTTCAGGCTAATGGTAAAGTCTCTTTTAGTGACTTGATAGATCTTAAATACATTCGTTTGTGGCCAATCATTATTATGCTATTTAAAGGAAATGTATATATGAGAAGAGATTTGTCAGGAATGTTGCTTTTTAACCATTCCAGCAATTAGCAGTCCCATATGAGTAGTTTCCCTCATAGGTGTGGCTGCTGATTTCTTGCTACCTATGTAACACAGATGTTACTGCAGTAGTAGGCATCTGGATTGGGCACCCAAGGCAAAAAGTACATTGTTTGATAGTTTCATTTCAGCCTCTGCCTCCAGCTCTTTCATTTATTGAAATGTATTTCCTGTTAAAGCAGATGTCCACCCAAAAAAAAATAAAAAAAAATGTTACATTAGTAGTCTCCTTTAACCACTTGCTTACTGGGCACTTAAACCCCCCTCAGTCCCAGACCAATTTTCAGCTTTCAGCGCTGATGCACTTTGAATGACAATTGCGTGGGCATACAACATGTACCCAAATGAAATTTTTATCATTTTTTTCCCACAAATAGAGCTTTCTTTTGGTGGTATTTAGTTACACCTCGGAGTTTTATTTTTTGCTAAACAAACAAAAAAAGATGGAAAAAAAAAAAAATCATGTTTTAATAGTTTGTTATAAAATTTTGCAAACGGGTCATTTTTCTCCTTCATTGAAGTGCGCTGATTAGGCGGCACTGATAGGCTGCATTGGTGGGCACTGATGGGCTGCATTGGTGGGCACTGATAGGCTGCATTGGTGGGCACTGATAGGCTGCACTGGTGGGCACTGATAGGCATAGTTAAGGCGGCACTAATAGGCACAGATAAGGCGGCACCGATGGGCATAGATAAGGCGGCACTGATGGGCAAAGATGGGCACAGATAAGATGGCACGGATGGGTGGCACGGATGGGTGACACGGATGGGTGGCACGGATGGGCACTGATAGGTACCACTGATAGATGGGACTGATGGGCACTGATAGGTGGCACTGATAGGTGGCTCTGATAGGTAGCACTGCTGGGCACTGATGGGCGGCACTGCTGGGCACTGATGGGCGGCACTGGGGTGCAGCATCTTTGAGGCAGATTGTGGGCACTGTGGGTGGCACTGTGGGTGGCACTGTGGGTGGCACTGTGGGTGGCACTGCTGGGTGGCACTGTGGGCACTGCTGGGTGGCACTGTGGGCACTGCTGGGTGGCACTATGGGCACTGCTGGGTGGCACTGACGGGGGGCACTTACTTTTTATTAGGGTGGCACTGCAGGGGGCAGGTGGGCACTGGCAGGGGGCAGGTGGGCGCTTGCATTGCTGGCCGTGATCGGGACTGATGTCCCGATCACGGCCGCCGGTGATCGGCTTTTAGCTGTCAGCGCGAGGAGGAATACTAGCCGATTACCGGCTCCGTTATGTCACCTGATCAGCTGTCATTGGCTGACAGCTGATCACGTGATAAGGGGTCGGGATCGACCCCTTGCACGGATCGGTGATCAGGCGAGTCTCATGGACTCGCCGATCACAGAGCGTGCCGCGCGCGCCCCTCAGGGCGCGCGCAGGCCGCTCGTACACGGGACGAGGTCAATAGACGTAGTCCCGGAAAAGGAGATCCGCGCTGTAGCCGTCAATTGACTATAGCGCGGGTCTCAAGTGGTTAAATGTAATAAAAATCATTTTGATAAAAAAATAAATAAAATACTTACTTGAAAGACCCTGTTGCTAGGCAGTCGTGGTAATCTGCCTACTTCCTAGTTCTCTTCCTGACTCACCTGGGCTCATGGGAAGCGCTGTCTTCTGGGACCTGTGTGTGTCAGCCGCCCATTGACAAAGCGCTGCGCAACTTCGTTAATGTGGCAGCGCCGGCACCTAATCCGATGGGCTGGGCAGATCGGCCTGGGGGGGGGGGGGGGTCGACATCGCGGGCTCCCTGGACAGGTAAGTATCCTTATTAAAATGTCAGCAGCTACGGTGTTTGTAGCTGCTGTGCTGACTTTAAAAAAAACAAAATCACGGTTGGAACACCGTTTTAATCTTATTTAAAGGGTATACCAAGATGAATATCACAGTTCTATCTGGCCCTTCAAGATATGGAGTACACTGAATATCCCACTTATCTATTCTCGTGGGAGACTGACCTACAACAATTGCTTACAGGTGCCCAATGTGATAAAATATTACATCTGGCTCAAGTCTCTTCACTATCCTCCAATATGGCTGAGATAAACTTTAACCACTTCAGCCCCAGAAGGTTTTACCCACTTAATGACCAGGCCATTTTTCACGATACGGCACTGCGTTACTTTAACTGACAATTGCGCGGGCGTGCAACACACTGTGTTAAACTAAATAAAAATTAATAAACTTGTGGCGGGCTGTGTCTACCTCTGTGTAAATATTATTCGCAGATGTGCCAATTTGTAAAGTGCAAATGGTAATGATAAAAAATAAATAAATAATAACGTGACAATAAATGTACTGCTAATGCCAGTGATAAAAAATAAAGTGACAAGGCTGGATTCACACCTATGCAGTTTTAGTGCTTTTTGCATTTTGCAGATTTGCACTAGAGTCAATTTAACATTGATTCCTATGGAACATGATCTGTAGTGCAAATCTGCAACATGCAAAATGCATAGGTGTGAATCCAGCCTTAGTGTGGTGGGGGCCCATGGGCTTGAGTCACTTTTGGGCCCTACCTTCTATACATTACTTTAAATAGAAAAAATTATACATACACGAGCTATGTGTTAGAGATACACAATTCAGGATAAACTGAGAATAAAAATAGAGATCATGATTATGAACAAACAACTAAACAAAATTACATAATTTATGTTAATTGCTGAAGTCTATTAAAAAAAATTAAATTAAACTGAAAATGAAGATTTTTTTTCACAAAATTGTAATTGTAATAGGTTATTTTTCTCACGTGGCATGTGTATACCACAAATGACACCCCAAAATACATTCTTCTACTCCTCCTGAGTATGACGATACCACATATGTGGGACTTTTTCACAGCCTAGCCACATAGAGAGGCCCAAAATGCAGGGAGCGCCATCAGGCATTCTTGGAGCATAAATTACTGTACATGTCTAACTTGTTGACTACCTATTACACTTTTGAAGGCCCTGGAGCACCAGGACAATGACATGTGACACTGGCGCGGCACTGATGACAGATGGCACTGATAACAGATGGCACTAATACGTGGCACTGATGACATGTGACACTGATGACAGATGACACTAATATGTGGCACTGATGACACATGGCACTAATACGTGGCACTGATGACAGATTCACTAATACCTGACACTGAACACACATGAGTATTATGATACCACATATGTGGGACTTTTTCACAGCCTAGCCACATAGAGAGGCCCAACATGCAGGGAGCTCCATCCGGCATTCTTGGAGTATAAGGCCCTGGAGCACCAGGACAATGATATGTGACACTGACGTGGCACTGATGGCAGATGCACTAATACGTGGCACTGATGACATGTGAAACTGATGACAGATGACACTGATATGTGACACTGATGACACGTGGCACTAATACGTGGCACTGATGACAGATGGCACTAATACCTGACACTGATGACAGATGGCACTAATACGTGACACTGACAGATGACACGAATAGGTGGGACTGATGACACATGACACTGATGACAGTTGGCACTTATACGTGGCACTGGGGACAGATGGCACTGACAGATGCCACTGGGGACAGATGGCATTGACAGGTGGCACTGGGGACAGATGGCACTGACAGGTGGCACTGGGGACAGATGGCACTGGGGACAGATGGCACTGGGGACAGATGGCACTGACAGAAGGCACTGTGAGCACTTTATTTCCCCCTTACAAAATACATTCTGCTACTCCTCCTGAGTAATATGATACCACATATGTGGGACTTTTTCACAGCCTAGCCACATAGAGAGGCCCAACATGCAGGGAGCGCCATCGGGCATTCTTGGATCATAAATTACACATCTAACTTGTTGACTACCTATTACACTTTTGAAGGCCCTGGAGAACCAGGACAATGACATGTGACACTGATGTGGCACTGATGACAGATGGCACTAATACGTGGCACTGATGACATGTGACACTGATGACAGATGACACTTATATGTGGCACTGATGACACGTGGCACTAATACGTGGCACGGATGACAGATGGCACTAATACGTGGCGCTGTTGACACGTGAAACTGATGACAGATGACACTGATATGTGGCACTAATGACACGTGGCACTAATACATGGCACTGATGACAGATGGCACTAATACATGACACTGACAGATGACACTAATAGGTGGCACTGATGACACATGACACTGATGACAGTTGGCACTTATACGTGGCACTGATGACAGATGGCACTTATACGTGGCACTGGGGACAGATGGCACTGACAGGTGGCACTGGGGACAGATGGCATTGAGAGGTGGCACTGGGGACAGATGGCACTGACAGATGGCACTGTGAGCACTTTATTTCCCCCTTTTTTTTAACTTGACGCTGCAGCCGTTCGCTCTCCCTCCTCACACGCTGTCTCTGTGTGAGGAGGGAGAGTCAGTGATGAGAGTGGATCTCATATGTTTACATATGAAATCATCTCCCATTGGACACTGCAATCGAGTGCTAAATGGCCACTGTGATTGGCCATTTAGTACAATCTTTGATTGGCTGTGTGCATTGGGGAAGTAAACAAGACGATGTCCAGGGACGTCCTCCCGACAATTGTAGTCCGCAATGCAACCATCTTTTGTCTATAGCGTGGACGCCTAGTGTTTAAAACGTAAGCAGGCGGGGCCGTCGGGGGGCCCAGTCAAGCCCAATGGTAAGTCTGGCCCTGTATGTACTGAATAGTGTGTGACCAGTATGTATAAATATCTCTATTGGAGATCTTAAACAGCCAATGTGATACCAAAGTGCAAACGCTGAATCAAAACGGTATATTAAATATATTGCAAATATTTCAAATATTAATTCACTTCAAACAATCCAATATAATGCCATGTGCTAAAAAACACAATTGGTGCAAATATCAAAGATAATAATGCAGTCCAAATGAATTTGTATTTCAATGGTTTTTATTGAAAGTTGCAAAACATGTTTGACATTTTAACATAAACTCTTTGCTATATCTCATTATAAGTTTACAACAAATTCTTCACGGAAAAGCGTCTTATTAACTACCGGCCAGCACATCTGTCATTGTATTGTGCATTTCCGGAAAAGACTAAACACTAAAATTACCAATTAACAATTCCGTGGTCTGGGAAATAATTATAATTATCGCCCGGTCCCTCCCCCGTTTCCCCACACCCCACTGGGGGGGAGAGGGGATTGCCATGACCACGAATGACTCCATAGAGAGAAAAGCGCATCCCTGAAGACGTTGTTTACGAAACGTATGTAGGAGCGTCACCTCGGTCACGTGATCCCTTCGGAACTTCCGGATTTCCAGTATCTCTGGTTGCCGCTATTGCTGGTCGGTGATACACAGCTTCAGGCTTCAGCGAACCCCAGACATGCGAGCAGCCTCAGTGCCGGGTGGGCACCAACACATGTAAGGGGCCATTTGGCTTTTTCCTTTTGATTTTATACTATTTTTAATAAACTTTAATGCGCTATGGAAGCATCTATTGTTTTTTATATATTCTACATCTGACAAAACGGGGAGGACGTTTTTTTGCCAGTCTGATCCAGCTATCCTATGTGAACAGGCACATTCCTGTACAAGCGCTTATGACTTTCTTTTTCATTAAAGAAGTCATATATCTCTGGTAAGCAGATATATTATTCATCACGGTAGGGTTTGGGTTCTTCTTTCTGGTGAAGGACTTCTTTTACATAGAAGGATTGCACAGTTTAAGTGGAAGATTTGAAGGCATTTACCACTGTTGTGGCTACTTAATTGGGACTTGTTTTATATATTAGTTTTTTGTTTTTGTGTGGATTTTTCTTGTCACCACTATTACTCCACGTTATTTTGGTGTAATAATTTATTTTATCACATGCATGTGTGTGCACTTATGTTATGATGATATCAATTTAAATGTATTCACTAGTTTTTTTTTATATCTAGCACCCTCTATATCTATTTCCATATTTATTGATCATTGTGTTCAATCAGGTGAGCAGCTGGTTCTAGTAGTTTTTGATCTAGTATATTGAATTGTTTTCACTTATTTATACAGTGGTGTGAAAAAGTGTTTGCCCCCTTCCTCATTTCCTGTTCCTTTGCATGTTTGTCACACTTAAGTGTTTCGGAACATCAAACCAATTTAAACAATAGTCAAGGACAACACAAGTAAACACAAAATGCAATTTGTAAATGAAGGTGTTTATTATTAAAGGTGAAAAAAAAATCCAAACCATCATGGCCCTGTGTGAAAAAGTGATTGCCCCCCTTGTTAAAACATACTATAACTGTGGTTGTCCACACCTGAGTTCAATTTCTCTAGCCACACCCAGGCCTGATTATTGCCACACCTGTTCACAATCAAGGCATCACTTAAATAGGAGCTGCTTGACACAGTAAGGTCCACCAGAAGATCCTTAAAAGCTACACATCATGCCGAGACCCAAAGAAATTCAGGAACAATTGAGAAAGAAAGTAATTGAGATCTATCAGTCTGGAAAGGGTTATAAAGCCATTTCCAAAGCTTTGGGAATCCAGCGAACCACAGTGAGAGCCATTATCCACAAATGGCGAAGACATGGAACAGTGGTGAACCTTCCCAGGAGTGGCCGGCCGCCCAAAATTACCCCAAGAGCGCAGCAACGACTCATCCAAGAGGTCACAAAAGACCCCACAACAACGTCCAAGGAACTGCAGGCCTCACTTGCCTCAGTTAAGGTCAGCGTTCATGCCTCCACCATCAGGAAAAGACTGGGCAAAAATGGCCTGCATGGCAGAGTTCCAAGGAGAAAACCACTGCTGAGCAAAAAGAACATCAAAGCTCGTCTCAATTTCTCCACAACACATCTTGATGATCCCCAAGACTTTTGGGACAACATTCTGTGGACCGATGAGACAAAAGTGGAACTCTTTGGAAGGTGTGTGTCCAAGTATATCTGGCGTAGAAGGAACACTGCATTTCATAAAAAGAACATTATACCAACAGTAAAATATGGTGGTGGTAGTGTGATGGTCTGGGGCTGTTTTGCTGCTTCAGGACCTGGAAGACTTGCCGTGATAAAAGGAACTATGAATTCTGCTGTCTACCAAGAGATCCTGAAGGAGAATGTCCGACCATCTGTTCGTGTACTCAAGCTGAAACGAACTTGGGTTCTGCAGCAGGACAATGATCCTAAACACACCAGCAAGTCCACCACCGAATGGCTGAAGAAAAACAAAATTAAGACGTTGGAGTGGTCTAGCCAAAGTCCTGACCTGAATCCTATTGAGATGTTGTGGTATGACCTTAAAAAGGCCGTTCATGCTCGAAAACCCTCTAATGTAACTGAATTAGGACAATTCTGCAAAGATGGGTGGGCCAAAATTCCTCCAGGACGCTGTAAAAGCCTCATTGCGCGTTATCGCAAACGCTTGGTTGCAGTTGTTGCTGCTAAGGGTGGCCCAACCAGTTATTAGGTTTAGCGGGCAATCACTTTTTCACACAGGGCCATGATGGTTTGGATTTTTTTTCACCTTTAATAATAAACACCTTCATTTACAAATTGCATTTTGTGTTTACTTGTGTTGTCCTTGACTATTGTTTAAATTGCTTTGATGTTCCGAAACACTTAAGTGTGACAAACATGCAAAGGAACAGGAAATGAGGAAGGGGGCAAACACTTTTTCACACCACTGTATATGTAATTTTCACTTTAGTTATATATACTTTTTGGTGTGGAGTTCATTATTTACTATATTGGCTGAAATTACTAGAATATATAGTGGCCCGTGGCCATTTTCCTGTAGTTCAATATGTGCCGATGCGCATCATTTTGTTGTGGACCTATAATTCACCTATCCTTCCTCTCCACCGGCAATTACACTGTACTGATTAGTGTTATAATATAAGTAGATATTATTTCCAGGATGGGGAGAGAGACATAAATGATACTTAACACTACTTAAACAACTTAATACAAATAATTTACATACAAATGTTAATTAAAAAACTTTCCTTATACCAAATGCGTATGGCATCCCAACCAAAAAGTAGGACCATAATAAATATGGGATTGGAGCCACGTAAATTAAACAGTAGATATAAATTAATACCAAAAACCTAATAAACCATCTTTAATCCCATATATCAATCTTTAATGAGGGATAAACTGGTAAACACAATAAATCATATAACCTAAATTTGCGATAAGCACAAAGTACACAGCTTTAATTTCAATAAATTAAATAGATCTAGAATCAGATATAACCAACACCTATAAAAAGTATCTGAACCCTCCTCTTTGGATAGACACTATACTGGCCTCATACATTCCTCTATCGGGGATATATACATTCTGCCGGTCCTTTCCAAAAACTCCACTTATATATCTTAATTCCGGACGAACCGCATCCTCCCGCACAGTGGGTATGCTGGATATTTATGTATCGGAGAGGTTCCTATTGCTGCCTCCTATTAGTCATCCATATACATGGATATACACCCACTGGATGTATATGACACCACAGTATTGACATCAAGGACTCCCATCCTGAATGTCATACATATGTTGGCAACCAGGGATGAGCTTCGAGTTCGAGTCAAACTCATGTTCGACTCAAACATTGCCTGTTCGCCTGTCCACCGAACAGCGAACAATTTGGGGTGTTCGCTGCAAATTCGTAAAGCCATCCCCAGTGACGTACGGTGACCCCGCCCCCTCAGATGTAACGTAGGTTTCCGTTACATCAGAGGGGGACAGGGTCACCCGTGCATCACTGGGGAAGCCCGGGTATCCCCTTGTGTCAGCAGGGTCAGGTGACGGGTGGCCCCGTCCTCCTCAGCTAAGACCTGTCAGGCTGCCGGGATTCCCACGGTGTCTCCAGTGGAGACAGGATGCGCTGCGCTGGACGTCATCGGGAGAGATCACCCATCGCTGGACCCCGGAGAAGAAATCACCCATCGCTGGACCCCGGAGAGATGATCCCCCATCGCTGGATACCAAGAGTGGATTACCACTGTTTTTAGAAAAATATATATTTTTAATAAAGGACTTTTCCCAATGTTGTCTGTGTGTTTTTTAAAAAATGTTTACACAATATTGTTTATACAATGTACCCGTTACCATTTCAAACAGGGGGGGCGGGATCTGGGGGTCCCCTTGTCAAAGGGGGCTTCCAGATTCTGATAAGCCCCCTGCCCGCAGACCCCCACAACCACCGGCCATGGTTGTGGGGATGAGGCCCTTGTCCCCATCAACATGGGGACATGGTGGTTTGAGGGGTCACACACCCCCAAAGCATCCTCCCAATGTTGAGGGCATGTGGCCTGGTACAGTTCAGGGGGGGCACTCTCTCATCCCCCTTCTTTTCCTACGGCCTTCAAGGGTTGCGTGCTCGGATAAAGGGTCTGGTATGGATTTTTGGGGGGAACTCCACGCCATTTAAAAAAAATAATTGACGTGGAGTTCCCCTTAAAATCCATACCAGACCTGAAGGGTCTGGTATGGATATTTGAGGGGAACCCCACGTCATTTTTTTAAATTTGATGTGGGGTTCTCCTTAATATCCATACTAAACCTGAAGGGCCTGGCAATTGAATTTGGGGGAACCCCATGTATTTTTTTATTTTTTATCAATGACTTTCAATAACTGTTCTCTGTATTACGAGGAGCCAACAATTCATTATAGCTGCGAAGTGCTTTTAAATTACTTTTTTTCCTGCAGAAATGACACTTTGTGCAGGGACAGTTCTAAGCACAGGAAACACGCGCCCCTTTACAGGCATACTATAAACACCCCCCATGTACAAAATTTAAAGGAATATTACACTTTTATTGTTTTACTTTAAGCATTATTAAAATCACCGTTCCTGAAAAAATTGCCATTTTTAAAAGTTTTTTGCATTGATACATGTCCCCTGGGGCAGGACCCAGGTCCCCAAACCCTTTTTAGGACAATAACTTGCATATTAGCCTTTAACATTAGCAGTTTTGATTATGAACGTTCGAGTCCCATAGACTTTAATAGGGTTCTAAAGTTCATGCGAAGTTTAGGTCTGTTCGCAGGTTCTGATGCGAACCAAACCGGGGGGTGTTCGGCTCATCCCTATTGGCAACCTCCTGAATAAATTCTACTAGCTGAAATATATAATCCAACTTAAATAAAAAATTGTACATGATAGGGTGTATTGAATGCAAATAACTAATCAATGTAACATCAGTATGCATACTGCACCCCTACATAACCAAGAGAACAATAAATGAATACCCCAATGGGGAGTAACATAAATCCCTTAGCGGTTACTTAAAAAACATTGGAAGTCAAATGCCTTATTCAACCCTCCCAGGGCAAGTGACCCCATCTGATGAATCCACCACTATTCCCTTTTGCTAATCTCCTTGATGTAATTACATCCTATCCTTCCTCTCCACCGGCAATTACGCTGTACTGAATAGAGTTATAATATAAGTAGATATTATTTCCAGAATGGGGAGAGACATAAATGCTACCCATCAGGGATGGGGTCATGGTTTTACACATTTTAATTAATCTATCTAAAGAACACTATTTAAACAATTTAAAGCGGAGGTCCACCCTAAAGTGGACCTTCCTCTCATCGGAACCCTCCAGTACAGGTATCTGCACCCACTTCCGGGATAGCTCTCTGCGGAAAGGGGTGTAGATTACGCCCCTTTCTGCAAGTGCCCGCCCCTTTCCGCAAGTGCCCCGCTGCCTGCTGGGAAACACACAGATCCCAGAGGCAGCGGGGACCGTCCTTATTGCGCAGCGCGACTCGCGCATGCGCAGTAGGGAACCGGGAAATGAAGCCGAAAGGCTCCATTTCCTGCTTCCCATACCCAAGATGGCGGCGGCAGCACCCGAGAGACGATCTAGAGATCGGCTTCGGGTGCCGACATCGCGGGCGCGCTGGACAGGTAAGTGTCACTATTTTAAAAGTCAGCAGCTGCAGTATTTGTAGCTGCTGGCTTTTAAAAAAAAAAAAAACGCGGAGTCCCGGTGGACTCCCGCTTTAATACAAACAATTTACATACAAATGTTAATTAAAAAACTTTCCTTATCCCAAATGCATATGGAATCCCAACCAAAATGTAGGACCATAATAAATATGGGATTGGAGCCATGAAAATTAAAAAATAGACATAAATTAATACCATAAACTGGATCCTCTCCAGTGATGCTTAAGTGCCTCTATTCCCCATAATTGTAAACTTTCTGGGTTTTTATTATGTTTGTCCCTAAAATGGATGGATAAATGATGTTTGTCAAAGCCTTTCCTAATATTTCTTACATGTTCCTCCATCCTCACCTTAAGCGCTCTCTTTGTTCTTCTTATATAAATTAAATTACATGAACATGGCGTAGACAACCCCTATAGTGTCACAAGAGATGTATACATGGGCATTTTTGGGATTGGTGAAAGATTTTAACTTCCTGGTGTTTTTTGGAATTCTTACACAACTGTAGCATCACCCACATCCATGGAAACCCTTGATGTCCCAAAACATCCGTGGTCTGGGTTCCGATGGTTCTACCACATTATTTACTAGTTTATCCCTTATATTGGGAGCTCTTTTGCTAATTATTTGTGGTTTATCCACCTTTAGCAGAAAGAATACACTAAGGTAAGGGGGGTGGGTTACTAATATAAGGGGGAATCCCTTTATATCAGTACCCCCTTACATTATCGTATTCACTCCCCCCTGACCTCCCTCCCTCTTCAGACTGGCCTGGCGGTGCTGTCATTGACCTCCTCTCAGGTGCACCGTGCAGGGCTCAGTCAGTTGGCTCCAGCTTGGTGGCTCTGGTTTTAATCTATAGTCTCCTCTCCACAGTGCACACATGTCTGACTCCTCCCATGACCACCATCCCCGGCGGCGCTCCCACTCTTGACTCGTCTCCAGACTCCCTCAGAGACTACATGGACAGAGACTACATACATGATACAGGAGATGGTCGGAGACTACAGACATTAAACAGGAGATGGTCAGAGACTGCAGACTTGATGCAAGAGCTCAATGCAGCCTCATTGTGCCCACCAAATGCAGCTTTACTCTGCCCGTGAATGCAGTCTCACTGTGCCCACAAATGCGGCCTCACTGTGCCCACCATTGCAGCCTCACTGTGCCCATCAATACAGCCTCACAGTGCCCATCAAATGCAGCTTTACTGTGTGGTGAATGCAGCCTCACTGTGCCCATCATTGCAGCCCCTCTTGTGCCCCATGTCCCAGTCTGCAGTCCCTGTCTGTGGGAGGGTGTGTTGTTGATGCTCGGTACGGTACCTTGCATGCCAGCAGGATATCCATGATGGCCAGCAGCAGGCAGGGTCTGTTCTCGTTTTGGATGGGGACGGTGCTCCTTCCAGAGGATCTGTTTGCTGTGAGATGAAGTGGTCCGTGGCCACCTGTACCTTCAGCCATCCTCATTTTCCAGCCCCAGTCAGCCTGTCCTCTGGTCCTGGCAAAGTGGAGAGCACTGGGTGGGAGCTGGAGAGAAGGGGGAGCAAAGAGTACCGGTGGGGTTGGAGAACACATAGGTGGGGGAAAAGAGCAGGGTGGAGTGGAGATCACAGGGGTGGGGAGTGGAGAGCGCTGGGGGGGTTTGAGAGCACTGGGGGGGGGGGGCAAAAAAGAACAGTGGTGGAGAGCACGGCAGGCTGAGAGCACCGGGGGGGCTAAGAGTGTGGGGTGGTGAAGAGTGTGGTGTGATGAAGAGCACTGGGGGGGGGGGGGGGCAGAAAAACAGGGGTGGAAAGCACGGGGGACTGGAGCGCACTATGGGGGGCGGAGAGCACTGGCGGGGTTGGAGAGCACATGGGTGGGGGCAAAATGGAGGGGGGAGTGGAGAGTGCTTGGGGGGAGCCAAAAAGAACAGGGGTGGAGAGAACAGGGGTAGAAAGCATGTGGGGGGATGGAGAGTGATGGGTAGAGCTTGAAAGCACTGGGGGGCCAGAAAGAACAGAGGTGGGGAGAATGGGGGCTGGAGAGAACTGGGGAGGGGCTGGAGAGTGATGGGGAGAGCTGGAGAACACTGGGGGGAGAAAGAACAGGGGTGGAGATAACTGTGGGGGGGGGGCGCTGGAGAGTGTGGTGGGGGAGGAGAGCACTAGGGGGGCAGGGAGCACAAGGTGAACTGGAGGGGCAGGGAGGACAAGGTGAACTGAGGGGGGGCAGGGAGCACAAGGTGAACTGAAGGGGGGGCAGGAAACACAAGGTGAACTGGGGGGGCAGGGAGCACAAGGTGAACTGGAGGGGGGGCAGGGAGCACAAGGTGAACTGGAAGGGGGGCAGGGAACACAAGGTGATCAGCAGGAGGGTTGAATATAGGGGAAAAGGGCTTTCTATATTCCTCCATGCAGCCGCTGAATGCTTGATTCTCCTCCTCTCGCTCCTGCAAGGATTCAGTGGCTGCATGGAGGAATATAGAAAGATCATTTCCTCTATATGCGCCCCCCCCCCTCCCCCCGCTGATCCTCCTATCCAGGCACACGGGGCTGTACGGGCGGCATCTCCTCCTCCAGATCACAGAGCTGGCTGTAACACAGTCCTGTCCCCAGTAGGCTAGTCCGGCCCTGCCTGCCAGTATTAGGAAATATTTTTTTCCACATCTATGGTCTGTAAATTATAATCCAATACTATGCATGTAGCTGTATCCACATTATTCTCTCGATTCCTAGTATTATCTAATAAACTTTCTCTGTCCATATCCGAATCTTTGTTCTTTCTTTTTCCAAAAACTCATCCTGATAACCCTTATGCTTAAACTTTTGACCCATTGCGACGCCTTTTATCTGTAAATAATATTAATTATTGTACCAAAAATAATTGCAATGTAAACAGAAATCAAACATTTTAAAACAAATCTACGGTGTATACGTTCAAAATTGTGGCTCTTTTTAATAGCCCATCTTACTGCCTTGATAGCCCCCGGTGGTCAATGTTGTTGTAAAGCAAAGAGACATCTACCGTAGCTAACACCATATTGGCACCCAATTCATAGGTGCTCAGCAGTTGTAAAATGTGTTTTGTATCTTCGAGGAATGCTGCCGTATCACGTACTAAAGTTGCAACTGGATATCTATATACTCCCCCAATCTGGCCGTTAGAGATTTGATCCCAGTAACTATGGGCCTGCCTGGGGGATTGATTTTATCCTTGTGGATCTTTGGAATATAGTATATGACAGGGGTTCTACAGAATGTGAGAACTAGATACTTTTCCTCATGTATATTAAGAATACCCTTTCTTATCCCATACTGTATTAATGACTCTAATTCCTGCATATATTGTTTAATGGGATTTGAGTTTAATAATTTATATGTCTTCCTATCATCAAGAATATTGTTCATTTCATGCTTGTACTGTTCTGTAGATAATATGACAAGCCCCCCACTTTTGTCAGCTGGCCTAATAACAATATTTTTTATTTTTTCTAATAATTCAATACTCTTTTTGATATTCTTGTGCTCAAACACTTTTTTTATCGGTAGTTTTTCCAAATCAACTGTGACTAATCTCTTAAACATGTCCACATATTTGTTGTTAACTATTTTGGGGTTGAATACTGAGTTATTTTTTAATCCAGTGTGGTTGCCTTCTGTTGCCACTCTTTCCACTGGATTTTTCTCATAGTATTTTTTAACATTTAATTTACATATGAATTTTTAAATACCTATATAGGTTTCAAACTAATTCAAACCCTTTATGGGTGCGCATTTAATACCTTTATCCAGTGTGAGTAATTCTTCCCTAGTTAGATGTTTTCTGCTTAAATGATATATCCCATCACCTAATTTTCTCGCCTTCACTTTTTGTTGTACCCTTCTCCCTCCTCTACCTTCTCTCTTTCTCAGATGGTTCCTTCCTGTCTAGGGTCCTCCCATCGTTTCTCTAAAAAAAGAGGGGGTTCCATACATATTCTCCTGATTTTCTTCATACAATGGTTGGTATCTATTATGTGTTGGTACTTCATATGCCTCAGGTGGTGGTTTATTGGACCTAGGTCTTTGGGGTTTGGATGAGAAATACTCGCCCTGTGGTGGACCTCGATAAGGTGGTCCCCCCATGTGTCATAGTCACCAATGCGGGGGGGCCTCTGTAGGGACCATATGGATGGCCACTATATGGAGGGGGTTCTCCCCGATGGGGGGGTTCTATACTGATATCCTTGTTGGTGATAGTTATTTTGCGAGTGTCCCTTATATGCGGGGGTGCCCCTTGGGGATTACCCCTTGTCTGATATTGGTTGCCCCTATTCTAATACCCTCTGTTCTGTGGGTGTCCTTGATGAAAGATGGTTCTTCCCCCATTATTGTAATTTCCTCTATTATCATATTGATAATATTGATTTGGTCTCCTATCGTTAAGTGGTTGTCCATACTGGGCTTCCATTTCTTTATTCTGATATTGAGATGGGTTCCTATTGTTCCTACTAGGTGGGAGATCCTGTTGTGGATGTGCATATTGTCGGGGTGTGGATGCATTAGGAGTCTTAAAACCTACATTTCTATCCCCTGTGTTAGGACCATCCCTGTCTGGGGTATTACTTGCAGGGGTGGAATTTTTTAATTTTCGTGGCTCCAATCCCATATTTATTATGGTCCTACATTTTTGGTTGGGATGCCATATGCATTTGGGATAAGGAAAGTTTTTTAATTAACCTTTGTAACAACTAATTAGCATGTAAATTGTTTGTATTAAACTATTTAAGTGGTTTTTTTAGATGGATGAATTAAGATGTGCAAAACCATGACCCCATACCCGATGGGTATCATTTATGTCTCTCCCTGTCCTGGAAATAATATCTACTTGTATTATAACACTATTCAGTGCAGCGTAATTACTGGTGGAGATTAAGTATAGGTGAATTACAGACCCAAAACAAAATGGCGCGTATCGGCACATATTGAATTACAAGAAAAGGGCCGCCAGGCCACTATATATTCTTGTAATTTCAGCCGTCCAATAGCTATCAGATTGGGATTGCTTGGTTTTTCCATGCTATGTATAGAGTGGTGCGCTGGTAGCACCTCTAAGATGTGAGTACAATATATATATTATTTTAATAAACTTGAGTTTAAAACGTTATCACACTATTGAGCCTTTCTTTGCATATACTCGCCGAGGACAACCACAGTGAAGGGATTGATGTTGCACAGAATCCACTAACCCTGAACCCAGTGTAGGTTCTACTTCATATTTTGACCAAACTTAGGTGTGCGGTCAAAATCTTTGAGATGTGCGCAGACACACAGGGGAGGGGGGAGCACATGTGTGGAATCACTGAAAGTCACAGAAAATTTCCATCTGTGAAGTACTGTCACAAGTCACTGTGGATTTCGTTTTGGAGCACTGGATACTATAGCAAATTAATTTGGACTGCATTATTATCTATGATATTTGAACCAATTGTGCTTTTTTAGCACATGACATTATGTTGGATTGTTTGAAGTGAATTAATATTTGAAATATTTGCAATATATTTAATCATTAATGTATCAGTACTTAGCTTACCTTTTTGATTCAGCGTTTGCACTTTGGTATCACATTGGCTGTTTAAGATCTCCAATTGAGATACTTATTCAGTATATAACATTGTCACTTTATTTTTTTTTATCACTGGCATTAGCAGTACATATATTGTGACTTTATTATTTATTTATTTTTATCATTAGCATTTGCACTTTACTAATTGGGACATCTGCGCATAATATTTACACAGAGGTAGACACAGCCTGCCACAAGTTTATTCATTTTTATTTAGTTTAACGGTTAGTTTATGGGAGTGTGTCTGGTGCTAGCAGCTGAAAATAATTAAGACATCTCCTTACACATGAGGGTTGTCTGGATTCTTAGTTGATTGGATTGGTAACTCGCAAGATTTTTATTAAGTACATTATTTTCTCATATACTTGCTAGTAGCAACCATGGATCTTTTTGCATTTTAAGATAACAAGGAAGTGGATTTGGAAAGATCTTTTCTCTGATAGTGCCAATAAGGATGCTGATATTACACATTTGTTCAGGAAATTAGGCCATCTTATGGATAAAAAGGGTAATATATTGTGGATTTATTTACCACTGAAAAACATTTAAAGGAAAATTTGTTACCCAGGAAATTAAAATGGGATGTGCCCATCAATGATGGCTTGATGAGGTAAGATGATATAAATGAATGGTATGTATTTTTCTATTTTTCGATGGTAAAGGGAAATAAAATAAAAACACTTTCAGCACCTAAAATCTGAAATAATCATATCACCAGGGAGGTTTAAAAAGAGGCACAATTTTGAACATATCCACCATAGATTTGTTTTAAAATGTTTAGATTTCTGTTTACATCACAATTATTTTTGGTACAATAATAAATATTATTTACAGATAAAAGGCGTCGCAATGGGTGCAAAATTTGAACTCAGCGTCGCAAACCTGTACATGGCTATATGGGAGGAGGAGGGTGTTTTGCCATGTCCAGATCCAAGAATTGTGCTATAAAAACGATTTATAGACGATTTGTTAATCGTCTGGAATGGTGCAATAAGCAATGTGGAAAATGTATTCCTATCATTGAATCATAATGACCGGAATATTTGTCTCACATGGGAAGCCAATGAAAATCAAATACATTTCTTGGATTTGGAGATAAATAATCCTATACATGGTTTGTAAACAGAAATCTATTTCAATTATATGGATCGTAACTCATACATTCACACAAGTTTATATCACAAACCATGGATAGTTAACATCCTGAGAGGGCAGTATATGAGGATTAAAAGAAATTGTACTGTGTACAATTGTATTGGGTTGCTGATTTTGACAAACAAACTGATACATTAACAAATATGTTGAAGGATAAGGGTTATCAGGACGAGATTTTGGAAAAAGAAAGAACAAAGATTCGGGATATAGACAGAGAAAGTTTATTTGATAATATTAGGAATTGGCTTTTTTCAGATCCTCAGAGAGTTCTTTGCCATGAGGTGCCATGTTGAACTTCCAGTGACCAGTATGAGAGAGTGAGAGCGATAACACCAAATTTAACACACCTTTTCCCCATTCACATCTAAGACCTTAACGAGTCACATGACCCTGGGAAGGGAAAATGGCTAATTGGGCCCAATTTGGACATTTTCACTTAGGGGTGTACTCACTTTTGTTTCCAGCGGTTTAGACATTAATGGCTGTGTATTGAGTTATTTTGAGGGGACAGCAAATGTACACTGTTATACAAGCTGTACACTAATTCAAAGACACAAGGTGCAATTGCACTGAACCCAGAGCTATGCAGCCAGAGGTCATGAAAGGTTCAGGAGAACAGCAGACCCATCATGGGTCTAGGCAGCACTCGGGCCTACTCATGCAGGAAGATAAAATTCCCCTCATCGGCAAAACACAGCACATCTTAGGTCTCATGAAGAGGACAAAAAAAGAAGGCACAACCTGGATTAATCTCATATTTATGAGACAGAGTAGAAGCAAGGATGAAGACATCCCTTTATATGGTGTCATGGTATTAGTCAGGTAAATTGTTTATGGTAAGGAAGAATGCTGCAAGTAAGCATTTAAAATACCTTTCTTTCCTTTTACTTGCATTTGTTTACTTGGTGACAGGGTCTCTTTAATAAATCATAGGGGACCGCAAATGGCTGCAAAGATGTTTATTTTATATTATGTTTAAAGAGGAAGTAAACTTTGTAAACCATTCCATCTTTTAAATAAACCTCCTTGGTCCAGTGTTAATTTCATCGACTAAAAGGACTAAAACATTTTAGTCCACTAAATGAATAAATGGCATTTTAGTCAAAAGACTAAAATGGGACTAAAACTAAAATGGCAAGACTAATGCCCTGTACACACGATAGAAAATTCTGATGGATAAGGTCCGATTGGATTATGTTGTCAGAAAAGCCGATCGTGTGTGGGCTCTATTGGACTTTTTCCATCAGAAATCCAGACGGAAATGGTTTGAGAGCTGGATCTAAAATTGTCCGACAGCAAAATCCGATCAGACTTTTTCCGATCGTTTGTAGAGAATTCAGATGGACAAAGTGCCACTCATGCTCAGATTAAATTATGAGACCAAAGCTATTGGCTACTATCCTCTAGTCCCGTCATACGCAACGAACCTCACCTCATTCCGAACGATCGGATTTTCCCACAACTTTGTCTGACCGTGTGTATGTTTCGGCCAAAATCCGTTGGAAAAAATCAGACGGATTTTGTGGTCAGAATGTCCGACCGTGTGTACAGGGCATAAGACTAAAACTAAATTGAAATTTGATTTCAAAATTAACACTGGTCTGTAGTGCATGTTCATACCTCAATGTAATAATAAATAACATATTCGATTTTTCACTCCAGCAGTATATAATGAGTTTGAAAATTGTAGAGAATTGTTAACTAATGCATTACAATTGAATTACACCCATTCAATTTTAGATGACTAAAATTAGTTTTAGTCAAGGCCCCACCTTACACATTTCGTCAGCAAACGGACATTGTCTGGGGATTGGCCAGTCCCCAGACAACGTCCGTTTGCTGACGAAACACGTAGCCTGGGGGCCTTGATGGTGACGTCAGCACGCTAGCCGCAAGATGGTGGAAGGATACAGGAACAAGGAAGTAGAGCGATTGTTTTGGCGAGACCGCATTGGAGATTTACACACTTGGATATATTTTCGGTCATTTGATGACTACTAATTTGTGAGTGCAAACTTTATCTTTATTAAAAACGTATTGATTTTACGGTATCACACTATGGAAGTCTCTTTTGTTTCCTGGTATTGAGTGTTACATACGGAGGCTCTATGAACATCTAAAGAGTTGTTGGAGACCTATTTCCCAAACACTAGGCGAGACTGTTCTTTTGGCAGTCATCGCCCTCTGGTAAGCAGGCAATCTATACATTATTTGTGGTGAAGAGGATGCACATTGCATGCTGTTTGAAGATAGATCACGGAGATCATTATTACCCACTTATTGCGTGGACACTTTATATACATTTTTTTCACTATTGATTCTAATGGGACTCTGCATTAGTTTTCTTTTTTCTTTTTTTTGATCAAATTTTTTTATTTTTCTTCTTTTTTTTCCTTTTGTGATTAATTAACTGTATTCATTATTCACAAATTAATTTATCACGTATTTCAATTATGTGTTGTTATTAGCGCTGAATCTATTTTGTTTTTAATCTTGTTAAATATGTCTTGTATAAGTGATCAAATAAATGGACCAAATTGGAAATTACACGTATCAAACATTTGTGGATGGCTTGTAAGCCTTCCTTAGAGGACCTGCACTTTAAGATAAGATCCAATAATATAAAATACTAAAGTCTAGATCCAAATCACTGGCCCTGGAGAGGCGTGCACGTTCTGATGTGTCTCCAAATGCCCCATTGTGGCTGAATCCTGGCTTGTCTCACCTCTACCAGATCCCTGACCCATGCGCATGGACTAGGCACGGGATTAGGATTGTGTCGCATGTCGTGGAGCAGGGCTCTTTACTCCCCTTTACCACCCTAATCTCCAGATACAACGTGCCTGGTCACTACCTGTTTCGATACCTTCAACTAGTCCACGCGTTCACAGCGCAATTCCCGAATTCCTCCTGCAATCTGGCACAATCGAAACTGGAACGCACACTTAGGGCCGACTGCGACAGGAAACCTACTTCAGTTTTATACTCCCATCTCATAACTGTGTCGCTGCCGGCTCTTGACAAACTTTGGGACAGGTGGCGGACTGACATCCCCTCACTTGACACGGATGACTGGGATGATGTCTGGGACCTTCCTTTTACCTCCCTGGTCTCTATCAGGGACCGCCTTGTGCAATTTAAAATTGTGCACCGGGCCTACCACACCTCGTACAGACTTCATAAAATGAACCCTGCGCACTCTCCGGACTGTTGGCGATGTGGGGCCTCTCCTGGGGACTTTTCGCATATTTTTTGGCAGTGCCCTAGGGTCCAGCAGTACTGGGAGTCGGTGTTACATCTGATTGGAAAGGTCACCATGACTACGGTGCCTTTGGCCATGGAGGTCTGCCTATTGGGTCTTATAGAGCCTGTGGTGCAGTCCACCGCCAAACGCACGATGACTGGTCTGCTGCTCTTTTATGCTCGTAAGAATATTGCTATGCACTGGAAAAAGGCAGATCCCCCATCCGTGGTGCAATGGAAGCGCCTGGTGAATAACAGTCTTCCCCTTTACAAAGATACTTACCTCCATCGGGGATGTCCAAAGAAATACGATAAGGTCTGGCATGCTTGGGTAGCTGACCCCGAAACTGCTTAGCTGGGGACGGTGGATATGATTGCGGGGGGGAATTGGTATATTTGTTCTGTTATGCCTTATATGTGCTCCCCTCCCCTCTTCGAGGGGAACCGTCTTTTGTTTTTGTTTTTCTTTTCTTTTGCCTTCATGGAACCAGATGGGAGATTATTGTACTGGAAGGAGATCTGGGGGCAGCCAGTGGAGCACCCTTTTTGCTTTTTACTATAAACTGCTGATATGTTATGTTGCATTGCATTTCTCTGTGTCATGGAACAGCTCTTGTACACTGTGAGCACTGTTGTTATATGTGTTGTTTGTTGTGAAAACCTTAATAAACATATTAAAAAAAAAAAAAAAAAAAAAGTCTAGATCCAAATCACTGACAAGCACAGAACGATTGAGAAGAACATGATCCAATATGAAAAACTCCCACATGCACCAAAAGAGTGGAGAAATCACCATAAAATCCACTCCTTTGACTCATTTCACATGAAATAACCTATTGCTGGAAAATTGACATTATCTAGGAAATCTGGGATCTTATAAGGTATTTTTAACAGGAAAATAGAAATACTGCAAGAGAAAAGTATGCTTTGTGATAGATAGACACACATTTTTTTTTCAGCCAATTTCCTTTTTTTTTCCTTTAGGCGTTTCAGGAGTCATTGGGCATGTAAAGAGATGACATCTGAATTTGTGCAGCAGCATTTGAACAGCACCAGCACATACTGTATTGTATTGTAATGTATTGAAGATTATAGTAAAAAAAAAAAAAGTAATAAAAGACAGAGAATGAGGACAGGGGAGAAAAAATGTTTGTATTACTGTATATGTTTTTATGGTGTTGTTAGGGAAACTAAGAAAAGACAACGGCAGGGGAGTTGGGAGTTGCAGGGAGTTGGTACGTCTATTAGGACTTTGTTCGGTGATTATAGATCTGCTAGATAATAATGTCACTCTGCTATAAAACTATATTAATATATTACAAGTAAATAAATGACACTAGTAAGTTACAGATAATTATCACCTTTGGGAGGTGGGAGTTATGAGTTTATGGTAATGAGGTATTCTTGCTACAATTCAAATCAAGATTTTTGTCGCTTGAACAAGATAAGCACACATTTTAGTACTAGGAAAACCTTCATGTAGCGCTCAACCCCAGTATAGGCTGCCTCAGGTTTGCCTCAGGTTCCTTTCCAGATTAGTGAAACAGCAGTCAGGCACACAGCAATAGTCACTCTTCTGGCTCAATAAACAGTCTAGGGGTTGTCGTTTTCAAATGTATTGCTGAACAACTGGAGTAGGGTATACGTAGGGAGCTGTGGGATACTCCATGACCTGCGTAGCCCAACAGTCCCCCTCTAAATAATGTCCCATACCAGCCCTTTTATATCTATAATAATGAGACCACACCTTCTCTTTGGAGTAAAATGGCCACAACAGCCTTTTATTAAACATAACCAAAAATATTTTACTCCCTCCAAAATATGTATATAAATATATAAATATATAAATATATATCTACAACTGTAAACAAACATTTTGAACAACTTTATCAACTCCAGTCTGGTGATCTCTGACGGTGACCCACTTTAACTCCAAAACACCAACCTCACTGCTTTACCTTTTTACCATACCAGGCCTCACGCTGTGACCGCTCAGAGACAACCAATTCCTGCAGTGAAACACCTCCCAGTATTCCGTCCACCCTTCGGGAATACACCGGAGGGGCCCATAATACCAATGAGCCCCCCACCCTTTTATATCACCTCTGTTTACCGCCACCGTCAAAGACCACCAGAAATCTCACGCCGCAGCCTGAAAGGGTGACCACCTTACCCTTGAGGGCAACCCCACACCCTCAAAGCTTGTTGGATCCCCTCCTGCAAACCCAGCTCCCTGTGTCTGATCACCAGCCCTCCATTCTGAATCACGAATCTCCCCACCACCTTATTCACCCGGATCCTCGTCTTCTGAATGCTGGCCACTGACCTCGCCCATCTCCACTGCGTCCGGGCGACAATATCCGACCACAGCAGGATCGTACTGGGAAACCTCGCACGCAGCTTAAGAAAATCCGCCTTAATGTCAGTCAACAAATCCCTGAGCTTCTGGGCTCCCAGGTCATTCCCCCCAGCATGTAGAACCAACACATCCGGGGGCCCATGCAGCCAAACGTACCTTTCCACCACACTCACCACCTTTTCCCACTGCATTCCTGGTATCCCCAACCAACGCAATTCCGCTTCGGCCCTGGAAATCCCCAGTTGCCTCCCCGCAGGTCTCATGTCTCCTCTCCTGGCCCCCCAACAAACGTAGGAGTGGCCCACGATCCAAACGAGGCGCGGTGTACCTCCATCTGAAACGAGAAACCAAACCTGCTGATCCCCAACAAACAAAAAAAAAAGACCCCAGACCCCCGTGGAAAAAACTCCATTATACCAGTAACTGTCCCCGTTTTGCATCCCTTTTTAACATCCAAACCAGGAATTCAACTAAGGGCAATCCCACTCCCGGGACCGCCCAACCGCCAACTGAGGTCGAACGTACGACCGAAACCTACGCGACTCCCAACGACCGATCCTGCGCACCGCTGCCTCATCCAACCCGCACCGGGCCGCTTCCGTGGCCGCCCCGATGCGGAAGGAGTGTGAAGCATATTCCGACCCCACCAAACCACTAAGCGTCAAGCATCGCCAAAAAAACACCACGAACTGGAACCTGGACAGGAAAGACCCGTCCGCGTGGATAAGGAATGGCCCCGGTCTCCCCGGCCTTACCTCACGGTAACTCCGAACCGATTCTACCGGGCAAACCTGCGACCCTGCCAAACTGAACAAGCAAATTTCCACGCCCCTACCCCGTTGGTCCGTCTTTGATCGCCGAAGAGTTATACTCACCTCCGACCCTATCACCCGCACATCCTGATCCCACAGCCCCCCCAGAACTTTCCGGGACGGGCTGACCAACTCCCCAATCCGAAAAGCCCCGTAAAAAGCCAATGAAAAGGCCGCCGTGAATAACCGAACCTCGAACGGAGACGTGCAGACCGAGCCCAATTTACCACAAATGGCCACCAAGACCCCAAACGTCACCGGACGTCTCGTGTCCCCCTTCTTTGACTGCTTCCGAAAACCCTTCAGCATCTGACGTATCCAAAAACCCTTCGACCAATCCTCCGACCCCAACAACTTAAAAAGGAATGACAAGCCTGCCATTTTTCGATCGATCGATCGCGGCCGCCGAGCGCCCGCCCTCCACGTTCCGGACCACAAAATAAAGCACCAGCAGGCGCCAGTCCCCGGCTCCCCCAGCTCCGTCCACCTCTCGCACCAACTCCTGCCATTCCCGCCATACCTTAACGTATGCCGTCCAGGTAGCCCGACTTACAGACCTGCGTATCCAACCCGCGGCGACTCCAAGGGCAGCGCCCAAATCCACCCAGGGCACGGAATCCCGACTGCGGCCGCGCCAGGTGCCAGTTCCCGGAACTTGTCCCACTGGAAACGAGACAGGGAGTCAGCCAAGGAATTCTCCACCCCAGGTATGTGAACAGCATACAGAAATACATTCAAATGCAGGCACCGAAGGACCAATTGGCACAACAGTCTGATAACCGGAGGGGATGATGCAGACATGCGATTCACCACCTGCACCACACCCATGTTGTCACAGTTGATGCGCAGCTTCAAATTCCTGCAACTCTCCCCCCACAGCTCCAACGCCAACACGATCGGAAAGAGTTCCAGCAACACCAGGTTGCCCAGGAAACCCGCTTCCTTCCACGAGCGCGGCCAAGGTTCCGCACTCCACCTGCCCTGAAAAAACGCACCATAGCTCGTAGACCCGGCTGCGTCGGTGACCAATTCGACATCGAAGTTGCTCACCGGCCCTGACATCCAAACCGCCCTGCCGTTATAAGAGGACAAGAAATCATGCCACACACCCAAATCGTCCCGGTGTTCCTCTGTCAACCGAATGAAGTGCTTAGGCGCCCGCACCCCTGCCGTCGCCGCCGACAGCCGTCGGCAGAACACCCGGCCCATCGGAATGATGCGGCACGCAAAGTTCAGTTTTCCCAGCAAGGACTGCAAGGTCGCCAACTGAACCTTCCGACGGCCCTGAATCTCCCGAATCGCCCGCTGCAAATCCTCCAACTTGTCGTCCGGCAACCTGCACTCCATAGCCGCCGAATCTATCACTATGCCCAAAAAACTCAACACCCCCACTGGGCCCTCCGTCTTTTCCGCCGCCAATGGCACCCCAAAAACGCCTGCGATGTGCTGCAACGTGGACAAGAGAATCGCACACACAGCGGAGGCCTGGGGGCCGATGCAGAGAAAATCGTCCAAGTAGTGAATGATTGATTCGATGCCAGAAACATCCCGCACCACCCACTCCAGGAACGAGCTAAACTGCTCGAAAACGGAGCACGAAACGGAGCAGCCCATAGGCAAACACTTGTCCACGTAGAACTGCTCCCGCCAGTGACAACCCAACAACCGGGTGCACCGGTAGCAACCGGAAAGCCGACTCAATGTCCGCCTTGGCCATGAGCGCTCCCCGGCCGTAACGCCGCACCCACCGGACAGCCGCGTCGAATGACGTATAGGACACCACGCAGACATCCGGGTCGATGAAGTCATTGACCGAACCCCCCTTCGGAAACGACAAGTGGTGTATAAGCCGAAATTTGCGCGGCTCCTTCTTGGGGACAACCCCCAAAGGAGACACCACCAGCGTGTCCCACGGCTTACCCGCAAACGGCCCCCCCATCCGATCCAGGGCCACTTCCTTCCCCAACTTCTCGTCCACCACCGTAGGGTGCAGCAAGGCTGACCTGAGGTTCCGCGCCACCGGCGGCACCACCTTCAAGTCACAGGGTATCCGGAAACCATCCCGGAACCCCTCGGCCAGCAGCCGCGCCGCCACCCTGTCCGGATACCTATTTAGGAAAGGAAGCATCCTTTCCACCCTCACCGGCATCTTCCCTCTTGTTAGCAGCGTCGCCAGGACGCTTTCCCCTTTTAAAGCATCGAGACAAGGCGTGAGCCCCCCCGCAGCCGGAACACTCGTGCTTGAACCGGCACGCACTTCCAAACTTGCAGGCGCCCTCGTTAAAAGACCAGCACACCCCCCACTTCTTTCCGGCCGACAGTCCTGAGGAGGGTGTACCCCCGGCCCCCCCCTGAAAAAACGGAGGCGGGGCCCGGGCGGAGGACATCAGCCTCATCCAGAGGCTGATGTCTTTGTGATCCCACCGCAACTCCTGACGCACCGCCTTCCGCTGCCGGAACTGTTCGTCGTACCGGAGCCATGCCACCCCCCGTACACCCGGTGCGCCTCCCCAATGGCGTCCATATAGCAAAACAATGCCGAGCAGTGTTCGGGGTTCTTTTCGCCAATGACGCTCGCCAAAATCGCGAACGCCTGCAACCAATTAGCAAACGTCCGCGGGATCAGCCTATAACGCCTCTTCTCCTCATCGTCTTTTTTCGTGTCATTGGGCTTGACCCGATCCAAATTGAATTTTTCCAACGGGAGCAGTGAGAATATCTCCACATACTCACCTTTAGCAATTTTCTCCCGGACTTCCGGCTTCAGGTGCGCCCCGAGCGGTCCCTCGAAGCAGACGTACACCTCACATCGCGCCGCATCCCCAATCCGAACCACATCAGTCCGGCGTCGCGGCCGTCTCCTCCCCACCGGGCCCCCCACTCACCACCGGCACCGCCGTTGTGGGCGCCGGGGGTTCCCCATCCGCAGCCGGCGGAACCCCCGCCGCACCAGTGACCGTACCAGCCCCCCAAGGCGCCGTCAGGGCAGGAGATCCCCATCCCCCCAAACCTGTCTACCAATGCCCGCAACCCCTCCAACAGACCCTGCATAGGCGGCACGGGCCCCGGGTCCACCCGACCCGACCCCGCCACCTTTACCCCACCCAGTGGCGCCTCCTGCGCCGCTGAACCAGCCGCCCCCTGCACAACCCCCAGCAACCCCTGCAAAACATCAGAAAAAACAGTAGGTACTGACTTACCGGGCCGACCAGGAACACATCCCACAGCCGCGTTGCCGCTCTCCACCGCCGGATCCACCACTTCGTCTTCAGCGGACAGTTCTCCTTCCGACCGGTCTTCCTCCTCTCTCTCCGCAGGAGCCAGGAGCCCCCTGGGCTACCCACTCCCAGAGGACGCAGCAATCAGGTGGCTGGGAAGATCTGTCCCCACAGGGGCCTTGTTCCCCGACTGGCATAGCGAACCAGACCTGGGGCGCCCCCCACACCACCCCTGGGTGTCAGTCCTCCATCTTGTCCCTCAGGCATGCCAGCATCCGCCCGGCGCCCCCCACCCACCGTCTGCGCCTTCCGGTAGGCCGAATCCTGTCTTTTTCCAGTCCCCTCCGCACCGCTGGCTGTCCCCCTGCTCGTGCGGGGCCCCCCGCAGGGGTCCCCCACGCGACCGGTTGCCGGGCTGGACGGCGGGGAGCCGGCGCCATCGCGGCCCGTGGCCCTGCCCCAGGCCCCGAGTGTCCCGCTGTCTCCGTTTGGCGGGGGGACCAACCTGTCCTCCCCCGGGCTCCGCCGATCACGAGGTGGCCGAGGGGCGGGGCCCGGCGAGAAGCGCGCCGGAGGCCGAGACCTCCGGGCCCGCAGCACCGGCTCCCCGCTACTCGTTCCCGCTTCAGGCTCACCCATCCATCGATCCACCTGTTCGGTCAGCCACGCCGAACCCCGCACCTCCGCCTGAGCCCGCAGTTGCTCCAACACGTGGTCGATCGCCGCCATCTTGCCTAGGAGGAGCAGCGAAGAAAAGCTGCCTCCTCTGATATTTTCCACTCGAGACTGGTCCGTTCCGGCTCCGCCCCTTTTAAATATAGCCCCTCCCCCTTGCGCAATTCTCCTCCTCCACCTATCCTGTTCCTGTGTTGGGTGTCTCTAGGCACCCGGTCATGCCCGCCCCTCCATTACCCCTCCCCTTCTGTTCGTATCATTCCGGGGCTCCCTTGAATGCTGAGCAGTACTCAGAGGACACTCTTCCCTTTTGTCGTTACTACTTAGAACAGTCCCTTTAGTAATGGTCCAGAAAATGGACAGCACTGAGATGCCATCAGAAATATCCCAGGCCAAGCAAGCTCTAGTACTGATGCACAAGGGATAGCAGCAGTAACAGTCATTAGGATCCTACACTCAGGTCTGAACTCACAATGTCCCTGGATACTTAGATGCCTCCTTTCAATATCAGCCAGACAGATCTCCAGTGAACTCTCCAGACAAGATCCTTAGTGAAATCCCTTGATTAACTTCAAATATTTTTTTATAGCTAACAGGGCCCTCTGCTTAACCGCTAGAGATCAGCACTATAGCCGAATGACGGCTACAGCGCGGGCCTGCTTTGCCGGGACTACGTCTATTGACGTTGTCCCGTGCACGAGTGGCCTGCGTGCCCCCTGAGGGGTGCGCGCGGCATGCTCTGTGATCAGTGAGTCTATGAGACTCGCCTGATCACAGATCGGAGCAAGGGACCGATCCCGACCCCTTACCACATGATCAGCTGTCAGCCAATGACAGCTGATCATGTGATCACAACAGAGCCAGAAATCGGCTATTTTTCCTCCTCGCGATGTAAAAAAAAGCCATTCACCGCTGGCCGTGAGAGGGACTTCAGTCCCGATTACGGCGAGCTGGGGCCAGCTCATCAGTGCCCACCTGCCCCCTGCCAGTGCCACCTAAGTATAGGAAAAAGTGCCACCCATTAGTGCCCATCAGTGCCACCCATTAGTGCCCATAGTGCCACCCATTAGTGCCCATAGTGCCACCCATCAGTGTCCATAGTGCCACATATCAGTGCCCACAATCTGCCTCAACAACAGTGCTGCACCTCAGTGCCACATATCCGTGTCCATCAGTGTCGCCCATCAGTGCCCAGCAGTGCCACCTATCAGAGCCACCTATCAGAGCCACCTATCAGTGCCACCTATCAGTGCCCATTAGTCCCATCTATCAGTGGTACCTATCAGTGCCCATTAGTGCCACCCATCTGTGCCACTCATCTGTGTCACCCATCAGTGCCATCTTATCTGTGCCCATCTTTGCCCATCAGTGCCGCCTTATCTGTGCCCATCAGTACTGCCTTATCTGTGCCTATCGGTGCCACCTTATCTGTGCCTATCGGTGCCCACCAGTGCAGCCTATCAGTGCCCACCAGTACAGCCTCATTAGTGCATTTCAATGAAGAAGAAAAATGACCTGTTTGCAAAATTTTATAACAAACTATTAAACATGATTTTTTATTTATTTTTTGCATCTTTTTTGGTTTGTTTAGCAAAAAATAAAACTCCCAGCTGTAATTAAATACCACCAAAAGAAAGCTCTATTTGTGGGAAAAAAAAATGATAAAAATGTCATTTGGGTACAGTGTTGTATGGCCGCGCAATTGTCATTCAAAGTGCATCAGCGCTGAAAGCTGAAAATTGGTCTGGGCAGGAGGGGGGTTAAGTGCTCAGTAAGCAAGTGGTTAAGCATAGCTGGGACCTCGATGAGCACAGATAGAAACTGGGCTGTCTAGAAGTCACCTCCTGCACAAGAACCAGGATTGCTCCAGACCCCAGATTATTCATGTGTTATGCAGCCCATTAATATTTAGACTATTCATTTAACCTGTTCCACTCCTATGTTCTGGAGCCTTCCATAAGGCTGCTTTCACACTGGGGCGGGAGCGGCGTCGGTGGTAAAGCGCCGCTATTTTTAGCGGCGCTTTACCGTCGTTTTAGCGGCGGTCTGCGGGCGCTAGCGGGGTGGTTTTAACCCCCGCTAGCGGCCGAAAAAGTGTTAAACCCGCCCGCAAAGCGCCGCTGCAGCGGCGCTTTGCTGGCGGTATTGCCGCGGTGTCCCATTGATTTCAATGGGTAGGAGCGGTATAGGAGCGGTGAATACACCGCTCCTTCACCGCTCCAAAGATGCGGCTAGCAGGACTTTTTTCACCGTCCTGCCAGCGCATCGCTCCAGTGTGAAAGCCCTCCGGCTTTCACACTGGAGGGAAAGGGGCCGGTTTTTTTCAGGCGCTACACAGGCGCTATTTTTAGCGCTGTAACGCCTGAATACCGCCCCAGTGTGAAAGCAGCCTTAGGAGAAGCAATCAAAGCTGCAGCCCGTGAGGCCCTGATCAGTCCAAAACAATCAGCAACTGCTCCACCGATTACAGAGGAGCCAAAACTACATTTACCTAGCCTATTCAGTACCCAGGAGGGTGCTACATCAATCTGTACATAGCAAATCTATTCTCAGAACTACGAGAAACAATTTTTTTTTTTTTACATAAACAACCAAAGACAAACTTTTAACTAATTTCCTTCTTGTAGGGTACAGGCAAAAATAGCCCGGAAAAAGTCATAGCCCTAAACGTAGATCTAAACCCTAAGTATTCTTTCAAATAAAAGCTGAGGATAGAAACAGAGGTTAGACAGATGGTAGAAACGTACTGTATCATCTATTTCATAATGAGAACTCCTTACTAAAATGAATACATAACATTTTATAATGACATAGTATTAGATAGTATTGGAGTTGCTTTCTGAAACATAAGTCAATGTTATGAAAAATTCTGTCTTGTAATAAATTAAACATAAAACTGTCCCTGTCAGGAATAATGTACACAAATTAAATCAAAAGTACTATATATTTAAAGTACGGTAGATGTGGACCCTATGTAAACAGCAATTCATTTGCTAAAGCACCATGTATCATACCTTGTATCATACACAGTTTCCATTTCAATTTTTAATAAAATGAATTTGTCTTAATCATTTTTCTTCATTTGCGGTCACTTCCTGTCTACATGCATGTACTCTGTCAATGACTGCATGGCATGGCATTTCTCATGGCAGACTTCATGATTGTAGAAACCATCAGCCCATGTGACAAGATGACGAAGCAAGGACTCAATTGTCAGATAAGGACAATGTTGTCACTCTATAAGCCTGTAACAGGAAGTGCATGAACATTGACATTTGTGGCGGGAACACAAAGTTAAAATTGAGAATTACTTTTTAAGTTACATTTGCATGTTTATCTGAGATTTAAAGGCTAAGTTCACATTTTTTTCTAAATTCCAGCTTTCCTATATACCAATATGGTATTAATGTACTGTACATCTTTTGCAGAAAAGAAAAAACTTTCCATATAATCCTACATCAGCACTTATCTAAGGCTCCAGATTGTTGTATGATAAAATTCTCCATTACTTCCTGGACAGACCTTAGGATATGAAAACTGTTAACTGAAAACTGAGTCAGACACAGGAAGGAGTTCACCAGCAGACCTCTTCTAAGCCCTTGTACACACGGTCGGAAATTCCGATGGAAAATGTCCGATCAGGCCGTGTTGTCGGATAATCCATCCATATGTGGGCTCCATCTGACTTTTTCCATCGGAATGTCCGACCAACAAAGTTTAAGAGCTGGATATAAAATTTTCCGACAACATGATCCGATCGGACTTTGTCCGATCGTTTGTAGAGAATTCCGATCGGACAAAGTGCCACGCATGCTCAGATCAAATTACAAGACCAAAGCTATTGGCTACTAGCCTGAACGTAGTCCCGTTGTAACCAACGAATGTCATCACGTTCCGAACGATCGGATTTTCCGACAACGTTGTCCGACCGTGTGTATGCAACACCAGTTTCGGTCAAAATCTGTTGGACAAAATCCGACGGATTTTGTTGTCGGAATGTCCGGCTGTGTGTACAAAGGCTAAGACACAGGGAGGAGTCTGACTTCATTAGCACACGCCCTGCACTTGCCCTGCCCCTTCAGGAGATTGCTCCAAACTCACCTTTGTGCACACAATCATTGTCAAGAAACAGCATTTTCACTGACGTTGATGCATCAACTTGGGCACAATCAGCCTGCTCATAGATGGTCCGAATCTTTGCTGGTCCCTGCTGAACCAGTTCAGATTTGAACCGTCTATGGCCGGCTTTAGCTGCAAATATAATACAATCTTTCAAATAATTTTTTTTTCCTCAGATATGACTTATTTGAAAATGCAGCGGATAAAATAAATGAACATGTCACCATTGTCTAGGTCAGTGTTTCTCAACTCCAGTCCTCAAGGCACTCATGTTTTCAGGATTTCCCTCAGATGAAACGGTTGTGGTAATTACTAAGGCAGTAAAACACAAATTACCTGTGCAAAATAATGGAAATCCTGAAAACATGACCTGTTGGGTCGCCTTGAGGACTGGAGTTGAGAAACACTGGTCTAGGCAAATCCCGCTACTCCTGAAGGACGTTCCTGAACGTCCTATCAGGAGTAGACGGCTCCCACCCGGCCGTATATATGCATTGGCCGGGTGGGAGCCGTCTACTCCTGATAGGACGTTCAGGAACGTCCTTCAGGAGTAGCGGGATCGCGCGCGCGCGGGATCGCGCGCGCGCGTGCCCGCGCAGCGGCGCGATCCCGATGTGCTCGTGTCACCCGGACACGGCACATCTCAGATCGGCAGGAGGGCTCTGTGATTGGCCCTCCTGATCACATGACGGCCGTGTCCAATCACGGCCGTCATGTGATGTAAACAAACAGCCGGTTGCTAGGCAATCGGCTCTCCTCTCCTCACACGGAAGTCACCGCTGAGGAGAGGAGAGCAGAACGCTGCAGCCGGCTGATGATCAGTGAGTATGGGCTGCTTTTTACAGCTTTTTACTCACTGATCATCAGTGTAGTGTAAACACACATCACCACACAGTACAAACACAGTCCCCACATATGTCCCCAAAACACACATGTCCCCAAAACATACATGTCCCCAAATAATAAAAACACATGTCCCTAATAATAAAAACATGTCCCCCACATATGTCCCACTAAAATCACATGTCCCAATGATTATCTGCACACATATGTACGTGATCACCTGCACACATATGTACATGATCATTTGCGTACATATGTCCGTGATCACACAAACCAATTATTATACACTTAACGGAATTTTCTTTACCAAAAACATGTAGCAGAATACATTTTGGCTTAAATTTATGACAAAATTTGATTTTATTGGATTTCTTTTCAAATAGAAAAAAGAAAATATTGTTTTTTTCCAAATTTCCGCTTTTTTGTGCTTATATCGCAAAAAAAAAAAACGGAGTCGTGAATAAATAACACCAAAATAAAGCTCTATTTGTGCGAACAAAATGATAACAATTTCATTTGGGTACAGTGTAGCATGACCGCACAATTGTCACTGAAAGCGCTAGAGCGCTGAAAGCTGAAAATTGGGCTGGGAAGGAAGGGGGTGAAAGTGCCCTGTATTGTAGTGGTTAAAGTTGTTATTGACATGAAATTTCACCACGTCGGTAACAACCCATGCAATCCATACATACAAAGAAACCAAAACAAATACGTTCAGAAATTAAGTTATGTGTAATAAAATGGAATGACATATGGAAAAGGTATTGAACACATGAACTCAAATTTATTTAATACTTCGTACAAAATCCTTTGTTGGTAATGACAGCTTCATGGTGCCTCATGTATGGAGAAACTAGTCACATGCATTGCTCAGATGTGATTTTGGCCCATTCTTCAACACAAACAGTCTTCAAATCTTGAAAGTTCAGTGGGGCCTCTTCTTCAATGTCTTGCTGAAATGTTCACTCTCATTTCATCTTTATCATCCTGGCAGATGGCAGCAGATGGCAGAATGTCTTGGTTAATTTTTTCATTCATCCTTTCTTCAATGATATGCAGTTTGGCAGTACTATATTATTATTATTATACAGTTTGCACATCACTTTACAACATGGGGGCAGACAGTACAGTTACAATACAACAAAATTACACATAGTAGCGCGCAAGTTTATTCCTTTATAACACATTTAAATGAGCTTCGACATGCTTCTTTTTTTTCATCAATGGTGTCTTGCGTAGTGAGGCCATACAGGCCATGGCGGTTGTCAGTTGAGTGCATTACTAAGACCCCTTTCACACTGGGGCGTTTTTCAGGCGTTTTTCATGCGCTTTAGCGTTAAAAAATACGCCTGAAAGAAGCCGCAACTGCAATCCCAATGTAAAAAACCCGAGTGCTTTCACACCGAGAGCCCTTTCATACTGGGGCATTTTTCAGGCGTTTTTCAGGCGCTTCAGAGTTAAAAATGCGCCTGAAAGAAGCTGCAACTGCAATCCCAATGTAAAAGCCCGAGTGCTTTCACACCAAGGCGCTGTGCTGGCAGGACGTCAAAAAAAGTCCTGCAAGCAGCTTCTTTGTAGTGCTTTTGGAGCGGTGAATACAATGCTCCTAAAACGCCCCTTCCCATTGAAATCAATGGGAAGCGCCTGTAAAACGCCAGAAAAACGCCTGAAAAACGCTATTGGCAACAGCGTTTTGTGGGCGCTTTTAACCCTTTATTTGGCCACTAGCAGGGGTTAAAAGCGCCCCAATAACGCTAACGCTCAAAAAACGCTGGTAAAGCGCTGCTAGTTTAAGCGGTGCTTTACGAGCGTTTTTCGGGCGCTGACATTGTGAAAGGGTTCTTAAAGCACTTGGGCTTTCACATTGGGACTGCAGATGAGGCTTCTTTCAAGCGCTTTACAGGCGCTTTTTTTAACGCTAAAGCGCCTGAAAAACGCCCCAGTGTGAAAAGGGTCTTATTGTTTTCTTTGAAACATGCTCATTCCAGGCCTTTCTGAAGCTCTCTAGAAGTGGTCCTTGGCTCTTGGACAACTCTTGTGATAATTCTTTTTACAAAGATAAATCTATTCAAGCCAGGGAGCCAATGTAGTCGAAAAATGCAGCATTCTGTCTTGTGAGGCATAGATCAGCTCCTCTATCGCTACAATTTGGTTGATTCAGTGTGACCACTCCTTCACAGAAGGGGGTAATTTCGACTTCCAATGGACCGGTAAGCATAGCCTAGCAGCATTGATCATATGCATGGCCACTGATTTGTAGTACCCTTTATGGGGAATTTTAGAGTGGTTTAAGAGGTTTTGTGCTGGTCTGAACTCCAGGGGGAGCGAGATTATCTCAGCTGTTACTGTGTGGACCCTTTTCCAATATGGCTGGATCAATGGGCATGCCCACCATATATGGAGAAGGGTCCATTGGTTAGAGACCGTATAGCCGTTTTCCTGTGTGTGTACGTTGAGGGAGCCTTTGTGGATATATAGATTCATTTTCCCAAAGCTATCCCTGTTCGCAGGGTTGTCAAGAAAGTGGTTTATTTGAATATAGACCCAGAAGTGGAAAGACTAATACCCTGTACACATGATAGGATTTTCCAATGGAAGAAGTGTGATAGGACCTTGTTATATGAAATTCGTACCGTGTGTAGGCTCCATCACACATTTTTCATCAGAATTTCCGCCACACAAAATTTGAGATTTGGTTCTCAAATTTTCCAACAACAAAATCCGTTGTCTGAGATTCTGATTGTGTGCACACAATTCCGATGCACAAAATGCCACGCATGCTCAGAGTCAAGCAGAAGAGCAGCGCTGGCTATTGAACTTCATTTTTCTCAGCTCATCATACGTGTTGTACGTCACCGTGTTCTTGACATCTGGAATTTCTGACCAACTTTGTGTGACTGTGTGTGTATGCAAGACAAGTTTGAGCCAACATCCGTCTGAAAAAATGCAGTGGATTTTGTTGTCAGAAAATACTATCGTGTGTACAGGGCATTAGTGTTTGAGATTGCTGAAAGTTCTTGCTGTCGAAGGAATCTACCCCTCAGAAAGAAGTGTTGAGCCTGCATCTTTGGATATGGCCATTCAGGAGGGAAGTCTGGGTTTCCTTTAAGAGGCGTGATTGTGCAGGTTTTCGCTGAGAGTGAGTTTATTCTGCACACCTTTTCGAATGCACTGATGGTCGCTCCGATGAAGGGTGTGCTTGAGTGGCTGCTGGTATGTGTTTTTGCAGAAGCCAAGGAGCCAGACACAAATCAGTTGTTCTAGCAGTACCCAGCCCTTGTGTTGTCTGTGAAGTCTCCAGTCAACCACTTGGGTCTGGTGTACTGCCCAGTAGTATCTCTGCAGGTCTGGGAGCCCTATCCCGCCTCTTGTTTTTGGCAGAACCAATTTTGCCCATCCAATACGCACCATCTTGGTTCCCCAGAGAAACGCCCTACACATCCTCTTGTAGGTAGAAAAAAAAGAGGGTGGCAAATGGATCAGGACAGTTTGGAGTTTATATAGTAAACAAGGGGGTACCTTGAGAATCGCAGCCCGACCAAACCATAATATGGTGGGGGCTTCCCACCTATTAAGATCTTACTGTGTAGATTTTAATTCTGCTAAGAAGTTTTTTTTGTATAAATCTTTGAGCTTATTAAGGAGTTGCATGCCTAGATAGGTGAGGGCATCTGCTTTCCAGTGAAACGGGAAGTTATTCTGAAAGAGTTGAACTACAGTAGGGGGCAATGATATGTTTAGTGCAAAAGATTTTGAATAGTTAATCTTTAGGTTTGAACTTTTCTAAAATTGGCATTAGGTTGGGAAGGGATGTTAATGGGGACGAGAGGAAGGACTGCGTCCATGTAGTCCCAGGCCACCCTGTCGAACGCCTTCTCTGCGTCCATGGCCAAAAAACAGCCCTCCCGTTGGGTAGTGGTGAGCCAATGGTGTAAATTGAGGGCCTTAATGGTGTTGTCCCTGGCTTCTCTCTCAGGGACAAAACCAACCTGGTCCAGACCCACTCATGCAGGTACATGGTAGGTCAATTGGATGACCAGGATCTTGGAAAACAATTTGACATTTGCATTTAAAAGAGAAATGGGTCGGTAATTGGCTACATCAGTGGGATCTTTGTTTTCTTTAGAGATTACCAAGATATATGCCTCCAGGAGGCTTCCCTACTTGCTAGGGGAGTGGAAGAGGGCATTGAAGGCCTGAGAAATTCCGGTGCTAGGAGATCGGCGAAGCTCTTATAGTATTGTGCCACAAAGCCGACCGGTCCAGGACTTTTGCCAGGCTTCGTGGCCTTCAAGGCCTCCTCCTACTACTCCAGTGCTTCTCTATCCTCAGTTGAAAGTGCCTGTGGTTAAGAACTCCCGCATGATATTCACACGAACGTTCTTGTCTACCTATCTGCGTTTGCATGTTTGGAGATCGTAAAGTTTGTTGTAAAATAATTGAAATTGATTAGTGATCTCCTAATTTTTGGAATGGATAGTCCCATGTAAACAGGTTTTACTTCTGCTTTATTATCGCGCAAATGTTTTTATTCCCATGGTTCTACTGTAGTCACTCCTATTAAAACATCTTTTATGGTGTCCTTTGGATTAATATTGTGTGCACAGGTAGATTTCACTTTTATATGCACACGTTCTTGCCTTACTGAGGCATACAGCTTTATTGTAATTGGTCTTTCAAGTGATTTATTTCTGTTGTTTAGTTTTGATATTTGCTCATGGCTGTCTCTTTAGCAGCTTCCTTTTGATGTGTGCTCCAACGCTTGGCCAAGGATGCTGATACAGCTACAAATCTTTTTGAGCTTCCATATCCATGGTTGGTAATTTTAGTAATTTAGATTGTGGTAATACTGTAAAATGAGATATGGTACCCCTCACTGAATTACTAGATGGGTTGCTATGTTTCTCACACTGTAGAGCCTCCCATAAATTTTTCTATACATTGTGTTCACTAAACTGAAATCCCTCATCTTATGTGAACTACAAAACACCTATGTTATAAAGATGTGAAGAAAGGGATACATTCCATATACTCTACAGGCACTGTTTCCTTTAAGTAATTCTTAACCACTTGCCTACTGGGCACTAAAACCCCCCTCCTGCCCAGACCAATTTTAAGCTTTCGGTGCTCTCACACTTTGAATGACAATTACTCAGTCATGCAACACCGTACCCAAATTAATTTTATGTCCTTTTTTTCCCACAAATAGAGCTTTCTTTTGGTGGTATTTGATCACCTCTGGGTTTTTTTTTTTTTTTGCGCTATAAATGAAAAATACTGAAAATCTTGAAAAAAAAACATTTTTCTTTTTTTCTGTGATAAAATTTTGCAAATTATTAATTTTTCTTCATAAATTTGGCCACAATTTATACTGCTACATATCTTTGGTAAAAATAACCCAAATTAGTGGATATTATTTGGTCTTTGTGAAAGTTAGAGAGTCTACAAGCTGTGGTGTGAATCACACCTGATGTACTCTCATTTCTTGAGACCCGAACAAGCCAGGAAATTACAAATACCCCCCAAATGACCCCTTTTTTGAAAGTAGACATTCCAAGGTATTTTGTTAGAGGTTTTTGATGTTGTCATTTTTTTCCCCCAATTCTTTGCAAAATGAAGATTTTTTTCCCCACAAAATTGTCAATGTAATAGGTTATTTCTCTCACATGGCATGTGTATACCACAAATGACACCCCAAAATGAATTCCGCTACTCCTGAGTATTACGATACCACATATGTGGGACTTTTCCACAGCCTGGCCACATAGAGAGGCCAACATGCAGGGAGCACCGTTATGTGCTCTAGGAGCATAAATGACACATCTAACTTGTTACCTATTACACTTTTGAAGGCCCTGGAGCACTGGGACAATGACACGTGATACTGACGTGGCACTGATGGCAGATGGCACTGATACGTGGCACTGATGACACATGACACTGATGTGGCACTGATGACAGATGACACTAATTTGTGGCACTTATGACACGTGACACTGATGACAGATGGCACTAATATGCGGCACTGATGACAGATGGCACTTATACATGGCACTGATGACGTGTGGCACTAATATGTGGCACTAATGACAGATGGCACTAATACGTGACACTGATGACAGATGGCACTAATACGTGGCACTGATGACACGTGACACCAATAACAGATGGCACTGACATGTGGCATTGATGACACGTGACACTGATAACAGATGGCACGTGACACTGACAGGTGACACTGATGACAGACAGCACTGATACGTGGCACTGATGACAGATGGCGCTAATATGTGGCACTGATGACACTTGACACTGATATGACACTAATGACAGATGGCACTATGTGGCACTGATGACACGTGGCACTGATGTGGCACTGATGACAGATGGCACTTATACGTGGCACTGGGGACAGATGGCACTGACAGGTGGCACTGGAGACAGATGGCACTGACAACAGGTGGCACTGGGGACAGATGGCACTGACAGGTGGCACTGGGGACAGGTGGCAGTGGAGACAGATGGCAGTGGGGACAGATGGCGCTGCCATGTACTGTGGCACTTTATTTTCCTTTTCTTTTTTTTTACTCACGGCTGTGTGAAGAGGGAGAGCCGGCGATGAGAGATGATCTCATATGTTTACATATGAGATCATCTCTTATTGGACACGGCGATCGTGTTGTAAGCGGCCGCTGTGATTGGCCATTTACAGCGATCTGTGACTAGCTGTGTCCAAGGGACACGGCCAGCACAGAACTTCCCTGATGTGCGCTCGAGGGAGCGCGCATTACGGAAGTAAACAGGAGGACGTCCAGGGACGCCCTCCCGGTAATTGGCGTCCACGCTGTAGCTGTCTTTTGGCTATAGCGTGGGTGCAAAATGGTTAAGGAAAGATTCTTTTTTTTAATTACAAACATGTTATAATTACCAACTCTTCTTTATGGGTCCCCTGCTGGTGGTCCTGGCTTCTTCCCCCTGCCAAGTGCCTCCAAATAGCAAGGCTCTTGCTTTGGGTCACTCGAGCAGGCACGCTCTCGAGCCATGCTCTGTGTTTCCATTTCCAACTTCTGCCCCCCGCTCTCTCCTCATTGGCTCACTGGTTCTGATTGACTGGCTAGGGGGGGTCGCAAGGGCATACACTAGGGGGGGATTGGGAGGGCATACACTGGGGGGGTCAGGAGGGCATACACTGGGGGGGAATCAGGAGGGCATACACTGGGGAGGGGGATAAGGGTAGCATACACTGGGGAGGGGGATAAGGGGGGACATGCCTATGCATACTAGCGCATTATGCCTTTGTCCTGCAGGGGGTTTTTTTTTTTAAAGAGAGGGTTTACTTACTCTTTAAAAAGCTGATGCTTAGAAGAAATTCCGTAGAGACTGACAAAATATAAACATCTAAACAACTCAAAGATTGGTGGGACCTGAAAACTTGTTGCCAGTGGAGACAAACCTGTCCCATACCCAATGGTACAAAACATTGGTAGAGTCCTTCTGTGTTTTCAGTAAGGTACAAATTACTTTAGAGAAAAATCCCAGGTCTTCCAATTTTTTCAACTCAGCCTTATGCCCCGTACACACGAGAGGACTTATGTCCGACAGACTTCCAAAGGAGTTCCGCCGGAGTTCCGACGGAGTTCTGACAGACTTTTCGGCCGAACGGACTTGGCCACACACGATCACACTAAACTCCGACGGATTCGAACGTGATGACGTACGACCCGACTCGAATAAGGAAGTTCATAGCCAGTAGCCAATAGCTGCCCTAGCGTCGGTTTTAGTCCGTCGGAGTAGCATACACACGAGCGGAGTTTTCGAAGGGGACCAGGTCCGGCGGAGTTCCGTCGGGAAAATTTGAAGCATGCTTCATTTCTAAAGTCCGTCAGACTTTTGCGAAGCTAAAGTCCGTTGCAGCCCACACACGATCGGATAGTCTGACGGACTCGGTCTGACGGACTTTGGATGTTGAAAAGTCCGCTCGTGTGTACGGGGCATTAAAGTCCTCAAGGGTCCCCATTCCAGAGGTGAAGTGCAGATGTTTCCTTGAGTGTTATTGAGTTTAACATGAAGTGGGCTTGAAAGATGACTGGAAACAACTTTCCAGGAAATAATACAGGACATGGAAAGACTTGATGGAGCTATGGGACGAGGTGAATTTAAGGGAAGACGTATAAAAAAAAACAGATGATGACTTTCCTTCTGACAAATAGTAGCCACCAGAATGTCATCCAAAATCCACAATACTCCCACCTCTCCAAATGTATTTCTGTTTATGAATAGAGTTGCATACTAACTAGACTGTATTGTAATTTTTTTAAGATAATATGTAATCTTAAGTTTACAAACTATAACTTTAACCTATGATAAGCTTTAAAGTTAACTAAAGGAACATTTTCTTCTTGTTGTGGATAAAGTGGAGAGGGACAAACCAAATTTTGGTTTGTTCCCAGAATAGTAAAAAAGGGAAAATCTTCCAATGGGGACACTAATTCTGGTGAATATGGTGACAACCAGTGATTCCTCATACTTTCTGTTTTTGCTATGGGACAGGATGTGAAGGGAAAGCTTCCCAATGGGACAGAGATGGAAAAAGCACCTGACAGGGGTTTTAACCTTCTCTTACTTTAAAATGAAAAACATGTTTTTCCATTAGTTTAAAGAGGAAGTAACCTCTCCCACTCTGATGCTTCTTTTCATTTAGTCCTTTATAATAAGTAATTATCAAACTATAGTCACTGTAATTCAGCCCAAATCGCATATTACTTACTGTTTAAACAAACTTTAAAAAACGTGTTTGCAGGAGGTAAGGCAGCACCATGTTAAGTAGAGTAGAGTGTATTTCCGCCCCTTACATTGAGCACTTCCTGTACTGTTAACCAAGCCTCCTTCTCAATCCAACGTTTCCTTCCCTGCTCATAGCTGACTTGTTTTAATAGTAGTTACTTGTTCCGATTATCTAGTGTTTGCCTATGTCGATCTTATCAGCTTCATCTGATAAGACTGCAGTAATGCTGTCCGATGCCTTTTTTTCCACTCCATGTGCTTTCACATGGTCACATGGGGTGTAGAAGGAAGCTCTGAGTGATTATGCAGTCTCCTGGGATTTCAGCGTTGTGCCGTAGGAAGTCTTGATAATAGACGATAATATCGATAAGCAGTGTTCATTAGGGTTTTTTATGCTAATTTACATGGGACAAAGTTGTGGGGGAGAGTTTACAACCATTTTAAGTTTAATATTTGTAGATGTAATTCCATTTTATGTTTTACCCTTGGTTAAAGAATGGGGGGGGGGTTGATAATTGGCTATACATGTGTAGGGAAATACGGATTTGGGAGGTAACATTGACTACCTATACTTGTATACTTGTATACTTGTATACTTGTCTACGTCCAACTATAAGCAATTATAGCCCCATGGTTACTATCTGTATCCTTGGTCTCTTTTCCAAAGATTATTATTATTATAATACAGGATTTTTATAGCATTAACAGCTTGAGCATTACTTTAAAAAAAATTGTCTGGCGCTAAGTAAGTATATTCCTTAGTAAAGATAATGAGGCTCTTTGAAGGTTTTAGATTAGTTTTGTCTACTGTTTGAAATAAGTTTGACTTGTCTTAATTAGGGTACGGTACTTTTATCTACCTTATAACTGGAGGTATTCAGGAAAAAATAAAGTGACTAAAGTTGTTTAGACCTTTCTGAAATAAACCTAAAACTGCCCTTACACAGGAGATAACAATTTGTTTATATAACCATATATATATAACATTTGCAAAAACTGCAAACCAAGCCTAATTGCTTGGTCCAGTTAAAAAAAAAAACACATATAATCACTATTGTTTTCCCCCTTATATGTCAATACCAGAGGTGTCTCCAGTGGTTTCCCATGATCTGCCCTATAGGGTAAACGCCAAGTTCATCGAAAAGTAATCATTCTTGTTCAGTAGTGACTTTCCAAAAGAAGATGTCTGAGGCTGGTTGAATCACCTCTTTTTCTGTGTATAACCACCTTCTATAAAGTAATTTAAAATCCAATTTTAGGAAAAAGGACGCATTTGAATCTTTGCTAAATTTTATTGGGAACAATGAATTTCTACACTTTAAAACCAGGCAGATGCTTTCACAAACTCAGAATGGAAAACAAATGAATACTGTTCACAGAGTTTAAGGGATTATGATCATGGTAAACATTACAATTAGAGTGTACAACAACTGACATACAGCCATCACATTTACCAAGATCCATATAGTACAAGCACCTACCTATAACATTTATTCATGTTCTACCTAATGAAGTAGACCATTGCATTAAATAGTTGTTGGTAAATCCAAAGGAAACTGTATAATCAAATTGTAATACGTGGCCAAATATGAATACTATCCACATCAGGGGCGGACTGACCATTCGGCCACTTGGACACTGCCGAGGGCCACTAGGGGGCCCCACCAGGGTTGCCAGCCTCAGTAAAACCAGGGACAGTATGTAAAGATCTGTGTTTTTTTTACATCTGTCTCTGAAATGTCCTTTACCGACATCCTTTTGGTCTAAAAATCCCGAGATGATAGCTGCCCCACCTCTCCAGTACCTTATCAGCCAATAGAAGCATGTCTGTGTATACCGGGTGATTTTATACTGTGTGTGTGTTTGTGTATACTGTGTGATTGTTTATTGCGTGTGTGTGTTTGTGTATACTGTGTGGTCCCATAATCTCTGATTGCCCGGTGGCCCCATAATCTCCTATTGCCCAGAGGCCCCATGAGTTGTCAGTCCGCCCCTGATACACATCCTGCATTTTCTTTCAGTAACTATTATTGTAAACATTGGTAGATCAAATTGAAACTTTTTCTCTCAATCTATGTTTATCAGAGTCAGAGCTTATTACAATCATGATTTGCAGGTGTATTACTGAACACAAATGTCTTTGCAGTAAAATCTCGGGTATATTTATTTAGGGAAGATGATCCCGATGAACTTGCCTATTAAAGGGTTACTAAACCCAGGACAGGACCTTGCATTCACTATATCTGGTATTTTCTTATCAACAGTATATAGCAGTCTTGACATGTCCGCTGACATCCGACCTGAAAAATTGTGGCGGAGGAAAAACCTACTTTTCCATCCACCTGCGGATTGGATCGAGTGATGACAGACTCTGTGGTTCGTCTTCATCCGATCCCCCATAGGGGAGAGCGGCGCTCTGATAGGTTCGTCCCTACACAGTGTGCAGTGTGCAGAGATGGACCTTTCATCTTCCTGCTCAGTGGGGATCGACAGAGCGACCCCCCCCCCCCCGCTGAGCAGAGTGGACACGTGTAGGAGCCCTAAAAGTGACCCTAATGAAAAAAAAACATTGTATCCCATATAAATAATCTAAGAAATGAAAGCAGAGAGCTGGCCATGTACTATAATAATTTGCCTATACATCTATCCAAATTTACATAACATACATTTTGACCCATATGTTCATTACAAAGAAAAGAGTATCTCAGAGTGTTTTATTATATGCCGGTCACTGAGGTTGATATACAAAAGTAAAATAGGCTGTTCACTTTGCATGGGAAAATTCCCTTGGACGTAAACAGCCCTTTTGTTTTTAGTAAATCAACCCCCTTGCAGCGGAATAATCCAGGGATAGTATGAATATGAAGGCCCAGAGAGATGGAATCATACGGACTATCAGTTCTTGCAGCATACAGCGCGATGAGCTCATTCCCACTTTCCTAAATGAATGTTTAACAGAGCCTGACCTGCTTTGGAATCATATAATACCACCATTTTCTGATTTTCTTCAACTAGCTCAGTGGAACCTTAATTCTGCCATAGGTTTCAAATGATGCTGACTGTCCTGGGTCTCCATGTCCCATATGCAATTGTGAAACATTTTTCTATTTATGGGGTTATAACATGTATGTAAGGAAACTGAATGTATGGGCATAAATGTAACGTTGCATACTGTTTCAATCCCTTTATAACTAACACTACCTAAAAATGCAAAAGCAAAAAGTCTAAGATGAAACACAACATGGGCACAGAATTACCATGGGCTTAATAATATTAATAGATATCTGTTCTGTACTTATTCTGTTATATCCATTGGTTGGTTTAACGGGATATATTCCTTTATTTTGAATAAGAAATGGCCTAGAGGTCGACAAATCAGTTTGGAGCTCTCCTGAGTGGCCTTCAGAGCATCGTTTTCTGATAAGCTGGAAAACAAGAACAAGGAGGTTTTTGTTAAAGGGATTGTATAGTATTTTCAAGAACCATCCACAAGAGATTTGTTTGATATAAAAGTATTAATGTGTATGTTAAAAAGTGTAACAAACTCACTTCTATGTAAAATAATATTTTGTACTGGTAATATAGACACGGTATTATTGGGACAAAAGCTGCTGCTAAAAAAGAGGAGCCATTCATTTTTCAGATCGCATATTGTACAGAAATTGCACTGCTCCAGTAAACTAAAATAATTCATCTAAATTATTAAAGCACAACTCCAGGCAGATGAAAAAAAATACTTTTGCAGTGAGCCCTTCTTGAACTGAATATGAATTTTTGTGTAGGGAGCAGTGGCGGTGCGTCCATAAAGGGCGCAGGAGCGCCACCCCCCCTCTCCTGTCACTCACTCTCTGACATAGATAGATTCATGCATTGCATGAATCTATGGTCGCCGCTGCACCCCCTATTCATGTGCCCGGCCCCTTGTCGGGCACTGGGCATATGAATTACAGTGGGGTTTCTTTGGAAGCGCTTGATTAGAGCCATATGCTCTAATAGGCTTCCTGATTAGAGCCATGGGCTCTAATAGGCTTCCAAAAGGGTAAACAGCAGGCGCACTGCTGTGCATTAGTTGATTACTCATTGGTGTGTTAGGGAACCGAATACATTGCTTCCCTAACACTGACCCTACCTCTCAGCCAATCAGGTTTTTCAAGTCTGGTTAACTGTCACCTGATTGGCTGAAACAACAGGCGCCGCTATTGGACGCCTGACGGGAGGAGAAGATAGGAGAAGAAGTGCAGGAGATGCATCAAGGACCCCACTCGTCGCCATCACCCATTGCCCATCAAGACAGGATAAGTGCCAGGCAGAAGGTGAGGGGGGGCACACTGTCACACTGGTAGCACTGGGCACAATGGCAGCATTTGCCACAATTGCAGCTTTGGGCACACTGGCAGCATTGGGCACACTGTCACACTGGCAGCATTGGGCACACTGTCAGAATATTGGCACACTGGCAGCATTGGGCACACTGGCAGCATTGGGCACACTGTCACACTGGCAGCATTGGGCACACTAGCAGCATTGGGCACACTGTCACACTGGCACACTGGCAGCATTGGACACACTGGCAGCATTGGGCACACTGGCACACTGGCAGAATTTGGCACACTGGCAGCACTGGGCACACTGGCAGAATTTGGCACACTGGCAGCATTTGGCACACTGGCAGCATTATATGGGCAAGCTGGCAGCATTTGGCACAGTGGCAGCGTTTGATGGGCACAGTTGCAGCATTTGATGGCTCAGTGGCAGCGTTTCATGGCACAGTGGCAGAAATTGATGGCACAGTGCAGAAATTGATGGCAAAGCGGCTGCGTTTGATTGTTTTTTTTTTTTTTTTTCAGTTTGCATCCCCCCCCCCCCAATTTTTTTTAGCACCATCTGCCACTGATAGGGAGAACATTAGTAATTCTTTTCTCATTCCTTGCTCCTGCAGACTTTCTCCAAGCTGTACGGTCAATCCCCTGAAGCTACGTCTCTTCACTGCTCTGCCAATGACAGGCTCTCCAACATCATCACATACAATTCAGGCCCAGCACTCCTGCATTGTATCTTAGGATGATAAGGGCCACATTGAGTGTTATAGAGATTTCAATCACAATCCTGCAAACACTAAACACGTGTGTCAAAAGCAAATATCATTCTATCATAAACTATGTAATCAAAAATTTTAAATAAAAAATTAAATTACATTTTAAATGCCAAAAACCCACAATAATAACACTCATCCAGTGTTATGAACGTGAACATACTGTGCACACTCATTTTTATTTTATTAGGTACACCTGTTCAACTTCTTGATAACGCAAATTGCTAATCAGCCAATTTACATGGCAGCAACTCAGTACATTTAGACGTCTTGCTGATGTTAAAACCGTGCATCAGAATGGGAAAGAAAGGGGATTGAAGTGACTTTGAATGTGGCATGGTTAATGGTGCCAGACGGGCTGGTCTGAGTATTTTAAAAACTGCCGATATACTGGGATTTTCACGCACAACTATCTCTAGGGTTTACAGAGAATGGTCTGATAAAGAGAAAATATCCAATGAGCGGCAGTTGTATGGACAAAAATGCCTTGATGTCAGAGGTCAGAGGAGAATGGGCAGACTGGTTCGACATGATAGAAAGGCAACTGTAACTCAAATAACCACTCATTACAACCAAGGTATGCAGAACCATCTCTGAATGCACAACACATTGAACCTTGAAGCAGATGGGATACAGCAGCAGAAGACCACAGAAGCAGAAGAATTTGGCATAGGCAACATAAAAACATGGATCCATCCTGCCTTGTATCAACAGTTCAGCCTGGTGGTGGTGGTGTAATAGTGTGAGGGATATTTTCTTGGCACACTTTGGGCCCCTTAGTACCAATTAAGCATTGTTTAAATGCCACGGCCATGTCCATCCCTTTATGACTAGTGTACCCATCTTCTGATGGCTACTTCCACTGGATAATGCACCATGTCACAAAGCTCCAATCATCTCACCACTGGTTTCTTGAACATGAAAATTAGTTCATTGTACTCCAATGGTCTCCAACGTCACCTGATCTCAATCCAATAGAGCACCTTTGAGATGTGGTGGAACGGGAAAATCGCATCATGGATGTGCTGCCGACAAATCTGCAGCAACTGTGTGGTGGTATCATGTCACTATGGACCAAAATCTGAGGAATGTTTCCAACACCTTTTTGAATCTATACCATGAAGAATTAAGGCAGTTCTGAAGGCAAAAGGGGGTCCAACTTTATACTAGCAAGGTGTACCTAATAAAGTGGCTGGTGGATATATATATATATATATATATATATATATATATATATATATACACTCACACACACACACACACAGTATCTCACAAAAGTGAGTACACCCCTAAAATTTTTGTAAATATTTTATTATATCTTTTCATGTGACAACACTGAAGAAATTACACTTTGCTACAATGTAAAGTAGTGAGTGTACAGCTTGTATAACTGTGTAAATTTGCTGTCCCCTCAAAATAACTCAACACACAGCCATTAAAGAGGCGTTCCAGCCAATAATTTTTTTTTTTTTAAGTCAGCAGCTACAAACACTGTAGCTGCTGACTTTTAATAAGGACACTTACCTGTCCAGCGATCCCGTAATGTCAGCCGCCCCGAGGCTGATCCGTCCATCGGATCGGCTGCTGGCGCCTCCATCTTAACGAAGGGAAACAGGCAGCTGAGCCTTGTGGCTTCACTGCCCGTTTCCTACTGCGCATGCACACACATATCCCAGAAGGCAAGGGGGCCGCTCACCAAAGAGGAGGAAGCGCCGCGGAATAGGAAGAGGCAGATTAAGAAGACTGCCTAATAACAGCGGTTTCAGGTAAGTTAAAAAATAAATACATTTTTTAATTTGTTTTTTTTTTTAAATGTAAGAACATTAATGCATTTTTTTTGAGTGGCCCTCCATTTTAACGTTGAAACCGCTGGCAACAAAAGTGAGTACACCCCTAAGCGAAAATGTCCAAATTAAGCCCAATTAGCCATTTACCCTCCCCGATTTCATGTGACTCCTTAGTGTTACAAGGTCTCAGTTGTGACTGGGGAGCAGGTGTGTTACATTTGGTGTTATCGCTCTCACTCTTTAATACTGGTCACTGGAAGTTCAACTTGGCACCTCATGACAAAGAACTCTCTGAGGATCTGAAAAATAATGTTTCCACAATAATGGGAATGATTGAATGATTACGATTTTTTTTTATCTATAGAAGTACTACAGTATTTTTACTATATTTAATTGTAAATATACATGGGAACAGCCATATTTGATTTATTCATACACGACTCTTCATTCTGCTTTACGGTAACACACAATACGAGTCAAACAACAATGTACTCTATGTGGAAGATATATTATTTCAACAGTGAGTGCTCCCTCTAGTGACAAATCTCCAAATCTCTATATATAATACAGTTGAATCTCTATATTTAAAGTGTTACTAAATCCAGGACCCTGCATTTACTATAGCAGGTCATGGTCCCGGGTTATCGCACCTTGCTACATGCTGGTGATGGAGCTTATGGGCAGTGGGAAGGTGAGAAGAGTACATGATATTACATGACATGACAAGGCACTGTATTTTTTTTTTTGGGGGGGGGGGGGGGTCTCCTGGTGTAGTATGGAGGGATAGGGGAGTCCCCCCTCTCTCTCATGCCCACTCTCAACCCCTCTGTCTCTCATCCCCCTCTCTCTTGTAACAGACCTAGCTGGGACAGGGGCTTTTGGAGAGAACTGGGAAACCTTTGTTTCAGCCCCCCAAGTACCTCTTATGTCTAAGTCACCCTGTGTTCCTAGTATATAGGAACACTGATCGGTCTCCTCCCCCAGTCAGTCCCACCCCCCCCCCCCCCACAGTTAGAACACACAGTGAGGGAACACATTTAACCCCTTGATTGCTCCCTAGTGTTAACCGCTTCCCTGCCAGTGACATTTATACAGTAATCAGTGCATATTTATAGCACTGATTGCTGTATAAATGTCAGTGGTTTAAAAAATGTGTCAAAAGTGTCTAATCTGTCCATTGCAATGTCGCAGTCCCGATAAAAATTGCACATTGCCGCCATTACTAGTAAAAAAAATGCCATAAATCAATAACCTATTTTGTAGGCGCTATAACTTTCTTTTGCGCAAACCAACCAATATACACTGATTGCAATTTTTTAACCAAAAATATGTAGAAGAATACATATCGGCCTAAACTGAGGAAAATTTATTATTTGTTTTATTATAGCAAAAAGTAAAAAATATAGTGTTTTTTTCCAAATTGTTGTTATTTTTTTGTTTATAGCACAAAAAATAAAAACCGCAGAGGTGATCAAATACCACCAAATGAAAGCTCTATTTGTGGGGAAAAAGGTACATCAATTTGTTTGGGTACAGCATCCCATGACCGCACAATTGTCAGTTAAAGTGACGCAGTGCCGTATCGCAAAAGGGGTAAATTCTTCCAGGGCTGAAGTGGTTAATTCCCTCATCCCCCCCTCACTCTCTCATCCTCCCTGTCTCACACCCTTCTCTCTCATTCCCCCTCTTTCTCTCGCTCTCACTAATCCCCTTCCACTCTCACTCCCTTCTCTCTCACAACCTTCTTCTCTAACCGCTAACTCACAGCTAACTCAGTCATTGGACATCTTTACTGTACTATGTAATCAGCAGGCGCTAAACAAAACGCCCCGCAAGCCAGCCATTATTAAAACTGGAAGTGCCCAGGGGCTTCTTCGGAAAGAAGCCAGGAACTTCCATGCAGGCTATGCTGTGGTAGATATTTACATGCCCCCTCTATGCAGCTGAGCAATATGTAGGTGGGGCTTGGTGTGGGTGTGGCTAGAGTGTGGACACAGGGGGCCTTATGTTGTCAGTCCGCCATGATCCCAACGATATTGTCAGGATCCACCCAGCTGCCTGATTGACAGATAGCCCCGCCTCTCGGCTCACTGCTGAGAGCTGAAGCCAGCTGCTTCCTTCACCTCTCCTGTTGGAAGCACCAGTAAGAGCCGGAGGAGCAGAGCAGAGAGCGGCATCTGACAGTCATTGCTCTCTGCTCAGAATGGTCCAAGACCTGAGCAATCAGGGCTCATGTAATCTCTCAGTTCTCGGGCTTAGAGCAGAAGGGACAGCTGCAGCATCGCTGTGATAGAGGTGAATATGTATGTTTGTTTTTTTAGTAAACCAAAACTTCTCCTTTAATTTCCGATCAATTCCTGCCTCCAGCAGCGATACAGACATCAGGTAAAAACTTCAAACTGATTTTTACCCTTCCAACTCTATAAAAAAAAAAAAAAATCAATGTTTTACGCTTTTTTTACACAGTTTTCTATGCCTACTGATCACCTTCCTGATATCCCTGTCCCACTAAAGACATAATCTAATAGGGAGACTGCAGGAAGCATTGCAGTCTATGGAGAAAATAAATTACATAAAGCAATGTTATGTTCAGAAAACATAAATCTGGAGTCTGGCTTTAAATTTACATTTTTTTTATTTATTTCTACTCAGGTAAATGTGGTATTTGTATATGAATATTTTACATTTACCACACAAAGTCAGTAAACTGAGCTTAAAGAGGAAGTAAATCCAAACTAAAAAAAAAGAAAAAAAAATCCTGCAAGGCAAAGGCATAATGAGCTAGTATGCATAGTATACTAGCTCATTATGAATAACTTACCTGAGATGGAAGCCCCCGAAGCGACCCTCGTTGCCCCCCTCCGACGCCGCCATCTATCCCTGAGTGATTTCCGGGTATCGCGGGTATCGCGGCTCTAACACTGTGACTGGCCGGAGCCGCAATGACATCACTCCCACGCATGCGGGTGGGAGCCGGCACTAATGGCATGATCGCCGTTAGCAGCAGCATGCTCAATGCGCCATAGACAGCAGTGCCTGTCTTTTGCATGGTTTAGGAGATATTTCTTGCACCTACAGGTAAGCCTTAATCTAGGCTTACCTGCAGGTAAAGTGGTCTGTAGGGGTTTACAACCACTTTAAATGTCTGCTGACTTCAGATATGTTGTAGCACTTAACTTCTATGCTGTCAAAAGGGGTGATCCCCTAATGTTCATCTCTACACACACACAGCAGAAGGGGTCAGATCATACAGCCCTGTATGGAGTATTCATTTTTTGTAGCTACCCTGTCCAGCAATATTTGTGGACTAGCACAGACTCCTCCTTATCAAACAGCTCTGGTTTATAGAGAACATTTTTCATACATATATGTTATACATTCACATCACTCTGTGCCCTCAATGAGCTTCCAGTCTAAGATCCCTAACTCACAATCATACATACACAAAATAGGGCCAATTTAGACAGGAGCCAGTTAACCTACCAGCGTGTCTTTGGGGTGTGGGAGGAAACCCGATCACAGGCATATTGAGAACATGCAAACTCTGCACAGGTGCTTTTGTTGGGATTCCAACCGATGACCCTAGTAGTGCCAGACAGAAGTACTGACCACTTAGCCACAGTTCTGAAGCCCAACCTAGCTTTTATAAAATAAATCAGCTAAAGAAATCTGCTAAATACATTACAATGCATTAAACCCAAAAATGTTCACAGTTTTATAGTCTGTTTATTTTAAAATGCAGCCACAGATTTAATAGAAAAGCCTGTCCTCTGCCAGCAAGCTATAGAGAAGTTTCATTTCTTTCTTGGTGGAAGCCGTTTTCATTCTGCAGCAGTCTGATATTCCCCCTGCTGAGCCATAGCTGGCGCTTTCCAATCAGTGAGGAGTATGAACTTTGCTGATTGCAGAGCTATAGATCTGACTCAGCAGTAGGGGGTGTATCAGAGCTCTGCAAAAACACCACTGCTTCCATACGAAGAACAAAGGTCCTTACCTGCCGCAGGCTGGTAGGACACAGGCTTTTCTAGTCGGGCTGAGGCTGTTTTCTGAAGGAATCAAAAAAAGCTAGGTTCACACTTGTGCAGCCATGCAGGCTGCGGTTTGCGTGGGTACGAGAGCCCATTCATTTGAATAGGCTTCCGCGCCTCGTGACACGCACAAAATAAGTCCCTGCACTATTTTTGAAATCACAGTCTGTACGGGAACCAAGGTTCTCAGTGCGCGTGTGATTTCCAGTATGGGCGGCGTGCCATTAGTGGTTGCTTCTGCAGGAATTTGTGCGGGTCCTGCAGCATCACCACCCGCACAGGTGTGAACCTAGACTCTTCGATTGGATTTTATGTTTTTTTATAACTCAGGTTGTCAGTATCAAAAAAAGGGACAAAGCTAAAAAAAACAAAAACAAAAAAAAAAACTGTTAACAGTCAACTGTATATAACTCCTGCATAGACTACGTGGTTGATAATTTTAATTATTAGGGGATAAGAAAAAAAAAAAAGGATATCCCTGCTAACAACTGAGAGTTGACAAGTCCTCAACAGTTGGGAGCTATTCCTTCACCTAACATCACTGCTCCACCAAGCTTGGCACAGTGTGATCACATACACAAATGAGGCTGGCATGCTTTAAATGTCAGGGCTGCTTTTCATTTCTAAAGCAGTCCTGCTGTATGATTGGCTATCAATATGCAAATAGCATATCAAGCAGCCTACAATGAACATAATACAATAGCTACTAAAATGCCATATGACTTTATGCTGAGGTTTTATGTTTCATAATATGCAACAATTTAAATAAGGTGTCAAATCATTGCAGCTCCTAAAACATGTTTTATTCTTTTGTATGTTACTTTATGATTGTTGATTTTCTGCTAATAAAATATTTTGCTTTTAATATAGTTATGTGATTCCTTGGAGTGCCAATAAAGTCCACTTGTTCTTGTTTTGTTCTTGCTGGCAGGCCCAAAGTCCACCAATATAATATAATTACAACTCAAACAAACAGAAGTAAAACAACATTAGCAGTTTAGTTATTTTTCTTTGTGTTGGATTCATAATATGCAATACAGTTACTACAGCAAAAAAATAAGATAAAAGTAAATAGCCCATTAACCGCTTGATGCCCAGCCACAGTAGTTGTACTACCCTGTTTCCCCCAAAATAAGACATAGCGTGATTGTTGGTAATGGCTACAATATAAGCCCTATCCCCCAAATAAGCCCTAGTTAAAGTCCTTAGAGGCATATTTTTGGGGAAACCGGGTAGGGCTTATTTGTGGGGTAGGGCTTACATTGCAGCCATCACCGACAATCATGCTAGGCCTTATTTTCGGGGAAACAGGGTAGGAGCCGGCAGAAGCTCCAGGCCGAGTGATGTTTCTGATTGGACAAAGCAACAAGTTTGACAGCTGATTTCAGCCAATGATTTTTGCTGAAGTCAGCTGAACAGATGTGGCCAATCACTCACAAAAACACAGAACTCTGTGTGAACAGCGATCTGTCTGACTACTTTGCAAAACAGACAGATAGCAAAGAAAAAGCAGCACACATTATACATTGCTAGGCGCACAGTTAACCATTTGATTGCCCCTAGATGTTAACCCCATCCCAGCCAGTGTCATTAGTACAGTCACAGTGTACAGTATTAGCACTATATCACACAGAACTGTCAGGTAGTGTGTGAGTCAGCGCTCACTGGAAGCTGTCTATCACACTGACCCAGGCGCCCTATTTGTGCTGTTTTTACATTATTAGCACTGATCACTGTATTAGTGTCACTAATGATGTCAGTGCTAGTTAGTCAGTTAGCATACCTCCCAACCAGCATAAGCTAGTGCCAGATTATCCGCCACACTATAAATCGCTACTCACTGCCATTAGTAGTATAGTTTTATAGCTGTGTAAATTCCAGTATATATACCATTGTTTGTATATGCTATCACTTTTGCACAAACCAATTAATATACACTTATTGGGATTTTTTTTTACCAAAGAAATTTTTAGATTTTTGTATTGGATATGTTTTTATAACATAAGAAAGTAGAAAAAATCTAAATGTTCGCTCTTTTTCCTTTATATTGCAAAAAAATCCCAGTGGTGATCAAATATCACCAAAAGAAAGCTCTATATGTGTGAAAAAAATTATCCAAATTGAATTTGCGTACAGTGTTGCATGATCACGCAATTGCCAGTTAAAGTAGTGCAGTGCTGAATAGCAAAAAAATAATAGCCAAACTGGTCATGAAGGGGATAAAATCTTCCAGAGCTCAAGTGGATAAAGGATAAAATTAAAATACAGGTGTTGTAGTAATATTTCATTTTTAATTTGCAGCTCTTCCCCGCAGTGCTTCTTTTTTGCCACAAGATGCCCTCATTCTGGTGGCCAGCATCACTTAACCCACTTCCTCTGAGCCCACACTGTCCTGAATCCACCTCCACCTGTATCTGGACAAAGGAGAAGCAGCACAGTAATGAAGTCATCCTCCTGTCTATCTGCTTTATCTTCCTATCAGCATGCTCCCTGTCAGCACATGACCTTGTTGGCGCTTTATTTTACTACTTCTTTTCACACTACAGCCCAACTGAAGGGACTGCAAAATGATGATACCAGGTCCAGTTCAGATACTTACACTGCTTGCATTACATCTGCTTACATTTTAGATTCAATGCACAGAGGGGTTCCATGGAATCAGGATTTTATTACATGTGTGTTTATTTCCACCAACCTTTTAATGAGAAAACTTTGGTACAGCCAGTTAAAGCAGACTTCTTCAAATCTTGCTTCATATTCTTCTGCGTCTTTTGAAAAATTAAGTTCTGGAACACTGTGGCACAAAACAAAATTGATTAAATATATTTGAACCCAGTGTTGTAATAAATAATAGTTCTAATATCAACCTGACAAAATGAGTGAATATACAAATATTAAAAATAAAGAAAAACAATATATATATATATATATATATATATATATATATATATATATATATATATATATATATATATATATAAATAAAAATAAAAAAGGAAATCAATATTTTGTCCTAATGCACACATAAATATTTCAATTCAGGTGATTGGTAGTCCATATATTCATACAAACAAGATATTTGGGGGGCACACCCTAAAAAATGCATAAAGATGGTGCTGCCATAAGACCATACAACAGAACAAAGATATTACAGCGCACATATGCAAAACTAACATTTACCTCCAGCAAGGCTTTTTTTAAAACACCTAGACATTTTCAAAAAATATTATCAAAAAATATGGGGATTTGGTCACACCATATTGATATATGGTGCTTTGGTGTGACCAAATCCCCATATTTTTTGATAATGTTTTTTGAAAATGTCTAGGTGTTTTAACTGCTCAAGGACCACCTCCTGCACATATATGTCGGCAGAATGACACGGCTGGGCACAAGCACGTACCTGTACGTTGCTCTTTAAGTGCCCAGCCGTGGGTCGGGAGTACGCCACCGGCAGTGCGCTCCCGACCCGGTCTTGGGCTCCGTGACCCAATCATCGCTGGTGTTCCGTGATCTGGTCACAGAGCTGAAGAATGAGGAGAGGTATGTGTAAACAAACCTCTCCTCGTGCTTCCTACTGAGCCTGTCACTGATCGTCTGTTCCCTGTTATAGGGAAAGACTATCAGTGACGTCAGACGCCAAGCCACGCCCCCCCCACCAGTTAAAAAAAACACACACACACACACACACTTAACCCCTCCCCACCCCCTTGTGGTTGACTCCTTCACTGCCAGTGTCATTTAAACAGGAATCAGCGCATTTAAATAGCACTGATTGCTGTATAAATGACAATGGTCCCAAAAATGTGTCATGCCGCGTACACACGGTCAAACTGTATGACGTACTTAGTCTGGCGGAAAAGTATGCCAGAGTGTCCATCGGAATTTCCGAACGGGCTACTTGCCCACACATGGCACTTTTTGAGCGGACTAATACGGCGTACTAAGTCCGCCGTACTATCCGCCCTACTTTTGAAATGAATGGACTCGCCCACACACGCGGAGGAAAGTCCGCTCATTTTGAGCGCGTCTCCAGGTAGGCGGGGCCCGCGAAGGAGACGTCTGGTATGGACTTAAAGGGGAACCCCAACGCCGAAAAAAATCGGTGTGGGGGTCCCCCCCAAGTCCACAACAGACCCTTGTCCGAGCACGCTACCCGGCCGGCCAGGAAAGGGGGGCGAGCGAGCACCGCCCCCTCCTGAGCCGTACCAGGCCACGTGCCCTCAACATGGGGGGGTGCCTTGGGGAAGGGGGGGCCGCGCGGCCCCCCACCCCAAAGCACCTTGTCCCCATGGTGACGAGGACAAGGGCCTCTTCCCGACAACCCTGGCCGTTGGTTGTCGGGGTCTGCGGGCGGAGGCTTATCGGAATCCGGGAGCCCCCTTTAATAAGGGGGCCCCCGATACCGGCCCCCCACCCTATGTGAATGAGTATGGGGTACAATGTACCCCTACCCATTCACCTGTAAAATAAAAGTACAAAAAAAAAACACAACACACGAGATAAAATACTTTATTGCACAGCTCCGGGGGTCTTCCGTCTTTGGGGGTCTTCTCGCCGGACTCCTCCGCTATCTTCTTGTAGCTCTTTTACTAGCGGAGGAGTCCGGCTTTCTTCCTCGCCGCCGGCCTCTTCTCCCGACTTCGGGGGTCTTGTCCCCCTCTTCGGTTCTTCTGCCGGGCCACCACGCCTTCTTATAGCGCTTTTACAGGCGGTGGCCCGGTCTTCTGTCGCCGCCGCCGCCTTCCGTTCTTCTTCTTCTTCTTCTTCTCCTTCTTCTCCAGGAGATGTTGACTCGACGATCTCTCCGGCCACAATGCCAGGGCCGCGCTGCGTGGCCACTTATATAGGGACAAGGGGCGGTGTCACATGGCTTTATGTCACATGGGTTGGTGTCACATGGTGACCCCTGCCCCCTTACGATGTCATAGTCCCCATGTGACATCAACCCATGTGACCAACCCATGTGACATAAAGCCATGTGACACCGCCCCTTGTCCCTATATAAGTGGCCGCGCAGCGCGGCCCTGGCATTGTGGCCGGAGAGAGCGTCAAGTCAACATCTCCAGGAGAAGAAGGAGAAGAAGAAGAAGAAGAACGGAAGGCGGCGGCGACAGAAGACCAGGCCACCGCCTGTAAAAGAGCTATAAGAAGGCGCGGTGGCCCGGCAGAAGAACCGAAGAGGGGGACAAGACCCCCGAAGTCGGGAGAAGAGGCCGGCGGCGAGGAAGAAAGCCGGACTCCTCCGATAGCAAAAGAGCTACAAGAAGATAGCGGAGGAGTCCGGCGAGAAGACCCCCGAAGACGGAAGACCCCCGGAGCTGTGCAATAAAGTATTTTATCTCGTGTGTTGTGTTTTTTTTGTACTTTTATTTTACAGGTGAATGGGTAGGGGTACATTGTACCCCATACTCATTCACATAGGGTGGGGGGCCGGTATCCGGGGGCCCCCTTATTAAAGGGGGCTCCCGGATTCCGATAAGCCCCTCGCCTGCAGACCCCGACAACCAACGGCCAGAGTTGTCGGGAAGAGGCCCTTGTCCTCATCAACATGGGGGCGCAGCCCCCCCTTCCCCAAGGCACCCCCCCATGTTGAGGGCACGCGGCCTGGTAGGGCTCAGGAGGGGGGGCGCTCGCTCGCCCCCCTTTCCTGGCCGGCCAGGTAGTGTGCTCGGACAAAGGTCTGTTGTGGACTTGGGGGGACCCCCACGCCGATTTTTTTCGGCGTTGGGGTTCCCCTTTAAGTCCATACCAGGCGGCGAGGCCAGCGACGTCTCCTTCGCGGGCCCCGCCTACCTGGAGACCCGCTCGAAATGAGCGGACTTTTCTCCGGGCGGGAAAAGTCTGCTCATTTCAAAAGTACGGCGGACTGGCATACACACGGCCGGATTGTCCGCCGAAATGCGAGTACGACGGACAGAATTGCGAAAAATCCGAAATTCTTAGTACGCCGGACTGCACGCTGAAAAAGTCAGCTGAAGCCCACACACGAGCGGATTGTCCGCTGAAATGTGTTTCGGCGGACTAAGTAGGCCATACAGTCCGCTCATGTGTACGCGGCATCAGAAATGTCTGATGTGTCCGCCATAATGTCACAGTCACAAAAATCGCTGATTGCCACCATTACTAGTAAAAAAAAAATAGTAATAAAAATGCTATAAAACTATCACCTATATTGTAAACGCTATAACTTTTGCGCAAACCAATCAATAGTCACTAATTGCGATTTTTTTTACCAAATATATGTAGAAGAATACGTATTGGCCTAAACTGAGGAAAAAAAATGTTTTTTTTATATATTTTTGGGGGATATTTATTATAGCAAAAAGCAAAAAATATTGAATTTTTTTCAAAATTGTCGCTCTATTTTTGTTTATAGCGCAAAAAATAAAAACCGCAGAGGTGATCAAATACCACCAAAAGAAAGCTCTATTTGTGGAAAAAAAAAGGACTCCAATTTTGTTTGGGAGCCACGTTGTACAACCCGCGCAATTGTCAGTTAAATTGACGCAGTGCTGAATTGCAAAAAGGGGCCTGGTCCTTTGGCTGCAAATTGGTCCAGGACTTAAGTGGTTAAAAAAAAGCCTTGCTGGAGGTAAATGTTAGTTTTGCATGTGTGCACTGTAATATTTTTGTTCATATATTCATACAGTCCCAATATAGTGAGTGAGTCTTTCAAAGTGCAATCCGTGCTGTAACTTTTGCTGATAATATGCAGTAAACACAATCAAGTGCTGTGTTCCCCTCCTTATATGCCCCCTAAAGTGGCTATAACGCTCATTGGATATGCAGTTATCCTCAGGATGTCTGTGTAGAGCGGTTCACTGTTCCTCCATGCTTTCTAGTAGGTCTCTCATATGTGTATTATGCATATGGATATCCTCTGAACCCTTTTGCACTGGAGGGGAGTGCAGCACTTGATATTGTTTACTGCATATTATCAGCACAAGTTGCTTGCAACACGGATTGCACTTTGAAAGACTCACTATAATATTGGGACTGTATGAATATATGGTACGGCGCCACACCGATTCGTGAACCAGGGCTCAGATGTGCATTAGGACACAATATTCATTTCCATTTTTTTATATTTTTATTTTTTTCATTAGTAATATTTGTGTATTCACTCATTTTTTTCAGGTTGATATAAGAAGTATTATTTATTGCCTGTTTTTTTACACGGTTTAGACAGCGCTGGGTCTAGATACAACTTTATACGACTTGCATCCCTTGTAATATGTCCACAGTTTCTGACCATCTCTTATATCATTCCCAGTTTTTGACTATATCATGTTTTGTGTCTGCTGTTTCTGATAATGAATATTTGCTGAATTTTGTTGTGTGGTCCTTGGTGATGTTGGGGGCCGCACTTGAGGCCCCCCCATATCAAAACAGCAGACCACCACTGGTTTAGACTCGCAATATCAAAAGATAACCATTTCTGGTTGAGCCTATTAGGAAACACATGATTCCTTGTGAATTAGGTTTATCATTACAGGAGAGGACTGACACTACAAGTGCCCTTTATGCCTCTGTGCTTCTACAGAAACCCAATGCAATATGATTTCCCCATGACCCTTCCAAACAGTGTTAAGCTTTATGAAACATAGAAAATGAATATACTGTATATGCAAAAAAACAAACTTTCTAAAAGGGTTTTAAAATCTCTATAACGAACAGGGAATTTTTTTTGGTTTTAAAATGAATCCAACACAAGGCATGTGTTGTACATCCCATCCTTTGGACCCATCACCTATTCCCCCATACCTGCCACACTTGCTGGCAATTGCCGACTGTAAAAATGACAGCCAGCTGCAGTAATAGCAACAGATCATTTGACACAATGTTTATAAGCGCTGTTTATAAGGAGATAGAGAGATATAAAGTAATACTCTTACTTTTGTATTTAGTGCCAGTTCACACCATAGAAACGCAGTCTGCGTTCCTGATGCTTTTCTGCATGCGTGTATTTGGTGCGTTTTTGATGCAGTCCCGTGCATTTTTTCCCGTTTTTTTCTTAACCTTAAATAGGAACATGTGTGTTCCAATATGTTTTGGTGCGTTCTGCTGCATTCCAGTGCGTTTTACATTCTTCCAGTACAGTCCAGTGCAGGAAAAATGCAGCACGTTGTACTTTGTTTTTTTAACTGACCACAGCTTTTATTAGCAAGGAATCATGGGAGAAAATACATCACAAATGCTAACTGGATGCTGCAGAAAGGACCAAATCCTCTGCCTATCTCATTACAAATATAGAGGAACTGCTGCAGTTACATGACCACTCTGAAAAACGTTAAAACATGAGTACAGTATGTGTACACTATAAAAAAAAAATTGCTTCTTGTAAGGACTGCAATTAACACAACTTAGTGCACTGCAGATGACTTCACATGCACAGTAAATGTATCAAGAAATCAAAGATATTTTTCTTAAAGTGAACAAAACATCGGGGGTTATTTACGAAAGGCAAATCCACTTTGCACAGCAAGTGCACTTGAAAGTGCAGTCGCTATAAATCTAAGGGGTAGATCTGAAATGAGGGGAAGCTCTGCTGATTTTATCATCCAATCATGTGCAAGCTAAAATGCTGTTTTTTTCTTTTCCTTGCATGTCCCCCCTCGGATCTACAGCGACTGCACTTCCAAGTGCACTTGCAGTGCAAAGTGGATTTTCCTTTAGTAAATAACCCCTATAGTATCCCCTGCACAGGATAGGATTCATACTTAGCTCTCCCCCACCCACATCGGCCATCTGTGCTGTATGACTTCCTTCTGGTTGTGTCAAATGATTGGTCCCAGGCTGTGCTTAAAATTTTGCTCCACCAATCCCTACGTCACTACTTTGTCCTTTAGGTCCATTTCACACAAGCGGACCATTGGTTTCATCAGTTCAGTCATGGTTTCTCAAAGGAAAAATGGATGATGATTAAATCTGTTTTTTTATCAGTTTGTCATCAGTTCGTCATCCTTTTTTAACCTCCCTGGTGGTATGATTAGTTCTGGTTTTAGGTGCTGAAAGCCGTACAATTATTTTGCATGGAAATTTGGCGTTTTATATTGTAGTCCTGTAATTCTTAGGAATAACTCTCTTAAATCTGTTCAAACCAGAGTCTAGCAAACATCCCGGGTATGATAAAGTTTATAATATAATAAAGAATAATAAAAATTATTCAATAATGTAATCAAATCCTAAAACACTGAAAAAGGGACAGTTTTTGGTTGCTATGGAAAATCTCCAAATTTCAGGCAGAAAAAACAGTATTTATAATATAAAAGTGCATGCAGGGCATTGTACAGACCACTAGGGACAAAGGGTGTGTGTAATTGTTTTTATACAGTACTGTAATCTTACAGATTACAGTACTGTGTGTGTTTTGTGTCTTTTTACTTTTTTGAATTTGGCGCCGATCTCCACTCCTGTGCGCCGTAACGTCGCAGGGAATGGAGCTCGGCGGCATTCGGCACTGTGTGAATCGAGCGGAGGACAGCTCGATCACAAAGCGCGGAGGACATCGCTGGATCCAGGGGACAAGGTAAGTAACTTCTCCGTGTCCTCCCTGTATCCAGCGATGCGATCCCGAGTCTGGCTCGGGGTTACCGCTTATGATAGTAAAATCCCAACCCGAGCCAGACTCGGGATCACCGCCAGGGAGGTTAAACATCAGTTTTTCCTTAACCACTTGAGTCCCAAACTCATTTTCTCATGCAAAACCAAACCGTTTGCCGTTTAAATCTATTTTTCGTCCGACCTGTTTTTAATGGAAGAAAAATAGGGCTTTGATCCATTCTAAAAAAATGGGTGTTGACGGAAGGGGATGTAAACATATGTAAATGAATGATCATCCATTTACATCCATTTTTCCATAGAGATACATTGATGTCCATTTTTCATCTGTCAACGATGGATGAAAAACGGACAAACGGTCTGCATGTGTGAAAGGGGCCATAGTGTTATAGGAGTGGTGGGAGGAACCAGTGCAGCAGGGGACCAATCATTTGCCACACTGGGATGTCAGTATGAATGTTCTTCTGTACAGGGGACACGTTTTTCATTTTTTATTTTAGTTATAGTCTTATCCTGAGAAAAGCTGACATACCCTCTATATCCTGCTTACCTTCGTTTGGAAGTAAGCAATGATCTGAGATAACTTCTCATGGCGACATCATTCTTTATCTTGCTTAGTTCACTAGCAAAAAGGCCATCAGCATGTCTTCTAAATCTACTACACAGGAAAACATACATTCAATTAGGTTGTGATCAAAGGACAGCTCTATTAAATGGCATTTGATATGGTTGAGAGGGGTCTGAATATAGTAGCACTCCAGTCCCCTCTATACACTTCTGTTTCTAGGCACACAAACTACTGCGATTCTTAAACAGACCATGACCTTGCTGAAAAAATTCAAGGAAAAATCAAGTATTTTAAATGCTTACTTGCAGCATTTTTTCTTTCCATAAATTATTTATATTGACTTTTTTTTTTCCTCTAAACTTGCTAGCAAATGTGACTACTTCAAGAAGAGTCGGTTCCCTGGTACAGCCCACTCCTCCTGTCTCCTCATAGCCTTGTCCTCTTTTGGGTTGTCTTTATACTTTTTGTGCTAAACAAACTAATCTGCCTCTCTTTTCACCTGACTTTATGCCGGTACTTACTAAAATACCGCTACCTCTAAATTTTATCAGGATACTTTTTACAGCAGCAATAAAACACTTCTCAACAAAACCACACATGCATACTCCTAGAACATGCCCACATATCTATTTAAATATAACAAAATATAAAATGTTGTTTACAAAAAAATTTAAATTCCACATAAAATTCCTATGCCTTTTTTTGTGTGGGATTCCCCTAAAATCCATTTCAGCCCCTATCCTGGATAAGGGTCTGGTATAGATGGTAAAAGGGAATGCCCAACTGCTTGGAGCTCAAGGGGCTGAAGAACTACAAGTAGAAGTTGTAGTGAAGCTGAGAGGACTGTTAAGATTTGGGTTAGGAACTATTAAAGACTGTTACCATAGGAGACAGCAATCCTGCACGTGCAGATGTGGTGCCTTGCTGGGGCCTTTAATTGCAACTGTTTAAGGGTGCCCTGGCCCTAACCCTCTTTCCCTCATAAAAGAAAGACTGTAAAATAAATAAACATCTCTTTTGGATTCAAGAAGTGTCTGGCACCGAATAACTTACACCTTTCACGCACTATGTCTCACAACCCACTACTTACATAAGGATGTCAGCTATCTTTGGCCTTAGAGGTCCTCATTAGACTGGAAGAGGCTAAATACTATGCTACACTATTAACCTTAAAAATTGTCAAAATTATTTCTAATTCTTTTATTTATTTGCATTATAAGTTAAAAACTCTTACCTCCCTCCATCCGGATGTGGAGTGGAAAATTGAAAGCAGATAGTTAACACCAACAGGCAAATTAGATAGAATGTCATATTTTCACACCCTGTGAAAAAGGGGCAATGCATAATCCATCATGTTAAACACGATAATTAACAGAGGCAAAAAGTGTATATATATATATATATATATATATATATATATATATATATATATATATATATATATATGTGCACATTCATGGACAAAAATATTGGCACCCCTGCATTTCTGTCAGATAATGCACCACCTCACCTAGAAAATTGTTGCAATCACAAATGTTTAGGTATTCTCATGTCTATTTCTTTTGTTTGTATTGTAAGAAATAATTGCTTTCCAGATTTGTGATGCTCCTATAATTTGTAATTTATCTCACCTGTATCAATTAACAGGTGCTGACAATATAGAAATCACACCACCAACCAGTTAAAATGGGGGAAAATTGACTCAACCTTTCTGTTGTGTGTGTCTGTGTGCCACACGGAGCATGGGGGAGGAGAAAGAGCAGCAAAGAATTGTCTGAGGATTTGAGAACAAAAATTATGGAAAAGCATAGACAATCTCTAGGTTATAGTCCATCTCTTAATGTTCCTGTGTCCGCTGTGCGCAACATTATCAAAAGTTTTACAGCTCACGGTACTGTAGCTAATCTCCCTGGACGTGGATGAAAGAGAAAAATTTATCAAATATTGCAGCAAAGAATTGTTTGAATGGTGGATAAAGAACCTCAATCAACTTCCAGACAAATTCAAGCTGACCGTCAGGCACAGGGTACAACTGTGTCAACTCGCACTATACGTCACCATCTGAGTGAAAAGGGACACTATGGTAGGAGACCCAGTAGGACCTCACTGCTGACACAGAAACATAAAAAAAAACAGATTGGACTTTGCCAAAACTTACCTGAGGAAGCCAAAATCCTTTTGAGAGAATGTGCTGTGTGTCAGACGAAACAAAAGTACAGCTTTTTGGTAAAGCCCATCAGGCTACTGTTTTAAGAAAAAGAAATGAGGCCTTTAACCACCTCAATACATGGCACCTACACCCACTTCCTGCCCAGGCCATTTTTCAGCTTTCAGCGCTCTCACACTTTGAATGACAATTGCATGGTAATGCTACACTGTAACCATGTGAAATTGTTATAATTTTCTTCACACAAATAGAACTTTCTTTTGGTGGTATTTAATCACTCCTGGGTTTTTTATTTTTCCCTAAAAAGTAAAAAAAAAAAAAGACCAAACATTTTGTAAAAAAAAAAAGTAATTTTTCTCCTTCATTGATGGGCGCTGATGAGGCAGCACTGATGGGCACTGATAGGCACTGATGAGGTGGCACTTATGGGCACTGATGAGGCGGCACTTTTGGGTACTGATGAGGCGGCACGAATATGCCACACTTATGGACACTGATAGGTGGCACTGATGAGCACTGATAGACGGCACTGATGGGTGGCACTGGTGGGCACTGGGCACAGATAAGCAGTACTGGTGGGCACAGATAAGCGGCATGGATAGGTGGCACTGATGGGCACTGATGGGCATTGATGGGTGGCATTGATGAGCAGCAGTGATGAGCATTGATGGGCAGCAGTGATGGGCACTGATGGGTAGCAGTGATGGGCACTGATGGGTAGCAGTGATAGCCAGCACTAACTGGCATCACTAATGGTCACTGATTGCTGGCACTGTTTGCTGGCACTTGTGGTCACAGATTGGTGGCAATTGGGGGCACAAATTGGCACTGATTGCTGGCAGTAGTGGGCATACAGTTCTGGCACTGGTGGCACTTAATTACATCCCTAGATGTCCTCTGTGAGGAGATGCCGCTGATCAGCTCTCCTCTCCTCACACTCTGTCAGTGTGAGGCGAGAAGCACAGATTACCGGCATCTCCATGTTTACATGGGTCCGGCTGTGATTGGACACATCCGATCACATGGTTGAAGAGCCGCGGCTTTTTACACAGATTGGGGTCATGCCATGTCTTAGCAACGCAGTGCACCCGCGTTCACTGCACGCCCACGGGGACGCACGAGAGCAGCCATTCTGGGCGGCCGTCATATGACGTCCACCCAGAACAAGAGCCGCACCGCTCAGCTGTCATTTTACTCCCGTTGGGCTGGAAGGGATTAAAAAAAAGAATACAATTCCTACAGTCAAATATGATGGAGGTTCACTGATGTTTTGGGGTAACTTTTCTGCTTCAGGCACTAGATGTCTTGACCGTGTGCATGGAATTATGAAATCTAAAGACTATCAAAGAATTCTGGGGTGCAAAGTAGGGCCCAGTGTCAGAAAGTTGGGTCTCCTTCAGAGGTCATGGGTCTTACAGCAGGAGAATCAGCCAAAGCGCACATCAAAAAGCACCCAGAAATGGTTTAAGACAAAGCACTGGAGAGTATTGAACTGGTCAGAAATGAGTCCAGATCTAAATCCCATAGAGCACCTGTGGAAAGATCTCCGAATGGCAGTTGGGAAAAGGAACTCTTCCAATCTGAGAGACCTGGAGCACGATGTACTGCGCTGCTGTACATTGCCATGCAGTTTGGTATGGTGCACTGCGTTAAATGCAGCATGTCTGCATTTTTAGCCCAAAACACTGCAACACAGCCCTAGGCTGCTTTGCCGTGTAAATAGGACACATAAGAAACGTGTGTGTACTTGTGGTGACAGGTATTTTGCAATGCAGTGTGTGTGTGAATTAATCCTTAGTAAACCCCCATGACTAATTTGCCTACATAAAGGATTTTTAATATTTTATTATCGTATTTGATTTGGTATGATGCCAAGATTATTTATGATAGGCTGACAAATGGATAAATGTGAAAAAAAAATTGCTTACAATTTAAAAAATATTCTTTAAAATTTCCTGTTTTTTTGTAAATGCTGTGCTATTCTCAGCAAGTGCACAAAGGTGTCCTTTTATGAAGCAGTGAAATCTATTCACTGCTTCATTCTCCGGCATTCACATAGGAGATCTTTCTCCTCTGTGTGCCACTTTATGAAGTGGAGTAGATCGCTTCACCCTTGGAGAAGTGAAGCGATCTACAAACGCTTCTAACACTGGAGAAAGGCCCCTAATACTGGAATCTTGTGAGACTTTACGAGATTACAGTACTAGAAATTCACTGATACACAGAGATGTAAATTTATTAAGCAGTGATAAATTATCACAGCTCAATACACTGACACACGGTGTGATTAATGTTAGTGAAATAAAGAGTCCCCCTACATAATATATACATGTATACACACACAGACATTATACATACATGTATATACACACACATTATATATATATACATATACACATTATATATATATATATATATATATATATATATATATATATATATATATATATATATATATATATATATATATGTATACACATAAATATGACAGGGGGACATGGTTACAGTGTTGGGGGGTCTGAACGAGGCATAAGGAAGTTAATCATCTTCCTCTTTCCTCCTCAGATCCCCCCACATTCTCTCTTCACTCCCCGGTTCTCCACCTCTGAGCTGGTGAATCGGGGAGTGTGAATTCTGACACAGATCGCCAGTGAAGCGCTGAGATCTCAGCTTCATAAAGTGGCCGTTACTGTGTCATTCAATGAGGATTCTCAGTGTGTGGAGATAATCGGCGGGAGAACAAGTTCAAACACTTCTCCCCCGATTATCTCTGGTTTATAAACTGTTTATGGGCTGTGATCAGCGGCGATCCTCTGGATCTCCACTGATCACTGCTTCATAAACGGACACCAAAGAGTGAACTATTCTGACAACTGTAGCCTGCAAGGTTTGTTTATTAGACCACACACCAAGTGACTACCATGACATAACAGACATGGTGACCATTTGATTTCACATCATTAGTAGAGGCCAGAAGTTGTGAAAGGAAACATAGCTGAGCAGTCTATAAGCATGTACTAAGCAATAGCAATGTGTAGATTACTGACTTGAATTGGTTAAAGGGTTACTCCACTCAAAACTGATATTTCAGTTCACAGTAGATGACAGAAAGTTAAACTGCCTGACAGAGTTGTGAACTATTCAAATATAACAATTAAAAGCATCAACTCACTAATAGCGTTATCTTCATTAGTAAAGTCAACAAAGAAAGGCCACTTCATTTGGGAGCTACTGAAATCCCCCTTTAGGGTTCTATTCCTCATATATTGTAAACTATTGATGTGGCAGTCTGAGCAGGCTGTTGGCTGACAGAACATTTGTTACGGACCCATTCACAATTAGGTCTCATTCACACTAGCTTTGCTCTCAAGAGAAATCCACATTTGGAGCTCCCTTGAAAGACCATTTGACAGGAAGTAAGGATGCATTGTATCGCCTCCTCAATTAAATGGGTCGCATTCAGTGGGCGTAGAGACAGGTGGTATCATTTCTGCCATGGTCACGAAGGACAGGATCATGACCAGGGCACGTGTGCTCCCTTGACTGCTGCCTCTGCAGCTGGGGGGCTGTTCTGGAGTGGTACTGACTGACTCAACCATGGGGTTTTACTGCCCCCAACTGCTAGAGTGAACAAGCCCTTAAGCAGTTTGATGTGGTGCATTATGGGACATTATGGGACACGTTAATGTATGTTGAATGATGACAGCCTGTTCATTAAAAATGAACTTTTACTGCAACACAATGGATGAGTGCCAAACTAATAGAATAATTCCATATGGGGATGGATCAGTTTAGTAAGAGGTCTACTTAAAATACTAAAGCACTTTGTGAATTAATATGCCAACTTTAAAAATATGATAGAGAATAAGGCCTCTTGCCATAGGGCAGTGATGGTGAACCATGGCACCCCAGATGTTTTGGAATTACATTTCCCATAATGCTCAACTACACAGCAGAGTGAATAAGCTTCATGGGAAATGGAGTTCCAAAACATCTGGGGTGCCAAGGTTCGCCATCACTGCCATAGGGCATCTGTTTAAGCCCCTCTAAACATCAGAACTCCTGGCAAGAGAAAGCTGCTTAACTATTTCCCAATCAGCCTATTGTCAAATGATGGCTGGATGGGACCTTCATCATTCTGGGTGGATATCATGTGACGTGCTCCCAGAACAGACTGCACTGTGGCACTATCTGTCACTGGCTGTGTCCACCGAACACAGCCCATGACTGATTAGTGTACCAATCCGCTGCTGGTACCATGTGACTGCTGTGACCAATCATAGCAGATCACGTGACAATTTAAAAAAATTAATGGCTTTGATTCATGCCATTCATTGTGTACAATTGTGTTGCTAGCTGTGATTGGTCACAGTGATCACATGGTACAGACAGGACCAATCACAGCCCATCTATACCATGTGATTAGCTGTGGCCAATCACAGCTAACCACAATAGAAAAAAAAAACTGAATGAATCAGTTTCATTCAGTAAAAATGGTTGCTTATACCAGTGAAATTCACTAGTATGAGCAATCATATTGTGTAAAAAAATAAATAAAATCCTGATCACTTCCCCAGAGTAGTACGATATTACTATGGTAGCACTGTATTGCTCTGGTCACTGTGTTAAAAAAATCATAAAAACAAAAACAAAAAAAAAAATGAAGAAAATTATAATTATTTTTCACATACTGCCACTAGTCAGTGTCCCTGATCACTGCCACACCATTGATATGATGATGCTGTACTGTACTGGTGACAGTATGTAAAAAAAATAATTGTGAAAAAAAAAAAAAATTTTTTTAATTTCTTCACTTTCAAAAAATTGGGACAAAAAAATGACAACTTCAAAAAACTCGCTACACCTCTTATTAAATACTTTGCATGGTACTCTCCAAAGAGGGGTCATTTGGGGGATATTTGTACTGTCCTATCATTTTCGGGCCTCAGCAAATAAGATAGGCCGTCAGTACATCAGGATTAATCAATTTTCAGATATATATTATAGTTTGTGGACTCCATAAGTTTCCTACAGAGTTAATAATATACACTGATTTCGATTGATTATTTTCACCAAAGAAATGTAGCAGAATACAGTTTGGCCTAAATTCATACAGAAAGATTATTTATTTGCAAAATTTGATAACAGAAACAAAGAAAATCACATTTTTTTCCCCACAAGCAAAACCCAGTGGTGATTAAATACCGCCCAAAGAAAGCTGTTTGTGTGAAAAAATGATAAAAATGTCATATGGGTACAGCATTGAATGACTGCGAAATTGTCATTCAAATTGTGACAGCACTGAAAATGTGGTAAGGGCTCATTTACACTTTCTCATAAATGTGGCATTTGACACATTTTTTTAAAGCACTCTGAATGCCAATCAAAGCACCTGTCACCAAATAAAATGGTTACCTTACAGTCCTGTTCACATTGTTGCCTTTACTTTTACACCCAATGTCGCTTTCTTGGTGCTTCAAAGCATCTCCAAATAAAGAGAAAATAAACAGCACTCCAAATAATGCAATAATATATAGCATTAAAAAAAAAAAATAATAATAATTAAAAAAGTGTCCATGTGCAAAATGGAACTCAATCTTAATAATGTAACTCCAAAAAAATCATAAACAGTCCATAAGTGCAAAACAATCCAATGAAGGAATGATCCGTGCAGAGTGAAAGTATCCATCACCAGCAACACCCGGACACCCGGACACTTCTTACCAGATGTCCAGGACCACAGATTATAATGGTCCATAATGGTCCATAAGCAGCAGCAAGTTTATCCAGGAGGGTAACCGTCACATGGATCACAGATCGTATAGCGACCACAACTCCCATAGTGAAGCCCATCACGATGTAAGAGTTTAATTTAAAAAATGGCTACAATTATCTTCATAGAAAACATAGACAGCTATTGTTTTGTATAATAAATTAAATTAAACTCTTTTACGTCATGGTGGGCTTCACTATGGGAGTTTTCCTTGTTTTTTATTGTGAGTCTCCTCTATACGATCTGATCCATGTGACAGTTACCCTCCTGGATAAACCGGCTGCTGCTTGTTTGACCATTATAATTTGTGGTCCTGGACATCTGGTAAGAAGCCTGAGTGGGAGGGTGTAGCTGGTGATGGTTACTTTCTCGCTGCGTGGATCATTCCTTCATTTGATTGTTTTGCACTTATGAGCTGTTTATGATTTTTTGGTGTTACATTATTAAGATTGAGTTTTTTTTTGCAAATGGACACTTTTTTATTTTTTTTAAACATTTTTTTATTTTTTTTGTACAACTAAATGTCATATATTGTTGCAATTTTTGGAGTGCTGCTTATTTTATCTTAATTATTTACCAACTGGTATCACGGTTTGGTAACTGGCCGCTATTTTTTCTTATTTACACTGAACTTGGATTTTACATTCTTTTAAAGCATCTCCAAGCCTTCTCAGAAGTCTATAACAAAGCGAGGTGAGCAGGGAATGGAGAAAGAAAGGACTGAGTAGTATGAAAATAAGTAGAGCTGGGGTACCAGGGCAGGAGAAACTAGCTGATGTCACATGTGGTGTGCAGCATGGGAGTAATATAGCAGGAGGTGAGTGGGGACTGGGGAAAGGGGAGGATCAGCAAACCAAAAGATCAGCAGAGTTGGGGGTTACTACTGAGTGGGGGATCAGCAGAGCTGGGGCTTATTACTGAGCAGGGGAGAGTGCACCATCAGAAGAGCTAGGGTTAGGGTTACCACCTCCCTTTAAACCTGAACATATATGAATTACACAGGTTCTGAGGCTAATTTAATGCAAATAAAGCAACAAGTGAGTTTAATTACCACCTTAATCAGCCACAGAACCTGTGTAATTAATATGTATTTGATTTTAAAGGGATGAGGTGGCCACCCTAACTGGGGGTACTATTACGCCAGAGATCTGCTGAACAAGGGTACTAATGATCTGAGGATCTTCTGTACAGGGGTACTAATGAGTTGGGGGGTACTACTGAGCACCATTAAAACAAATAGAAAATGAACACATACAGGACATTTGCCAAGCTTCATTAAAGCTTTAAAAAGGCATCACAGAAGCATCAAAAACACATCAAAAAGCATGTTAAAGTGGTAGGCACTTTAATGTATGTTAAAGTCAAAGCAAGTGTAAATAAACCCTAAAAGCCCTGTATTGCACATGTGTTTATCCGCATTTAAGAGCATGTAACCTTTGACTGTTAATGCATTTTATTGGCCAGAATAATAATTTACTTGGCCACTGGAATTAATTAATGCTCAAACGCTAGACGCACCTAAGCCCATCTACCATTTATGCACATTTAGATGCATTTAAACGAGTTTTGACGTGTTCTGCATTTTCTACTCTTCAGTTTCTGAAGTCACCATTGGTGGTTTTAAGTTTCAGTCTGTAAATTCTGCTCTTCTAATAAGCCTTTAAATGCCTATATGTGCATGGACACATAGGCAAACATAGAGGTGCTTTTACAGGCTAAAACAATGCTAAATGTCTGTACCAGTTTTTTTTTTTTTAAGCTCTATGTGCATAACACCTAAATCTTAATGGAGGGAACCAACAAAGAATGGCAAAGACATAAAGCCTGCACCACACTTCTACAGTGAGAAAACGTAAGTAATAAGTAAACAGGAATTTGCTTTTCATATGACTGGACAACTGAAGTGAATAATCAAATAATCCATTGAATGAAGAATATAAACTTATTTAGTAAATCAGCCCAAATCTGTTTTAAAATCATTTTAAATATGCGAATAATAAAGATTTCAGATTTGATATGTGCATCTACCGAATATAAGATGTTGTTTTTTATTGTGTAAGAAAATAATGTTTGATATAAAATGAAAATAAACAGAAATTAGATTAATGCGATTTTGTTGATTTTGAACCTCTAATTCTTATGTAACTATAAAAACATAAATGAATGCAGCTCTGTATTCATAAATATATCAATAAATGTATTTTTAATTCATCCAGAGTAAGTGTCTACATTTTATCTAATAATAGGCTCTTGCAATCCCTATACAGCAGAGCTCAGACTACCAGAGGGAGAAGCAGCACAGGAAGCCAATCAGCTGTACCAAAGTGCTCATATGCTACCAAAGAGCAGAGACACAGAGAGATGGCTTTTCCTACTGCTTCTCATTTCACTGTTCAATCACAAGCGGGAGGGAGTGACAGATCACATCTCCTGCCCTGCCTGACAAGGCTGTGGTGTGTAGCAGAGCTGTGCCAGTCTCAGGAGGGAACTGGCAGAAATAAATAATAGCACCAGAATCCGCAATTCATCAGTATATTTAGCTGTAATTTCTGATTTATTATGTATAATAATTTGCTAAAATTAAATAAAAGGATAACATAAAATATACAAACCTTTTTTGCAAAAGAGAAGGTCCTTGATATCCAGAAAAAAGTTCCTTTACCACCCTTCCCACAATCACATTATATACCCAGCATCCAGGAAATAATACAAGTTCTCCTTTAATCAGTCCCTATATCTAATTACTTTAGCAAATATGTCTTCCTACAATAGTATTTGTAAAACATTTAACATTAAATACACAATTTAAACCATTATTAATCTCTAAATCTAGATAATTAAACCATTTTTAATTCTTAATATGATGGTAAACTGACAGGACCATCTCACAAGTAATACCAATGATAAATGATATTGATTTGGCTTTAATTTCCATCTGTCAAAAATAATATTTAGTTATAAGGAAGGTAAAATTATTATGGGATTAAAACAGACCTGATCATTAATTAAAGAAAAACACTGACAATAATGCAATTTTTTATAACAAAACTTACTTGAAATGTAACTAACATTTAATAAGGAAAAACTAGAGCTACCATGTCTGGTCCCCTAATGTTTTTTTGTTTTTGTTTTTGTTTTTTATGTGTGGCTCCTGTTTTCCTCTGTATTTCATAGTTAATTTCATGCAACGCTACCATAATGAATTAATAGCACTTCCCCTTTTCTGGTCTATGCCACTATATATATATATATATACATATATATATATATACATATATATATATATATATATATATATATATATATATATATATATATATATATATATATATATACATATATATATACATATATATATATATATACATATATATATATATATATATATATATATATATATATATATATATATATATATATATATATATATACATATATATATATACATATATATATACATATATATATATACATATATATATATATATATATATATATATATATATATATATATATATATATATATATATATATATATATATATATATATATACAGTTGTGCTCATAAGTACATACTCTGGCAGGATTTATGATTTCTTGGTTATTTTTCAGAGAATATAAATGATAACACAAAAACTTTTCTTTCACTCATGGTTAGTGTTTGGCCTAAGCCATTTTTTATCAATCAACTGTGTTTTAAATCATAATCACAACAGAAACTACCCAAATGACCCTGATCAAAAGTTTACATACCCTGGTGATTTTGGCCTTATAACATGCACACACGTTTACACAAAGGGGTTTGAATGGCTATTAAAGGTAACCATCCTCACCTGTGATCTGTTAAATTACGGTAGTGTGTGTGTATAAAAGGCTGATGAGTTTCTAGACTCCTGACAGACCCTTGCATCTTTCATCCAGTGCTGCACTGACATTTCTGGATTTTGAGTCATGGGGAAAGCAAAAGAATTATCAAAGGATCTGCGGGAAAAGGCAGTTGAACTGTATAAACAGGAAAGGGATATAAAAAGATATCCAAGGAATTGAGAATGCCAATCAGCAGTGTTCAAACTCTAATCAAGAAGTGGAAAATGAGGGGTTCAGGTAGACCAAACAAAATTTTAGCCACAACTGCCAGGAAAATTGTTTGGGATGCAAAGAAAAACCCACAAATAACTTCAAGTGAAATACAGGACTCTGAAAACGTGTGGTGTGGCTGTTTCAAGATGCACAATAAGTAGGCACTTGAAGAAAGATGGGCTGCATGGTCAAGTGTGCAGTTCATGCAAGTCAGCCCAAGAATTTACAGGAACTGGAGGCTTTTTGCCAAGATGAATGGGCGGCTTTACCATCTGAGAAGATAAAGAGCCTCATCCACAAATACCTCAAACTGTCATTGATGTTAAAGGGGGCAATACACGGTATTAAGAACTGGGGTATGTAAACTTTTGATCAGGGTCATTTGGGTAGTTTCTGTTGTGATTATGATTTAAAAAGAGTAAACAGTTGATTGATAATAAATGGCTTCCGGCAAACACTAACCATGAGTGAAAGAAAAGTTTTTCTGTTATCATTCATACTCTCTGAAAAATGGGTAAGAAATCATAAATTCTGCCAGGGTATTTAAATTTATGAGCACAATTGTATATATAAATGGTATGTAATCTGTACAATATACATGCATATATACATTTTACTGTATGTTACTTCTAGGTACTGAGAATTTGTATCAGTATAAGGGGAGTGAACACCAAAACACTTTTAATTAAAGAAAGACGATGAAAGCCTTAACTGGTTATATAATTTCAACTGTATTGGAAAGCTCTTTTTTGACCACAAGCTAGAGATGAAAATGTTATTAGACCCAAAAGCAATAATTTATTATATTACAGCTTACCAATTCTTAGATGCGATGGCTGCTTTCGTTTTCTTTTTTTAGGCTTTCTTTCTCTTGATTTCACCTGGTGATCTGGCCAGTACATCTGTTGTTTTTCAAAAGAACAAACTCTCCTGCACATGTAGGAGTTACAGGAATGAGACAAACCATTTACCACTGATAAGGGTACTTACAATGGTCAGCTTATAATTATTAATGTAAAACCTTTGTCCCAAAAGGAAGAAAACTGTTTGCTGTTACTGTGTGAGCTGGCGTTTGCTAATGTATCTAAATCTGCTAGTTCATCTAACATTACCCCCCCCCCCCAAACGAGAATGCTGCTGTCCAAAGGTCCCCCTGCGCTCCTTCATCCAGAGTGAGGGCACTCTAATACAGGAGGTGCGTTACTGGTCAAATCACTAAGTGAAGATGGGGGAAAAAACCTAAAAAAAGGAAACTAGCCAAAATCATATTAACCTCCCTGGCGGTACGATTATTTCGGATTTTAGGTGCTAAAAGCGGTACCATTATTTTGCATGAAAATTTGGCGTTTTATATTGTAGTCCTGCAATTCTTAGGAATAACTCACTTAAATCTGTCCAAACCAGAGTCTAGCAGACATCCCGGGTATAATAAAGTTTTGAAAAATGAAATCATAAATTATAATATAATAAATAATTATAAATAATTGTACCAAATAATAATATAACAATAATAAAAATTATTCAATAATGTAATCAAATTAAAAACACTGAAATTTGCTCAGTTGCAGAATTGTCACTGTCATTACTTTTCAGTATTTGATGACGGATCTCCCCACAAATTGCTATCGCTTAATTCTGCGAGTGATTCTAATTTATTATCGCTGTTTTCTAGCTGGTCTAAAACCATTTTTGATGTAAAATGACAGTTTGGTTGCTATGGACAATCTCCAGTTTCCAGGCATAAAGAACAGTTTTTATTACATAAAACTGCATGCAGGACACTGGGCAGACCACTAGGGACAAAGGGGATGTGAAATATTTACATACAGCAATGTAATCTGTAAGATTACATTATACTGTATGTTTACTGTTTGTTCCACTTTTTGAATTTGGCGCCGATCTCCGTCCCCGTGCGTCGCAACGCTCGCAGGGCACGGAGATCGGCGATGTGATGCATCGAGTGAGACACGGCTCGCTCGTACAGCGGGGAGACAACGCTGGATCCGAGGGAGAAGGTAAGTAAACCTCCTCCTGGATCCAGCGATGCAGTCCCGAGTCTGGCTCGGGGATACCGCTTTTGGTATGAAAATTCCACCCCGAGCCAGACTCGGGAATACCGTCAGGGGGGTTAATCTCAAAAATCACGTTTGCTGAGGTATTTCCTCTTTGCTGCCAGTCAGTTGATCTTCTCCTGCTGGAAATCCTCTTCCACTCCTTCCATTGCCCACTGGGTTAACACCATGAGTGATATTATGCATATGGAAGAGCTTTCGGCGTGGGAGACTGATTCATGGAAAATTGGTAGGACTCTTTGGAATTATTATTCTTCTTTGGAGGCCCTGAAGCTGATCCCCTTTGACCCTTAGCCAGTATATTCCTTCCCTGAGCTGTTTCTTAGATGAGATGACCCCCTGCGGTTGCTTGGGGAGACAACACCTGCCTTTGGAGACTATTACTTTAATGATGATTTTTAGCTAATACCTAGCTCCCAGAGCTATCCCTTAATCCTGACCCCCCCCCCCCCCCCATCTCTCACTACCCCACTTTTTTTTCCACCCCTAACCCATATACCTGGTTTACCTCCTACCTCAACATGCTATCAACATACCATTTGCTATCAACATACCATTTAAGTGTTGATTTACTAAAACTGGAGAGGGCAAAATCTGGTGCAGCTCTGCATAGAAACCAATCATCTTCCAGGTCAAAGATAATTGAACAAGCTTAAGTTGGAAGATGATTGGCTACTATGCACAGCTGCACAAGATTCTACACGCTACAGTTTTAGTAAATGAAACCCTCAGTGATATTAATTTTTCACCCTGTAATGAACAACATCTTTCCCCCGACTCTAACTATAATAGTGTGGCTGCCCAGACACACCACTGTAAGGTGAGAGTCTTCTCTGGCATTGTCTATGGGGTGAATGTCTCCAAAAGTCCCAAGGTGCAGTAGTCCAAATACCACGAGCAGAACAGGACCAATCACTTCAGCTTGGACCTTAGCCTTCCCCTTTTTTATAGCACAGGTGGGCTGGCTAGGAACAGCCTGGGAACCGAGCTCACAACAGTTAACCCTTTCCCCCAGCCTGGGCCAGCTGCTACCGTGTTAGAACCAACACAATTCAACTTACCTACACATTTTCCATGCATTTCTAATGGGCTGTACACACGGTCAGAATTTCCGACCGAAAATGTGTGATTGGATCATGTTGCTGGAAAATCCGACCGCGTGGGCTCCATCAGACTTTTTCCGTCGGAATTTCCGACGAACAAAGTTTGAGAGCTGGATCTCAAATTTTCCTACAACATGATCCGATCACGTCAATTCCGATCGTGTGTAGCCTAGTCTGACACACAAAGTACCGCAAATGCTCAGAATAAATTATGAGGCGGAAACGCACGGTCTGGTAAAACTAGCGTTCGTAATGGATATAGCACATTCGTCACGCTGCAATGTTAAAAATTGTTTAATGCAGCGCATTCTCTTTTTCTTTATAATGCTAGAAGAATGAAGTTGTTTTTCTGCTCATATTCACACAGACTTCTCCAAAACGTATTTCTTTATTCTTTTTCCTGATTTCATGAAATAGAATATTTTTATTCGTCAGATCTCCCAAATCATTTTGTATTTTTATCTTTTAATATTTTTTTAGAAATTTTGTGGTTGCTTTTTTAATCAAGATCTCCTTTTTTTTAAATTTTGGTCATCTTTGTAATTTTTTTGGTGTGTTTTGTGTGTCACCTTACCACAACACCATTATTATCTTTTTATTTTATTGTTTTATTTTTTAATCTCGAGGTGGTTGGTTGGTGTTGGTGCCCTTTGTTAATTTGACTTTGTATTTTTGAAATGTACCTGCCTACTCACATATAAACTGTCCTTTTTGAAGTAAAACACATAGGCAAGTATTTCTTGAACCAAAAAAAAACTTTATTAGGTGTCATAATCAAATAAACAGTAAGGCAACGCTGGAGAAACTGGTAAATTTGACGTAGCCTTTGGCTCCCAGGGCACACACCAATTATTTAAATGAAAAATTGGTTGCCTGAGGAGTCCATATCTAAGGGAGAACAGTCTGGTCCAGAAGTCCAAGAGATCAGGAAGAGCAGATGACATCTATGTCCCCAGGCTGTGGTCATACAACAGCCTGCATCTTCTGTCAGACCAGACTGAACCCAGGCCATCACTCTCTGGCCCTCCTTAGACACATCCCTCCAGGCCTCCTTTCAGGCGGTGGCTCTGCTGTTGTAGTTGTGGCAGGAGGAGGAGGAGGGCGATGGTCAACCTCCCGGCTGCCACTTGCCACAGCTTCATCCAGGGTAAGGTCTTCCTGTGTATTTAACCCCCCTAGCGGTAATCCCGAGTCTGGCTCGGGTTGGGAATTTACTAGCAGGAGCGGTAACCCCGAACCAGACTCGGGATCGCTTCGCTGGATGCAGGGGAGGACACAGTGAGAGTTACTTACCTTGTCCCCTGGATCCAGTGATGTCCTCCGTGCTGTGTGAGCGAGCTGTCCTCCGCTCGATTCACAGTGCCGAATGCCGCCGAGCTCCGTTCCCTGCGGCGTTACGGCGCACGGGAGCGGAGAACGGCGGCAAATTCAAAAAAGTAAAGAGACACAAAACACACACAGTACTGTAATCTTACAGATTACAGTGCTGTATTACAAAATACACGCCCCCTTTGTCCCTAGTGGTCTGTCCAGTGCCCTGCATGCATTTTTATATTATAAATACAGTTTTTTCTGCCTGGAATTTGGAGATTGTCCATAGCAACCAAAACGTGTCCCTTTTTCAGTGTTTTAGGATTTAATTACATTATTGAATAATTTTTATTATTCTTTATTATATTATAAACTTTATCATACCCGGGATGTCTGCTAGACTCTGGTTTGAAGAGATTTAAGAGCGTTATTCCTAAGAATTACAGGACTACAAAATAAAACGCCAGATTTCAATGCAAAATAATTGTACCGCTTTCAGCACCTAATTCCAGACTGAATCATACCGCCAGGGAGGTTAAATGGGACATAGTTTTCGTTTTTTGTTCATCAATCACACAATTTTCAGCTCATGACTGTTGCAAATTGAATGTTAATAAATAGAACAGACTATCATCATGACCCCAGCATTTTTCATTCTTGTCCCAATCATTTTTGGTCATTACTGTCTATTGATGTGTAAAACACTTTGTTAAATCAGAACTTACTGATCAATGTTAACATCATTAAATGTACAACAATAAATATGTTGAACAATGCTATACGTGACTCAAGCTGGGCTCCTCCACATGTTGCTGCCTGGAAGGCCCAGATTGGACATCGGAAGCCTCAGCTGGGGGGGAAGGAAGCCTTGAAGGAAGACTGTAGAGTACTGGCCTGGGTTCCCTCTGGTTTGCCAGAAAATGTAGCCTGTCATAGTACAACATCATGGGGACATAAATGTCACCTGCATCTCCTGATCTCAGGGAATGCTGGACCTTCCTGCACACCCTCAGATATGTATTCCTCAGACCACCAATTTTGGCCTTCACATAGGTGATGTCTGCCGTGGGAACCATCGTCTTCACCAAAGCAAGCAGTTTCACAGGCAGGGCAGCTCCCTGAGCATATCAATGAATATGGCTAGAAAATCTGAGTCCTTGAAGGGATCCATATTCTCTGCAAGACACAACGCAAGACAAACCCTAATGTCAGGCTAAAACTCTTCTAATCTTGTCCCAATATAAGCCTCAATCTAGAAGCAGTATAGGCCAGTGATGTACCAAGTTAAAATTGTACCTTTGTTCGAACGATTGGTGTTTCCGCTACTCCTTCCTCCACTCACAGATCGTACGTACGACGCACGCGTGTTATGTTTTATATACAGTGCGCATGCGTGAAACTCCGCCCGCCCCGATGTTCTTTCTAGCCTATTCCCCGCCCCTTCTCTTTCAGCACAGTGGGGAGAGCACATGGCGGAGACACAGCAGGTACGTGCTAATTATTCCAGTAATGAGGAGGAGGACAACGAAAGCCCGGAGCCAGAGACATCCCGATCCCGGAGGAGAAGATTTAAGGTCTCAAATATGTATTTTATAGAGATGTTGGAGATGTTGGACATATTGAAGAGGAATGACTATGATTGGAAGTATGGACCTTACCCAAACCCAAATATCAGAAAGGCCAAGATCATGACTAAAGTTGTGAAGAGTCTTCAGAAGAATTTTGGGGTATGACAATCCAAGGATCAACTGAGGAAACGCTGGTCAGACCTGAAACTAAAGAAGCATGATCAGTACAGAAAGATCAAACGAGTTCTTCAAAAAAGTTAGTAGTTGTTGTGTGTTCATATTATTATTATTGCTTGCTTACTGCTCCATGTGCTTTTCTTTAGTGTTGTACAATGGCCATTTTCATGTTCATGGGTTCAACAATCATTCGTAGTAAACATCGTTTGTTCCCCCACTTAAAATACGATGTTTTTGAAAGTTCCAGTTAACTACAGTTGTTCAGGCCTATTTCTAGTCAGAGGAAGTTTGTTGTCTAGAGGGATTTGTAACTAGAATGAAATGCAAACTTGATTCAGTGTAAAGGTGAGGACACTCAGTAGCTGTTTACACATCTGGACTCAGGAGCACTAGTATGGGACACCAGAACACCCTTTTTATTAGGGTGTCCCACACATATGCTCCAGTGGATACTATAGGGGTGTCTCCATCTGTCAAACTTGCACAAAACAGGTAAGTATTTCAGCTTTAGAAATTCTCTAAAATAATGTTTTCAGCTTTGAACTCTGCTAAAAAAGACAATTGTATGACACTTCCAAGCAATGTTTCTTATTCCTATTTCTGCCCTCAAATATCTGTGTGCTAAAAGTATTCCTTTTTTACATTGTCATTGGGGAGAGAAGACTTGAAACGTCTGAGGACACAACGGACCCCACACCTCCCAAAGAAGGGAAAATCCAAAAACCAGAAGTAGAGGAGGAGGAGGAGGAGGAGGAAGGAGAGGTTGTTGAAATTGGCGAAATTGGCACCACAACAGGTGATTGTCTGGGACCACAGCTTCAGGTAATAGATGTATGCCTGCATTTTTATAATACATGGTGTGATTTTTGTGTGGATGTTGTGGAAGAAGAATCGCATTTACCAGTGAAAGTGCCCAGATCCTCATCGGGGAGATAATGGGATGCAATCACGATTTAGATAACCTCAAGAAAAACATCAATGAGGTTCAACAAAAAATGAAGAATATTATTAATGTTTTATGGAGAATCTGAAACACCCAAAACTAGCTAGCATTGATTTTATCTTTTAAAAAACAGTTTTATATTTTGACAATAGCCAAATTTGGAAGATGCACACAGTGTGTCAACATATGCTATCTCCCATCATGGGGGATCAATGTACACGTTTTGTGAGTGCAACCCCTTCCTTGCTACTAAAGTGGCTGAGATGAAGGGGTTGCACCCCCAAAACACATACATTGATCCTCCATGATGGGAGATAGCACATGTTGACATTAGGGATGGGATCAGAAGGAAAATACCCAGTTTGAATCACAATTTGTGTGCATCTTTCAAATTTGGCTTTTACAGGGGTGACACCCCATGTGATGAAGGCAATATCAACACAGTTGGGACATACCCATGTCTGATATTGTCTTCACTTTTCAAAGTTGAACTTTGTAAGTTCCTCAGTTCTGTATGTTATGCTTTGATACATGCCTGTTCCCTCAAAAACGGCAAGTTATATTAATGTTACCAAAAATAATGTTATATACACCAAATATGTTGGTTTGTTGTAAAACCCATTTATAAACGCACATGTGAATGTGCTTTGAGTAAAAAGTTTAATTATCAACAATGTGTGGCTTCCTTTTTCAATGCGGAAAAGCAGTATTTGTAGTAAAGTTGTTGTTTTCTGTGACAATGGGTGTTATTTACTAAAGGAAAATCCACTTTACACTCCAAGTGCAGTTTCAAGTGCACTTTTACAGTGCACTTGTAGTGCATAGTGGATTTGCCTTTAGTAAATAACACACCTTTTTAATTTGCCCCAATCACGCCATTTTCATGACTCCACATATTTCTGCCATGGTGCTGAAAATTAGGAATATTTTTGTCAGTAATGTACTACATACATTAACAACAAAAACAAGGTGTGTGTGTAGCAGACCCACAACATAATAATAATATTATCTGAAGCAGACACTGTCACCTCATCTTGCCCAGAAATTTGGTTTGCACTGTTGAAGAAAAAGGCCCAAAAAATAACCAAAAAAAAGCTAGGAGACACCTAAAACAAACCCAAGCAGTAAATGAAAACAAATATGATTGCAGTTTGAAAGATAAATTTATAAAAAAAAATGCCTCTCAGACATTGTCTGGCATATCAATGGCCCCCCTACCCGCAAAGTACTCCAAGTATTGGTTTCTGACCTCGCGGGCGCTTTGGGGGGGGGGGGGGCAAGCCAGGATGGCCAGCTTCAAGTGCCGTCAGGTTGGCAAGTTCAGGAAAGTCTGCCCCAGGCCCAACTGAGGGCATATAGTTTGGTGAGTATTTTTTTTTGAAAAAAATGCAGCAGGAAAGCACTATATGGTTCAGTTTATATTCCGCCATGTGGATGGGTGTCAAAAATAGGCAGAACCGGCTGGCCATTATCCCGAAAGCTTTCTCCACCACCCTTCTGTCTCCAGCCAGCCGGTAATTAACAACGCTCTGGTCCGGGTTGAGGGTCCTCATAGGGAATGGATACATAAGATGGTCCCCCAGCGCAAACGCTTCATCCGCGATGAAGACGAAGGGGGGTCTTTCCACGTTGTCCTCTGGAGGTGGCAAGCCCAAACTGCCACTCTGGAGATGCCAGTAGAACTCCGTCTGTGCTTTCACTCCCCCATCCGACATCCGGCCATTTTTCCCCACGTCCACATACAGCAGCTCGTAGGTAGCTGAGACCATCACCAACATCACAATACTATTATACCCCTTGTAAATATAATAGTAGGAGTTGGGGGGTGGGATGATGTGGACATGTTTCCCATCAATTGCACCTTCATAATTGGGAAAGTACCAACGGGTGGCAAAGTAGGAGGCCACAGTCTGCCATTCCTGTGGTGCTGAAGGAAACTGTGAAGTCAAACAAGAAAAAAAAATAGTCATTTTGCACATCAACATTGCAAGCAGATTAGACACAAACATTTTTGGCCAACATCAGTATAACATTTTTGGAAATGAGTATTTAAAGCCAAAAGTATAAGGTCCCCTTATCAGATTCCTCACCCCATCTGATGGCCCATTGCAAAAAAATGGGGGGGGGATGTTTTGGACAGGTAACCCTCTCCACTTCATTGAGAGCTGAATGCATAAATAATGTGTGTTAACTTTGGCCAGCCCCTCTTTACTTACACTATTGGCAGCCCACTGGACAGGTAAGAAACGTCATAATACCAAAAAAATATATACACACTGAACAAATGGAAGCTGATTTTTACATTCTGCTATTACCTATCAAGATAATAATAGGAGAAAAAAACCTTTTAACAGTAGCATTTGAAAGTACCGAGGCAGGCCCTTGCACTACATGCTTTAGTGAATTCATCCATGAATCTGACCACAAAAGAGGTAGGTATAGTGTGTATGGGTTTGGCAAAGTCAGCAGATAGAGAATTGCTATCAGTTGACTTAGCGGTTGGGGGAAGAAGGGTTCCTAATGAGTTTGGCCCACCAAAAAAAAGCCTCTGGCACTCTGAATGAATTTAAGGACACACATAACATTTGTACACATTTTAGGGGGTGTTTAGGGGAAAGCACTACTATGGAGCTGACAAAATACATTGCTAAGTGACTAGGCTATAGGTGTATATGGGCCCAGAAGAGCACGCTGGGGAGGTTAGTGAAGGCAAATATGCATTCAGGCCAAAAAAGGAACTTTAAAAGCTTCCAGCCTGCATGAGGACAAAGGGGCACAGCATATTACAGCATATCCCAGTGATGGTAATTAGGGAATGATGAAAGAAATACAATACATTAGCGAACATTAAATACATAGAATGTGATGTTAAAGGAGAAAACTTACCTTAATATAGTCCTTCTGCAGGATCTGAATGATGGCAGGTCTGGAATAATGATCCCCAGAGCCTGGGGGGAGATGCCAGTGGAGAACTTGAGGTCCTGCACGCTTCTCCCTGTCACCAAGTACTGCAACGTGACAACTACCCACTGCTCCGGAGTGATGGCTTGCCTCATGCAGGTATCCTGCCTGCTGATATAAGAGGTCAGCAAAGCCAACAGATGGTGAAAAACGGGGTCCATCATCCGGAGATAATTCCTGAAATCATCAGGATTATTCTCCTGGATCTCACAAAGCAAAGGCATGTGTGAGAACTGGTCACGCTGAAGCAACCAATTCTTGCTCCATGAACTCCTCCTTGCCCTGTTCATGGACCGGGCTTGTGTCAAAGCTCAAAGCCCAACACCAAGCCCCTGCACAGCACGAACTCTACAACAAGTACCTACACACAACATGACTTCAAAACGGTCGGCTGGTCAGAACGGACTATCAGAAAGCACCAATAAACAGCAAGGCCTGAAAGAACTAACTGAAAATCAGCAATGAGCGGACAATAAGCACTGAAAATCAAAGAGTACTATCTAAAATAGCAGGCAATGACAAACAAATGCAAACTGATTACACGCACTGATAAGCAGATATGCACTGACAAGCACAAACTGAAGAGCAGTAACGATCTGAAGCACAAGTCTGAAAAGCGCGAATCGTCTCTCACCAAACTTCTACTAACACGCGATAAACACGAGAACAGCAGAAGGAGCCCAAAGGGTGCCGTACGTGGTGCTGAACTTCCTCTTTTATAGTCCCGTCATACGCATTGTACGTCACCGCGTTCTTGACAATCAGAAATTCTGACAACTTTGTGCGACTATGTGTATGCAAGACAAGTTTGAGCCAACATCCGTCGGAAAAAATCCGGGGATTTTGTTGTCGGAATGTCCGACCGTGTGTACAGGGCATAAAACTCACAATCCTTTCCATAATTTCAATCTCTCTGGCTGTGAAGATCACAAGACCTTAAAGACAAGATCATAAGACTCCAAAGTTTGTGGGTCCATATACTCTAGACCAGTGATGGCGAACCTTGGCACCCCAGATGTTTTAGAACTACATTTCCCATGATGCTCATGCACTTTGCAGTGTAGTTGAGCATCATGGGAAATGTAGTTCCAAAACATCTGGGGTGCCAAGGTTCGCCATCACTGCTCTATACTGTTTGTCTTTGAAAACAAGTAGAGAACAAGTTACCTCTTGGCTAGAAAAAAATTAAGTGAATTGATAATCTAGGTTTACAATTCAACCCAGGTTGGTTTGGTTTACTTTATTATTTTATTTTTAATTATTATTTATTAATTGATTTCAGCATTAAAAAAAATCTGCACACTTTTAGTGGTCTGTATGGAGTATCGCACCAACAATTCCTCAGTTACTGTATTTCACAACAGGTGAAATCTGGTGGTCTCCTCCATGCTGGCTGCTCTCCTAGACCTCCCTTGTTCCATTTCTGCCTTGTCCAATAGCCATGTAAAATTACTGCAGGAGCACATTTATGCATGCAGATCAAGCTGCTCACATCACGGTGCTGCAAAAGACCACAAACTGCTTATTGTACACATACAGTGCCTTGAAAAAGTATTCATACCCCTTAAATTACCCACATTTTGTCATGTTACAACCAAAAATGTAAATGTATTTTATTGTAAATTTATGTGAGAGACTAACAAAAAGTGGCACATAATTGTGAAGTGGAAGGAAAAGGATAAATGGTTTTTAATTTTTTTTTACAAATAAATATCTGAAAAGTGTGGCATGCATTTGTATTCCGCCACCTTTACTCTGATACCCCTAACTAAAATTGAGTGGAATCAATTGCCTTCACCTAATTAGTAAATAGAGTCCAACTGTATGTAACTTAATCTCCGTATAAATACAGCTATTCTGTGAAGCCCTGAGAGGTTTGTTAGAGAATGTTAGTGAAGGCCAAGGAACACACCAGACAGGTCAGGGATAAAGTTGTATAAGAATTTTTAAGCAGGTTTAGGTTATAAAAAAATATCCCAAGCTTTGAACATCTCAAGGAGGACTGTTCAATCCATCATCCGAAAATGGAAAGAGTATGGCACAACTGCAACCTACCAAGACATGGCCGTTCACCTAAACTGACAGGCCGGGGCAAGGAGAGCATTAATTAGAAAAGCAGCCAAGAGGCCCATGTCATTGTAAAAATATGAGCTTAACCTACCTTAAAAGTGGATTGCAGGGCTTATTTTCTACACAAGTGAAAGTGCAGTTAAATTACAGTTGTTCCACACATATTACAGTATGCTCCACCACTAATATTACATTATGCTCCACCACAGATATTACATCATGCTCCACCACTAATATTACATTATGCTGCATTACAAATTTTACAGTATACTGCTCCACAAATAGCATAGCACACCTCCATAACCCCTCAGCACATCTTTGTACACCCAGAACACCCCTATACTCCCCAACACATCTCTGTACCCCTAGCATGCTTTTGTACCTCTTTGGACATCTCTGCACTCCCAGAATGCTTCTGAACCCCTTAGCATGCCTCTGTGCCCCCAGCACATCTCCATAGCCACATTTTATCCTTGTACCCCCCCAGGACACCTCCATACCCCCTTGCTCATCTCTGCACCCCCACAAACATCTTTGCACCCCCTTGCACACCTTCACAGCCCCCAGCAAACTTCCACCCCCCATAATCCTCGGCACCTTTCATATGTATCGGCAAGTACACCTCTGTAACCCCAGTAAATCTTTGTATCCCAGCACACCTCTGCACCCCCAGATATCTTTGTACTCCCCAGCATGGCTTTGTTACCCCCAGGGGTCTCTGCACCCCCCCCCCCCAGCCTGCATCTGCACCCCCAGCACAGTTCTGTACACCTCTGTATCCTTCAGTAAGTCTCCATAAGTCTCAGCACCCCTCTGCCCCCCCCAAACACATGTACTCTGCTGAACATCTCTGCAACCCCCCTCCTCCCTCCCACACACATGCAAAACTGCACTTCTGCACTAATGATTAGCAGCTCTGTGATGCCTGCTATAGTGGCCGAGCAACTCGCTGTACACAAGCCAGTGCCTGTCCTGATCAGACACCCCTCCCCCTCCACTATAAAGTATGCACTGCTGGCCAGAGGTGTAAAAGGAGATGCCGGGCACCATATAGCTTCTCCCCACACCTCTGTATAGCAGACTTGAGCCTTCTCCTGGCTGTCTGCCTCTGCCTGCTTGCCACATTGCTCGGCTGCACCGAAAGAAGGAGCGGAGCTGGCAACCCGCTCCATAGTGACTGCTAATGATGGTCTGCACCCCCCTCAATGTGTGGCACCCAGGGTGGACCAACTCCCCCCCCCCCGTTGGTACGCCACTAGGCTCATGATAAATCTGGAGATCCACAGCCCCGGTGGTAAAATCTTTCCACGGGACAACTATTAGGCCGCGTACATACGGGCGGACTGTTCGTCCAACTTTGTCCGCTGAACAGTGTTTCAGCGAACAGTCCGCTCGTGTGTGGGCTTCAGCGGACAGTTTCAGCGGACAGTCTGACGAACAAAGTTTTTCGGAATTTCCGTAAGACTGTCCGCTGAAACTTGGTTTGAGCGGACAGTCCGCTCATGTGTAGGCTTGTTCGTCAAACTAAGTTCCGCGCATGCTAAGAAAGGATTTACACGCCGAAGGTTGCATTGCAGTGTATAGGACTTCGAATCTCTCGTCCCGTCGTACGTGCCGTTCACGTCATCGCGCAAGTTTTCAGCGGACTGTTCATTCGTCGTGTGTGGTCAAGTCCGCTCATGCTAATTTTGAGCGGACTGTTTGTCAAACTGTTTGACGAACAAAGTTGGGCGAACAGTCCGCCCGCTTGTAGTAATGCATTGTTGTGCATTGCAGGGTACATTCAAGTATTATTAAACCCAAAACCAAAAATGTAATATTTTGCAGCTTACTAATCCTTAGATGTGGTGGCTGCATAAAAAAATTTTTTTAAGGCTTTTTACATCTGTTTTTACCTTGTGATCTTGGCAGTATGCGGACATGAAATCTGAGAATTGGTAAGGTGCAATGTTTGCTTTTGGGTTTAAAACTACTTTAAATAAAAAATAGTTAAAATGTTTATCCCCAGTCTCTTTTAAGGTAACAGGGGTCACTTCTGTAATACTGTATATGAAATAAAGGAACTGCCAAACTAACAATGATAAAAAATTAAAATGGTGTCCATTTATGTAATCTCTTTAGAGTATTTTATTTTGAGTTTATTAATTTTGTCAATACTAAATTTATAGCTGCAAGCGTTTTGCTTATAACCATTATAATTAAACACACTGTATATATTCGATATACTTTATAAATACTGTAAAAGACAGCTCATAATCATAATTTACGTGTTATATATTTAGGTATCCTTTACTTTGATAAAAAGGAAAAGCCATCAGCCAAGGTACAGCTGAGTGTGAAAGATAATAGGATTAGAGCTATTTCAGGGAAATGTACCTCATATGAGATAAATGACGGAAGATTACTAGTGATGTGTGTGTCTGTGCAGAGTTGCCAGGGAACATAAATGATCGCCAGATAGCACTCCCTTAATATTACAAATAACTGGTAAGTACACCATGTGGTGGTTTATAAAAATAACATTTACACCATAATCCTCAGGTCAGTAGAGGAAACAATTAGCCTGTATTAATACAGACAAATGATAGGCAATTATTTCCCTATTATTGAAAATCAATCTTACTCTGAATGTTCTTTCGTCCGAAAAGCTATTTTTATAAATGGTTTCTAATTGGATTGCATCAGAACTACATTTACATATTTTTCCCAATATGTATTTCCAATATACACTGGAACAATATGTAATGATTTATATATTTTATCAATAAATAATTAAATATATTATAAAATATACAGGGTAGATAGATAGATAGATAGATAGATAGATAGATAGATAGATAGATAGATAGATAGATAGATAGATAGATAGATAGATAGATAGATAGATAGATAGATAGATAGATAGATAGATAGATAGATAGATAGATAGATAGTCAGTGGATAAAATAATTTTTTGATCCCCTGCAGATTTTGTAAGTTTTCCCACTTACAAAGAAATGAAGAGTCTATCATTTTTATCATTGGTGTATTTTTTTTTTTTTTTTTTTTTTTTTACTGGTATGGATAGAGTGAGGTTTTTATTGCTTCTGTATACACACTTAACACATACCCAACAATTGCATGGAAGTTGAAGGAATTCACCTCAGTATATACATAGAAAGCAATAGAAATCTGAAAGGTGTTCCAACCCTTCTCCCACCTATGTAAAACAAACCCAAAAAAAAAAGGGGGGGGGGGGGGGTTCTGGTTAAAGCTCCACATTGAGGGACCTTAAAAGTTGACTTTAAAGTGTAAAAGCCAACATTACCAGGTGCCTGCACTTGCCTTCAGACCAGTGCCTTCGTGTTAAAGACTTCAATTTCTTCCTAAGTTCGAGTTAAGCCTGAGCCCTTTTCATGAACTGAACCATGTCCCCTGTCAGGTGTATTTTAAATGATAGAGATGGAATATCAACCAAGAATCCTGAAAAAACATGATATAAATGTTATAATTGAGTTGCAGTTCAGTGAGTAAAATAAGTATTTGATCCCCCAAGCAAAACATAACTTGGTGGAGAGCCCTTGTTGGCAAGCACAGAGGTAAGATGTTTCTTGTAGTTGTTTACCAGGTTTACACACATCTCGGGAGGGATTTTGGTCCACTCTTCTTTACAGATCTTCTCTAAATCCTTAAAGTTTTTTGGCTGTAGTTTGGCAACTCAAAGTTTTTGCTCCCTCCATAAATTTTCTATAGGACTCAGGTCTGGGGACTGGTTAGTCCAATCTATGACCTTAATGTGCTTCTTCTTGAGCCACTACATTTTTGCCTTGGTGGTATTTTTTGGGTCATTGTCATGCTGAAAGACCCATCCATGACCCATCTTCAGTGTTCTGGCTGAGGGCATAAGGTTCTCATCCAAGATTTTACAATACATGGCCCCATCCATTGGCCCTTCAATGCAGAAAAGTCAACCTGTACCTTTATCAGAGAAACAGACCCAAAGCATAATGTTTCCACCTCAATGCTTGACTGTAGGGATGATGTTCTTAGGGTCCTAGTCAGCATTTTTCTTCCTCCAAACACAACAAGTTTAGTTAATGCCAAAGAGCTCAATTTTGGTCTCATCTGACCACAGCACTTTCTCGCAGTCCTTCTCTAAATCATTTGGATATTCAGTGGTAAACTTCAGACGGGCCTGCACATATACCTTCTTGAGAAGGGGGACCATGCGGACGCTGCAGGATTTCAATCCATGGTGGCGTACTGTGTTACCAATGGTTTGTTTGGTGACTGTGGTCCCAACTACCTTGAAATCATTCACAAGCTTCTCCCGTGTAGTTCTCGGCTGATCCCTCACTTTTTTCATGATCATCCTAACCACATGAGGTGAAATCTTGCATCTCCAGACCAATTGATGGTTATTTTGTATTTCTTCAATTTGCGTTTAATAACTCCAACAGTTGTCTCCTTACCAAGCATCTTGCTGATGGTCTTGTAGCCTATTCCAGCCTTGTGCAGGTCTACAATCTTGTCCCTGATGTCTTTTGAAAGCTCTGTGGTCCTGCCCATGATGGTGAGGTTTGAATTGAAGAAAGAGATTCTGTGGACAGGTGTCTTTAATACACATAATAAGCTGTTGTTAGGAGCACCTTCTTAAATTGACAGGACTAATCTGTGTACCACATGAGCACATACTGTAGCCTGTCTGTGGGAGCCAGAATTATTGTTGGTTGGTAGGGGATCAAATACTTATTTTACTCACTGACAGGGCCGCTGATAAGGCAGTACATCCCGCATTCCTGTACTGGGCTCAGGCCCCATCAGTTTAACCACTTGGGATCCGCGCTATTGCCGAATGACGGCATTAGCGCGGACCTAGATTGCCGGGACTACGTCTATTGACGTAGTCCCGGTTACGAGCGGCCTGCGCGCCCCCTGAGGGGCGCGCGTGGCGCGCTCTGTGATCGGCGAGTCCGTGAGACTCGCCTGATCACCGATCCGTGTAAGGGGTCGATCCCGACCCCTTATCACGTGATCAGCTGTCAGCCAATGACAGCTGATCATGTGATAAAACGGAGCCGGTAATCGGCTAGTATTCCTCCTCGCGCTGATAGCGCGAGGAGAAAAAAAAAAGCCGATCGCCGGCGGCCGTGTTCGGGACATCAGTCCCGATCACGGCCAGCAATTCAAGCGGACACCTGTCCCCTGCCAGTGCCCACCTGCCACCCGCAGTGCCATCCTGAAATAAAGTAAGTGCCCCCCTGTCAGTGCCACCCAGCAGTGCCCATAGTGCCCACAGTGCCACCCAGCAGTGCCCACAGTGCCACCCAGCAGTGCCCACAGTGCCACCCACAGTGCCACCCACAGTGCCACCCAAAATCTGCCTCAAAGGTGCTGCACCCCAGTGCCGCCCATCAGTGCCCAGCAGTGCCACCCATCAGTGCCCAGCAGTGCCGCCCATCAGTGCCCAGCAGTGCCACCTATCAGAGCCACCTATCAGTGCCACCTATCAGTGCCCATCAGTCCCATCTATCTGTGGTACCTATCAGTGCCCATCCGTGCCACCCATCCGTGCCACTTATCCGTGCCACCCATCCGTGCCATCTTATCTGTGCCCATCTTTGCCCATCAGTGCCGCCTTATCTGTGCCCATCGGTGCCGCCTTATCTGTGCCTATTAGTGCCGCCTTAACTATGCCTATCAGTGCCCACCAGTGCAGCCTATCAGTGCCCACCAATGCAGCCCATCAGTGCCCACCAATGCAGCCCATCAGTGCCCACCAATGCAGCCTATCAGTGCCGCCTAATCAGCGCACTTCAATGAAGGAGAAAAATGACCCGTTTGCAAAATTTTATAACTATATAATTTTTGAATCTTTTTTTGTTTGTTTAGCAAAAAAGTAAAACTCCGAGCTGTAACTAAATACCACCAAAAGAAAGCTCTATTTGTGGGAAAAAAATGATAAAAATTTCATTTGGGTACAGTGTTGTATGACCGCGTAATTGTCACTCAAAGTGCATCAGCGCTGAAAGCTGAAAATTGGTCTGGGACTGAGGGGGGTTTAAGTGCCCAGTAAGCAAGTGGTTAAAAGAGGGACCCGGGCACTTGCTGAGCAGGGGCGATGGCTGTACTGACTTAAAGCCATCTCTTGTGGCTCCCACTGCAGCGCTGCTGGCTTCTCCTCCTTTTTCTTCTTCCAGCTGCACTGCAGGGGGATTGGTATCTGCGTCTCTACCCCCCCTGCTGTCTGGGCCTCCTTGTGTGCCCCACTCCCCTGCAGCATTGCCAGCTTCACTCTTCTCCTCTCTTGCTGGCAGCTGATGAGAGCACACAGGAGAATGTTTCAGGACGGAGAGTGGGTTGTGTGTGGTAAATATGTCCTATTTACCAGCCCCTTCCTTTCCTGAATTAACACAGTGAGCGATTTGCACCGATCATCCCTGAAGCATACTAAATTGTGTTTACTATGCCTCCCTTTGTAAATAAACAGGGAGCCTCGGAGCGCTTCCCAATCATTCACTGTCCAGTGCAGCTGGGGCTGCAGAGAAAGGGACTGGGGAATTTCTGTTCTCAGTCCCTTTCTCTGTCTCAAATATGTGAGAGAGATGGAGAAAGACTGCCCTGAGCCACTGCCTTCCTCTCTCTCAGTGGGTGTGGCTGTTTCTTTTTATGCTAGGCTACATTGCAGCCAGTCATAGTGTCCTGTGTATGCTGGACTGTGGGTGGGCTCTCTTCTAGCAGGTGACTGCAAATGTGGCCTTGTTACAGTTACAGTGTGAGGGCAGTTGTCACAGCCCGGTCCATGTGACTATTGTCTGAAGCGCGTCGGAGTATAGTCCAGAGGGTGTTGCGGACTAGGGCTACATATACATAGTATACCATATATGTTAGAAGGCTGGCTATTGGCCAGCCTGCATTTGTAGGAGGAGTGTGGGCCTCCTCCTTATGCTCGTCGGTTGCATTTCTGGGTTGTCGGCTTCATTTCCGGGTTACGTGTGCGGCGGCCGGTCACTTCCGGTTTAGTTCAGGCCGCTGTGTTCAAAACAGCGTGCATGTTCCGCTGGCCTCCCAGGGGTCTGTAGTGGCATCCGTGGTGTCGGCCGTTTCGTTTGCATGGTGTCCGGCGGTCAGGACGCTCCTTTTTCCCCTCTGCAGCTGTTCGGTTCAGGCATTCAGGGGTGCACCAATCGGAGTGCCTTGGTGCTTTCAGCATTCGGTCAGGTAGGTCTGGGGTTGGAGGGGGAGGGGGGGCTTTTTTTCAGGGTTTTTTTAGAGGTGGCTGGGGCAGGTTTCTGGGGGGTAGGTGGCGGTGGCTCATGGCAGGGCATTGTTTGTCTTTTGGCTGGAGTCTGGGGGGGGGGGTGTTGGTATTATTTGGGGGGGGCAGTTGCTGTGGTGGGTTTCAGGGGGGGTTCGTTGGTTATTTGTGCATTCATCAGCTTGCTGTTTGGTTTTCATTTCTGCCACCTCCCCACACACAGGGTGCTCTTCTCTCTGCAAGTTATCCAAGGTTGCTGCATTTTCATCCAGGTAGGTATTGTTCTATGCATAGGGGTGGGAGGGGGCTCAGTAGCCGTGTCATTTCTTTCCATTGATCTACTTGGGGGGGGGGGCACGGACACCTAGGCACAAGTAGTTGCACTCACATCATCATGCGCCTTGCTGAGCCTGGCAGTCCCTCAGCCAGGTGGCCACTCCAGCCTCACTGGGCTGCCATCATGGCACACCTGGGTCACGTTAGGGGGGCACTGCTCCTGGGAAAGTCGGCCTCAGGCCCAACTGAGGCCACATAGTTTGGTGAATTTTTTTGGAGAAAATTGTGCAGAATGCAGCAGGCAAGCACTATATGGTCCAGTTTATATTCCGCCATTTGGATCGGTGTCAAAAATCAGCGGAACCGGCTGGCCATTATCCCAAAAGCGTTCTCCACCACTCTTCTGGCTCTGGTCAGCCGGTAATTATAAACCCTCTGGTCCGGGGTGAGGGTCCTCATAGGCCGCATAACATGGTCCACCCAGCCCAAAGTCTTCCGCTGCGATGAAGACAAAGGGGAGTCCTTCCACGTTGTCTTCTGGAGGTGGCAAGTCCAAGTTGCCATTCTGGAGGAGCCAGTAGAATTTTGTCTGGGTGATCACTCCGTCATGCAACATCCGGCCATTTTTTCCCACGTTCACATACAGGAAGTCATAAGTAGCTGACACCACCGCCAACATCACTATACTATTATACCCCTTGTAATTATAATAGTACAGCCCCAAGTTGGGGGGTGGGACGATGTGGACGTGTTTCCCATCAATTGCACCTCCACAATTGGGTGGCAAAGTGGGAGGCCACAGTCTGCTTGGTGAATTCATCCATAAATCTCACAACAAAAGAGGTAGGTATAGTGTGTATGGCTTGCCAAAGTCAGCAGACAGAGGATTGCTATCAGCTGACTTAGCGGTTGGGTGGAGGGAGGATTCCAAATGAGTTTGGGCCACTAAAAAAAAAGCCTCTGGCACTCTGCATGCAATTTAAGGACACACATAACATATTTACACATTTTAGGGGGTGTTTGGGGGAAAGCACTACTATGGAGCTGACAAAATATATTGCTAAGTGACTAGGCTATAGGTTTGTATGGGCCCAGGAGAGCATGCTGGGGAGGTTAGTGAAGGCAAATATGCATGAAGGACAAAAAAGGAACTTTAAAAGCTTACAGCATGCATGAGGACAAAGTGGCACAGCATATTACAGCATATTCCAATCATGGTAATTAGGGAATGATGAAAGAAATACAATACATTAGCAAACATTAAGTACAGATAATGTGATGTTAAAGGAGAAAACTTACCTTAATACAGTCCTTCTGCAGGACCTGAATAATGACAGAACAGGTCTCTGGAATAATGATCCTTAGAGTATGGGGGGAGATGCCTGTGGAGAACTTGAGGTCCTGCAGGCTTCTCCCAGTCGCCAAGTACCGCAACGTGACGACTAGCTCCGGAGTGATGGCTTGCCGCATGCAGGTATCCTGCCTGCTGATATAGGGGGACAGCAAAGCCAGCAGACGGTGAAAAATGGGGTCCGTCATCCAGAGATAATTCCTGAAATCATCAGGATTATTCTCCCGGATCTTACAAAGCAAAGGCATGTGCGAGAATTGGTCATGCTGGAGTAACCAATTCTTCGTCCATGAACTCCTCCTTGCCCCCTGTTCATGGACTGGGCTTGTGTCAAAGCTAGAAGCCCAACACCAAGCCCCTGCACAGCACGAACTCTATGACAAGTACGTACACACAAAATGGCTTCAAAACGGTCGGCTGGTCAGAACGGACTAACAGAAAGCACTGAAAAACAGCAAGGCCTGAGAGAACGAACTGCAAATCAGCAACAAGCAGACAAAAACACACTGAATATCAAATACGGTACTATAAATAGCACGCACTGACAAACAAATGCAAACTGACTACACACACTGAAAAGTAGATACAAAAACCCACAAGCACAAACTGAAGAGCAGTAACAATCTGAAGCACAAGTCTGAAAAGCGCAAATCGTCTCTAACCAAACTTCTACTAACACGCAATAAACATGAGATTAGCAGAAAGCAGAAGGAGCCCAAAGGGTGGCACACATGGTACTGAAGTTCCCTTTTATAGTCCCATAGTACGTGTTGTATGTCACTCGCTCTTGACGATCAGAAATTCCGACAACTTTGTGCGACTATGTGTATGCAAGACAAGTTTGAGCCAACATTCGTCAGAAAAAATCTGATGGATTTTGTTGTTGGAATGTCCGATCGTGTGTACAGGGCATTAGTGTACTATACAAACATAATACTTTCACAAGCACAAAAAACACTCCATAGGAATGCAACATTTCTAAAAATATAATGTAGCAGTATCATTACATATCACACATCACATACATAGTACATCCATTACTGTATCTGCAATACAGTAGGTGCCGCCCATATTGTGTTTCCAGCATGATCCCGTCGCGCTGGTTCCCGGCGACAGGCTTCTCTAACCAGCATGATCCCATTGCGCTGGTTCTCGCGCTGGCTGCAATTGGAAAATGTCACATTGTCCTATAGTAGCGAGCGTGAGAGATAAGCGACAATATCGCCTCTCTAATCAGACCTGCATGCCTTCAGGGGCATACCAGGCCCTTAGGTCTGGTAGGGATTTTAAGGGGAACCCTCCAGGCCAAAAAAACAGCATGGGGGTCCCCCCAAAATCCATACCAGACCCCTATCCAAGCACGCAGCCTGGCCAGTCAGGAAAGGGGGTAGGGACAGACGAGTGCCCCCCCTCCTGAGCCGTACCAGCCCGCATGCCCTCAACATGGGGGGTGGGTGTTTTGGGGGAAGGGGGCTTCCTACGGTCCTCCCACCCCAAAGCACCTTGTCCCCGTGTTGATGAGGACAAGGGCCTCTTCCCGACAACAACAGCCATTGGTTGTCAGGGTCTGCGGGCGAGGGGCTTATCGGAATCCGGGCCCCCAGATCCCGGCCCCCCACCCTATGTGAATGAGTATGAGATACATGGCACCCCTACCCATTCACCTGGGGAAAAAGTGTTAATAAAAAAAAAACACACAACACAGGTTTTCAAAGTAATTTATTAGGCAGCTCCGGGGGTCTTCTTCCAACTCCATTGTGCTCTCCGGTTCTTCTCCACGCTCTCCGGCATCTTCTCCCGCTCTCTGGTTCTTCTTCTGGGATCCTCCGCTATCTTCTTGCATCTCTTTTACTAGTGGAGGAGCCCGGTCTCCTCTGTCCTTCTTCCTTCTTCTCTCTTCTTTCTTCTTCCGATGTTGACACGACACTCTCTCCCACTGTACTGCTGTGTGAGCGCTGCACGATCACTTATATAGGAATGAAGCGTGGTCACCGGGTGATGTCACACAGTGGCCCCACACCTTAACGTCAGGTCCCGGGGCATACGTAGTGTGTTGCGGCTCATAGAGACAGATAGACGCAGAGACAGTGTCTTCATTTCCTTTGAAGCGATTGCAATTACAGTCGTGTATTGTGCCCCCTGCACAGTGTACACCTGAAGCTACCCCAATTGCTGGTGTTGTTCTGGTCCTATACCACAGGCAGCTGCAGCAGTTACAGTCAGTGTATTTTGCCACCTGCACAGTGTACACCTGAAGCTACCCAATTGCTGGTGTTATTCTGGTCCTATACCACAGGCAGCTGCAGCAGTTACAGTCAGTGTATTGTGCCACCTGCACAGTGTACACCTGAAGCTACTCCAATTGCTGGTGTTGTTCTGGTCCTATACCACAGGCAGCTGCAGCAGTTACAGTCAGTGTATTGTGCCCCCTGCACAGTGTACACCTGAAGCTACCCCAATTGCTGGTGTTGTTCTGGTCCTATACCACAGGCAGCTGCAGCAGTTACAGTCAGTGTATTTTGCCACCTGCACAGTGTACACCTGAAGCTACCCCAATTGCTGGTGTTATTCTGGTCCTATACCACAGGCAGCTGCAGCAGTTACGGTCAGTGTATTGTGCCACCTGCACAGTGTACACCTGAAGCTACTTCAATTGCTGGTGTTGTTCTGGTCCTATACCACAGGCAGCTGCAGCAGTTACAGTCAGTGTATTGTGCCCCCTGCACAGAATACACCTGAAGCTACCCCAATTGCTGGTGTTGTTCTGGTCCTATACCACAGGCAGTTGCAGCAGTTACAATCAGTATATTGTGTCCCCTGCACAGTGTACACCTGAAGCTACCCCAATTGCTGGTGTTGTTCTGGTTCTATACCACAGGCAGCTGCAGCTGTTACAGTCAGTGTATTGTGCCCCCTGCACAGAGTACATCTGAAGCTACCCCAATTGCTGGTGTTGTTCTGGTCCTATACCACAGGCAGTTGCAGCAGTTACAGTCAGTATATTGTGTCCCCTGCACAGTGTACACCTGAAGCTACCCCAATTGCTGGTGTTGTTCTGGTTCTATACCACAGGCAGCTGCAGCAGTTACAGTCAGTGTATTGTGCCCCCTGCACAGAGTACACCTGAAGCTACCCCAATTGCTGGTGTTGTTCTGGTCCTATACCACAGGCAGTTGCAGCAGTTACAATCAGTGTATTGTGCCCCCTGCAGAGTGTACACCTGAAGCTACCCCAATTGCTGGTGTTGTTCTGGTCCTGTACCAAAGGCAGCTACAGCAGTTACAGTTGGTGTATTGTGCCACCTGCACAGTGTACACCTGATGGTTACCCAAATTGCTCGTGTTGTGCTGGACCTATACCACAGGCAGCTGTAGCAGTTACAGTCGGTGTATTGTGCCACCTGCACAGTGTACACCGGAAGCTAACCCAATTGCTCGTGTTCTTCAGATTCTATACCACAGGCAGGCAGCTGCAGTAATTACAGTCGGTGTACTGTGTCATCTGCACAGTGTGCACTTAAAGCTACCCCAATTGCTGGTGTTCTGCTGATCCTATACTGTAGGCAGCTGCAGTAATTGCAGTCGGTATACTGTGTCACCTGCTCAGTGTGCACCTAAAGCTACCCCAATTGCTGGTGTTCACATCTCCCCGCAGGCCATTAGTATGTCTGGAAGGCCAACAAGGAGAGGCAGACAGTCATGAGCCAATAAAAGAGGGTAAGCAGGCTCTGTGTCTAGAGGCAACAGTGCTGGTCGTGACCAATGCTCAGGGTACTGGCAAAGCAGCTGCCAATGCGGCTGTTAGGATTTCAGATAGTGAGTCTGACTTGGTGGAAGGAGACCTCTCTTACGACTCTGGTTCAAGTCTCTCTGGAATGGGAAAGAGAGACAGGAGCGCAGCGGGGTAGGAGCGTCCGGCCAGATGCAGCAGCGGATGCTAGGCAGGTAGAGATCTTCAGGTGCAGGAGCTCCCTGTAGCAAGAAGGCAGCTGGTGGAGATTGGCAACAGGCCGTGGTACCAGGACGGATGGATCTCTGGATGAGGAAGCAGCAGGCACAGAAGCAAGCAGGAGCCAGCAGAAGAGTAAGATAATAAGCAGAGGTTCGGCAACAGGTATCAGTCCAAGAAGGGTCAAACAAGCCGGGATCAGAGCAGGAGAGATCAGCAGAGTCAGACGGAGCCGGGTCAGGTATCAGATAGTGTTCAGGCAAATAACAGATAACTTCAGGCACTAGCTGCAGACGAACAGCACAGAACATCAGTAGCTGTGCCTTTAAAAAGGGCAACTGGCGCCAATCGTACTAACACGCACACGTGCGTGCGTGTGCCACGCGCACATACGAACAGCGTGCACCCGCGCGCGTCTGGAGACGTGCGTGCCCACGACGACCCGCAGCACGAAGGCGCGTGCGCGTACGGAGACCTGATCGCACAGAACGGACGGATTCCTGACATTGCCCCCCCACAAGGGGCAACCTCCGGGTGCCCCTAGCGACTCTTTTCTCCGGATGTGCAGCAAAAAAGGCCTGAATTAATCTATTAGCATGTAAATTAGCAGCAGGTTCCCATGAATTATTCTCCGGGCCATAGCCCTTCCACTTAATCAGAAACTGACCTTGTCCTCGTCGTCTTCTGAAGTCCAAGATGGCTTCTACTTCATATTCCTCACTGCCATCAATCAGCACAGGGTCAGGTGGCCTTGTTCCTCTACCGGGGAAGGGATCAGGTACAGCAGGCTTAAGCAGAGCTACATGGAAGACTGGGTGTATTCTCATGGAATCAGGTAAGGACAGTTCATATGACACCTCGTTAATCCTCCTCTTAACTGGAAATGGACCCAGAAATTTGGGTGCCAACTTCTTAGAGGGGCAGGCTAATTTTAAGTTAGAAGAAGACAGCCCTATCTGGTCTCCGACTTGAAGGATCAATTCTCCCCTTCTTCCTCGATCGAAGCTCCTCTTGCTGTCAGCCTGAGCCTTGGTTATGGCCTCCTGCAGGGTCCGGTTATTCCGCTGAAGAAGGGATACTGTGTCCTGCACTGCTGGAACATGGGACTCTGTAAGGATATCGGGAAGAAAAGACAGGTTAAAACCGTAATTAGCAAAGAACGGGGATTGCCCTGTGGTAGCATGGCTGGCATTGTTGTAGGCAAATTCCGCCAGAGGTAACAGGGAAACCCAATCGTCCTGAACAAAGGATGAAAAACATCTAATGTATTGCTCGAGGGTTTGGTTGGTGCGTTCCGTTTGCCCATTGGTCTGCGGGTGGTAGGCGGAGGACAAGGCCAATTCTATTTTCAAAGCTTCACATAGGGCTCTCCAGAAACGAGAGGTGAACTGGACCCCTCTATCAGATACGATGTTGGTGGGTACCCCGTGAAGCCTGATTATCTCCTTGATGAAAATGTGGGCCGTCTCAGTCGCGGAGGGGGTTCCCTTTAAGGGTAGGAAGTGGGCCATCTTAGACAAACGGTCACAAACCACAAAGATGGCTGTACAGTTCTCAGAAGGAGGGAGTTCCACAATAAAATCCATGGTAATCATCCGCCAGGGGCGGTCGGGTGCGGAAAGTGGTTTAAGCAGCCCCCAGGCCCGGTTTCTGGGGACCTTATTCTGGCTACACACGGGGCAAGAATTCACGTATTGCTTGCTCATGCCTGGCCACCAGAAGGAGTGTTGTACAAGCTCCAAAGTCTTGCGGACACCAAAGTGCCCTGCGAGAGGATGATCATGGAGGAGACCCAAGATCTTTATTCTGACGTCTTCAGGAACGAAGATCAGATTGTCCTTCCAAAGCAGCCCTTCTCTGGATGCTAATGAAATTCCTGGGGGACAGGAGGCTGTGGAGGAAGCTCTTTTTAACAGAGACACTAGGTCTGGCTGAACGAGTAAAAAGGTGTTAGCAGGGAGGATGGTATCCGGGGGTGCGGTGTCCTTGAAACTATCAAACATGCGGGAGAGCGCATCCGGCTTCTTTCTTGACCCAGGGCGATAGGTAATGTGAAAGCAGAACCGAGAGAAGAAGAGGGCCCAGCGGGCCTGCCGAGGTTTTAGACATTTAGCGGTACGGAGGTACTCGAGGTTCTTGTGATCCGTGTAGATGAGTACGGGGTGTACCGCCCCCTCAAGTAAGTATCTCCACTCCTCCAAAGCAGACTTAATGGCAAGTAATTCTCGGTCCCCCACATCATAGTTCCTCTCTGCCGGAGAGAGTTTTCGAGAAAAGAACCCCATGGGGTGCATCAGGTCATCTTTACCTAGACGCTGGGAAACCACCGCCCCTACTGCTACCTCAGAGGCATCTACCTCCAGAATATAGGGTCTAGACGGATCCGGGTGGCTGAGGATGGGAGCAGAGGTAAACAAGTCCTTGAGTTTCTTGAAGGCGGCCTGGGCCTCAGGACCCCAATGAAAACACATATTTTGTTTAGTGAGCTGGGTGATGGGAGAGATAATGGCCGAGAACCCCTTAATAAATTTTCTATAAAAATTGGCGAAGCCCACAAAGCGTTGGATTCCCTTTTTGTCGGTGGGGGCTGGCCATTCGAGGACAGCAGCAACCTTTTGCGGGTCCATCCTGATGCCTGCTGGGGAGATTTCAAGGCCGAGAAATTGGATATTCTGTTGTTCAAATTTATATTTTTTGGCTTTAGCGTAAAGTCCGTGTTGCCGGAGCCGAAGCAGTACTCTGCCGAAGTGTCCACGGTGCTGTTCCAGGGACCTGGAGAAAATCAGGATGTCGTCAAGGTATACGATAACGAAAATGTCCAAAAAGTCCCGGAAAACATCGTTAATCAGGTGCTGGAAGGTGGCTGGGGCGTTGCACAACCCGAAAGGCATCACTAGGTACTCGTAGTGCCCAAAGCGAGTTCGGAACGCAGTCTTCCACTCGTCACCTGCTCGTATACGGACCAGGTTATAGGCTCCCCTCAAATCCATCTTGGTGAAGATAGTAGCCGACCTCAGTTTTTGAAAAAGTTCCGGAATCAGGGGTAGGGGATAGCGATTTTTAATTGTGATTTTGTTTAGCTCCCGGTAGTCCACACAAGGTCGGAGGGTCTGGTCTTTTTTAGTAACGAAAAATATTCCAGCACCGGCAGGAGACGTGGAGTGACGGATGAACCCCTTCTTGAGGTTCTCGGAGATATAGACCTTCAAGGCCTCTTGCTCCTTCTCGGATAAAGGGTAGACACGCCCAAACGGAATCTCTGCCCCAGGAAGGAGCTCAATGGGACAATCGTAAGGCCGATGCGGGGGAAGGGAATCAGCTCCCCGTTTACTGAAGACGTCCAGAAACTCGTGGTAAGGCTCGGGGACTGACTGACATAAGTCCAGGTCTGGGTCCAGGCAGAAGAGCGTTCTGGGCTGTACAGAAGCCCCAGGAAGACAGTGGTCCTGGCAGTAGGGGGAGAGGAACCTCACCTCCCCGGAAGACCAGTCAATGGAGGGATTATGTGCCTGCAGCCATGGTATGCCCAGGATCACAGGGAAAAGTGGTGATGAAATGACGTCAAGAGTTAATAGTTCCGTATGTTGGCAGGAGGTGGTGGTTGGTAGTGGAAGGGTCTCCTGGGTGACTCGGCCGGATTTAATTTGGGAACCATCGGCCAGGAAGATGGAAAGTCCATGAGATTTTTTCTGAAGAGGAATGGAGTGTAAGTTGGTGAAGGCAGCGTCAATGAAACAACCGCAGGCCCGGGGTCAAAGATTGCGTTGACGTGGATCGTTCTTTCCTGCAGCTGAAATGAGAGCAGAAGGGCAACATGGAAAGTGTTGGAAGGCAGGGTTACGGAACTGTGAGACACAGAAGAGAGGCACTTACGTGTCTTAACAGGGCAGTTGGCCACGTAATGTCCGGAACCGCCACAATACAAGCACAAGTTCATCTGTCGGCGGCGGGCTCGCTCTTCAGGTGACAGAGTAGGCCGGAGTAATCCGAGCTGCATGGGTTCCTCAGGAGCAAGAGCAACACTGGCAGGCCCCCCTTGAGGGGGAGGAGAGAAGAAAGGTGTGGAAGACGGGGTTCTGGCGGTCATCCAGGCTGGTCTTTGGGGTTGGGAGGAGCGTTCGGCCCTACGCTCGCGAAGTCTCCGATCGATCCGAATGGCCAGGGCAATTAAGTCCTCCAAAGAGTCGGGGGTACCAACACGGGCTAATTCATCCTTAAGGCCCTCAGACAGGCCCAATGCGGAATTGATGTCTTAGGGCCGACTCGTTCCACTGGGTATCTGCGCTCCAGCGTCTAAAGTCCGAGACATAGTCCTCAGCCGTCCTACGGCCCTGCTGGAGCGCAGTTAATGGGGATTCCGCAGTGGCAGCCCGCTGAGGATCATCGTAGAGTTGAGCCATCCCCTCGAAGAAAGTAGAGAGAGTCTGGGTAAGGGGATTGTCATTCTCCAGAAGGTGATGGGCCCAGGACTGAGGTTCTCCTTGCAGAAGGGAGATAACGAACCCCACTTTAGTTGCCTCCAGAGAGAAGGTCCTGGGCTGGAGAGCAAAATATAACTGGCAGGCGTTGCGAAAGGCCCGGAATTTAGAGTGGTCCCCTTCAAACCTCTCCGGAATGGGAACCCTAGGTTCAGGTGGAAGCATCATGACGGCCGAATGGGTGGCTGGCTGAACAGGAGGAGGCTGAGGTGCGGTGACTGATGAACCGGGAGTAGAGAGGTGCTGAACACGCTCCTCCAACCTGGTGTAACCATCCTGAAGGGACTTCACGGCCTGGGTGAGAGCTGCAAGGTGCGAGCAGATCTCCTTCATGGCGGAGACCCCTTCCGCAGACTCGCAGTCATGGCTGTTCGTACTGTTAGGATTTCAGATAGTGAGTCTGACTTGGTGGAAGGAGACCTCTCTTACGACTCTGGTTCAAGTCTCTCTGGAATGGGAACAGAGAGACAGGAGCGCAGCGGGGTAGGAGCGTCCGGCCAGATGCAGCAGCGGATGCTAGGCAGGTAGAGATCTTCAGGTGCAGGAGCTCCCTGAAGCAAGAAGGCAGCTGGTGGAGATTGGCAACAGGCCGTGGTACCAGGACGGATGGATCTCTGGATGAGGAAGCAGCAGGCACAGAAGCAAGCAGGAGCCAGCAGAAGAGTAAGATAACAAGCAGAGGTTCGGCAACAGGTATCAGTCCAAGAAGGGTCAAACAAGCCGGGATCGGAGCAGGAGAGATCAGCAGAGTCAGACGGAGCCGGGTCAGGTATCAGATAGGGTTCAGGCAAATAACAGATAACTTCAGGCACTAGCTGCAGACGAACAGCACAGAACATCAGTAGCTGTGCCTTTAAAAAGGGCCACTGGCGCCAATCGTACTAACGCACACACGTGCGTGCGTGTGCCGCGCGCACATACGAACGGCGTGCACCCGCGCGCGTCTGGAGACGCGCGTGCCCACGACGACCCGCGGCACGAACGCGCGTGCGCGTACGGAGACCTGATCGCACAGAACGGACGGATTCCTGACAGCGGCCTCTTCCCTCGTCTCAATGGCATCAGTCACTCCTTCCCTAGACCCACCATGTCCTCCTGAGGAGTCCCCCGAACTGTTTGAGTACAGTGTTAGGTACATGCTCCAGGAGGATGCCCAGCGTTTTGAAGGCTCTGATGATGATACCCAGCTAGATGATACCCAGCTGTATTGAGAAAATATGCAGGTAGAATTTACTGAATGTAACCTCTCTACTAGGGATGAGCTTGGTGTTCGAGTCAAACGCATTTTCGACTCAAACACCGGCTGTTCGTCCATTCGGCGTAGCCAGGACTCTGTGGGCCGTTCGTGCCAAATTCATGTGGTGCTCACGGCCCACAATGCACTGCGCCATCGCAGTGTATTGCTGGCTCATGATTGGCCAAGCATGCACTGTGACCCCGCATGCTTGGCCAATCACAGCGCTGGAAGCGAGGAGAGCCATAATTGGCCACAGGCAGGATGCCTGTGGCCAATTATAGCTCAGGGTGTTTAGTACACGCCCCACAATATATAAGGCCGCCAGCACGGCGCCTAGAGGCGATTCAGTTCGCATTGTGCGCTATATAAGTATTTCATTCATTCATTCATTCACGGCGGCCTTGTGTAGTGTTCCGGCGTCCGCAGGAGTTAGTGGGTGTTGTGTGCCTCCAGCGCAGTATACACCTGTATCTACTATTTATTGCTGTTCTCTAATAGAGCCATCTGCAGGAGTTAGTGGGTGTTGTGTACCTCCAGCGCAGTATATACCTTTATCTACCCTTTATTGCTGTTTTTCTCTAATAGAGCCATCTGCAGGAGTTAATGGGTGTTGTGTGCCTTCAGCACAGCACAATATGCACCTGTATCTGCCCTTTATTGCTGGAGTTCTTGAATACTGCCATCTGCAGGAGTTAGTGGGTGTTGTGTGCCTCCAGCACAGCACAATATACACCTGTATCTACCCTTTATTGCTGTTCTCTAATAGAGCCATCTGCAGGAGTTAGTGGGTGTTGTGTGCCTCCAGCGCAGTATTCACCTGTATCTATCCTTTATTGCTGGTGTTCTATCATACAGGCATCTGCAGGAGTTAGTGGGTGTTGTGTGCCTCCAGCACAAGATACACTACCCAATTGCTGGTTTCCCCATCTCCCTGCAGGCCATTACTATGTCTGGAAGGCCAACAAGGAGAGGCAGACAGTCACAAGCCAGTAAAAGGGGCAAGCAGGCTCTGTGTCTAGAGACAACAGTGCTGGTCATGGACGTGGTGCATCGTCATCAGCACGTGGCCATGGGACACTCTTGTCCTTATTTTCGGCAGCTGGACGTGCTGAGTCGCATAATGCCGTAGACTTGGTAGAGTGGATGACCAAGCCCTCTTTATCCTCCTCATCCTCTCTCACCCAGGCTCAGGATACTAGCAAAACAGCTGCAAACGCATCCTCTTCCCTCATCTCAGTGTCATCATCAGTCACTCCTTCCCTAGACCCACCATGTCCTCCTGAGGAGTCCCCCGAACTGTTTGAGCACAGTGTTGGGTACATGCTCCAGGAGGATGACCAGTGTTTTAAAGGCTCTGATGATGATACTCAGCTAGAGGAAGGCAGTAGCATGAGCGCAGAGAGAGGGGATGCTAAAGAAGGACAGCAATCTGGCAGTCATGTTCCACCAGCTGCAGCATACTGCCAGGTTTGCTCCAGTGATGAAGAGGGAGGGGATGATGAGGTCACTGACTCCCTGTGGGTGCCTGATAGGAGAGAGGAGGAGGAGGAGGCACATCTCCAACGAGGCAGGATGCCCTCCATGGGCCAGCTTAAGGGCAGCACCCTGACTGAATCACACCGCAGAGCTTCGCCTGTGCAGGGCACTGCCTCTGTGTGTTATTCCAAAAGTTCTTTGGTGTGGGCCTTTTTTGAGAGGAGTGCATCAGATCGCACCGCTGCTATTTGCAACATATGTCTCAAGCGTATCTCACGTGGCCAAAACATCAGCAGCTTGGGCACCACATGCTTGATCACACATATGTTGACCTTGCATGCAGTTCGTTGGCAAGTGTACCTTAAAGATACACCAAAGAACAAAGTGGACCTCTCCTTGCTCCTCATCAGCTGGGATCTCCAACTCCACTATACCTTCAGTCCTCTCTTAAAACTGCACTGAGAGGAATGAAGGTGTAGAATTAGGTGTGTCACAGCCAAGTACTTGTGGGCAATCTGCTAGCGGTACACCGATGTCCGATTGTAGCAGGCAAATTTCCCTGTCCCAGCTCCTGGACCGTCAAAAGAAGTTCACTCCCATCGATCCACATGCCCAGCGGTTGAATGCTAGCTTGGCTAAATTGCTAGCACTTCAACTGCTGCCTTTTCAGTTGGTAGACTCGGCCACCTTCCGTGAGTTTGTGCAATGTGCGGTTCCTCAGTGGCAGGTCACCAAATGCCACTGTTTCTCACGAAAGGCGATTCCGGCTCTCTACCGGCATGTGGAAGGCAATGTCCTTGCCTTGCTGGACAGGGCAGTCAGCGGTAAGGTGCATATTACCGCTGACTCATGGTCCAGCAGGTATGGACAGGGAAGTTACCTATCTTTCACAGCACATTGGGTGACTCTTCTGGCAGCTGGGAAGGGTGCAGGACAAGGTGCAGTAGAGTTGGAGATTATTCCGCCACCACGCCTCCAAAATGCTACTACTGGTTGTGACACACCTCTCTCCTCCACCCCTCCTCTCCTTCTTCCTGCATGGCCTCTTTCTGTGATTTGTCCTTGGAACCAGCGGTGCTCCGTAGGCGTTCAAGGGGCTACGCAAGTACGCAGGAAAAAAGATGCCATGCCGTGCTTGCGCTGGTGTGCTTGGGGGACAGGAGCCACACTGGGACAGATATTCTGTCAGCTCTGCAGGGGCAGGCTGAGAGGTGGTTGACACCACACCAGCTTAAGACAGGAATGGTGGTTTGCGACAAAGACACCAACCTCCTCTCCGCCCTCCGACAGGGACAACTGACCCATGTGCCCTGTCTGGCTCACGTCCTTAACTTGGTGGTGCAGCGGTTCTTGGGCAGGTACCCGGGCTTACAGGATGTCCTAAGGCAGGCCAGAAAAATCTGTGTGCATTTCCACCGGTCATATAATGCCAGTGCTCGGCTGGCTGAGCTCCAAAAGGAATTGAACCTGTCCAAGAACCACTTTATCTGTGACATGCCTACCAGGTGGAACTCAACGTTGGCCATGCTGCAGCGGCTGCACATGCAGCAGAGGGCCATCAATGAGTACCTGTGTGACTACGGCACCAGGACAGGGTTAGGGGAGCTTGGTTTTTTCCCCCACGCCAGTGGGCCATGATCAGGGATGCATGCACTGTCCTGTCACCATTTCAGGAGGCCACGAGGATGGTGAGCAGTGACAGTGCATGAATCAGTGACACTCTACCTCTTGTTCACCTGTTGGAGCACACGCTGCATGGAATAATGGACAGGGCACTTGAGGCAGAACAGAGGCAGGAAGAGGAGGATTTCCTTGCCTCTCAAGGTCCCTTTTATCCAGATAGTGTTCCTGCTGGCCCGCCAATCACACAGGAAGAGGACGAGGAGGATTGTGTCAGCATGGAGGTGGAGCCTGGCATTCAGCATCAGCAGCAGTCTTTTAGGGATGATTTACAGTCCCAAGAAACCAGTGGACTTGTACGTGCCTGGGAGGAGGTGGCTGCGGATCATGTTGTCCTTAGTGACCCAGAGGACTCCAGACTGAATGCCTCAGCTAACCTATGCTGCATGGCCTCCCTGATCCTGCAAAGCCTGCAGAAGGATCCTCATATTCTTCGGATCAAGGAGAGGGATCATTACTGGCTGGCAACTCTCCTTGATCCACGGTACAAGGGTAAGGTTTGTGGACCTTATCTTGCCATCGCAGGGGGAGCAGAGAATGAGACATCTTCGGGAGGCCTTGCAGAATGATCTGTGCAACGCATTCCCAGAGACTGGGAGGTTCCTGGTCCTGGACAACATGTTTGCTGAGGCTCGGTCAGTCACAGAAGGACCGATACGTTCAGACAATTTTTTAGTCCACAGCCCCAAAGTATGATCTGTTCCAGCAACCATCGCCAGTGTCTGATTTACATGGTGCAGGAATACCTAGGGGCAAGATCAGACTTGGACACCTTTCCCACTGAAAATCCTCTGGGTTACTGGGTCTTGAGGATGGATCACTGGCCAGAGCTTGCACAGTATGCAATTGAGCTACTGGCCTGTCCTGCATCCAGCGTTCTTTCAGAACGCACATTCAGTGCTGCTGGAGGCTTTGTAACCGATCACAGGGTGCGCCTGTCCACCAACTCAGTTGATCGACTGACCTTCATAAAGATGAATCAGTCTTGAATCACCAGCAGCTACCAAGCACCTGAAGCTGATGTAACCAAATAATTTTCTTTGAAATGTCACATCCCTTCAAGACTGCCTATGCTGATGCTGAGTGACTATACTGTTATGCTGACTGACTATCCTCTTCCTCCTCAATGAGCCTGCTGATAGCTTGGAAGAATATTTTTGGTTCTGGGCGCCGCCACCAGTGGCTAAGGCCCAATTTTTCAGCCCCTGTTTAACAGGGGCGTGTAATTACAATTTTGATGCAATACTTTGCAGCAGGTCTCATTCCTGCGCTCCAGCTAGAGTATCTGTGAGGGGTTGCAGTGTCGTGGCACCAGCACCAGTGCCTAAGGCCCAATTTTTCAGCCCCTGTTTAACAGGGGCGTGTAATTACAATTTTTGATGCATTACTTTGCAGCAGGGCTAATTTCTGCTCTCCAACTAGAGTTTCTGTGAGGTGTTGCAGTGTTGTGGCACCAGTGCCTAAGGCCAAATTTTTCAGCCCCCGTTTAACAGGTGCATGTAATTACAATTCGTGATATAATATTTCACAGCAGGGCCCATTCCAGCACCCACCGAGAGTAACTGTGAGGACTTACAGTGTTGTGGCACCAGCACCACCACCACCAAAGGCTTAATTTTTCTACCACTGTTTAACAATGGCATGTAATTACAATTCTTGATATAATAGTTCACAGCAGGGCACTCCAGCGCCCACCAAGAGTCACTTTTAGGGCCTACAGTGTTAACTTGTGGCAACACCAACACCTTAGGCCCAAATTTCTGCAGAGCATATAGGGCAGGCCCCCACTTTCAAACATCCAACTTACAAACGTCTCCTACTTGCAAACGGAAGGAGACAACAGGAAGTGAGATGAAATCTACCCCTAGGAAGGGTAATTCTCTCCTGTAAGAGTTGATATGGGAAAACGTGTCTCCCCTTTCCACTGATGCTTTATCCCAATCCTTGTTTTACTAAAAAACCCAAATTTTCAAAAAACATTGGTCATTGGGACAGAAAGTGAGGTGAAATCTTCTGAAGAGGTGCACAGATGGAAAAAAAAAACATGTTATAGGGGTGATAACCCTTCCCTGTGTTTTCCATAAAGCTTAAAAATAGATTTTTTGACCGGAGCTACACTTTAAAAATGTACCAGTTTAAAATTGCAAACAGATTCTATCTAACAACAAACCTACACAGTCCCTGTCTTGTTTGCACCGCCTGTATACTGCTGTTCTGAGTATATAGGGCCTGGGGGCCCCATGCCTTTCCTTTTTTTTATTTGGGTACGGGGTTCCCCTTAATATCCGTACAAGACCCAAAGGGGCTAGTAATGGTCAGGGGGGCTACCCATGCCATTTTTCTCAATGATTTTCATCCATTTTGCCGGAATGACTTTTTTTTTCCGTTAGAAATGTCATTTTGTAAAAGGGGGAGTGGCCGGATGTGTAAGGTGCGGAGGGCGTGTGCGGAGATGTGAATGAGGTTCTGACCGGCTCTCTCCCTGTGTCTCCGATGCTCGGCATACAGTGGCTGGGAAGACGGAGCGGCTGAGCGGCTGAGTGGAGCGGTGACTGGCGGGACGCGGGTAAAGCGAGGAGACAGTGGAGAATCCGGAACTCGCCGAGGGGAGCCGAGGCATTCCGAAATTCACCGGAAGTGGCCGAGCCCCGCCGAAGCACGCCGATGTAAGGACACGCTGTACGGGAGACACCCGCGGGATGCGTTACGGTCGGGTACTGTCTTGGGGGACACGTTGAGAGCGGTGAGAGGAGTTGTGAAAGGCTGTGGTGTGGAGGAGATCTCAAAATCTCAAAAGCCCTGAGGTATGTGAAGGGGGGCTGGGGGGACTGGATGGAGGCAGAGGAGCCAGAATAATTAATAGCAACGAAAAGGGATATCTGTCCCCTCTATTCCAGACCCCAGACCCAGCTGCTCAGTGGTAAGAAGAGTTGCATGTGTATATACTAGCGTTGTGTATTAAGGGAGACTCCAACTCACATATTAGGCGGATTGATATCTCACCACCTCCAAGTACCCCAAGCTGGTTAATAACGGACAATCCGATCTGAGAATCATAAAGTACAAGGTCTGTGTGAATGTTTGAACTGTTGAGGTTTTTCTTTTTTTTTTCTCCTTGAAATCGCATAAGCGAGGTATACCCTGTTCACAAAGATATCGGTACTGAGCTACGTTTTTAATGAGGGAAAAATGACTGATTTTGGCTGGATGCATACCTAGTTAGCCAACCCAGCATACGGGGTTTTCTTGTCCCCCCCTCCTCCATTATAGTCTCCCCCCCCCCCTCCCTCTTGCCCTGGCTCCCTTTGAGGTGTTAAGGAAACATTCACCTTATCTTCCTAAGGTTCTTTGGACCATAATATTAGTTTTTTTTTCTTTCTCTACTATCACTGTAACTGTGCTGCCTTACTGATTAAAGCCTCCACCTTAGTAGTGACTTTGGTAGTAATCCTGAATAAAAGATGTCAAGGCGCCGAGGAGAGGAACATGTGCTAGTGGAGAATGAAGGGACACAACATCTTCGCTCCTTAAAAGAAAAGAACTCACAAGTAGCACAAGCAGCTGCAGCAAAATTAGAGCGATACACTCGCACACAAGGTCAGTCTCCAATAAAGGGAGAGCAATCGATACTATTGGGCCAACCTACACAAGCGAAGCCGCAACAGGGGGGCTCAGTGGATAGGAAAAGCCAGGGTCAACCCTCAGCATTAAATACTACTAGTGTACCAGGCCTAAAGAATGCAAGTAAACGTCAAGGGGCAACCCATGGCGATACGGAAATCATTGCTAAGAGTAATCCCCCCGTCGAGGAGGACCCAACCTTAAGAGAGGTTCTTCAAGCCATTAACGTATGCAAAACGTCATTGGGAGAGTTATGTGGTCAGTTTAAGAGTATGAAGGAGGAGCTGTCATTGATCAGATAGGACATGCAAAAAGCAGCAGAAAGAACAGCACTGCTAGAAACAAGGATAAGTCAAAGCGGGATTTCTTATGTTTCATTTTTTGTTATTGAGCATCTTTTTTGGAGCACGGGGAGAGAGTTGAGAATGGTTTAAATGAAGTATGAAACATTGATAGAAGGGGAGACAGGGTTAAAGGTTGTGGTAATTTTTGTCACTTGTTTATTATCACTTTTGGTTTTTGTATCCTCCTCGGTGGAGGAAGAAGGTTATAAGAGTGGGGAAGGGGAGGAAGGGAAGGATGGTAGGGAGGAGCGTGAGAAGGCCATGTGTACCCCCCTGGGGGAGTGCCTAGATAGGTGGAGGATTGGGGGGGGGTGGGGTGGGAGGGGATTGTCAGGAAGGGGCGGGAAGGGAGAGAGGGAGGATTGGATCAAGTAATTTTCGAGTTAGGGGGTTATAAGAAGTTGAAGGTTGAACACTGTATAGCGGGTGCACAAACAGTAGTTAATTCAGAAGTTAATATTATAAAGATGATACACTTGTGGGGATTTCGTAATTTAGGAGGTTGGGGACGGAGCACGTATAGTGTATTTTCACCCTTTTGTTTACCTTATTGTTTTTTTATGTTGAATAATGCAGGATAAAATACTTAACGTTGCCTCCTGGAATATAAGAGGCCTGGGGAGCCCAATTAAACAAGCGGCGGTCTTCTCGATGTTGGAGAGGCATGGGATCGGACTGGCTTGTCTGCAGGAGACACATTTAACAAAATCAACCATACCCCAACTTAAAAATAGGAGGTACCAAAATCAGTATCATTCCACTTATACATCTTACTCGAGAGGAGTGAGCGTGATGATAGGAACGGGTGTGAGGTTCTCCTGCAGACAGACCAGTATTGATGAACTCGGTCGTTATGTTTTTTTATATGGTAGTTTGGAGGATAAACCTTATGTTTTAGTGGGTGTCTATGTACCGCCCCCGTTTAAGATGGAGGTGGTGTACAGACTTATGGACTTCTTGGTGAACAAGGAGGAGGTTCCAGTTATAATGCTGGGGGACTTTAATGAAGTGCTCGACAGATGGACTGATAGATTCCCCATTAAACGCCAATTGGGAGAGACAGGGTCAACAAGATTGAGTCACTTCCTGAGGGAAGTGGGACTGTTAGACATGTGGAGAGTGAGGAATGTGAACGTTAAGCAATACTCTTGTTTTTCAAGTTCGCACTCGACACTCTCCAGAATAGATTTGGCCCTGGGTAACAAGGAAGCGCTGCAAGATGTAAGGAATATAGAGTATTTGCCTAGAGGGATATCGGATCACTCATTATTGAAAATAGCATTGAGTATAGGGGAAAAAAAAAGATTAATAGCGGGGGGCTGGAGAATTAGTCCATTCTGGCTGGAATTATTGACGGACGTAGAAGAAATTCCAATAAGAATAAAAGAGTTCTTAGTATTTAATATAGATACGGCCCCAGCTAATATAACATGGGGCACACTAAAAGCGTATGTCAGAGGTATTTTGATCCATCAGGTAGCTAAAATTAAACAGAAAAATAGGAGTTGGGAGGAAAATATTAGGAAGGAAGTAATAGAGGCAGAGGAGAACTATGTTAAAGAGCCCACTTATGAAAAGAAAGGGATATGGTTGAATAAACAGCAGGGGTATAGATCATTAATTATAAAAAGGGAAGAAAATAAGCGGTTATTTCAGAAGCAACGTTATTTTGGAGAAGGAGAGAGTGTGGGTAGGATGTTGGCTCAGTTAGTAAAAACTAACTCCCCCCCATCTATAATTCCAGTGATTAAGTCTACGAACGGGACAGTCCTCACAAATGGGAAGGAGATTGTAGAAACATTTAGGGCCTTTTATGAGGACCTATATAGAACCCGAGGTCAGAGAAATTAAGAAGATATGGGTGCTTTTCTGGAGAAAGTGAAACTCCCAACCCTCACACAAGAGGAGAGGGAGGAGTTGGAAGCCCCTTTAACCTTGAGTGAGATACAGCAGGCGGTGTTAGGTATGGCCAATCAAAAATCTCCAGGACCAGATGGCCTCCCGGTGGAGATATATAAAAAATATAGTGAAATCTTACTTCCAGAATTACTTAGGACTTTAAAGGGGGCAAAATTAGAGGGGAGACTACCTGCATCTATGAGGGAGGCGACCATTATTGTGATACCTAAGGAAGGGAAAGATCCCCAAGAGGTAGCCTCGTATAGGCCGATATCACTCTTATGCTCGGACGCTAAAATTTTAGCTAAGGCACTGTCAAATAGGTTAAATAAGGTAATTAAGAGGCTTATACATATAGATCAGACAGGCTTCATTGCAGGGCGATCAACCAGTATGAACATAAGAAGGGCATTTTTAAACATTCAGGCCCCTCCGGTGGGTGTGGGTTCGAGGGCCATCCTGTCCTTGGACATGACAAAGGCCTTTCACAGTTTAGAATGGGAGTACTTGTGGCGTATCCTGGAGGGGTGTGGGTTTGGTCCCACATTCATCGGATGGATTAAAATGATGTATAGTGCCCCCAATGCGAGAGTAAGGATAAATAAAGAACAATCTGAAAGGATAGAAATGGGCAGAGGGACAAGGCAGGGGTGCCCACTTTCCCCAATGCTCTTTGCTATCGCAATGGAGCCATTAGCGATTGCTATTAGATCAGAACCGGGGATATTAGGGTTTCAAATGGAAGAGGGCAGGGAGGAAAGGATCACATTATATGCGGACGATGTTCTCCTATTTTTAGGGGACACTGGTCAATCTCTGGTAAGGGCAATTAAATTAGTGGAAAACTTTGGAGGATTTTCGGGCTTAATAATAAATTGGGGAAAGTCAGAGCTTCTTCAATTAGATAATCCAGGCGTGGGAATCGCAACGGGGATACCGCGGTTAGAGGTGGTAGAGGTAATGAAATACCTCGGCATATATTTAACAGCTGACCTAGAGCAGTATGTTGATAAAAACTTGGTCCCGTTAATGGGTAAATTTAAGCGAAGCTGTGATGCCTGGAGTCGACTCCCACTGTCAATAGCGGGCAGATGCAGTCTGATAAAGATGATATGGCTGCCACAATTGTTATATGTCCTGCACAATGCCCCAGTGTGGATAGGGAAAAAGTGGTTTAAAAAATTTGAGACCCTATTCCGGAAGTTAATCTGGAAGGGGGGACAGGCGAGAATTCGACTCCAGGCATTACAGCAGCCAACAGACAGGGGGGGATTAGCGGTGCCTAGCCCCAGGAATTATTATTTAGCAGCTCAGCTGCAACACCTGGTGGGTTGTGATCAGGAGGGGGAGGTTAACCCAAATGGCAGTGCAATGCTGATAGGAGCCCCACATAAAACCGTGGTGGAGGTACTAGAGGCAAGTTCTTTTCACCGTAAGGACCCCATAACAAACATGGTAAGCAAAGTATGGAGAACGGTAAAAAAGATGCTGGGATGTAAAGGATGGTCAGAATACACCCCATTATGGGATAATATGTATTTGCAAGAAGTACTGTCAATTGGGAAAATCAGTACCTGGGAGAAGAAGGGTATAATTAGGTTAAGTCAAATATATGATGGTAGAACTTTGAAAACATTTATGGACTTTAAAAGGGAATTTGATGTACCGCAAAAAACATTTTACCGATATTTGCAGCTTCGGCACGCCCTGACAGCGCAGTTTGGCCCACAGATACCTGAATGGGATAAGATATCCCTACCCCAGGAGATAATGAAAATAGATAAACCCCAGGGAGCAAAATCCGCCCTTTATGAATTACTATGTAAGACCCCTGAAATAGAATCAGGCCTAGTTAAGCAAAAGAAGAAGTGGGAGGAGGATATAGGTGAAATCACAGAGGAACAGTGGAAGAGAATATTGGAACTAGGACCATGGGTATCGGTCTCCCCGTCACAGAAAGTATCACATTTAATGCTGATATACAGGGCCTATTTCACTCCTAAAGCCAGACCCCCGAAGTCGGGAGAAGAGGCCGGCGGCGAGGAAGAAAGCCGGACTCCTCCGCTAGCAAAAGAGCTACAAGAAGATAGCGGAGGAGTCCGGTGAGAAGACCCCCGAAGACGGAAGACCCCCGGAGCTGTGCAATAAAATATTTTAACCCTGTGTTGTGTTTTTTTTTGTACTTTTTTTCACAGGTGAATGGGTAGGGGTACATTGTACCCCATACTCATTCACATAGGGTGGGGGGCCGGTATCCGGGGGCCCCCTTATTAAAGGGGGCTACCGGATTCCGATAAGCCCCCCGCCCGCAGACCCCGACAACCAACGGCCAGGGTTGTCGGGAAGAGGCCCTTGTCCTCATCAACATGGGGACAAGGTGCTTTGGGGTGGGGGGGCCGCGCGCCCCCCTTCCCCGAGGCACCCCTCATGTTGAGGGCACGCGGCCTGGTACGGCTCAGGAGGGGGGGCGCTCGCTCGTCCCCCCTTTCCTGGCCGGCCGGGTAGCGTGCTCGGACAAGGGTCTGTTGTGGACTTGGGGGGGACCCCCACGCCGATTTTTTTTCGGCGTTGGGGTTTCCTGTTAAGTCCATACCAGGCGGCGGGGCCAGCGACGTCTCCTTCGCGGGCCCCGCCTACCTGGTGACCCGCTCGAAATGAGCGGACTTTTCTCCGGGCGGGAAAAGTCCGCTCATTTCAAAAGTACGGCGGACTGGCATACACACGGGCGGATTGTCCGCCGAAATGCGAGTCCAGCGGACAGTATTTCCAACATTCCGAAATACTTAGTCCGCCAGACTGCATGCTGAAAAAGTCCGCTGAAGCCCACACACGAGCGGACTGTCCGCTGAAATGTGTTTCGGCGGACTAAGTAGGCCAGACAGTCCGCCCGTGTGTACGCGGCTTAAGAGACTGCTACTATTTGGAAGGAGGATGGACGCCGACTGCCCTAGATGCCGAGGATATGGGGATCTTATACACATGATGTGGAGGTGCCCAAAGCTTTTTCGATATTGGGAAGGAATAGTAGAAATCATAAATAAAACCTTTGGGACTAAGCTGGATCTAAACCCCAAAACCTGTATTTTAGGATATAGGAAAATAACGGGAGAACAAAAAAACACTACGTTGGCAGTTATACGGTGTTTATTTCAGGCGCGGAAATTGATCGTGCAGAAATGGCAGTCTGAGAGAGCGCCTCTTTTGAGTGAATGGACCCAAGTTATTAATGATTTAATTTGGAAAGAGAAGACTACATACATACGTAGAGGAAACCTTAGAAGGTTTGAGAAAATATGGAGGCCATGGTTGAATGAAATAGGGTACCCATCTGATCAATAAAAAAATGGATGAAGAATAGGGTAATTTAAAAACTACGGAGGGTAAGATTGGAAGCTTGTGTTAAACCTGGAGGGGGGGGGGGGGGAAGGGTTGGGGGGGGGGGAGGGGAGGAGGGAGGAATAAAAAAAAAAAATGCTGGTTAAATGAAAACAGAAAATGCTGAAACTACCCAACAAAAGAAATATCTTTGTTACTGTTTGGCATATAACCTGTTTTTATTTTATGAAACTTTTATCTTTTTCTTTTTTGTATGAAGTAAAATAAATAAAAAGAACTTAAGTATTAAAAAAAAAAAAAAATGCATATGATGGTTCAGCAGCCCAGCCAATTTCACACAAGTGGTGACAATAAACTGGTTAGTAATATGGGGCATCCGTGCCACGGCTGCTGCTGAAATCAGTACAAATTGCTGGCTGTCCTCTGATGCAAAAAAAAAAAAAAAAAAAAAGAAAGAAATGTAATTTTGTGCAAGAACTGTTCTAAACAGGGGAAACACGTGCCACTTCACATGCATACTATAGACAACCCCCAGGCACCATGTTTAAAGGAATATTTCACTTTTTGTTTTTCACTTTAAGCGTCATTAAAATCAGTGTTCCCTGAAAAAACAGCCATTTTTAAAAGTTTTTTTTGCATTGATACATGTCCCCTGGGGCAGGAGCCAGGTCCCCAAATCCTTTTTAGGACAACAATTTGTATATTAGCCTTTAAAATTAGTACTTTTGATTTCGAATGTTTGAGTCCCATAGACTTTAATGGGGTTCTAAAGTTCGCACAAATTTTTGGTCCGTTCACAGGTTCTGGTGCGAACCGAACCCGGAGGTGAACGGCTTATCCCTAAATGCAAGCAATATAAGCACCTGGAATTATCTTTTATATACCATAATAATTATATTTTTTTAAACAAAGAGTGCAAACATTCAAATAGATATAGCACCCTGGAAATTTACTTGCCTGGAATAGTTATCCTGGTTGATTGTTAGAGATTTGTTGATTTCTCCCTAAGTCTGGCCTTGTTGCACTTTTCTCTTCTACCACTAGGTGGCCGGGTACTTGGTGGTACTAGATACGAGAAGGGAAACACAAGGTCAAGTTATGGGTATATGGGGTATCTCAGCCAATGGGCAGGGGTTTTCTTGAATCCCTTGGCCTGCTGGAAGAGCCTATATATTTGGGTTGAGTCACGTGGTCAGGGTTCTGTGCCACCTAGAGAGCTGTCTGGTTGGACATGCGTTGTATTGCCCATACTGCTAGGCCAGAGATTGGACCCATACGAGGCACATCTGGCTGCTTGGCTGTCTACAACTTGCAGTCCAACCAAAAGTGGCGGTTCTGCTGGCCGGAGAATCTGTCGGAGGTAGAAGGGAAGCTGTTGCCACTTAGGGACCAACCACCTTGTTAAGGAGCAGTATTCTCACCAACCGGGGATGGTGAAGAATCAGGAAACTTCAATGGGTATCAAGCCAGAGACCCAGCCAGCGGAGGTGACACTTGCAGAGCAGCCTTTTGTGTCAAACCAGGGAGTGAGAAGGCCAGTGGGGCGACAATTGAGAAGTATCTTGAGTGCCAAGCTAGGGACCCAGCAGAGAAGTGGGGGTGATGACTGAGGAAGATAATACCGTGAAGATTGGAGGAGCTCAAGGGATTCAGTGACAGTGAATCAGCGGGTCTAGTGAGAGACTGGGAGCTCAGTGGGCTGAAGAACTACAAGGAGTGATTTTGTGGAAGCGAAAGGAACGGTTACGATTTGTGTTAGCAACTGTTAAAGACTGTTGCCATAGGAGACAGCGCTCCTACACATGCAAATGTGGCGTCTTGCTGGATGCCTTTCACTGCATTGCTCTCCTCCTATCGAAGTCTTGGAGTCTGCCAATTGAACTTACAACTACCTAAGGGTGACCTGGCCCTAACCTTCTTTCCCCCAAAAATTGTGTTAATAGAAATAAACTCTCTTTTGCATTCAAGAAGTGTCTGGTGCCCAGTGACTTCAGTCATCTTGCACCCACCATGCCTCACACAACCCACTATACACATGTCAGCTATCTCTGCCCTGGAGGTTCTTATTAAACCAAAGGAGGCCTGGGACCTTGCTACATACAAATAACAGGTCATTATGCTTTCTTTGAATAGATAATGTGTCTAATAATAATTGGTCTTTAGGAAGGTAACTTCCAAGTAATACAGTCTAGGATCGTATATTTTCATTCCTTCTTCTTTGTTAGACACCCATATATCCCCATTTCAGTGAGTAAATTCATGGTTTATAGAAACCATAATGATACTGCAACAATTAGGAAATGTGAAATATTTTGAGTATAAAAAGGGACATACAGTATATAATTAAAGGGTCATGGGGAGGAGGTGGGGTGAAAAATGAAGGGAAAAAAAAGTGAAAGAAAGAGAAAATGTTTTGGTACTTGTTGATGAATTAGAATCCAATTTTAGTTCCTTAGAGCCTTTAGGGGGTATAGCAAGTTCTTTTCCATAGTGTTCTCTGTGATTTTTACCTCCAAGCATGTAAGCACCTGGACCTGACCTGGTGTCAGCCTCCTGTAATCCCCTCTACAGCAGAGCTTAGGCTAGGACAGTTAAAAGCAGTACAAGTAGTCATCTATTTTATCTGCAAACAAATATAGATAGAAAGGGTAACTAACAGAGAGATGAGATAAGCAGCCTACCATTACCAGTTATACCCTGTACAGACTTTCAGATAACAAAACCATGGATTTTTATTCGAAGGATGTTGGCTCCAACTTGTCTTGCATACACACGGTCACAAAAATGTTGGCCAAAAATTCCAAACGTGATAACGCGGAGACATACAACACGTACGATGAGCCAAGAAAAGGGAAGTTCAATAGCCAGTGCGGCTCCTTCTGCTTGATTCCAAGGATGCATGAACTTTTCTGCGTGGGACTTGTGTACACACGATTGGAACTTCCGACAACAAGGTTTTATTGGCGGAAAAACCTGCTAGCCAATATTCGTTGGCAGAAAGTCCACCAACAAATGTTTCGATGGAGCATACACACAGTCGGACTTTCAGCCAACAAGCTCACAATTCAACATTTGTTGTTGGAAAATCCGATCGTGTGTATCGGCATTAGTGTTACTATAATGCCGCAGAGAAAAAGCAGGTCCCCTGCTCTGCCAGACAGGGCTGTACCATGTGGCAAAGCTGTGTATATTTCATACAAAATGGACAGATATACAAAGCCTTTGTGTTTCAATACATGGCTGCAGTTGTGTCTGTCACACCGCTGCTTCATAAATCAGCCTCTTAGTCCAAAATGCTTCAGTGTTTCAAAGTTTGCTTTCAGCTGAAAGCATTAAAATCAGCCCCAAATCAGCGGTAGATTAACCATAATGTTCCACTATTGAAAAAAGCACCAAGTATACTAGCGACTCTACATAAATGTATATATATAATGTAGATTCTTGTTTAGATAGATAACTATCAATTGACTGCATTGATCTCTTAAGTAAATTCTTAACGAAACAATTTTTATCTTTACTCATTACATTTAATGTTTTCTGATCATCTTTAACCACTTCCCTACCCGCCCATAGACATATGACATCCTTGGCTTATTGGGGTGTGTGCGCGTCGCCAGATGCTAGCTCGTGCGTCCGCCGCGTCCCAGAGGAGCCGATGCCTGTGCTTGGCGGCCGCGATGGCCACTGGGCACTCGTGATCGCTCGTTACAGAGCAGGACCATGGATCTGTGTGTGTAAACACACAGATCCATGTCCCGTAAGGGGAGAGGAGACTGATCGTGTGTTCCTTGTAAATAGGGACATGGATCGGTCTCCTCCCCAAGTCAGTCCCCTCCCCCCACAGTTAGAATCACTCCCTAGGTAACACATTTAACTCCTTGATCGCCCCTAGTGTTAACTCCTTACCTGCCAGTGACATTTATACAGTAATCAGTGCATTTTTATAGCACTGATCACTGTGTAAATGTGAATGGTCCCAAAATAGTGTCAAAAGTGTCTGATATGTCCGCCGCAATGTCAAAGTCACAATAAAAATCACAGCTCACTGCCATTACTAGTAAAAAAAATAATAATAATAAAAATGCCATAAAACTATAACCTATTTTGTAGGCACTATAACTTTTGCGCAAACCAATCAATATACCCTTATTGCAATTTCTTTACCAAAAATATGTAGAAGAATATATATCCGCCTAAACTGAGAAAAAAATTGTTTTTGTTTCTTTAAAAATTGGATATTTATTCTAACAAAAAGTAAAAAATATTGTGTTTTTTTCAAAATTGTCGCTCTTCTTTTGTTTATAGTGCAACAACAAAAAAAATGCTGGGGTGATCAAATACCACCTAAAGAAAGCTCTGTTTGTGGAGAAAAAAAATTCATATGGGTACAGTGTTGCATGACCGCGCAATTGTCATTCAAACTTATACAGGGCTGAAAACTGAAAATTGGCCTGGGCAGGAAGGGGGTGAAAATGCCCTGTAATGAAGTGGTTAATAAAATACATGAACAAGAAAAACTTTCTTTTTTTCTTTTCAGAAAGGGGCATCATTTACATTTCTGGCTTGTACTTAGACCATATAAACACAAGGTGGCGCTAAAGTTCCTATGCAAAAAGTGGTGGATGAATACTATTACTTGCAAAGTATGGACCACATACTGCAAATGTAATAAACAAGGTAAATTAATAAAAATTGTACTGATAAAAGTCATACACAGTTTGCAACATTATACACACATGATGTTATACCATCATGTGCATGTGCTTATGAAGAAAATTGTTAAGGACAAAGTATTTGCAGCCACAAGGAAAATATATTCTAAAAAAAAAAAGTGACTAGAGTGTGATTTAAACACCTTATATGTATAACCAGTAGTGTTGCACTTCTGAAAGCTAATCCTCACTGACGACATATCACATTTCCGCATTTCAAAGTTGTATTATTTAAATTATCGCCTTAGGGCAAAGCTGAGTTGCAGAAATGGCAAAAACAGAGTCAGTTTGTCTAAATAAAGCTATAGCGGAAAAGTAGACTCGAAAAACTTGCACCACATTCAGAGAGCGAAGGGAGACCTCCTTGCAAAGGCAAAAAGCAAAACACAGAGGATGTAGGACAATATAAAGGTAGATGGCTGGTAAGAAGGATTTAGGCTGGCCATACATGGAGCGAATTTCTTTCCTGCAGTTTGCAGGAAAGAAATTCAGGAAAGGAGGGCGCCGGGGGGCATCTGTACTGAGGGGTTAGGATGAGAAAATGGTATGTATTGAGAGATAAGACTGGAAGGGGGTCTGCAGCCAACCCAACTCCATAACCTCTTACCCTTTTCCCATGAAAGGAGAACACACCATTTTAGAGTAAATTATTGGCCATAGCAGCCCATTTATTAACAACTCAGTTAAAATTAACATCATAATAAACAGCATCTGTTACGCCTCAAGTGGACGTGTTGGTCTTTGCAGGACACCCCCCCTCCAGAATTAACATAATGATCATCACCATGCACTGCGGTATCTTTAACTGAAAATAGGCCTCCAGCTGACATGCTAGCTCAGAGACAACCAAACCACTGACCGCAGTGCACCCTTAATCCAATATTAGCTGGAATACCAACGGGCCCATACCACCGATGGGTCACGCATTCACCTTATCTGGGGGTTTCTTCCTTCACCCGCAAAGAGCAACATCCTCCAACTGCCATTACATCCTAGAAAGAAACAGGCTTCTGTGAAAGAAAAAACAGGTTAGGATATACAACCCAAATACCTACTATCTCTTTAAGCTGTCTCCTCCGTCTCACACTGACACTGGGGAGGGACCTCCTTTTCATTACTTCCCCCAGGCTCCTCCCTTTTCTCCACTCAGGTACACTTTTACAAACGCTGTCCCTTTCCACTGTTCACCCAGTCATGTAAGCCCTATGTTTATTTTGTTTGGGCATTACTCCAGGCTTCTCTTGACTATAGTATAACAGATGCTATGTACCCATTGTTTTACCCAACCAACCCAACTCCATAACCTCTTACCCTTTTTCCCATTAAAGGAAACCACAGTATTTTGGAGTAAATTATTGGCCGTAGCAGCCCCTTTATTAACAACTCAATTAAAATTAATATCATAATAAACCATATCTGTTACACCTCAAATGGTTGCGTTGGTCTTTGCAGGACATCCCCCCAGAATTAACATAATGATCATCATCATGCACTGCGGTACCTTTAACTGAAAATAGGCCTCCAGCTGACATGCTAGCTTGGAGACAACCAAACCACTAACCGCAGTGCACCCTTTCACCAAATTCCAGCTAAACCAACGTTAGCTGGAATACCACCAACGGGCCCATACCACCGATGGGTCTCTCATTCACCTTATCTGGGGGTTTCTTCCTTCACCCGCAAAGATCAACACCTGCCACAGCAAACAAGGGTAAAACCTTACCCTTGAGCGCACCTCCACACACTCAATGCTCTCTGTATGCCATCCTGTAATCCCAACGCCCACATGTCTATAGCCACAGCATTAAGGTGCACTCCATCTCCTCAAAGGTAACACCAGGTGTCCTCTTCCAGCTCAAGATGTCTGATAGCCAGCCCCCCATTCCTAGCCACAAACATGCTGACATCCCTAGTAACCTTTTTCCTTGCTTTATTAACCTGCTCCACTTATCTCACCAACCTCCAGGTGGTCCGGGCAAACATGTCCGACCACACTGTCAGCATCCCAGGAAAGGCAGTGCAGGGACGCAGAAAGTCAAACTTGATGTCCTGCGTAATATCCATCTTGAACCTGGGGGCTAAATAATTACCCCCCACATGTAATACTAGAATGTCCAGAGGCCTGTCCAACCATGCAAAACAATGCATTTCCAGAACAATCCTTCTCCAGAGCATCCCTGGTACCCCCAACCACCGAATACAAGCCTCCCATCTGGAAATGCCCAACTGTCTGCCCTATGGCCTCACTTCAGCCTGGGCATCATCTTGCACCCCAACATACATATGAGTGGCCCATTATCCAGACCAAAACCTGCGTTCCACCTGCAATAGAAGAAAATCAAAACACCCACATAACAGTAAATCAATACCCTAAACACACAGTCCCATGCTGACATCCACCCATGTCACCACTACCCTCTATATTGGCAACAGATCAGGCCAAACATATGACCTAAACCTCTTCGACTCCCACCAAAAAACGCCAGAGCGAATGCGGTCCTGAACAGCCCCACTTCATAGCGTGATGAACAAGTGTCAAGAAACTGCGCAAAGAGCCTGCCCAGGAGCTCAAATTACACCGGCCACCTATTGTCCTTGTGCTGACGGGATCTGTGATACCCCTTCATTGCCTGTTTAACCCAGAAATCCTTTGTAAAATCCTAATCTCCATTCAATTTAAACCATCAATTTAAAATGCGAGACCCACAGACTTCTTACCCAATCATGACACTGACACCCCTTCCTCCAAATTACGGGATACAAAATGTATCACCAGTAACCTGAGATCCCGTGTCCCTTCTGCATCCCCAACCTGTTTTAACAGCAAACTCCATTCGGTCCACACTCTATTGTAGGCAGCCCACGTCGCCTCACTCAATGACCGTCTGATCCAGCCAGAGACGTTTCCAAGGCAATCATCCACAGCCCCAAGGGACAAGGGACCCTGTGCATCTCTTTTGCAGGTGCCAACTCCCGGAACTTGTCCCACTGAAAGCGAGACAAGGCGTTAGCTATGACGTTCTTCACTTCCGGTAGGTGCACAGCATAGACAAAAACATTCAACTGCATACACCTCAACATCAAATGTTGTAGCAACTACACCACCGGCAGAGATGCCGCTGACACCTTGTTGATAACCTGCACCACCCCAGATTGAACCTATGGAAACGCACCTTCAGATTCCTGAAGGATTCTCCCCATAACTCCACTGCCAGCACCACCGGAAATAACTCCAGCAGAACCATGTTCTTCACCTCCGCCATCTTCCATGAATCCGGCCAAGGACCAACACTCCACTTCCCCTGGAAAAAGGCCCCAAAACCCATGGATCTACGGCACAGCGGTGCCTGTCTTCGGGCAAATATCTCCTAAACCGTATAGATTTAGGAGATATTTCTTGGACCTAGAGGTAAGCCTTAATTTAGGCTTACCTGTAGGTCAAAGTGTGTTGTAAGGGTTTACAACCACTTTAACGTATAACATTTCTCTACACTCTACATAGAAATTTTTTATGAAATATGGCACACGTGCATTAGGGATTTCTCTAAAAGTCCTCTTTTATTCAAATTCGACATACTTCTAGTCCTGTGTATAGTCCATTTAGGATACTATCGCTGCATGACACTTTATGATTGCTTCAATGTCTAATTCACAGTTGAAATCATCTGAAGAATTCCTTCTTGTTCATATGACCTCACCCTCAGGTACCCATTTGATAGTGTGCAAGGGAAAATAGCTCATTGCCAACAAAAGGGGACTTGCACTGCACTCTTTACATATAATAGAAGGCACCAGATGACCAGACACTGGCTCCCCACAGAGGGTCAAACAGAAAAAAATCTATACTTGGCCAATTACCATTTAGTAAATTGTAGATTAAAGGGGACTTCAATACTAGTTGCCTGTATTTTTTAAGTTGTCGACCCAGAATAAGAAAGTAACAGTGAAGTCACAACTTTTGATTTGCCTATTTCTTCCACGTCAGGCTTAAAAAATGAATAAAGCTATTGGATCAGTATGATGGGCAGACAATTATCAGTAGAGAGTAGGGATGAGCCGAACATCCCCTGGTTCGGTTCGCACCAGAACTTTTGAACGGTCCGAAAATTTGTGCGAACTTTAGAACCCCATCGAAGTCTATGGGACTCGAACGTTCGACATAAAAAGTTCTAATTTTAATGGCTAATATGCAAGATATTGTCCTAAAAAGAGTTTGGGGACCTGGCTCCTGCCCCAGGGGACATGGGTCAATGGCAATTTTTTTTTTTTAAATCGCCGTTTTTTCAGGAGCACTGATTTTAACCACTTTCAGACTGAACCATTTTGCTGGCTTAAGACCAGAGGACTTTTTGTGATTCGACACTGCGTCGCTTTAACTGACAATTGCTCGCCCGTGCAACGTGGGCTCCCAAAAAAAAATTGACGTCCTTTTTTCCCACAAATAGAGCTTTCTTTTGGTGGTATTTGATCACCCATGCGTTTTTTATTTTTTGCACTATAAACAAAAATAGAGCGACAATTTTGAAAAAAAGCATTATTTTTTACTTTTTGTTATAATAAATATCCCCCAAAAGTATATAAAAAAAACATTTTTTCCCTCAGTTTAGACTGATATGTATTCTTGTACATATTTTTGGTAAAAAAAATCACAATTAGTGATTATTGATTGGTTTGCGCAAAAGTTATAGCGTTTACAAATTAGGGGATAGTTTTTGTAATTTTTATTGTGACTGCGACATTATGGCGGACACATCGGACATTTTTGACACATTTTTGGGACCTTTGTCATTTATACAGCAATCAGTGCTATACAAATGCATTGATTCCTGTGGAAATGACACTGGCAGTGAAGGGGTTAACCAGGGGGTGGCAGTGTAGGGGTTACGTGTTCCTAGGGGCATGTTACTAACTGTGGGGGGCCGGGCTTTGTGTTAGTGAACACTGATCTCTGCTCCAATCATATGGAGCAGAGATCAGCGTCACTTGTTGCTAGGCAGAACGGGGAGATGCTGTTTACAACGGCATCTCTACGTTCAGCCACCCCGTGAGACGATCGCGGGTATCCCCGCGGCGATCGAGTCCACGGGACCCGCGACCGGACTCACGGGGGTCCTGACCGGCACGCGATGGCAGGGCGGCATACAAAAATGGACGTACCTGTACACCAATATGCCTGCTCGTGCCATTCTGCCGACGTACATCGCCCGTGCCGGTCGGGAACTGGTTAATGACGATTAAAGTGAAAAAAAGTGAAATATTCCTTTAAATATCGTGCCTGGGGGGTGTCTATAGTATGCCTGTGAAGTGGCACGTGTTTCCCATGTTTAGAACAGTCCCTGCACAAAATGACATTTAACGGAAAAAAGTCATTTAAAACTGCTTGCGGTTTTAATATAATATCTGGGGTCGGCAATATGTATGAAAATCATTGAGAAAAATGCAAAGCATTGCATCAAAAATTGTTAAACAGGGGCTGAAAAATGGGCCTATACACTGCAACCTCTACCATATACTCTAGTTGGAGTGCAGGAATGAGCCCTGCTGCAAAGCATTGCATTAAAATTTTTAATTACACGCCCCTGTTGAACAGGAGCTGAAAAATTGGGCCTTATGCACTGGTGCTGGTGCCACGACACTGCAACCTCTCCCATATACTCTATTTGGAGTGCAGGAATGAGCCCTGTTGCAAAGCATTGCATCAAATTTTTTTATTACACGCCCCTGTTAAACAGGGGCTGAAAAATTGGGCTGGTGGCATCACCCAGAACCAAAAATGTTCTTCCAAGATATCAGCGGGATCATTGAGGAGGAAGAATATAGTCAGTCAACATAACAGGACAGTCACTCAGCATCAGCATAGGCAGTCTTGAAGGGATGTGACATTTCTAAAACAATTATTCGGTTACAACAGCTTCAGGTGCTTGGTAGCTGGTGGTGATCCAAGACTGATTCATCTTTATGAAGATCAGTCGATCAACTGAGTCGGTGGACAGGCGCACCCTGTGATCGGTTACAAAGCCACCAGCAGTACTGAAGGTGCGTTCCGAAAGAACACTGGATGCAGGACAGGCCAGTAGCTCAATTGCATACTGTGCAAGCTCTGGCCAGTGATCCATCATCAAGACCCAGTAAGACAGAGGATTTTCCGTGGGAAAAGTGTCCAAGTCTGACCTTGCCCCTAGGTATTCCGGCACCATGTAAATCAGACGCTGGCGATGGTTGCTGGAACCGATCATACCTTGGGGCTGCAGACTAAAAAATTGTCTGAACGCATCAGTCAGACGGCCACCTTCTCCACCGCTCCTTCTGACTGAAGCCTCAGCAAAACGTTGTCCAGGACCAGGAGTTTGTAACCTCCTAGTCTCTGGGAGCGCGTTGCACAGACCTTTCTGCAAGGCCTCCCGGAGATTTCTCATCCTCTGCTCCCTCTACAATGGCAAGATAAGGTCCGCAACCTTACCCTTGTATCGTGGATCAAGGAGAGTGGCCAGCCAGTAATGGTCCCTCTCCTTGACCCGAAGAATACGAGGATTCTTCCGCAGACTTTGCAGGATCAGGGAGGCCATGCAGCGTAGGTTAGCTGAGGCATTCGGTCCGGAATCCTCTGGGTCACTAAGGACAACATGATCCGCAGCCACCTCCTCCCAGCCACGTACAAGTCCACGGGTTTCTTGGGACTGTAAATCATCCCTACAAGACTGCTCCTGCTGATGCTGAGTGCCAGGCTCCATGTCCATGCTGACACAATCCTCATCCTCCTCCTCGTCCTCTTCCTGTGTGATGGGTGGGACAGCAGGAACACTGTCTGGATAAAAGGGGCCTTGAGAGGCAAGGAAGTCTTCCTCTTCCTGCCTCTGTTCTGCCTCAAGTGCCCTGTCCATTATTCCACGCAGCGTATGCTCCAACAGGTGGACAAGAGGTACCGTGTCACTGGTGCATGCACTGTCACTGCTCACCATCCTTGTGGCCTCCTCAAACGGTGACAAGACAGTGCATGCATCCCTGATCATGTAAGACTGGAGTGGTGAGAAAAAACCGAGCTCCCCTGACCCTGTCCTGGTGCCGTAGTCACACAGGTACTCATTGATGGCCCTCTGCTGCGTGTGCAGCCGCTGCAGTATGGCCAATGTTGAGTTCCACCTGGTGGGCATGTCACATATAAGGCTGTTCTTAGGCAGGTTCAACTCCTTTTGGAGCTCAGCCAGCCGAGCACTGGCATTAAATGATCGTCAGAAATGCACACAGACTTTCTTGGCCTGCTTCAGGACATCCTGTAAGCCCAGGTACCTGCCCAAGAACCGCTGCACCACCAGGTTAAGGACATGAGCCACACAGGGCACATTGGTCAGTTGTACCTGTCGGAGGGCGGGGAGGAGGTTGGTGCCATTGTCGCAAACCACCATTCCTGGCTTAAGCTGGCGTGGAGTCAACCACCTCTCGGCCTGCCCCTGCAGAGCTGACAAAATATCTTCCCCAGTGTGGCTCCTGTCCCCCAAACAAACCAGCGCAAGCACGGCATGGCATCTTCTTGCATAGCCCCTTGAACGCCTATGGAGCACCGCTGATTCTGAGGACAGAGCACTGGAACAGGCCATGAAGGAAGAAGAAGAGGAGGGGGTGAAGGAGAGAGGTGTGTCACAACCAGTAGTAGCATTTTGAAGGCATGGTGGGGAAACAACCTCCAACACTATTGCACCTTGTCCTGCATCCTTCCAAACTGCCAGAAGAGTGACCCAATGGGCCGTGAAAGATAGGTAACATCCCTGTCCATGCCTGCTGGGCCATGAGTCAGCGGTAATATGCACCTTACCACTGACCGCCCTGTCCAGCGAGGCAAGGACATTCCACATGCTGGTAGAGAGCAGGAATTGCCTTCCGTGAGAAAAAATTGTGTTTGGGCACCTGCCACTGAGGAACCGCACATTGCACAAACTCGCGGAAGGGGGCCGAGTCTACCAACTCAAAAGGCAGCAGTTGAAGTGCTAGCAATTTAGCCAAGCTAGCATTCAACCGCTGGGCATGTGGATGGCTGAGAGTGAACTTCTTTCGACGGTCCAGCAGCTGGGGCAGGGAAATTTGCCTGCTACAATCAGACGTGGGTGTACTGCTAGCAGAGTGCCCGCAAGCACTTGGCTGTGACACACCTAATTCTACACCTTCATTCCTCTCAGTGCAGGTTTCAGAGAGGATTGAAGGTCTAGTGGGGTTGGAGATCCCAGCTGATGAGGAGCAAGGAGAGGTCCGCTTTGTTCTTTGGTGTGGGTCTTTAAGGTATGCTTGCCAACGAGCTGCATGGCAGGTCAACATATGTACGGTCAAGCATGTGGTGCCCAAGCAGCTAATGTTTTGGCCAGGCGAGATACGCTTGAGACATATGTTGCAAATAGCAGTGGTGCGATCTGATGCACTCCTCTCAAAAAAGGCCCACACCAAAGAACTTTTGGAATAACGCGCAGAGGCAGCGCCCTGCACAGGCGGAGCTCTGCGGTGTGATTCAGTCGGTGTGCTGCCCCTAAGCTGGCCCCCCGAGGGCATCCTGCCTCGTTGGAGATGTGCCTTCTCCTCCTCTCTCCTATCAGGCACCCACGTGGAGTCAGTGACCTCATCATCCCCTCCCTCTTCATCACTGGAGCAAACCTGGCAGTATGCTGCAGCTGGTGGAACATGACTGCCAGATTGCTGTCCTTCTTTAGCATCCCCTCTCTCTGCGCTCATGCTACTTCCTTCCTCTAGCTGAGTATCATCATCAGAGCCATTAAAACACTGGGCATCCTCCTGGAGCATGTACCCAACACTGTGCTCAAACAGTTCGGGGGACACCTCAGGAGGACATGGTGGGTCTAGGGAAGGAGTGACTGATGATGACATTGAGATGAGGGAAGAGGATTCGTTGGCAGCTGTTTTGCTAGTATCCTGAGCTTGGGTGAGAGAGGATAAGGAGGATGAAGAGGGCTTGGTCATCCACTCTACCAAGTCTTCGGCATGATGCGACTCAGCACGTCCAGCTGCCGAAAATAAGGACAAGAGTGTCCCATGGCCACGTGCTGATGACGATGCACCGCGTCCACGACCAGCACTGTTGTCTCTAGACACAGAGCCTGCTTGCCCCTTTTATTGGCTCGTGACTGTCTGCCTCTCCTTGTTGGCCTTCCAGACATAGTAATGGCCTGCAGGGAGATGGGAAAACCAGCAATTGGGTAGTGTATATTGTGCTGGAGGCACACAACACCCACTAACTCCTGCAAATGCCTGTATAATAGAACACCAGCAATAAAGGGTAGATACAGGTGTATATTGTGCTGTGCTGGAGGCACACAACACCCACTAACTCCTGCAGATGGCTCTATTAGAGAAAAACAGCAATAAAGGGTAGATAAAGGTGTATACTGCGCTGGAGGCACACAACACCCACTAACTCCTGCAGATGGCTGTATTAGAGAACAACAGCAATAAAGGGTAGATACAGGTGTATACTGCGCTGGAGGCACACAACACCCACTAACTCCTGCAGATGGCTGTATTAGAGAACTCCAGCAATAAAGGGTAGATACAGGTGTATATTGTGCTGTGCTGGAGGCACACAACACCCACTAACTCCTGCAGATGGCTCTATTAGAGAAAAACAGCAATAAAGGGTAGATAAAGGTGTATACTGCGCTGGAGGCACACAACACCCACTAACTCCTGCAGATGGCTCTATTAGAGAACAACAGCAATAAAGGGTAGATACAGGTGTATACTGCGCTGGAGGCACACAAGCCCACTAACTCCTGCGGACACTGGAACACTACACAAGGTCGCCCTGCTGGCGGCCTTATATATTGTGGGGCGTGTACTAAACACCCTGAGCTATAATTGGCCACAGGCATCCTGCCTGTGGCCAATTATGGCTCTCCCTGCTGCCGGCGCTGTGATTGGCCAAGCATGCGGGGTCACAGTGCATGCTTGGCCAATCATGAGCCAGCAATACACTGCAATGGCGCAGTGCATTGTGGGCCGTGAACACCACATGAATTTGGCACGAACGGCCCACAGAGTTCTGTCTTCGCCGAACGGGCAAACAGCCGGTGTTCGAGTCGAACATGCGTTCGACTCGAACACCAAGCTCATCCCTAGTAGAGAGGTTACAGTCAGTAAATTCTACCTGCATATTTTCTCAATACAGGATTCCTTTTGGCCAGCTCACATAACCAACAAACTGCTCATCACAAGATTATTCAGAGAATTTAGTACTGCTGTGTGAACATATTGTTTTTTTTAATTAGCTATGAGCATGAGATCAAACCCTCTAACTCAGTAATTGCCACACTGCAAATGGTAAATAATTAGTGGTAAAATGGTTCCCATCTGCTGCCATATTGCAGGAAAAATTAATAATAATTGAGCTCCTGATGTTTAAATACAAAATATTGGCCTTTATTGCGTAGGCCAGTGTACCTGCTGGGTAGCAAGCTGTGCCCTAAAAGAGTTTCAAATATGGAAAATTGCCAAAATATATAACAAATTACATTATGATCACAATTGAGTTTTAAAAATCAGCAGGGTTTTGCAGTTTTATTGTGTGTACACCTGATGCCACCAAAATAAATTGACCATATAGGACACAGGAAGGTTTGAGGAGGAGGCAGAGACGGCTTTATAAACTAAACTTTTCGATCTTTTCTGTTATCATTTTGATACTAAAAATCATCCCTCGTTGCCTTTTTTGGAAGAGCAGTATTTAGACAATATGCTGCCAAAGTAACTGATGATGCCCATTTTCAGAAGTTCTGTTCCTTGATAAGAGAAAGAAGGGAGGAATCGTGTCTCTTATGCTGCGTACACACGACCGGACTTTCCAGCAGAAAAGGTCTGACGATCTTCCCGACTGACTTTTGACCGAGTTACGATGGACTTCCGAACTAACGGACTTGCCCACACACGAACGGACTAAAGTCCGTTCGAAAGTCTGTTAGTTTTGAATGAGATGACGTACGACGGGACTAGAAAAGGAAGTTCAATAGCCAGTAGCCAATAGCTGCCCTTGCGTCATATTTGGTCCATCGGAGCAGCATACAGACGAACGGTTTTCCCGATAGGAATTGAGTCCGTCGGACAGATTAGAAACATGTTCTATTTCTAGGTCCGTCTGAATTTTTTAAATAAAAACAATCGGATTATCCCACACATGATCGGAATATCCAACGGAATGATTTCGTTGGACCCATTCTGCCGGAAAGTCCGGCCGTGTGTACGCAGCATTAGGTGTAAGCTCAGGCAAAACTTTATATTTTTCTTTTTAGATAGAGTAGGGAAGAATTATAACAGCTGTCAGGTTTTTCCTGCTATCCAGGGCTCTATTAGAGTGATAAAGTAACATAATTATCATTTATTTTACCATGCATTTTATCATATATTTAAATGAGTTTTATGATGTTTAAATAGCATTACTAGGTGCTTCTATATGTAGTGCTACCCCCAGAGGATCCGCTGATTTTTTTTCTTATTTCTCTGCATACTTGACGATGACACAACTCGCTCACCCAGCACTTACCAACACACCTTGTGATAGTTTAAAGAATTTATTAGGCCAAGCATAACCTAAAAAATTTGAAGAATTGCAAGTATATTTGTACAAACAAAAAATAAGACAATAACATTTCTGCGAGAGATATGGTTAAACCCAAATCTAGTATTCTGATTCATAGTAATTAACAGAACTGAACGGAATTTGCCTAGCAAAAGTATATAAAGACAGCCCTAACTTGCTACAACAATTCCAGTTTTATCTCACTAGTCAGTGATTGATGGGGAAAAAAAAAGTTGTCCAGCAAAGTTGGGACCCTTGAAGAAAGCACAACAGTTCCCATCAGACAACGGATTAACTACTATGATGTTAGTCTCTTATATGTCCCAGGGAACACTCTTCTGGGTCTCCAGACACTTGCTCTGATTCAGTAAAAGCCAAGTTAAATACATACACGGATAGAAGTTGTTGCTAGCTCTCTCTTTAAATCCTGCTGAGACAATCCCTCCTTTACTTCCTTACAAGTGGTAGGAGTGCTCTTCAGTACAGTGTTTGTAATCCAAACGGTCACTGGATTGTTCCCATTAGAAGTCAGTTGTCCTGATGATCAGGGCTCTGCTGAAAGTCCAGTAAGTGAAACATCAATTCCCAGTGTGGGCTTTCAATATCTAGGACCCCTTACATGTAGCATTGCACAGAGCATGATGGCAGCAGCAGTTATGATCAGCACTCTTCTTCTGGGCGACACAGCATCAAACAGCTCCAGTAAACTCTAGCCACACACTTCTGTTCCCCCTTTACTGCAATTTTGTGGTGCTCTCTCTCAGCTGCAGACCCCTTCTCCTTGCTTTGTTGCATCAGCTAAACACCTCCATGGCTGCCACCTGCACTGGAGACATTCCATCAGTGGCGGCTGGTGAAGTTTTTGGATGGGGGGGCGCTAGACCCCGCCCATCATGACCCGTCCATCATTTTGGCCCCTCCCACTTCTCATAAACCACGCCCCTTATGTAATCTGAAAAAAAAAATTGGTGTGGGTTCCCCCTCTGAGAGCATACCAGGCCCTTAGGTCTGGTATGGATTCCAAGGGGAACCCCCTACGCCGAAAAAACGGCGTGGGGGTCCCCCCCAGATCCACACCATACCCTTATCCGAGCACGCTACCCAGCCGGCCAGGAAAGGGGGTGGGGACGAGCGGGCCCCCCCCCTCCTGAGCCATACCAGGCCGCGTGCCCTCAACATGGGGGGGTGCCTTGGGGGAGGGGGGGGCGTGCAGAAATTTGGCGTGGAGTTCCCCCTTCAGAGCTCATTCTCTGATTGGCCACAGCAAAAGTCGCCTGGCCTGGGGAAACCTTTCTGGCTGTGAAAGCTTTTTTTCCATTCATTCAGCTAAATGCATGAACATTCTCAACAAAGTATAAACTAGAAAGCCTTTATGCGGTGACTCACCTCCTGCCTGACTGTCTTGCAGCTCCGCTCAGGCTGAGGAACAGAGCTGCCGACGTCACTTCCGGGTTTCGTGAAGCAGCCGAAAGCCGGAAGTGACCTGCCTGTCTAAGATTGACAATGCTCCCGCCCGTAGAATCACAGTGATTTTACGGGCGGAAGCTAGTCGGCGTTCTGCAGTGCGCCGCAAGGCGGGTTTTTAACCCGCAAATGAAGCGCCATGGATGCAATCTTGTGATTGCATCGACGTGGCGCTTCTCATAGTGCACTGTGACCGGCGCCGCAGTACACTATGTTAAATTGTTAAATGACATTTTTTTTTTTTAAATGTCTTAAAGGGCCCGTTTTTTTTATTTATTTTTTTTTAACTTTTTTTTTTTTTTACACCTAGGGAGAGGGGGGGCGGCGCCCGGGCGCCCCCTATGGGCGGGCCGCCACTGCATTCCATAGACAAGCAAAGTGGTCTCTTTAAAGAATGCTGCTTCACTTCTGAATAATGAATATTCAGTTTAACCCTGTACACACTGTGGAGGAAGTTCCACAGCAGTTATCAGCTACAGTCTAGGTTAAATATGCTAATGTTAGCTTCTTTATGTAATACAAGGTTCACTAGCTAGAATGAATTTTCAGATTATTAGAACAAGTTGTAGACCTCTGTAATCTTGGAATGTCCTGCGCAACATGGAGACTATTATACCTTGTACACACGGTCAGACATTCCGACAACAAAATACATCTAATTTTTTAGATGGATTTTGTGCCAAACTTGTCTTGCATACACACGGTCAGACAAAGTTGATGGAAAATCTGATCGTTCGGAGTGAGGTGACATTCGTTACGTATGACGGGACTACATAGAGGCTAGTAGCCAATAGAGTTGGTCTCGTAATTTAATCTGAGCATGTGTGGCACATTGTCCGTCGGAATTCTCTACAAACGATTGGAAAAAGTCTGATCGGATTTTGTTGTCGGAAAATTTTAGATCCAGCTCTCAAATTTTTTCAGTCGGGATTTCCGACGGAAAAAGTCTGATAGAGCCCACACATGATTGGATTTTCCGACAACATAATCCGATCTGACCTTTTCTGTCAGAAAATCCGACTGTGTGTACAGGGCATTAAACTTTTTGTTCTACGGTGGGGTATTTGGGAGCCTAGAGGTCAGTCAAGTTGATAATGTGTCCTGAGATATCAGAAATTGGTGTGGCTTCTAATTGATGGGCTGCTTGTGCAAATTCCTAAGTGTGTGTTATTTAATATGCAAAACTTTTATGTTTGGAAGGGTCCTACATGGCAACTATCCAGAATTGGAGCATAAAAAATGTTGCTTTTGGTCAAGAGACCAGATATGTGAAAACTGTTGCCATTCCTAGGGGTCTCCAATTAGAACCTGTTGCCATTTTCAGGGGTCTCCATTTTTTGGGTTCTTAATAGAGATCACTCTTTGCTTACTCTCATTGTAACAAAGGTTCCATCAGACTATGAGAAGAAATCTGCAACATGTCCAAAGACATGCTGGTAGGTTAATTGGCTGCTGTCCAAAATTGACCCTAGTATACATATGTGAGTTGGGGACCTTAAATTGTGGGCTCCTTGAGGGTAGGGGCCGAGTGTAGTGACCGATGTGAGTGTGTGATGTATGTGGACAATGTACAGGGATAGGGACAATTGTAGACATGCACCCACACTCATTCAGGTTGAACTGGATGGACTGGTGTCTTTATTCAACCTTACTATGTAACTATGTAAGGTACACAAACAGCAATAAAAAGCAGACTTAAGGTTTATAGCCTTCCCCCCTATTCTTCTAAGACAAAATCAGGGGAAATCTCTTAAACGCAGCCAGGGATAGTGATGAAATCTAACATGGATTTTAATCCCACCTCCAACCCCCCGCCCCCATCCAAAATTTAGGGGAAAAAAAGAACTTGTATATACGCTTCAAATTAAAGTGAGTCTTTTGACTCCCTTAAACATCCTCTACACCCCTTACTGCCTCCGTTAATTTACTTAATCCGGTTGCTAGAAGAGTGAAATAAATTAAGAAACACAACATGTGTATATTCTGTGGTTTGATGCTGAAATAGAATAACATTAACAGTGTGTATTTTTTTAAACATTACTGCTTATTACTGTAATGTAATGGCAACCTTTAGTGCCTCATGGTTTCTATTTTTGATTCCTTGAATAAATAATTTGAAGTATAACTTTAGCTTTGAGAATAAAATAAAAACAAAAAGCCCAACATTGTTAAACTAACAACTAACTTTGGTTAAATGATACAGTGCATTATCCTATCCACTTCTTGTGAGCTGTTGCTGGCTTGAAGTACATCATTACACGGGTCTGTGCTTACAGGAGAATGCTGCAGAGAACTGAGCAGAATTCAGGACCACCTACAAAGAGAAATGTAGGAGAAAGCCTGCCTTCTGATTTTGCAATGTAATGTTGTATGTGTCACAGGGGTAATATCAAGCCTTCCATTTGGGTGCAAGAGAACTTGAGACCTTGTGTGGTGCACAAGGCTGGGGCACAGGCTAATACTGCAGAGCAATGTCAGGCTGAGGGCATTTTTTGGCCTTTAGGAGGATCCCCTTGTGTGTTACACCTTCCTCCACACAGAAAATAAGTTTTTGACATGTAAAAAAAGTTTCAGAAAGGGCTTTGTCTTCAAGTGGTTAGAAGAGTGGGTGATGTGTGACATAAGCTTCTAAATGTTGTGCATAAAATGCCAGGATGGTTTAAAACCCCCCAAATGACCCAATTTTGGAAAGTAGACACCCCAAGCTATTTGCCGAGAGATGTCGAGTCCATGGAATATTTTATATTTTGACACAAGTTGCGGGAAAAAGACACATTTTTTTCACAAAGTTGTCACTAAATGATATATTGCTCAAACATGGCAAAATACATTCTGTTGCTTCTCCTGAGTACAGGGATACCACATCTGTGAGACTTTTTGTGAGCCTAGCCACGTATATGTGACCCCGAAAACCAAGCACCACCTTCAGGCTTTCTAAGGGTGTAAATTTTTGATTTCACTCCTCACTGTCTATCACAGTTTTGGATGCCATGGAATGCCCAGATGGCACAACCCCCCCCCCCTCCAAATTACCCTATTTTGGAAGGTAGACACCCCAAGCTATTTGCTGAGAGGTATGGTGAGTATTTTGCAGACCTCGCTTTTTGTTACAAAGTTTTGAAAATTTTAAAAAGAAAAATAAATACATTTTTCTTTTCTTTCTTCATTTTCAAAAACAAATGAGAGCTACAAAATACTCACCATGCCTCACAACAAATATCTTGGGGTGTCTACTCTCCAAAATGAGGTAATTTGGGGGCGTTTTGTGCTATCTTGTCATTTTATGGCCTTTGAAACTGTGATAGGTAGTGAAGAGTGAAATCAAAAATTTACGACCTTAGAAATCCAGAAGGCGGTGATTGGTTTTCGGGGCCCCGTACGCGACTAGGCTCCGAAAAAGTCCCACGCATGTGGTATCCCTGTACTCAGAAGAAGCAGCAGAATGTATTTTGGGGTGTGATTCTACATATGCCCATGGCATGTTTGAGCAATATATCATGTACTGACAACTTGTGCAAAAAAAAAAAAGTTTGGCATTTTCCTGCAACTTGTGGCAAAATATAAAATGTTCCATGGACTCAACCTGCCTCTCAGTAAATAGCTTGGGGTGTCTACTTTCCAAAACAGGGTCATTTCGGGGGGTTTTGTGCCATCTTGGCATTTTATGGGCTTCAAAACTGTGATAGGTATTGAGGAGTCAAATCAAAAATTTGCGCCCTTAGAAATCCTGAAGGAGGTGTTTGGATTTCGGGGCCCCGTACGCGGCTAGACTCCAAAAAAGTCCCCAAAAATGTGGTATCCCCGTACTCTGGAGAAGCAGCAGAATGTATTTTGAGGTGTAATTCCACATATGCCCATGGCATGTTTGATCAATATATCATTTAGTGACAACTTTTTGTAAAATACAAACAAACATTTTTTCTAAATTATTTTCTTTATTCGTTTAGCAAAAAATAAAAAAACACAGTGGTGATTAACCACTTAAGCCCCGGACCATTTGGCTGCCTAAAGACTGGAGATCTTTTTACAATATGGCACTGCTCTGCTTTAACTGGTAATTGCGCGGTCATGCAATGCTGTACCCAAACAAAATGTGTGTCCTTTTGTTGACATAAATCGAGCTTTCTTTTGATGGTATTTGATTGCCTCTGCGATTTTTATTTTTTGCGATATAAATGGAAAAAGACTCAAAATTTTGAGAAAAATTATATTTTTTTATTTTTGTTATAAGAAAAAATCCAATAAACTCAATTCTAGTCATACATTTAAGCCAAAATGTATTCAGTCACATGTCTTTGGTAAAAAAAAATGTCAATACGCATATATTTATTGGTTTGCGCAAAAGTTATAGCGTCTACAAACTAGGGTACATTTTCTGGAATTTACATTTAGCTGCGATCACAGATCCTTGCCGATGCACGCGATGGGTGGCACGGGAAGCGTGATCATGTGGAGGATGTCCATTGATTGAAAGCACTTGTGACAAATAGTGAAAAAGAAAAGAAATGATAAAGATAGGTGCATCTCCGTAGGTCTACCAGCCATAGGAGTCATAGGAGGAATGATCCTTATCGTCCCCAAGATGCCTGTTTCTCCAGGGTCCCGATGGAATGGACGGAAAAGAAGCTCAACTCCAACAAAAACCAAGAATGGTGAGTGACTCCAAACTCGTATAGAAGATCACATAAAGGACAAAAAAGAACAGCTTCCCATAGTGTAGATGAAAAATATCGAATGGCTGTTTATTGGCATAAACTCAGCAAAATGTATAAAATATTTAAAATAAAAATAAAAAGTGTGATCACATAAAAAAAAGCAATACAGGGAACATGACTACCACACTACTGGAGTTGAGCTTCTTTTCCGTCCATTCCATCGGGACCCTGGAGAAACAGGCACCTTGGGGACGATAAGGATCATTCCTCCTATGACCAGAGGACCTCTGGGAATTTCAATGGCTGGTAGACCTACGGAGATCCACCTATCTTTATATGCACTTATGACCTCATGGTTCTGGTAAGAGTACTTTCACCGAGAATCCACTGCTTCAAGATGTCTTTATGATCACCTTCTAGCGTTTATTTTATGCGATTTATCACAATTCTTGTCCTGTAAGGACTCTAAAGACTTTTTGTACTTACTGAATAGTTGGACTTTTATTCATATATTTTCTTTTCTTTTTCACTATTTGTCACAAGTGCTTTTCACAGCCTGTTTTTAGGGCTACATTATATTGCTGGGGTTTTATAATAATATGCAATAGCTGCTCTAGTTCTATAATATACTGTATATGTATAATCAATACACAATAGGTCATCTGAAGTCCTTCTAAACAGCAAAAGGTTGTGAAAAATCATAGAAACTTCTGATGTCATTTGGAGGCCAACCAGCTGACTGACACCAGAAGGACGTTTTAACACAGAATCTCTCAGTCTCTTTAATTTAATTAGAGCTATCAGTACTGGGAACAGATTATCATCTCTTTATTACGTAACACTTCACAAACAGCTTTTCTTACATAAACTTTGTTTTTCTCCCATAAAACGACATACTATTCATGAATAGTTTGTAACATTGTCTTGATGTTTATTCCCATCTAAACCGACTGAACATATTGACCCACAAATTTGACATACATGGTATTATTTGTGTTACAAACAATGCAAGGAGGCTTATATAAAAAGTACCATTACCATTATTTACCCCCTTCATTTCCAAGCTCTGCAGTCAGATATTGTTTGCAATTTTTCATATTTTTTTTATTTTAGCTTACAGGTTTCATGGTTTGTAACCCCCCATCCCAAAAATATTTTTTCTGAAAGCATAGGACCAGCTGTACAACATGTTAGTGTGATTGATCTTGTAGGTCTCATGATATTTGGGCAAATGTTTAAAAAATTATATAAAAATAAATAATACACTGAAATCATTGAGAGCACACAAGATAACATTGATCTAAAATGTATCTAACTGTACAAGAAAAAACTGTATTGATTAATAAATAACAAATATTTGTGAAATTTAAATAGTACTTCCCTTCAGGCCTCCTGCACATAGGACATTATAAAAACGCGTTAGCTGTAGAAAGCTGTTGCTGCAGAATGAGGTTTTTCAGCATCAGAGTTTTTTGGCATTTTTAGCTGTAGCATTTTTTAGCAAAACTATACTCCCACAAAAGCTTATGGGTCAAAAGCACTGATAAACGCTAAATAGCCGCGTTTTCCATTTTTTTTTTTAAAGTTTTTAAGCTTTTATCGGAGTTAGAGTGTTTTTACAGCAGAAAACTCCTTTCAAAACCTTCTGGGAGAAAACGCCCCGGACATAAAACTGCACCTATGTTTGCATGGACACATAGGATAACATGCTGGGGAGTTTATTGGCTGCAGAAAAAATGATTGAAGCAAAAAATAGCAGCGTTAAAGACATCCAGAGTGCCCGAGGCCTTAAAAAAAGTTGGGCTTTTGTTTCAGGAGGTGATATTTTGGGGATATGTTATTTTATTATGTGGATATGGCCTTTATTTTAAGTTATTTTTTTTAAAGTGGGCTTTTTATTTCAGGAGGGGTACTGTATCTTCTGGGGTCTCTTAATTTATGTTGTAAAAGACTAGCTTGGACTCTTTTGGGAGAAAAAAGTTGAAGCAGAAGAAGACACTGTGTATCACTTGACTGGACAGAAGCAATCTGAAAAAAGTTGGAACACAAACAAAAAACACACATGGGTGGGGCCTCTAGGGATTTGGAAAGGAGGAGGTATTGGCAGTGGGCTAAACCTAGAATTGAAAGTTACATTTTGTTTCTGTCACATAGCTTTTTTCTAGCCCCTCTAGATTTGTTTTATCTTGCCTAATTTTTTTAACCTACCATTTTGAATCTGTGATGGCATTGTTGTGCTTTTTAAGGACAGTTTCCCGCACAGTATTTAAGTAATTTTTAACAAAGATATTTTTAAGATACAAAATCAATCTATATGACACAGTCTATACATGTGAAACTTATTCACGGAGACAAGTGATCATAAAAAATTGTTACATTTATTGGTTGACAAAAGACAAATATTTACATGAAATTAAAATATCGATTGTGTCACATGAACACCTTGACAATTAATGGAGACACCCACAACATGGGCGTATAGTACTTTGAACTTAATTATCACCATTATCACGGTATCTCGGTAGAATCAATAACCTTTTGATAATTGACAATTAAACAGAACGTCTGTATTTCATACGTCCAACCATTACTATACTGCAGGTAAGTAAGTGGTTAACAATGTGAAATAAATTAGACATTTGTTTGTCAATAAAATTGGCATCTATGCAAAAAGAAATTTATAATGAAAAATTAAATTTAGAGAAACAATCTAAAAGGCGGTTATTGATTCGGGAGAAGGATTTTCAATAATAGTATATTCAAAACATCAATATTTAAGAGAACATAGAAGATATAATAAACAAATATTTACCCATTCCAAATATGGCTATTAGTGTGGATTGTTGGTTACCAGGATTTTTAAGATGGCTGCCAGGGCATTCAACATGGATTCTCTTACAGAGGAATTACTTTGTGTGACCTCCGAGTTCCAAGGAGCAGGGATCTTCATGAATGTAAAAATGTGTATTCATGCATGGTGCATGAGTATCAGTTTGTCTGGGAGTCTTCCAGTGTCCCTTCTCAGGGTGGGTCCCTCAGCTTCCTCTATGGCATCTTTCTTGTTTCTTAAATAAAATCTTAAACAAAAAGATCATAAAATTATAAGTTCTGCCCAGAAGGTATGTGTTCCCTCCTCATTGGTAGGCAACCTTTCCCAGGAGTCTAATGATTTTAAGGTAATAGCACCTTCAACCACCAGGTGTCTCACATGTGTTTGGTGTTTTATCTCTTTAAGTTAATATTTTATATTTATAATGTGTATTTTTTTTATATATGTTCTAACCAATATATCTTTTTGTTCAGGAATGATAGTAAACGATATAATATAAAATATGCTTAACATAATTTTGAATAATCCCCATTGTATAAAATGGTTATATATGTATATCAATGTATATCTATTAAATATTTAGTCCATTTAGAAAGGACACAGGTTAGATATATTTCAAACAATAGAGGGGCGTGGCCTGACCTCTGTTGAAGATGGCAGCTTAATCTATTAGCTCCCGCTGACGAGGACATTTTTCGGCACCTAACGGAGGCTTTTGCCCTTTCAACCTGCTCAAAACTATGGGAACTTCTTCGCGCAGCTCGTCGGCTTCCCGATCGCGTTCTCCGAGAGACGAGACCGACAGAAGCCAGCAGCACATACCAGAAATGTTCCGCTCCTATACCTCTAATATGGCGGCCTCACGAGGACTGTCTGCACAGGCCGCAAGACACGCCAGCCCCTCACAGAGAAATTCTCCGAGATCGGATGAGGTGATTCTCACCCCTCACCACCAACCGAGCATCCATGACCTGAGATCAGTAGCAGCTGATATCAAAGATTCTCTAACAGCTGCCTTGACAAGCGCGATATCAGATTTGCGGATGGACATTCAAGCTATGGCGACTCGCATCACCGATGTGGAGAAGACCACATCCACACACTCCTCGGTCTTGAAGAAGGCTTGTCAGCTTATTGACACACATACTCTGCAGCTCCGGGATCTTAACCGACATACCGAAGACTTGGACAATCGTGGCAGACGCCACAACATCCGTCTAAGAGGCCTCCCAGAATCGTCGGATTCCGTCAACCTCAAGGCGAATGTCATAGGAGTGTTTAACACTATCCTGGAGCGGCCTTTGGATACTCCGATTGAGTTAGAACGCGCGCATAGGGCTCTACGTCCCAAAGGTAAAGATTCGGATCCTCCACGAGATGTTATATGTTGTGTGGTCGATTACGTTTTGAAAGAGGACATTTTGCACAGAGCCAGAAGGGCTACCGAACAGATCACCTATAATGGCGCCCATATCTCTCTATTTCAAGATCTGTCCTCCATTACTTTGCAGAGGCGCAGGGAACTCCGCCCCCTTCTAGACACTCTTCGCGCCAAAGGCATCCCCTATCGCTGGAGATTCCCCTTCGCTCTGTCCGCTTCTTCTGGGGGAAGATCCGCCCTGTTAAGGGTACCGGAAGATTTACGGCACTTCTGCGAAACGCTGGATATACCGTACACGGAGGTACCCGAATGGTACGCCGAGTTCCGCCCTCCCTCTACAAGGCAAGCCGATACTTATGCAGAACCAATGGACTATCAACGTTCCCGCTACAGAAGACGTCGATCACCTTCGGATCCAGGGCATCTTTCCTCAAGGCACGGAGCTGACTCTGATACTACTCTGCAAAGAGCTCCCACTTCCAGGAGAGCCCGTCGAGACCGTTGAACTGGATATTGCTCATCCTAATGGGGTCTGAATCTACTGACTTTCTTCCCTCTGCTCTCTCCTTTCTTGCTACTTTTTTCCTCCCTATTAGTTCAGTATTTCAAACTTCTTTTCCTCTCGCTGGCTGCATCCTTTCTCTCCACCAAGTCCTTTGCCTCCTCCTAGTTCTCTGGCTTTTACCTGTGACTTTGCACTTCTCTCTATCCCATATTATAATCTGCTATTATCTGACCACTGGACTCTGTGACCCACCGAACTGTCCCTAATGACTTCATTTACTCATTCATCGACAGTGTTTGATATGTCTTGCATTCAGACCGTCGGACCGTAGCCTTCAATTCTATTTTACTGATAGGAGATTAGAATCATCGGTATGTATGATAGCAGACACTGCTTCGTGGGGAATTTTTTAGATGTATAGGACCCTAAGTTCGCTATTGCCCTCAGGTACTTGACATTTTTCTTTATGGGTACAATAGTCGGTTTAGATGCATACCCTTGGATGCAACTTTCTCAGGGGTCCGGGGGTGGGGCGGGAGGGAGGGGACCTTAGACTACGCTGTTCCCTCCCTCGCACCACACCCTCACTGCAACTTTATTTTTTCAGCTTTCCTTACTCTCTTTTTATGTATCCTCATTTGGTATTTATTTTATCCTTATTCATGTCCTTCTTTTTCATTACATAACTGGTTACTCCTAGCTGGGATCAGTAGGCAAATTCTTCAATTTCATGATATGTCGCGCTGTTTTTTGATCCCCCAAGCTGGGTACATGAGTATACAATAGAACTCGGTCATTGTTTTGTTTTTCAACTATCTCCCCAGAGACTACATCTCCTAGAGAACATACTAATTGTTACCATAGTTATTATTGGTCCACTGTGACCCGGTTATTAAATGTGATAATTGCTTTTTATTTGTTGAGAGAAGAAGCGGTTGACTCATTCTCTGGTGGTCTTTTTAGCCATCTGAGAATGAGCATGAGCCCCTCTTGCGGGGATCTTCTAATCGGGTTCTTTTTCTCTCCTCGTTTGAGTATTTGTTAAATGTAATTTTTGGTGGGAATAATACACTCCACTTTCATATCGGACATAGTAGGCCTACACTATACATAGAGAGCTCCAACACTACTATAGTGCAGATTGTTGTTATTTGACTTTAAATGTTACCTTAAAGGCACATGCTCTATGCGTGCCTATTTCATATTACTTAAAGCAACTTTGAGGAAGTTATCGCTCTCGCTTACTGATGAATAGGAATCTGGTGCCTCATATAGGCGGCTAAAGGATGCACCTCCCAACAAATTTCATCACTTGGCTTCCCTAACTCAAGGACCCCAGGGTATCTGGGGTCCCTCTTTTTTGTTCTTTAAGTCCTCTCTCAGCGGGATATTTGATGTTTTTCGTTTTCGTGGCTTTGTCGTTTTCGTGATTTGTTTTTTACTATTTGTTTTTTCGCTCATTTTTTGAGCTTCCACCTTTGACAGCTTAAGGCTTTCTCCCCTCAAGGTGGCACTTCCATGCTAAAATTTATTGCATCCTAAGTCTTCAGCGTCCACCGACCAAAACCGGACACTGGTCACGGGGTCTACCCCGCGACTTTCTGTGGAAGTGCAAGCAGGACTTGCATTTCCCCGGCTTAACTTCAGAGAATTCCTAGTACTATCTAAGACATTCTCTATCCTCGCAGCTTACTGACTGCGGGTCCCGTGGTATCCTTATCCCTCCCTTTCTCTACCCTCTATCTGTATCTTGTGGCGGGACTCCAGCTCCCTTCCCCCTGCGCATTCTCTTTGTATCACAATACTCACCTAGCCGAAGTCTGCAAGACATTTTGTTGAGCACTACCCAAGCTTGATTAATTTCTACTAGGTGAACGCCCCACTCCGCACCTTACGCCTTTCTCGCGACTAGCTCACCCATATCATGTCCACTAAACACAAACTAAACACGCGGGACTCACTCAAAATAGTTTCTCTAAATGTGAGAGGTCTCAATATACCCGAAAAGAGATCTCAAGTTCTGCTTTTTGCCCACAAATGTAAAGCAGATTTGGTTCTATTACAAGAAACACATTTCAAATCTAGCTCTAGTCCGAAACTCTCCAATCATCGCTACCCGCGTGTATACCATGCTCCCAACCCTCTCACGAAATCTAAAGGGGTTTCGATCCTTATAGCCAAAACATGCCACTTTCAAATTAGTGAGACCATGATAGACCCCGAAGCCAGATTTATCTTCTTGAAAGGTAGCCTAGGAGACAAACGTATTACTGTAGCCAATGTGTATGCCCCGAATACTGGCCAACCAGCCTTTTTTAAATCAATTTTGAAGGATTTATCTCTTTTCCAGGATGGTATGCTCATTTTAGGTGGAGACTTCAATGTCCCTCTTAACCCGACTCTTGATTCCTCTACTGACACCTCTTCCCTCCCTTTCAAAGCGTTACGTGCCATTAAAACACATCTACATGAGCTGTGCCTACATGACTCATGGCGAACTCTGCACCCCCAAGAACGGGATTATTCATATTTCTCAATCCCCCACAATCGTTACTCCAGGTTGGATTATTTATTTATCACTCAAAGAGATTTACCTTGCCTCTTTTCTGCAACCATAGAGGCCATGTATATCTCGGATCACCATCCAATTTCCATGACTTTGCAGCTCACAAACAATCCGCACACACCCCCGATATGGAGATTGGATCCGGCACTCTTGTCAGATCCGGTACTAGCTTCTTCTTTTCAAGAAAAGCTGTCTAACTACTTCACAGATAACCTATCCCCCACAATGGACCCCATGTCCATTTGGGAAGCCCATAAATGTACAATGCGGGGAGAATTCATACTTGCGTCGGCTAAAAGAAAAAGAGAACGACAACATGCCATATCCCAGCTTTCCACCCGTATTCGGTCCCTAGAAAAAGCTCACAAGCTTTCATTAGCTTCGGACGTACATAATGACTTAGTGCGGGCTCGGCAGGATCTACTCCACATTCTTAATTCCCAGATTAAAAGGAATTATATGCTTTCCCGTAAACTTTTTTATGAATATGGAAACAAGTCAGGCAAACTTCTAGCGAGAGCCCTGAAAAAACAACACGCAGCTAGAACCATTCACTCCATAGTGGATGCCAAGGGGACTAAAATGGTTACAAACCACAAAATTGCTGAACAATTTGTTCAGTACTATTCCAATCTCTACAATCTTCGTGACACATTACCTTTACAAGACCAGACCCATAGAAAACTTCTCATTGACAAGTTTCTAAGTGAATACGCTCCGGCCCCTATCTCCCCGGAAGATGCTCTTTCCTTAAACACCTCCCTCTCGGCCCAAGAATTGGAATTGGCTCTTAAACAGATGAAGCCCGGGAAGAGTCCAGGTCCTGATGGCCTGACGACCTGCTATTATAAAACCTTCATTGATACCCTAAAGCGACACTTTCTAGCAGCCTTCAACTCTTTGTCCCCTAGTAAACCACCCCCACGAGATTCCCTCAGAGCCCATATTACGGTCATTCCAAAACCTAACAAAGACGATACACAAGTGACAAATTATAGACCTATTTCTTTGCTAAATGTTGACTTAAAAATTTATGCCAAAATTTTGGCAAACCGTCTCCTCCCTCTTCTTCCCCAATTGATATCTCTTGACCAAGTTGGTTTTGTGCCGGGAAGAGAAGGAAGAGACAACACGATTAAAGCAATTTATGTCCATCACTGGCTGACTTCCACATCACAACAAGGATTTTTTCTCTCGTTGGACGCGGAGAAGGCGTTTGACAGGGTGGCTTGGGATTATATGGAAGAGGTATTACGAAAAATCGGACTCCCAGACCGTTTGCTTTCTTTCATTATGGCTTTGTACGCCTCTCCCACTGCACAAGTCAGGGTTAACGGCCAACTGTCGGGCGCCTTCTCCGTGTCCAACGGGACACGCCAGGGCTGCCCACTTTCCCCCCTATTATTTATCCTTACATTGGAACCCCTTCTTCGTAAAATGCAATCTAATCCCGACATTAAGGGGATTCAGACTGGCTCCAAAATGCAGAAAATTGCGGCTTATGCCGACGACATATTGCTTTTTCTTACTGAACCACTTGTCTCCATTCCCAATCTTCTTAAGGATCTGGAGGATTTTAAAAAGATCTCCAATCTACAAATCAATTTCTCAAAATCGGAGGCGTTGAACATATCCTTAAACAAAGACATAGTTACATTATGCCAACAAAACTTTCCGTTTCGTTGGACCTCAGCTGCCATTACCTATTTAGGTATCAAATTACCAACCAACCTAGGCAATTTATATTCCCTTAATTTTCTCCATATGCTTCAGACAGTCCAAAGTGACCTTAAAACTTGGTCGACAGGTCTATTTTCTTGGTTCGGCAGGGCATCCATTATCAAAATGAATGTCCTGCCCCGCCTGCTGTATCTCTTCCAGACGATTCCACTCCATATTCCCCCAGCATTTTTTAAATCCCTGCACTCCATCTGTGCCAATTTTATCTGGGCTAGTAAAAGGGCCAGAATAAGTTTCTGTAGATTGACTCTCCCGAAATCTAAGGGGGGAATTGGATTACCCGACTTTAAGAAATATTATTGGGCGAGCCTCCTCACTAGAATTGTGGACTGGAATGTCCACTCCCGCTCCAAAGCCTGGGTACAGACGGAAAACGCCTTCTCTCCCTACCCAATCAAATCTCTGCCTTGGATGCTCCCCGAACATATCCCCCGTACGTGCACTCAACATCCCCTCATCGCTAGTACTTTACATGCCTTCCACACAATCTGTAATACTCATCATGTATCGTCCCACCATAGTCCGATGACTCTAGTTAACAATAACCCAGAATTCCCTGCAGGACAATCAAATACCTTCCTTTCCGGTTTTTGGCAATCTCCTGACATTAGAGCTATGGATTTCTTTCACAACTCGCAACTCCGCCCATTATCAGAGCTTCCATGTCATCCTTCGGGTAACCCCTTCCCAAGATGGGCATATTTCCAAATAAGACACTTCCTGACGGGGAGACTTTCTAAACATGATTTTGCCAGGCAACTCACTCCGTTTGAAATTTTGTGCAATCAGTCTGAACCACAACGTCATCTAATTTCCAATATATATACCTTGTTTTTCTTGGATCAAGCTCCGAAAGACAACCTAGCGGTTCGCAACTGGGAAACTGATTTATCCCTGACGTTATCGGATTCAGAATGGTTGAACATCTTTACACATATTCATAAAGGATCTTTAAATGTATCTGTTCAGGAAAATAATTTTAAAATTTTCTCCAGGTGGTATCTCACACCAGATAAACTTCATAAGAGGTCCCCTTCCACTTCTCCCTCCTGCTGGAGATGCTCGGATGGTGCAGGTTCATTTCTACATATTTGGTGGGCTTGCCCTCGCATCCAACCATATTGGATTGAAATCCATCGTTTAATTTGCCAAATTACCACACTCTCTATAGATTTTTCCCCTGCCATGATGCTCCTGCACCACTCGACCATCTCGATGAAGACTTATCATCGCTCTTTGGCACAACACTTGTTGAATGCAGCAAAAATGTGTATCCCCCCATTATGGAAATCTTCAACGCCACCTTCAATTTCTGATTGGATTAAGAGAGTCTCCAATGTTGCGGACATGGAAAACTTAATTTCGCAGGCTAAAGACACCCCATCCAAATATTGGGCCACTTGGGCTTGCTGGCTTCATTTTCGTTCATCAGATGAATGTTCCCAACTGGTAGCTGGAGTCCCCCCCACTTCTAGCCCCTGAAATTTCTCCTGTTTTCTCGATAATCCTTCACCACTTGTGTTCTCTTTCTTCCCATTGTCAGTCTGTCCTCTCTTTCCCACCCTCTACACATACTTTTGTTTTTAAGTTACACACGGTGTTATAGAAATTAGTTTCTAATGTTTTCGGAGCACCTTCCTACTATAAGGTTTTCATGTTACTTATACCTTCTCTTTGTACAACATGATTTAACCGTTCCTGGGAGGCAGTCTCCCGGGATTATTAGGAATCTGATTAATAGACATGTTTTGGAACCTTTAATCCGAACCATTAAGTTAGTATTAACTTTCGCTGGTGTTTATTAACCTTGTTTCAGCTACTTCTGCCTTCGGTTGTTTAATCTTGGTCAACAGGATCTTTGTTCATGCTACAACAATTGTATTACTACAGTTCTGTACTTTGCTGTTAATTTGTACGGATGTGTTTTTTTTGTATTATGATTCCTTCAATAAAAGCTTTTGGAAAAAAAATAAAAAATATTTCAAACAATATCACATACAATTATTATCTATATGGATACATGTATAATTCGGGTATCCAATCAATATTTGTTTATCTAAACATAGGTTAAATTCTTATACAGTTATAATCACGATTATATGTTTTTCATAATGCTAATTCGTTGCTAAAACACTTCTATTTATAATCACACATTCATATATAATTTCTTTGTGACAAAGTTCTTTAGATCATTAGATACTAACATTATAATAGCTCTTTTGTGACCTACAAATATCACATATAGTTTGAATGACTTAAAGTACTTTTCAAATATGTCTGAATTGCATATCCCTCTAACACCATGTTTTGAGATGAACTTTGAGCAGCCCAATAAATGTTTAGATGGCTTAGCTGTGCCCTTCAAGTCCCTACAATTCACACAATAGGTTTTGTTGGACAAGATGTCAGCTATTGAATTTTGTCTTCATGGTTATATATTGTCCAAACAGTCTTCACTTGCGCACAATGGGGTTTTCTAGTTAAGAGCTATTTCCATATGATGATCATCACCATGCAAATTTGGTCTTCTCAATCTAACCAACAAAATAAGTACACATCTTTTTGTTTGGTGACAAAAGCTACCATTGTTCCAGTCTCTTGTTTCAACACAGGTTTTGTAAAAGTTACAGATAAATAATCCATTACACATTTGGAAAAACAAAAAGTGTGAGATCATGTATTTTTTTTTTTAAAGGTCTCCAAAAGGGTAACAGTTCAATAATATCAAAATTATAGTTCATCCACTTTTTGAGGCCTACTGAAATCTCTCAACTTTGGCAGTGATTATTAAATGTATTTCTTCATGAATTCACAACAGCATTATCCAAAAGTTGAGTGTTGAATGTTATACTTAATAATATCTACAGAAATAAATGAACCTCCACAAACTTACAACTCCACATATTTAGTGCTGCCTGGCCAGTGCCATCCAACCCACTACCTGTGGGTGCTGGGTCTTAGGGACACAACCCATGGGTTGCGTCATCACACAGCTTGGACTTGCAGTACAAGTCATTATGCAAGTGTTGGTCAATCCAGAAGGAGAGATCACCCACTGCTTGTGGAGAAGGGGGAGGACCCATAGCATCACCAGACTTGTGCATTAAGTTACTATAAATAAATAGTGCCACTGAGTAATATATGCAACCAGAATTTGCTCAACACTCACAGAACAAAATACAGAGATATCCTTAAAAATACAAAAAAAACACTATACCGTATATACTCGAGTATAAGCCGAGATTTTCAGCCCCTTTTTTTAGGCTGAAAGTGCCCCCCTCAGGTTATACTCGAGTCACCGCCGTCTGTCTACCCGATCAGCGTGTCGTGCAGACAGACGGCGGCCATTCCACTATTCAAAAGCCGCGCCTCCCTGTCTGTGATAGGCGGAACACTCAATTTCCCAGCAGTCAGTGGTCCGCCTATCACGGACATCCGCTCATCCTCATACTACGGACGAGGATGAGAGGATGTCTGTGATAGGCGGAACACAGACTGCTGGGAAATTGAGTGTTCCGCCTATCACAGACGGAGGCGCGGCTTTTGAACAGTGGAATGGCCACCGTCTGTCACAGACGAGAAGAGGTGCGGTGATCCTGGCATGGCCGCCGTATGTGCAGAAGGACACAGGCTCAGGACACAGGTAGGCTGGACACACAGGGCGGCCTGACACACAGGGCGGCTGGACACACAGGACGGCTGGACACACAGGGATGGACGGACACACAGGGATGGACGGACACACAGGGATGGACGGACACACAGGGATGGACAGGCATGTCTCACCCTCGGCTTATACACGAGTCAATAATAATTTTCCCATTTTTTTTGTTGTAAATTGGGGGCCTCGGCTTATATTCGGATCGACCTATACTCGAGTATATACGGTATATGTGCTCCTACTTAACAAAATGCATTATATCAAAGTCCCAGTTGATGAAAATAAAAGTTCATATATTGTCCTCAAAATTCTCGTGTTCATCCCTTCAATTTATATATCTATCCCATTAAATCTTTCTTCCCATTTTCTTAATCCACCATACTTTGTGAAATCCCACCACCATTATTTCAATGCTCTCGCCTAATCTTATGATCTAACAGAGATATTAGGTCTTATGCGCTTTTCCCCTTTAAGGCAGGAATGATGTTTCCCCCAGTGGTCTCCAGGTAGTTCTCAATTCATCAAAATCCTAGGCCATTCTCCAAATAATTTGCATGGAAAGCTCAAAAAAGAAGAGTATGCATAGTGCTTTCAGTATGTCCACTAGTATTATTTATTTTAAAAACTCTCAACAATAAAAACCCAGCTTAAACAGTTCACTATGACTGATGCACTGCAGAATAATATAATGTATAGGATTTGGTCTCACGCAAAATGGAGACCTGCTCACTTCCGGTCTGTGTGGGTGATGTCATCAGGCTCCTCCTGGTGGATTACTACCTAGTACTAAGGGGTCTATTTATAAAATTCTTCACACAATATTCACACCACTTGCATCCAACCTGTACATATTTTTCTCATGTAATTAATTTGGGAATATGTGTGAAACCTGGGTAAAAGTTGTGTGAATTTTTGGTGTAAAATATACTTAAATATCATCTTCTGCAATAAAAAAAAAAAAATATATATATATATATATATATATATATATATATATATATATATATATATATATATCCTCTTCTGCATCATACTTATCTTGTCTAATGCCGCGTACACGCGGTCAAACTGTATGACGTACTTAGTCTGGCGTACTTTCCGCCAGACTGTCCGTCCGACTTTCCGAACGGGCTACTTGCCCACACATGGCACTTTTTGAGCGGACTAATACGGCGTACTAAGCCCGCCGTACTATCCGCCCTACTTTTGAAATGAACGGACTCGCCCACACACGCGGAGGAAAGTCCGCTCATTTCGAGCGCGTCTTCAGGTAGGCGGGGGCCGCGAGGGAGACGTCGCTGGCCCCGCCGCCTGGTATGGACTTAAAGGGGAACCCCAACGCCAAAAAAAATCGGCATGGGGGTCCCCCCCAAGTCCACAGCAGACCCTTGTCCGAGCACGCTACCCGGCCGGCCAGGAAAGGGGGCGAGCGCCCCCCCTCCTGAGCCGTACCAGGCCGCGTGCCCTCAACATGGGGGGTGCCTTGGGGAGGGGGGGCCGCGCGGCCCCCCCACCCCAAAGCACCTTGTCCCCATGTTGATGAGGCCGTTGGTTGTCGGGGTCTGCGGGCGGGGGGCTTATCGGAATCCGGGAGCCCCCTTTAATAAGGGGGCCCCCGGATACCGGCCCCCCACCCTATGTGAATGAGTATGGGGTACAATGTACCCCTACCCATTCACCTGTAAAAAAAAGTACAAAAAAAAACACAACACACGAGATAAAATACTTTATTGCACAGCTCCGGGGGTCTTCCGTCTTCGGGGGTCTTCTCGCCGGACTCCTCCGCTATCTTCTTGTAGCTCTTTTGCTAGCGGAGGAGTCCGGCTTTCTTCCTCGCTGCAGGCCTCTTCTCCCGACTTCGGGGGTCTTGTCCCCCTCTTCGGTTCTTCTGCCGGGCCACCGCGCCTTCTTATAGCTCTTTTACAGGCGGTGGCCCGGTCTTCTGTCGCCGCCGCCGCCTTCCGTTCTTCCTCTTCTTCTTCTTCTCCTTCTTCTCCAGGAGATGTTGACTCGACGCTCTCTCTGGCCACAATGCCAGGGACGCACTGCGCAGACACTTATATAGGGACAAGGGGCGGTGTCACATGGGTTGGTCACATGGGTTAATGTCACATGGGGACTGTGACATCGTAAGGGGGCGGGGTCACCATGTGACACCAACCCATGTGACATAAAGCCATGTGACACCGCCCCTTGTCCCTATATAAGTGGCCGCGCAGTGCGTCCCTGGCATTGTGGCCGGAGAGAGCGTCGAGTCAACATCTCCTGGAGAAGAAGGAGAAGAAGAAGAAGAAGAAGAACGGAAGGCGGCGGCGGCAGCGGCGGCGGCGGCGGCGGCGGCGACAGAAGACCGGGCCACCGCCTCTCGTGTGTTGTGTTTTTTTTTCTGTACTTTTTTTTACAGGTGAATGGGTAGGGGTAGGGGTACATTGTACCCCATACTCATTCACATAGGGTGGGGGGCCGGTATCCGGGGGCCCCCTTATTAAAGGGGGCTCCCGGATTCCGATAAGCCCCCCACCCGCAGACCCCCACAACCAACGGCCAGGGTTGTCGGGAAGAGGCCCTTGTCCTCATCAACATGGGGACAAGGTGCTTTGGGGTGGGGGGGCCGCGCGGCCCCCCCTTCCCCAAGGCACCCCCCATGTTGAGGGCACGCGGCCTGGTACGGCTCAGGAGGGGGGCGCTCGCCCCCCTTTCCTGGCCGGCCGGGTAGCGTGCTCGGACAAGGGTCTGTTGTGGACTTGGGGGGACCCCCACGCCGATTTTTTCGGCGTTGGGGTTCCCCTTTAAGTCCATACCAGGCGGCGGGGCCAGCGACGTCTCCTTCGCGGGCCCCGCCTACCTGGAGACGTGCTCGAAATGAGCGGACTTTCCTCGGGGCGGGAAAAGTCTGCTCATTTCAAAAGTACGGCAGACTGGCATACACACAGCCGGATTGTCCGCCGAAATGCGAGTACGACGGACAGAATTTCGGAAAAAACGAAATTCTTAGTACGCCGGACTGCACGCTGAAAAAGTCAGCTGAAGCCCACACATGAGCGCATTGTCCGCTGAAATGTGTTTCAACGGACTAAGTATGCCATACAGTCCGCTCGTGTGTACGCAGCATTACACTAGGAGAATGTGCACTGAATCAAAAATGCAACAGTGCTGTCAGAGTTTTTCTGATATTAAATTATAATTATAAGGTGATGTGCAGAATAACCTTCTGATGACCCACAGGTGTGCTAGGTTTAAAACTAAAAAGACCCAGCTTGTTTGAGCTTCATGGTAATCAAGGTTACTTCTCAAGCAATGACAATGGGTTATAATTGTCTTTGCACCACCTGTATAAAACAGAATCATTTTTAATGTGAAACTGGTTCAGACAACATGAGCACTGTTTACAGGAAATACAATCACATATCCTCTTCTGTTTGCGGGGCATTGACAAACTAACCAGTTTTATGGTTAAGGAAACAAGTTTTTTTCTTAATGTGCACCATAATTACAGAGACCCCTATTGTTTCTCCTTGAGATGTACTAACAACTGAAGGACACCTTAAAAACCATTAACCAAAAGTCAACATTCTGGAATCTCTCTATAAATTGAATTGGATTCCAGGAAAAAATAATTAAGTGTATTTCAATATTTTAAAAGATAAAATATTTGATACTTTTAGAACACTTTTGGCAAAGACTATAAACGGTTACTTCACTTTTCAATTTATTTATACTATATACAGTAGCTCACAAAATTGAGCACATCCTCACATTTTTGTAAATATTTTATTATATATTATCCTGTGACAACACTGAAGAAATGACACTTTGCTACAATGTAAAGTAGTGAGTGTACAGCTTGTATAACTGTGTAAATTTGCTGTCCTCTCAAAATAACTCAACACACAGCCATTAATGTCTAAACGTCTGGTAACAAAAGTGAGCACACCCCTAAGTGAAAATGTCCAAACTGGGCCCAATTAGCAATTTCCCCTCCCCGATGTCATGTGACTCCTTAGTGTTACAAGGTCTCAGGTGTGAATGGGGAGCAGGTGTGTTAAATTTGGAATTATCACTCTCACTCTAACTCTCTGAGGATCTGAAAAAAATAATTTCTGCTCTACATAAAGATGGTGTAGGCTATAAGAAGATTACCAAGACCATGAAACTGAGCTGCAGTACAGTGGCCAAGACCATAAAGCAGTTAACCAGGACAGGTCCCACTCAGAACAGGGCTCACCATGGTCGACCAAAGAAGTTGAGTGCACGTGCTCAGCATCGCATTGAGAGGTTTTCTTTGGGAAATAGACTATGCGTTCTGACAGCATTGCTGCCGAGGTCGAAGGGGTGGGGGGCCATCCTGTCAGTGCTCAGACCATACGCTGCACCCTGCATCAAATTGGTCTGCATGGCTGTCGTTCCAGATGGAAGCCTCTTCTAAAGATGATGCACTAGAAAGCCAGCAAACAGTTTGCTGAAGACAAGCAGACTAAGGACATGGATTACTGGAACCATGTCCTGTGGTCTGATGAGACCAAGATAAAACTATTTGGTTCAGATGGTGTCAAGCATGTGTGGCAGCAACTAGGTGAGGAGTACCTTGCCTTGTCTTGTCTACAGCCAAGCATGGTGGTGGAAGTGTTATGGTCTGGGGCTGCATAAGTTCTGCCTGCACTGGGGAGCTACAGTTCATTGAGAAAACCACGAATGCCATCATGTACTGTGACATACTGAAGCCGAGCATGATCCACTCCCTTCGGAGACTGGACCGCAGGGCAGAATTCCAACATGGTAATGAACCCAAACACACCTCCAAGACGACCACTGCATTGCTAAAGAAGCTGAGGGTAAAGGTAATGGATTGGCTAAGCATGTCTCCAGACCTAAACCCAATTGAGCATCTGTGGGACATCCTCAAACATAAGATGGAGGAGCGCAAGTTACCTAACCTCTACCAGCTCTGTGATGTCGTCATGGAGGAGGTGTAAGAGGATTCCAGTGGCAACCTGTGAAGCTCTGGTGAACTCCATGCCCAAGAGGGTTATTAAGGCAGTGCTGGAAAATAATGGTAGCCACACAAAATATTGACACTTTGGGCCCAATTTGAACACTTTCACTTAGGGGTGTACTCACTTTTGTTGCGAGCAGTTTAGACATTAATATTTTGAGGGGACAGCAAATTTACACTGTTACAAAAGCTGTAAACTCACTACTTTACATTGTAACAAAGTTTAATTTCTTCAGTGTTGTCACATGAAAAGATAAAATAAAATATTTACAAAAATACAAGGGGTGTACTCAGTTTTGTGAGATACTGTGTATATATATATATATATATATATATATATATATATATATATATATATATATATATATACAATTTATCCAGGACTCTTGTTGGGCACTTTGCTGATAATACCTATTTGTACATTGGATGTACTGTAGCTTGTATTATTGGAACACCGGTGTAAAGCTATATACTTGTGGTTTATGTTATATTTTGGTTGCAGTAGTTCCTCTGCTCCCAATAATTTAATTAGTTTACTAATTAATTTCACAGAAAGGGAATGCCGTCTTTTCATAGAGGCCCTGTCCTGGCTGGAGGCACTGTCAACTTTATTACCAAACTCACTCTTCAACTTAGCGAAAGTTCTGGTCTACAGGTTTAGCACACTATCCAGTTTGTGGAAAGCCATTTCGCATTAGCCCTCCTCCCCCTCCTAAAAGAGGGCTACACCTGTTCTTAAAAAAGCACTACACCTGTGTCCTGTCAGCTTCCAATCAAAAGGGAACATGAGCTTTGCTAATTGCACAGTTATAGGCCTGACTCAGTAGGGGCATGTTGGACTGCAATGAGGTCAACATAAAGGATGCAAAGGACGTCATATAACTAAGGGTGTGCATACAAGCATAGGTAAATGTGTGACTGATTGAAAGAGTACTTTCATAGGACATTTTTATTATTTGTCTTTAAATAAGTCTCATATTCACCTCATTTTAAAAAGCAAGGTACTGCCTTGTTGCCTTTTCTATTGTGATTAATACCGGAAGTCATCAATAATTATATTACCAACACATCTGGTCACTGGTAATAAGGTTATCATCAAACAGGTGCGTCATTTTACTGGAAAGAAGAATCTGTCTTCATCTTATCTGTTTATCTATGCCTCCCTCTGAGTATCTATACAAAGTGGAGTAACACAGGTCTTATTTTTCTTCTGTACACGTGCTTTATCCCTAACAGTTGTTAGTCTTAAAAACCTATTATTTATAGCACTGTATTTACGAATCATTTTAAAAGAAGTCTGCTAGTGCTGGAGCAGACAACGTATCTCTATGCCAAACATTCATGGTTAAAAATTTTGGTTCCAAACAGACAGATGATTTTTCCCAGCATAATATAGAATTGTATTCCTGTTGAAGAACTATCTGTGAAGTAACACCCAGGATCCTCACACCACTGTGCCCTGATAGGCAGAAATAGCACACTTCTGTGCAGACAAATGGATACTGTGAGCCATGGTCAGGAGGACAGTGAAGGTTTAGGATTCGATTCTATCCAACCTCAAAAGACATGCAGGTAGGTTAATTGGCTTCTGTCCAAAATTGGCCATAGTATATGAATGAGGACCTTGGATTGTGGGCTTCTTGAGGGTAGGGACCGACGTGAGTGTGCAATGTACAGGGATAGGGACAATTGTAGACACTAACTCAGGTTGAACTGGATGGACTGGTGTCTTTATTCAACCTTACTATGTACCTATGTAACTATGTAAAAGACTAGGAGCAACCTCACCCCATAGTATAAGGGCTGGGTCACACTTATGTGCAAAAAAAAAAATGCAGGTAAAAACACATATGAAAGCACTTAGTGAGGTCACATAACCCCATTACTTGTATCCTCTCTGTTTCACCAGGCTATAAAGTACTGTGTCAGTTTTTTTAAATTATAATCCCGAATACACTCGTTCACAGCCCCGATCTAAGGAGAGCAGCCAGAGAGGCTGAGATTCCCCTCTGACATTAGCTGGCCAGCAGAAGGATGTCACATGACGTCATCGCATCCTACTGATCCCGGAAGTGCGATGTTTGACATTTTGTCCACGAAACCGCTTTACTGTTATGGCACTTTGAATATTTTAAAGATGTAAGTGCACTTTTAATTGTAATAAAACGTTTATAAAGGTTTCACACTAATGCCATATTCTATTACCATATTTCTATTGATGGCCCAGGAGAAAGAGTGTTTGGTAGAGGAATGCTATGGTATATCTCGCCTTTGCAGCTGCTCCTAAGACCAGTGGAGTGTGCATTAAGATCTAAGCTTTGCAGACCCTTCTAGAGATAGAATGTCATATCCATTCAGTAAGCATGCATTTCTATTATCAATGGTGGAGGTTATACAAAAGGATAATATATATATTACCAGTGATGGATATCATTTTATGAGCTTTCTTTAAGAAGATCACCTCATATTTTTAGATTTTCATTCATTTATTCATGTGGACTTTGATTTTTTTATTTGTTTGTTTGCACATTTTACCGGTTGCACTATATGTTTAAATTTATCAATTGCTTATTTTGGTATTTATACAACAACTATTTTAAGCCCACAGGACTTTTAGTGAGTCATACCTCAGACACATATTACATATACATAAAATGTAAGAAAACGTATTTACAAACATTTAGAAACAACAAGTCATACATATATTAATAGTAGAAATTACATTATTAGGAAACCTTTACATAGAACCTAGATGGCCCATATTAATATCTACCATGTGCTGACATACTCAACGCGTTTCACAAGGAAAACCTTGCTTTCTCCAGAGAGGCACAGAGGAATATCTGGAGATAAAGAACACTCATGAATAACACAAAAAAAAAATACATATCAGACCTCACATTATCAACTTATAATTGTAAAAATGTTGTAACCAGTTTCCACCTTGATATATTGGTATGGCAAGCACATTTTTTTAAATCAAGTATCATCCAAATGTATATAGTAGGGGAAGCCGTGATAGAGCCGCCTAAAGGTCCATTATTTTCTACCCGGGACTTGTGAAAGGGTAGGGGTAAGGGAGAAGGAGCATAGCACTCTCAGTGTGGAACCCCAAGCATGGGGATTGTGGAAGGATTGTGTAAGGGTAGTGGCACCCTTCTCCCTTACCCCTACCGTTCCACAACTAGCCCTACCCTTCCACAATTCCCAGGCAGAAAATAGTGGACCTTTGGGCTGCTCCATCTCGGCCTCCGCTACTATATATACATTTGGATGATACTTGTTTTTAATAAATTTGCTTGCCATACCAATATATTGAGGTGAAAGCTGGTTACAACCTTTTACAATTATAAGTCGATAATTTGATAATGTGTGTTTTTTCTTCTTTTTTTGTGTTATTCATGTGTGTTCTTTATTTCCAGATATTCCTCTGTGCCTCTCCTGAAGAAGCGATGTTTTCCTCGTGAAATGCATTGAGAATGTCAGCACCGATTTTACAGGTTGATGGCGGATATTAATATGGTGTATAGATTGATATAAAAAATGCGGCGCTACCTAAAAGTGCTTATACATATACAATGAATAATATTACCAAAAAAAATGAAATTAAAGTGCAAATGGGATACTATCCACTATATGATAAATACAACATGAATATTGCAAAAAAATTATATCTGCATAAACAATCCAAATATAAACGAACGTACAAACAATATATATATATATATATAAAGTGAAAGTACGTGAAAAAATTAATCAAGTGATTAAATATAAATAATCTGCATAAATGATCCAAATACAAACGAACGTACAAAAGATATATGTGGAGTGAAAGTACTTACTTTCACTCCACATATATCTTTTGTACGTTCGTTTGTATTTGGATCATTTATGCAGATTATTTATATTTAATCACTTGATTAATTTTTTCACGTACTTTCACTTTATATATATATATTGTTTGTACGTTCGTTTATATTTGGATTGTTTATGCAGATATAATTTTTTTGCAATATTCATGTTGTATTTATCATATAGTGGATAGTATCTCATTTGCACTTTAATTTCATTTTTTTTGGTAATATTATTCATTGTATATGTATAAGCACTTTTAGGTAGCGCCGCATTTTTTATATCAATTTATACACTCATTTTCGGTGCTGAGATCACTGTTTTTATGCTGGCTGCTTCCTGTGTACATTATTTTTGTATTTATTTAGTCTTCCTATGAATTATTAGGTGGAGCGCACTAGTTTTCCTTTATACATTGGATATTAATATGGACCATATGAACCATCTAGGTTCTATGTAAAGGTTTCTTAATTGAATTATGCATAGTTTCAATAATGTATTCTCTACCATTAATATATGTATGACTTGTTGTTTCTAAATGTTTGAAAACACATTTTCTTACATTTTATATGTGTCTGAGGTATGACTCACTAAAAGTCCCGTGGCCTTAAGATAGTTGTTGCATAAATACTAATTGGGACTGAAACATCACCTCTTGTTTACCCATCTCACACCAGCTTTTTTCCATTGCTGATTATTTTGGTAATCACTGTAATCATTTGTCTGGTTTATTATTTTATTTAATTTTTTTAGACAACTTTTTATTTAGTAATTGGTCTATTAAATTATTAGTGATTGTGCTGATTGTTTAAAATGTATTTGATTAATATTGTATATATTTTCTTCACATTATACAAGTATTTGTGCTTGGTTAGATTATGTTAGGAAGAGATGAAGCATATATTATTCTGGAAAAAATCTATTATGTCAGGAGCCAGAAATATTTCTGGGGCACGCTGCATACTATTTAAAGGTATTAGTAGGTCACAATGCAAAAATTGGCAGGTGTTATGTGCATCTAAATTTCTAAATTAGAGGGGAATTTTTCTAGAACCACAAGAAAGAAACCCCGAACTGATTTGTTGGGTAGTATGCACTCCTTTTTGGCTAAGATGCTATGTCAGAAGGAAATAAAATGCAGATGTTATCTTGATTTAACAAATAATAGTGTATTTTTTTGGGACTGTAGACTTAAAAATAATGTATATCTGTAGTGGATTTTAAAGGATAAGTTCAGCCTCTGGAACATTTTTAGGAGGGAACATGTAACATGTTCCCGCTCCTGCAGTGGTTTGGCGATACAAGCCCTCTAGCCCTGTAGCAGCAGTATGGGGAGACGTTTGCCGTACCAGCTGTCATTTAAAAATAAAAGCGTGGCCATACGGGGCTCTGCCCACACTGCTGTGTCATACATTCACAGAGTTCTGTGAATTCATGAACTATAAGTACCGAAATCCTTTACGGCTGTCAACTTGTAGTTCTCAATGAGCTACCACAGTGTTTAGCGCTCTTGCAGTTCAATGATTCTTCCTGTCATTGTGAAACTGCCTGTCCATATTATGTATGGGCAGACATCTCACACTGACAGTCTGCAGGAGATCTGCATGGCACCCACAATCTGCTGATTATCTGTAAAAAAAATAGTTTTTTTTTGTTTTTGTAAAGCTGAACTTATCCTTTAAGCCTTTTTAATAGCCTGCTATTTCAGAGGGAGAGAGGCAAACTTTCTGCCCAAAAATCACAAAATTATTGTTTATTTTCTAAGATTGAATGCTAAAAAAATTGTACAAATTTGCAGCACATCTTTTAACCGCTTCCTGACCGCCTCACGCAGATATACTGCGGCAGAAGGGCACGTACGTTGTGCATGCACCGGGATACCCGCGATCGTCTCACAGTGAGGAAGAATGGGGAGATGCTAATGTAAACAAGCATCTCCCCGTTTTTCCTAATGACACTGTCAGTGATCAGCTCTCCCTGTAATCGGGAGCACTGATTAGTGACGTGTCACCCAAAGCCCCTCCCCCCACAGTTAGAATCACTCTCTAGGACACACTTAACCCCTACAGCGCCACCTAGTGGTTAACTCCTTCACTGCCAGTGACATTTTTACAGTAATCAATGCAATTTTTTAGCATTGATCACTGCATTAATGCCAATGGTCCCAGAAATGTGTCAAAATTGTCTGATGTGTTTGTCATAATGTCGCAGTCATGATAAAAATTGCTGATCACCGCCAGAACTAGTAAAAAAAAAATTATCAATAAAAATGCCATAAAACTATCCCCTATTTTGTAGATGTTATAACTTTTGCGCAAACCAATCAATAAAAGCTTATTGTGATTTTTTTAATCAAAAATATGTAGATGAATACGTATCAGCCTAAAATGAGGAAAAACATTTTTTTTAAAATATTTTTGGGGGATATTTATTATCGCAAAAAGTTAAAAAAAAATATTTTTTTTTTAAATTGTCGCTGTTTTTTTATTTATAGGTGATCAAATACCACCAAAAGCTCTGTTTGTGGGAAAAAAATTATGTCAATTTTGTTCGGGAGCCACGTCGCACGACCACGCAATTGACAGTTAAAGTGACGCAGTGCCGAATGGCAAAAAGTGCTCTGGTCAGGAAGGGGGTAAATCCTTCCGGGGCTGAAGTGATTAATCCTTTTCTTGGATAGATAGAAATTTTTGAGAGAGAGGGGCAAACACATTGCATATAGAAATTAAGAAATAATGTATACTGAAGATGGAAACATTTACACATTTACACATTTGCACTGTGTCCAAATTCGCATGGCAAAGTGCACTAGTGGAAACGGAGATTAAATCACACTGAATAATGTTGGGTATCTTTCTTCTTTGCAATTACTAACTGGGGATTGTAAGCTTTGTAATTAGATCTGGGAACACTGACTATACTGTATTTGATACAAATCATATTCCAAATAAGTGTGACTCCAGTTGAATGCCTTCTGTACTCCAAGCAGGCATATATTTTCTTGATTATCCAAGTTTGCGCTAATCATTCTTGATATAACAAAAGTAATAGCCCTACTTTAAGGCATTTTTTTAGAATACAAATATCTCAAACTAAGGTTTCTTAATGGGAAAAATGTATTCAGGTACAGCCTTAGGGCCACAGCTTTAGTAAATTCCATGCTGTTGCTGTCCATATGTGGGCATCTATTAAGAGACTAATGCAAAGTATTGTGCGCATTTAAAAGAGGACCCTAGAACTATATATTTCTTTTTGTAGTTTTGGGAAAAAGCCTCTAAAAAAATTTGAGCAATAAAGTGCAGTCAAGTTTGACTAAATTCTAAAAGTTTTTGGTAACCATTGTTTTATTCTCTCCTTTTTAATATTTTTTTGTACCCGACTTGTACAATTTTTAGTGACAGTGATCCTGTTCACCTGTTGATCACTAATATGGGAGAAGAGTTATCTATTTTTATTTTTTTTGTTCCTCTTTATTATTTTTTTTGGCAAGTTGCTGCTGCAACAGCTGCAATGTATTATCTTTCAAGGGACTTTATAATAATTTTTCAGGACAGTTATATATTGTTTGTTTTTATGAATGCAGATTCAAATGCTCTTTGACATAAAGTGAAATGTGTGTGATAAACGGTCTGGGTTAAAGCAGCATTAAACCTGTATGTTTTTTAATTTTTTTCCTACTTTCTTTCTTTCATTTTCTTATCTTTAATGACTTTAAGTGATGGTACCAGTCCATTAGCTGTTAATGTTCTTCTATATCTTTAATAGTAAATGTATTTACTGTTTCTATTTTTACTGACAGTCTACTGACTGGAATGGTACCAGCTGATTGGAGAAAGGCCAATGTAGCACCGATATTTAAAAAGGGCCCAAAACACATCCCTGGTAATTACAGACCAGTTAGCCTAACATCAATAGTATGCAAGCTCTTAGAGGGGATAATAAGGGACTATATACAAGATTTTAGCAATGCGAACAGTATCATTAGCAGTAATCAGCATGGATTCATGGAGAATTGTTCTTGCCAAATTAATCTATTAACCTTCGATGAGTAGGTGAGTTGGCATCTAGATAATGGAAGGCCCGTAGACATGGTATATCTGGATTTTGCAAAAGCATAAACATTTACTGTACAAAATAAGATCCATTGGCATGGACCATAGGGTGAGTGGATTTGAAAACTGGCTACAAGGGCGAGTTCAGAGGCTGATGATAAATGGGGAGAACTTGGTTAGGGGTGGGTAGTGGGGTCCCCCAGGGTTCTGTGCTGGGACCAATCATATTTATTTTGTTCATAAATGATCTGGAGGATGAGGTAAACAGTTCAATCCCTGTATTGGTGGATGATACTAAGCTAAACAGGGCAATAACTTCTCTGCAGGATGTGGACACCTTGCAAAAAGATTTGAACAAATTAATAGGATGGGCAACTACATGGCAAATGAGGTTTAATGTAGAAAAATGTAAAATAATGCATTTAAGTGGCAAAAATATGCATGCGATCTATACACATGGGTGGTAGAACCTCTGGGGCAATCTAGGATGGAAAAGGACCTGGGGGTCCTAGTAGATGATAGGCTCAGTAATGGCATGCAATGCCAAGCTTCTGCTAAAAAAGCAAACAGAATATTGCATTAAATGATCAAATGACATCAAATGATAATTCTCCCACTCTACAAGCCTCTGGTACGGACGCACCTAGAGTATGCTGTCCAGTTCTGGGCACCAGTCCTCAGGAAGAATGCACTGGAAATGGAGCAAAGAAGGGCAACAAAGCTAATAAAGGGTTTTGAGGATATTAGTTATGAGGAAAGGTTGGGAGCACTGAACTTATTTTCTCTGGAGAAGAGACGCTTAAGAGGGGATATGATTTTAATTTATAAATACCGTAACTGGTGAACCCACAATAGGGATACAACTTTTTCACGGAAGGGAGTTTAAAAGGACACATGGCCACTCATTAAAATTTGAAGAAAAGAGGATTAACCTTAAACTATGTAGAGGGTTCTTTACTGTAAGTGCGGCAAGGATGTGGAATTCTCTTCCACAGGTGGTGGTCTCAGCAAGGAGCACCGATAGTTTAAAAAAACTATTAGATAAGCACCTGAACAACCACAACATTCAGGGATATACAATGTAATACTGACATATAATCACATACATAGGTTGAACTTGATGGACATTGTTGTGGAGTCTTACAATGAGCACACACGGAACAGGCAGCTACGAAGTCAGTTACATCAGCACATAGACTAGGCCACCAGAATTGTTAGGAAATGGCCCAAAAGAGTTGATTCTTCCCAGGGTGGCCAGCAACCTTGGGAGAATGGTAAGTCTGGAGCACGGCAGAACGGAGGCTCTCTGGGACAAAGCAGCGGTCACAAGTTTTCTCAGGAGGAGAATGAACCAGAGCAGCAAGAATTTTGTCACCCAAAGGAGAAGCGAGACTTGTGCGAACTATAGCCAGAATACGATCAGGAGTAATCACAGGTATTAACTCCAACTTGGAAGTGGAGGAAAATTAACGTGACAAGGCGCCAGACCTTACATTCTTAGTACTGGGTAAGAATGAGACAATGTAATTGAAACTTGACAAGAAAATAGCCCATCGTGCCCTTCTGGGAGAGTGGCATTTAACCTCAGGCAAGAATGTGAGATCCTTATGGTCAATAAGAATGAGAACCTGCACAGTGGTACCTTCGAGGAGATGTCTCCGTTCTTTCAGGGCTAAAATGATCACCAACAGCTCTCTGTCACCAACCTCGCAATTGCACTCCGCAGGTGAAAATTTCTTGGAAATCATGTTGATGAGGACAAGGGCCTCTTCCCGACAACCCTGGCCGTTGGTTGTCGGGGTCTGCGGGCGGGGGGCTTATCGGAATCCGGGGGCCCCTTTATTATACCGGCCCCCCACCCTATGTGAATGAGTATGGGGTACAATGTACCCCTACCCATTCACCTGTAAATTAAAGTACAAAAAAACACAACACACAAGGTAAAATAATTTATTGCACAGCTCCGGGGGTCTTCCGTCTTCGGGAGTCTTCTCGCCGGACTCCTCCGCTATCTTCTTGTAGCTCTTTTACTAGCGGAGGAGCCCGGCTTTCTTCTTCGTCGCCGCGGCCTCTTCTTCCGACTTCGGGGGTCTTGTCCCCCTCTTCGGTTCTTCTGCCGGGCCACCGCGCCTTCTTATAGCTCTTTTACAGGCGGTGGCCCGGTCTTCTGTCGCCGCCGCCGCTGCCGCCGCCGCCGCCGCCGCCGCCGCCTTCCGTTCTACTTCTTCTTCTCCTTCTTCTCCTGGAGATGTTGATTCGACGTTCTCTCTGGCCGCAATGCCAGGGACGCGCTGCGCGGCGACTTATATAGGGACAAGGGGCGGTGTCACATGAGTTGATGTCACATGGGTTGATGTCACATGGTGACCCCGCCCCCTTACGATGTCACAGTCCCGGAGGATGCTGGGACTGTCGCCATGTGACATCAACCCATGTGACATCAACCCATGTGACACCGACCCTTGTCCCTATATAAGTCGCCGCGCAGCGTGTCCCTGGCATTGCGCGCCGGAGAGAACGTCGAGTCAACATCTCCAGGAGAAGAAGGAGAAGAAGACGAAGAACTCTGATAAGCCCCCCGCCCGCAGACCCCGACAACCAACGGCCAGGGTTGTCGGGAAGAGGCCCTTGTCCTCATCAACATGGGGACAAGGTGCTTTGGGGTGGGGGGGCCACGTGGCCCCCCCTTCCCCAAGGCACCCCCCATGTTGAGGGCACCTGGCCTGGTGTGGCTCGGAGGGGGGGGCGCTCGCTCGCCCCTCCTTTCCTGGCCGGCCGGGTAGCATGCTCGGACAAGGGTCTGTTGTGGACTTGGGGGGGACCCCCACGCCGATTTTCGACGTTGGGGTTCCCCTTTAAGTCCATACCAGGTAGCGGGGCCAGCGGTGTCTCCCTCGCGGGCCCCGCCTACCTGGGGACGCGCTCGAAATGAGCGGACTTTCCTCCGCGTGCGTGGGCGAGTCCGTTCAGTAGGGCGGATAGTACGGCGGACTTAGTACGCCGTATTAGTCCGCTGAAAAAGTGCCGTGTGTGGGCAAGTAGCCCGTTCGGAAAGTCCGTTCGGAAGTATGTCGGACAGACGGCTACGTGTGTACGCGGCTTTAGGAATACAATACAAGACTGACAGATATCTATAACAAGCAAAATGCCTAGCAAATGAACAGCCTATGGTCTATAACTACAAATACATTTAAAGGTTACTTATCTTATGTTACTGTATGTTTGTGATCTCCATTGGCAATGTTTCTTCTGGAGGTCAGGCACATGTTCTTCTATCATTAGTGGCTTCTTCTGATCTTACAGCAATGATGTGTGTTCTGATGTTACAGCATGATGATGATGATGAGGTGTCCAAGTCTCTACTCCCCCTTTTTATTTGTACAAGTTTGTTGACCAAAGTTAATGGTTACAAACTTGTTTCCAACAACTAACAGTCATTCTTTCAGTTTGAGAGACCCTCTCTTACTTGTTTCCTGTAGCTATAGAGACAATTTGAATACAACAATGTTATCTATGTACCCATTGTATGAAATAGCATGTGTTTGAGAAATCTACTCATGCCAAAAAACCTGACGGTATCTCTATGACCAACCACTATTGTGTAATTTTATGTCTGATGAAAAAAAAAAATCATATTTTAACAAATGCAGCACAACATCTCAGCCCAAGAAAGAGTGACCGAATTCAGGGGCTTATCCTTCTACATAACTGGGGGACGTAACAACGCCCCCCAAGGTCTGTCTGTGACAGGACCTCAAGGCTTGGGCGTTCCTTGGACGGGTAGGACAAGACTTCAAAAAATGACTCGCCTGGCCACAATAAAGGCACAATCTCTCCCTCCTCCTAAAGGTTCTCTCATCCACAGAGAGACATGTGAAGCCCAAATTCATCTTCACTGACTGACTTGGTACCAGGAGGCATGAGAGGTGAGGGAGGCACGGGTGAGATTGCAAAGCTCAGAGGCAAACGTATAGGAGGCTTCAGCAAGCACTCCTTAAAAGAAAGTCTTTCTCTGAGTCTGGAGTCAATGAAGATGGCGTGATCAACTTCTCCAGCTCAGTGTCTATATCTCGGGTTGCTATCTCATCCTTGATCCAGGATTTCTCTGCTGTCTCAAGTCTACCTTGATGGGTTCCGGCATGCTCAAAAAAAAGAAGAGGAGGTCATAGTGGTGGTTAGGAGGGGTGGGGCTTCTGGGCTGTTGGGGGTGGGTACAAAATCATTGAGGGAGGGCTTCAGTTCGAGAATGAAATCAGGGGGAATTTATGTGGAAATTTAAAGCGGAGGTCCACCCTAAAATGGACCTTCCGCTCATCGGATTCCTCCCCCCCTCCGGCGCCACAATTGGCACCTTTCAGGGGGGAGGGGGGTGCAGTTACCTGGATAATCCAGGTAACTGCACCCACTTCCGGGCTAGCTCTCTGCGGAAAGGGGTGTACATTACGCCCCTTTCCGCAAGTGCCCGCCCCCTTCCGCAAGTGCCCCGCTGCCTGCTGGGAAACACACAGATCCCAGAGGCAGCGGGGACCGTCCTCATTGCGCAGCGCGGCTTGCGCATGCGCAGTAGGGAACCGGGAAATGAAGCCGAAAGGCTCCATTTCCTGATTCCCATACCCAAGATGGCGGCGGCAGCACTCGAGTGTCGATCTAGAGATCGGCTTCGGGTGCCGACATCGCGGGCGCGCTGGACAGGTAAGTGTCACTATTTTAAAAGTCAGCAGCTGCAGTATTTGTAGCTGCTGACTTTAAAAAAAAAAAAAAACGCGGAGTCCCGGCGGACTCCCGCTTTAAGCCCTGAAAATTATAGCGTTTATTATTAATGTCATTTAGAGTGATATTTTAATGGCTCTATAGTTTCAGAACATGTTTAGAATAAACATAGACACCATACCCAGCTGTGGAATTTTATCTGGAGTAGGTATCTGACAAAAGCCTGACCATTTGGTAGCATAATAATGTTACTTCAAAGTAGGTGGGAGGTGGGAAGGGAACAGGAAAAACTTGGTTCTAAAATGGTAGCTGGTATCTTAGCTTAAGAGAGCCCCCCACCCCCATTGGCTCAATGTAGCAGTTTTAGCATATAGAAGGGAGGTGAGGAGAGGGGGGATTTTACAAGTGTGTATATATCAGAATACACACCCCTGGCTCTCGCTCTTAGCCTCATAGAAGACAAAGCATGGTCACGTAAGGACTGTGTGTATAACATATCCGTATTATCTTATTTCTCTTTTCTTTTCTCTAACTTTATCTATCCTAGGATTTGCCTTAATACATTGATAGCATTTGTATGTCCATTGTAACCATATATCATTTTTGCTTTAATTATCTTTGTAGATTGGCAACACTGTATTTGTAACATCACTATGTTATATTTCTTAATCTCTGATTATTCTAACGTTTCATTTCTGTATAAATAAATTTGATTGTTATTCTTTTCGCACAATTATCATTCGTTTTTAATTCTATCTGTAATAGCTGCAACTGCATTGGTTGATTTTTATATAGACAAAAGGTTTTAATCGCTTATTTTATATATCATTAACCATTTAATTGAGGTACGAACATTGCCGTTACAAATTACACTGCATCTGAGCACCAGAAACCAAAAATTCTATTTAATTAATTTTTAATATTCAAAGTAAACTCACCCATCCATTTATGTCTCTATGCTTAATGTTACTGAGAAATCACTTTGAAATAAGGCCAGATGCATAGCTGAAAAAGCTCCTCCACCTCTCTAGAAGACTCTTGGGATGCATAACATCATTTGCCTAAGAACTAACTAAAGAAGTGTAAAGACAAAAAGTTTAAAACAAGTAAATATTGTATACCTTTCTATCTCATTAGTATTATGTTAGCAGCATAAGATTTAAAAAGAGTCAGTGTTGATTGAGAGAGTGAAGTTCTGCGTTAAACCTGTATGCACGGGTTTCAATTTCGGAGCAACTGAGCCAGCATATTATATCTCAAGGATAAACAAGGCATACATTTTACAATTCAGTACAATAAATGTTAGGCCTGCATAGACAGGCTAAATTTTCTGAGTGACTGAGCCGCAATATTGCATCTGGAAATAAACAATAGCATCTTGATTAACCACTTCCCGCCCAGCCTATAGTAAAATGACGGCTGGGCGGTGGTTCAGTTATCCTGACGTCATATCATCATATGATGTCTTTCAGGATAACTGCCCGCGTGTGCCCATGGGGGCACACAGCGGGGCGATCGGTGGTGTGGTGTGTCAGGCTGACACACCGCAACACCAATCTCAGTAAAGAGCCTCTGGCATTGATCGGCTCTTTTCAACTCGCGTCTGGCAGATGCGAGTGAGGAAAAACCGATAAACGGTTCTTCCTGTTTACACTATGATCAGCCATGATTGGACCTGGCTGATCCCCGTGTCCAATCATGGCTGATCATAGTGTAAACAGGAAGAACCGTTTATTGGCTTTTCCTCACTCGCATCTGACAGACATGTGTTGAGGAGAGCGGATCAGCGGCTCTCCTGACAGTGGGCTCTGCACTGATTGTTTATCCCACACTGGACCATTACAGATGCCACCAGGACCACCAGGGATGGCCAGCACACATGGGTGACCAGGTACGGATGGCCAGCAAACATGGATGACCCCCATGGCCACCAGGGATGGCACACAGTGCCCTAAAAGATGCAAATCAGTGCCCAGAAATTGTGTCAGTCAGTGCCCAGTACAAATACCTGGGGTCCCTCTCTGGTGGGATGTCTGTCACCTTCCAACTCTTGGTGCTGTGGCAGGATCAGCACACCAACACCTGGCGCTGTGGCAGAAAAGTCGAACCAATGAATAATAGCAACTCTTCTGGTCACCTCTGTCTTCCCTTCTCCCCTTGTGGTGTTTCCTTGCCATATGGTGAGATCTCCAGCTCCCAGGCAGCCTCTGATTGGCCCAGTTCTAACCTTGCCTCTTGCTCCTCTTGCCATGCTAGGGTGGTTAGTTCTGCCCCAGGGATTAGACTGGGGCCGCTGGTGCTAGGGACTGCATGTCCCAGAGTCCTTTGCTGCAGCAGCTCTGCCTAGTGTTAGGCTTTCCCCTCCTGCCAATGAGGAAGCAGGGGAGGGAACAGAGTGGGCGGCTGGGTTCATGTAAGCGCTGCTAGGAGCACTGTGAAATGAAGGAGAGGGAGGGGGAATTCCCTCGACCCAATCAGTGTAAATCCAGGCAATGGGTGACAGAGTGGCACCCGCCACACATGGAAGAACATTTTTTTCTTCCAAGGAAATTTCAGAAGCAGGGAGATGTCATATTTAAGGCAGTAATAAGGGATGAGATTGTTATTTTTTTAAGGCGCCATAGTAAAATGGGACTGATGTACTAGCGGGATGCACTGAATCTCTTTTTTTAAAAATAGGAGAGAGTTTTCCTGATGCAGCCATGCAAAAATTTAAATTACACAGTAATATATTTTATAGAGACAGGTTAAAAATTTCTGGCACAGAATCACTTCCTTTTAAAGAGAATTACATTTTGGAAGTAGACAGATATTTCTGCCCACAATATTCAAATGCATGTTCTTTTTCAGATACAAAAATTAGCTGCCAAAATGTAAAGCATATATTTTTTGTCGACAAAATTTAGAGTTCGAAAATGAGAATGTGTTGTTTCTACTGAAAAGATCACAGTTAGGCCACACTAAAGAGTATATAGAAAAAAGATGTTGCTCTAACCAATATTGCAGTGACTTGTGCCAACTTATTGACAAAAAACGCTATAATGAACTAAACACAGTAAAGTGCATCAGTGCCTACTGACTTACTGAATATAGCATAAACCAACTTAGTGGTAAAATCACAATAAAGTGCCAAGAAATATAATAAAGTGCAAATCCATATACATCTTTTATATAGATTATGAGAAAAAGGAGAAGTCCATATGAAAGGGGGATTAATTCCACGTATTCAGGTGTTCACACTCTGCAATGCCCCAAGAAAAATGCTTGCCAGTACTGCCACCCGTAAGAGTAAGGCTTACCAGAATGGGTAGACCTGAAAAGGCATACGCCTCACAAGTCACCAAAAGCTTTGTGATATCAGCAGGTTCCCACTTCAAATGAATCACCGATATTTCCCTTTTAAGGCTGAGTGGTAGGCAGGAGAAGATGTTCACCAAGACTCCATATGATCATATGTAATAAATCATACAAGAACTTGCATAGTGTAAAAACGTTGGGGAGTATTCAATAAGATAAAAAGGAGATTAAAAACACTCAAATTTTTTAAGACAAAATTGAGCCATTAAATTAAATCGCAAGAAGTGTGGTGCGGTAGGTAGGTCGACCCGACGCGTTTCATCCTCTAAGACGTCATCTGGGATGTTATGGCTAAACGCCGGCATGGTGACGTCAAGACTGATGTCACATGCAGGGCATAATTGCCTTCACACATACGGCGTGACAGACATGGCGCCAATGCACGAAGGGGCACCTGCCCAAACCTCCTGAACACACTATATGCAAGGGGAGGAGGGGGAGGGTCCACTAGGCACATCGCAGCTCCCGTGATGAAGACAGACCACAGCTGCACCCAAGCGCCAATCAATCCACACAAGACAAATAGCTGACCAGGCAGAGAAAGTGTGTTGGATGTCTGGATGGAGACAGTCCATGTGGGTACATCAAACCAGCATAGGGAAAGCTGCGTGTACAAAATACCATGTATAAAACTCACAAGTATAAATGTAGAAAACAGTATAACAGAATATTAGTAAATATCAATATATAAACCTTAGCAGGAGGTACCCTGTAAATGAGGGCAAACCTCACACAGGGATGGCAGGGGAACACTGCCAATCCCAATTATTCAATTGCTTCCATCCCGGTATATGTATATAAATGATTTGTGAGTTTTACATATAAAATATGTTGTAACAATGACATGGTCAGAACCTTGTCCAGGGCAAGCAAGTAAATGTGCCTGGAAATTGAAGCTTTCTGATGACTTCAGCAGTTGAGGGTTTCCCTGCATTGAAACGGAACCTGAATTTATCCTGCATTGTAACATCTGTAATACATGTTTAGACTGGGTTCACATATGAGCTGTATGCGGCTCACAGCAGGGGTCTGTTGCATGATGGTTCAACCCCTTAAGGCCCAAACCTATTTTTCAGACTCAGTGTTTACAAATTAAAATCATTTTTTTTTCTGGAAAATTACTTAGAGTCCCCCAAAAATTATATATATTTTTTTCTTACACGCTAGAGAATAAAATGGCAGTCAAAGGTCACACTGTATTTGCACAGCTGTCTTACAAGTGCACTTTTTTGGAAAACATACACTTTTGACTTAGAATATAAGACTACAGTAAAGTTACCCCAATTTGTTTTATATATTGTGAAAGAAAATTTTACGCAGAGTAAATTGATACCCAACATGTCACGCTTCAAAATTGCGCCCGCTCGTGGAATGGCGACAAACTTTTACCCTTAAAAATTTCAATGGGCAATGTTTAAAATTTTCTACAGGTTATATGTATAGAGTTCAGAGTTTAGAGTCATCACAAAAACCGAAGCTGCTTTTGTGAAACGTGACATTACAACACACCATATTTTTACCATCTTCCCAAAATTCATAAAAGCCTGATGGAGCCCCCAGGACTTTCCATAGTGGCCGCTATGGACAGCATCACTAATCCTTTCTCTATGTATATCGACCATTTCCTGCAACCACTGGCCCAGAACTTACCAGCATATATCCATGACGGCACCCATCTACTAAACACCTTACAGAACTATCGCTGGGAATCCACTTATTTATGGTTATCACTCGATGTCTGCTCATTGTACACATCAATCCCACATGATATTGGACTGGAAGCAGTAAAGTATTTTCTCTCACAAGATCCCTTAATCAACTCCAGACAGGCAGAATTTATTGTACAATCCGCAAAATTCTGCCTGACCCATAACTACTTCTTATTTGAACATCACTATCACCTGCAAACTCAGGGCACAGCTATGGGGGCAAATTTCGCCCCCAGCTATGCCAACATGACAATGGGCCTTTGGGAGCAACGCTCAATTTGGAACAATAACCCCCACTCCGAACATATCAGCTACTATGATATATAGATGACATTGTCATCATCTGGGACGGCTCCCAGTCCCAAGCAGACGCTTTTGTAGCTTATTGCAATGCCAACAATCTAGGCTTATCTTTCACTTCACTCTGCGATCCAGATACTATAGCTTTTGTGGATCTAGAACTAAGCCACTCAGACAATCTCATTCAAGCAAAGAATTACACAAAACCAACTGCCGGCAACTCCTACCTCCACTTCCAAAGCTGTCACCACCCTAGATGGATATCCAATATACCAAAAAGCCAATTCTGCTGTCTGAAACACAACTGCACCCAAGATTATACCGAACAAAGCAAGCTTTTTAAGAAGAAGTTCTCGGAAAAGGGCTACCTTAGCTCCCTAGTTGATGAGGCTTACAACCAATTTCTCAGTGAAGCACCAAGATCCAACAAACAACAATCTACTTCACCTTCCAGAACACCCAGGTTCATCACTCAATTTCATACACAACATAGAAAGATGGAAAAAATCCTCCAGAAACATTGGGGTATACTACAAGAAGATCCCCACCTCAAAAACAGTCTTGATGAAAAAACAAAAATCACATACAGAAGAGCTCAAAATCTAAAAGGAAAAATAGCTCAGAGTAAATTAAAGACACGTAAAACTAAACCAAACCGTATATCAACTTTTCTAGACATCAAAGGCATGTACCAATGCCACAAGTTCAATTGTTTAACATGCAAATTTGTTCTGCACAAACAAAAACAGTTTACAAAACCTGCCAACTCGACAAATTCTTCAACTGTTCTACAGAATTTGTGATATATTGCCTTTCTTGCCCATGCAACCTACTGTATGTAGGCCAAACCACCAGAACACTAAGAAAAAGATTTGGAGAACATAAATGTTCCATCCAAGAAAATAAAAACCTGACGTTCCCAAGACACTTCACAGAGTTCCACCAAGGGACCACCAATGACCTGCACGTTTGGATTATAGAGACTATCCCCGACAGTTTCCCTCGAGTTAAACGCATCAAGTATTTGTGTGAGAGGGAAACCTTCTGGATATACACCCTGGACAGCCTCAAGCCTGGAGGACTAAACGAAGAGATCAAAATCCACTCCATTTTTAGCAAACGTCTGACGATATATACCCTTGCTACAACTCTACTACCCCCCCCACACCCTTTAACCAGCATCTGTTTCACACATATGTACAAATATAAATATACCCCCCCCCCCCCCCTTGACTTATCCTTTCCCTTGTACCCATATATGTATACATGTAAAAAAGACTACCTTCTTTATACCACCTCAGTAGTCATTAAACTATACTACACATGCACACACAACACCAAACCTGCATGCCTTTTTACCCCAATACTTTCACTTCATTCGGACTGTCCTACCTCTTTTCTGCCCCATAGAATTTAAGTACTATGAAAATAATACCCTCCTTTTTCTAAAATATCAAACTTAATCTTTTTCAAAAAATGTATTTCTCTGCAGGAATCTTAACAGTCAATCTGATATCACCCATGGTATTCAGTGAGTATATCATAGTCAAAATAACCCCCCGCTCCATTCTATAGTAATACTAGATCCTGCTCTTTCCATATATGTGCACATACATTTGTGTTTGCATATCCACATAACTGTATATCTTCCAGTTCTATTTTTATTTTTACTCTTATTCCTATTTTTATTTTTTTATTTTATTAATATTTACTTTCTCTTTTTATTTTTATTTTTATTCCAATTTCTATTTTTATTTTAATTTTTTTTTTACTTTGTATTTTTCTTTTCTATATTTTTTACAAAAAATTTTCCTTTTTTTTATTTTTTATTATTTTTTATTTTTATTTTCATTTTTTTTTCTCTATACTTTTTTCCTTACTTTATTTTTCATTTTATTTTTCATTTTTTCACTCACTTAATTTTTCATTTTTATTATTTTTCCCATTTTTACCTTTAAATTAAATTTCTCTCAGTCCTATGCCAAACTTACATACCCCCCCCCCCCCCTCCTTATTGATTTGTTTTGTTTCACAAGATGCCTAATGTTTTTGTTTTTGTTCCCAATAACGATCATTCAACCTGTCCTGTGTATGGCCTGCATTTGGACTTCAACGCTGGTCGGTGAAAGTTACCTCCCCCTGACACCGCCCCTTCCCCTCCGCTCTTCCACTTCACTCCATATATAAACACGGCCAGCAATGGCTGCATCCAATGCCTGATGAAGGAGCACGCATGCTTCCAAACGTGAGCACTTTAGCCACGCCCCTCGATCTCAATCGGCTGACGTTCTCCACCTGCTGATGTTCTCCACCTACTGACGTGCTCATTGTAAGACACACACACCCTGGAGCGACGGGCGCCCCCGGAAGCGACCGGGGTCTGATTCTCTACTACAGCCCAGCAAGACACACCGGATGATAGCTGAGAAACGTCACGGAGATCTATTATGCCTGTTTTTATCTACTCAAATGTGAGTGCACGTCTTTTAAATTATAAATAAAGCCATGTTTTAATAGACATACTACTCTCAGAGTGGCGCTGCTCTACCTCTCTTTTCTCCTATGTTTAGAGTTATAGAGGAGGTCTAGTTCTAGAATTATTGCTCTCTCTCTAACAACTGTGGCGATACCTCACATGTGTGGTTTGAACACCGTTTTCATATGCGGACAAGACTTACATATGCGTTTTGCGCTCTAGCACGGTGGGACAGGGCGCTTTAAATTTTTTATTTTTTTCCTTATTTATTTTACTTTTTTTTTATGCTGCCTCTCGTCCCACTGGGAGACCCGATTCACGATCCAGCACTTACACTGGCTAGAGTGAGAATGGAAGGAAGCCGGAAATGGCTTCCTTCCAGTCTACTTTGTGTAAACACGGAAGTGACGTCACAATGTCACTTCCGGTTTACTCTGCTGCTAATGGCGCCAGTTTAAAAAAAAAAATTACTAGTATTCAGAGTCACCGTTTTTGGCAATCTGAATACCTTGAAGGGCAAAGATCCCTCCATGAAGAGTACCTGCCAGGGCCGGACTGGCCTACAGTGTTACCGGGAGATTTCCCGGTAGGCCGCCTGCCGTGGGGCCGTTTTCGGCTGCACTGCTCCTCTCTCCTTCTGTGTATCACAGAGCTGGCTGGCTGTGTTTGGCGGCCGTGCTATAACATGGCCCCGCCCCCCTAGACCTGCTTGTGTGATAGGTGGAGTATTGATTCTATCTACTTTCACACAAGCAGGTCTAGGGGGGCGGGCCGTGTTATAGCACAGCCGCCGAACACAGCCAGCCAGCTCTGTGATACACAGTAAGAGATGCCGCCCTGTGTGCCTGGATAGGAGGAGCTCTCTATATTCCTCCATGCAGCCGCTGCTTCTCCTCCTATCCAATCCAACTTCTTTTACTGCCCCCTCCAGTTATCCTTGTGCTCCCTGCTCTCCTCCCTCACCACATTCTCCAGCCACCCCCCCCCCCCCACAGTGCTCTCTAGCCCCCCCCCACAGTGCTGTCCACCCCCCCCACAGTGCTCTCCAGCCCCCCCACTGCTCTCCAGCCCCCCCAGTGCTGTCCACCCCCCACAGTGCTGTCCACCCCCCACAGTGCTCTCCAGCCCCCCTCAGTGCTCTCCAGCCCCCATAGTGCTGGCCACCCCCCCCCCCCCCACAGTGCTCTCCAGCCCGCCCCCACAGTGCTCTCCAGCCCCCCCCACAGTGCTCTCCAGCCCCCCCCCCACAGTGCTCTCCAGCCCCCCACAGTGCTCTTCAGCCCCCCCACTGCTCTCCAGCCCCCCAGTGCTGTCCACCCCCCACAGTGTTCTTCAACCCCCCACTGCTCTCCAGCCCCCCAGTGCTGTCCACCCCCCACAGTGCTGTCCACCCCCACAGTGCTCTTCAGCCCCCCTCAGTGCTCTCCAGCCTCCACAGTGCTGTCCACCCCCCCACAGTGCTCTCCAGCCCGCCCCCACAGTGCTCTCCAGCCCCCCCCCCACAGTGCTCTCCAGCCCCCCACAGTGCTCTTCAGCCCCCCACAGTGGCCTCCAACCCCCCACAGTGCTCTCCAGCCTCCCACAGTGCTCTCTACCCCCCTCAGTGCTCTCCAGCCCCCCACAATGCTCTCAACCCCCCCCCCCCACAGTGCTCTCCACCCTCCCACAGTGCTCTCCCCCCCCCCACAGTGCTCTCTAGCCCCCCACAGTGGTCTCCACCTCCCCCCACAGTGGTGTCCAGCCCCCCACAGTGCTCTCCACCCCCCCCCCCCCCACAGTGGTCTCCAGCTCCCACAGTGCTCTCCAGCCCCCCATGCTCCCCACCCCTGTTCTTTCTGCACCCAGCACTCTCTGCCCCGTGCTCTCCAACCCTGTTCTTTTTGGCTCCCCCTCCAGTGCTCTCTCAAGCTCCCCCCAGCACTCTCCGCTCCCCACCCCTGTACTCTCCACTCCCCCCTGCATTTTGCCCCCACCCATGTGCTCTCCAACTCTGCCAGTCCTCTCCGCCCCCCATAGCGCTCTCCAGTCCCCCGTGCTTTCTACCCCTGTTCTTTCTGGCCCCCACTGGTGCTCTCAAGCTCCCCCCATTTCTCTCCACTCCTCCCTGCTCTTTGTACCCCCCAGTGCTCTTCAGCCCTGTTTTTCTTCCCCCCAGTAGTCTCAAGCTCCCCGCAGTGCTCTTCACCACCCCACACTCTTAGCCCCCCAGTTCTCTCAGCCTCCCATGCTCTCCACCCCTGTTCTTTTTGGCCCCCACCATTGCTCTCAAGTTCACCCCCCAGCACTTTCCACTCCCCACCCCTGTACTCTCTACTCCCCTTGCATTTTGCCCCCACCCATATGCTCTCCAACCCCGCCAGTGCTCTCCGTCCTCCATAGTGCTCGCCAGTCCCCCGTGCTTTCCACGCCTGTTCCTTCTGCCCCCCACTGGTACTCTCAAGCTCCCCCAAGTGCTCTCCACTCCACCCTGCTCTTTGTACCCCCCAGTGCTCTCCAGCCCTATTTTTTGGCCCCCCAGTACTCCCAAGCTCCCCCCCAGTGCTCTTCGCTACCCCACACTCTTAGCCCCCCCAGTACTCTCAGCCTTCCGTGCTCTCCACCCCTGTTCTTTTTGGCCCCCACCATTGCTCTCAAGTCCCCCCCAGCACTCCCCACCCCTGCGACACCCACTTGCCCCTGATCTTTGCCCCCACCCATGTGCTCTCCAACCCCACCAGTACTCTCTGCTCCCCCTTCTCTCCAGCTCCCACCCAGTGCTCTCCACTTCCCCAGGACCAGGGGACAGGCTGACTGGGGCCGAAAAATAAGGATGGCTGAAGGTGCAGGTGGCCAAGGACCACTCCATCTCACAGCAAACAGATCCTCTGGAAGGAGCACCGTCCCCATCCAAAACGAGAACAGGCTCTGGCTGCTGCTGGCCATCATGGATATCCTGCTGACATGCAAGGTACTGTACCGAGCATCAACAGCACACCTTCCCACAGACAGGGACTGCAGACTGGGACATGCGACATAGGAGAGGCTGCAATGATGGGCACAGTGAGGCTGCAATTATGGGCACAGTGAGGCTGCAATGGTGGGCAGAGTGAGGCTGCATTTGGGCACAGTGAGGCTGCATTTGATGGACACAGTGAGGATGCATTTGATGGGCACAGTGAGACCGCATTTGATGGGCACAGTGAGGCCGCATTTGATGGGCACAGTGAGGCCGCATTCATGGGCACAGTGAGGCCGCATTCATGGGCACAGTGAGGCTGCATTCATGGGCACAGTGAGACTGCATTTGATGAGCACAGTGAGGTTGCATTGATGGGCACAGTGAGGCTGCAATGGTGGGCACAGTGAGGCTGCAATTATGGGCACAGTGAGGCTGCAATGGTGGGCACAGTGAGGCTGCATTTGGGCACAGTGAGGCTGCATTTGATGGGCACAGTGAGGCTGCATTTGATGGGCACAGTGAGACCGCATTTGATGGGCACAGTGAGGCCGCATTTGATGGGCACAGTGAGGCCACATTCATGGGCACAGTGAGGCCGCATTCATGGGCAAAGTGAGGCCGCATTCATGGGCACAGTGAGACTGCATTTGATGAGCACAGTGAGGTTGCATTGATGGGCACAGTGAGGCTGCAATGGTGGGCACAGTGAGGCTGCAATGGTGGGCACAGTGAGGCTGCAATGATGTGCACAGTGAGGCTGCAATGGTGGGCACATTGAGGCCGCCTTCATGGGCACAGTGAGACTGCATTTGAAAAGCACAGTGAGGCTGCATTGATGGGCACAGTGAGGCTGAATTTGATGAGAACAGTGAGGCAGCATTGATGGGCACAGTGGGGCTGCATTTGATGGGCACTGGTGAGGCTGCATTGAGGTCTTGTACCATGTCTGCAGTCTCTGACCATCTCCTGTATCATTTCTGTAGTCTCTGAGGGAGTTTGGAGAGGAGTCAGGATGGGGGTCATGGGAGAAGTCAGACTTGTGTGGACTGTGAAGAGGAGACTATAGGATAAAACCAGAGCCAACCAAGCTGGAGCTGACTGACTGAGCCCTGCATGGTGCACCTGAGAGGTCGTCAGTGACAGCACCACCAGGCCAGTCTGAAGGGGGGTCACTGATGTAAGGGGGGAGTGAATACGATAATGGCACTGATATAAAGGGTTTCCCCCTTATATCAGTAACCCACCCCCCCTTACCTTAGTGTATTCTTTCTGCAGAAGGTGGTCTCCCCCCCATGTTCTGAGTTCCTGGGGTCACCCTTGATGATTGACCACTTTTAACTGGAATTTGCTTATATGTATATAAACATACATACATATAAATCCCTATGTGATTTCATATCTGTCTTATCTATGTATAATACACTCTTCAAATGTGCTTTAAAATGTGTGGTTTTCCCTCTTATTACCATAAAATAATGACGTTATGCTGTTGCGCTGGTATAAGAATGCTGTGGGGCTGGTATGAAATTTTTTCCAGGGCTGGATTTTATTCCCAGTCTGGCCCTGGTACCTGCCACCTATTACTGTCACAAGGGATGTTTACATTACTTGTGACAGCAATGAAAGTGATCAACTTTTTTTTTTCAAATGACAATGTAAAAAAATAAAAATAAAATAATAAAAAAATATAAAAAAGTTTAAAGCGCCCCCCAATCCCTGTGAGTTTACACAGCAAAGAAAATGCACACGTAAGTCGCGCCTGCATGTGTAAACGGTGTTAAAATCACACATATGAGGTATCACCACGATTGTCAGAGCGAGAGCAATAATTCTAGCACTAGACCCTTCTCTGTAACTTTAACCTGATAGCCGTTATTTAATTTTTTTTTAAAGTGTCGCATATGGAGATTTTTAGGTACCGTTGTTTGTCGTCATCCCACGAGTGTGCGCAATTTCAAAGCATGACATGTTAGATGTCTATTTACTCAGAGTAACATCAATTATATCTATCTATCTATCTATCTATCTATCTATCTATATATATATATATATATATATATATATATATATATATATATATATATAAAAATGGGCTAACTTTACTGTTTTTTTTTTTTTGATTCATGAAAGTGTATTTTTCCTCAAAAAATTGCATTCGAAAGACCGCTACACAAATACAGTGTGACATAAAATATTGCAATGATCACCATTTTATTCTCTAGATTCTCTGCTTATATATTATATATATATATATATATATATATATATATATATATATATATATATATATATATATATATATATATATATATATATATATGTTTGGGGGTTCTAAGTAATTTTCTAGCAAAAAATATGTATTTTAAGCAACAAATGTCAGATATAGGCTTAGGCGTGAAAGGGTTAAAGGTAGGAGGGTGTAAACTTATAAGTGTGTGGTGTAATAACAGGTGCAAAAGCACAAAGCTAAGTTCATTGCTAATAAAAGGAATGGGAACATTGAGATTTTGGCTGCTAATGCATGCCATAAAATGGACTGTGCAGAATAAAGGACACACATCACATCATATCAGCCTTTATTATGAAGTCAATGGAATTAAAAGCAGTGTGAAATTCAGTCATGCTGACCTTGCTTTACTCCAAAACCAAAATCTGCAGGAAAGAGCTGCTCCAAGACTTTTCTTTCGAACAAGTCCACTTTGAGAAAAGAATCAGGTTATACTGACATTTTCATCTAATTTAGCATTGACGCAGCATTAACTGAAAAGCGTTAATACCTTTGTGCATTAATGGCAATCACAGTTTAAATTATGATCTCTGAAATGTAACTAAAACAACCTCTTATTACTGGCACAATAATTGACTCAGCTCTGTGATCAGTAATATATCATTAAATGTATTTTGAAATGCAGGCAGTGTACGTACCTGAATTTGAGTTGGTATCAGCCTCAGCAGGACTGAACTGGGAGAGGAAGAAGCAGAACAATGAGCTAATCATGTCCTGACAAGCATGCTGATAGGAAGAGAGAGCAGAGTGATAGAGAGATGAGCTCATCACGGTGCTTCTTCTTTTTTCACTGTCCAGTCACAGGCTTCAGAGTTCAGGATATCTTGGGCTCAAAGGAAGTAGGTTGAATTATGCTAGCCCTCTAGGACATCTAGTGGCAGAAAAAGGGACTGTGGGGCAAATCTTTGGACTGAAGCTGAATATTGCAGAAAAATGTGATTTTATTTTTTAATGGACTACTTATTCCTAACTTGGTATTTTTGGACTTCAGAGGCTTCACGTGTATATCAAGGTATCCACCCCCTACACCATGCCCCAACATTATTTTTTCTTTGTGTTTATCTTGTCCCTGTAGTGAGAAGCAGCTCACGTGTTCACTAGGCTTGTAAGATGCTTGCAGAAGTACAATGGCTATCTATCCAAGAGCCCTTTTTGCAGACACGGTGGAGGGAATTCAGTAAAGTAATATAGAGATGGTTCTGGCAGTGTGTTCCTTTAACATGACCTTTGCCGGTGATACTAGTACTGGCATACAGATTCGGATGGTTCTTGTTATCTCCACTTTTATAATCTGATGCAGAGAAGCAAACTGGTGGTAAGAAATGCCAATTCTGAATTTACAAACAGAGACAAGTCAGTACTCACTGTTGGACATATGTGTTGGGACGCAGTCATAACTATGACAGCTTTCTGCTCAGGGTTTGTGGTTATTAGGATGCAGGCAAAAACCAGCTTCCTAGCAACCAATGACTCCTCCCCAGCCCTATCCATCTGCAAACTTGGAAATTCTCTATCCAATGTCTGAAGGTAAACAAAGGAGACATCATTGTCCAAATATGGCAATGTCCAAAGCTGCCAATGGCTATATTTAGACAATGATGTCACCACCATGCTTTCTGTTTGTTTACTTTCAGCTGTCAGCCATGAAATCTCCTGGTCAGCTACTAAATGTAGATAAGTCATTCATTGCTATGACACTGCTGGTTGCACAGCCGAAAGTGTCCTAGCTAACAAGGGACTGTACATGCACTGACAACAGTCTGTGGTATCAAGATTAGAGCCTAAGACCCCATTCACACTGGGGCAGTGCGGGCATCAGCTGTAAGGCCCCATTAGTTTTAGTGATAGTGGCCGAGGAAAGGGTTAAAAGCGCTAGTTCAATGGGCAGGGGCAGTGGAGGAGTGGTGTATACACCGCTCCCCCACCGCCCCAAAGATGCTGCTTGCTGGACTTTTTTTCCTGACTTGCAAGTGCACCACCCCAGCACTCTGGCTTTCACACTGGGGTGTCTTGAGAGGCGCTTTTCAGGCGACAGGTGCTATTTTTAACACTTAAAACTCCTGAAAAGTGCCCCAGTGTGAAAGGGATCTAAGTGCAGCCCCCCTCTAGGCAAGAGATAGAATTTTCTGTTCCTAGAGATACTTGAATCGGTCATTCGCAGTGCCATTTTTTATGTGAAGTTGCAAAGGAATTCAAGTGCAAGATTTTTTCTTGAAAATAGTAGTTCACTTCTTGACATGCAAGTGTTTCTTTGGCACTCTGTATCAGTGGCCTCATAAATTGTATATGCAGTATGTAATGTGCAGTTAAGGCATTGCTGCCGCTGACTGCTTATCTCAGGAGATTTGTGATGAGATTTTGCAATGGCACTATTATGCTCCTCACTTTTCTCTATGATAGAGGCCCTGACATGGGCAAGCAAAACTCTGCCTCTACCAAAATGGCACCACAAAGAGACATCAGTGCAGGGAGACCACAAGCAACACTGAGTACAAGTCCTTTACCCTCTTTTTTTGGTTGGGAGGCAGCTTCCAGAGTTCATTTTCTCTTGATTGATTAAGAACAAGCATGCAGATCAGGGGTCCTAACTTCACTTGCTGCATTCTAGCTTTAGGTCAATGATGCAAAACCAATCACCTAAAATATTTATTAGAAGGGAATTACTGACACACATTTCACTGCCAAAAGGCTATTGTAAGCAGAGAAAACACATATACTAAGCAAGAATGGTTTGGCAAAAATCAATGATATATTTACAGTTCAGCAACATCATACAACTGATGATGTCACTAACATCCGGGATAGCAGCCCATCTAGTAGGGGTGGTGAGAGCAGTGAGGAAGGCCTAGACAGTTGGTGGTAATAGGGAATTCTATAATCAGAAAGACTGATAGAATAATTTGTCACCAGAATCGACTCAACAGAATGGTTTGCTGCCTCCCTGGTGCCAGGGTTTGGCATGTGGTGGACCAGATTGATAAATTACTGGGAGGAGCTGGGCATGATCCAGTTGTCTTGGTCCACGTTGGAACCAATGATAGAATACATGGAAGATGGAAGCTTCTTAAGAATCAATTTAAAGAACTAGGCTGCAACTTGAAGGAAAGGACCACCAAAGTGATATTCTCTGAAATATTGCCTGTGCCATGCAACACAGAAAAGATGAGGGAGATTAGAGAGCTTAATGCATGGATAAAGACCTGGTGTAAGAAAGCATTGGGTTGCTTGAGCACTGGGCTGACTTTTCATTGGAGTACAACCTATATGTTAAAGATGGTTTGCAGCTAAATGGAATGGGGTCTTCTGTGCTGGGGGAGAAGTTTATGAGAAGGCTGGACGAGCGTTTAAACTAGGATTGAGGGGGGAGAATTAGATTATAATGGAGTAGACGGGTCAGACAGGGGTCAGTCCCTATTGGTGGGCGGAATGAGGAAAGATGTGGCGGGGCTATGGCAAGTGATAAGAAGGTTCCCATGTTACAAACAACCATTGGAAATGGTACTATGTGTACTAAACTAAAAAAAATGCAAAATATGTGTGCAAAATGTGATAATGATGATAATGTGATAATGTTTGTTAACCAATGCCTGAAGTCTGCAAAGCAAAATAGGTGAGTTGGAAGCTTTGGTGCTAGAAGAGAACTATGATTTAATTAATATTGCTGAATCTTGGCTTCATTATTCACATGACTGGGCTATTAACATTCCTGGCTATGCACTCTCCCAGAGAGACAGGGTAAAATGAAAAGGTGATGGTGCCTGTCTGTATGTGAAAAGTGTAGTGTGAAAGAGGACATTGTTGATAGAAAGTATGATGAGGCTGAAGCATTATGGGTGGAAATGCACATGGGTGCACGTAGTACAAAGGTAATCAGTAGAGATTGCTATAGACCTCCCAGTGTTAATAAGGAGGTGGAGACTCGGCTTGCACAGATAGAAAGGGCTGCGAGGGCTGGGACAGTGATAATAATGGGGGAGTTTAACTTACCCGGAAATTAACTAGAGTAATGACACTGTAGGAACAGTTAAAGAGCAAAAATTTACAAACCCATTATGGCAATTGTATGGTCCAGTTCATAGAGGCCCTGACTAGGAATGATGCTCTGCTGGACCTGGCAATGTCAATCAATGCAGAGCTTATTAACCACTTCCTGAACGTCCTCTCAGAAGTAGAGAGCTCCCACCCGGCCGTATATGTACATTGGCCGGGTGGGAGCTCTCTACTTCTGAGAGGACGTTCAGGAACGTCCAGGAACGTCCTTCAGAAGGAGAGGGACCGCGCGCGCGTGCCTGCGCAGCGGCGCGATCCCGATGCGCTCGTGTCACCCGGACACGGCGCATCTCGGATCGGCAGGAGGGCTCTGTGATTGGCCCTCCTGATCACATGATGGCCGTGTCCAATCACGGCCGTCATGTGATGTAAACATACAGCCGGTTGCTAGGCAATCAGCTCCTCCTCTCCTCACACAGAAGTCATCGCTGAGGAGAGGAGAGCAGATCGCTGCAGCCGGCTGATGATAAGTGAGTATGAGCTGTTTTTTACAGCTTTTTACTCACTGATCACCAGCCTAGTGTAAACACACAACACACCACACAGTATAAACACAATGTCCCCACATATGTCCCCAAAACACACATGTCCCCTCCCCAAAACATACATGTCCCCAAATAATAAAAACACATGTCCCTAATAATAAAAACATGTCCCCCACATATGTCCCACTAAAATCATTTGCGTACATATGTCCGTGATCACACAAACCAATTATTATACACTTAACCAATTTTTTTTTACCAAAGACGTGTAGCAGAATAAATTTTGGCTTAAATTTATGGCAAAATTAGATTTTATTGGATTTCTTTTAAAATACGAAGAAGAAAATGTTGTTTTTTTTCCAAATTTCCGCTCTTTTTTCGCTTATATAACAGAAAATAAAAAACGGAGTCGTTAATAAATAACACCAAAATAAAGCTCTATTTGTGCAAACAAAATGATAACAATTTAATTTGGGCACAGCGTAGCATGACTGCGCAATTGTCATTCAAAGTGCGAGAGCGATGAAAGCTGAAAATTGGGCTGGGAAGGAAGGGGGTGAAAGTGCCCTGTATTGTAGTGGTTAATAATGTTCATATAAAAAAACATCTGGGTAGCAGTGATCATAACAAGATTTCATTTTATGTAAACTGTAAGCAACAACCACATACTGGAATTATAAAAACACTTAACTTTAAGAGAGCAAATTTTCCATGGATGAGGGCAGCTCTCCAAGACTCAGACTAGGAGGGAATATTGGCAAAGATGAACAGAAATGGGAATTCTTCAAAAAGACTGTATGCAAACACACTGTAAAATATATTCCCACGGGCAATAAGTTTAAAAGGCTAAAATAAAACCTAATTTTTCACGGCCAAAGTTAAAACAAAAGCTATAAATGATAAGAAAAGAGCTTTTAAAAAATATTAAAATCAAGCAACACTATCATTGTTTAAATGTTAGAAAAAAATATAACAGAATATGTAAGAAGGAAATCAAGGCGGCAAAAATTCGAAACCTCTTATGCCGCGTACACACGACCGGACTTTTCTACGGACTAGGTCCGACAGAATGAATCCGCCGGACAATTCAATCGTGTGTAGGCTTCATCGGACCTTTGCTGTTTAAAAATCAGATGGACTTTAGATTTAAAACATGTTTCAAATCTTTCTGACGGACATGAGTCCGGTCGAAAAATCAGTTCGTCTGTATGCTAGTCCGATGGACGAAAACCTACGCTAGGGTAGCTATTGGCTACTGGCTATGAACTTCCTTATTCTAGTCCAGTTGTATGTCATCACATTCAAATCCGTCTGACTTTGGTGTGCTTGTGTGTAGCCAAGTCCATTCATTCGGAGAGTCCAACCGTCGGACCTAGTCCGTTTAAAAGTCTGGTCGTGTGTACGTGGCATTAGTTTAACTTCTATAGTTGGGAAGTTACTGAAGAGTTTAACCGGCTCACATAGGTATACTGCGGCACAATGGCACCACTGGGCGAAACCCTGTAAGGGTACAGCTTTCCCTTTAAAAGCTACCAGAGGGCGGGGGGTCCAATGCGCGAGGCTGGCTTGTGCGATCGCCGCTGGCCACGCGTGATCGCATGCATGAGAGCCAGCGCAGGGATTTGTGTGTGTAAACATGTAGGTGTGTAAACAAGTAGGTGTACTAAGTAGGAATTCTTCCTATAGGGATAGGTCCTCCTCTAGTCAGTCCTATCCCTATACAGTTAGAGCACATCTAGGGAACGCACATTTAACCCCTTGAGCGCCCCCTAGTGTTAACCCCTTCCCTACCAGTGATATTTACACAGTAATCGGCATTTTTTTAGCACTAATCGCTGTATAAATGTCAGTGGTCCCAAAAATGTTTCAAAAGTGTCCGATCTGTCTGTCGCAATGTCGCAGTACTGCTAAAAATCGCAGATCACCGCCATTACTAGTAAAAAAATTAAAATAAAATAAAAGTCATAAAAATGCTCTAAATCTTTTCCATAGTTTGTAGATGCTATAACTTTTGCGCAAACCAATCAATATACGCTTATTGCGATTTTTCTACCAAAAATATGTAAAATAATATATATTGACCTAAACTGAGGAAGAAATTTGATTATATTGATTTTTTTTCTTTTCAAAATTTTAGTTTTTTTATTTATAGCACAAAAAATAAAAACCACAGAGGGGATAAAATACCACCAAAAGAAAGCTCTATTTGTGGGAAAAAAAGGATGCAAATTTCTTTTGGGTACAGCATTGCATGACCGCACAATCGTCAGTTAAATTGACGCAGTGCCAAATTTTAAAAAGTGCTCTGATCAGGAAGGGGGTAAAATCTTCCGGGCTGAAATGGTTAATAAAAGACCACATAGATGAGTTCTGCTGATAAAAATATTTTAACCACTTGCCCTCCAGGAGGTTTACCCCCCTTCATGACCAGGCCATTTTTTGCGATACGGCACTGCACTACTTTAACTGACAATTGCGCAATCATGCAATGCTGTACCCAAATAAAATGAATGTCCCTTTTTTCTCACAAATAGAGCTTTCTTTTGGTGGTATTTGATCTCTGCAGTTGTTATTTTTTTGCACTATAAACAAAAAAAGACTGACAGTTTTAAAAAAAAAGCATTTTTTACTTTCTGCTATAAAACATATCCAATAAAAAAATGTAAACAATCAAATTTCTTCATCAATTTAGACCAATATGTGTTCTGCTTCATGTTTTGGGTAAAAAAAATACCAATAAGCATATATTGATTGGTTTGCCCAAAAGTTATAGTGTCTACAAACTATGGGATATTTTTATGTAATTTTAATTTATTTATTTTACTAGTAATGGCGGTGATTAGCAACTTATAGCAGGACTGCGACATTGCGGTGGACAAATCAGACACTAAGTGACACTTTTGGGGACCAGTGACATCAATACAGTGATCAGTGCCAAAAAATGTTAAATGATTTCCTAGGGATTGCTTTCCAACTGTGTGGGGGATGCTTTAACTGTGGGAAGACATAGATCTGTGTTCCTGCTTAGCAGAAACACAGAAACTCTGTCTTCCCTACTAACAGAACAGCAATCTGCCGAGTTTACATAGGCAGACCGCTGTTCTGCCTCTGTCGGGAATGAACGGCGGGTCCCGGCGGATATTGTATGTGATTTTGTGCAGAGGAGCCACCGCCCCACAGTAAATGTACGTGGGGCAGTCTGCAAGAGGTTAAGCAACAGACAACATAGATTCATGAAAGATAGAAGTTGTCAGACAAATCAGATTTTTTTTTTTAAGGAGGTAAGTAAAACCTTGGACAGAGGAGTGGCTGTGGACGTGGTTTACTTGGATTTTGCAAAAGCGTTTGACACAGTTCCCCACACATGGCTAATGTGTAAGGTAAAGTCTATAGGCTTGGAAAGATCAGTTTGTAAATGGATAGAAAACTGGCTAAAAGACAGAATTCAGAGAGTAGTGGTTAATGATTCTTACTCTGAATGATCTAAGTTATCAGTGGTGTACCTCGAGGTTAAGTTCTAGGACCCTCACTTTGTAATATCCTTATAAATGATATTGGGTCTGAGATTAAAAGTACCAGTTCTGTCTTTGCAGGTGACACCAAGCCTTGCAGTGATATAGGATCCTTACAGGATGTCTCCAATTTACAAGCCAACCTCAATGCTCTGTCTAATTCGGCAACTGTGTGGCAAATAAGGTTAAATGTTGATAAATGTAAAATAATGCACTTAACTAAGAGTATGCATGCATCATACATACTAAGGGGAGTACAAAAGGGAGAATCAATGGTGGAGAAGGATCTGGGTGTTCTGGTAGATCATAAGCTTAATAATAGCATGCAATGCCAAGCTGCGGTTTCGAAAGCAAGCAAAATTCTTTCTTCTATTAAGAGTGGTATGGACTCCAGAGAGAGAAATATCATTTTGCCCCAGTACAAAACTTTAGTAAGACCTCATCTGGAATATGCAGTTCAGTTTTGGGCACAAGTTCACAAAAAAGGATATCGGGGAACTGGAGAAAGTGCAGAGAAGGGCAACCAAACTGATAAGAGGCATGGAGGAGCTCAGCTATAAGGAAAGATTAGAGGAACTGAATTCATTCTCTCTTGAGAAGAGGAGATTAAAGTTGGATACAAACTATACAATTTTATGTCGATTTTTTCCTGCAGATTTACCAAAACCATATAATATGAGGTCAAACCTTAAAAGTTTCAATTTGTATGCAATCAGGCAGGCCCTTGCACTACATGATTTTGGTAAATCTAAAGGAAATCAGACAACAAAAGATGTTTAGTGTGCATGGGGTCTTAGGGGGATGTGATTAACATACTGTATAAATACATAATTTGTCCATATTCACTTTGAGGTCATCACAGAGGACAAGGGGACACTCTTTATGTTTGGAGGAAAAGAGATTTAATCTCAAAATACAGAAAGTTTTCTTCACAGTAAGCCCCTGTACACACGGTCGGAGATTCTGCCAACCAAATCCGTCGGATTTTGTCCGTCGGATTTAGTCCGACGGATTGTGTCCGAAACTCTTGCATACACACGGTCGAACTAAGTTGTCGAAAAATCAGATCTTTCAGAACGTGATGACGTAATTTCGTTACGATGGGACTACATTCAGGCTAGTAGCCAATAGCTTTGATGTAGGAATTTGATCTAAGCATGCGTGGCACTTGGTCCGATCAAAATTCGCGACACATGATCGGAGTATGTCCAATCGAACCAGTTGGTCGGGAAATATTTGCAACATGTTGGAAAATTGGGTCCGACGGATATTCGGACGGAATCAGTCCGATGCATACCACACACAGTCGGATTATCCGACGACACGGTCTGATAGGAGACATTCCGACGGATTCTCCGACCGTATGTACAAGGGCTAAGAGTTGTCAAAAATTGGAATAGACTTCCTCAAGAGCCAGTTCTGGTCAGCTCAGTAGATTGCTTTTTAAAAGGCCAGGATTCTTTACTAAATGTGCATAATATAAATGGATAGTAACATTTATAGGTAAAGCTGATCCAGAGAATATCCGATTGCCTCTTGGGGGATCAGGAAATAATTTTTCCCCCACTAGAGAAAATTGGATCATCCCCTTTTATTGGTTGAACTAGATTGACTCGTGTCTTTTTTCAACCAAACTAGCTATGTAACTACAAACCCATACTAACAACTTGACATTAACAGTATAATTAAAGTAAATAATTATAATTAATTATACAATTAACTAAACCCAACTTGAAACACTGAAAAATAGTAAAAAGCAAACTGTACAATATAACATCAAGAAATATATTTAACAAGATTATTTGGTTGTGATAAATTGGATGTCCTATTCTGTACCCTGGTACATGACATGCTGTAGCAGAAGGTCATGTTGACATTTTTTTTTTGGACGTTCAGGTCCTGACATTGAAATTCTGTTGATCTGTTTTCCATTGTTCCTCCATGAGTTGACAAGAGCAAGATGTATAGCGGTTATAATGTACTAATGCAGTCAAAATGTGATCTCCAAATATAGATATAAAATTGTTAATGCTCGTAAAGCATGTTTTCATTAAAATCAACAGAATTGTAAAAATTAACTATATAAATACAACATGCCTCTTCAAATCCACAGCAATAAACAGGCTAGGTAAGGCAGGGCCAGCACTAGAAGTCAATGAGGCTGTGCTGTGACGGCAGAGAGCCTGCTGACAGTAGGAGATGGCTGAGTGAGAAGAGGAATGACCTCACCTGATGGCTGCTGCTCCTTCATTGTCTAATCCGGCTGCTGCATTGGAGGTTAAGGACCACTATAAATTAGTGTTTGGTTCATACAACTGGTTGCACAGAATAACATTTTTTTTGTCAGTTGAACAACTCCCATATATGCATTCCAGCTGTGTTCTTTGATTCTTGAAAACTGCAGCCTTTAGGGCAGCAAGGAAATATTTGAATTTATAATATTTATTCTATATACTCTCTCTATACATACTCTCTTTTCCTTATAGCTGCATTTTCTTTACATGCGTGTTTGATATTTCCATGTTTATTCTTATTACTTTATGACCCATATTCTACTTCCTGATATTTATAAATCATGAAAATGTTAGAAAGACAGATTCTAGTTTGCATTACTAAAATACATATTCATAAGGCCCCCATTGTTTCCTCCTGCTATGAAATCATTTTAACAAGATCAGATTGAAGAGGGTGGCAGAGGCATTCGCAGCATGTTGTTATCCCAGATATGCCTCCCCCATGGATATTTATCAGCGGAACTAAAACTTACATGCATCTTGCAGCCTACACACTGAGCAATGTCCTAACCAAATGTAATTGAGGTTTAATAAAATGATTCCATTATTTACTTTTAGTTCTACTCAGATTAAATACACTTGTCAAAGCCTCTGAGATTTGTTTTTACAGATTTATAAAGTTAAATTGGACGTTCCAGGTGGATACAAAAATATAAAAGATACAGCTTATTTTCTATACAAAGCTGCCATAGAAAAGCATATCCCATGCAAGAATGCTGCAGAGAAGGACCCTGGTTCACTCTGTGCAAAAGAAGTGGTCTCTCTGCAGAGATCCTAATGCCCCCTGCTATGTCAGAGCCAGAGTTCTGCAGTCAGCAGGGAGCATGAGCTTTTGCCGAGTTATAGCTCTAACTCAACGAGTGCGTGTTGGACCCCTGGAGAGAGACCCCTGCTCAGAGGAGTATCTACCTTGTCGGTATGTACCCAGAAGGGCCTTACTCAAGCTGTGGCTGATTTCTAAATACAATTATCTATATGATGTTGCACAACTTTGGTTATTATGTGTTGAACCCCCTTATCCCTGAGCCGTGGTAGGTGACTTCCAGGTGGTTAAAAGGGGCAGTATCTATGTTCTCAGGGTCTGGTGCTTGGGTTTAAGGATACAATGTGCCCAAAAAATAGCAGAAAATTGGAGGACAGATATTCTGAAGTAGTAGTAGGCTCTTTAAGAGTAGAGTAGATTGTTGAAGTGGAGGAACAGCCAGACAAAAGCTTCTGAATCTTTCTTACAATGTCCAGTTGGTATTTTTAACCCAGCTCCTCAGTGACACTCCTCAGCAAGATCCCTGATGAGCCCAATCTTCTTACTCCCCAATGTACCTGTAGCACTAACCCCCGAAGGAGCTGCTGGTTATTTTTGGGCTTACCATTACCTTCCGCTTCTCCTTGTTGCACATCTAGGGGATGTCCCATGGTAGGTGACCCAGTAACTCGAGACTGACAATAGATCCAATTGAATGGATTTTATTTACAAACTTCAACCATTGAACGGTCTTTTAATTTGGGATCAGAGGGTTGGAAAATAATTCAGGTCCTCTCAATGTCAAAGTCTATAAACGTTAAGGAACTTGCTTACTTTGACTGCATCCAGAGAATAGCCATTCGCAGCTTGATGAGCACTCAGGTTGGACAGTCCCTCTCTCACAAGGCCTAGCAGCCAACAAAGTACTTATTCAGGAACAAAATCGTTGCAGAACACGTAGGAAACTAAGCTGTAGAAGACTTGTAGGATACCTGGATCTTTCAGTCCACTTGGCGATATCCACAAGACCGGAATGTCTCGGTTACTTCAGCCCTTAAAGGCTCTTGTTAAGAAAACCAACCTCACGCGTGGTGTTCTTCTAAAGAGTCCTCCCCTGGAATGCTCGAAGTTCAATGGGTCTCTCCCAGACCGGAGACAGCACCCACCCACCTCAGAATCCTCCTTTAGTTTCCATGCCTTGGGCTAGCCAGCCCAGAGACATCAAAGTCGGGTGGAACTGCACCCCAGGCCATAGCCTTCCTGGGGGTTGGTCAGGAGGACCAGGAACAAAGTAATCAGCACATCATACTGGACCGGAACCTTGAACCACGTGATGTCCATATCTTAAATACCCTCTCCCAAAGCTCACAGCGAGAGGGCCACTCCCACTGACCTGTGGCCTGACCAGACCATAGTTCCAAGCCTGCCACAAGAGACAATGCCCCCTGCGGCCAAGCTGAACATCTCACAGTCTAGTCAGACTGACACAGAAGTCCAATTTAGACAAATAGACCCAAACCAAACTGTAGTTTGGGTAAAGTTTTAACTTTGAAAAACATAGCTCATGCTCTTCAGGAGCCCGTTGCTACATACTGCTTGTTTCTTTTTCCCACTGACACACATGCAGGTATATTTTTCCCTCAACTTATGCTGGGGAATTTCTTCCTCCCCTTCTGTTAGCAGTATTTTGTGGGTACAAGGACTGTGGCATGTGTGTGTACAGTGTATACAGTGAATAGGCATAAAGTCTGTTTATTCTTGCCATATCCGCCATTCACTGCAGACACTATTTCCATTTTCTATCCCAGAATGCCCCAGGTCCTTTATAATCCTAGCCATGCTCACATGTTGTCAGACTGTTTTCACATTTTAACTGTAAATCCAGGCAAATTACTCTTATGGGCAATGTTAACATTATATAGTGTTTAAATATTGATTTTAAATAGGGTTGTGATTTTGTGGTTGTGGTTGAAAGTGAGAGTGGTTACTAGGGTGTCCCTTGATTTTTATTTTTTTTAATATGGTCACCCTATTTTACACAGGCATCCTCCCATGTGGTGGCTTCAGAGAGCCTTCTGGAAAAGTTCTTCCAAACATTTGTCATTTTCACAAGCCCTACCTTGGTATACAGCTCCTCGTAGATTAGTTGGGTCCAAACAATATACATATCTCAGAGCGTTGATTTTCCTGCACTACTTTCTGGAACCTCTTTCAAGCAGCAGGCAGAATAACCCCACCAGGCTTTGGAAAGACCCGCAGAGCCCAGAAAAGATAAATAATGGTTGAATCAGGTTACAGCTCAGTCACAACATACACTAAATTTAGCTATGGACACCACTGCATAGGGTAGGATCCCTACATATGCACCTGGGATGTATTAAGCCAATTTATGCTAAGGCAGGCCAAAGATGATGACATCTTCTTTCCTGCAACTATGTAGAGGTGATCAAATACCACCAAAAGAAAGCTCTATTTATGGGCAAAAAAATGACATAAATTATACTTGAGTGACCGCGCCATTGTCAGTTAAAATAACCCAGTGCCGTATTGCATAAAATGGCCTGGTCATGAAGGGCGGTACATCTTCCAGAGGACAAGTGGTTAAGTTGCAGTTGTTGAGCTCTTGTCAACAGGCTTGGTTTTAACTGAGAAAATATTATCAGTCTGCTGGAGGCAGGAGGAAGAAGGAAGCACTTCCTCAGTCTCCTCTCCTAGAAGATTATAGCTCATTGCACGGTGAAAGGCTACAGCTGGGGCTGATTTATGTGAAACACTTGTGAACACAACCAAGAACAACGCAGACACCAGAGTTATGTGACTGTGTAATTTCTGAACTGCCATTTCAATCTATGAAACAGACTGGATGATGCCTGAAAAAATTGCACTTCTACATTGTCTTTCAGGAGAGATAAACAGATAAGACAAGATGTTGTCAGGGTGAATGCTGTGATCTTTCCTAGAGATAATAAATATCTTGAAGTGTTACCCTTCCATATTACTTAGTATTCTTGCACTTCACATAAATATACATATGATACTGGGTCCACATAAATCCTTTACAGCTTTTGTACACCCTTACATATACCCGGTGAAGTTAATGGCCTTAGTTACATAGTAGGTGCGGTTGAAAAAAGACACAAGTCCATCAAGTCCAACCTATGTGTGTGATTATATGTCAGTATTACTTTGTATATCCCTGTATGTTGCGGTCGTTCAGGTGCTTATCTAATAGTTTCTTGAAACTATCTATGCTCCCCGCTGAGACCACCGCCTGTGGAAGGGAATTCCACATCCTTGCCGCTCTTACAGTAAAGAACCCTCTACGTAGTTTAAGGTTAAACCTCTTTTCTTCTCATTTTAATGAGTGGCTTTATTCCTATTATGGGGTCCCCAGTACGGTATTTGTAAATTGAAATCATATCCCCTCTCAAGCGTCTCTTCTCCAAAGAGAATAAGTTCAGTGCTTGCAAACTTTCCTCATAACTAATATCCTCCAGTCCCTTTATTAGATTTGTTGCCCTTCTTTGTACTTGCTCCATTTCCAGTTCATCCTTGGTGAGGACCAGTGCTCAGAACTGGACAGTATACTCCAGGTGCGGCCGGACCAGAGTCCTGTAGAGCGGGAGAATTATAATTTTATCTCTGGAGTTGATCCCCTTGTTAATGCATGCCAATATTCTGTTTGCTTTGTTAGTAGCAGCTTGGCATTGCATGCCATTGCTGAGCCTATTATCTACTAGGACCCCCAGGTCCTTTTCCCTCCTAAATTCCCCCAGAGGATCTCCCCCCAGTGTATAGATTGCATTCAAGGGAACAAAAAGGAAGTGCCACCTAAGTGCAATAAGTTAACCACCTCAATACTGGGCACTTAAACACCTTCCTGCCCAGACCAATTTTGAACTTTTAGCGCTGTCACAATTTGAATGACAATTGCGTGGTCATGCTGCACTGTACCCAAATTAAATTTTTATAATTTTTTTCCCACAAATAGAGCTTTCTTTTGGTGGTATTTGATCATCTCTACAGTTTTTATTTTTTGCTAAACAAATAAAAAAAGACCGAAAATTTTGAAAAAAATATGTTTTTTTTTGGTTTCAGTTTCAAAACTTTGTAAATAAGTAAGTTTTCTCCTTCACGGATGGGCACTGATGGGGCTGCACTGACGGGCACTGATAAGGCGGCACTGATGGGCACTGATGAGGTGGCACCAATGAAGTGGCACTGATGAGGTGGCATTAATGGGAACTGATATGTGGCACTGATAGGCGGCACTGATGGGCACTGATAGGTGGCACTGATGGGCAACACGGATGGACACTGATAGGTGGCACAAATTGGCACTGATAGCTGGCACAAATGGGCATGGATAGGCGGCACATATGGGCATGGATAGGCGCACTGATAGGTGGCATGGATGGGCACTGATAGTTGGCATGGATGGGCACTGATAGGTGGCACGGATGGACACTGATAGGTGGCATTGTATTGTATTGTTTTGTACTGATGGATGCCAGTCAGTGCCAAACAATAATGCATGCCAATCAGTGATACCCATTGTGGGCACTGATTGGCATCCATTGTGGGCACTGACTGGATCCCTGGTGGTCTAGGGTGGCATACCTGGTGCTGGGCCTCCCTGGTGGTCTGGTGGCATCCCTGATGGTCCAGTGTGGCCATCCTCAGGGGGGGCTGCGCTGATAATCGATCAGCACAGACCCCCCCTGTCAGAGGAGCAGCCGATCGGCTCTTCTCTACTCGCGTCTGACAGATGCGACTGAGGAAAAACACAATCACCGGCTCTTCCTATTTACACTGTGATCAGCCGTGATTGGACGGAGACTCTTTACCGAGATCGTAGTTGCGGGTGTCAGACTGTGGTTAGTGGACTGGATACAGGTGGCCTTCAGTTGGAAGCAGCAAGCGTGAAACAACTTCCCACCCTCTCGCCCTGCATTTGGTGGGTATTTTGGGTTGGGGAATTGGGTGTTGTGTAGAGCCAGATATGGCAATTGCTGGGGTGCAAGGTCCTTTTAGGTTCATATGGACACAAAAGGTATGGTGTAGGGACCCGTCTGAGGTACGGCTCCCAGTTGGTGTATGTGTGATATGCGAGTTGTCTCCGAGCTGGTAGTTTTGCGGATGGAGGCCTGAGAAGTGACAAGCAGGTACTGTCTTGGTTTTATGCCAATTATGACCTTGAGGCTCCTTTCATTAATACACTGTCTGCTCTGTTTATGCTATTAATCTGTTAATTATTTGTTATTTATATTTTGGTTAATAAAAAAGGCTGCTATGGCCAATGTAACTACAATTTGTTGTGTGGTTATTATACTGAAAGGATGGGGTTTTTGGTATAGCAGTCAACAAGCCACATTTAATACCATAGTCAAGTGGAACAGGTTATAAAAAATGTAGAACTAGCTATACATTGATTATTAAGGATTTTAAGGCAGCAAAGTTATAATTTTGTGTTTAGTACCACATTAAGTCTCTGATGTCATTATATAACATCTTGCTTTTTTATATTGTTCAATTTATTCCTTCACCAATATAGCAAATAGAATTTTAATGCATAATTTAACATGTTTGGTTATTCATGTGATTTGTAATAAACAAAACACGTTTAGATCTTCATGTTTTGTCATTAAATACTGATCAAATAGTGGAAGCTGAAATTACCTTTGAATATATTATGCTGTGATTATTACGGTAATAGAGTATCCAGGGCCTTGAAAAAGTATTCATACCCTTTAAAACATTTCACATTTTGTCATGTTACAACCAAAACATAAATCAATTTTATTGGGATTTTACGTCATAGACCAACACAAAGTAGAAGAAAAATGATAAATGATTTTCAAATTTTTTTTACATATAAATATCTGAAAAGTGTGATGTACATTTGTATTTAGCCCCCCTGAGCCAACACTTTGTAGAACCACCTTTCACTGCAATTACAGCTTCGGGTATGTCTCTACCAGCTTTGCACATCTAGAGAGTAACATTCTTGCCCATTCTTCTTTGCAAAATAGCTCAAGCTCTGTCAGATTGGATGGAGAGCGTCTGTGAACAGCAATTTTCAAGTCTTGATAGAGATTCTCAATTAGATTTAGGTCTGGACTTTGACTGGGCCATTCTAACACATGAATATACTTTGTTCTAAACCATTCCATTATAGCTCTGGCTGCGTGTTTAGGATCATTGTCCTGCTGGAAGGTGAACCTCTGCCCCAGTCCTTTGTAGATTCTAACCAGTTTTCTTCTAAGATTGCCGTGTATTTGGCTCCATCTATCTTCCCATCAACTCTGACTAGTTTCCCTGTCCCTGCTGAAGAAAAGCTTCCCCACAACATGATGCTGCCACAACCATGTTTCATGCAGGGGTGGATCCAGGGGGGGGAGGCACGGGGCAATTCTTCCCCCCCGTGAAAATAGTGAGCAGGTGACTGAGTAGGCCGGTGGTTGAGCGAGCGGACGGGCATTCATGCCGGTGGGCGGTTGGGCTGGCGTGTGACTGAGCAAGCAGGCAGGTGTTGTCAGGAAGCCACTACCCATCTGAATATGTGACTGAAGGGATGTTACGTCGCAGCCATCTTGGTACTCCCGCACTCGTCCACAGTAAACCTAGTGTTATAAGTCGGCAAGCGGACATCTTTATACACCCACTGGAGTCTTGCTTTTCACTGGTATTTTTAAAAGTAAACTCAACTTATATTTCACTAAATAAGCTGAGTTTACTGTTAAAAATAACTGTGAAAAGCAAGACTCCGGTGGGTGTATAAAGATGTCCGCTTGACGACTTCTAACTCTTGGCTTACTGCAGACCAGTGGGGGTGTACCAAGATGGCCACAATGCAACATCACTTTGTGACAATCCACATCTTGTGGCAGGTGACATTGGCAAGTGACAATCCACATCTGGTGGCAGGGGATGTGGCAAGTGCCATGGCAAGTGACAATCTGCATTTGGTGGCAAGTGACACGCTGCATCTGGTGGCAGGCAACGGTAGCAAGTGACACGCACAGGGCTCCCACTGATTCTGCATTATGGTGAGTTGAACTATTTAATTTTATTTTACAATGTAATAATAGAAATAATGCGCTTCATTCATCCTGACACCATATCAACCATGGCGCTGTGATGATTGAAGTGCCAACACCAGCCATGCCATTGCCCGACAAATTGCCCGCAAAATTTTCTGGCAGTGCCCCTCCCGAGACTAGGCTATGGATCCACCCCTGGTTTTAGGGTGAGGATGGTGTGTTCAGGGTGGCGTGCACTGTCAGTTTTCCGCCACACATAGCGTTTTGCTTTTAGGCCAAAAAGTAAAACTTTGGTCTCATCTGACCAGAGAACCTTCTTCCACGTGTTTGCTGTGTCCCCCACATGGCTTTTCGCAAACTGCAAAACTGCAAATGGGACCTCTTATGGCTTTCTTCTTGCCACTCTTCCATAAAGGCCAGATTTGTGGAGTGCATGACTAATAGTTGTCCTGTGGACAGATTCTCCCACCTGAGGTGAGGATCTCTGCAGTTATTTCAGAGTTACCATGGGCCTCTTCCATTTTTGAGGGATGGATTAAACAGTGCTCCATGAGATTTTCAAAGCTTGGAAATTTTTTTTATAGCCTAACCCTGCTTTAAACTTATCCACAACTTTATCCCTGACCTGTCTGGTGTGTTCCTTGACCTTCATGATGCTATTTGTTCACTAAGATTCTATAACAAATGTCTGAGGGCTTCACAGAACGGCTGTATTTATACTGAGGTTAAATTACACAGCGGTGGACTCTATTTACTAATTAGGTGACTTCTGAAGGCAATTAGTTCCACTCGATTTTAGTTAGGGGTATCAGAATAGAGGGGGCTGAATACAAATGCATGCCACAATTTTCAGATTTTTTTTTTTTTAAATGTTGAAGACCGTGAATAAATACTTTTACATTTTGACCATAGATATGATTTAAATATACTTTCAGAAGACTCAAATAATATCCTTGCCACTATATAAATAAACATGCATGCTGCTTGCATTGTTTACTAATTTACTACAGTTCATGTTCCACCTTGCTATTGGAATACTTCATCATTGGCATCATCCTCACACATACCTCTGACTTACCCTGCTAGAGAGGGATTCAGCTTTATCCCCAAGGTACATTATCTCCTATAATTTCTTTGACATCCGGACAATGTTCCTCATCCTCCCCCTTTTCCTCTTGAAAGACTGTCTTCAATAGTGCTCAATAGTGCTCATTTACAGCAACACATTAGTGAGTCTGACCCTAAAGTTGGTTGTCCTTCTTCCAACAACATCAGCGGGTACTCTTAAGCCGCGTACACACGGGCGGACTGTATGGCCAACTTAGTCCGTCAGACAATCCGACGGACAGTCCGTCCTACTTTCGAATGAACGGACTTGACCACACACGATGAACAAACAGTCCGTCGAAAGCTTGCGCGATGACGTGTACAGCACGTACGACGGGACTAGAAATAGGACGTCCAATACACAGCAATGCAACCTTTCGCCGTGTAAATCCTTTCTGAGCATGCGCCATACTTAGTCCGTCGAACTAGCCTACTCACAAGTGACTGTCCGCTGAAACCAAAGTTGGACGGACAATATTACGGAAATTCCGAAATACTTAGTCCGCCAGACTGCACGCTGAAAAAGTCAGCTGAAGCCCACACACGAGCGGACTGTCCGCTGAAATGTGTTTCGACGGACTAAGTTGGCCACAGTCCGCCCGTGTGTACGCGGCTTTAGTCCTTGTACACACGGTCAGACATTCTGACAACAAAATCCCTTGGATTTTGTCCGACGGATTTTGTCCAACGGATCTTGTCCGAAATTGTTGCATACATACAGTCGGACAAAGTTGTTGGAAAATCCGATTGTACATAACGTGATGACATTACTTTGTTACGACGGGACTACGTTTAGGCTAGTAGCCAATAGCTTTGGTCTAGGAATTTGATCTGAGCATGCGTAGCACTTTGTCTGTCGGAGTAGGCTACACATGATCGGAGTATGTCCGATCGGAGCATTTTGTCGGAAAATTTTGAGGACAAGTTGGAAAACTTGGCCCATCGGATACTCCGACGGAAACAGTCCGATGGAGGCCACACACAGTCGGATCATCCAACAAAACGGTCCGATAGGACACATTCCGTCGGAATCTCCGACCGTGTGTACAAGGGCTAATAGAAAAATAATGGCAATCACATGGTGAATGCCACAGTTCGATTGCAGACAAAATGGTTTGTCTCTGAAGGACACCAGTAGCTGACATTGGTAAATAATTTGCTTCTGAATGCAGGACAACAGCTTGCAATTTGAAGCACTTTCCTTAACCTGGTTTCTCAGAGCAAAGAGCAAAAGTGTCAGAAACCATGAAATCAGACCGAGACAGAAGTACAGTTAAATAACACTGGTTTAATAATAAAAGTAAATAGAACAAACGTAGTCAAAACATAGCCAGAGCTCAGGAACCGGAATGGATAGTCAGACAAACCAAACGTCAGGGAGCCGGAGATGAGCGTAGTAAAATAGCAAGCAGGATCTGGAGCCAGAAGAGATGTTAGCCAAGCAAGTCTTTAACAGGAATGCAGAATATAGTCTCTGAGATGTTGACCAAGGTGAAGGCATAGACAAAAAGTTGGTTGTATTGTTGTTAACGATGGGTAGACTTCCTGTGAGGAATAGACACAAATGTTACTGCATTGTTTTTGTGGTGTACTGTCACTGCCTATTAGAAAGTTGACCTAACAGTGTAAAAAGAAACATTTTCTTATGGCCCTCTTTGCTGTTTGCATGGGGATAATAGCAGACCTGTTGAGAGCAAATGCCCATGTACACAAGCCCTAAGCCTCAAACAACATGCCATGATCATGGGTCAGGCTCAAAGACCAGCAGCTATAGCAGTAGAGAGGCCCCCACTGACCAGTAGGATGAGTATACAATCCAGTCACCCTGGCGGTGATGCTGGCTCATCCAAGGTGCGGAATCTAAGCACTAATCGGTATTCACCAGAGCTCCTAATGTTGGAAATGGGTTTTGCTGAGTGTTACGCAAGTAGCAGGGTCCAGTAGCAGATATAGCAGGTAGAGATCAAGCAGAATTGTAGTCAGTAAACAAGCCAAAGGTCAGTAACAAGTGGTTGCGATCAAGTGGAAGCATAGTCAAGGGACAAGCTAAAGGTCAATAATGAATGGTAGTGGGGAAAAGGACAGCTGCAGGTACACAAAGGGGCAGGATATTGGCTGTAGAGAGAATAATAATCTGGTAAACAGGAAGTTCATAAACATGGCTTAAATCAGGAAGTTCATGGGAGGAGCAAAGAGTTCAAGGTTTACCAGAAACAAGAGACAAGTTAAGATTGTCCTAAGAGATCAGAGAGAGAACTGTCCAGCATCTCAGGTGGCACAGCAAGAAGAGCTACAGACAGACACACAGAGATTGCAGGTTCTGATCTGGACCTTGACACAACACCTCAGGAGGGGTCAAAATATAGTAATGGCTAGTACTGACAGATGTGTACATTTAAAAAGCACTTGAAATGTTGTCAATGTAAGAATGTCTATAGGGTTACCTTTATTATTATACATTATATTTAAAATAAACACAACCATATATGAGAATCCAGGAAGGTAGAAATTCAGTAAGAGTTTAGTCTCAATAAAGTTGTACTTTTCAAGACCTCCAACCCTACTACACCATTTAAATCAAACAATGGCTCACAAATATTTTCATTTAGTTTCACTGCAGCCTTCTCATACTTTGTTCCTTTTTCTTGGGAGCCAGTCACTTTGGGAAAACCAAGGGGGAACAGGCAATTCACTACTTGTGTCTAAGTTGTTCACTCTGTTTCTTCAGGAAATTATAGGCCCATATATTTTATGTTAATCTTTTGGTTTCCCTGATGGGCAAGGATGAGCAATGCAATAGCAAGAAGCCTTTATTAATATTTTTTACTGAAAACAGATAACAAACAATAGAGGACCTGTTCTTAGCCCTTGTACACACGGACGGACATTCCGACAACCAAATCTGCCAGATTTTTTCAGACAGACTTTGTCCGAAACTGTTGCATACACACAATCGGACAAAGTTGTCGGAAAATCCGATCGTTCAGAACGTGATGACGTTATTTTGTTATGGCGGGACTACGTTCACGCTAGTAGCCAATAGCTTTGGTGTAGGAATTTGATATGAGCATGCGTAGCACTTTGTCCGATCGGAATTCTGTACACATGATCGGACAAAGTCCGATCGGATCATGTTGTCGGAAAATCTTATAGCCAAGCTGGAAAATTGGTCCGTCGGATACTCTGACAGAAACAGTCCGATGGAGCCCACACACGGTCGGATTATCCGACAACACGGTCCGATCGGACATTTTCCGTCGGAATGTCCGACTGTGTGTACAAGGGCTTACATACACTAATCAATTTAGATTGGGAATGGGTGACATCCTCAGGGATGCATGTTCCCCCACAATCCTCTACTCTTCTCGATATTGTTATTATTATTATAATACAGGATTTATATAGCGCCAACAATTTACAGTATAAAGGGAAACAGTACAGTTACAATACAATAATATACAAGAGGGTTAAGAGGGCCCTGTTCATAAGAGCGTACAATCTAATAGGGTGGTACAAAGGGTATTAACTGTAAGGCCCCTTTCACACATGCGGACCGTATATCCATATTTCATCCATCCGTTTGCTGATGAAATACGGACATACATGCATCCCTATGGGACAGCGGGTGTCTGCGGATGAACATCTGCAGACACCCGATATCGTCCGTCTCCGCTATGGTCCGATTCTAAGGAAAATCCTATTTTTCTATCCGTCTGCAGAGCGGAACGGATGAAGACGGACGGTCCGGGTTCATCCGATCCCCCATAGAGGAGAGCAGAGATCTGACAGGGCGGTCCTTGCACACGGTGGCTGCGGGCCCTGTCATCCACTGGCTCAGCGAGGATAAACGGAACGGAACGATCCCCGCTGAGCAAGCGGATCATCACGGGGCGGATCATTATCGATCTGTCCCATGTGAAAGGGGCCTAAGGGATGAGCTGATGGAAGAGTTAAAAGTTCAGTTATTAGGTTGAGGAGGGATAGGATTCACTGAAGGGATGACTTTTTAGGGATTGCCTAAAGGTGGCCTAAAGGTGGCCAGAGTATTATTATACTTTTTTTTATTATTATACAGGATTTATATAGAGCCAACAGTTTGCGCTGTGCATTACAATGTTAAGGCAGGCAGTACAATTACAATGAACTTCAATACAGGAGGAATCAGAGCAACCTTCTCAAGAGGAGCTTACAATCTAGGAGGGAGGGTCAAGTTATACGAAAGGGTAAAAAAACTGTGGGAGATGATCTAATGAAGAAAATTAAAGTACAACCGTTACGTGGAGGCAGGATAGGCTTCTCTGAACATAAAAGTTTGTAGGGAATTCCAGAGGATGGGAGAGGCTTGTGAGAAGTCCTGGAGGCGAGTAACTGAGGAGGTGATGAGGGAGTTAGAGAGCAGAAGGTCTTCGGAAAAACGAAGAGGACGATTAGGTTGGTATTTTGAGACTAGGCTAGTGATGTAGCTGGGGGCAGAGTTGTGGATGGCTTTGTAAGTTATTGTTAGTATTTTGAATTTCATTTGTTAGGAGAGTGGCAGCCAATGGTGGTATTGGAAGAGAGGAGTGGCAGACGCTGAGCGGTTTGTAAGGTGGATGAGTCTGGCAGTAGCATTCGTGATGGACTGAAGGGAGAATAGCCTATTTAAGTGTAAGCCAATGAGGAGGGAGTTGCACCAGTCGAAGTGAGAGATAACCAGGGAGTGAATTAGGAGCTTTGCAGTTTTATTGGTTAGGAAGGGACATAGTTTGGAGATGTTGTGAAGGTTGAGGCGGCCAGCTTTGGAAAGGGATTGGATGCAGGGCCAAAAGAAGAGTTCAGAATCCAGGATAACACTTAGCACCCTGGCATGTGGGGATAGGTGGATGGTTGTGCCATTTCTCTTGGCAGAGAAGTCAGGGGAAGAGGCACATGGGGTAGGAAATATTATGAGCTCAGTTTTGGACAAGCTGAGTTTGAGGAATTGGTGTGATATCCATACAGATATGTCTGTTAGTAAGTTAGTGATGCATAAGGAGACTAATGGAACGAGCTGAGGGGTGGAGAGACAGATTTGGGTGTCATCAGCGTAGAAATGTTATTGGAAGCCATGGGAGGCTGATCCAGGGAGGAGGTGTAGATTGAAAATAGGAGAGGTTCAAGAACAGAACCTTGCGAGACACAGAAGGAAAAAGAAAGAGTAGAGGAGGAAGTAGAATTGTAAGTGACACTGAAGGTGCGGGGGATTAGGTAGGATGAGAGCCAGTGAAGAGCACAGTCACTGAGACCGAGGGAGTAAAGTTTATTGAAGAGAAGGGGGTGGCCAACTGTATCAGAGGTAGCCGAAAAGTCCAGAAGGAGTGCAGAATAGTGTCCAATGGTTTTTGCTGTTAATAAGTCATTTGTGAGTTTTAGAAGAGTGATTTTTGTGGCGTGTTGAGCTCACAATCCAGACTGAAGGGGATCAAGAAGGTTATTCTTAATGAGTTGGTCACTCAGTTGGTTGTTCAAGGCATTTAGAGGAAAAGAGGAGCAAGGAGATAGGGCATAAATTGTTAAGATTGGTAGGGTTCAAGGACAGCTTTTTAAGTATGGGGGTGACCAGTGCATGTTGGAGAGCGTTGGGGAAGATGCCAGAAGAGAGGGAGAGATTGAAGATGTGGGTTAGAGAGTGTAGAAGAGTGTAGAGAGTGTAGAATATAGTCAGAGAGTGACTGCAGTATTTGAGAGGGAATAGGGTCCAGGGGACAGGTGGTTAGTTCGGCGTTGGAAATGAGTTTAGCAACTTCTAGACATGTGCACTGCAGAAAAAGTTGTTCTATTTAGTTTCATAAATTTTTTTTTTTTTTCGGGTCATTCGTTATGACTGCAATTTGTCAATTCGTAAATGATAAAATTAGTAAATTCAAAAATTAAAAAATTCTTCCGGGGCTGAAGTGGTTAATAATAAATAATAATAATAATAATAATAATAACAATAATAAATAATAATAATAATATTAACAATATTAAAATGGTTTTAATAATATTATTATTGTTATTTATTATTAGTAATGCATTACATTCCATTCGTTTAGATATGGCATTCGTTATTTTCGATAATTCGTAACTTCGGATAAATTCGTATTGGTTGTTGTTCACTAACAGACAAATTTGAAAGGAAATTACAATACCTGTAATTTAATAGTTAGTTATTATTTCAGATTTTCGAAGTTTTAGGGTTTTCGAATTTAGAATTTACGAATATTCGAATTTACGACTATTTGGAAAAATTTGTTAACTGATTGGCAACCAGCCGCTGTAATTTTACTGCGGCAGGTCGGCACAATCCCGCAAGCCATTGTAGCTATACATCGGCCCGCAGGATCGGGATAGCAGGCGTGCGCATGCACCCGTTGCACAGCAGGGGGTGCTGATGCTCATGACCGACGGTCACGATGACCGCCAGCCACGAGGCAAAATGGGGGTGTGTGTGAACACACACACATCCCTGTTCTGTGAGGCGTGACAGATCGTGAGTTCCTATTAGCTAGGAACCACGATCCATCACTTCCTCTAGGTCAGTCCCCTCCCCCTACAGTTAAAAAACACACATAGGGAACACAGTTAACCCTTTGATCGCCCCCTAGTGTTAACCCCTTCCCTGCCAGTGAAATTTTTACAGTAATCAGTGCATTTTTATTGATCGATGTATAAATGCCAATGGTCCCAAAAATGTGTCAAAATTGTCCGATGTGTCTGCCATAATGTTGCAGTCCTGATAAAAATCGCAGATCGGTGCCAATTACTAGTAAAGAAAATAATAATAATAGAAATGCCATAAATCTATCCCCTATTTTGTAGAGGCTATAACTTTTGCGCAAAACCAATCAATATACGCTTATTGCAAATTTTTTTTTTTTTTACCAAAAATGTGTAGAAGAATACATATCCGCCTAAACTGAGAAAAATTTTTGCTTTTTTTTAAATTATAGTAAGAAGTACAAAATATTGTGTTTTTTTCTAAATTGTCGCTCTTTTTTTTGTTTATAGCATAAAAAATAAAAAACGTAGAGGTGCCAAAATACCACCAAAAGAAAGCACTATTTGTGTGAAAAAAGGGCGTCAATTTTGTTTGGGTGCAGCTTCTCACGACCATGCAATTGTCAGTTAAAGCGAGGCAATGCCGAATCGCACAAAATAGCCTGGTCATTCAGCAGCCAAATCTTCCAGGGCTGAAGTGGTTAAATGGGTTTTCGTTAATTTGGATGTTTCTGAATTAACAAATTTATTGAAATTCGTTAAAAAACTAATTGGGAACAAAATGAATTGCACATGTCTAGCAACTTCTATATAATTTTTATATTTGTAATTTTATAATCAGATATATATACTTTTTGTTTAGGATATTCTATTTTGTATATATAAATTAAGTAGTATTAATTGATTTAATAAACCATCATCATTAATCCTTCACCAGGGAAACCTGGGTGAAATGAGTGACATTTTAGATGTTATGTATATTTATATTGTCATTATCATGGCATATGGGCCTCCCAGGATTAGCTGAAGAATCCAGTAAATGAGAACAATTTTAATCTTTAATGACAAGCATGAATTACATTTATTAATTTTACTATGTATTATGATTTTAGTATTATCACATTAAGTATGGGTTTGGCATATGTATGGTAAATGTATGGATAATGCACCATATGTTTAGTTTTGATGGCAGTGACTAACACTCTGATTATATGATTGTCAGGATATCGGATGCCGCCGGCCCCATACACTATGCAATGATCCTGGAAATGTTGACAGTGTAAACCGCTGTATACTATTGTTTGGCTAAGATCGTCTGTGGTGAGTGCCTCTGAAGATAGGCCCCTGAGTACTAGAAGGGGTCAAGAGGTAACAGACAATAGTCTAAAGTTGCAAGTCCGTGCTGTGCAGCCACGCCTATTGATAAAGACAGAATGACGAAACGCGTCTAGGCGTGACTACACGGCTTGCTGCACTAGTCTACTGATTCAATCTCATCCGCAGATGATCGAACCTTTACGAGTGGTGAGAGAGTATCGAGTGATGGTTTACAGTGCTATGTTTTGTTGAAGTGATTTCTTTTAACTATGTTTTTGTAAGTGCATAGGGTTAAGGGGAGCTGTTATATAATAAAAATATAATTAAAAAAAAGAGTTATGCCATGAGGATTCTTTTCCTTTATGTCTGAGCCTACGGAATTGCTTATGGCCACAAGTGAGAATAATGTGAATTGGAATCACCAATCCATTGTCCTGGTGAACCTTTTGAAATTCCTTTGAGGATAACCCCTTGACATTGCTGCCTGTGCATAATATATCCAAAACGTGTTTTGACGGAAATCTGGTAAGCGCATTTCTTAAGGGAGTGGAATCAGGTGGTGCGGTGAATATGGATTCTCCATAGGCCCCTTTCACACATGCAGACATTATGTCCGTATTTCATCATATCGTATTTTCAAAATATGGACGTACATGCATTCCTATGGGATAGGGACACCCGATATCGTCCGCCACCGCTATTGGCCAATTCTGCAGACGGAGGAAAATCCTATTTTTCTATCCGTCTGCAGAGCGGATCGGATGAACACGGACAGACGGTCCGTGTTCGTCTGATCCCCCATAGAGGAGAATGGAGAGCTGACAGGGCGGTCCCTGTCCCGTGTGAAAGGGGCCTTACACCTGACAAATTGTCCATGTACAACTGTTCAAGAACTTCAATTGGATTTGTCTCACTGGGTGTTTTTCATTAACCCTTTCATGACTAAGCCTATTTTTGGCATTTGATGTTTACAAGTTAAAATCCATATTTTTTGCTAGAAAATTACTTGGAACACCCAAACATTAAATATATATATATTTTTTAGCATATTTTTTAGCAGAGATTCTAGAGTATAAAACGGCGATTGTTGCAATATTTTATGTCACACGGTATTTGCGCAGCGGTGTTTTAGACGCAACTTTTTGGGAAAAGGGCCACTTTCATGAATTTAAAAAAAAGAAACAGTAAAATTAGTCCAATTTTTTTGCATAGTGTGAAAGATAATGTTACGCAGAGTAAATAGATACCAAACATGTCACACTTTATAATTACACGCACTCGTGGAATGATGACAAACTACGATACCTAAAAATCTCAATAGGCGACGCTTTAAAAAAAAAATTCAGGTTACCAGGTTAGAGTTACATAGGAGGTCTAGTGCTAGAATTATTGCTCGGTCTGATGATTGCGGCGATGATTTGAACACCGTTTACATATGCGGGCGCTTCTGTATGAGTTTTCTTTGCTTCACGAGCTCGCGAGGACGGCGGGCACTTTAAATTATTATTATATATATATATTTTTTTAAATGTATAAATTGTTTTATAAAGTGTATTTTTTTAAAATCCGGCGCCATTGGCAGCCGAGTAAACGGGAAGTGACGTCGTGACGTCACTTCCGTGTTTACCATTAGGAGACTGGAATGAAGCCGCTTACGGCTACATTCCAGTCCCTGCCCACCAGCCAGAGGCATCAGATCATGCATCAGTGCTCTCGATTGAGCGGGAGCACCGGTAAGAGCGGCGGGTATGTCCCCTCTCGCTCCTCCGGCATAACAGCCAACCGGCTTTTAGCCGCATCGGTTGTTATGGCTGGAAAGCCAATCGCCCGCTCTGCAAAACGGTACCGGCGGCAAGGGGATTTATACTGGGGACAATTGCTCATTTAAAAGCCCTCAGATGAAGTCGGATATGATGAAACGCGTCAAGGCGTAACCATACCGGAAGTGACGAGTGCGCCTCAATCCCTGTGTTCCAGCGAGCTGAGGAAAGGTGGAAGTGAAGCTTCTGCGGTACACAGCGAAAACGTTCGTTTCTCCTCGAGCGCAACTGAACCAGTGAGATAAGGCACAGTACTTTTTCAATGCTTGAACATCTTTTTATTTGGTACGCATGTATATGTTGGGTTTTCTTATATAATAAATAGTGTTAAACAGTATCACGCTATGTTTGGACATCTTTGTTCTTTTATATGAGAAAACCGAATTCCAATAAGGGAGACATCTAGTGGCCAAAGAAGGATTTTGGAATGGCAGTATAAAGGCTTTTTGATTTCGAGTGTTCGGTGAGTGCATCCCCAAAGGGGATCGTTCGTGTCCCACAAGTGGTGAACTACATGGTGGAAGCTGCACCTTAATCACAATAAGAACGGATAGAACAAGCACCTTCTTTTCTGGACACTGATCAGAATTTTGATTAACTCACTTTCTAAAAAAAGTGTGCATGCGCTGCTATATATGAAAAGTGGACTTTTTGATCTAAGTTGCAATTTTTTATGTATTTTTATATATCTGTGTTTTTTTTTAAAAAGCAGCAGCTTTAAAGTGGGTATTTTACGCAAGTGGAGTACCGCATAAATACCGTATTCATATTTGCATATTGGTATCCAAGAGCGCGGAGCGGTGTACTATTTGGGCCGGCATTTATAATTTTTAGTACATTCTTCTACATCATTTAAAAGCACTGCTTTGCTTTAAGGACTATTTTTTTAAAATTAACTTCATGGCTTATAGATCAGTGGTCTCCAACCTTTTTGGCACCGAGACATTGTGGAATAAAAGCATGCCAAGGCCCAGGGGGGTTTATGTGGTTTTTAACAGGCAATTTGTCAGGGAAATGGCTGGTGTTAGCACTTCAATCATCACAGCACCAGGGCTGATATGGTGTTAGGATGACTGCAGGACATTATTTCTGTCATTACATTGTAATATAAAATGAAATATTTCAACTCACCATAATGTAGAATCTGCGACCAGATGCAGAGTTTCACTTGCCACCTTAACTGCCACCAGATTTGGTTTTACACTTTTCACGTCGCCTGCCACCAGATGTTGATTGCCACCTGCCATCAGATGTGGTTTGTCACTTATAACATCACCTGCCACCAGATGTGGATTGTTGCTTGCCATGTCACCTGCCACCAGATGTGGTTTGCCTCCTGCCACCAGATGTGGTTTGCATTCTGCCACCAGTTGTGGTTTGCCCTCTGCCACCATATGTGATTTGCCCTCTGCCACCATATGTGGTTTGCCCCCTGCCACCAGTTTGTCACCTGGCGCGGTGGCAGCCCATGCCAGTGAGGGGGAACAGCGGATGCGGGGCCGGCTGTGAGAGATGAGCTCATCTCTCTGCTCCCCCACCCCACCATAGTGTAGCTTATTGTGATTTTTTTTTACCAAAAATATGTAGAAGAATACATATTGGCCTAAACTGATGAAGACTTTTTATTTTATTTATTTTTTTACTTTTTTTTTTTACAGTGCAAAAAATAAAAACCACAGAGGTGATCAAATACCACCAAAAGAAATCTCCATTTGTGGGGAAAAAACGGACATCAATTTTGTAGGGTACAGCGTCGCATTGTCACTTAAAGCAACGCTGTGCCGTATCGCAAAAAATGGCCTGGACATTAAGGGGTCAAATCTTCCGGTCCTTAAGTGGTTAAGTGGTTAATACGTGAGGGACCATTGGGGAAGGTGAAAATCACTGCAGTAGTCAGTGCTACTACTTTTATTGCTGCAGTTTTCTGAATCCTGTGATGCCACCATTCACAAAACAACTTTTTGCAATGAACCCATTTTTCAACAATCAACAGTTGTTTCTGTGAATACAAGGCCTTCCCAAACTGGATGAGGTGACATTGCGATATCACTGCGCCACCTCTCCATCTCATCCAATCAGGGTATTCACGAAAAACATACAAGGCATTTTATAACAGTTATGCTAAGAGAGCGGTCCCCTGTGGTCACTATGCAGAGGGAAAGCTGCTCTGCAAAATACCTGGAAGAATGCAGTTGAAAACTACGATTATATCCCTCCAAAGTGGTTCCTTGTGGATGAGTTTGGCATATTTACATTGGTCCAAGCTAGAACAATGTAACTATGCAATAAAGATCATACAGTACCTGTAGTTCAGCTTTAAAGCCTAACTCCAGGAAACTTGAAAACGATCCCTTGCAGTGTTAATTGTTCATTTAGGTCTAGGGGATTCTATTTATTTACCCGATCCTCTGCTCCTCCACACTGTTAGATCAGTCACCCCAATGTTTTCTCCCCTATGTTCCAGGGGTCCAAGGTCATTAGCCCTGCACTAGACATAATGAAATAAAGAGACAGTCAGCCGTTGGGGCCTGAAGGAGCACCACTTACCATGGGAGCCAAGGATCAAGCGCTTTTACTCTCCCCTAAACTAAACAAGCAATCAACCTTTGCAGAGAAGGGCCAGTCCCACTGCAAGGGATCATTTTCAATTTCCCCAGAGTTGGGCTTAAAGCGTTTAGTCATCAGGCCAATGATGGATGGTTACCAAGCTATATGCTTACCTACAATGGAGGAGGGAAAGGTCACTGACCAAGCTATGATGTCTGAATGGTGTTTAAATCGCAAGAGAAGCTTACAATTCTAATTCTTTATGGCAGCCAGTGCACATATACTGTAGGTGTTTCAGTTGTGGATTTAGATGTCTGCCTGGAGTTCAGCTTTAAGCATGTCATGCCCATTCATTCACATTTATGACTCCCTGTGGTCTTTGAAAGCTGTAAACACTGTGCAGCTTAACACAGCAGGCCTAAGAAAACATAACATTTCAAACCCTAAACCCCGCTAATCCCTCTATTTTCAAGCACTCTCATCTCAGCAAGACACAAAGATTTTCTCATAACATAGAGAACAGCCATGTCACTGCTCACCGGGAGTCATATAAACGGAATCATGTAAATATGTATTGTCTGTTAATCTTTCTGATTGTTTGTTAATCTTCCTGACCCAGCCAGTACCAAAGGGTCTCTATGAACATACATTATCAACAAGCTATTCATCACTGTCATTCTGGACGGTGTTTCTATAGCACACAAGTCCATCACACTTGGCACTATATCGTGCTGAGTTTTAGGATCAGTATTGGATTCACGATTTTCCTAAATAAACTCTTTATATCGAACAATGTTTTATTATTCAAAATTAACTCTTGGCAATTCATTCCCCAAGGTCTCCTACAGTTGAAGTTGTGTGTTATGTTTTTTAAATGTCTTAAAGTGATTGTAAACCCAAATTTTTTAATTTTTTTAAAATAACAAACATATCATACTTACCTCCACTGTGCAGCTCGTTTTGCACAGAGTGGCCCTGGTCATCCATTTCTGGGCTCCCCTGGCGGCTTCCATGGCTCCTCCCTGCATCAAATAACCCCCTAGGAGAGGAGGGTTACCTTGCATGCGCGCTCCAGAGTCCAGCATTTGCGCCCATAGACACGAATGCCAGAATCTGCCCCGCCCCCCACGCCATTGGATTTGATTGACAGCAGCGGGAGCCAATGGCTGAGCTGCTATCAATTTATCCAATCACGAGCTGGGACCCCGTGGAGAGAGGGACAGCGCATCCCTGCCGAGGGAAATACAGGGCTCAGGTAAGAAAAATGGGGGGCTAGGGGGCCGATCACTGCCAGGTGTTTTTTCACCTTAATGCATAGGATGCATTAAGTTGAAAAAACACGAGGGTTTACAACCCCTTTAAGGCTGGTCCCATGATGCACTGGGTCTTCTACCTCTTGTCTGTTTTCCATCCTGAGGTGGTCCTCTGCTTATGCAGAAAACAGCGTCGATGTAATGATGTCAGTAGAGGCGCAATTAGAACCTTCAGGGCCGGTGCAAGAAACCATGAAGGGCCCACCTGGCCCCTGACCGCGACCCTTTTTCACTGATTCTGGGGCCCTTTACTCCCATCGTGGGACCCTTTATGATGGTCCTGCAGCTGGCCACCTTGCTGCTGTTTTGGGGTCACCCCATGGTGGTGGAACGCCAGAGCCCAGTCGCAAGTGTGACCTTTGTGACCCTGGTATTTTCGACACTGGTGTCGGTCATTTTTTTTGTTTTTATTGTTTAATGTTTTGTATTATTTTTACCAATTTTTTTCCACAATTAAATATTTTATTATTTTTAACATATTTTCTTGGACTCTTGTTAGGGGGCTTTGGTGAAATATCTTTTAATAATTCTTTCATAGAGTCATAGAAAAGATTTATTATGCCCCAGCTATGAATGAATTTTAAAAAATTGGTACCGATCACTGACTCTATTTATTAAAACATGGAAAGGGCCAGTAAGTTACACATTTATCACCCTCTTCCCCGCTCTCCATCCTGACAGATCCCCTGCAACAGTCAGAGGGAGGTAGGGAAACCTGCCAGAGCTGCAGGGGGGGGGAAGGGGGGCCAGGGAAGCACACAGGGGCCCAGGGCAGCAGGACAGGAATAGAGAGGCAGTGGAAGCAGCATGTGTAGGAACTAATGCCCTCCATTTTCCTCTTGCAGCTGCTGAATGTCTGAGGGAGGGGAGAAGAAGTGGGCATTCTGTGGCTACATGGAAGAATCAGTTCCTTTACATACCGCATATCTTGCCGTCCTCCCATACAGGCACACGGGGGGGGGGGGGGCACGGTTCCCCCAAAGCATGGGGCCTGGTCGCAATGGCAACCCCTGTATGTATGTGCCTGGATGTCAGCATACGCTCTGCTTTCATACACTATGAATGAAGAATGCTGTGGTGATGCTCCCTAAGGCTGAATTCACACCTGAGCGTAGCGTTTTCAAGCAGAAAATCAAGTTTTTTTACCGTGATTTTGCTGCGTTTTTTACGGCGTTTTGCCACAAGTTTGTGCAGGGCAAAAGGTCACCAATGTAAAAAGAAGAAAAACGCCCAAATCTGCTCAATTTAGTGACAAAAAAGGGTCCGGAACTTGTTTGAGCTTCAGGCGTTCGGCTTGGGGTGGAGATGTGAACCATCTCCATTGAGAATAATAGATTTTTTCCCCTCTAGCGTTTTGTAGCTTCAGGCTTCAAGCTACAAAACGCTCAGGTGTGAATGGGGCCTTAGGGGGCAGGGTAACAACACCAATAAACTCATAAACTCATAGTACTCCTCAGTCTTCTGATTTAATTTAAACTTAAACAACTACAGATATATTCTTCAGCCAGTAGGCAGTGTTTATAAGTTTGTAGCTGCTCTATGGTAAATGTTATGTCTTTTCTTTGTGTAATAAATTTCCTGTTTCCTGACTGAAGTTAAGCACCAAGGCTCATGTGGACTGTGAACTGTCTGTTCTGTAGGGCTATATACAGAATTTATGACAGGCAAAAAATAGGTATGGCATGTGAAAGCTCTGAGTTAAAGAGTAACTCCACTTTTGTTAAGAAGAAAATGTTCTGCTCTGCTCTGGGTGATCTGTTAGTGTTTCTCAACCATTTTTCCAGTCAGGGCACGCACCCTTAACCACTTCCCGACCAGCGCACGCCGATGTACATCGGCAGAATGGCACTGGCAGGCAAATGGGTGTACCTGTACGTCCCTTTAAATTTGCTGCCTTGCCATCGTGAGCACGCCGCCGGCGGCACACTCACGTGCTGGTCTGGACGCCTGTGAGTCCGGTCGCGGGTCCCGCGGACTCGATCACTGCGGGCATACCCGCGATTGTCTCACGGGGCGGCCTAGCAACAAGTGACGTGGATTTCTGCTCCATGTGATTGGAGCAGAGATCAGTGTTCACTAAAAGAAAACCCAGCCCCCCAACAGTTAGTAACATACCCCTCGGAAAACACTTAACCCCTACACTGACACCCACTGGTTAACCCCTTCACTGCGAGTGTCATTTACACAGGAATCACTGCATTTGTATAGCAGTGATTGCTGTATAAATGACAGTGGTCCCAAAAAGATGTCAAAAATGTCTGATGTGTCCGCCATAACGTCGCAGTCACAATAAAAATCGCTGATCGCCGCCATTACTAGTAAAAAAAAAATTATTAATAAAAATGCCATAAAACTATCCCTATTTTGTAAACGCTATAACTTTTGCGCAAACCAATCAATAATCGCTTATAGCGTTTTTTTTTATTACCAAAAATATGTAGAAGAATACGTATCGGCCTAAACTGAGGGAAAAAAAATGTTTTTTTATATATTTTTGGGGGATATTTATTATAACAAAAAGTAAAAAAGAATGCGTTTTTTTTTTCAAAATTGTCACTCTATTTTTGTTTATAGTGCAAAAAATTAAAACCGCAGGGGTGATCAAATACCACCAAAAGAAAGCTCTATTTGTGGGAAAAAAAAGGACGTCAACTTTGTTTGGCAGCCACGTCGCACGACCACGCAATTGTCAGTTAAAGCGACGCAGTGCTGAATCACAAAAAGTGGTCTAGTCTTTGGCCAGCAAAATGGTCCAGGGCTGAAGTGGTTGAAAACTACTTTCAGACTCAAGGCACCCCAGTCAAAGGCTTGGGTTCACATTACTGCATGCCGGGGAACACAAATGAAATTGTGCGCATAACTGTCATACAGACAAAACCCTGCTCTTTAGCAGATGCCCAGGAATGTCCTTAGTTCCTAAGGCTGGGTTCACACTGCTGCGGGGGGAGATCCGGATGTGATTCGCACCCGCACTGCAGTGCAAATCACATCCGATCTCCGTAGCGATGTGAGTTCAGCCATACAGATAGTATTACTGAATTCGCATCGCTCCCGCAGCAAACTCGCACAGGACCCTTTTTTTGGTCCGCAACAGAATCGGATCGCATGGGGGTTCACACCATGCGATCTGATTCCTGTGCGAGTCTGCAGATCGCACTGTGATATGCGAACTGATCTGGGGGTGTCATTAACATATCATTGACACTCCCAGCCGTCCGCATAGGGCAGTGTGAACTGCCGGCGGGAGGTGTGTGATGCGGGAAAACGCCGCGGATTTGCGGCGTTCCCGCATCGCTGTGGTGTGAACCCAGCCTAAGGCCTCAACCAAAAAGGGACACTTGTTGCTTTAAATAATGAAGTCCCAGATATAAACTTCAACCCAAACCAGTCATTTGATAGGTTATAAATAAATGAGCTTTGCTCTCATACACTTGAGAATAGGCCAAGTATATTGTAGTATGCAAATAGAAAGTTTCAGTCAATCAGAGAAGCCTCTGACTAGGGATGAGCCGAACACCCCCCGTTTCGGTTCGTATCAGAACTTTCGAACGGACCGCAAATTCGTACGAACGTTAGAACCCCATTGAAGTTTTTGGGACTCGAACGTTCGAAATAAAAAGTGCTAATTTTAATGGCTAATATGCAAGATACTGTCCTAAAAAAGGGTTTGGGGACCTGGTTCCTGCCCCAGGGGACATGGGTCAATGCCTAAAATGTTTTTAAAAATTGCTGCTTTGGCGGGAGCACTGATTTTAATGACGATTAAAGTGAAAAAAAAAGTGAAATATTCCTTTAAATGTCGTGCCTGGGGGGTGTCTATAGTATGCCTGTGAAGTGACACGTGTTTCCCGTGTTTAGAACAATCCCTGCACAAAATGACATTTAACGGAAAAAAAGTCATTTAAAACTGCTTGCGTTTTTAATGCAATATCTGGTTCCGGCAATATGGATGAAAATCATTGAGAAAAATGGCATGGGTAGCCCCCCCTGCCCATTACCAGCCCCTTTGGGTCTTGTACGGATATTAAGGGGAACTCCGTACCCATATTAAAAAAAGGAAAGACATGGGGCCCCCAGGCCCTATATACTCAGAACAGCAGTATACAGGCGGTGCAAACATGACAGGGACTGTGTAGATTTTAGACATGTGCAGAGTAAAATATTTTGTTTCGGAATTTCGTTTTCGTCTGAAAAATGTATTTATTTAGTTACTCCCGAAATTAGTTTTTATTTATTTCGCTTTTCGTTCAAAAATTGCATTCGTCCAAAAATCCACATGAATTACGGTCGAATCTGTCTTTGAAGGCTTATGGTGTCTGTCGAATGCATAAAGAAGATTCGACGGAGCTAGTATATAGCATACTTCGTGTGAACTTTAGAACCCTATTAAAGTCTATGGGACTCCAACGTTCAAAATCTAAAGTACTAATTTTAAAGGCTAATATGCAAGTTACAGCGGAGGTCCACCCTAAAGTGGACCTTCCGCTCATTGGAATCCTCCCCCCCTCCGGCGCCACAATTGGCACTTTTCAGGGGGGAGGGGGGTGCAGGTACCTCTACAGTACAGGTATCTGCACCCACTTCTGGCGTAGATTCTGCAGAAGGCACGCCCCTTTCCGCAGAATCTACGCCCCTTTCCGAAAGTCCCCCGCTGCCTGCTGGGAAACACACGGATCCCAGAGACAGCGGGGACTATCCTTATTGCACAGCACGACTCGCGCATGCACAGTAAGGAACCGGGAAATTAAGCCGAAAGGCTCCACTTCCTGATTCCCATACCCAAGATGGCGGCGGCAGCACCCGAGAGACGATCGAGAGATCGGCTTCGGGTGCCGACATTGCGGGCACGCTGGGCGGGTAAGTGTCACTATTTTAAAAGTCAGCAGCTGCAGTATTTGTAGCTGCTGGCTTTTAAAAAAAAAAAAAAACGCGGACTCCCGGCGGACTCCTGCTTTACTGTCCTAAAAAGTGTTTGGGGACCCGGGTCCTGCCCCAGGGGGCATGTATCAATGCAAAAAAAAGTTTTAAAAACTGACGTTTTTTCAGGAGCAGTGATTTTAATAATGATTAAAGTGAAACAATAAAAGTGTAATATTCCTTTAAATTTCGTACAGGGGGGTGTCTATAGTATGCCTGTGAAGGGGCGCATGTTTCTGGTGCTTAGAACTGTCCCTGCACAAAGTGTCATTTATGCAGGAAAAAAAGTCCTTTAAAATAACTCGCATCTATTATGAATTGTCGGCTCCGTAATACAGAGAACACTCATTGAAAGTCATTGATTAAAAAAAAAAAAGAATAAAAAAGCGTGGGGGTCCCCAAAATTCGATTACCAGGCCCTTCAGGTCTGGTATGGATATTAAGGGGAACCCTGCGTCAAATTTTAAAAAAATTTTACGTGGGGGTCCCCCTAAAAATCCACACCAGACCCTTTATCCGAGCAGGCAACCTGGCAGGCCGCAGGAAAAGAGGGGGGGACAAGACAGCGACCCCCCTCCCTCCTGAACCGTACCAGGCCATATGCCCTCAACATTGGGAGGATGCTTTGGGGGTTCGTGACCCCTCAAAGCACCTTGTCCCCATGTTGATGTGGAGAAGGGCCTCCTCCCCACAACCGTGGCCGGTGGTTGTGGGGGTCTGCGGGCGGGGGCTTATCAGAATCTGGAAGCCCCCTTTAACAAGGGGACCCCCAGATCCCTGCCCCCCCTGTTTGAAATGGTAAGGGGGTACAAAAGTACCCCTACCATTTCACAAAGAAATTGAAATTGAAAAATTCCTTTATTAAAAATAAAAAAAAATAAAAAAAGATTCCAGCGGGGGTAATCCACTCTTGCTATCCAGCGATGGATGATATCTCTCCAGCGATGGTTGATCTGATCCAGCGCAGCAAATCCATCCATCTTCTGTCTCCACTGAGGAGACTCTGCGGGATCCCGGCGGCCTGACGTTTGTTATATGCGGAGGGTGGGGCCACCCGTCACCTGAACCCCCCCTCTGATGCAAGGGGAAACCCAGGTTTCCCCGTGACGTATGGGTGACCCCGCCCCCTCTGCTGTGTTACAGCAGAGGGGAGCGGGGTCACCCATATGTCACGGGGAAACCCGGGTTTCCCCTTGCATCAGAGGGGGGCAGGGTCAGGGGACGGTGGCCCCGCCCTCCGCATATAACAAACGTCAGGCTGCCGGAATCCCCGCAGTGTCTCCTCCGTGGAGACAGAAGATGGATGGATTCGCTGCGCTGGATCAGATCATCCATCGCTGGACCCGGGAAATCCGTCGCTGGATAGCAAGAGTGGATTACCACCGCTGGAATCTTTTTTTTATTTTTAATAAAGGAATTTTTCAAAAGTGTGTTTGTCTTATTTAACAATTTTTTACACTTTCTTTGTGAAATGGTAGGGGTACTTTTGTACCCCCTTACCATTTCAAACGGGGGGGGCGGGATCTGGGGGTCCCCTTGTTATAGGGGGCTTCCAGATTCTGATAAGCCCCCCGCCCGCAGACCCCCACAACCACCGGCCACGGTTGTGGGGATGAGGCCCTTCTCCACATCAACATGGGGACAAGGTGCTTTGAGGGGTCACGGACCCCCAAAGCATCCTCCCAATGTTGAGGGCATGTGGCCTGGTACGGTTCAGGAGGGGGTGGTGCTCTCTCGTCCCCCCCTCTTTTCCTGCGGCCTTCCAGGTTGCGTGCTTGGATAAAGGGTCTGGTGTGGATTTTTAGGGGGACCCCCACGTCAATTTTTTTTTAAATTTGACACGGGGTTCCCCTTAATATCCATACCAGACCTGAAGGGTCTGGTATGGATATTTAGGGGGAACCCCACGTAAATTTTTTTCTTAAATTTGACGCAGGGTTCCCCTTAATATCCATACCAGACCTGAAGGGCCTGGTAATTAAATTTGGGGGACTCCCACGCTTTTTTTTTTTTATTTTTTTTTTTTTTTATCAATAACTTTCAATGAGTGTTCTCTATATTATGGAGCCGACAATTCATAATAGCTGCAAGTGATTTTAAAGGACTCTTTTTCCTGCATAAATGACACTTTGTGCAGGGACAGTTCTAAGCATCAGAAACATGCGCCCCTTCACAGGCATACTATAGACACCCCCCCCCCCCCCACGAAATTTAAAGGAATATTACACTTTTAAGCCCCGTACACACGAGAGGACTTATGTCCGACAGACTTCCAAAGGAGTTCCGCTGGAGTTCCGCCGGAGTTCTGACAGACTTTTCGGCCGAACGGACTTGGCCACACACGATCACACTAAACTCCGACGGATTCGAACGTGATGACGCACGACCCGACTCGAATAAGGAAGTTCATAGCCAGTAGCCAATAGCTGCCCTAGCGTCGGTTTTAGTCCGTCGGAGTAGCATACACACGAGCGGATTTTTCGAAGGGGACCAGGTCCGGCGGAGTTCCGTCGGGAAAATTTGAAGCATGCTTCATTTCTAAAGTCCGTCAGACTTTTGCGAAGCTAAAGTCCGTTGCAGCCCACACACGATCGGATAGTCTGACGGACTCGGTCTGACGGACTTTGGATGTTGAAAAGTCCGCTCGTGTGTACGGGGCTTTATTGTTTCACTTTAATCATTATTAAAATCACTGCTCCCGAAAAAACGTCCGTTTTTAAAACTTTTTTTTGCATTGATACATGTCCCCTGGGGCAGGACCCGGGTCCCCAAACACTTTAGGACAGTAACTTGCAGAATCTTTTCTCTCTGTCAAATCTTTTTTTCTCTGTCGAATATTTTCTCTATATAATATAATCTTGGACTAATAGAGGTAAGGTTAGGCACATTCGACCACAGGTTCTATAGACACAGATTGTTATTGTCAGAGTCATGTCGAATCTCCTATTCTATATCGAACTGTTGTAACAACTAAAACGAAAATAAAGTATTTATTTATGTCAGATCTTTCGTTTTTCGGGTTCTGTGCTTTCCTTAACGTTTGTCAAAACTAAAACGAAAATAGCTGAAATTTGGACGAAAATGCATTCGGAAAATGCACATGTCTAGTAGATTTGTTGTGTTAAGTAGAATCTGTTTGTAATTTTGAACTGGTACATTTTTAAAGTGTAGCTCCAGTCAAAAAATCTATTTTTAAGCTTTTTGGAAAACATAGGGAAGGGTTATCACGCCTGTATAATTTGTATAATTTTTTCATCTCACTTCCTGTTGTCTCCTTCCGTTTGCAAGTAGGAGACGTTTGTAAGTTAGATGTTTGAAAGTAGGGGCCTGCCCTATATGCTCTGCAGAAATGGCGGAACAAGGTGTTGGTGTTGCCACAACATTGTAAGCCCTCAAAGTGACTCTTGGTGGGCGCTGGAACACCCTGCTGTGAACGATTATATCAAGAATTGTAATTACATGCCATTGTTGAGCAGTGGTAGAAAAATTGGGCCTTTGGTGGTTGTGGTTCTGGTGCTGGTGCCACAACATTATAAGTCCTCACAGTTACTCTCGGTGGGCACAGGAACGGGCCCTGCTGTGAAATATTATATCAAGAATGGCTGAAAAATTGGGCTGGTGGCACTGGTGCTGGTGCCACGACACTGCAAGCTCTCCCATATACTCTAGTTGTAGTGCAGGAATGAGCCCGGCTGCAAAGCATTGCATCAAAAATTGTAATTAAATGCCCCTGTTAAACAGGGGCTGAAAAATTGGGCTGGTGGCACTGGTGCTGGTGCCACGACACTGCAAGCTCTCCCATATACTCTAGTTGTAGTGCAGGAATGAGCCCTGCTGCAAAGCATTGCATCAAAAATTGTAATTAAACGCCCCTGTTAAACAGGGGTTGAACAATTGGGCTGGTGGCACTGGTGCTGGTGCCACGATACTGCAACCTCTCCCATATACTCTAGTTGTGGTGCAGGAATGAGCCCTGCTGCAAAGCATTGCATCAAAAATTGTAATTAAACGCCCCTGTTAAACAGGGGCTGAAAAATTGGGCCTTAGGCACTGGTGCTGGTTCCACGACACTGCAACCTCTCCCATATACTCTAGTTGTGGTGCAGGAATGAGCCCTGCTGCAAAGCATTGCATCAAAAATTTTAATTAACCGCCCCTGTTAAACAGGGTCTGAAAAATTGGGCTGGTGGCATCACCCAGAACCAAAAATGTTCTTCCAACATATCAGCGGAGGAGGAAGAGGATAGACAATCGACATAAAAGGACAGTCAATCAGCATCAGCATAGGCAGTCTTGAAGGTGCTTCAGGTGCTTGGTAGCTGTGGGTGATCCAAGACTGATTCATCTTTATGAAGGTCAGTCGATCAACCGAGTCGGTGGACAGGCGCACCCTGTGATTGGTAACAAAGCCACCAGCAGCACTGAAGATGCGTTCCGAAAGAACGCTGGATGCAGGACAGGCCAGTAGTTCAATTGCGTACTGTGCAAGCTCTGGCCAGTGATCCATCCTCAAGACCCAGTAAGCCAGAGGATTTTCGGTGGGAAAGGTGTCTATGGTTGCGGCGATGGTTACTGAACCGATCATACCTTGGGGCTGCGGACTAAAAAATTGTCTGAACGCATCGGTCAGACGCCCACCTTCTCCAACGCTCCTTATGACCGATGCCTCAGCAACACGTTGTCCAGGACCAGGAGTTTGTAACCTCCCAGTCTCTGGGAACGCGTTGCACAGACCTTTCTGCAAGGCCTCCCAGAGATGTCTCATCCTCTGCTCCCTCTGCGATGGCAAGATAAGGTCAGCAACCTTACCCTTGTACCGTAGATCAAGGAGAGTGGCCAGCCAGTAATGGTCACTCTCCTTGATCCGAAGAATATGAGGATCCTTCCGCAGGCTTTGCAGGATCAGGGAGGCCATGCAGTGTAGGTTAGCTGAGGCATTCGGTCCGGAGTCCTCTGGGTCACTAAGGACAACATGATCCGCAGCTACCTCCTCCCAGCCACGAACAAGTCCACGGGTTTCTTGGGACTGTAAATCATCCGTACAAGACTGCTGCTGATGCTGAGTGCCAGCCTCCACCTCCATGCTGACACAATCATCCTCCCCCTCCTCCTTCTCCTCCTCATCCTCTTCCTGTGTGATTCGTGGCACAGCAGGAACACTGTCTGGATAAAGGGAGCCTTGAGAGGCAAGGTAGTCCTCCTCTTTCTGCCTCTGTTCTGCCTCAAGTGCCCTGTCCATTATTCCAAGCAGCGTATGCTCCAAGAGGTGGACAAGAGGTACAGTGTCACTGATGCATGCACTGTCACTGCTCACCATCCTTGTGGCCTCCTCAAACGGTGACAGGACAGTGCATGCATCCCCGATCATGCCCCACTGGCGTGGTGAGAAAAAACCGAGCTCCCCTGACCCTGTCCTGGTGCCGTAGTCGCATGCAGCATGGCCAACGTTGAGTTCCACCTGGTGGGCATGTCACATATAAGGCAGTTCTTGGGCAGGTTCAACTCCTTATGGAGCTCAGCCAGCCAAGCACAGGCATTAAATGATCGGCGGAAATGCGCACAGACTTTCCTGGCCTGCTTCAGGACATGAGCCACACAGGGCACATGGGTCAGTTGTCCCTGTCGGAGGGCGGAGAGGAGGTTGGCGGAACAACCTCCAACACTACTGCACCTTGTCCTGCATCCTTCCCAGCTGCCAGAAGAGTGACTCAATGGGCCGTGAAAGACAGGTAACGTCCCTGTCCATGCCTGCTGGACCATGAGTCAGCGGTAATATGCACCTTACCACTGACCGCCCTGTCCAGCGAGGCAAGGACATTGCCTTCCGCATGCCGGTAGAGAGCCGGAATCGCCTTCCGTGACAAAAAGTGACGATTGGGGACCTGCCACTGAGGAACCGCACATTGTACAAACTCACGGAAGGGGGCTGAGTCTACCAACTGAAAAGGCAGCAGTTGAAGTGCTAGAAATTTAGCCAAGCTAGAATTCAACCGCTGGCCTTGTGGATGGCTTGGAGTGAACTTCTTTCGACGGTCCAGCAGCTGGGGTAGGGAAATTTGCCTGTTATAATCGGACGTGGGTGTACTGCTAGCAGAGTGCCCAGAAGCACTTGGCTGTGACACACCTAATTCTACACCTTCATTCCTCTCAGAGCAGGTTTCAGAGAGGAATGAAGGTCTAGTGGGGTTGGAGATCCCAGCTGATGAGGAGCAAGGAGAGGTCCACTTTGTTCTTTGATGTGGGTCTTTGAGGTACGCTTGCCAACGAGCTGCATGGCAGGTCAACATATGTCTGGTCAAGCATGTGGTGCCCAAGCGGCTGATGTTTTGGCCACGCGAGATACGCTTGAGACATATGTTGCAAATAGCAGCGGTGCGATCTGATGCACTCGTCTCAAAAAAGGCCCACACCAAAGAACTTTTAGAATAACGCCCAGAGGCAGCGCCCTGCACAGGCGGAGCTCTGCGGTGTGATTCAGTCGGTGTGCTGCCCTAAGCTGGCCCCCGGAGGGCATCCTGCCTCGTTGGACATGTGCCTCCTCCTCCTCCTCCTCCCCTCCGCCTCCTCCTCCTCTCTCCTACCAGGCACCCACGTGGAGTCAGTGCCTTCATCATTCCCTCCCTTTTCATTGCTGGAGCAAACCAGGCAGTATGCTGCAGCTTGTGGAACATGACTGCCAGATTGCTGTCCTTCTTGAGCATCCCCTCTCTCTGCGCTCATGCTACTGCCTTCCTGTCATGGTCGGTTCCGAGTTCCAGCAACCCATGGAAGACTTACCCACAGTATTGGTCCGTTGAGCGCTAATAGGTCTCCCCGGGCGCGCGTTAGCGCGAACGGACGCACGCGGGTGCGAGCAGGAACGATCGGGCGCACGCGGGTGCGCAGGGTTGCGAACGTGCGCACACGGGTGCGCGGGGTCACGGACGGTTGCACGGTTTCACGTGGGCGCGAACGGGCACGCCGTGCGACCGTTCTTGGCGCCCAGAGGGCTTCTTAAGTGATCCATTCTAGTGGCCCGGTGCTGTCCTGTCTACAGCGTTCCTGAGAGTTGCCTCTGATAACCTGATTGTTCCTGTCTCTGATCTACCCGGCTTGTTCCTGATTATCCTGCTTGCTGCCAGCCCTGACCCTCGGACTTCCTGACTACTCTTCTGCCTCCTCCTTCGGTACTTCTGCTGCCAGCCCGTTGACGACCCGGCCTGTGTTTGACCCCGCTTCTGCCTGCTGTTCCAGTCTGTGTTCTGTGACCACTGCTGCCTGTCGCCTGCCTGCCAGCCGTTCCTGTGTGTTCTCCTGCACCTGCTTGCTGCCAGCTGCTGACTACTCTCCTGCTGTTCCAGAACCACCTGCCTGTACCCGCTGTTGTCTGACGCCAGTTCCTGGACCAAGCCCACCTACACGGACTTGGCACTTGTGCCCTCTGCTCTCTAGAGCCCCTGTTTCCACTCTCAGGGGATCTCGAGCCAGAGGCTTACGAGGGGCCGCTCCCTGCACTCCGGGCTCCTTCCACCAGGTACGTGACACTTCCTCTAGCTGAGTATCATCATCAGAGCCTTCAAAACACTGGGCATCCTCGTGGAGCATGCACCCAACACTTTGCTCAAAGAGTTCAGGGGACTCCTCAGGAGGACCTGGTGGGTCTAGGGAAGGAGTCATTGATGATGACATTGAGACGAGGGAAGACGATGCGTTGGCAGCTGCTTTGCTAGTACCCTGAGCCTGGGTGAGAGAGGATGAGGAGGATGAAGAGGGCTTGGTCATCCACTCTACCAAGTCTTCGTCAACACATCCAGCTGCCGAAAAGAAGGACAAGCGTGTCCCATGACCACGTGCTGATGATGACGATGCACCGCGTCCACGACCAGCACTGTTGTCTCTAGACACAGAGCCTGCTTGCCCCCTTTTATCGGCTCGTGCCTGTCTGCCTCTCCTTGTTGGCCTTCCAGACATGGTAATGGCCTGAATGGAGATGGGAAAACCAGCAATTGGGTAGTGTATATTGTGCTGGAGGCACACAACACCCACTAACTCCTGCAGATGCCTTTATTATAGAACAGGAATTAAAGGGTATATACTGGTGTATACTGTGCTGTGCTGGAGGCACACAACACCCACTAACTCCTGCAGATGGCAGATGGCTCAATTAGAGAAGAGCTATATAGGTGGATAATGGTGTATGTCAGGTCAGGGCACGCAGACAACACTCACAATCTCCTACAACTGACTGCAAGCTCTATTACAGAAGAACAATATAGCTAGCTATATAGGTGGATATAATGGTGTATAGTGCGGTCAGGGCACGCAGACAACACGCACAATCTCCTACAACTGACTGCAATCTCTATTACAGAAGAGCAATAAAGCTAGCTATTTAGGTGGCTATAATGGTGTATAGTGTGCTCAGGGCACGCAGACAACACGCACAATCTCCTACAACTGACTGCAAGCTCTATTACAGAAGAGCAATATAGCTAGCTATATAGGTGGATATAATGGTGTATACTGTCGTCAGGGCATGCAGACAACACCCACAAACTCCTGCAGTTTGCTAAAAGCTCAATTACAGAAGAGCAAGAACGCAAAATCGGCCGATAACGAACGGTGTATATATACTGTGTTGAAGGTACACAGAGAACACCCACTAATTCCTACAGACGCCAACACACTACACAAGGCCGCCGCTCTGGCGGCCTTATGTAGTGTGGGGCGTGTACTACACAGCCTGAGCTATGATTGGCCACAGGCATCCCGCCTGTGGCCAATCATGGCTCTCCTCGCTGCTGGCGCTGTGATTGGCCAAGCATGTGTGGTCACAGTGCATGCTTGGCCAATGATGAGCCAGCAATGCACTGCGATGGCGCAGTGCATTGTGAGCCATGAGCGCCACACGAATTTGGCGCGAACGGCCCATAACGTTCGCTATTCCCCGAACGTGCGAACACCCGATGTTCGAGTCGAACGTATGTTCGACTCGAACATCAAGCTCATCCCTAGCCTCTGACATACAGTACCTCTGATCCCCACACAGAAGTTCTCACACAGGAGTGACAGTAATATAACAAACAGTGAGCTACACAGTGCAGTAACATTTTTTTATTGTCCCTTTTCAGCCTGGAAGGATGAATGGATGTATACAGCACAAAATCAGCCTGCAGCCCCTCCTGGCTTGCAGAGCATATGGCTGGCCATACTCTCTCTTCACTTCCTGTAGGACATCCACATATATAGCCTTGGGGGGCTTCCTAAACCTTAAGCAGGGGCAGGAAACAACCTCTTAACAGGAAGAATCTGTTTGTAACAAGAACTCGATGGTAGGTACCAGGCATGAATGTACAAAAGAACACCTCCCTACACTTCTCCAAAATGTCACATATAACTCTTTGTAATTGATTTGTATATTACAACTGAATACTAGGAAGCTTGACTCTTGTACAACACCATGCTTATTATCTTGCGAAGCTTCACTCCATCTTCCATGACTTCAAGGCTGGATCCCTAAGATGCACAGTGTCTCGATGTCTGACCCAGCATTAGGGTGCCGGTCAATAGAGAAGGTGCCAAAAGCACATAAGCTCTTTTACCAGGTGCTTCCATCACCTATGCCAAGTTACACAGCTTCCTAGCTGGCTGGCTAGTTATGCACTCAACGCTAGTACTGTAGTCATTAGCAATGGCAATATAGCCTCCTCCAAATAGCTTCACTGCACATTAGACATTTGTACTGCATCTTTCCAAACTCATCTTGTTCCCTAATAAGCTCTCTTCTTTATATACGCCATATGTATATGATTGTCCTCGAGTAACTTCAGACCAAGACAAGTTAAATAACAATAAAATATCCTTAGGCGTTAGCGTTGCATCGCTTCAAAATTGAAGCCTCATATCGAGTTAGGAGGTGTTTGAAGCCTTTCAATGCCTCCCATTCAAAGCTTTGGTAATGCTTCGCAAACACTCTGGCAGGCAGTTGCCGTGTGTTAAGGTTTGTTTATTTCCTGTAATGGAATAGGCATTTGTGGAGCAATTTTAAGGTGCCTTAACGCTTATCAAGCAGTAAGGATAGGCTCTAACCTCTGGCAACCAATTCCAACATTCGTGGCGGCTATGAGAACAGCCATGGCATTAGCCCTGCATTCTGGAGTGGAAACCTGGATACCCCATTTAAACCCTGTAAAGGAAAAAGCACATCCAGCCAAACACGAAAGTGTGAGGCATATACAGCTGGTGAGTGTAATCACATAAGGGGAAAGGAGTCACATCTAGAGCGGTGTGGTGGAGGAGTGTAGATGTAATCCGCTGTTTATTCAAGAGACACTGGTTAAACGTTTGTTTCACTATTCCATTACTTGGATTATGATTTGAAGATTCAACGTATGGACTATAATTTTACTGGGATACATTATAGTCTCAGGCGTTCACAGTGGTGTTTGTAACAATGTTGTTAGGAAGTGGACATTGCTTGATAGAACTTGAAACAATGCATTTGATTCTCGTTATTTGTTTATTTATTTATTTTTAGTGTTGAATAATATTTAGTCACAGGATATTATTTTTTTCAACAGATCGTATAAATTATCACTATTCATCTGGTGACATGCACTATATAATAATTTGTGTTAATTAATTTTGATACAAACTATTAATTAATTTTCTGTATGCTCGGGGCAGGGTTTGCACAGTGTAGTAACATTTAGTAATTCATGTTCACTGGACTGGGTCTATAATCTTTAATACTTTTGAATTCACTGTTGTGGATTTATATTTAGCGCTGCTTATCCTACTGTTTAGATAAGGAATATTGCACATATAACCAATTCCAATCGCTGCTTGATCGGCTGCAGTAAACAGATTTTGAGTCTACCTGCTATTTTTTGTATGTCTCAGAATGGAGGGCCCAATCAATATTAAAGACGGACCTGGTTACAGACCATACACTACCGTTCAAAAGTTTGGGGTCACATTGAAATGTCCTTATTTTTGAAGGAAAAGCACTGTACTTTTCAATGAAGCTAACTTTAAACTAGTCCTAACTTTAAAAAAATATACTCTATACATTGCTAATGTGGTAAATGACTATTCTAACTGCAAATGTCTAGTTTTTGGTGCAATATCTACATAGGTGTATAGAGGCCCATTTCCAGCAACTATCACTCCAGTGTTCTAATGGTACAATGTGTTTGCTCATTGGCTCAGAAGGCTAATTGATGATTAGCAAACCCTTGTGCAATCATGTTCACACATCTAAAAACAGTCTAGCTCCTTCCAGAAGCTACAAAACTGACCTTCCTGTGAGCAGATGGAGTTTCTGGAGCATCACATTTGTGGGGTCAATTAAACGCTCAAAATGGCCAGAAAAAGAGAACTTTCATCTGAAACTCGACAGTCTATTCTTGTTCTTAGAAATGAAGGCTATTCCATGCGAGAAATTGCAAAGAAATTGAAGATTTCCTACAACGGTGTGTACTACTCCCTTCAGAGGACAGCACAAACAGGCTCTAACCAGAGTAGAAAAAGAAGTGGGAGGCCGCGTTGCACAACTAAGCAAGAAGATAAGCACATTAGAGTCTCTAGTTTGAGAAACAGACGCCTCACAGGTCCCCAACTGGCATCTTCATTAAATAGTACCCGCAAAACACCAGTGTCAACATCTACAGTGAAGAGGCGGCTGCGGGATTTTGGGCTTCAGGGCAGAGTGGCAAAGAAAAAGCCATATCTGAGACTGGCCAATAAAAGAAAAAGATTAAGATGGGCAAAAGAACACAGACATTGGACAGAGGAAGACTGGAAAAAAGTGTTGTGGACGGATGAATCCAAGTTTGAGGTGTTTGGATGACAAAGAAGAACGTTTGTGAGACGCAGAACAAATGAAAAGATGCTGGAAGAATGCCTGACGCCATCTGTTAAGCATGGTGGAGGTAATGTGATGGTCTGGGGTTGCTTTGGTGCTGGTAAGGTGGGAGCTTTGTCCAGGGTAAAAGGGATTCTGAATAAGGAAGGCTATCACTCCATTTTGCAATGCCATGCCATACCCAGTGGACAGCGCTTGATTGGAGCCAATTTCATCCTACAACAGGACAATGACTCTAAACACACCTCCAAATTGTGCAAGAACTATTTACAGCAGAAGCAGGCAGCTGGTATTCTATCGGTAATGGAGTGGCCAGCACAGTCACCAGATCTGAACCCCATTGAGCTGTTGTGGGAGCAGCTTGACCGTATGGTACGCCAGAAGTGCCCATCCAACCAATCCAACTTGTGGGAGCTGCTTCTAGAAGCGTGGGGTGCAATTTCTCCAGCTTACCTCAATAAATTAACAGCTAGAATGCCAAAGGTGTGCAATGCTGTAATTGCTGCAAAAGGAGGATTCTTTGACGAAAGCAAAGTTTGATGTAAAAACAATGTTATTTCAAATACAAATCATTATTTCTAACCTTGTCAATGTCTTGACTCTATTTTCTATTCATTTCACAACGTATGGTGGTGAATAAGTGTGACTTTTCATGGAAAACACAAAATTGTTTGGGTGACCCCAAACTTTTGAACGGTAGTGTATATTTGTAAAAACAATCATAGCAACATAGCAAATAGCATACTGTGTAGAACAAATGTCCTTCATGATATAAGATTGCTTAAAAAAGGCAATATGGTAAAATAAACTCAAAATGGATGAAATACATAGAACTCTCTATAAAGAAGCATCCAGACGTGCCCAACGTGTTTCGTGAATTCGCTCCACTTCCTCAGGGGCGGATGAATCAATATATATTGGCTAAATCTGGAACATGTGAAACTGAGGACTGAGGGCTGCTTAAGATGTCTGTCCTGGGAATCCAAGTAGTGGTCTGTATGGGCTCCAATTCTTCTGGTGTTACACAGAGCCATGTTCCAAATTCAATGTGCAGTGTGCACAAGAGTCTCTCTGGAAGAATGAGAACAGGAGGCACAGCAGACAGCAGCATTCTCAGTCTGGGATAAGGGTAATATTAAACTGGTTCTAAAGGCTACATTTTTTTTTACTTTAATGCATTCTCTGTATCCTTCCAAGAGGATACAGAGAATGCATTGAAGTAAAAAAAAATGTAGCCTTTAGAACCAGTTTAACCCCCCTGACGGTATTCCCGAGTCTGGCTCGGGGTGGAATTTTTATACCAAAAGCGGTATCCCCAAGCCAGACTCGGGACTGCATCGCTGGATCCAGGAGGAGGTTTACTTACCTTCTCCCTCGGATTCAGCGTTGTCTCCCCGCTGTACGAGCGAGCCGTGTCTCGCTCCATCTATCACGGACCCGATCTCCATTCCCTGCGAGCGGGGACGGATATCGGCGCCAAATTCAAAAAGTGAAACACACAGTATACATACAGTATAATGTAATCTTACAGATTACATTGCTGTATGTAAATATTTCACATCCCCTTTGTCCCTAGTGGTCTGTCCAGTGTCCTGCATGCAGTTTTATATAATAAAAACTGTTCTTTCTGCCTGGAAACTGGAGAATGTCCATAGCAACCAAACTGTCACTTTACATCAAAAATGGTTTTAGACCAGCTAGAAAACAGCGATAATAAATTGGAATCACTCGCAGAATTGAGCGATAGCAATTTGTGGGGAGATCCGTCATCAAATACTGAAAAGAAAATGACAGTGACAATTCTGCAACTGAGCAAATTTCAGTGTTTTTGATTTGCTTACATTATTGAATAATTTTTATTATTGTTATATTATTATTTGGTACAATTATTTATAGTTATTTATTATATTATAATTTATGATTTCATTTTTCAAACTTTATCATACCCGGGATGTCTGCTTGGACAGATTTAAGAGAGTTATTCCTAAGAATTACAGGACTACAATATAAAACGCCAAATTTTCATGCAAAATAATGGTACCGCTTTTAGCACCTAAAATCCGAAATAATCGTACCGCCAGGGAGGTTAACGATACAGAGAATGCATTAAAGTAAAAAAAAATGTAGCCTTTAGAACCAGTTTAACATTACCCTTATCCCAGACTGACAATGCTGCTGTCTGCTGTGCCTCCTGTTCTCATTCTTCCAGAGTTGTGTCTCACTAATACAGGAGGTGTGTTACTAGCCAGTAGGGATGAGCTGAACACCCCCCAGTTCGGTTCGAGGCAGAACATGTGAACAGGCAAAAAATGTGTGTGAACACCATTAACCCTTTCACTGCCAGGTCCATATGCCGTATGGATGTACAAAAGTGCCTGCAGGTGGCCAGGTCACTATGGCTTACGAACCTAATTTCTCCCTCTTCTATAAGCTTATGGTCACTGTAATGACCATAAGCTTATATCAAAATTGTTCAGCAGACTCTGCTGAACAATGTTATAACTCTGATCAGAGGATTACAACCCACAGATCAGAGTTATTAACCCCTAATGTGAATGTCCCTCCCACCCACCCACGCCGCCTCCTCCCTGTCCCCTGCCTCTCCACCCCCTCCGCACCCATCCATTTAAAATTGCCCTCCCCCACTCTCCTCTCCTATCCCCTTTACTCCCCTTCTTCATCTCCAGCATTGATTACCCCCCTCCACCTGATCTAACCCCCCTCAAACCCGCTCCCTGCATTAGCCGGAATACCTCCTCTTCCACTCCCACTGGCTTCAGGTGCTGCATGGGGCTCCATGGGGTTTGGGGGGGTCCACAAGCAGAATCTCTTTTTCCATTCCCTCTGCCTGCATCTTCTCCCTGCACAGATCTCCATAATCTGTCAGGCTGGGGGTTGCGGGGGGAGGGGGAAGCGGTGCGGGTGAAGTTGGGGCTTGGGGGACTTTAGTAAACAAGTGTTTACTAAGATTACAGGGATGCACGGGTGTTCCGTGCATCTCTGTGCAGGCAGTCCCATTAATGTAATTTGGGATGCAGCAATTGCTTGAACAGAGCTCTTGCTCCCAATTTTACATCCATGTAGATCCACATGCATGTCACTGAGCTTACACTGTCTGCATTCAGGGTCATGTAGCCACACCCACACGGATGTCAGATTGGGAACATCAGCTATGCCTGTGCAGCCGTTGCATCCCAATTGACATAAATGGGACTGCCTGTACATGGATGCATGGAACACCTGTGAATAGTGATATGATGAACATTTGCGCAATTATTGTGGGGCCCAAAAAATCTGTAGCACTTTTTTTTGTATTCTACTGCCCGTGTGCTTTTAGAAAATGTCTAGTTTGAGGGGTATTTTCAAATTCTGAAAGCTGCAAGTGAAAAATAAAAACCTCTAGATTTTTAGAGAAATGTTTGGGTAAATTTAAAAATATTTGTTATTTATTAACTCTATACAGTAGGGATTTAGCAGGAATTTAGTAAAATTAGCTGTGTTTTTATCTGCTTAGAATGGTTATAGTGTATTTTTTGCGAATATATTGGTTTGATAAACATTTGCGCAAATACTGCAGGGTCTAAAAAATCAGTAGCCCCTTCTTTTTATTCTAGAGGTCGTATGCTTTCAGAAAATATATGGTTTTGGGGGTCTTTCACATATTCTTAAAGCTGTAAGGGAAAAATGAAAACCTTCAGATTTTTTGCAAAATTTGGATATTTACATTTTTGCGTACGTTCGATTTTCATCATTTTACTAAAAAGGCGCAAAAAATGTAAAAATTTAAGCTTTTTGTTATTTATTAACTCCATACAGGTTAAGCTTTTATATTTAGTAGGGATTTTGCAGGAATTTTGTAAAATTAGCTGTGTTTTTATCTGCTAATAATAGTTTTAGTGTATTTTTTGCCTATATATTGGTTCGATAAACATTTGCGCAAATACCGTGGGGTTTAAAAAATCAGTAGAACCTTCTTTTTATTCTAGAGGTCATATGTGTTCAGAAGATATATGGTTTCAAAAATGAAATATTCCATTAAATATCGTGCCTAGGGGGTCTCCTTAGTCTGCCTGTAAACTAGCATATCTTTCCCATGTTCATAACAGTACCGCAACAAAATTAAAAAAAAATTCAGCCCCAGAAGGATTTACCTCCTTCCTGACCAGAGCACTTTTTTGCAATTCGGCCCATACATCGCTTTAACTGACAATTGCATCGTCGTGCGGCATGGCTCCAAAACAAAATTGACGTTCTTTTTTTCCCACAAATAGATATTTCTTTTGGTAGTATTTGATCACCTCTGCGGTTTTTATTTTTTGCGCTATAAACAAAAAAAGAATGACAATTTTCAAAAAAACGCATTATTTTCTACTTTTTGCTATAATAAATATCCCCGAAAAATTTAGGCCGATATGTATTCTTCTACATATTTTTGGTAAAAAATATTGCAATAAGCGTTTATTGATTGGTTTGCCCAAAATAGGGGATAGTTTTAGGGCATTTTTATTAATATTTTTTTTTTACTAGTAATGGCGGTGATCAGCGATTTTTATCATAACTGCGACATTATTGCAGACACATCGGACAATTTTGACACATTTTTGGGACCATTGGCATTAATACAATGATCAATGCTATAAAATTGCATTGATTACTGTAAAAATGTCACTGGCAGTGAAGGGGTTAACCACTTAGGGTGGAGGGGGGTTAAGTGTGTCCTGGGGGAGTGATTCTAACTGTCTGGGGGATGGGCTGTGTGTGACATGACACTGATCGGTGACAGGGAGCAGACGATCAGTGTCCTGTCACTAGGCAGAATGGGGAGATGCTGTTTACATCGGCATCTCCCCGTTCGTCAGCTCCGTGACACGATCACGGGTATCCCAGCTGTGATCGAGTCCACGGGTCCCGCAGGCACAGTCACGCAGCTTGCAGCAGGCGTGCGCCGCCACGGCGGGAATTTCAAAGTAACGTACGGGTACATTACTTTGCCCAGCCGTGCCATTCTGCCGACGTATATTTGCTGACAGCGCTCAGCAAGTGGCTAAAGGAAAAAATGTAATTTAAAACTACTCGTGGCTGTAATGTATTATCGGATTGCGGCAATATAGATAAGCAACCCTTCAGGTCTGGTATGGATATTAAGGGGAACCTTCCCCCAAAATCATACCAGACCCTTATCAAGCACGCAACCTGACAGGCCACAGGAAAAAGGGGGGGACGAGAGAGCGCCCTCCCTCCTGAATCATACTAGACCGCATGCCCTCAACATGGGGAGGGTGCTTTGGAGTCCCTGCAAAACACCCTGTGCCCATGTTGATGACAAAGGCCACTTCCCCACAGTTGTGGGGGTATGCTGGTGGGGGGCTTATCAGAATCTGGAAGCCCCCTTTAACAAGGGAACTCCCCTATGTGAATGGGTAATGGGTACATTGTACCCCCTACTCATTCACCAAAAAAAGTAAATATGACAGGAGCCAGTTTTTGACAAGTCCTTTGTTTAAAAAAAAGAAAAAATAAGTGTCCTACAATGTAAATCCATCTTCACTCACAGTGCCGACAGACCAAAAAAAACAAAAACAGAAAAACTCTGCCTCCATGGGAGGTGTCCCGCCAACTGCAGCCTTTTTGTAATGACAGCTTTTATAACCGGGTGACCCTGCCCCCTTCTGGCGCCATGTGACGTCACATGGTGGCCCCACCCTCAGCTATATAACAGCTGTCATCGTGAGAAGGCTGCAGTTGGCGGGACGCCTCCCATGGAGGCAGAGTTTTTCCGTTTTTTTTTTTGGTCCACCGGCGCTGTGATTGAAGAGGGATTTACATTGCGGGACACTTATTTATTTATTTTTTTAAATAAAGGAATTTTCCCAAAACTGCTGTAGTTTTTACTTTTTTGACACTTTGGTGAATGAAAAGGGGTACAATGTACCCGATACCCATTCACGTGGGGGGGCGGGATCTGGGGACCCCCTTGTTAAAGAGGGCTTCCGGATTCTGATAAGCATCCTGCCCGTTGGCACCCACAACCACCGGGAAAGGTGAAGAGGCCCTTGTCCCCATCAACATGGTGACAAGGTGTTTTGGGGGGACCCCACAGCACCCTCCCCATGTTGAGGGCATGTGGCCTGGTACAGTTCAGGAGAGAGGGGGCGCTCTCTCGTCTTCCCCTTTTCCTGTTGCCTGCCAGGTTGCGTGCTCAAGTAAGGGTCTGGTATGGATTTTGCGGGGACACCCACGCCATTTTTTTTTTTACATTTTGCCACGGGGTTCCACTTAAAATCCATACCAGACATGGAGAGCCTGGTGTAAATTTTAGGGGGGACCCCCCACGCAATTTTTTTTATTGGGGGGAACCCATGACATTTTTTTCAATGATTTTTATGTATATTGCCGGGATCCAGCAATACATTACAGCCGCAAGTTTTAGGTTCAATTTTTTTCTTTAGAATTTACATTTTGCTGCTTTCATTCATTACACTATGTACGGCCCCTATGTACAGCCACTATGTAAGCAGCCTTAAATAGTGTGGGGCGGGAACTTAGCACCCTGAGCCACGATTGGCCAAAAATGCTTTGGCCAATCAGCAGCCAACAATGTACTGCGGTCTCTCAGTGCATTATGGGGCTTTCTAGGGGGGGGGGTTGAATTTCCTGCAGACACCCCTTAATGTTCTAAAGTTGGTGAACGGGCAAATGCCCAATTCTGGAGTCGAACTTAAGTTTGACTCAAACATCGGGCTTATCCCTACTTGGCAGATCACCAGATAAAAACAAAGGGGAAAAAGCCAAAGAAAAGACAACTGATGCCGCCGCCACCACATCTAATGATTGGTATGCTGCAATAGAATACATTTTTGGTTTTGGGCTTAATACCACTTTAAGGATAAATAGATCAGAGAATCAGAATTGTAGTGCCAGTGGCAGACTGCTGAAGCATATTTGGCTTCTAGAATAGACACTGGGCAGCCTGGGGTATTCCAGCAGTTGGTTGATCTATATCCCTGTGAAGCTCTGCCATTCGGCTTGGACTGACTAACATCAGGCATTTTTTTAGCGCATTCACGAAAAGAATAAGATAATGCCAGATTACAAAAGCTCCTTTGATGATGTTAATGGGATAATCATTTTAAGGTGTTAGTATGCCTTTAACTCTTCTCTGTGTAATTTCATTAATGACAGTTCATCCTACTGAAAGCCATCAAGTGAGTCTCCCTCTGTAATAAAATAGTCAGTGTAATCTGCGGCTCAGAGATGTTGTTCACATAGCTTATTGCCATCTCATCCCTCCTGCCCAGACAATTTCTATTTAACTTTTCAGCAAGCATTGCTCACACCTTCAACTTGTGATCAGAATTGTTGCATGGTTGGTGAAAAAAAATGTAACACCCTAATTACTAAAACCTAACACTTCACTCAAATATACTCTTCTTTTACTATAATATTCATTAACTCCTTTTACACTGCATACACTGTGTAAACTGATTTATCGAAAAAAAAAATGACTGTGTTACTCCTGGCAGTCAGATTCCAGCTGTCATTATCAGATGTAGGGTAGGAAGTGAAAGCCTACTTCTCCTTTCTTTCCATGATTAACACTTTTTCCTTTGCTCCAGTTTTGATAAAGCTAGTGTTTCATAGAACACGTTTAGCATGGCTTGAATTTTGCTAAAGGTGTTACCATTTTCTTCGGTAATTGGAAACTGTGTCAAAGAAGCACAGTTATCTCTTGAGTACATCCAGGTTCAGAGTTTTTGCAGAATAGGAAACTTTTTTTCTGAAGAGCAAAAAAGGGCTACATCCTACTGGGGGTTCCTTGAGAAATTAACAATTTTTCAGTAACCACTGAGCTTTCTGTAAGGTGGGATTCTTCCCACTGACCACAAATGTAAGGGTCCTTTTACATAGTCTTTCAGGTGGACCTGATCAGAGACTCCATGAAAATCGAAAATCGGGAAGATGGACTGCATCCTTTTCTGTTTTTCTGGACCCAAACAAGATGGATCAGAGGTAGCCTCAGTGGCGGCCTGTCCATAGGGGGTGCTTGGGCGCCTTTCCCCCTCCTTTAGTCACAAAAATTAAATATAAATAAATAAATTTTTTTTTTTTAAATTGCCCCTTTAAGAAAAAAAAATGTACAAAATGTCCTTTAACCACTTCCCATCCAGGCCAATTCTGACATTTCTCTCCTACATGTAAAATTCATAATTGTTTTGCTAGAAAATTACATAGAACCCCCAAACATTATATATGATTTTTTTAGCAAAGAGCCTAGAGAATGCAATGGGGGTTGTTGCAGCATAATGTGATAGATGAAGATAGGCCGAGTGAATAGATACCCAACATGTCATGCTTCAAAATTGCACGCGCTCGTGCAATGGCACCAAACTTTGGTATTTAAAAATCCCCATAGGCGACGTTTTAAATTTATTTACTGGTTACATGTTTTGCGTTACAGAGGAGGTCTAGTACTAGAATTATTGCTCCCGCTCTAACGTTCGCGGTGATACCTCACATGTCTGGTTTGCACACCGTTTTCATATGTGGGCGGTACTTACGTATGCGTTCGCTTCTGCGTACGAGCTCACGGGGACAGGGGCGCTTTAATTTTTTTTTTTATTGTTAATTTTACTTTTATTTTTTTAGTTTGACACTTAAAAAAAAAATGTATTACTTTTATTCCTATTACAAGGCATTTAAACATCCGATCGGACCTATTTACAGTGAGATATGGGGTCAATAAGATCCCACATCTCACCTCTAGGCTGGGAAACCTAAAATAAAAAAAAATTTAAAAACGATCCTGGCTTCCTAACCAAATCAGCGCCGTTATTTTGAAAACAGAGGCCGGGCGTGACGTCATAACATCGCACCGGCCTCTGAACGATCATAGAGACTCCGGGGACGATCTGGTCCGCCAGAAATCTCTATGGTATTATCCAGGGCCCGGCGGATCCTGTGACCGGCTCACCGATGGAAGCGGTGAATCGGTACAAGCACCGGAGGGGGGCGGGAGGGGGGGACGTCCCCTCCCGCCTCCCGTAAGAACGATCAAGTGGCGGAACAGCCGCTATGATCGTTCTTAAGGTGCAGGGAATCGCCAGCTGAAAACGCCGATATCTGAATGATGTCTGTGGCCTCAGGCATCATTCAGATATAAGCACCGAAAGCTGAGGCATCCCTGGACGTCCTACCAGTGCAAAGTGGTTAACTAAGTGCACTGTGTTCGGGCACCAGACACAGTGCACTATGTGAAGTGCCACGTCAATGCAATCATGAGATTGCAGACACAGCGCTTCATTGGCGGGGTTTGGAGCTGCTTTCTGGCACAATTGATCGCACCGAGCAGCATCCGCCTGGCTGGGTGCTTTGTTCTCATTGTGAGAACAAAGTCACTTCTGGCAGGCTACAAAAAGGTGGCCACAGTGAGGACTAATCCCTTTGTGTTCCGTGGAGAGGAAAGGCCCCTCCCCTCTCCACTGAACACATGGAGAAACCAGGAACTAGCACAGACGTGGCTTGAAGGACTGCTGTGCTGCCGCTGGGGATATAGATGTGAGGAGGACCCTACTGCATATGTGAGGAGGACCCTGCTGCTCCACTGGGGACACAGATGTAAGGAGGGGCTCCACTGGGGACACAGATGTAAGAAGGGGTTCCACTGGGGACACAGATGTAAGGACGGACTCCGCTGGGGACACAGATGTATGGAGGAGCTCCGGTGGGGAAACAGATGTAAGGAGGGGCTTCTCTGGGAACACAGATGTAAGGAGGGGCTCCTCTGGGAACACAGATGTAAGGAGGGGCTCTGCTGGGGACACAGATGTAAGAAGGGGCTCCACTGGGGACACAGATGTAAGGACGGACTCTGCTGGGGACACAGATGTATGGAGGAGCTCCGGTGGGGACACAGATGTAAAGAGGGGCTCCGCTGGGAACACAGATGTGAGGAGGGGCTCCGCTAGGGATACAGATGTAAGGACATACTCCACTGGGGACACAGATGTATGGAGGGGCTCATCTGGAACACTGGGGACATTGATGTTGGGAGGGGATCCGCTGGGGACACAGACGTAAGGATAGACTCTTCTGGAGACACAGATGTATGGAGGGGCTCCGCTGGGGACACAGATGTAAGGACGGACTCCACTGGGCATGGAGGGGCACCGCTGGGGACACAGATGTAAGGAGGGGTTCCACTGGGGACACAGATGTAAGGAGGGGCTCCGCTTGAGACACAGATGTAAGCAGGGGCTCCGCTGACTGGCACACAGATGTAAGGACGGACTCTGTTGGGGGCACCTGATGTATCACTGAGCTCTCTTTATTACTATGAGTTTATTTTTAAAAGGAAAAGAGAATCTTCTGAAATTGTTCTGTACTGCTGACTGAGAAACCATGACCTATATGATGCACCTTCCTGTGAGCAGGCACCAGAAACATTCTTTCCGTGCCATTTCTTTGAACATTTATTTGTCACTGTGTATTGCTGATTCTGTTAACACATTGAGGGGGTGGTAGATTCGGTTTTAAAAAAAATGTGTTACATGAGGTATGTAATATTTTTTAAAGAGTATGTAAAGCCAAAATATTTTCATTTGTAAGAGTAGAAAATTGTTAAAATGTATTTTTGTTTTTGGGATCTACATCCCATTCATTAGACTTTCCTTCACTTTTTTGTTCTGTAAAAAATCCCCTCTTAGCTGCCCTTAACAAATGAGTGATATGAAGCAAGTTTCAATGCTCGACACCAGATTTTCATGTTATTCTACTGTGCCCATGAACACCTGAATAATGTACTGTTACTCAACACTCAGAAAAATAGTACAACAGTTTATTTGGGTCATGATCCCATGATTTTGGCCTCATTAGACCTCAATGGAAGTACCTGAAAAAATGTGTTTTTTGCATATTTTCATGTCCAGCAAATGTTTCCCAATATTCCTTGCAACTAGCTTTATATTGGCTAAAAAAATTAAATCAATCATGAAAATGTACAAAAAAAAAAAAAATGCATTTAAAAATGTCTGATGACGCCAACGCTCAAATGTGAATATAATCTTAAGGTCAACATACATGCAATCTCACTGTACAAATGTACAACTTTAGATTTATCAAAACTATACACTGTGAGGACCTATTGAACTTTCCAATCAATCTGCACCCAATCAGGCAGGTCCACGTATAACATAGTTATCGTCAGATCTAAGAGATCCGTGCTGAAAAATTAAATGTGTGTAGTGAGCTTTCAAAGGAATGTCTCTTTCTATTTCCATTCCGATGACAACTCAAAGTTTTGGATTTTTGTTTTTAGTTCTGAAAGTGGTCACAAGGACAAAAAGAGACTGAATCTGAAACAAGGAAGCAGACAGCAATAAAAAGCCTCATCACTCCTTTTACAACACAAACAAAAAAGTTTTGGATTTGGCCATACAATTGAGCATTTGCCATGTAGATGTCTTCAACATTCACACAAGCAGAGGTATTTTTCTGAAATACGTCATGAAAAAGTGCATCATGGCCATTATATGGAGCAGACATCTGTAGGAGGTAATTACTGTATATTACAAATAATACAGTGATAGCTTATTGTGCCTGTGTAATGCATAAGACACACACACAGGACATTTTTTTTTTTTTACTTAGACCCATTTGAGCCATGACCACGCACCTAGGTATTGAACGCTGTCACCTTCTGACCTTGTTTTTGATGTTAGAACTTAGGAAGTCACTTCTTCCACCCAGCCTACATGAACTATTTTCTCCTCACCTCCATCCACTCAATCAAGGATGCTCAGTCTATAAATTAATCGCTCTTCTAAAAATAACCAAAGCTCTATGACTTTGACTATTTTCAGTTTGCACCAACTAGGGGTGGTTAAATAAAACTGGAGTGTGCAAAATCTGGTACAGCTCGGCATAGAAACCAATCAGTTTCTAGGTTTTATTGTCAAAGCTTAAATGGGTTGTAAAGTCTCAAGGTTTTTCAGCTTAATGCATACTATGCGTTAAGATGAAAAACCTTTTTTTGCTGCAGCACCCCACCAGGGCCCCCCTTTTACTTACCTGAGCCCCATCTGTGCTAGTGATGGGCATGAGCCCAGCAGCTTCAGCCACAATTTCTCTCATCATTTGACAGATTGGCTCCTGCTGTTGTCAATCAAATCCAGTGACACGGAAGCGGGGGGCGAGGCCGACTCACCGTGTCTGAGTGAATGGATGCAGTGGGACTCTGGAGCATGCCCACACAGGTGCTCTCTGTGAGGGCACCCGATGGAGGGGAGGAGCGCTGGCGGTGCACCTCAGAAAAGGAGGATCGGGGCTGCAAGTAAGTATAGGCATGCTTGTTATTTTTATGAAAGAAAAAAAAAGCGAACCTTTACAATGACTTTAACTTAACAAGCTGAAGTAAGAAGCTGATTGGCTACCATGCACAGCTGCATCAGATTCTGAATGCTCCAGTTTTAGTAAATCTCCCCCACTGTGCTGGAGGAAACTATTTTTGGACCTTCTATACAAGGCTTTAGAGAATATGCTGTGCCTGGTCTAACAGTAAGAAGGGAACATGCAGGAGCAGTGGATCAGGCAAGTAAAAGGGTTTTTGCCAGTTCCTTAGACCAAAGCAAGCACTTAAACCTTGCAGTACTGTGCAAGGGAAGAGTTTTACTTTCTTCAGACTTCAGCTTTAAAACCATTGCTGACCTCCTGCTCCTGAAAAATGCTAATTGCCTGGCTGTCCCAGGCCTCATTACTTTCTAAGACATTCACCCAGGCTAAGCATGTCAATTAGGAAAAGCAAATTAAAGCCAACATTCCTGATCTGCTTAATTTCATTTTTGCTCTAGAATTTATACATATATGAAAGAAAATTATTAAAGCCATTTCTGACCTTCTGAAAATGCTAGTTGCATGTCTGTCTTTTGAATCATTACTTTCAAAGGCACTCACGCAGAATAAGCATCCAAATGAAGATAATTGGAAAAAAAATGTTTTTTTTTCTTTGTCTGCATACTTGCATTTTATGCTCTAGAATTTATATATATATATATATATATATATATATATATATATATATATATATATATATATATATATATATATATATATATATATATATATAGGGAAGAAAATTGTTAAAGCCATTGCTAACCTTCTGGAAATGCTAGTTGCCTGGCTGTCTCTAGCCGCATTACTTTGTAAGACACTAACCCAGAATAAGCATGCAAATTAGTAAAATTCAGATGAAATGCAATATTCCTGATTTGCTTGCTTGCATGCTATATTAGAATAGATATAGGAGAAAGTAGATAAAGCCACTACTGACCTTTTGAAAATGCTAGTTGGCTGGTTGTCTTTGTCCTCATTACTTTCTAAGACACTCACTGAAAATAAGCATGCAAATTAGGAAAATCTGAATAAAGTCAATATTCTTTATTTACATGCTTGCATTTTGTGATGTAGAATATATACATAAAAGTCAGTGTAATACTTTCTCAGTGTTTTCCTATGGCCAGCACATGCAGTCATGGTATTGAGAATGTCTGTGCAGTATATATGTAGGAGCCAGGTGACAGAGCACAGACACACATTAGCTGCCTCTGTGTACTGCTGTCACATCACAGGCTCACAGTTCTACTAAGCCAGGCTTTGTGTTGGGATGTGAGCAGTTCCCAGATCTTTCTGCTGATTGGAGAAGCTCCTGGACAAACCCTCTCTACCTTAATCGGCTTTCTTCTCCTGTACGCGACCCACTTGCAGATTAATCACCTTGGGATCATTCAGTTCTTTCCAGAGAAGGCAAGCAAGGCATTCCTCCCTTGCATTAGACAGAGGGAGACCACCACCAGCTGTCACCTGAGCTGTCAAGTCTCCAGCTGTCCTCAACATGTGGAAGAAGGCTTGGACAACCTCCAGCAGTACCAAGAGTCCTCATCAAGAGGTCAACTTTTAAAGTTGTATCCTTTTGACCTTCTAGTAAGGACATTATTTTACTTTGGAAGAAGTTAACCCCTTGGTTACAGCCAAACAAGCATGGGAAATCAGTCTGAAAAAGCAAGATGTGGACGATCTGTGTTTAAGAAAGAGGAACTTCTGATCTGATCAAGGAGACCACCCTTAGAAAAGAAGAGGAAATAGATGAATTCTCCATGGGACAGGCTACTCTTTCTGGAAGACAAAGGAAAGAGAAGGAGACTGGAGAAGAAAGAAATCCTATTAGGTGTATGCTCTTTTGCTTTGATGGGACAGAGGGCTCTTAGCGCAGTAAGGAAGCCATGCACAGGAATATCTCTAATCAAACTTCTGAGACTTCAGGAGATAGTCACTATAACTATCTGGCCTTGGTCTTTGGTCTTATACTGATTGTATTTATCATCTGTGGAAATGTCCTAGTGTGTCTTAGTGTCTGTACAGAGAAAGCCCTCAAAACCACCACCAATTATTTCATAGTTAGCCTGGCTGTAGCTGATCTTCTTCTGGCGGTCCTTGTTCTTCCATTATACGTGTATACAGAGGTAAGTGTGCCTTGGGTTGGTTTAATAGACTTCGTTTGTACATGTGTAGTTTCTATATTTCCTATAAGTTATATGAAGTTGCAACATATTTTAACTCGAAAGGAAACAATGTTGCAATGAGCTTGGGTGTTATTTATTTATTTATGTAATGAAAAGTTAAAAAGTGTTTAATCATATGAAACTTTGATTTATGCTTGATCGTTATACTTCTGTCTAGATCTAGATAAGGGTCATCGTCCTTATGTTCTGTCTAGATCAGTGATTCTCAGGCAGGGTTCTGTGGGTTCCTCCAAAGGTTGCTAGAGGTTCCTTCAGCATTGGGCAATTTCTGCCTCTCAGATAAGTTCCCACTGACACCATTGATCTTTTTAGCTATCTGTAAGGAGCCAATTCTTCCAAATGACCACAAGTGTAAGGACCATTCTTCCCACTGACCATCACACTAATGTATCATGAGTTGTAGAGTTCTAATTTTTAGAAGGGGTTCCCTGAGCCCAGGGAACTATTTCAAGGGTTCCTCCGTGTTGAAAAGGTTTAGAGAGGCAGGTCTAGATCTAGATGAGGGTCATTATATTTTGCTGACTAGATTTATTATTATTTTTTATTACTTCTGCCTTCATCAGCTGTGAAGCACTGTCTGTTGAATCTTCCAGTAAATTTTTAAATATATATATATATATATATATATATATATATATATATATAGTGAAAGCAATCTATGTTTTAACCACTTTAGCACCGGAAGATTTTCCCCCTTAATGACCAGACTGTTTTTTTTGCGATACGGCACTGTGCTGCTTTAACTGACAATTGTGCGGTTGTGCGACGTTGTACCCCAAAAAAATTGATGTCCATTTTTTCTCACAAATAGAGCTTTCTTTTGTGGTATTTTGCGCTATAAACAAAAAAAGACAGATTTAAAAAAAAAACAATATTTTTTACTTTTTGCTATAATAAATATCCCAAAAAAATGTAAAAATGTCTTCATCAGTTTAGGACAATATGTATTCTTCTACATATATTTGGTTAAAAAAAATCCCAATAAGCGTTTATGGTTTGAGTAAAAGTTACAGTATCTACAAAATAGGGGATAGATGTATGGCATTTTTCTTCTTCTTCTTCTTATTATTATTTTTTTACTATAAATGGAGGTGATCAGCATTTTTTAGCAGGACTGCAACATTGCGGCGGACTAGTCTGACACTTTTGCCAATTTTTTGGGACCAGTGACATTTATACAGTGATCAATTCTATAAAAATGCACTGATTACTGTATAAATTACACTGGCAGGGAAGGGATTAACACTAGGGGGCGATCAAGGGGTTACATGCATTCCTTGGGAGGTGTTTCTAACTATGGGGGGATGGCACTGACTGAGAGTAGAGAGAGATCGCTGTTCCTAATTACTAGGAACAGATGCTCACTCTGTACTTCCCTGTCACAATGGGGATCTGTGTTTACATTAACAGATCCCTGTCCTGGCTCTCTGTGGATTGATCACGGGTGGCAGGCAGGCATCGTGGCCACCGGCCACTAGCATCAGCTCCCCCGCCGTGCAGCGCCCTATAGCTTTCAAATGAGCCAACGTACCTGTACGGCGATTCATGGGAACGTGTTGACCTGCCACAGTATAATGATGGTGGCTGGTCGGCAAGCAGTTAAAGGATGAAACATGTTGCCAGCGCACCATCAAGGCATGCATAAGGTCCTGGTACATGCATAAGGGCATGCATGGTCCTGGTACATCGCTTTTTAAATGTGATCATACAAGAATAAAAAGCTTTGCACTTTGAAACAAGCTTGTTGGTGACATATTTAATCCATGTTCTACACTGTGACCAGTTGGGAGTGATTGTAGCACCCTTTTAATCGCATGGTTGATTCCAGTATGGTGTGTAAGGTTATCATACCATATTCATGTTTTCAAGGGAACAAAACCCCCCCCCCCGCCATCCTCATACCTTAGGCAGGTCATATGCCGCGTACACACGGTCGGAGAATCCATCAGAATGCGTCTTATCGGACCGTGTCGTCAGATAATCCGACTGTGTGTGGTATGCATCGGACTGATTCCGTCCGAATCTCCGTCGGACCCAATTTTCCAACATGTTGGAAATATTTCCCAACCAACTGGGCCGGTCAGACGTAATCCGATCATGTGTAGAGAATTTTGATCGGACCAAGTGCCACGCATGCTCAGATCAAATTCCTACATCAAAGCTATTGGCTACTAGCCTGAATCTAGTCCCATCGTAACGAAATTACGTCATCACGTTCTGAAAGATCGTATTTTTCGACAACTTAGTCCGACCGTGTGTATTCAACAGTTTTGGACACAATCCGTCAGACTAAATCTGACGGACAAAATCCGACGGATTTGGTTGTGGAAATCTCCGACCGTGTGTACAGGGGCTTACACAGCAGGAACCGGATGAAATTTGAACTGTGTTTGGGCAGGCTGAATTTACTAAGTTGAATGATAAACTTAAGTACAACCAGCATATCGGGTTTTACCTGCAATTATCGCTAGTAGCTGCTATAGCCGCTAGCAATAATCACTGTCTTCTCCCGGCGGTGATGGCTTCCCCTGACCCTCCGCGGTTAGAAGACAATAGCCCAGCAGAAGGGATTCCCGCGTCAACACTGTGTTGATGGGGGAATTGAGCAAATTTCTTTGCAATTCACTCCGTGTAAGCCCCTGTACACACGGTCGGACATTCTGCCAACCAAATCCATTGGATTTTGTCCGACGGATTTTGTCCGACAGATTGTGTCCAAAACTGTTGCATACACACAGTCGGACCAAGTTGTCGGAAAATCTGATCATTAAGGAACGTGATGACGTTATTTCGTTACGACGGGACTAAGTTCAGGCTAGTAGCCAATAGCTTTGGTGTAGGAATTTGATCTGAGCATGCGTGGTACTTTGTCCGATCGGAATTCTCTGCACATGATTGGAGTATGTCCGATCGGACCAGTTTGTCGGAAAATATTTCCAACAAGTTGGAAAATTGGGTCCGACAGATATTCCGACGGAATCAGTACGACAACACGGTCCGATAGGACACATTCCGAACGGATTCTCCGACCGTGTGTACAAGGGCTAATACTCCTAATAATAGCACATTCGATTTGAGGACCTGAGCTCGCTAATGATGCTGTCCGGCCTGCCCATGTTTGAATAACACTTCATTCAGGATTCTGCATTTGCCCCAGTGGTCAAGTGCAGGTTATAATGACCAGACTTTGAGGCTTACGCATAGACAGGTGCTCTGTTATACTAAGTAGAGATAGATGGCTCATAGGCAGTACTGCAGAAAGCAGACTCAAGAAATTGTGAATTGCTAACCATAGAAAGCTGAATAGTGTCTCTATCAAACACTGATTATTTGTTTTGTAATGCTATTCATTATATTGCAGTAGAGGGCTAGGGGCCACATAGATCTTTATGAGCCTAAATTATATCTATGCATAGTTTGCTAAATATATGTGTACATTGGGCATTCATAGTAACTATATATTTGAGCTGCATTTTCTTATTAATGAGATTGCACAGTGAAAGTGCGTCACTGCTCCTCGGTCTCATTGTAAGTCACGTCTGACCAGAGTAGAAGCAGTAGATTCTATGACTATCGCTTCCTGAGTTTATATCAGCAGTCTTTAAACAGAGATGTTGATTACACACCGTGATATACAGATGACCACTAGAGGGAACCTTTATTAATAAAAACATGGAACAGCAAGCAGGCAAACTGAAAATCATGTCAAAAAATATTTCCAGGTAATTGTTAAAATGATAACTTAAACTCTCTACTTACTTTATAGTCTCCCTTTAACACCCAGTGGTACAAAATATTTTTCAGGCACACAGAAAACTTTGGGGCTAATTTATAAAAACATGAGGTGGTAAGGTAGATACATTACCTGCAGCAACCACCACATTATTAGTGTTCATTTTTATGGCACAGATATATCAATGGAAGCACCTTTCCCATACTATAAGCTTTTTTTTCCCTAGGTTCAGTTTTTTCTTAAATAAATCAGAAAGTAAAGACTAAATATGACCCAAAGGCAGGTCTTCAGATGTGTGTTCATCTTGTGACAGTGATATCATAAATTATTCATAGCATGATTATTAAGAATATTAGTATATAGGATTCAGCAATTTCCTGGAATCACCAATGCCACTGGGCCATCATAAACCTTTAAGGGCGAATGGATAAGTAATCTGAAAAATTGCAGGAGTGGATTAACATATGCACTTTAATTATTTTAAGGGCCTGGAGTGTTGCTTAAAATTGGTTCTCATTTTTCTTTCTATGACAAAATACTGTGGTTTGCAGAAACTGACACTGTGCTCCAGGCCACAGGTATTGGGTGATCATTGCCCAGTACAGAAGAATTGCCTATGGGCTACCTTAGAGTTTATCACACAAAAGACTAATGATTCAGTAAAATGGCTACTTTCCAGAGAAAATAGTAATTCCAAGGGATGCATGCGCACGGCATACAAACATGTGCATTGGGGCTGATTTACTAAAACTGGAGAGTGCAGAATCTGGGCAGTTGTGCATTGTAGCCAATCAGCTTCTAACTTCTAACTTCTACTGGAAGACAGAACACTGCTTAAGGGGTCAGACATTTTCAGATCTGCAGTCCATACCATGTTTTAAAATGTACGAATAGCTACAACTTTTTTTTTTTTTACAATAAAAAGATGGAAAAAAAGTGTTTTTTCTGAAAACTTGTAAAATTTCACAGAATCTTGCCTGTTAGAGAACAGATCTCCCCGAAAAGGCACTGGTTACATAGCATTCCCAGGGTGCATCTATGAGGCCCTAGCTACATCACCAGTGCTTTCATGGACCAGGATGTACCAAGTCATCAAAGATATGTAACAGAAAATTTCCTTTTTTGTATAAAACAAATAACTGCAATATAATTTCATATCAAAAACTGAGTGAAAGGTCCACTTTGAAGTGACTGAAAACTAAACTAAATCTGCCAACTGTGACAACCAGTGGAATCCCATAATGCAGGGCACAGGGGCACCCCCCCCCTATCCATGCGTACGGCCCCCTAATCTACATGCGGGGCGCTGGACACATGGATTCCAATAGTTTTTTTTTAAGCATGTGATTAGAGCCAGAGGCTCTGATTGGCTTAAAAAAAGGGTGGGCTTTGGGTGCAGAGCACTGCGCTCCAAACCCACCCAGTTGTGTGACAATAGTGAATGAATATTCACACTGATATTCACAATAGTAACACTGATTCTCCTCCTGGCCAATCAGGAAGCGGGTCCTGAGACTCGTTTCCCGATATGCCGAAAGGAGAAGTGATCCTATTGGCCTAGGAGGGGGAGGGAGAAGATGAGGAGACACAGGGGAAGCCCAGCTGACCCACTAGCCGCCACTAGAAGATGAAGTAGAGCCACAGAGGCCAGGACACAGAGGAGATGGAGGGGGAAGCCACCACTGGCAGGCATCCTCCAACATGTCGGTCCGGAGGCAGCACAGGGTAAGTGAGCCGGCGATCAGGGGCTGAAGGGGGATGGTGGGGGGGAGGGGTGCGTGGTCAGGTCTGTCTGCCCCCCCCCCCCCCTCTCTGACTGATGGAGCACCAGCCGCCACTGGTGATAACCGTCAGAGGGAATTGCTTCTCACGTCCTGTTGCATCCATTAAATGTGAAGGCAAAGTTCCTCAATGGGATACAGACAGCAAAAAATAAACTGACAGTGCTTCTAACCCTTGCTATCCAAAACGCAAGTCTTGTTTACACTTTTATGAAATTAATTTATCATCCTTGGCTCTTGGCTACTGGTAATATAATCCATCAGAGGAGTACTTTGCATGCTGTGTATCTCAGGCTTTTTTCTGTGCTTTTCATTAAAATTATTAGCCGATAACCCACCAGCAAGTTTTTCGAAAAGCTGCATTGAAGCTTTTAATTAGAGCTTTTTGACAAAGCTTAATAATGAAATACTCAAGAGTTTGCTAGACAGCGTGCATTTCTAAGGGATTCGATGTCCTGCTATGGGGCAAAACAGACTGTTTGCACACAGTAGTTTGATAAGTTCCCAGCAGTTATATTTTTTCCATTGTAGATATAATATTTATGACTGTGTGCAAAAGTATACCTGTCCTTCCCCAAGGCCCAGTACAATGTAGTTGTAGTTGCTCTTCCCCAGTGATCTCACCACACACATATATTTGGAACCACTTCCCATATACTATAGGTATGTACAATATATTAGAAAAGGATTAGGACGCCTGCCTTTACACACACATGACCTTTAAAGGCATCCAAGTCTTAGTCCGTAGGTTAAATTATTGAATTGGCCCACCCTTTGCAGCTATAACAGCTTCAACTCTTCTGGGAAGGCTGTCCACAAGGTTTAGGAGTGTGTCTATGGGAATGTTTGACCATTCTTCCAGAACCGCATTTGTGAGGTCAGGCACAGACAGCAAAAGTTTTAGTTTTTTTCAACAAATTTTTTTTAAAAGAATATGGGGAAAAAACTGAATGCTGTAAGCAGTAGCACCCTTAGATGTGTTACACATTTTTCCCAACCCTTGTAAGTACTTTGCTGGACATTCCCATAGTCCATGAGTAGTCAGAAAAAAGGAACTCATAGGGGTTACTATGAGTTAGGCAAATAGGTTGTGCACTTTGCAAAGCACAGTTGCTCCAGAGCTTAGTAATTTTTTATTTTTTTTCCTTGCATGTGATTGGGTACTCTTTGCTCTTTGTGAAGCGTTAACTCATTTACTAAGCTCTGAAGCAACTGCTCTTGCAAAGTGCACAGCCTATTTTCCTTTAGTAAATAAACCCCATATACTTAAAACAGACCTTCACTCTCCACACCCGCTTTTTTTTATTTAACTCCTCTCCTTCCTCTTTTAGAATTGAAATGTATTTATTTTTAAAGGGATTGTAAACCCTTTCATGTGACATTAACCTATAAGTAAGCCTAGAATAAGGCTTACTTATAGGTAGTGGAAATATCTCCCAAACGTGCGCCGTTTAGGAGATATTTCATTTGTAGTGCCCAAATGTCATCGGTGCAATCGCTGTGAAGAAGCAGACCACTGTGCCGTTTCTTCCCCCAGCACGTGCCGTGACTGATGACTCCTGTATTCTTGCCTGTATTATTTATTATTTAATGTATTATTTGAGACATGTTGATGAGGCCAAGTGTAGAGACCATTGGTTCCTTCTCATTGGCATGGGTATAATCAGTTGTAATGCTTAGAACCATGCTAGGGCTAGTTATATGTATCCAAAATGCACACCAAACATATGTTTAGGTCAAATGTGTTATTATGTTCTACCTTTCAATAACTCTACATCTGACCTCTATTTTCTTTTCTGGCAGTATTTAAATAAAAAAATGCAAAACTATTATGTTACTTTGTATGCCAGTCCATACTGCCATATGCGAACTGTGGGGAGTGTCAATACATTGTTAATGACACCCCCCATTTCAGCTCACATATCGCACTGCGAACCGACAGTTCGGAGATTAATCGGATCGCATGGGTGTGAACACCCATGCAATCCGATTCTGGTGTGGACCAAAAAAGGGTCCTGTGCGAGTTTGGTCCGAATATGATGCAAATTCATCCACACTATCTGTATGGCTGAAATCGCATTGCACGGATATCGCATGTGATTTGCACTGCAGCATGGTGCAAATCACATGCAATCTCGCACCACACATTGGTGTGAACCAGCACTCTGTCTGCGATGAACTGTTAAAATAACCTCATGGCTTTTTCTATTATTGTCAAATACAGTAATTACATTAATATGCTAGGCCAATATGAGCTAGGAAGAATCCTACAGACATGATTTTATCTTCATTAGTGAGAGCTTTCTATTCTAGTTACTTGAATATGGTGCTATAAAGTATATGAAATATTCAAAATATATAAAGAATGGCAATGACTGATGAATGTGTGAAATCACTCTTATTTGTACTGATAATCATTATACAGTCTTTACCATTAACTCATTTAAACGCATCCCTTCATTCCTAATCAAGGTTCCTCTAGAGGTTGCAAGGGGTTCCTTGAGCTGTGACTGATCCTGACTCTGACCCCTTTTTGGCAATGCTTGCAAAGTTTCAAGGCTAGTTCCACGTGACAGAGTCAGCAGTACATTTTTCCCACTGACCCCTGATTTTTGATGTTAGGAACGGTTCTCTGAGACCTGAAAATTCCTTCAAGGGTGAAAATCTTCTCTAGGGCATTTCCTCACTAGTCTGTCTCAGTGAGCTGTGTAAAAAAAGTTTTGGCTGGAGTTCCACTTTAATTAATGAAATTAAACACATGAATACTTTATCCTGCGTACGCCCTCTGCTACCAAATTAGCTTACCAAGCCAAGTTCCAATGGAAGGTGGATGTGCATGACCTAGATCAGTGTTTCTCAACTCCGGTCCTCAAGGCGCCCCAACAGGTCATGTTTTCAGGATTTCCATCAGATGAAATGGCTGTGGTAATTACTAAGGCAGTGAAACTGATAAAATCACTTGTGCAAAATAATAGCATGAAAACATGACCTGTTGGGACGCCTTGAGGACTGGAGTTGAGAAACACGGACCTAGATGGCAGAGTGGGAGGAAATATTGGATGACTACAAGCTGGTCTCTCCCAGGGTCTCAGATAATTTAATGCAGCTACATATTTTACATAGAGTGTACCTGACCCCTTTTTGTGAATCTAGATACCACCCCACTCGTAGTCCATTGTGCTCACTCTGCTTCAACGCATCTGGCACCTTTTACCATTTAATATGGGCATTGCCAATAATACAGACAATTTGGGGTTGATTTACTAAAACTGAAGAGTGCAAAATCTGGTGCAGAAAAAACAATCAGCGTCCAGGTTTTATTGCCAAAGCTTAATTGAACAAGCTGACGTTAGAAGCTGATTGCCCATCATGCAGAGCTGCACCAGATTCTGAGTGCTCTAGTTTTAGTAGATCTCCCCTTTAAGTCTCGTACACATGGTACGATTGTTGGCAGGGGCTTGTCTGTTGACAGACTGTTGTCCTAAAATCTTACCATTAGTATGCTCCTTTTGACAATTGTTGTCCTGTTGGATGACAGGCTAGTACATTTTCGGCAGACAACGGCTTGACGTCTGATTTTCGTATGGTCAGTACACAAATCTGTCACACAAGTTGAATGTACAAACACGCATGCTTAGAATCAATGCTCTCCAAACATTAAATTAGCAGAAGTCGCCCAAAGGGTGGCGCTCAAGAGCTGAAATTCCTCGTAGTACGTCACTATGTTTGTGTTTGTGGCATGACAATTGTGTACCGTTATTATGCAAGACAAGGTACTGCCACACGCCCTTAAGACAAAAATCAGCTCAGTTGTCCAACAATCGTACCATGTGTACGAGGCTTTAGGCTCCACAAAATCCAACTTCTGCATGACCAAATGGATTCCCCACTGACACTAAACCCTAAATGTACCTGGTCTCTTTCTTGTTAAATACGTGACAATATGTCTGCAAGAAAGGTGATAGCTTGTAACTGGATGCAGTCACTGCCCCCTACATTTCAATCCAGATTAGTAAACGTATACTCTACTCTTCGATACAAAAAACCTGATAAACAGTATAGACACAGAGGCTATAGCTCCAAATACAATAACATTTGGGATCAATGGTTGGAACACTCAAACACTTGTATATGAACAGCTGACTTGACTTACTTAAGTTTCCTTATTCTGGACACCAGGCGCTCCTCTCTCCTTATTCAAGTTGACTCACTTACAGGAACTTGGATGAGACAACCAGGGTCATCTTCTGATTAGCTGCCACTGTCCTTAGCTGTGTAGATGCTCTGTGATTACATGTATGCACACCTCCTCCCTACTGTAACCTTACCATTTTTTATTATGCCATTCCGCATTTGTGTATTGTTATATGCATAGTATCATGTCTGCTCTATATGTGCTGTGTATGCCTGCTATGACTTGTCTCCATTAAACATTCTTCCAGTCTCAATGATCTAGCATTTCTCCACCTTATTGAAAAAAATGATATTAAAGTACGGTATGCAGGGGCGGATCCAGGGGGGGCAACGGGTCAATTGCCCCCCCCCCCCAAATATTTCACTTCAAGGCTTTCTCCCTCCGCCACCTATTTACGTTTGGCGAGGAATCGTCTAAATGCAGTTGCAGGGACTTTATTTCTGCTTCCCCCACTCCAAGATGGCTTAAGACATATTCAGTGTGCCCCATCCATTCATTTAGAGGGGCCCAGGCGGTGGCGTCCTTATGGGGGTAAAGACCATGGTAAAACTGGGGTCGCCGCTACACGCTGTGTAGTATTATTAGCAGAGCGGTGCGGACATGCCCAGTGTTACTTCCCTGTCAGGCAGAGTGATCTCCACCCGACAGGAGCTCCCTAGTCCTGGCTGGTGTGACGTCATATTTCAGAGGCCGGGAGCGCGAGATTCAAGACAAGATGCTTTCCGACCTGTGAGCCCATCTGCACTGTCTGCAAGTGAGTGATCACTTAACTGCCTTAACTCCTTAACAGTGTGTTAGCTGTGTGAACTGCTGAAGTGGTTAACACTTGGAGGCAAGGGGAGGGGGGAAGGGTGTTAATGCAGTTAGAATGGTAATTGTAATGCACAGCATGGAGGGGGGTAATGTACTCACTGATGCATTCATGGCCAATGGCAATTAATTAACCCCTTTGTGCTGCATTAGTGGCAGTGGCACCATTATTATTAATTAACCCCTTTTATGCTGCAGCATGATGGGGTTGAAAAAAAACACTGCTACTAATGCAGCACAAAGGGGTTAATTAATTGCCATTGGTCACAAATGCGTCAGTGGGTACATTACCCCCCTCCATGCTGTGTATTACAATTACCAATCATCATCATCATCATGAGCCACAGCACCTGTATTGTGTGATTATCATGATGATAATGATGATATAGAATGACATTAAAATTCATCTTTAGGCCTCATTCACACAGGGGGCATGTTGCAGACATGCGGGCTGTCTTTAACTGACTTGGGGATGGATAAAGTGTGGGATATACTAAAAGGAATGACAGAAAGGAATGTCCCATAAAGTTTTGTACATATCCCTGTGCTGGCATCCCATTTATTTCTAATGACACACACAGCTTTTGTGTCCCAATATGTCCTGCGTGGGTCCCAGAATGCTTGCCAGGTGCCTTCATGTAACCACACCAGCATGTCATATTGGGACATAGTGGCTGTGTCCATGCAGCCATGTGTTAGAATACAAATAAATGGGATGCCGGCATGGGGATGCATCTAACACTTTAAAACAGTGTCACTGTTTTAAACAAGGTTATGACTGTATGATATTTTAAATACATATATTTTAATACAAACGTGTTCTGTAAGCAACACCTTATTTTCTGGCAGTGCCCCTCCCGAGACTAGACTCTGGATCCGCCCCTGACGGTATGTCACTTTTGGTTTCACTGCAATGTGTAATGTCTCTATGTTTCTGTACATGTTACTAGACCTTATTTTTAAACATAAAAAAAAGTCAAACACTTGAGCTCTTTAGAACACTAGCAAAAAGTTAAGCGATTAAGCTCTCAGCATCCCGGATTTTCTTCCAGCCTCTGCTTTCTCAGTGCTGTCCAATGGTACCCTTCTTTTTCTTTTTTGTGCTGTTGGGATTTGACATACCCCAGTCCCCATCCCACAATCCAGCACTCAGAACAGAGTAACCCACTGGCAGACCCAGACCTTGTCCTGTGTGTGAGGGAGGTAGCCAATGTATATGTAAATGGGAACACGGAACAAAGGCTGGATGCAAAGAATTTAAGTGGGCCCACAGGTACACTTTAAAAATGTAAAAAAATTATTTTTTTCTAGTTTGGATTTCATTCAGAAGGATTGGAGCTTCTAATGTGTTTTATCATCTCTGTCCCCATTGCAGAACCCCCCCAACACACACTTTCTTATTTAGTTGGGGATCAAAATAAAGTGATGAAAAATCCAGCAAGAACAGTGACATCAATCCTGTCCCGAAGAGAGGCACACAAAAATTCCCCCTTTGAGAGCTTTTACTGAAGCAGTTGTCCCTATTGGGAGATTTTTCCTCTGTTTCTGTTCCAGTGATAACTGATGTTTCTGAGTGTCTCTCCCATACTGTAACAGAAGCAGCAATACAAACCAGGCAGAAGTTCTAACCCTTCCCCCCTCTAAGCACAACAAAAAAGTTTGGCCAGAGTTCGGCTTTAAGCCATTTATGGCTATCCACTCATAAAGCCTAGAGCAGCTCCCACTCAATAATATGACTAATTCTTTCCCATCTATGAGACTTATTTTGGTTATTTATTATCATCATTTCAGCTTAGAAATGGGCATGGACACAGCTCATGTGAGAATACTTAAGCCCAGAAAATTGCAGATGTAGAAGTTACAACCATAAAAAGTAAAGATGGAAATCTACTTCCATGTGTAAACAGAGAACCGTGAGTGTCGAGATTCATGTGTCCACTTCTGTGGTTAATATAAAGATAGCTTTCTCAAATTTTATGTAATAAATACATGTACAGTAAAACCTCGGATTGCAAGTAACGCAGTTTACGAGCGTTTCGCAAATACGAGCTGTTTATTTGCGAGTAACTCGGTTTGCAAGCGTTGTCTCGCAAGACAGGCAAGATTCAAGCCTCTGTGGTAGGCACTACCGCATGTGACCAGAGGTGCAGGGGCACCGGTGATGCTCGGAGACACTGAGGAAACACTCCGTTCCCAAGTGTCTCTGAGCATCTCTGAGTGTTTCCCAGTGTCTCCGCCAACCCCCCACCTCTGGCCACATGCGGTACTGCATACACTAGCAGTGACACTGGAACAAGTTATCTGAGTTTCCATTAATTCCTATGGGGAAACTTGCTTTGATATACTAGTGCTTTGGATTATTAGCATGCTTCTGGAACGGATTATATTCGTAATCCAAGGTACTAATGTAGTTGGCAGGAAAACTAAAAACCCAGATCAGTAGTAGACATATATTTACTGTTGACATTTTGCATGTGGAACTTCATAAAGAGAAGCATGTAATACCATTTTAAAGTGGAGCACAACCCATTTATGTAACTGTTTCCCAATGATGAATGAATAACTGTCAGAGTTGTTTGTGCCCTCAACGGAACTGTCAAACCACCACCAAATGGCTGGTGTCATAGCTGATCACATGTGCAGCACCATGGCAACTGCAGATTAAGCAAAGGCTAGGATAATGGCTTCCTTGGCTGTAAAGGTAAATAAGGTTTAGTTCTATTGAAAATGCTTCTACACTTGTTTTACATGCAAACAGATTACCAAGACTTTATTGGACCTAACTGTGACCAAACAGCCTTTGAAAAGGATATTGTCATTTTCTGAAGGGCAATTTTGAGCTTTAGCAAAAGTTTTAAATTGTTTTCAGAGGTATACCAATAGTCCAAGGGTAGGTAACCTCAGCAATCTGGCTGTTGTGGAATTTCAAGTCCCTTGAGAAATTGCAAAGCTGCAGCCACTTGCATGACTCCCAAAGGCAGAGGCATGATAGGATTTGTAGTTTTAGCATCAGTGTTCCAATAAGGAGGTACCACTGGTCTGCCTGTATGGCCCAGGCACACAATTCCGTTCTCTGCAGCCTTAGCTGTACTGCAGATGAATGAGCATAACAACCAGGCTTCTGTTTATTTATAAACTGAGGCAGTGTCTCACCCTGCAGCAGCTAAAAGCTGGCAGGAGAGAGAGGAGGAGAAACTGGCTTTCAGCTGCTGCAGAGTGAGACACATAGGGCATCTTTCCTTTAACCACTTCAGCACTGGGCACTTTCACCCCCTTCCAGGCCAGGACAATTTTAAGTTTTGTTTTTTGAGACAGAGCTTTCTTTTGGGGGTGTATAAACACCACTGAGTTGTTTTTTTTTTTGCTAAATAGATATGCAACACTGATGGGCAGTACTGATATGCAGCACTGATGGGCAGTACTGATATGCAGAACTGATGGGCGGTACTAATAGGCAGCCTTCGACTCGAATTACGTCAGAAGGGGGCGGGTCATCCCGCTACGTCATCAGGTGGCCATGCCCTTGTCTATATAATGCACCACTGAGTTTTTGGTTTTTTTTGCTAAACAAAGACCGAAAATTTTGTAAAAATACGTTTTTCTTTGTTTCTGTTATAAAATTATATAAATAAGTAATTTCTCTCCTTCACTGATGTGTGATGATAAAGCTGCACTGATGAAGTGCCACTGTTGGGCACTGATGGGCGGTGCTGATATGCAGGACTGATGGGCCGTACTGATATGCAGCATTGATGGGCGGTACTGATATGCAGCACTGATGGGCACTGATAGGCGGCATTGATATACAGCACTGATGGGCAGCCTTTGACTCGAATGACATCAGTAGAGGGCGGGGTCATCTGGTTACATTACAGGGTGGTCCTGCCCTTGCCTATATAAGAGCTGGAAAAGCAAAGAGAGGGCATACAGAGGGTAGCCTCCAATGGAGGTGGAGCGTTTTGATTTTTCCTATTTTTCGGGTCCGTCGGGCGGCGTGATTTACATTGTGGGACACTTTTTTTTATTTTTTTATATTTTAATAAAGGATTTGTCGAAAACTGTCTCTTGTGTTTTTTTTTATTTTTGACACCTTTTGGTGAATGATTAGGGTTATGATGTTCCCGATATCCATTCACATAGGGGGAGGGCTGGGATCTGGGGGCCCCCTTGTTAAAGGGGGCTTCCAGATTCTGATAAGCCCCTCACCTACAGACCCCGACAACCACAGCCCAGTGTTGTCTAGAAGAGGTCCTTGCCCCCATTAACATGGGGACAAGGTGCCCACCTCTCCATGTTGCGGGTATGTGGTCTAGTATTGTACAGGAGGGGGAATGCATGCTTGGTAAAAGGTCTGGTATGGATTTTGGGGGAGGGGAGCCCCAAGCCAATTTATTTTATTTTTTTTGGTGTGATTTTTTTTTTTCTTTTTTTTTTTTAATCTGTATTGCCATTTCCTTTAGAAATGTCATTATTGCTGCAGCATGTTCTATGCATCGCACAGATGCACCACTTTACAGACAGACTAAGGGGACCCCCAGGCACAATATTTAAATATTTAAAGGAATATTACATTTTTGTTTCACTTTAAGCATTATTAAAATCGCTGATCCTTTAAAAACAATTGTTTTAAAAACTTTTTTGTGCATTGAAACATTTCCGCTTGTCCCCTAGGGTAGTACCGGGTTCCCATACCCTTTTTATGGCAATAACTTGCATATAAGCCTTTAAAATGAGCTCTTATGATTATTCATGTTCGTGTCCCATAGACTAACCACTTCAGCCCTGGAAGGTTTTACTCTCTTAGTGACCAGGCCATTTTTTGTGATACGGCACTGCTTTGCTTTAACTGACAATTGTGCGGTTGTGCGACGCTGTACCAAACAAAGAAAAAAAAATTTGATGTCCTTTTTTTCCCCACAAATAGAGCTTTCTTTTGGTGGTATTTGGTCACGTCTGTGGTTTTTATTTTGTGCGCTATAAACAAAAAAAAACTGTAAATTTTGAAAAAAAAAAACAATATTTTTTACTTCCTCCTATAATACATATCCAAAAAAATATACATTAAAAAAAAAGGTATTCATCAGTTTATGCCAATATGTATTCTGCTACATATTTTTGGTAAAAAAAACCCACAATAAGTGTATATTGATTGGTTTGCGCAAAAGTTATAGCGTCTACAAAATAGGGGATAGATTTATGGACTTTAATTTAATTTAATGTTTTTACTGGTAATGGCGGTGATCTGTGATTTTTAGCGGGACTGCAATATTGCAGTGGACAAATCTGATCCAAGTCACACGTGACATTAATGCATTGATCAATGATATAAAAATGCTCTGATCAATGTATAAATTACAGTAGTAGGGAAGAGGTTAACACTAGAGGACGGTCAAGGGGTTAAATGTGTTCCATGGGTGTGTTCTAACTGTGCCTGGGACAAGTGATAGTTGTACCTGACCACTAGGAATGGAGGATCTCAGAGTTTCTCCCGGTTCCTCTCCTCACTGCGTTCGCAGGTGACAAGCGGACATCGAGTTCATGGGACCCACGGGCGCGCACCTGTGGCGTGCAGCGGGCATGGCTCGCATGCCTGCAGTTTAACCTGCACTGACCGACGTCGGTTTGCGCAGGAGAGTCAACGTACCACAGTATATATACTGTGGCTGGCGGCAAGTGGTTAATAGAGTTTGCATGTTTGCTAGAACTTTTTGCCTGTTCAAAATGTTTTGTTGGGAACCGACCTGGGGGGTATTCGGCCCATCCCTAGTCAGGTTGAAAAAAGACACAAGTCCATCTAGTTCAACCAATAAAATCATACAATCCCATATCGCAATCCTTCATCCACAGTTGATACAGAGGATGGTAAAAAACCCCAGCAAAGCGTGATCCAATTTGCTACAGCAGGCGAAAAGGTTTCATCCTGATTCCCCCGAGAGGCAATCATATTTTCCCTGGATCAACTTTACCTACAAATGTTAGTACCCAGTTATATTATGTACATGTAGGAAAGAATCTAGGTCTTTTTAACCACTTCAGCCCTGGAAGGATTTACTCCCTTAATAAGCCCTCGAAGGATTTACCCCCTTAATAACCAGGCCATTTTTTGCGATTCATCACTGCGTCGCTTTAACTGACAATTGCACGGTTGTGCGATGCTGTACCCAAACAAAATTGACAAATTCTTTTTTTCCCACAAATAGAACTTTCTTTTGGTGGTATTTGATCAAGTTTTTTATTTTTTGCTCTATTAACTAACAAATTGCGACAATTTTGAGAAAAAAACTATAATACATATCCAAAAATATATAAAAAACAAATGTATTGATCAGTTTAGGCTGATATATATTCTTATACATATTTTTGGTATAAAAAAATGCAATAGGCGTATATTGATTGGTTTGCACAAAACTTATCGTGTCTACAAAATATGGGATAGATTTAGAGACTTTTATTTATTTTTTTATTATTTTTACTAGAAATGGTGACGATCAGCAATTTTTTTTTATATCAGATTTTTTTTTTTTTTTTTTTATAAAACAAATTACAGAAGACAAAACAAATATAAAACAACAAGAAGAAGAGAAAAAAAACACAAAATCTGCAATATTTCAATAGACAATTTCCTTTTCTTTCCTTCTTCCTTCCAATTAAGCAAATGTATTAGCCGCAACACCATTATATTTCATTTATCATCCACTGCCTCTAAGTGAATTTGAGGGGAAAAAAACACATTCCATAGAGAGAAAGAGAGAGGGATGGGGGAAAAAACAAGACGAGAATCCCCCCATATGATCAAAAATTAAGTAACCACCACACTCAGCAAAAAATTTAAGTTTTACCCCTACATTATTTAGGATAGGGGTAAGCAACCATCAATAAAGACTAAAAAACAAAAATACATAACATGTATACCCCATACTCCACTTTCAACCTAAAGTGGAACATGGGGCATCTATCCATTTTTTCCATATTTTCTCACATTTCCAAGATGCATTACATTATTATTATTATTATTATTATTATTATTATACACAATTTATATAGCGCCAACAGTTAAGCAGTGCTTTACAATGTATAGGGGGGACGACAACACAATTACAGTACAATACAAAAGGTACAGGAGAACTGGTTCGTAGAACTTACATTCTAAAGGGAGGGGATAGTGGTACAAAAGGTAATAGCTGCAGCAAATGATTTGATGGGGGTTACATTACACTGAAGATAAGTATATTTCTCTAATAGTACATATTTATCCATTTCTTTTACCCAGTCCCTAAGGATAGAAGGGTTAGATGAGATCCAGCAAGAGGCTATTCATTTATATGCCAAAAAAAGCATTCTCATTATAGTCATTATCACATCCTGCTAATACCGATGCAATTTTGGGCATCTCCAAAACAAGTGTATAAAAGAACCAGAAGATTTCACACATCTTGGACATTCAGAATTCTAATTTCTACTTACTCTTTGCAGCAATTCTGGGGTACAGTACACCCTGAACAAGATAAAAAGTTGGGACACTGTTTGTGTTGGAGATAACGAGACCAGCTGAACATTCCTCATTATTTGGTCACATATTTCTTGAAAATCCACATCAATATTCATCTCCCATTTTTGTCTACATGGAATCGGAAATTTAAGAAGCAATTCAGATGATAATTTCTTATATACTTTAGAAATAATCCCATGGTATTATTTGCTTGGACTACACTGTCCAAAACAGGGACTTTGTAGAAAGGGACGGTAGGGGCCACACCTTGTTTTTTAAGAGCATGTCTTAATTGTAAGTATTGAAAAAACACCTTTTATTCAAGCCATAGTCATTACCGAGCTGCTGATAAGTTTTCAGCACTCCATCAGAACTTGCATCAAGGTATTAATCCCTGCAAGTTCTCATCTAGAAAATCCTTCCAAATGGTAGACTTCAGACAATGCCCCATTTGATGCACAACAGAGTATATCTAGTATATCCCTGAATAACCAATATTATTTTAGTAGACTGCCAGACCTTATATATTAAATTAAATGTCCGGTAGGTATATTGATTAAAGGGTGAAATAAAAGAATCAAGAGAGAAAGTAATGGATTACCGTTATCAAATAAAGTGCTAATTATATATATATATATATATATATATATATATATATATATATATATATATATATATATATATATATATATATATATATATATATATATAATTTATTTATTATTATTAGAGCCCTGAGTTTCCCATCCTGCAAGATGTTGAAGTTGAGCCGCCAGGGAGTAAATCCAAGGATTTGGAATCGAAAGCCCATCTTGAACATTAGGATATTGTAAATATTAATATTTAATTCTAGCTGGCTTATTCTGCCATATCAAGCTCCAAAAGAGCATGCCAAATCTCTTGGAATATTTCTGCGAAATCCAACAGGGCGAGTTAGTTAAATAATACAGTAGTTGTGGCATACATATCATTTTCAAGAGATTGACACTACATTTTGAAATCTACATTTCTGAAGTAATGGCGTTACATTTTGGAAAATATATTCCTTAGGTTGGGTATAGATAGTCATCCCTGGGTATTTAATCTATGTATCCAGCATAAGTTGTAATACTATAGGGGGGAAAGGGACCTGGAGAGGATCCAATGGGATCTGCGATTTTTAGCGGGACTGTAACATTTCGGCGAACAAATCTGACTCCAAATTACACTTGTTGGGGACCAGTGACATTATTAAATTGATCAGTGCTATAAAAATGCACCAATCAATGTAAAAATGACACTGGCAGGGAAGGGGTTCACAGTAGGGGGCGATCAAGGGGTTAAGTGTGTTCCCTCAGCGTGCTCTAACTGTAGGGGGGATGGGCTGGCAGGGACATACAGAGATCACTATTCCTGATGACTGGGAACAGTAAATCTCTGTCATGTCATCTGTCAGAATGGGGATCAGCCTTGTTTTACAAAGGCAGATCCCCATTCTGCCTCTGTACCAGGCAATCGCAAGTCACCGGCAGAAATGGAGTTTGCCCAACCCACGGGCAAGCTCCCGCAGTGTGCAGAGGGCGTGAGGGGTGCACGCCCGCCCACTATAGCTCTTGCACAAGCCACCATACAGCTACGGCGATTTGCGTAGGAGAGCCGACCTGCCGCTGTATAATGACGGTGGCTGGTCGGTTAATGGTTAAAGCAATCTACTGAGCTGGCCAGAACCACCTCTGGAGGGAGTCTATTCCACATTTTCACAGCTCTTACTGTGAACAAACCTTTCCATATTTGGAAATGAAATCTCTTTTTCTCTAGACGTAAAAAGAGCGCCCCCTTGTCCTATGTGATGATCTTCAAGTGAATAACTCAACACCAAGTTCACTATATGGATCCCTTATGTATTTGTACATGTTGATCATATCCCCCCTTAATCTCCTCTTCTCAAGAGAGGATAATGCCAGTTCCTCTAATCGTTCCTCATTGCTGAGCTCCTCCATGCCTCTTATCAGTTTGGTTGCCCTTCTCTGTATTTTCTCCAATTCCCCATATCCTTTTTGAGAACTGGTGCTCAAAACTAAACTGCATATTCCAGATGAGGTTTTACTAATGATTTGTACAGTAACAAAATTATATCTCTCTCTCTCTGGAGTCCCCCCCAAGGGAGCCAATGTACAGTGAACATCCTACACACATGGATGATACGCCACTGGTCCCAACACAGAACCCTGGGGTACATCACTAACAACCTTAGACCATTCGGCGTAAGAATCATTAACCACTACTCTCTAAATTCTATGTTTTAGCCAGTTTTCCATCCATTTAGAAACTGATCTTTCCAAGCCTGTAGACTTTATCTTACACATTAGCCGCATATACTGTCTGCCTATGTAGCAGCAGTTGGTCCTAAGTAAACATGGGAGCCACTGAATCAAGTCATAACCCTTGCTGTATGGAGTATAATAGTAGATGACTATGCAGGGGAACATACCCTGTCCATGGTAAGGCAAAGACTAGAAAAACATTTACTTCTCCACAGGGTAACTGGTTTCACATCAACGTGATGATAAATTCAGAGTGTAGGGAAACACTATCAGGTTGACCTGGAATGCATAACCTGTGGAATGGACAATCCACTTATCAGTCTTTAGTGGTGGTGCTGTATGTTGCTTTTAGCTTGATTGTCTAGGACACCGTCAAGCCATTGTGGCATTACAGTTATAGCATTATATTTACAGAGCATGCAGACCTACTGCAGTGTTCTGAGCACCCAGAGAACTGAGAGACTAAGCCACAGAAAGTCGCTGTGTCTTGGGACCAGAGCTGAGGAAACCCATTGTCATGTGTGTTTACATCAGTAGAAACCTAATCGTCAGGAATGAGACTTAACTCCTTAATGCACACAGTTAATGCCAATAGAGACTGCTCTTCACTTAGCAGCCCATCAGCCATCCATTGAACAGTCTTAAAGGGACAACTGTATGTGCACCACCTTACAGATGGACCCCAACATTAGCCAGTTTAACATTGCACATTAGGCACCAGGTATTAGACAAACACCTTCCAGGGGTACTCCTCTCAGGAACACTTATACATATCCACATGTGAGGGTGCCACAACAGAGTGCACTCTAGGACAATTTGGTTATGGCAGAGTTACTGTGAGACTTTATTTACTGCCTTTACTTCATTTCCTTTATGAACGTTATCTTTGACCTTTTATTGATTTGTGCCTCATGTTACTTTGCCTTGCTTTATTATACATATTGTTTTACCATCCAGTTGCTCGTTGTTTATTTCTGTGCATTATATTAACACTTAAAGTGGTCATAATCATTTTTTTATTTTTTTTTATAACAAACATATTATACTTAAAGCGGAGCTCCACCCATATGAGGAAGTTCTGCTCTAGGGACTTGTCCCCCGCTCCTCTTGAAGAATTGACTTTTTAAAGAGCAGGGGGGAGCAGATACCCAATTTTGACAGGTACATGCTCCCACTTCCACTCAGATTGTCTAGGTGATTGAAGTGAAAGTTCTCCCCCTCCCTGCAGTACTCTGGGACACCTGACAGGTCCTAGAAGACTGCATCCACCATTCACGATGCACAGCGCTGTTCTTGCATGCGCAGTGGGCACCTAACTGTGAAGCCACAAGCTGTGCCCAGAGTGAAGATGCCGGCGCTGAGAAAAGAAGGCATCGGGTGAAACCAACTAGGGTTAGCACACCGCTGGATCATGGGACAGGTGAGTGAGAATGCATTAGGATAAAAAAAAACTCTCGGGCTTTAGAACCACTTTAACCACTTAAGGACCGCCGCATGCCAATGTACGTCATCAGAATGGCATGTACAGGCACAAGCACATACATGTACGTGCTTGCCTTCCAGCGGGTGGGGGGTTTGATCGGACCACCTCCCGCTGGATGCGGCAGTCCGTTTCGCTTCAGGAGCGATCCGGGATGAGGGGATGGCCGTTGGTTTCTGGCCATCCCCTCTCGATCGCTCCTGGCGAATGAGAAGCTTCCCCCGCTGTGTATAGTAAACACAGGCAGGGAGGAAGTGATGTCATTCTCCTCGGGGCGGTCTTTTTGACCGGACTGCGAGGAGAAGAGCGAAAGTAAGTGTGCACCAACACTACACTGACATGTAGGCACACATAGGCACACAAACCCCCCCCCCCCCCCCAATACTACCCAATAACGGTTTTAACTCCCTGATTGCCCCTAGTTAACCCTTTCACCCCCTTTTGCCAGTTTTACTAAGCGATCATTTTTCTGATCGCTGCATTAGTGTCACTAGTGCCGCTAAGTAGCTAGTTATTTTTTTAGGTTCACCGCCAGGTTTTTATAGCGCTAGGTACCCCGATATACTACCCAATAATGGTTTTAACCCCCTGATTGCCCCTAGTTAACCCTTTCACCCCCTTTTGCCAGTGTCACTAAGCAATCATTTTTCTGATCGCTGCATTAGTGTCACTAGTGCCGCTAGGTAGCTAGTTATTTTTTTAGGTTCACCGCCAGGTTTTTATAGAGCTAGGTACCCCCATATACTACCTAATAATGGTTTTAACTCCCCGATTGCACCTAGTTAACCCTTTCACCAGCGATCACCGTATAAGTGCCACTGGTGACGCTGGTTAGCCAGTTAGTTATTTAGGTTTCCCGTCAGGTTTTTTATATAGCGCCAGGGACCCCCATATACTACCTAATAAAGATTTTAAGCCCCTGATTGCCCCTAGTTAACTCTTTCACCAGTGATCACCGTATAAGTGTTACGGGTGACTCTGGTTAGTTTGTTTGCTTTTTATAGCATCAGGGCACCCACCATTTATTACCCAATAAAGGTTTAACCCCCTGATCACCCGGCGGGTGATGTCAATTAGGTTTTAGGGTCAGGGTCTGCATCCCCCCAGGCAGCGCTAGGTTAGTGCCAGTAACGCTAACACCCACTCGCAAAGCATACACCTCCCGTAGTGGTATAGAATCTGAACAGATCAATATCTGATCTGATCAGATCTATACTAGCGTCCCCAGCAGTTTAGGGTTCCAAAAAAACGCATTGTTAGCGGGATCAGCCCAGATACCTGCTGGCACCTGCATTTTGCCCCTCCGCCCAGCCCACCCAAGTGCAGTATTGATCGATCACTGTCACTTACAAAACACTAAACACATAACTGCAGCGTTCGCAGAGTCAGGCCTGATCCCTGCGATCGCTAACATTTTTTTTTGTAGCGTTTTATATTTAAATCCTGAAGGTGGTGCTTGGTTTTCGGGGTCCCGTACGTGGCTAGACTCCCAAAAAGTCCCCCATATGTGGTATCCCCGTACTCAGGAGAAGCAGCAGAATTTATTTTGGGGTGTAATTTCACTTATGACCATAGCATGTGTGAGCAATATATCATTTAGTGACAACTTTGTGCAAAAAAAAAAAATTTTTTTATATTCCTGCAACTTGTGGCAAAATATAAAATATTTCATGGACTCAACATGCCTCTCAGTAAATAGCTTGGGGTGTCTAATTTCCAAAATGGGGTCATTTGGGGGGGGGGGGTTGTGCTATTTTGGCATTTTATGGCCTTCGAAACTCTGATAGGTAGTGAGGAGTGCAATCAAAAATTTGCACCCTTAGAAATCCTGAAGGCAGTGATTGGTTTTCGGGTGCCGTACGCGGCTAGACTCCCAAAAAGTCCCACATATATGGTATCCCCGTACTCAGGAGAAGCAGCAGAATATATTTTGGGGTGCAATTCCACATATAACTATGGCATGTGTGAGCAATATATCATTTAGGGACAACTTTTTGTAAACTTTTCTTTTTTTTGTCATTATTCAATCACTTGGGACAAAAAAAAATATTCAATGGGCTCAACATGCCCCTCAGCAATTTCCTTGGGGTATCCTTTCCAAAATGGGGTCATTTGGGGGGGTTGTACTGCCCTGACATTTTAGCACCTCAAGAAATGAGATAGGCAGTCATAAATTAAAAGCTGTGTAAATTCCAGAAAATGTACTCTAGTTAGTAGACGCTATAACTTTTGCGCAAACCAATAAATATACGCTTATTGACATTTTTTTTTACTAAAGACATGTGGCTGAATAAATTTTTCTCTAAATGTATGACTAAAATTGAGTTTATTCGATTTTTCTTATAACAAAAAGTAGAAAATATATTTTTTTCTCGAAATTTTCAGTCTTTTTCCATTTATATTGCAAAAAGTAAAAATCGCAGAGGCAATCAAATACCATCAAAAGAAAGCTCTATTTGTGGGAAGAAAAGGTTGCAAATTTCGTTTGGATACAACATTGCATGACCGCGCAATTACCAGTTAAAGCAGTGCAGTGCGAAATTGTAAAAAGACTTCTGGTCCTTAGGCTGACAATTGGTCCAGGGCTGAAGTGGTTAAAGCGGAGGTCCACCCTAAAGTGGACCTTCCGCTCATTGGAATCCTCCCCCCCTCCGGCGCCACAATTGGCACCTTTCAGGGGGGAGGGGGTGCAGGTACCTGTACAGTACAGGTATCTGCACCCACTTCCGGTGTAGATTCTGCAGAAGGTACGCCCCTTTCCGCAGAATCTACGCCCCTTTCCGAAAGTCCCCCGCTGCCTGCTGGGAAACACACGGATCCCAGAGACAGCGGGGACCATCCTTATTGCGCAGCGCGACTCGCGCATGCGCAGTAGGGAACCGGGAAATGAAGCCGAAAGGCTCCATTTCCTGATTCCCATACCCAAGATGGCGGCGGCAGCACCCAAGAGACGATCGAGAGATCGGCTTCGGGTGCCGACATCGCGGGCACTCTGGGCGGGTAAGTGTCATTATTTTAAAAGTCAGCAGCTGCAGTATTTGTAGCTGCTGGCTTTTTTTTAAAAAAAAACGGCGGAACTCCCGGCGGACTCCCGCTTTAAGTCAGACAGGTGTGAGCAGCCTTCAACCTATAACAGGTGGAGAACCAATCCTATCAAGAGGCTCCTGAGGAACTAAGCTATATAACAAAATTATTTCTGTAAAAATAATTAAATGAAACAAAAAATAATACATAAAAAAGAAATGCAATGAGCAAGAAAGCTAGCACACCAAACTATCAGCTTATAAGTCTTTATAGCTTTATACTTTATAATGAGGTAACAAAATAGGTGACCAATGCATTTCGGGGGCCAAAGAATCCCTCATCATCAGATCTAGGGTCTTGTTTCCAGTATTCCTACATGAACTCTTCTGAAAAGGGATCTTATTCTGTAAATTAATTAAAGAGCCACTGAACTCTTTTAGTTTGTGCCTGGATTAGGATCCCCTTTCAGCAGACTGTATTTGAGTCCATTTAGGAATACTAGCAACTTAATTCAAATACGTGGTTAGTGCTTATCTACTTATTTTTACTTTCTTGCCAAAATACAGCTATATATACAGTATATATTTGGGCTGATCATTTGACGTTCTATCTTGCTTGCTTGTTCAGTTTTTATTCCGTTTCTGTGTTTCTGAGCAGTCAAAGTCTTCAAGAGCTATTATCAACCTGAATATGAATGAAAAGCCAAGTTGGAGTCTAGTGCCTCAATTTTATTATTCTTTAGAAAAGAAATGTAGATTCTGAAAATCGTATTGCTCTCTCACATGGGTGGTCAGTGAAGTGACCATTTACACTGGTGTTCAATATAGTGCACCCTTACATTGGTGGTAAGTGCAATGCTCTCTTACATTGGTGGCCTGTGAAGAAGGGCCTCCTTCAGTGGTCAGTGGGAGAGGGACTATGTTCCTTACAAAAGTGGTTAGTGGAAAGAATAAGTCTTACATTTGTGGTCACTGGGAAGAATGACCCCTTAAAAAAGCTGAAGATCTTATCTGAGAAGCAAACATTGCTCATTGTCATTCTGGAAGGTAGACCTTCCCATTGACAACATTCTGGCAGAGAGCAGCAGATTTTCCTCAAGAATTCGATGATATTTTGATCCATCCATTTTTCTTCTATCCTGACAAGTGCTCCAGTCCCTGATGCAGAGAAACACCCCAAAATATATTACCATCTCCATGCTTTACTGTAGCAATGGTGTTATTAGGATGGTGAGCTATATTGGATTTCCACCAGACATCTCATTTGGTGTTGAGCTCAAAAAATTACATTTTAGTCTCATCTGACCACCTTAAAGGAGTTGTAAACCCTCATGTTTTTTCACCTTAATGCATCCTATGTGTCCTCACCATATGACATCCTATGCATCCTCACCGTGTGACATCCCCCAGTGACCCTGCCCCTTATGCCTATATAAGTCGATACGCAGCGTGTCCACAGCATTACAGCGGGAGAGAGCGTCATGTCAACATCGGAAAAACAGAAGAAGGGAGAAGAAGAAGAAGAAGGCGACGGCGACAACGAAGGAGAAGGTTGGGTCAATGCTAGCAAAAGAGCTGGAAGACAGCGGAGGAGCCCGGCAGAAGCACCGGAGAGTGGGAGAAGAGGCCGGAGAGTGGGATAAGAACCGGAAAGTGCGGAGAAGTCGGAAGAAGACCCCCGGAGCTGCCTAATAAACTATTTAAAAAACCTGTGTAGTTGTTTTTTTTTTATTGACACTTTTTCCCCCAGGTGAATGGGTAGGGGTACGGTGTACCCCATACTTATTCACATAGGGTGGGGGGCCAGGATCTGGGGGCCCCCTTATTAAAGGGGGCTCCCGGATTCCGATAAGCCCCTCGCCCGCAGACCCTGACAACCAATTGCCAGGGTTGTCTGGAAGAGGCCCTTGTCCTCCTCAACATGGGGACAAGGTGCTTTGGGGTGGAGGGCCACGGGGCGCCCCCTTCCCCCAAAACACCCACCCCCCTATGTTGAGGGCATACGGCCTGGTACGGCTCGGGGGGGGGGGGGGGGGGGGGGCGCTCGCTCGTCCCCATCCCCTTTCCTGACCGGCCGGGCTGCGTGCTTGGATAAGGGTCTGATATGGATTTTGGGGGGACCCCCACGCTGTTTTTTTGGCGTAGGGGCTTCCCCTTAAAATCCATAGCAGATCAAAGGGCCTTGGAGGGGCATTCCCTCTCATGCTCGCTGTGATAAGAAAATGTGTTTTTCCTATTGCAGCCAGCGGGAGATGTACAGTACCCCGTACATTCTCACGGGCAGGTGCTGTAGCTGCCCGCACTTCGTATTTGGTTCTTTGGACCAGCATACAGACGAAGGGTTTCCCGCTAGGAACTGAGTCCGGCGGAGTTCCTGCGGGAAAATTTAAAGGTCCTATGGAGCCCAAACACGTTCAGAATGTCCGACGGATTCGTTCCGTCGGACCTTTACTGTCAAAAAGTCCGGTCGTGTGTACTCCTCCTGTTGATCCTCCACTTGAGGATTAAGACAAACCTTAAACACTGACAGGGGTGCATACAGTGGTCAGCTTTTATTAATTTATGTAAAACCTAAAAGTGGAAAAAAATCTGCTTTTGTGACTGCTTAAGAAAGTGTTAGTTGGAGTTAGGCATTTTTTTTTTCCAGTAACTAATGTAAAGTACATACAAATCTACTAGTTCATCTAACAATACCCCCTCTAGACTGTACTGCTACCCAAGGGTAACTTGATTTTATTTTTTTATTTTTTTCACCAGAATGACCTCATGATTTATAGAGATCAGACCTCTCTTGCTTCCCAATATGTGACTTGCTTTTGAAGCAAGTGTCCGTACACCTTAACCTGGCACATGGCATTGTCCAAGAGAAAGAACGTTTCTTTAATTTAACCTCCACTCTCATCTCACAATCCCCCCCATATTTTTTTCTGGTGTAACTTACTCCAGTTTTCCTTTCTCTGCCCATGACTCATTTTTGTTAGTGTTTTTCTGTGGTTTAACTACTTTGTGACCTATTTACCTATATGTAAAATGCATGAACTGGGTTGGAATTCAACTTTTATTGCTGATTGTTCACAGCTCCTGGTTATCATTAGTAATATTTGCACGGGCTCCATTGACCGCCCTTCTATGTATACATGTTCTGCATTGCTAGTGTTCTTTAATGCCTGGTCCTACTTTATCATATGGAATTGTCATATCATTTTTCTTTTTGTTACACTATATTACCAAAAGTATTGGGACGTCTGCCTTTACAAGCACATTCATTTTAATGGCATCCCAGTCTTAGTCTGTAGTGTTCAATATTGAGTTAGCTCACCCTTTGCAGATATAACAGCTCCAACTCTTCTGGGAAACCTGTCCACAAGGTTTAGTAGTGTGTCTATGGGAATGTTTTACCATTCTTTTAGAAGCTCATTTGTGTGATCCAGCACTGATGCTGGACGAGAAGGCCTGGCTCGTAGTCTATGCGCTATTTCACCCCAAAGGTGTTCTATTGGATTGAGGTGAGGACTCTGTGCAGGCCAGTCAAGTTCTTCAACCCCAAACTCGCTAATCCATGTCTTTAAGGCCTTTGCTTTGTGCACTGGTCCAAATCATTTGGTGGAGGGGGATTATGGTGTGGGGTTGTTTTTCAGCGGTTGGGCTTGGTCCCTTAGTTCCAGTGAAGGGAACTCTTAAGGCGTCAGCATACCAAGACATTTTGGACAATTTCATGCTCTCAACTTTATGGGAACAGTTTGAAGATGGCCCCTTGCTATTCCAACGTGACTGCGCACCAGTGCACAAAGCAAGGTCCATAAAGACATGGATAAGCGAGTTTGAGGCGGAGGAACTTGACTGGCCTGCACAGAGTCCTAACCTCTACCCAATAGAACACCTTTAAGATATATTAGAGCGGAGACAGAGAGCCAGGCCATCTCATCCACAACAGTGTCTGACCTCACAAATGAGTAATGATGTGTTTTGAAAATGAACATAGTTGATTGTGAAATAGCTGTATCAGGTTTTTGGTCACATAAATAATTCAAGTGATTGTAAAGTCTTGTTTTTATACCTACCTGCTATGAGCAGTGGTTTTGCACAAAACAGTCCTGATCCTCCTTTTCTCAGGTCTCTCTTTGGTGCTTCAGGCCCTTCTCTCCTGTCGAGTGCCCCCATAGCAAGCAGCTGCTATGGGGGCACCTGAGCTGAGCTGCAGCTCTGTGTGTCCATTCAGACACAGAGCTGTGGGTAGGCCCCCTCTCTCTCCTGATTTGCTAACTGACTTTGGCTGAGACACAAAAGCTGCTCCATTGGCTCCTGCTGCTGTCAATCAATCAGGAGGGAGAGTCCCAGATGGACAAGGGACTCGTGGACATGGCTGGACCTAAATGGGGCCCAGGTAAGTATTAGGGGGGGGCTGGGGCTACAATGCAGTAGGATAAAAAAAAACTTTCTGTCTTTACAACCACTTTAAGTACTACAGTATTCCCTGCAGTGCTATCCTGACTATTAATTTTGTAAATTTCTCATCTACCTTTGTGGCATAAGAAAGTATGATGGTAGAACCATGTTATAATATGCTGGAAGAGGTTATGCCCTGCAAGTCAGTCAGGCTCTATTACACTGCACAAGGCTGTGCTGGTAGCTTGGTGAGGAAGTGTTTAAGCAGCTTATAGGAGGGGAGAACAAAGGGTGGGCCTGATGTTCTCTTGTAATCCGGTGAGCAAGCAGGTGACATAGAAAGCTGCAGAGGTGCAATAATGAACAATGGTATCAGCATCCTAGCCATACAATATTTCAACATTGTGCACATTTTATATCTGGCCGAATAGAATTTTGCCAGGTAAAACAGCAAACACTGTACAGTTTATCTGGATTGCTGATTTAATGGTTGATCACTTCATCAACATTGTGAATGAGCCTTAAAAATTTTGTACATCAGTTTTACTAGGATGTCAGTCTTTACAGCTCTGAATACTTATCTATGACTTATTCTTTAAACAGCCTTCTTGTTTCAGATTTGTAGTAAGGAATAAAATATCAAGGTCTAAAATTAAACAATAAGGGATTGGGGGCAAAAATTGCAGCTTATTTTATGAACAGTGATATGATATTTGTGTTTATTGAAACCCATCTTGTATTGCTCTGATTGCACCTGCGTTACATCAGAGGGGGGCAGGGTCACCCATACGTCAAGGGGAAGCCCATGGCTTCCCTCATCAGCGTCAGAGGGGGCAGGGTCAGGTGACGGGTGGCCCCACCCTCCTAATATAAGAAATGTCAGCACTGGGATCCCCGCAGTGTCTCCGCAGTGGAGACAGAAGACGGATGCATGTATGGACAGCGCTGGACTGAGAGATCCCCCGTCGCTGGATCAGATCAGCCATCGCTGGACCCCGGAGAGATGATCATCCGTCGCTGGATAGCAAGAGTGGATTACCACCGCTGGAATCTTTTTTTTTTTTTTTTTTTTAATAAAGGAATTTTTTAAAAGTGTGTTTGTCTTATTTAACCATTTTTACACTTTCTTTGTGAAATGGTAGGGGTACTTTTGTACCCCCTTAATATTTCAAACAGGGGGGGGGTCGGGATCTGGGGGTCCCCTTGTTAAAGGGGGCTTCCAGATTCTGATAAACCCCCCGCCCGCACACCCCCACAACCACCGGCCAGGGTTGTGGGGATGAGGCCCTTCTCCACATCAACATGGGGACATGGTGCTTTGAGGGGTCACAGACCCCCAAAGCATCCTCCCAATGTTGAGGGCATGTGGCCTGGTAAGGTTCAGGAGGGGGGGCGCTCTCTCGTCCCCCCCTCTTTTCCTGCAGCTGCTCAGATAAAGGGTCTGGTATGGATTTTTAGGGGGATCCCTACGTCAATTTTTTTTTTAATTTGATGCGGGGTTCCCCTTAATATCCATACCAGACCTGAAGGGCCTGGTAATTGAATTAGGGGAACCCCCACGCTTTTTTTTTTTTTATTAATGAATGAATTGTCGGCTAATACAGAGAACACTCATTGAGTGTTCTCTGTATTACGGGAGCCAACAATGGAAAGTGATTTTAAAAGACTTTTTTTCCTTGCGAAATTACACTTTGTGCAGGGACAGTTCCAAGCACGGGAAACATGCGCCCCTTCACAGGCATACTATAGACACCCCCCAGGTACGAAATTTAAAGGAATATTACACTTTTATTGTTTCACTTTAATCATTATTAAAATCACTGCTCCTGAAAAAACGTCTGTTTTTAAAACTTTTTTTTGCATTGATCCATGTCCCCTGGGGCAGGACCCGGGTCCCCAAACACTTTTTAGGACAGTAATTTGCATATTAGCCTTTAAAATTAGCACTTCAGATTTCTCCCATAGACTTGTATAGGGTGTTCTGGCTTTTCGAATTTGCCGCAAACAGCCCAAATTGTTCACTGTTCGCTGAACAGGCAAACAGGCAATGTTCGAGTCGAACATGAGTTTGACTCGAACTCGAAGCTCAACTCTACTGGTGAGTATGCTGGCCATGCAAGAACTGGGATGTTTTCAGCTTCACTTAGGGGTGTACTCACTTTTGTTGCCAGCAGTTTAGACATATAGCTGTGTGTTGAGTTATTTTGAAGGGACAGCAAATTTACACTGTTATACAAGCTGTACACTCACTACTTTTCATTGTAGTAAAGTTTAATTTCTTCAGTGTTGTCACATGAAAAGATATAATTTAATATTTACAAAAATGTGAGGGGTGTTCTCACTTTTGTGAGATAAGTGTAATTTTTTTTTTTATGATTATATATATGTATACTGTATACATTTGTGACTCTGAACAGCTTTTATTGACTTTTCAGTTTCTAGGAGGGGCGTGGACTCTGGGCTTTGTTCTTTGTGATGTCCTCATGACCATGGATGTCATGCTCTGTACAGCTTCCATCTTCAATCTCTGTGCGATCAGTGTAGACAGGTAAGTGATTCCAGTATGTACAAAGTAAAAAACCTCCCCGATTAAAGGATGTTCTGTGGATGACATATACTAAAGACTGACAAAATGCACTACTATATAGAAAACCCAGCTTACGTTGCTACTTAAAATCAGTAATGCAGATGCAGCATAGTGGTTACCCAACATACTTGACCCCCAGGGCAATTATTTTTTAATCCCATCCACCCCTTCTCTATATGTCCAAATAAATTTTAGTATTAATAATAAAACAAACAAATACTAAAGCATAAGAGAAGAAACAGAGAGAGAACACGTTCTTTATTTCTACATTGCTTAAATATACTCAAAATAGTAAAACGATAACCTAAAAAATAAAACTGGAGACTTAAGGGCTCATTTACACTTGTTTCGACTGCAACACATATTAAAGCTCCTACCGCTTCAACATGCTTTTTTATGTATTTTTGATGCTTCTGCGATGCTTCAGTGATGCTTCGGTGGGGCTTTCGATGATGCTTCGTTGGTGCGTTTTTGAAGCTTTAACCCTTTCACTGCTGTACTAGTTGCAGGCCGTACAGACCTAAATTACTCCGCTGTTATAAGCTTCTGCCATCCACCTCCAGCACATTTTTCACCTCAGCACCAGCCACTCCCCCCCCCCCCCCCCCCCGCCAGCACAGATCTCCGTGCCTGGGCGCAATTGTCAGCTTCCCCCACTGTCTCTCCCACGACAATTGTATCCAGCCACAGTGCTAAAAATTTAAAAAAACCTCAAGTAATCCCCCCATCCACTGTGACCCCCCTTCCTTCAGTGCCCCCCCTCCCCCCACAATCCCTGGTGCCCCATACATGCAGCGCTGCTGACTGGCTCTTCCTCCACCCCCTCCCGCCCGCGGCATCTGCTCCCCTGAAGATTGGTTAATGCTAGGAGGCAAAGCGTGGGAGAAGGGTGCTGTTAACCATGTGTTTACAAGCCCCCTTTCTTTCTTGGATAAACAGCCCCCCACTGTGACCTTCCTCCCTTCGATTCCCCCCCCCCCCCGTCTTTCTCACCCATCCCCAGTGCCCGATACATGCAGCTCTGCTGACCAGCTCTCCCTATGTTTACCAGCCCCTTTTGTTTTTGAATGAACAGAGCAATCGGTACTGATTACTATATTTAATTAATGAATGAACAGAAGCAAACACTGTTTATGCAGGCAGTGTGATTGGCGATGGATTTACATTGTGGAACTTTGTTTTTTTATTTTTTAATAAAGGAATTGTCAAAAACTGTCTCTGTGTTTTTATTACCTTTTGACACTTTTTTAGTGAATGGGTAGGGGTACTTATTCACATGGGGGACCAGATCTGGGGTCCACCTTGTTAAAAGGGGCATCCAGATTCCAATGAGGTCCCTGCCTGCAGACCCGCACATACACCAGCCAGGGTTGTGGGGATCAGCTCCCCCATGTTGAGGGCATGATATGGTTTCCTGACCTGCCGGGCTGCATGTTCAGATAAGGACCCCACGCTGTTTTTTTTGACCGAAGGTATGGACTGGGGGGGACCCCATGCTGGGGTTTTTTTCAGCATTTTTAATTGTCTGCATTTTTTTTTTACATTCAGCTGTCAGCAGCTGATGAGTCATCTGTTGTTTAGGACGTGGCTGCTGGCTTCCCAGCCCTCTCCTTAGCAACCAGCTCAATGCAGGAAAATGACTGCATAAAAAATGCAGTCATTACCGCTAAATCGAACAAATATTGCATTTGGTATTTACCGCAAAGTTCTTAGTAAATTGAATTTTACCGCATTTTATTTACCATTATTTAACTCTTAGTGAATCGACCCCTTAATAAGAATTTAGCAGGATTTTTTTGTTTTTCTAATATTTTTTGATAAACCTTTGCACTGAGCAACTATTGTGCCCCTACAGTAGCACCTACTTTTTATTCTACTGGTCATGTGCTTTCAGAAAATATATGGTTTGGGGGGTCTTTTACAAACTCTGAAAGCTGTAAGTGAAAAATTAAAACCTCCCTATTTTTAGAAAAATATGCTTATTTACAGTATTCAATGTTCACCATTTTGGAAATTTTACAAATATTTGTTATTTAATAACTCAATACAGGTTAAACTTTTATATTTAGTAGGAATTGAGCTGGAATTTTGTAAAATGTGCTCTATTTGTATCTACAAGTAATGATTTTAGTGTGTTTTTAGCAAAAACATTGTTTTGATAAAAATTTGTGCAAATATAATGGGGCCCTAAAAATCAGTAGCACCTTATTCTTAGACCCGGTTCACACTGAGGCAGCACAACTTGTAGCACGACTGCCTCAGGCGACCGGGATCCGACTTTAACGGCGGCTTGCATAATGACTTCTGTATAGAAGTCAATGCAAGTCGCCCCAAAAGTCGTACAGGAACCTTTTTCTAAGTCGGAGCGACTTTTTCTACTGGTCATGTGCTTTCAGAAGATGTCTGGTTTTAGGGGTCTTTTGCAATCTTCGAAAGCTGTGAGTGAAAAATGAAAAGAAAATTTGGTTATTTACAGTTTTGCGTATGTTTGAGTTTCACCATTTCTCATAAAGGCGCAATTTAAAATTTACAAATATTTGTTCTTTATTAACGCAATACAGGTTAAACTTGTATATTAAGTAGGAATTGAGCAGCAATTTTGTCAAATTTGCTGTGTTTTTATCTGCTAATAATGAGTTTTGTTTTGAATTTTTTGTGAAAATATTGATTTCATGAACATTTGCACAAAAATCATGGGTCCTTAAAAATCAGTAGCACTTCTTTTTATTCAACTGGCCATGTGCTTTATGGTTTTGGGGGTCTTTTACAAACTCTGAAAGCTGTAAGTGAAAAATAAAAAAGCAATTCCAAAAATGGTCTGACCAGCTGAGTTTAAAACTGGAGCACAGGGCCTGGCAATGAAAAGGTTAATGAAACTTGGCAAATGCCCTGTGTGTGTTGATATCTCATACCTGCAATACCTCCAAAACAAAGCGAAGCTAAATTAAAGCCTGCAGGTGCTTCAAGAGAGCTTTCTTATAGACTTCTATGGAGGTTTTGAAGACGCTTTGAAGCACCACTAAAGCACAAAGGCGTATAATTTTTGAAGCAAAGCAAAAAAAGCAAATGCAAAGTGTAAATATGACTGTAAGCTAACCATTTTATTTAGTGAGAGGTGCTTTGATTGGCATTCAGAGAGCTTTAAAAAAGTGTGTCTTAAGCCATATTTTGAAGCAAGTTTAAACAAGCTCTTAGCCCTTGTACACACGGTCGGAGAATCTGTCGGAATGAGTCTTATCGGACCGTGTCGTCAGATAATCTGACTGTGTGTGGTATGCATCGGACTAATTCCGTCCGAATCTCCGTCCGACCCAATTTTCCAACATGTTGGAAATATTTCCCGACCAACTGGGCCGGACGGACCTAATCCGATCATGTGTAGAGCATTTTCATCGGACCAAGTGCCACGCATGCTCAGATCAAATTCCTACATCAAAGCTATTGGCTACTAGCCTGAATGTAGTCCCATCGTAACGAAATTACGTCATCACATTCTGAAAGATCGGATTTTTCACCAACTTGGCCCAACCGTGTGTATGCAACAGTTTCCGACACAATCCGTCGGACTAAATCCGACAGGCAAAATCTGACGGATTTGGTTGGCAAAATCTCCGACCGTGTGTACGTGGGCTTATAGTGGAACACAGAGTGCATTCCTGGGGTTTTACAGCAGGTGTAAAGAAGAACAGAACGCTGCTACTCCCAAGCAGCTCAGGTGAATAAACAATAGTCTAAGTCCCGGTTGGTGGGGCGAAATACATCAGGGTGTGTGATTTGGTGGAGACATGTAGCCTGAGGCTACTCCTTATCGTTTATTCACCTGGGTTGGTCGGGAGTAGCAGCGATCCTTTCCTCTTTACATTTACTAGCTATCTGGATTGGTATCAGAAGAAGTTTGCACCCTATGCTCTTGAACACTATATGCTTTCACCTCTACTTTGGCAACGCCAAAAGCAATATAACAGGTTGCAGTTAATAGCAGGGGGTTTAACAGTGACAGCCCTGCAGAGAATTAATCTACTTTGTATTGTAATATAGTCCTGTGAACAGTGGTAACTAGATGTGACAATATGAAAGCCAAAAAAGTTCATCATTATAATACATAGGCTACAAATGGCCATTCATATTTTAAAAACAGACAACAATCAATTATTAAAACATGTGGGCAACAGATGGGCAGTAATACCAATATGTGGCCAGTGAAAGGGCTATTGTGACAACACTAGGGCAACTTCACCAGGCACCCTCTTATTCATAAGCCCCCCCCCCCTCCCCCCCAAGAAAAAATGTACCCCGGTTTTCTGAGCAAAATTCTACACTTTCCAGTAAAGATCTCCCCCAAGAAAGGAAAAACAACTAATCTCAGCAGAGTGGATACTGGTCCAGAGTGAAGGAAAGCCCATCCCAGACCTTTCCCTCAGCTGTTTCATGTGACACATCAGAGCACAGGAGGAACCAGGGATGGCATCCCTTCACTCTGAGATCTGCACAGGAAACATACATTACAGCCATTTGACTTTGCAGGTACCCTCACATAGTGTCCAAGTCAGGCGTTGCTTAAAGTGGAGGGCCACCCTGAAAACAAAAAAAATATTAAAAATAAAAAAAAAATATAAAAAAAAAAAAATGAAAAAAATATTTTTTTTTTACTTACCAGAAATGCCTGTTGCTAGGCACTTTCTCCTAATCTTCCTCTTCCTCCTCCGCGGAGATCTTCTGTCTTCTGTCTTCGTCGCGGCGTCTTCTGGGTAATGAGTCGCGCTGTGTTCTGGGAACTGTGTGTTCCAGAACACAGCGCGTCCCATTCAGAAAGCGCTGCGGGACTCGCGCATGCGCAGTAGCTGCGGGACTCGCGCATGCGCAGTAGGAAACGGGCAGTGAAGCCGTAAGACTCCACTGCCTGTTTCCCTTACAAGGAATGGCAGCACCGGGACCCGAGAGCCGAGGGACGGGTCGGCCTCGGGCGGCCGACATCGCGGGCACCCTGGACAGGTGAGTGTGTTGATTAAGTCAGCAGCTGCAGTGTTTGCCGACTTTTTTTTTTTTTTTTTGTATAACCGGCCCTCCTCTTTAAGTGGTGCTCTTGCATCCTGTCTCCCAGAGCACCCTGCAACAACTGGCTTTGCCGGGGGAAGACCACCCCTCCCTAGGGATTCCACTGGTGCAGTGTCATGGTACTTCACTGATCACTTGAATAAAGAGCAATAAAGTGGGCGCAGAGACCAAATATAGGGCTATCCCCACAAAACGAATTTATACATAAATACAAACATCAGCACATTAGATCATTGCAATTTCATTAGTTCTTTATGTAGAACATTTCAAAGTGACAGATAACAAGTAGAACGGAAGAGCGTGTCTCCGCTGAGGGAATGAACGGGCTCGGGTGAGTAAAACGGGGGCTAGGGGGCTGGTCAGTGTCAGAAGTTTTTCACCTTAATGCATAGGTTACATTAAAGTGAAAAAAAACACAACATGTTTACAGCCCCTTTAAATTTATGCTGATTGTTATCTGTCGCTATATAAGGGACTGCTGATATTATAATAGTCTGGTCTGCTGTATGTAAGTAATGAACACATTCAGGAGTTTTTATATATTTTATATATTTTTTCCCCTTGTTATTTGTTTCCTCTTCCTAAACATTTGGATAAGTTAGTTTCTCTTTAGACTCATAGTTTATTATGTGTGTGCTTATCTGTGCACAGGGGAGAGTTCCAAGATGAACTTAGATAACTTATATTACAGTCCCTTAAGAAGGATTAGCTTGTAAGACCAAACAACTCATTCTGTGAGCAGCACAAACATTCCTCTTGGAGAGGCTGATCTACACTAGCTTGTTGCAAGTGCCCAGGATAACCTTTATATTTATGACCAATATATTTATAGGGTTTATTTTTCTTATTTTATTAGAGTTCTTATTTTACTAGAGTCCAAGTCTAGCGTGTCCAGGCAAATCAAAAACTTACATTACATTTGAGTCTGGTGTTAATCTTGAAGGGGGAAACCCATGCAAAAATAATAAAAATAAAAAATAGCATGGGATGTGCCCCCAGGATCATACCAGACCCTTCAGATCTGGTATGGATTTATGGGGAATCCCCACTCCAAAGTAAAAAGAAAAATGGCGTGGATCCCCGAAAAAATCCATACCAGACCCATGTCCGAGCATGCAGCCCCACAGGTCAGGAAAGGGGGGGCAAGCGAGCGCCCCCCCCTCTAGACCATACAAGGCCACATGCCCTCAACATGGGGGGGTGGGTTCTTTGGGGCAAGGGGGTCGCTGTGCCCCCACCCCAAAGCACCTTCTCCCCAGGTTGATGGGGACAAGGGCCTCTTCCCGAGAACCCTGGGCGGTGGTTTTGGGGGTCTGTGGGCAGAGGGCTTATCAGAATCTGGAAGCTCCCTTTAACAAGGGGGCCCCCAGATCCTGGTACATTGTGCCCCTACCCAATCACCAAAAAAGTGTCAAAAATAAATAAAAACAGTACGAAGGTTTTTGACAAAGTCCTTTATTAAAAATTAGCGATGGGCGAATGGGTCGGCCCAAGCATGAGTTTGGTTCGAACATTTAAACAACAATTGCTGCGCTAAATACAAAAATAATAATATACCATGTGAAATGATATAAAGTGACAGTAGTCAGTCCAGAGGATTTCCATATAAGTCCATGCAGAAATTAAGTGATATATTGTTGCAACACATGTCCAAATGATAGTGAGCGATCGTACACCCAGGTGCACCTTCCACCATCTAAATACAAGATGTGCCTTTACCAGATAGGCAGACTCCACATTGTAGGAGTCTAATCACGCATGGAATCACACATCATGAAGGATCCATCCACTGGAGGTAGAGAAGGGTGGTGTCACAGCCGCTGGTGCTGGTCACTCACTCTTTCTCACTAAGGTTTATGTAAAAAAGGCAAAAAGGCACGACATAGCGTAAAACCAGGGTGGTTTTATTGAAAAAATAGTGACCACAGTGACCACAATAGTGACCACAGGTCCGATACAATGTTTGACCCTGATGACATCATGTATGATGAAACTAGTAGGGCAGAGTTTATGTCCAGCAATACCACGCTACTCTGATCTGCAGATTTTTATGTGAGAACCTTTTTATCCACTTGCATTGTATTGGACCTGTGGTCACTTTTAATGGCATTTTTTCAATAAAACCACCTTGGTTTTATGCTATGTGGTGACTTTTTGCCTTTTTTACATAAACCTCCATAAGAAACAGTGATTAACCAGCACCAGCCACCCTTCTCTCCTCCAGTGAATGGACCATTCATGATGTGTGATTCCATGCATGATTAGACTCCTATAATGTGGAACTCCACTGTACAGATGCCTTCTCCACCTAACACCCCATGTCCACAGGTACAATTATTACTTCCTTCATTCAATGCCACCACTGTAGACGAGGTTGCTAAACTTTTCTCTAACATCCACCTTACCACCTGCCCCCAGGACCCTGTTCCCTCACAATTCCTTTGTTCACCCTCTGGCTCTATTCTACACTCCCTAACTCACATCTTCAATCTCTCCCTCTCTTCGGGCAGCTTCCCAAACTTTCTAAAACATGTCACCCCCATTCTTAAAAAGCCCTCACTAGACCACACCAATCTTAATAACCTACGCCCCATCTACTTGCTACCCTTGTTATCCAAACTCTCTGAGCGTCTGGTCTACAACTGACTGAGTGACCACCTCGCCAAGAATAACCTTCTTGATCCCCTTCAGTCTGGATTCCTCAACATTCCATGGAAACTGCTATCCTAAAACTCACAAAGAATCTGCTAACAGCTAAATCCAATGGACACTATTCTGTACTCCTGGACCTCTCTGCCGCCTTTAACACAGTGGATCACCCCCTCCTCCTACAAAAACTCCACGCCTTAGGTCTACATGACTGTACTCTTCACTGGTTCTTATCCTATTTATCCAACTGCACCTTAAGTGTCACTTACAACTCTATTGCCTCCCCTCCTCTCCCTTTCTATGTCGGGGTCAGGATTGGTGGTGTGCGAAAATGGCACAAACCTCCTGTCTGCCCTTAGACAGGGAAAGTTGAAACTTGTGCCTGGAACATGTCCTCAATTTGGTGGTGCAACGTTTACTAAATAGGCACCCAGAGTTGGAAGATCTGCATTTCAGGCAGTCATGCACAGCCAGTGCTCGGTTGGCTGAAATTTAGCCGGAATTCCACCTGCCCATAAACCGCCTGATTTGTGACATGCCCACCAGGTGGAACCCGACTTTGGTAATGCTGCAGCGGCTGCACATGCAGGAAAGGGCCATCAGCGAGTACCTGTGTGTGTATGGCACAATGACAGGTGCAGTTCGGCTCTGCTTTTTTTCCCCACGCCAATGGCTTCTCATAAAGGATGCATGCACTGTATTGTCACCATTTGAGAGGGCCACAAGGATGGTGAGCCGTGACAATGCATGCATCAGTGATACAATCCCTGTTGTGTTCCTGCTGGAGCAGACTCTGCATGTCATTATGGACAGGGCACTTGAGGCAGAGCAGCGAGAGGAAGAGGAGGACTTTCTTTCCTCTCAAGGCCCACTTTATGCAGACACCATTGTTCCTACCCCACAGAACACGCAAGAGGAGAGGGAGGAGGAGGAGGATTCTGGCAGTTTTGGAGGCATTGAAGTAGAAGAAGACATATGTCAAACAGTAAGGAATGGTTTTCCATCCCCAGAACCCTTGGGAGTAGTATGTGGCTGGGAGGAGGTATTGCCAGATACTATAATCCTCAGTGACCTTGAGGAGTCTGCTTCTCATGCCACTGTAAATTTGCGGTGCATGGGCTCCCTCATGCTTTAAAGCCTGTGAAAGGAAAAAAGAATTTGTGGCATAAAGGAGAAAGATCACTATTGGTTGGCAACCCTCCTTGACCACCGTTATAAGGGGAAAGTCTCAGAACTCATCCCACCCCCAGAGAGAGAGCAGAAGATGAAATCTCTTGAGGACACCTTAAAGAGGAGTTTATCTAATGCTTTTCCAACTCTGGTAGGTTACAGTGTTGTGAAAAATGTAGTTTTGAGGCTTCTGTTGGTCAAGAGAGGAGCAGTGGAGAAGGCGGCCGCCTAAGTGAGGCATTTTACAATTTCTTTAGTCCTCGCTGTCCCGGGTTGTCAGCTTTCACATCCCATCGGCAGCGTCTGCATCACATGGTGGCTGATTATCTAGGGGCGAAAAAAGAGATGGAGAGCTTTCCAGTCGACGATCCACTGGCTTACTGGGTCATGAGAATAGACCACTGGCCAGAACTTGCCTAGTATGCAATTGAGCTGTTCTCTCATCCAACATGCTTTCTGAACAGGCATTCAGTACTGCTGTAGGTTTTGTTACTGATAATTGAAGAAGTCTGTCCACACACTCCGTGGACCATCTAACATTTATCAAAACGAATCAGTCCTGGATTACCAGCAGCTTTGAAGCCCCTGATGCTGATGTCACTGATTAAGTGTTTTGGGGATGTGAAATTTCATCTTGAAGAATTTTTTTGGTGGTGTAGGTTTCATGGGCACAAATAACACCCAAAGACCAATTTTTACACACCTGTTTGACAGGTACATATCTTTGCAATTTTTGACAGCAAGGCCAATTCTTGCTTTCATCAAGAGTACCTCTATAGGGTTATGGTGTGAAGGCACCACTGACACCCAAAATTAATTTTTTTTGGCTTTATAAATGCAATTATTGCTGCAGCAGCTTCTATGCACAGTACAGATATGCTAAGGGGACAATGCAGTGAAATAAACTACAAAATAAAAGTGTCCATAAAGGTGTCCATAAACATTACATATTACGTGTACGCTAGAGGATATACAATGAGCCCAAAATATAAGTGCAAATGACGCAAAAAATTATAGCTGCCAAGATATTAGTGCATAAAAACAATGTGCTCTTCTCCCAAGTGAAATTATAAAAGGAAAAAAGGAAAAATATAACACACCGTATTAGACGGTAAATGCACAAAAAAATGTCCACCGGGCGTCGGGACTGTGACACCGGAAGTGACGCCGATCAAGCTCGCCGCTCGTTTTTACATTGCTCTGTTGTTACTTTTTAATGTGAGTACCTGTTATACATTTTTATCAATAAAAAAGCTGTATAATACTACACTATGAGGCATCCTTCCTCTCTCTAACCTATGGTACACTGGCGAGGTCCCCCACCCCGGACATCTTAAAGGAGACGCCATCGCTGACTATAGGCAGGATAGGACCCGGGCCACCACGATAGGAATGGTCACCAAGGACCCCAAAGACATATCATTTTATGCTGTTACCTTACAGCAGTAAGGTAAGGGGACACCCATATATTTAACCAGCACGGAGGAACGCACGGTTCATCTATCACCTAGCAGCATCTTTACAGAATTGTGTTTACCAGCACCCGCACTTTATTTTCCAGATCCATAGGATCATGCTATTTTGCACTATTGGTATTTCTTTTTGTTATTCGTGCATTTACCGTCTAGTACGATGTGATATTTTTCCTTTTTTCCTTTTATAATCTCACTTGGGAGATGAGCACATTGTTTTTATGCACTAATATCTTGGCAGCTATAATTTTTTTGCGTCATTTGCACTTATATTTTGTGCTCATTGTATACCCTCTAGCTTACATGTAATGTTTATGGACACTTTTATTTTGTACTTATTTCATTGATGTGACATTTCTAAATTTTTTATTCTTAAAACCCACATTTTTGCTATATGAGCTAACAATTATTCATCATAACTCCTCATCTCTCATTACCATCTTTAGTATTTTTTTCTGGCACTTTTGCACAGCGTTGATTCCTCTCTGCCATATATACTTTATATCTTTGTGTGACTACCTTTAACAGCATATTTATTTACTTCCAGTACAGCGCACCACTACTCTTACATTAGGTCCTGCCCCAGTAGCCTTTTTAGTGTGATGTTTACCTCTATTGAATGCTGAAAGAGAGAGGATTTGATAAAAAATGGCGATTGTTATAATCCCACACACTAATCTAATGGCATTATTGTAGACTGTGCACTTTTTCTTTGAATGTATCTGAGAATTAGAACTGTTGAAATAATAAACTGACAGTAAACTGATTCTTATTGTAGAAATAAGCATTACCCTCAAGTATTGGTTTATTATGCTGTGCCTGTGCCAGACTGGCAGGGACAGTGCCTGTGCAATGTGCTGTATGTGTGTGCTGTGCTTGGCCTTGTACATGTACAGCTGTGCCCATGTCACAAAGTCTGCTGCTTCAGTTTTTCAATTTTTTTGTCAGATGTGACTATGGTATACTGAAGTATAATTACAAGCACTTCATAAGTGTCAAAGGTTTTTATTGAAAATTACATGAAGTTTATGCAAAGAGTCAATATTTGCAGCATCAAGTTGACCCTTCTTTTTGAAGACCTCTGCAATTTGCCCTGACATGTTGTCATTGTCAATCAACTTCTGTGCCACTTTTGCATAATCAATGCTTGGAGTTTGTCAGAATTTTTGTGGGTTTTTTTTGTTCACTCAATCTACTCTTGAGGATTGAACACAAGTTCTCAATGGGATTAAGGTATGGGGAGTTTCCTGGCCATGGACCCAACATCTCCATGTTTTGTTGCCCAAGCCACTTAGTTATCAATTTTGCCTTATGGCAATGTGCTTCATCATTATTATTATACAGGTTTTATATAGCGCCAACAGTTTGTGCAGCGCTTTACAACATGAGGACAGACATTACAGTTACATTACAATTTGGTACAAGAGGAATCAAAGGGCCCTGCTCGTTAGAGCTTACAATATAAAAAGGAAGGGTCAATTGATACAAAAGGTGATAGCTGTGCGAGGATGAGCTGATGGAGGAAGTAAAACAGTGTTAGTTAAAAGCAGGATAGGCTTCTTTGAAGAGAAGGGTTTTCAGGGATCGTCTAAAGATGGATAGATTAGGGGACAGTCGGATAGATTGGGGTAGGGAGTTCCAAAGGATGGGAGAAGCTCTGGAGAAATCCTGGAGGCGAGCATGGGAGGAGGTGACAAGGGAGCTAGAGAGCAGGAGGTCTTGGGATGACCAAAGAAAGCGGCTTGGTTGGTATTTTGGGACTGGGTTAGTGATGTAACTAGGGGCAGAGTTATGGATGGCTTTGTAAATTATTGTTAGCACTTTGAATTTTATTCGTTGGGTGAGTGGAAGTCAGTGGAGGGATTGGCAGAGAGGGGTGGAGAACACTGAATGGCTGGTAAGGTGGATGAGTCTGCCAGCGGCATTCATTGTGGATTGAAGGGGGAATAGTCTATGTAAAGGTAATCCAATGAGGAGAGAGTTGCAGCAGTCGAGGCGAGAGATGACCAGGGAGTGAATTAGAAGCTTGGTGGTGTCATTAGTTAAAAAGGGGCGTATACTGGAAATGTTGCAGAGGCTAAGGCGGCATGATTTGGACAGGGATTGTATGTGGGCCTGAAAGGACAGTTCGGAGTCTAAGGTTACCCCTAGCACCCTGGCATGTGGGGAGGGACTGATAGATGTGCCATTGATCTTGACAGAGAAGTCAGGCGAAGGGGCACGTGGGGGAGGAAATATTAAGAGCTCAGTTTTAGATAGATTAAGTTTGAGGAAGTGGTTTGACATCCAGGCTGATACGTCTGTTAGTAGATCAGTGATGCGTGAGGAGATTGATGGGGTGAGCTGAGGGGCAGAGAAATAGATTTGGGTGTCATCAGCATATAAATGGTAGTGGAAGCCATGGGAGGCTATCAGCTGACCCAGGGAGGATGTGTAGATCGAGAATAGTAGAGGTCCAAGGACAGAACCTTGGGGGACCCCAACGGAAAGGGGAGTTGGAGAAGAGGAAGTGGAGTTGTAAGTGACACTGAAGGTGCGATGAGATAGGTAAGATTCAAACCAACGGAGAGTGCGGCAATGGAGACCAAGCAAATTGAGTTTTTTTTATAAGGAGGGGGTGGTCAACTGTATCAAAGGTAGCTGAAAGGTCCAAGAGTAAGAGTATGGGATAATGACCTTTGGTTTTGGCTGTTAGTAAGTCATTTGTGAGTTTTAGAAGGGCAGTTTCTGTGGAGTGCTGTGGGCGAAATCCAGACTGGGGGTCGAGAAGGGGATCGAGAAGGTTATTTTCAATGAGGTGGTTGCTCAGTCAGTTGTAGACTAAATGGAGTTTGGAGGCAAAAGGGAGTAAAGAGATGGGTCTTAAGTTGTTAAGATTGGTGGGGTCTGAGGCCTTTTCTGGTATGGGAGTGACTAGTGCATGTTTTAGAGGGTTGGGGAAGATGCCAGTAGAGAGTGAGAGGTTGAAGATATGAGTTAAGGAGTGTAGGTCAGATGGTGACCGTATTATTTGAGAAGGAACAGGGTCCAGGGGGCAGGTGGTTAGGTGGGCATTAGAAAAAAGTTTAGTGACTTCCTTTATAGTAGCTGGGTTAAAAGAGGGAAGTATTGATTGTGTAGGACGACAAGGAGTGTAAGGTGAGGGAGATATCTGTAGAGCGGAGAGCTCGTCTCAATCTTATTTTTGAAGTGATAAACAATCTCCTGGGCAGTGAGTAACTTAGTGGGTGGGGGTAATGCTGGAAAAGGCATTGTTCATCACCAGTTGTTGGATGGTTAGGAGAAGTTGTTCTCGGAGCCTGAGGATGTTTTTGTACCATTTATTCATGGCTGTGTTCTTAGGCAAAACTGTGAGCGAGAACACTCCCTTGGCTGAGAAGAAACCCACCCCACACATGAATTGTCCCAGGATGTTTTACTGTTGGTATGAGTATGACACAGGACTGATAGTGTAATGCTCACGCTCACCATTTCTTCTCTGGACAATGTTTTTTTACCAGATGCCCCAAACAATCGGAAAGGGGATTCATGAGAGAAAATGGCTTTCCCCCACCCCTCAGCACTGCAGTCCAATCCCTGAACCTTTTGCAGAATATCAGTCTGTTCCTGATGTTTTTCCTGGAGTGGGATAGTGGCCTGGTCTGCCTCCTTACTGTCCCTCTTGACACCAGGCCAGCCAAGCTGCTGAAATGTTTTGTTGTGTTCTGTTGTTTAGTTTGAGTTTCTTGAAAAGTTCATGAAGATGATTGTGCAGTGCATGATTGGTGGCATCATCACAATCACGCAAAGAGTTTTTTTTTCTGTATTTTTTTTATTTTTGCATTACACTTTTTTTCAAAAAAGCAATATTCTTAAATAAAGACATTATATAACGACTAAATCTGTGTCTGTAGTGCATGTTCAAACCTTAATACCATACATAATAACATACAGTATTTGATTTTTCACTCCAGTAGTAGTATATAATGACTTTGGAAATTGTAGAGAAATGCTTAAATAATGCATTATAATTTAACTACACACATTAGATTTTAGACATCTAAAATGAGTTTTGATCGACTAAAATGTACTAGAAATTTTAGTTGATTAAAATGTACTGGAGATTTAGTCTACTAAATACAACTAAAACTAAAACACTTGCAGAAAACTAAAATGGGACTAAAACTAAAATGCCATTTTAGTTCCAAGATTAAGCCATGGTTGGAAATTCCGACCACAAAATCCGTCTGATTTTTTCAGACGGATTTTGTCCGAAACTGGTGTTGCATACATTCGGTCGGACAAAGTTGTCGGAAAATCCGATCGCTCTGAACGTGGTGACGTTCGTTCATTACGACGGGACTACGTTCAGCCTAGTAGCCAATAGCCTTGCTCTCGTACTTTAATTTGAGCATGCGTGGCACTTTGCCCGATCTCAATTCTCTACAAACAATCGGAAAAAGTCTGATCGGATTTTGTTGTTGGAAAATTTGAGATCCTGCTCTCAAATTTTTTCCGTCTGAATTACCGGCGGAAAAAGTCCGATAGAGTCCACACATGATCGGATTTTCCGACAATATAATCCGATTAAAAAAACGTCCTTTTCCGTCGGAATTTCCAACCGTGTGTACAAGGGCTTAGACCAAAATAATCGAAATTTGCTGCCAAAATTAACACTGGTGACAAACGCCAAAGCTCCTCCACCTTTTTTGTGCGTACAGCTTGGTGCATTTATATGGCACATTTTAACACATTTTGCCAAGCATGAAAATGCACGTTTGCTCACTCGGATTGGGATGCCATTAACCATTAGTAGCACTGCAGGCGCTATACTCATTTTTTTTATCCTTTGTGGCTATTGAGGACTATATTTGAGTAAACATTTTTGTGCCTTGAGCTCAGCTTTAATGTCCTGTAATGTCCTTTTAAACCCTGTATTGGATCCATTGTCAATCTTCGAAGCCCCATATATATTCTTTATTTTTTTTATTTTTAACACTAAATCAAATACATTGCAAATAAAGACACTAAAGGATGGCAGGAAAAAGGATGACGGAACAGGCAGGTCACTGTGTCTGACTACATTCTAGATGGATTTTCTTCAAAACATGACCTCTTGTTCTAGATTCTCCTTGTTTCATGTGCTTAGACTATTTAAACCTGAAAAGTTTCAGCCAGGGTCAGCTTGAGTTCTGCTGTATATTGAGTTTGCTCATTGTAGTTTAATCTTTACCAAGTTTGTAGTGACTATAAAAAGGGTTTGTTGAGAAAATGAACAATCCAGCTGAACTACTTATGCCCCGTACACACGAGCGGACTTTTCGACATCCAAACTCCGACGGACTGAGTCCGTCAGACTATCCGATCGTGTGTGGGCTGCAACGGACTTTAGCTTCGCTAAAGTCTGACGGACTTTAGAAATGAAGCATGCTTCAAATTTTTCCGACGGAACTCCGCCGGACCCGGTCCCCTTCGAAAAATTCGCTCGTGTGTGTGCTACTCCGACGGACTAAAACCGACGCTAGGGCAGCTATTGGCTACTGTCTATGAACTTCCTACGTCGAATCCAGTCGTACGTCATCACGTTCGACTCCGTCGGAGTTTGGTGTGATGGTGTGTGGTCAAGTCCGTTCGGTCGAAAAGTCCGCCAGAACTCCGTCGGAACTCCGGCGGAACTCCTTTGGAGGTCTGTCAGACTTAATCCCTCTCGTGTGTACGGGGCATTAGAGGACTTTCTTTAATAAAACGACTATGGGCATTCCTAAAAATGAGATTAAAGTGATCAGAGGATTTGTGTCTGCAGTAAGGAATCTGAGAGTGGCTTAGAGACATTTCTGAAGGCAGAAAAGTTTACAAGAGCTAAAAGTCTGAACTGATGTAAAACCTTTAAAAGTACAGGCGTACATACGATCAGATAATCTGAAGATAAATTTTGTCCTCACTATAGAAATCCAAAGAATTACTGCTCACAACTGGATTCTCACAGCTACCGGATAGACCTCCTCTCACTAGGCCTAGCAGCCGATAGAGTGTTTGAGTAAAGCAAAGCCTCTGCCACAGACTTGCATATAGAACACTTGAAAAAAGTCTCTGCCACAGACTTGGATGTAGAACACTTGTGAATAAAGTCTCTGCCGCAGACTTGGATGTAGAACACTTGTAACAAAGTCTCTGCCACAGACTTGGATGTAACTGAAGGATGTAGACAAATTTAGAGAGCCATCATACGGTACCAGTATCTCGCAGCCGGTCTGGGGATACCGTATGAGTGTAGATTCACTTGGTGTCTTTCAACTGAGAAAGCCAGTCTTTCTGAGAAGCCAGCCTTCAGCGTGGCCTTCTCTCGAAGGGTCCTCCCCTGGTTGCTTCTCCAGTTGCTGGGCCTCTCCACAGATGAGATGGCACTGGACCACCTTTGAATCCTCCTTCCAGTTACTTTGCCTCGGGCTAGCCAGCCCCGAGACTCGGAAATGGATGGATCTGCACCCCAGGTCCAGCAGTTAGGAGGGTGGGACCATCACTGTCCTAAGTCCCCAAAAGGTGGCAGACAGGGTAGGGTCAGCATGGCTTCAGAAACTGGTGTTTCTTCCCCCAAAATCCAGGCAATTGCAACCAGTTCGCCTGCAGACAGTGCGGTGCCTCTGGACGTTTTATCGGTGGTCCTCGATTCGTTCGTTGCCAAGATGGAGGTGGTGCATGGGAAGAAAGGTGCATTAAAGAGGCTCCTCCGGTAATGGACCCCCCCAGTATCCAGGTTAAACAAAGTAACCATGACCCCGGTAGAGGGGACTCCTGCCTTTAAGGACCCCATGGACAGGAAGGCCAAGGCAGTGGCCCGTTCCTTGTTTACGGTTGTGGGGTCAGCAATGCAACCAGTACTGGCATCCGCACTTGTGTCGCTGAGTGGGCAAAACTTTTGCACCGTCTATGGGGAGAGAAACAGGCTTCTCCTGTCTGTGTGGAACTAGCAGACCAGTTAGTGTAAGGCCTTAAGTACATTTGTGACGTGGCCCTGGATACCCTCCTTCTGTTATCCAGGGCTTGAATGTCAACAGTGGTGCTGAGGTGCCTCATTTGGCTAAAATGCTGGTCGGCTGACCATGCATATAAAAAAGCCCTGACGGATTTACCCTTTCTTGGCAAGCGGCTCTTTGGAGCCTCGTTGGATGACATTATTAAAAATGCCACAGGTGGTAAGAGTACCCTACTCCCACAGGCCAGGAAGGATAAGGAGCCACGCCGTAGGCAAGGGCCCTCATTTTCCGCTCATAATCGGCTTTTTCGTCCACCCGGGGCTTTGGCGAAAACGTCCCCAGCCCGACAGGATGACCTCTGAAGGACAAAAACGTCCCTGGAACCGCAAGCCTAACAAGCCTGCGAGCAAAAGTGCTACTGAGTGAAGGTTTGCCCCCGCCCGCAACACGGGTGGGGGGTCGCCTTTGGGAGATTGCAGCCCGGTGGGCCTCTCGGCTGTCTGACCAATGGGTCTGCGATTTGATTTCCTCTGGCTACAAGATAGAGATCCGCTCTTGGCCACCAAACAGATTCTTCCCCTCCAGCATACCCGTACTCCCGGGAGGCCCTAATGGGGGCGGTAAGGGACCTGCTGAGTCGCGGGGTGATAGTACCAGTTCCGGAGCCAGAAAGGTTCCAGGGGTTCTACTCCAATCTGGTTGTAGTCCCCAGAAAGGAAGGGGTACGTCCAATCTCAGACCTAAAAGCCCTTAATTACTTTGTAAAAGTACAGAGGTTCAGAATGGAATCAGTTCGCTCAGTAGTTGCTGCACTACGCCAAGGGGACTTCCTGATGTCTTTGGACATCCAGGATGCGTACCTGCACATGCCCATATGCCTTTCACATCAGAAGTTTCTGTGATTTGCAGTTGGGGAAGCCCACTACCAGTTTTTGGCTCTCCCTTTTGGCTTGGCATCAGCCCCCCGAGTCTTTACCAAGGTATTGGCTCCTGTTTTGGCATTGCTGCGACAACGCAGGATCGCGATCGTGGGTTACCTAGACGATCTCCTCCTGAGAGCATCTTCCGCCTCAGAGTTAGAGGAGGATGTGGCGATCACCCTGCAGACCGTGCCGGAATTTGGGTGGCTGTTGAACCTAAAAAAGTCAGTGATTGTACCGAATCAGCGTTTGGAGTACCTAGGCTTACTACTGGACTCCATGGAAGCGAGCATTTTCCTCTCTTCAGACAAGCTGCAGACTCTCAGAGCCACGGTAAAACTACTGATGAACCGCAGGTGGGTGTCGCTACGCTTCTGCATGCAAGTCCTGGGACTCATGGTGGCCTCCTTTGAGGCAGTACCGTATGCCCAGTTTCACGCCAGAGTCTTGCAGAAGGTGATTATGACAAAATGGGACAAATCTCTGTTGTCCCTGGATCGGCAGATTCAGTTATTCCAGTTAGTCAGGAATTCCCTGCTCTGGTGGCTGACATCCCCGCAACTTTGGTCTGGGAAGCCGTTCCTACCTCAGAAATGGACGTTGATCACAGCGGACCCCAGCCTAACTGGCTGGGGTGGAGTAATGGGAGTTCAGTCGACCCAGGGCCTCTGGTCGGTGGAGGAATCCAAGTTGCCGATCAATGTGCTCTAGCTGAGAGCGATCAGGCTATGCCTCTCCACATGGTCGATAAGACTTCAAGGGCATCGAGGATCCAGTCAGACAATGCCACGGCGGTGGCATACATCAATCACCAAGGAGGAACAAGGAGCTTGGCCGCCGCACGGGAGGTCGCTCACATCCTTCAGTGGGCAGAGCGAGATGTACCGGCCCTATCGACCATTTACATCCCAGGAGTGGAGATCTGGCAGGCTGACTATCTAAGTTGCCAGATGCTGGACCCAGGAGAATGGGCGTTGCATCCGGAGGTGTTCAGGCTACTGAGCCTGCAATGGGGCACACCAGACGTGGATCTTCTGGTCTCCCATCTCCAATCGGACGGTGCAGAGATTCGCGTCCAGAACAAGAGATCCTTGGGCAGACATGTCAAATGCGCTGGTGGCTCCGTGGGATCAGTACCACCTGATCTATGCCTTTCCTCCACTGAAACTGTTACCAGACCTAGTGCGCCTGGTGGCGGACGCCCCATGGCAACTGCCATTGTGAGAGGACCTGCTGTCTCAAGGTCCGATTCTCCATCCTGCTTTACCATTACTGGTTTTAACGACATGGCTATTGAGAGGCAGGTGCTGAGGAACCAGGGTCTTTCGGATTCGGTGACTCCAACTATGCTGAGAGCACCAAAATCTTCTTCTCGGAAGATATATCATCGTACCTGGAAGGCCTAAATCTCCATGCGTCCACGCTCGTTTTCTATATCCAGGATCCTGCTGTTTCTACAGCAAGGAGTAGATAAGATATTGGCTTTAAGCACCATTAAGGGACAGATATCAGCTTTGGATGTCTTTTTTCAGTGGCCCCTGGTGTCTAACTCTCTAGTGAGCCTTTTTGTTCAAGGGGTCCGACATGTAGTTGTGTGCATCCACCGTTACCTCCGAGGGATCTGAACCTGGTGTTATAACCGCCTTTTGAAAATATCAGAGAGATCCCTCTGTTGACTCCTTCTCAGAAAGTGGTCTTTCTAGTGGCCACTACATTGGCCAGGAGGGTTTTGGAACTGGCGGCCTTGTCTTGCAAGTCGCCCTATCTGGTTATCCACAGGGATAAAGTGGTGTTGCGTCCCCAACCTTCTTTTCTGCTGAAGGTGGTTTCGGCGTTCCACATCAATGAAGACATTGTGTTATCATCTCTGTGTCCTAAACTGACACATCCTAAAGAGGTGGCCCTCCATTCCCTGGACGTGGTTCGGGCTCTGAGGGTGTATTTGTCTGCTACGGCTCCCTTTCGGAAGTCAGACTCCTTGTTTGTTTCAGTGGCTGGTCCGAAAAAAGGCATGACGGTCTCGTCGGCCACCATTTCCAGGTGGATCAGACAAATTGTAGTACAGGCCTACTACTACTACTTGAAGGGGCAGGTGCCCCTCTTTCCGGTCACGGCCCACTCCACCAGGGCAATTGGAACGTCTTGGGCCTTTCGACATCAAGCGTCTGTCACTCAAGTGTGTAAAGTGGCGACTTGGTCGTCTGTCCACACCTTTACAAAATTCTACAAGGTAGATGTCGGTGCATCGGCTGATGCCTGCTTTGACCGCAAAGTTTTGCAGGCGGCTGTGTAATTACAATTGCACTTACATTTTTTTTCTGGTTTTTGGTAAAAACACAGTACTTTTTAAGAAATGCACTGTTGCATTTGTTACCGCAAGTTCTGAGGCGGTTTGGAAGTAGTGACTCCCAGATTGAGGAGCACTTTTTTTGTGGGTAAAAAAGTTATTGATTATTCCCACACTCTGTTTTGTGGGTAAAGTTATGCTAGTTCCCACGTGCATTGTGGGTGAAGTTTTTATGCTGTTTTCCCACCCCTCATTTGGCACTGCTTGGGGACATCCTAATGGTCTAAGAAAGGATCTGTTTAAGTCCGTGAATGTAAGAGAAAATAGGATTTTTTGTACTCACCATAAAATTCTTTTCTCTGTAGTTCACTGACTGACACAGCACCCTCCCCTCCTATTTTTGTCTGCGTTATACTGCTTGTTGACGTACTGAGGCTGCAGTAGCAGCCTGAGGGCTTATTACCTAAGGGACCACCCCTTGGACAGAAATAGAAAGTTCTAGTTTTAATATAACATGTTAGATACTACAGAGAAAAGGATTTTACGGTGAGTACAAAAAATCCTATTTTTCCCCCTTTGCATCAATAGTATATGTTAAAGTGACACTAAACTAAATCCTTGTTCTCCAACAAAAGACCTCCATAGGCTTCTGAACCTCTCCTTTTGCCCCTATTTTTTATTTTTTATTTTTGAATGAGCAGTGCATGTTAGTTGTGGTCATATGCACTGCTCTATGCACATTGTAAATTTCATAGTCCCTCTCAGGAGCGAGCAAGAGAAGGTGGCTACCTTCCTACATACAATGGAACGAGAGAGAGCGACCGTAGCCACAGAAATTTGGATCACGGCAGCATAAAAAAGGGATCTGGAGATTAGGAGGAGGCTGAAAGCAATAAACTTAATAGAGTTTAGTGTGACTTTTCATCTTTTTTGTGATATAGAGCTCTTCCAGCAGTACCCTTTGTTATTCCCATCAATTTAATGTTTTCAAAAAACTGTTACATTCCTGGCATGCTGGGTATGCTAACTGTCACATTTGCTTTTGCTCGCAACCAAATTGTCAAAACTGTCAAGCTATCAAATGGATGGTGTCATAACTGATCACATGTGCAGTGCCGTGGCAGTTGCATATCAACCAGAGGCTACGATGGCAGCCTCCGTTGCTGTAAAAGATAGGAGTGTTTAGTTCCGCTTTAAGGACAATAGGGGAATACATAAATGTCTTCTGCTCTGATCTTAAGTTTGAAACAACCTTCCCACCTCCCCTATGCATTTAAATTCATCACAAAGTGGTCTTTCTACTGAAGAATTAGACTTTTTTTGTATTCCCCAACATTGTGCCACTTACAGAGACCTATAGTACATAGTATGTATTCACTACTACTGCTGTCTCTGTAGATTGCCACTGGCAGGGGGTAATACTGTGCCTGGGTGTAAGCTACCATTTCAGTCCATGCATGATATACCCCCAAAAACACTCCATCCAAACTGGCTATTGGTCTTGCACCCCAGAATTACAATCACATAACGTATCAGTGCTCCATAGTTGTAGTGGGGTTGTAGTGGAGAAGGGATTATGTGGCACCAGGCTGTGTGTATTTGAAAAAAGGGACATCTGCAGCAATACTTGGTGGTTGTGAAGGTGAAAGGAGTCACAGCCATGAAAAACACAATTCATTTCTATTATGTGATATGCATAATGGATGAGCCAGATAACGTACATAGAACGTTTTTACTGTATAAATGACCTACACACAATACACGATAGTACAAATATATGTCACCCATGATAGAATGACACTTGTTCCAAACTCTGCAATAATCAATGATAACTATATAATGTTTCTATGTTCTCTGCTACTTGAGCCGTATCAGCACATACAGGAAAAAGCAGATAGTAGAACCATTAATAATTAAAGTGTATCTAAATCCAAAAACACCAAAAAATTACAGCTTGCCAGTCTTTAAATGTGGTGGTATCTGCATTAGTTTTCATTCTTTGTCTTTTTTTGCTTTTTTTCACCTGGTGATCTTGCCAGTAACACACTTCTTGTCCTAAAGTCACAACACTCATTCACTGTTGTGTATCTATGGTAGAGCAGTATTGTCCCCCTAGGCTGCTCTCCTGATCTGGATTACAAACACCTCCTCGCTGAAAAAAAAGAAAAATTAAGCAACCACCACATTTAAGCATTGGTAAGCTCAGGGGTCAAGTCCTGGGGAAAAAAGTGTGGGAACTCCCACCCAAGATCCACTCCCCCACCAAAAAAAAAAAAACGATACGCTCATATGCACAAACGCTTCAAAAGTGGTATTTTTCATATTGTGTGTATGAAGCTTAACTGTTAGTACATAAAAAAACAATCCTCAATAAACATAAATACGGTAATTCTTTGAATAATCAGCATTCATTCAATTGTGCTTCCATGCAAATGTGAACATCATGTTCTGATCTTTATTGGGGAATGTTATTTTGTATATAGAGTGTTTGTGTGGTGAGTTTACACTTTTCATTGAACAGAGTTTGGATAACACAGGGTTAAACAGAAAGGTCATAAATTAATGCACATTATCTGGACAGAATGCTTGGGGAGATAGTGATGTGTTTCTGCTTAGGAGAAGTATGTTAGCTTGGGGGGGCTGCAAACTCTGCAGGGCTCCAACACACACTCGCTGCTATTCCAACCCTTCACATATTTCCACATAAACTTCCCCCCTGGCATTAAACTTTGCCAGGTATTGTGCTGAGCTTACCACCCCAAACTGATGTTCCTCCCTCAGCTCACCTCTCTCCCTGCATGTCCTGTGAGCAGAATAGCTGTGCTCCTCCTCTGGGTTCTCTCATCATATGGCACTGAAGATAGAGGAAGGGGGGATTCAGCTGGACACACAGAGCAAGTATGCAGGAGACTGGGGGAGGGGGGGATGAGGAGACAGGAAATCAGGAGGGCCCGGCAGGGAGGAGCGCATCACGAGAGGTCTGACTAAATACAATCTCTTAGCAGCAGGGACCTGATCTACCCCCCAGCTAGCTGTGATTGACAGGTAGATCGAAGAGGAAGCTGTCATGGGGCCCCCTACTGGCAATGCCTGAATGGTCAGTCCACCCCTGGTGTGCGGCACTTACTATTGCGAGTTGTGTCGGCGGCTGCTGGTGTAGCACCTGCCACACATCTCGCATACTTCAAAGTCTTGCAGGACACGGCTGCTAAAGGGAACTGAGTTCCTGTTGTGGAAAAAGTACATGAACTCCGTTCCCATGCGTTCCCGCAGGACTTGAGCCCGGGGTAAGCTGCAATATATTACAATTTTTTTGCCAGGTTTAGTCACTTTGAATATCAGATGGGAAGTAGGCACACATTATATGTGTGAGTAGTGTAGTGTGGTTATCACCTGTTCACACTAGAACTTTTGAACACCGCAAAAGTTCGCACCCGAAAAACGAACCCCTTTAAAGTCAATAGGACCTGGGCGTGAAAAATCAAAACTGCTCATTTTGAAGGCTTATATGCAAATAATTGAGCATACAATGGTTATAGGGGTCCGGGTCCTGCCCTGGAGGGCATGTATCAATAAAAGGAAGGTTTTGTAAAACGTCATTTTTAAATGATCAGTGATTTTTTTTATTTTTAAAGTGAAAGCATAAAAATTAACAATTCCTTCCAATATAGTGCATGGGGGGTCCCTTTAGTCTACCAGTAAAGTGGCAGATCTGTACCATGTCTAGAATCTGCTGCAGCAATAATTGCATTTATAAAGCCCAAAACAATGACATTTTCCCTGCAAGCTTCTTTTATTTTGCTCAGCAACAGCTGGGGAGCCAGTGTGTATGATTAGGCCAGTGGTGCACTGGGAACAAGATTAGAGATTTTTTGGAAACATTCTGGTGTCACTTTGACTTTGGATAGAAGTAACAGGTGCAGAAAAATTGGTCTTTGGGTGTCAGTGGTGCCTTCACACCATAACCCTTTTGAGGTACTCTTGCCGAAAGCAAGAATTGGCCTTGCTTCAAAAAATTGCAATATGTGCACCAGTCAAACTGGTGCAGAAAAATTACTCTTTGGGTGTCGGTGGCGCCTTCCTACCATAACCCTATAGAGCAGGGGTGTCCAAACTTTTTTCAAAGAGGGCCAGATTTGATGAAGTGAACATGCTCGAGGGCCGACCATTTTGTCTGACATTCTTTAACCAGTTGCCGACCGCCGCACGCCGATGTACGTCGGTACAATGGCACGGGCAGGCATAAGGACATACATGTACGTCCCTTGCCTCCCGCGGGTCGGGGGCCCGATCGGGCCCCCGCCCGGTGCCTGCGGCGGTCGGTATTCGTACGGGAGCGATCCCGGACGAGGGGACGGCCATTCATTCATGGCCACCCCCTCGCGATCGCTCCCGACGAATAGAAATCCCCGGTGACATCACTTCCTCTCCTGTAATGTAAACACAGGAGAGGAAGTGATGTATTCTCTCCTCCGTGTCGGTATTTTTCGTTCCGACACGGAGGAGAGCGGATCAGTAAGTTGCACCAACACTCACACACACAGTAGAACATGCCAGGCACACTCACACCCCCCCTTTACCCCCCGATCACCCCCCCAATTACCCCTGCCCCCCAGTCACAGTGACACCAATGTCATTTTTTTTTTTTTTTTTGCATTGGTGTCATTTGTGACTGTAATAACTGTTAGGGCAGTTAGAGTTAGCCCCCTTTAGTTCTAATGTACCCCCCTAACCCCCCCAATAAAGGTTTAACCCCGTGATCACCCCCCGTCGCCAGTGTCACTAAGGCTGGGTTCACATTGCAGCGGTTTATGAGAACGAATGTGATTCGCACCGCACTGCAGTGCAAATCACATCCGATCTCTGTGCGATTCGAGTTCAGCCATTCGCCGCACCCGCCGCACCCGCCACACCCGCCGCACCCGCCGCAAATTCGCACGGGACCCTTTTTTTGGCCCGCAGCAGAATCGGATCGCATGGGTGTTCACACCATGCGATCCGAGTTTGCAGATCGCACTGCGATATGCGAACTGATCTGGGGGTGTCAGTAACATTTCACTGACACTCCCAGCAGTTCGCATAGGGCAGTGTGAACTGCCGCCGGGAGGCATGCGATGCGGGAACCCGCCGCGGATTCGCGGCGTTTCCGCATCGCTCCAGTGTGAACCCAGCCTAATAAGCGATCATTTTTCTGATCGCCGTATTAGTGTCACAGGTGACGCTAGTTAGGCAGGTAGGTATTTAGGTTCGCCGCAGCTTTTTATAGCGCCAGGGACCCCCATATACTACCGCATAAAGCCCCCTGATTGCCCCCTAGTTAACCCTTTCACCAGTGATCACCATATAACTGTTACAGGTGACGCTGGTTGGTTAGTTATTTTTTTATAGTTTCAGGGCACCCGCCATTTATTACCTAATAAAGGTTTAACCCCCTGATCACCCGGCGGGTGTCATTTGTGACTAATAACTGTTAGGGCAGTTAGGGTTAGCCCCCTTTAGTTCTAAGGTACCCCCCTAACCCCCCCAATAAAGGTTTAACCCCGTGATCACCCCCCGTCGCCAGTGTCACTAAGGCTGGGTTCACATTGCAGCGGTTTATGAGAACGGATGTGATTCGCACCGCACTGCAGTGCAAATCACATCCGATCTCTGTGCGATTCGAGTTCAGCCATTCGCCGCACCCGCCGCACCCGCCGCAAATTCGCACGGGACCCTTTTTTTGGCCCGCAGCAGAATCGGATCGCATGGGTGTTCACACCATGCGATCCGAGTTTGCAGATCGCACTGCGATATGCGAACTGATCTGGGGGTGTCAGTAACATTTCACTGACACTCCCAGCAGTTCGCATAGGGCAGTGTGAACTGCCGCCGGGAGGCATGCGATGCGGGAACCCGCCGCGCATTCGTGGCGTTCCCGCATCGCTCCAGTGTGAACCCAGCCTAATAAGCGATCGTTTTTCTGATCGCTGTATTAGTGTCACAGGTGACGCTAGTTAGGCAGGTAGGTATTTAGGTTCGCTGCAGCTTTTTATAGCGCCAGGGACCCCCATATACTACCGCATAAAGCCCCCTGATTGCCCCCTAGTTAACCCTTTCACCAGTGATCACCATATAACTGTTACAGGTGACGCTGGTTGGTTAGTTATTTTTTTATAGTTTCAGGGCACCCGCCATTTATTACCTAGTCTCACTAGTGTACCCCTAAATTTAGGGGTGTCTACTTTCCAAAATGGGGTCATTTGGGGGGGGTTTGTGCCATCTTGGCATTTTATGGCCTTCAAAACTGTAACGCCCTTAGAAAGCCTGAAGGCGGTGCTTGGTTTTCGGGGCCCCGTACGCGGCTAGGCTCCCAAAAAGTCCCACATATGTGGTATCCCCATACTCAGGAGAAGCAGCAGAATTTATTTTGGGGTGTCATTTCACATATGCCCATGGCATGCGTGAGCAATATATCATTTAGTGACAACTTTGTGAAAAAAAAAAAAAAAAAAAAGTTTGTAATTTTCCCGCAACTTGTGGCAAAATATAAAATATTCCATGGACTCAACATGCCTCTCAGCAAATAGCTTGGGGTGTCTACTTTCTAAAATGGGGTCATTTGTGGGGGTTTTGTGCCATCTTGGCATTTTATGGCCTTCAAAACTGTAATAGGTAGTGAGGAGTGAAATCAAAAAATTACGCCCTTAGAAAGCCTGAAGGCGGTGCTTGGTTTTCGGGGCCCCGTACGCGGCTAGGCTCCCAAAAAGTCCCACATATGTGGTATCCCCGTACTCAGGAGAAGCAGCAGAATTTATTTTGGGGTGTCATTTCACATATGCCCATGGCATGCATGAGCAATATATCATTTAGTGACAACTTTGTTAAAAAAAAAAAAAAAAAGTTTGTAATTTTCCCGCAACTTGTGGCAAAATATAAAATATTCCATGAACTCAACATGCCTCTCAGCAAATAGCTTGGGGTGTCTACTTTCTAAAATGGGGTCATTTGTGGGGGTTTTGTGCCATCTTGGCATTTTATGGCCTTCAAAACTGTAATAGGTAGTGAGAAGTGAACTCAAAAATTTACGCCCTTAGAAAGCCTGAAGGCGGTGCTTGGTTTTCGGGGCCCCGTACGCGGCTAGGCTCCCAAAAAGTCCCACATATGTGGTATCCCCATACTCAGGAGAAGCAGCAGAATTTATTTTGGGGTGTCATTTCACATACGCCCATAGCATGTGTGAGCAATATATCATTTAGTGACAACTTTGTGTAAAAAAAAAAAAAAATTTTTTTTTTTGTCATTATTCAATCGCTTGAGGCAAAAAAATAAAATATTCAATGGGCTCAACATGCCTCTTATCAATTTCCTTAGGGGGTCTACTTTCCAAAATGGGGTCATTTGGGGGGGTTTTGTACTGCCCTGCCATTTTAGCACCTCAAGAAATGAGATAGGCAGTCGTAAACTAAAAGCTGCGTAAATTCCAGAAAACGTACCTTAGTTTGTAGATGTGACAACTTTTGCGCAAACCAATAAATATACAATTATTGACTTTTTTTTTACCAAAGACATGTGGCTGAATACATTTTGGCCTAAATGTATGACTAAAATTGAGTTTATTGGATTTTTCTAATAACAAAAAGTAGAAAATATCATTTTTTTTCAAAATTTGCGGTCTTTTTACGTTTATATCGCAAAAAATAAAAATCGCAGAGGCAATCAAATACCATCAAAAGAAAGCTCTATTTGTGGGAAGAAAAGGACGCAAATTTTGTTTGGGTACAACATTGCATGACCGCGCAATTACCAGTTAAAGCAGCGCAGTGCCAAAGTGTAAAAAGACCTCTGGTCATTTACCAGCAAAATGGTCCGGTCTGAAAGTGGTTAAACCATTAAAATTCGATCTAAGTGTGTTCATCCGAGCACTAATACACGGCCCAACAAGAATTATCTTGCCTTTGTGCTGTGTGTGGTGAACAGATGAGCTCGGGTGTGTTATTTGGATATACTGTATTTAATCGGCTTATACCACGCACCTTAACTTTAAAAAGGAAGTCTCAGGAAAAAAATAAAAATAAAAAAATCTTACATTTTAAAGACATGTGAAGCAAAATAAGGGTCAGTGCCCATCTGCAGCCCCCAGCGTATTGCCATGAATGCAGCCCCCAGCGTATTGCCATGAATGCAGCCCCCAGCGTATTGCCATGAATGCAGCCCCCAGCGTATTGCCATGAATGCAGCCCCCACAGTATTGCCATGAATGCAGCCCCCAGCGTATTGCCATGAATGCAGCCCCCAATGAATGCAGCCCCCACATTGCCAGGAATGCAGCCCCCACATTGCCAGGAATGCAGCCCCCACATTGCCAGGAATGCAGCCCCCACATTTCCAGGAATGCAGCCCCCACATTGCCAGGAATGCAGCCCCCACATTGCCATGAATGCAGCCCCCACATTGCCATGAATGCAGCCCCCACATTGCCAGGAATGCAGCCCCCACATTGCCAGGAATGCAGCCCCCACATTGCCAGGAATGCAACCCCCACATTGCCAGGAATGCAGCCCCCACATTGCCAGTCCCCACATTGCCATGAATGCAGCCCCCATATTGCCATGAATGCAGCCCCCATATTGCCACACATTGCCATGAATGCAGCCCCCATATTGCCATGAATGCAGCCCCCATATTGCCATGAATGCAGCCCACACATTTTCATGAATGCAGACTCACCATTACCATCAGTGCAGCCTGATTCATGTCCTCTGCAGCCTTGGAGGAGACAGGGAGGGGGGCGGGATGAGCGCCGACAGACATACAGGAGAAACTCCTGTTTCTATCGACGGCCTCTTTAATTGAAAGTCCCGCCTCCTGTGATGGACAAAACGGTTGTCCAATGGCAGCGCAGGACGGGACTTCCTTTTACACAGGACGCTGTCCTGTATCCAAGGCACTCGTTCCGCCCCCTCCATGGCAGCCAGCACATCTATCTTTTGTGGCCCCCGGCGATCGGGGATTCGTTGGGGGCCACAAAAGATATATATGGGAACATGACCAGACGGGCCGTCCGAAACCGGAATGCGGGCCGCGATTGGCCCGCGGGCCGGACTTTGGACATGCCTGCTATAGAGGTACTCTTGATGAAAGCAAGAATTGGCCTTGCTGTAAAAAATTGCAATGATTTGCACCTGTCAAACAGGTGCTGAAAAATTGGTCTTTGGGTGTTAATTGTGCCCATGAAACCTATACCAAAAACATTCTTCCAGATGAAATGATTGAATACCCTCAAAGCTAGGCAGCCTAGAAGTCCAGCAGAGCCACCACATCCCAAAAAGACTTAATCAGTGACATCGGCATCAACTTCCATAAACTTCTTATGGAAACTGTTTACACTATGGATACTCCTCTTTTTCATTGACAGCTTAAGTAAGATATTCCCAGCTGATGATAAGCGAACCTCCCAGAGAAACAGCAGACAGCGACACAGGGGCTTACACTGTGGAGGCGATCCTACCCCTGCAGGGGCAAGGCATCTGGTGAGGACAGTATTAGTATTTTGCACTGGAAACACGCACCGGGGAGCTCTTTATTAGCGGTTACACATGTCCTGCACAAGTCACTCTAATATTCTTTGGGACTTTTTGATTGGACTAATATTAGCATTTTCTGCACTAATAATAATTGCATGTATATTGGATGTTTGGTAGACAGCCTCACTTTTTTATTATATGCACTTATGTATAAGATTTTTGTTGTGTGATTTCAAAGTGGTATATATTTATATGCACGTATATTGATTGTAACACAGTACTTTGAGATTTTTTATCTCCATTTTTTCATCTCCACTTTTCATTTTTTATTTCTCATTTTACTTCTTGATTCAAGCATAATATACAAATTAAGCTATAAGGAGCACAATATCATTCAAAGTTTGTGATTGTTCATGCCTTAAAGGTATAGTGCCAAGTCTACTTTCTCTTTTTTCACTAGTTTATTCCACCCTTTGGGAGGTTATATTAGGTAGAGGTAGCTCATACCCATGGTATCTTGACCTTATCCATAGCGCAATCTCTTTTTTCTTTTTCACTTAGGTGGATGCCTTCTCCTACGCTCCTCTCTTGACAACAGAAGACTCAAAACTACGTTTTGCTACTGGAGTCAGGAAAAGCGTTCAATAAAATCTGCTTTAGCGTGTCCTCAAGAGATTTTATCTTCTGCACTCTCTGTGGGGATGGGAGGAGTTCTGAGACCTTCCCTTTATAACGGTGGTCAAGGAGGGTTGCCAACCAGTAATCATCCTTCTGCTTTATGCCACATATTCTTGGGTCCTTTCGCAGGCTTTGAAGCATGAGATTGCCCATGCTCCTCAAATTGGCAGAGGCATGAGATGCAGACTCCTTGGGGGTCACTCAGGGTGACAGCGTCTGGAACTTCCTACTCCCAGCCATGTACTACTCCCAAGGATGCATCCTTAATGATCAGCCATTGGCGTGGGGAAAAAAAGCAGAGGCGGCCTGAGCCTTTTGTCATGCCGTACTGGCACAGGTACTTGTTGATGGCCCTCTGCTGCATATATAGCCACTGCAGCATTCCCAGAGTTGAGTACCACCTGGTGGGCACATCACAAATCAGGCGGATTCCTGATTTCACTGGATTTCAGCCAACCAAGGGCTGGCTGTGTATGACCACCTGAAATGGCTACAGATTCTTCTGGCCTGCTTTAGTACATCTTGCAACCCTGGGTACATATTTAGGAGACACTGCACCATCAAATTGAGGACATGTGCCAGGCATTTGAGCCCCCACCATTCCTGGCTCCAGCTGGCGTGGTGTGAACCACCTCTGAACCTGTCCCTGCAGAGCTGCAAGAATCTCTGCTCCAGTGTGGTTCCTCTCTCCTAAAAACACCAGCTGAAGCACTGCATGGCACCTTTTAGCCTGACTCTGGGAATAGCCCTTTGAATGCTTAGAGCAGGGGTGCCCAACCAGTGGCCCTCGGAGCCCCCTGAAGTGGCCCGCGACCTCCTTCTGTGGGATGGCAGATTGGCAGGCCCAGATCATGGGTTGCAGAGCTGCCAACCCAGAGCATTTGTGTTGTTAATGAAGCCGGAAAAGCAAGCAGCTGTGGAGTAGAGCTGTAAAAGCTGATGCTTCCTGTATAGCGCTGTTTCTTGCAACAGGCGGAGTGATGCCAAATGCACTCTGCCGGGGGCAGTAACAGCAGGTGATACCTGAATGGAAGACTGTTATTAAAGGTCAGTTTATTATTAAAATTGCAGACTATATATGGGCATATCTGCGCAGTGGTTACTGGGCTGCTCTCAAACTGATCCACAGGTGCAGTGCACCTTCAGCTTACCTGAACTGAGGCATAGACTTCTGTTATTACCTGCGGGTTTGGTGAGCTTTCAGAAAGTGCACCACACCTGCAGGATATAATAGAAGTCTATGGCAAAGTGCAGCTAACCCACAGGAAAGACACAGGTGCACTGCGCTGCATTAGTGTGAAAGGACCCTTTCACACAATCGGTCTAACTAAATCAGACCCTCCATTCACCTCTATGAAACGGCAGATGTAAACAGATTTGTGTCCTTTTACACCCGCCTACCTCCAATCTGATTCGCAAAAAAACAAACCAAAAAAACAAAAACAGAAGGGGATCAATCCCCTTCCGTCAGGGCAGATCGGAGGACCCATAGAGTAGAGGTGGCTGTTTCCGTGTCCGCTGTCATCCGCCTGCTCTGCTCATTGTGGCCCGCGACCGGTTACCAAGTCGCTTAAGTGGCCCTCGCACTTCAAAAGGTTAGGCACCCCTGGCTTAGAGAGTACCTGATGTTCATAGGACAATTCTGCAGAGGAGGGCATGGAGGTAGCGGAGGAGGAGGAGGGGATAGAGCTCACAGGTCAGGCATCATCACCACCAGTTGTATGGAGACGCGGGGGCATAACAAGCTGCAGCACCAAGCCCTGTCCTGCATCCTTTTGAGTTGCAAGCAGCGTTACCCAGTGTGCTGTGAATGAAATATATTGTCCCTGCCCATGCTGGGTGGACCACGTGTCAGCAGTAAGGTGGATTTTACCGATGACTGCCTTGCCCAATGATGCCAGAACATTCCCTTCCATGTGATGATAGAGAGATGGAACAGGCTTGTGTGAAAAGTAGTAGCGACTGGGAACCTGCCATTGTGGTACAGCACATTGTGCAAATTCACGGAAGGGGGCAGAATCCACCAGGCTAAAAGGCAGAAGTTGGAGAGTCAACAGCTTTGACAAGCTTGCATTCAGATGCTGGGCATGTGGGTGGCAGGGACTGTATTTTTTTTCCTGCCTACAGTCTACAGCTGGTGGTGTGTTGCTGGCAGATGTGCTGCTAGGACCTGGGACACCCTGTGCTATACCATCATCCTGGTCAGTGGAGGCTACTGAGAGGTAATGGCTAGGTATCACAGGGACAAACTGAAGTGGGTTAGGAGGATAGACAGATTTGTGCCCCTTTTGTGTGGCTTTTAGGTGCTCTTGCTAATAGACTGAATGGTTGGGCATTAAATACCTTGTTAAAGCGGGGTTCCACTGCTTCCGACAATTTTTTTTTGGGGACATTTAAAAACAAATTAGAGTTTAAATATGTTACTCACATGTTCCAGTTTTTGTTCTTTGCACATTGCTTTTTGTCAATAAAAGACTGCTTTATAAAAAAGATCTACAATGTTGTCATCTTGCCTGTGGGCCCGCCTGAGGAGCCAGGTGAATAGTGGCCCAGCATGGAGCATGTTCCGACAGTGACCTAGCATGGTACCCAGTGTCTTCCAACTGGGGGAGCAGAACATCCAAGACAATAATCTATTCGGGACATAGTGGAGTGTGTTGCTGAGAAACATGAGAAGGTCCGGTCGTCAGGGTGTTTATAGCTCCATGTGTCAGTCAGGGAAAATTCAGTGAGGGTGCGGCCCATTCGAGAAGCACTGGGGAGCGGTGTAGTCAGATTTGGGTGCAGTCTGTCCTTGGCTGGGTTCAGAACCATATTAAAATCCCCAAGCCAGATGGCTGGGGCAGTAGGATGCTGTGCCATATATGACAAACCCTCGGTCACCAGGCTAGCAGTATATGGAGGTGGTATATAAAAGGCCAGGATGAGATATTGTTTACCGTACATGGTGCAATGTAAAAAAATTAACCGGCCCTGGAGATCCGTTTGCACAGATAATAGATTGAATTGCGTTGTTTTGGTTATTAAAATGTATACGCCACGGCAGTAGGGAGTATGCATAGCATGATATGCCCACCCTATCCACAGGCATCTCAATGCCAGCTGAATTTGGCCGGTGTCTCGACTAGTACTATTGTGTCTGCCTGGTAGGATTTGAGGCAAGCAAATACCGCTGTTCGATTAAGCTTGTCCCGGACCCCACGAACGTTCCTGGTGAATAATTTAATGGTGGCCATGTGTTATTGAGATAAATTTCACCCCATAAGGGTATCTTGCTGGTCCCCAGGGCAGGGTCACTCCCGCACTCTTTGGATATGCGCAGACTGAAACGATGTAGTAACCAACTTTGCCAGTTATGCCAATAACTCGTACAACTTACTACTATACAAACATTTAACCGTACCTCATATTTACCCCTCCCCCCCATCCCAGCCCTCAGCTTCCCCAACTTTGCTGGAGCATTCATCCCGTAACTTTTACGAAACTGTCTACCCAACATACAAATCATTTAGTGCAGACTAGTCTGCATCAACCTCTCTATCACCCGCTTGCAGCTTCCAAGCCACGCAGGTGGCGGTCAATGTATCTACCCAACTAGGGGGTGAACATTCGCTGCTCTCGGTTTTGGTTGTAGAGCTGGCGATTTACACAGTCTATAGTGCTCACAATCCCACTCTTGGTATATGATAGGGGTATACTGGAGTGAAAAGTGTCTTTCAGGTATTAGATAAAGAGTCAGTCTCCTCCTCCCATAACAGCTATTCAGAAAGTTAAGGTTGCTGGTTATGTTGGAAGACAGAGCAAATATTGCATCCGGCCATTGGTCTTTTTTGCCCATCTCGCTGAAGATGGTATAAAGGCAACAATGCCAGCATGAGTCTAGTAAGGTGGAGGTGGGAGGATGCAGTGCTCTGAGCCAACAGTAAACACAACCAACAATGTGCACAGTCTGGGTAGCACCGCTCCCCTCTAGTGTTCTGTTGCTGTGACTGGGCTATAAGCAAATGTCAAGTATGGCGACACCAAAGTAGAAGAGTTATCCTTATAGGGACAAAGTACTAGTCAGCTTTACCCTTGCAATAGATGAAAATGTTACTCTCCACTAGGCCAGATGGTTTCTATCCACTTCTCTCTGGTCCAGCCAAGCCGAGGCTAGTGCCAGGTCCTCGAAGAAATACGTTCGATCCTCTCCTACAATACAGAGCCTCGCTGGAAATAGCATGGTGTATTTCAAGTGGTGGGCCCTCAGACACCGCTTGACATTCACGAAGCACGCCCTCTGTTTCTGGACCTCCGCCGAAAAGTCCGGGAATACCATCACGTGCCCCACCTGGAAGGGGATATTACCCTTTTCACGGTTCAAGCACAGAATGGTGTCACGGTCCCAGTAATTTAATAGTTTGGCAAAAAAATGTGCATGGCAGAGCCCCTTCTGGCGGGCGGCGTGAGGGCATATGGTGCGTCCGCTCCACCACAAAAGAGGCAGAGAAGGACTCCCTGCCATAGGTTTAATCAGCAATTTCTCAAGAAAGGTGGGTGGATCTGGCCCCTTAGCACCCTCCAGCAGTCCTATGAAGCGAATGTGTAGGGGTGGGGTGAGCGTGGAAAACTAATACTCCTACAGAGGCAACATCCCAAGAAAATGTATAAATATATTTCAAAAAATGTTTTTTTATAGAACAGAATGGGACGCTAATTGTGTCTCAGAGGAGTATGAAAAAAACAAACAAAACAGATTTATACAAAAGTAAACAGGTTTTGATTAAACTAAAAAACAAAGTTTAAAATACATATACATATACGCGTTTCGTGGTTGAAACTGCTTTGTCAGGGCTTTGAGAATAGCACTGATGAAAGTGTCATATAAATTCTACAAAGAAAACAATATCATACATCATATGATTAATGTAAATACGTAATGATGCAAATGGCTTAGAGGTGTTGACCAACGGTCTATACATACATTTATCATATATATATATATATATATATATATATATATATATATATATATTACAGAAAATGTTGAAACAACTAAAAATACTGCAATAAAAAGCAACAGCAGTCATATTAACTGTATATAACCCCTGATGTGCAGTCATATTTTGCACCTGGTGTGTCTAAATGTAAATGGAATTAACTGTCTAGGTAACATTATAAAATGAGAAAAAATTGGTGTAGCGCTAGTGAATCAATAGGTGTAAAACTCTAAAGCTATATTTGAAGGGGTGGTAATAAAACCAATACTATAAAACACACATGTGAAATAATGTGCAAAGGTAAATAAAAAATGATAATATAAAACGAAAGGTGAAATTAATAATTCACTAAGTATATGGATGCAATATATAAATGCACACAAATCTTAATGGGTATCAGAAACTGAAATATAAATCCCAGCAAACAGTCCACATATGTTAGGTGGTGAAAAGTATCAATGTTGGTCTTCCCAGCAATAGAATCAAATGGCCACACAATTCAATTCAACCCAGAACAACGGCTTGTCTGGAGTAAATAAAAGATAATTGAATACTCTTACCGGAAGAATTGGACACATCTGTCATATGACAGTGGGTCAAAAGTGCTTGAAATCCTAGGTGGTATCAGTCAGGTATTATGCGTTGTTGGCAGGTCCCCGTTAATCACCGTTTTGTCTCCGGATTTCACGATTCACTGGGACTCCTGATATAAATGGGTGGATCATACGTCTCCAGGCTCCACGAGATCCAAACATTCACATTGGAATGCAATCCAAAGTATGGTAGATCATATAAAAAGGGGTTCAAAAAGAAAAAGGGCTCCATATGGTGCAGGCCAGACGATAACCAAAGGGATTATTGGTAAAGTCATAAAAACCATGACATAAAGGCAATGAGTGATCATAAATTAAAATCAAACATGAGAAAAGATATAAAAGCAAGAATACAAAAAAATTTAATAAAAAAATAAATAAATTTCAACAACATACCCCTCAGCTTATTGGAAAGGACTGGTAATGGAAAAACGTTGGATCAGTGGCACGAGTGAGGCCTGGGTGCCCGTGGGAATCTCTCCCCACCTAGACGAACAAAGATGGAGGAGCCCCTATATATGCAGATTGTTGATAAAGAGTAATGAATACAATGACAAAGGGGAAAAAAAAAAAAAGGGGGAAGGGGGGGGGGGATATAATCCTCAAAACAGAATGCATTTTACAAATAGCTCACCAGGTAAATGTACTGAAATGGAAACAGGCTTATTTAACCGGTTCCCGACCAGCGCACGCCGATGTACGTCGGCAGAATGGCACGGGCAGGCATATTGGCGTATAGGTACGTCCAATCTTCAATGCCGCCCTGCCATCGCAAGCGCGCCGCCGGCGGCACGCTCGCTTGCCGGTCGGGATCCCCATGAATCCGGTCGCGGGTCTCGCGGACTCGATCGCCGTGGGCATACCCACGATTGTCTCACAGGATGGCTGAATGGAGGAAATGCCGTGTAAACAGCATTTCTCCATTCTGCCTAGCAACGAGTGACGCTGATCTCTGCTCCATGTGATTGGAGCAGAGATCAGTGTTCACTAAATGAAAGCCCAACCCCCCCCACAGTTAGTAACACACCCCTAGGAACACTTAACCCCTACACTGCCACCCACTGGTTAACCCCTTCACTGCCAGTGTCATTTACACAGGAATCACTGCATTTATATAGCAGTGATTATTGTATAAATGACAATGGTCCCAAAAATGTATCAAAAATGTCCGATGTGTCCGCCACAATGTCGCAGTCACAATAAAAATCGCTGATCGCCGCCATTACTAGTAAAAAAAAATGTAGAAGAATAAGTATCGGCCTAAACTGAGGGAAAAAAATGTTTTTTTATATATTTTTGGGGGATATTTATTATAACAAAAAGTAAAAAAAATGTTTTTTTTTCAAAATTGTCGCTCTATTTTGGTTTATAGTGCAAAAAATAAAAACCGCAGAGGTGATCAAATACCACCAAAAGAAAGCTCTATTTGTGGGAAAAAAAGGACGTCAATTTTGTTTGGGAGCCACGTCGCACGACTGTGCAATTGTCAGTTAAAGCGACGCAGTGCCGAATCGCAAAAAGTGGTCTGGTCTTTGACCAGCAAAATGGTCCGGTCTGTAAGTGGTTAAAGAGTTAAAGCTCCATTGCGAGCAGGCGGATGATTAATTCCCAAACTTCAATCGGTTTCAGTTATAGTGAGAGATGGTGTATGAAATAGACTTTAAAGCACGTCTCAAAAAGGAGAGGTTGACAAATGATGAAAGCCTAATCCAAACAAACAAAAAAAAAGTAGGTCTGAGAGGAAAGGCTGCTTATATTTAAAACAAACAATAAAATAAAAAACAAAAAGGGAATTATATCCTATACCTGTAATCTTATACCCCCAGTCTCCTCACAGCATTCCTCTCACATGGAGGGATGACCCGCTAAGGAGAGACTGGGGGAAAGCATCTTATATAGAGAGTCACAGCTGCCATGATTAGTCCTGTAAGGTGTGGGTGGGAGGAAAGATTCTTGGAGTTGCTCGGATCGCCCCGGAGGGATTGGAGCAAATCCATCTAAACACTAAATGCCGTGGGTGAATGCATGCTGGAAGATTAGCATGCAAATAACCCCCAATCCGCATCCCGATCTTACCGCAGACCAGCTAGTGGGAAGAAGGACAAATCCCACTGTCTCACCTGCCATGGGGGGCAACCATAGGCAGGGAGAGAGCTGATACACGCAGAGAAAGGGGTGGGACGACTGGCACGCCGAGATAGCCTCCAAAACCTTGGCCGTATCATTCGCCGTGTGCTCCGCAGGCGAGGAGGGAGAGTCGCCATCTTGCTCCTCGTGGTCTTTCTCCAGCCGCCTGTATTTGTTTAGCGAGGATGCGGCAGTAGTGCTCCTCTTCAGCGGGGACATGATGAGCGCTGTACCGGAATCCTAAGCCATCAGACCGGAGTGCAATTCAGCTGTTATGGGCTCACAGGATGCTAAAGCAGGATAAACCAAGAGCGGAGCTCTGCTTACTTGCGTCCTACACCATTGCCATCCAGGCCACGCCCCCCGTGGAATAGAATTTTTACATGGACGAGGGTCTCAAAGACAGAGAAGAAGAAGAAGAAAAATCAACTGATCTTCTCAAAAAAAATTCAGGATATCCTTGACACTGCCAACCTCAGCTTCACAAAACGATTATGACAGTGACAAGATAATGGAGGCCTTTCCCTCAGAAGCCTATCCTGTTAGCATAAAAGGATTCCAGATAGGAATGGATCTTCCACTTACGCCTCAGATTGTTTTGTGATGTCAAACAAGACATGTTCACATTTCAAGTATCAACTTGTGACAAGCCCTCCACGAGTTTTGTCTGCTGTGAACAGCACCTACAGTGGTGTGAAAAAGTGTTTGCCCCCTTCCTCATTTCCTGTTCCTTTGCATGTTTGTCACACTTAAGTGTTTCGGAACATCAAACCAATTTAAACAATAGTCAAGGACAACACAAGTAAACACAAAATGCAATTTGTAAATGAAGGTGTTTATTATTAAAGGTGAAAAAAAATCCAAACCATCATGGCCCTGTGTGAAAAAGTGATTGCCCCCCTTGTTAAAACATACTATAACTGTGGTTGTCCACACCTGAGTTCAATTTATATAGCCACACCCAGGCCTGATTATTGCCACACCTGTTCACAATCAGGGCATCACTTAAATAGGAGCTGCTTGACACAGTAAGGTCCACCAGAAGATCCTTAAAAGCTACACATCATGCTGAGACCCAAAGAAATTCAGGAACAATTGAGAAAGAAAGTAATTGAGATCTATCAGTCTGGAAAGGGTTATAAAGCCATTTCCAAAGCTTTGGGAATCCAGCGAACCACAGTGAGAGCCATTATCCACAAATGGCAAAGACATTGAACAGTGGTGAACCTTCCCAGGAGTGGCCGGCCGCCCAAAATTACCCCAAGAGCGCAGCGACGACTCATCCAAGAGGTCACAAAAGACCCCACAACAACGTCCAAGGAACTGCAGGCCTCACTTGCCTCAGTTAAGGTCAGCGTTCATGCCTCCACCATCAGGAAAAGACTGGGCAAAAATGGCCTACATGGCAGAGTTCCAAGGAGAAAACCACTGCTGAGCAAAAAGAACATCAAAGCTCGTCTCAATTTCTCCACAACACATCTTGATGATCCCCAAGACTTTTGGGACAACATTCTGTGGACCGATGAGACAAAAGTGGAACTCTTTGGAAGGTGTGTGTCGAAGTATATCTGGCGTAGAAGGAACACTGCATTTCATAAAAAGAACATTATACCAACAGTAAAATATGGTGGTGGTAGTGTGATGGTCTGGGGCTGTTTTGCTGCTTCAGGACCTGGAAGACTTGCCGTGATAAAAGGAACTATGAATTCTGCTGTCTACCAAGAGATCCTGAAGGAGAATGTCCGACCATCTGTTCGTGTACTCAAGCTGAAACAAACTTGGGTTCTGCAGCAGGACAATTAGACCCCTGTCCAAAAAGAATTGGCCATAATATGTGTATGTGTATGTCAATGTTGTAAGTGTGTCGGGACTCTACAGGTTAAAGGACCACATAAATAGCTGCAGATGGACACCGGTGGCAAGAAAAAGCGCCCAGAGGCGATTCAGTTCGTATAGGTAGCGCTATATAAGTCATTCATTCATTCATTCATTCACAATGAAACACACCAGCAAGTCCACCACCGAATGGCTGAAGAAAAACAAAATGAAGACTTTGGAGTGGCCTAGCCAAAGTCCTGACCTGAATCCTATTGAGATGTTGTGGTATGACCTTAAAAAGGCCGTTCATGCTCGAAAACCCTCTAATGTAACTGAATTAGGACAATTCTGCAAAGATGAGTGGGCCAAAATTCCTCCAGGACGCTGTAAAAGCCTCATTGCACGTTATCGCAAACGCTTGGTTGCAGTTGTTGCTGCTAAGGGTGGCCCAACCAGTTATTAGGTTTAGGGGGCAATCACTTTTTCACACAGGGCCATGATGGTTTGGATTTTTTTTCACCTTTAATAATAAACACCTTCATTTACAAATTGCATTTTGTGCTTACTTGTGTTGTCCTTGACTATTGTTTAAATTGGTTTGATGTTCCGAAACACTTAAGTGTGACAAACATGCAAAGGAACCGGAAATGAGGAAGGGGGCAAACACTTTTTCACACCACTGTATGATCCTCTGGGTTACATAATTCCCTTTACTGTTAAATGGTAAGATACTTCTAAGACAGCTAAGAAGATACCCCATTACCCAGAGAGAAACAACTAAGATAGGAATCATGGAAAGAGTCCCTGAAAGCACTAGAACAACTTCACATACCGTGCTCTTACATTTTGGCATCCTTAACGAATGCCACCAGAAGAGAGATGCATGTTTTCTCTGATGTTTCATTGAATAATAGTTGTGGTAACCTACCTCAAGGTTATAGGTCCACTAGACAAAGCAAATGTGGGTTTTATCCTTGGTAAGGCCAAGCTGAAACCAAAACCAGCACATACCATTCCAAGGCTTTAACTCAGTTCCACCGTATTAACAGCTGAAATGACTGAGCTTAGAAAACTCTTTTCACACTTACACAGACAGCAGGATAGTGTTTGGGATACTTTCGCAAGCAAATAAAACAGTTGTATGTGTATGTCAGTAACAGAATCAAATGCAAGAGAAAGTTCTACACTATATGTGTATGGGCCTCAACCGAGCTGATCCCAGCACCTGTGCAATACCAGCCGCAGCATTTCTGGACATTTCATGGTCATGCCCACCTGAATTCTTGAATGATGACTGCATCACAATTCACAATGATTCTACATTTGAACTGGTTGATCCTGAGTCTGACAAGGAAATCAGAACTAATACAGTTACACTCGTCTTTGTGAAGTCAGACTCAACATTTTGAACGCTTCTGTACAAGCTATCACACAACTTATCTATCTTGAACATTTTGCAACCCATAATGAAGACCACGAAGGGTGAGGTAGCTGGCACATCTGCAAAGGACCTCCCACCAAGGGAAGAAGATTCATCTTCTTCTAAACCAACAACTTGATCCAAAGGGAGCTAATAAGGGCTAGTGCATGTTGCTGCCTTCCCCTCTGAAGATAGACTCATGTACTGTCTTCTGTACCATCTTACAGACAGTATAATGACTTATACAGGTTTTACAGTTATGTTATTTGCGAGGGATATCATGTTACATGCACATTGTCTGTGTGCCCTTAAAATGTTGTCCCTACCTCACTTCATAGTTAGGAGATGCTCTATGTAGTTAGCCCCACCTTTCTTCTTCATACTTTAGCCTTCATTCAGCACATGTACTGTATTCTGTTGAAGGTAGACACACCATGATTTATTTACCTATCTGATCTATCTGATGTTCTTATGTTATGATCTGCACACATTTTTTGATTAAAGCTTTTTACGATCTGCAAGATGTCATTTGGCTCAAGTCACCGTCTGCCAAGCTACCTTGACTGTAAATGAAACCTATCTTACCACAATTAGCTCAGTTATAGAGATCACACTTTAAGCGCTTAGATTGGTGAAGCAGAACAGAGAGCATGCGACAGAGAGCTTAATGCTGCGTACACACGACCGGACTTTTCGAGGCACTAGGTCCGACGGTCTTTCCAACGGATTTTCGGCAGAGTTCCGACTGACTTTCTGAATGAGCGGACTTGGCCACACACAATCACACCAAAGTCTGATGGATTCGAACGTGACGGCGTATGACTGGATTAGAATAAGGAAGTTCATAGCCAGTAGCCAATAGCTGCCCTAGAGTCGGTTTTTGTCCGTCGGACTAGCATACACACGAACAGATTTCTCGGTCCATGTTCTATTTGTAAAGTCCGCCAGATTTTTGGCAAGCAAAGGTCCAATGGAGCCCACACAAGATCGAATTGTCCAACAAAATCGTTCCGTCGGACCTTTGCTGTCATAAAGTCCGGTCGTGTGTACGCAGCATTAGTTGCAGGAGATTGTGGTAGAAAAGGCAAAGTATTGACGCCCCAAATTGCCCAAATAAGGACCCTTTTATATCAGTTTCATCAGCTGTTATTTTTTGAAAACTAGCCAATAAAATAAAAATAGGCTTTCCAAGTAATATTGCACTAGGATAGGTGATCAGCCAAACAATGAGATAGAGAGTAGCTGTAACTTGCGGTATGCTAAACAGGTGAAAAGATAGAATAAACAATGCAAAACAAGATAAGAATAGCAAAGCACATGCATACACTGCACAGTAATACAAAACAGATTAAGAAAGTAGCACAAACATGGACATTTCACAACAATGTGCACTATACAAAAGTATTGGGACGCCTGCCTTTACACGCAGGGGTGAAGGTGCTTGCTATTAGGCTTTGGTCTAGTTGCCTACCTGCTGGTTCTAACAATGGAGGGCTGCTCACCTGTTTGCAGACCATTTGCCCATCTGCCTCTGCTTCATAAGGTATGACCTTCCTGAGCTGTTGAGAGAGAGAAGCAGAGGAACCTTTTCTGGGTGTAACAAGGAACCCAGGAGGTTGTGGTAAAAGAGCTAATGCGGTCTGCACCTGCATCTGAACATGTTGAGAAAATGAGCCACTCTACTGCAATATTATTATGTGAAATCGTATATGATATTTTATTGGTTGGATTTACTTTAACTTTGCTTGAGTTCTTTGCCCTGCCTGTGTGTACAAAGACCAATATCTGCCCACAACAAGTGATTGATAGTTTTTCAATTGTCAACACCTCAGACGCTTTGTTTCTAATAAAATTTGATCTTTTCCCTTTATTTTTTGTAAAAGATAACTTTTATATTGGGTTCATTAAAATGGTATAGGCAGTTGTTGCTGACAGTCTGTTCAAGAGCTGCTTTTTTTGCAGCATGTCACTGCTTGCTTTGAGAAAAAAAAATGAAAAAAGTAAAAGCACTATGCACCCGAAAGACCACAAAACCCTACCCAACTGCACCACAATGCCCTGTCCTATACCCATAAACCCATAGCCCTTGTACACACGGTTGGACATTCCAATGGAAAACGTCTGATCGGGCCGTGTTGTCGGATAATCTGACCGTGTGTGGGCTCCATCGGACTGTTTCCATCGGAATATCCGACCGACAAAGTTTTAGAGCTGGGCTATAAAATTTTCCGACAACATGATCCGATTAGACTTTGTCTGATCGTTTGTACAGAATTCCCATCAGATAAAGTGCCATGCATGCTCAGATCAAATTCCTAGACCAAAGCTATTGGCTACTAGCCTGAACGTAGTCCCGTCGTAACGAAATAACGTCATCACATTATGTACGATCGGATTTTCGGACAACTTTGCCCGACCGTGTGTATGTAACACCAGTTTCGGACAAAATCCGTCGGATTTTGGTTGTTGGAATGTCCGGCCCTGTGTACAAGGGCATAAAGTGTAAGTTACAAAGTTTTAGTTACAGTCTAGCTGTCTTTGCCCATAGTTGCAGGGATAGCTTTAGGAGGGAAAAAATATATATAAAATAAATAAATAAAAACATGAAAATTATAAAAAAAATTTAAAAAAAATGTGTACATTTAAAAGGGTTTTAGCTTTTCTTTTTATTGAAACTTTCCTATTGCTTTAAAGCGGTTCTCCACCCTAAAGTGGAAGTTCCGCTCATCTGATACCTCCCCACTTCGGTGCCACAATCGGCACCTTTCAGGGGGGAGGGGGGTGCATTTACCTGGATAATACCAGGTATCTGCACCCACTTCCGGGACAGACCCCGTAGACCGCCGCAGATGCCCCCCCCCCCATTGTGTTCTGGGAAACACACAGTTCCCAGGACACAGCGGGGACCAGCAGAGATGCTCAGCGCGACTCGCGCATGCACAGTAGGGAACCGGGCAGTGAAGCCGCAATGCTTCACTTCCCGATTCCCTGACAGAGGATGGCGGCGGGGCAGCAGAGAGACAAGCGATCGCTCGTCATATGCCGCCGATATCGCTGGACCCTGGGACAGGTAAGTGTGATTTTATTAAAAGTCAGCAGCTGCAATATTTGTAGCTGCTGGCTTTTAATATTTTTTTTAAAGGTGCAGAACTGCTTTAAAACTGTTGTGGCTACTACTTCCACTATTCAATTGAGGCCTATTACTGCTGAAAAAAAATAGCATTGGAGCCAAAAACTACCTTGGAGTTCTGCTGCTGTATTTAAGCTAAGCTAAAAATAAAAGTAAAAAAAATAACACTAAAGCCAAATATGCATTGCCAGTGTATGCTATTCCTGAAACTGTTTGTGAAAAACGTACTGTTCTATAACACCACTTGCAGCTTTAAAGTGGAAGTAAACTCCCCTATTGTTTTCAGCCAAGGAAGCTGCCATCTTTGCCTCTGTTTAATCTTCAACTGCTATGGTGCTGCACATGTGATTCGTTATGACACCAGCCATTGGATGGTTTGATAGTTTGGCTGGGAGCACAGCCAATGTGCAGTTAGCATTCCCGGCATGCCTTTTTTTTTAAATTGTTTAAATCCATGGGTTTACTTCCACTTTAAAGAGGAAGTAAACCCTGATGAGTTTACTTCCTTTTTCATTCCCTGCAAAGGCAAAGCATAATGGACTACTATGCATCGCATAGTAGTCCATTATGTGTCACTTACCTGACACAGGAGCCAGCGAAGTTGCCGCTGTCCCCTGTAGTCCGGCGCATCCATCTTGTTGGTGGGGTCTCGCAGCTCCGCCGCTGTCATTCGGCGAAGCCGCGATGACGTCACTCCTGCGCATGCGCACGGGAGCCAACACGCGGGCAGCTCCGTCGCGGAGAATGCCGCGCTCAGTGCGCCTGCGCGCCGCTGTCTACGGTGCCCGTTTTCGCGCAAATATCTCCTAAACCTATATGGTATTGATATTGCTTGGACCTACAGGTAAGCCTTAATCTAGGCTTACCTGTAGGTCAAAGTGGTTTGTAAGGGTTTACAACCACTTTAAGCATGTTTTTGAAATGATTTGTGCATTTTCAACATGAAAAGACCCTCTCCTTGATGCACTTTTATTTTTTTTGCATTCATACTGTATATTTTCCACATGGCAATGCCCTGCTCCCCATACCCATTTTTAACAATATTTGCCTAGTAGCCTTGAAAATTTTGTTTCAAAATTCACCTATAACACCACCACCAAATAGACCTCAATGGGGGTTCATTGCTAGGTTAGTGTTTCACTGTTTCACAGACCTTACCATTATGGATGAGCAAATCTTTCTGGGTCAGATTTGCAGGGGGGGGGCATATCTAACCTGGCAGATTTGCCCATCCATACTGATCTGGCTATGGAATCCACCCATTGCCATGCGCTGTCAAGGAAAACAAGGCAGACATGATGGGGGACTAGTCTTTTAGTTCATCCGAAGGTTCCACCTACCACACTACAAAACTCCTTGTGTCTGAGATTATCTGTGTGACAGGTGCAGTGGCCAGGGAGGGAGCTCAGTAATGCTGCTCTGCACTGAGGATGGAGGATGTTTGAGGATGCAAACACCAATTTTGGTGCAAAGGAATATTTAAAAATGTATTTACAAAATTTTCTTCCTGCATAAGTCTTTGCAAACAGCCCTAATAGGTTCTTGCAGAGAATCCTTCCCATGTTGTGGCCAGCCCACTTTGGATAATAATAGATATCATAGTTTCCCAAATACTTTTGCAGGGTTTTCATAATGTGTATTTCTTTACTTAGCTTTGCGCTCACCAAGGAGCACGTTTGTCACGTACCTGGTTGGAGGTCAAAGTGCTGAGAGGGCTTCCCTTGTGGCTAAGTGCAGAGCACCCCTAAAGGTGGTGGTAACAGGGAGTGCTATGCTCAAAGAAGCAGGGGTTGCCAGCTGCCACAGGCTGAGGTGATGAGGAGGATGCATTACTGGGAAGAAGTCTCTCAGGAGTAACAGATGAGACTTGGCAGAATGGAGAGTCAGGAGCAGAGTCAGGAGCCAGGCCAGTATTCATGCACAGAACAGCAGCCAGTTGTAAGGCAGCAAGCAGAGTCAGATGTCAGCTGGGGTCATACACTGGTAATAAGGCAGCAGCGGAGTCAGAAGAGCAAGCCAGAGGTCATACACAGATCAGCAGGCAGAAGCAGAGTCACTGGAACAAGCCGAGGGGCAAAGCCAGGAATGGAGATAGGACATATCAATGGCAAGCCTGGTCAGTAACAGGAAATCCAGTAATATCAGGAACAGGAACTCAGGAAAACATGGGTGAGCTGAAAACCACCCAGCAACTAGTGGCTCATGCTGTTGGCTTTAAATAGGCCACTGGCACATGAATCTTCACGGCCATTCGTGCCCATGGCATTGGCGAATTTCTATGTGCCAATCTGCAATTCCGCTGGGCATTAGCAGATGTGCCAGTTCTTTTGCAAACTGTTTTCTGACAACATTCAACAGTGCTCTTACCACTCCAGCTGCTTACAGAGTTCTCTCTCTGTCTCATTACACTATTACCTGTAAAAATGCTCTGCTACTTATCTGTACACATAACCAGGAAGGATCATTTTTTTCTTGCCCAAAATGGCAGGCTAATTGGAGAAATTCAGTGATTGGCTAATCATAGTTTATATAGAAAATTAACTTCTTAGTCTTTATTTTTGGAAAAATATAGTATACAGATAAGTTCATATGTTCCATTTGTGCTCACATCTCTATGAAACCACACCTTCCCCTTAGAAAAACGATATGTGTATGGGGGTAAGTTCCCCCGCATTCCAACCTACTAACACTTCATTTAGCATTTCCATTTTTTAACACTAACTTCACTACTTAGCTTTAACTTGGCTTCATGAGTTGCTTGTGGTGTTTATGCTTTTCAAGAGCAAAAGATTGGTATAGCATAGCCTATGTACAGTACAGCAAAACCTTGATTTCAGAGTAACTTTGTTTGACAGCAGTTTGCAAGACAAGCAACATTTTTAAATAAATTTTGACTTGCTATACAAGCGATGTCTTGACATACAAGCAGCGTCATATCACAACTGAGTATTAAAGAGAATAGAGGCGCCTCTTAGTGTAGCAATATGGTTACATTTAATGAAGGTATAACATTTAGCAACTGATATGGTTGATGATTAAAACGGGCACATCTACGTTTGCAGGCATCCGGGGTAAAGCTGTCCATCCTCCTCACCGCCATTGACGTCATCCCTTCAGTGCTGCGCTCCACAAGCGGTTCAAGCCTCAGGTTCAGATTGCTCTACTGCAGGATAGTCTTCCCGATCATGGTTGCAGACTGACAGCGGTGAGAGCCGGAGGTGTGGGGGATGGTCTATGTGGACAGCTTTACTCCAGATACCTGTGCCATGTGCCTCTTTTAATCACCAACCATATGAGTTGCTAAATGTTTTACCTTAATCAAAGGTAACCATATTGCACTTAGAGGCACCTCTCTTCTCTTCTATACTCTGTAGCTGCTGCTGGATTTTGCTTCTAATCCCTTGTGGAGGTTGCCATTTGTGACTGGAAATGTTATGGGTACACAACCTATTACATTGCTATAATCTTTTTTTATGGACTATAAACTGAAGGACTTATATAAATGGTTGTGGAACGAATCATCTGAGTATCCGTGATTTATTATGGGGAAATTTGCTTTGATGCACAAGTGCTTTGGATTATAATCCTGTTTCCGTAACAAATTATGCTCGCAATCCAAGGTTTTACTGTATATGGTTTATCCTTATATCATGCGTTTTCTGCTAAAAGGTTGCCACCCATTCCTTTGTCAGATTTCTGCATTTCTCTTCATTCTCTTTTAGTCTTCCATTTAGAGTCCAAGAGGCAGGTCAGTTCTGTCGATGTCAGAAGGTGTGATATACTGTATGTTGTATTCATGATATAAGAATGTAACATTTTGTACAACTATGATCCTGGTGGCACACACAGATCAGTATGATTTATAGTAATTCATTTACACAGGGTAGATTGAGTAGCGTGGCTACAGCTGGTAAACCCATATACCTTCATACTGCCTATCACATCCATAGATTGACTCAACTGATAATCCCTGTGATATACTAATATTCTGCTTGGTTATAAGCTAAAACAGATAGAGCCACCTTTGCATCCTAGTAATTTGACATACATAGTTACATAGTAGGTGAGGTTGAAAAAAGAAAAACAAAATCCATCAAGTCCAACTTATGTTTGTTATTATATGTCAGTATTTCATTGTATATCGCTGGATGTTGCGGTCGTTCAGGTGCTTATCTAATAGTTTTTTGAAATTATCGATGTTCCCCGCTGAAACCACCGCCTGTGGAAGGGCATTCCACATCCTTGCCGCAATTACAGTAAAGAAACCTCTACATAGTTTAAGGTTAATCCTCTTTTCTTCTAATTTTAATGAGTCGCCATGTGTCTTATTAAACTCCCTTCCATGGAACATTTTTATCCCTGTTGTGGGGTCACCAGTACGGTATTTGTAAATTGAAATAATATCCCCTCTCAAGCATCTCTTCTCTAAAGAGAATAAGTTCAGTGCTTGTAACCTTTCTTCATAACTGATATCCTCCAGACCCTTTATTAGTTTTGCTGCCCTAGTTTGTACTCTCTCCATTTCCAGTACATCCTTCCTGAGGACTGGTGCTCATAACTGGACAGCATACTCTAGGTGTGGCTGGACCAAAGTCTTGTAGAGCGGGAGAATTATCACTTTATCTCTGGAGTTAATCCCCTTTTTAATGCCAATATTCTGTTTGCTTTGTTAGCAGCAGCTTGGCATTGCATGCCATTGCTGAGTCTATCATCTACTAGGACCCCCAGGTCCTTTTCCATCCTAAATTCCCCCAGAGGTTCTCCCCCCCATCCAAATGCATTATTTTACATTTTTCTACATTAAACCTCATTTGCCATGTAGTTCCCCACCCAAATGATATGTTCAGATCTACTTGCAAGGTTTCCACATCCTGCAGAGAAGTTATTGCCATGCTTAGATTAGTATCATCTGCAAATTTATCTCATAAATCCAGGTGAAAATGGATTGCAGTGATAATGAATTACTGGGGTATATGTGAGCTTGTATAAATTCAGTACAAATATTTATTGAGACTACAATCTTTAGTTTTTGAATACAATAAGACAATTGCATGCATTCACCATGTGTATGTAAAAAATATAACATTTGAACAATAAAGATTTAGAAATATCAGTGTCATTCCCTTATGAGACCATATTTGCAGGAATTGCAAGTCAAATAACACTAACTCTGTGCATTATAAACTGAATCATCTATATAATTTCCAGACTATCCCGGAAATGTAGATAGATATGTTAATCAGGTCTCTAAATGAGGCGACATAAAAGAACATAAGTTGACGAGGGTCAGCCTTATAAAAGTAAAGAAGGGAAGAGAAAGAAAAAAGAAACATGGGTATAACTAGAAGCAGTAACAAAGAAAAGAGGAAACATTAGGAAAGAAAGGTATCGCTCCTCCTGGGTCACACGAGTCTTGGAATAAATATTGTCCTACGGATACAATATTTATTATGGAGGTGTCTGAAATGAACTCTGTTAACTTAAGAGAGTATGTTGTTTCCTAATAAATAGCTTATTTTGCATTATTACGAAGCACACTGAAGAACTTGTGATATTTTATCATATTCCCTGAAAAAATTTTTTTTTCAAACTGATAAGGACATTGTGTATAGAAGTTGATTTACTAAAAATAATTTGTTGGTTTTGCAATATGAATGTTCCATTCGTTGAGTGAATACAGTGAAGTTCTGTTCACTTTAAATACTCATGTGCAAGTAAAAAAAATTCTGCTCTCAATTTTTTTCCGTCGGAAATTCCAACGGAAAAAGCCCACTAGAGCCCACACACGATCGGATTTTCTGACAACATAATCCGATCGGACTTTTCCCGTTGGAATTTCCGACCGTGTGTATAAGGCATAAGGGGGGATATCACTTACTTTGGATAGATTTCATCTCACTTCTCTTTGTATTGATAGGACAGGAAAAAACCTCATAAGGGTTTTAACCACTCCCTACTCTATACAGAACAAAAAAAAATCGCTTTATATATAATTATATAATTCTTGTGCTTCATGCAGTTGTAAAGGGTTGAATGGTTTTACCAAATTTTCTGCTGATTAACATAATATTGCTCTTTTATATTTAGGTTCATAGCTGTCTCCATTCCACTGAACTATAACAGACGACAAGTGGATAACCGCCAACTCTTCCTGATCTCCACCACATGGATATTTGCCTTTGCTGTGGCCTCCCCAGTCATTTTTGGGCTTAACAATGTAAAAGACAGGGATCCTACTGAGTGTAAACTGGAAGACAATAATTATGTTGTGTATTCTTCTGTCTGCTCCTTTTTTATCCCATGCCCAATAATGTTAGTTCTGTACTGTGCAATGTTTTATGGACTTCGCAAGTGGGAAGAGACCAGAAAGGCTAAATTACGATGTCATATGTCTCCAAGGCATAAGCCACCAAGCCAGACACTCATATTCGATAAGATTGATCGGATTGAAAGTAGTCCTACAGATAGCAAACTGGATGAAATGCTGTATGACCAGCCGGATTGCCATTTTTCCAAAGCGTATGTGGACAATGGCCATGGGATACAAACTATAGCTTACCCTCATCTCAAATATTCATCAGGTATGGAACCAGAACGGAAACATTCCAAGATCAATGGGAGAGAGAGAAAAGCAATGAGAGTGCTTCCCGTTGTTGTTGGTGAGTTAAGAGTTTAATTTACTAGAATTGTAATTATATGTAAGAAGAATAGCAAGGAATACCTAATGCAGGCACTGCGGGGGGATTGAAAGTTTTAGGTGATTCCCTATTGCTGTCTGCTAATAATACAGAAATGTGCACAAAGTTCATCTCTTATGGTATCCATTCCCAGCATCTGTTTTAAAAACATCTTTATGGTCATTTTCATTTCCTTAGACATCAAAAGTGGAAAGGAAAATATGAAATTATCTTGAAAGGAACCTATTATTGTATGTCAAAAAAATAAGCTTTTAAAAAATATCAACTATAAATGGCAGTCATTTTTAGGTTTTGAGAACCTATAATATATGAGAACTTTCTTAGTTTAGTGACAATGGTAAATCATCTGAAAACCCAACGTCAGCATTGTGCGAAAGGTGACAGAAAGGCCAGCTACTTGGGCAAAAATGATGTAAGATTAGACCCTAATAAGAAAACAAATTTCGAATTTTGGCTTAAAAGTGTTTATTATTAGTTTGCTTAACCACTTCAGCACTGGAAGATTTTACCCCCTTCCTGACCAGAGCACTTTTTACAATTTGGCACTGCATCGCTTTAACTGACAATTGCGCAGGCGTTCAAAGCTGTAATCAAACGAAAATTGTGTCCCTTTTTTCCCACAAATAGAGCTTTCTTTTGGTGTTATTTGATCACCTCTGCGGTTTTTATTTTTTGCACTATAAACAAAAAAAGAGCAACAATTTTGAAAAAAAAAACAATATGTCTTTACTTTTTGCGTATATCCCCCAAATTGTTTAGTTGAGTTCAATATATATTCTTCTACATATTTTTGGTAAAAAATTTTTTCGCAATAAGCATATATTGATTGGTCTGCACAAAAGTTATAGTACTACAAACTATGGGAAAGATTTATGTAATTTTTTTTTTTTACTAGTAATAGCAGTGATCTGCGATTTTTAGCAGTACTGCAACATTGAGACGGACAGATTGGAGACTTTTGACACTTTTTGGGGACCATTGGCATTTATACAGCAATCAGTGCTATAGAAATGCACTGATTACTGTGTAAATGTGACTGGCAGGGAAGGGATTAACACTGGGGGGCAATCAAGGGGTTAATTGTGTGTTCCCTCAGTGAGTTCTAACTGTGAGGGGATGGGACTAGGAGAGGAGACATATTGTTTTTCCTACTTAGTAGGAACTGACGATATGGCTCCTCTTCCCTGACAGCACAGGGATTTGTGTGTTTATGCACACAAATCCCCATGCTAGAGCTTGTACACGCAATTGCCCTCTGGTTGTCACTAAAGAAATAGACGTACCCATACAGGATTTCGCTCAAGGGAGCCATTCTGCCATAGTAGATCTGTGTGCGCCAGTCGGGAACTGGTTAAAAAGACTTTGCCTTTATAGTTTTGCTGTGACATACTGCTGAACATCAATTAACTTATTCCTCCCTTTCTTCTATTTAGTATTATGTTTGAGCTATTTTTTTATGTTTCAAATTTTTAACCATCCAAAGAAAAATGTATTTCTCTTTTTTTTTATCTTACGCATTATAGCAACATAGCAACGTGCTAAAGAATACACAACATTTAAAAAAAAAACATTATTTCAGCTTGTTAAAGTAGTTGTGAAGGCATCATAGGGTGCATAGAGTGGAAGGGTCATAAAGGGCCATTATTAAATAAAAGCAGGGGTGTGTAACACATACAGAGTGCAGGGTTCAAGAGTGCATATCTCACCTGCCAGTTTACAACCAAAACTGAACTTTCCCCAAAACCTTCCCAAACTCAGCCCCAGTAATCAACTTTCCACCCAAATCCCCCTGCTACAAAAATAATAACTGCTGCATTACATATTTTTTAAGACATCATTTATAGAAAATGAATCTGAATGATTGGTCAAAGCAATATACATCTACAATTGGAGAACTGAGGGAACATACGATGAAGGATTTTTTCAAATCCTGTACCACCTGGCTAGGAATTTGTATCCACTTTCCTGGTATGTAAAAAGAATGGATGCTTTGTGCTCAAAAAATAGTATTCAGTCTTTTTGAGTGTTAGAAAATTTGGTCCCAGGTCATTCTTCCAATGTTTAAAGAATGGGGTGTCTGCATTACATACTCTTGACCACTGATCTTTGTATGATATGTTGTCCCTCCCCGCCAAGTAAAAATCTTCTGCAGTGAAAACTTCCCCCCCAAAAATCTTCTGCAGTGAAAACTTCCCCCCCAAAAACACCCATCATTCACCTCTACACTCTTGTCCAAAGCTCACTTTTGAATGCCTGTCATTTTTCATTGATAGCAGCTCACATGTTGACACTGCATCCACCACCTTCAGGGCTCAAGCACACTGTAGAGATACACAAACTATATCTCCTTAAAGCTGAGGTACCAGACCCAGTTGCAGCTCAAACGAGGGCATCGATAACCAATCCCAACAATGTGAGTGCCGTTCCTTCCTTGTCTTGGATGGTTGTGTGGGAGCCAATGGGAAAGCTCAGCTGCACCGTCACTTGTAAACACAGGAGCTGGGCTTCTGTGTTTACAAGTGACAGTAGGTAGTGGTGAGCACAGGACCAGTGACAGAACTTAATTCTGCAATGTTCTGGCCCAGAAAAAGCCCTGCCCATCTGTGAATGCATTCCAGAGAGTTATGCCTTCTGCTCTTCAGACAGCTACAAGAGCAGACTGTGATTGGCTAAAGCATTAATCTATGGGGTATGGTGGCTAAACAAAATACAGAAGTTATAGGCATGTAGTACATAAGTACAGCATTCTGTACCTCCAAACAGAAAGCATGGGGAGGCAAATGACCACGCAAGCTCAGATAATCTTCCATGAATTGTGTGGTCAGTTTTGAACAAGGAAGAAGAAGGACTGGCCCGATCAGTCAGGTATTTCAGATGTGAGGAATGCAGAAGTATAAAATGAAACTTTGATTTTCTATATGCAATGTGTTTTTTTTTGTTGTGTTTTTGCTTTTTTTTTGCTTTTGCTGTGGATGGCGCTCATCCACAGCAGCCCTGTAGCTGGAGAGGAAGTCAAGGGGAACACAGTTTCTCAATGGTTTTATAGGTTACTGGGGAAGCAATGCATTTGGATGCTGCAGCCCCATGTGACTCTAGCAGTCATCTTGGGTCAGGCAGAGCCTATTTAAGGCCCCTGTTTCCCAGGTTCGGCTTGCATTTGCGAGTTGGGACAGGTACCCCACCTGTTAGAGACAACACTAATGGTAGGGAAAGGTTCCTCATGAGGAAGGAAAGTGTAGGTCGCAACCCCTTTGACCTCTGCCCTCTTGGGCACAACACAGCCAGGCCGCATTTCTGCTCTCTTAACAGATGCTGTCAATCTGGCTGATACCTATTCTCTTCACATTACTGGAGCGGAAACCAAGAGTGCATCCGGTTGGGCAGCCTTCCCACCGAGTTTGTTGTGAACTGTTGCTATGCTATTTTAATACAAGTTTTTCATTTCACCTGACTGTGTTTTTTTTGAATGTATGGTGAATGAGGCCTGTGACTATATGTCATCACTGTGGGACAACCATTTTTATAAGGTTGGCATTTCAAGAAGTCACAATGCCTTTTTCTCTTCAGTGTATATGGAGTAACAGAGGATACTTAGCAATAAAACTGTGTAGAAGTACTAAACCTTTCCAATATAAAAACAATTGAAACAATGTTGATTTTATTTAATTTATGTTTTTTTACCAAGGAAAATGAATGGTTCTTCGCTTTGTGGTTGACACTATATTGATTATTATGTCAATAACTTTCTTTAGTATCACATCTCCCTTTTTATAAATAATAACATTCGCTTGTATGTAGCACCCTCCTAGTTCAGAATAGGTTGCTAGGCAAATTTAATTAGTTCTTATGTAAACAGCGGAGAAGGGGTTGATTGCTTGGGGCTATTCAGTGTCTCATGGGCTGCTGTTCTGCTACTTCCCCTGTCTTCCAGAGATTTCTAAAAACTTAATAGGAGGAAGAGTAGAATAGGCAGCCAGAAGTTTTATGGAACTCTGGGAAGGTGTGTCAGGAAGGTGGATAGAGAGACTATAAATATTCTGAGACCGTGCAGCAATGTGCAGAGTTCCTGGGTCCAGCCTTCTGGAGGAGGTGCCTGTTGGGAAGAGAATCAACCCCTGGGGCAAAGAAAGAGACAGAGGAGTCTTCTGAAAACATGGAGGTCCCAGCCAAGCCTAGCTGGGGGACCTACCGAAGAGATCCCTGTCTAGAGACTGAGCAGAGCCAGAGGAGAGTTGGCGTAGGAAGCATTCTCGGGACTGAGTGAGTACATGATCCTGATATGCAGAAGAGTAACTGTGGGGTGGTTTATCTCACAAGTAAAAACAGTGCAGCTGGAAGTTGTGCAAGTAATTTAGGAGTTGTACAGATCAGCCAAGAGAGTACAGTGCAGCCAGAGGTTATTCAATACAGCCTGCGTTTTGTACAGAACAGCCAGAGGCCTAGCAGTCCTCAAGTTCTACAGTTTCGGGATATCCCATACTCCCCATTCTTATCACAATTGTTCAATAAAAAGCCCTAAAAAAACCCTAGACTGATTTTTGAGCCAAAGGAAATAAGATACCATGTGCCTGGTTGTGCCTTCTCTGAATGGGGAAAATAGGCCCAAACTAACAGTGGCTCCTTTGGAGGTGGCACTACATGTATATTGCCTGAGCTTTTCCTGAAAGCAATATTTATGTAAAATGTTTACATTTCTTATAAAAGAAGTAGGGCTTAATATATTTTTATTACATTTTTATGCTGGCTACTGGCTACATGGTCCGGGTCCAATAGAAAGCAAAGTGCAGATTGATTTAAATGCTGATCAGAGTTAAAAAAAATCTGCTACATGAATTTTGTCAAAGAGTTACCGGTATTTTATACTTCAAACCTTGGGATTAAATCATTTTTTTTCTGACACCAGGATGGCAGCATTGTATGATTTTTCATACAGGGCTGTGTGATTTCAGTGTAGAAAATCCCTGTGAAAAATGCCAGCATGCTTGCCGTTAGGGCCTTTGTCACAAATGAATAGGATTACAAAGCATATCAATTAAATAATATAGCCCTGAATATAACAGCCAGTACCCACACATCTCAAAAAATACAAAAAGATCATACACAGAGGATCAAGCAAGGTGCACATATAACAAAAATAAATACAGTACAATGATGATCAATCAGAAAATTTTCACCACCATTTCAGGATATGCAAAAAATACACACTTGGACCCCTTTTACACTGACAGCGCCCGCCATTAGCGCTAAAGCGGAGCTCTGTTTTAGCTGCGATTTTGCAGGGGTGGTTTTAACCCCAAAAAAGGGTTAAAAACTCAAAGCGCTTTTTAAGCGCAATGGACGGGGGCATTTTGGGAGAGCTAAATACAGCACTCCCAACCCACCCCATAGATGCTGCTTGCAGGACTTTTGGTAATGTCCCGCAAGCGCACCGCCCCAGTGTGAAAAGTCACATTGCAGTGAATGGGAGGTGGTTTTCAGGTGCTTAGCAGAGGGTATTTCTAGCACTAAAGTTCCTGAAAACTCCCCCAGTGTGAAAGGGGTCAAACAAGCAAAAAGTACATAAAGCTAAACTCATAGAGTCCAATCATGATTGTCCACAGAACTTTTTCCGGGGGAGGGGGATCATTTTAAGATCACCCATTCTCCACCACTTTTTGACAATGTCCTGAAGAGGAGGGGCTTAGTCATTATCTCATAAAGCACAGAACAGGCCAGGCCAGGTCAGGGTCCCCATACAGATCCCCCTTTAGAGCATTCCAGGGCAGGTCCCCCATAGAAGAGATCCCCTTTTACTTAGTCTTCTTACTCTTACCTTTTTTTCACCACTCCACATTACATGGTGGACACACCACATTACATATGGGTACACCACACTGCATGTGGGCAGACTACACTACATATGGGTACACCACACCACACATGGGCACACCACACCACAATACAAATGCACATTACACAATACAAATGCACATTACACAGAGGGCACACTACCCCACATTACATGGTGGGCACTGTACAGCACAGCGGATAACACTGTACAGCGCAACAGATGACATAGTGGGCACATCACTTGATATTGTGGGCACAGCACATTACACAGAGGGCACACTACTCTGCATTACATGGCGGGCACACCACACCACATGTGGGCACATTATAACACATGGTGGTCACTGCTCTGCTCTGTACATCGTGAGCACAGTATATCACATGGTGGTCACTGCACTGCACATGTTGGTCATTGCACTGCACATGGTGGGCACAATACACCACATGGTTGTCACTGTACAATTTTCCCTGTTTAATGATCTAATTTTAACAGCATGAGAGATTCCTTCCTCCCAGGCTCCTGCTCCATAGAATGACATCAGCGTCCTTCCCCCATACAGCTGCCTGAAGATCCCAGAGTTTGAGAGTATCTGTGTGTGCAGATGTTGTGATTGGAGCTGTGCAGCACTGACAGCTACAACTCCCCTCCTCTGCCTCAGCTCGCTGAACCCTCGCTGTACTCGTGTACCCGCTTTGGGGGGGGGGGGTACGTCACCCTCCTTGCCCTCCCTTGCAGATGCCCATGAGTCCAATGATAAATTAATATTAAAATGTCCACCACCACATGAAACTAAATTTCTGAGGAAACCCCCAAAAACATGTGCCCTTCACCGCCCACAGGAAATGCATTTACCAAAAGTGCATGCCTATCCTTTTACAGATTAGGCAACCACATCTTTTAAAATATATTCCAAAACCAGGTGGTATTCTTTGAGGCTTTCCTAATAAAATTGTAGAAAACCGCAGTGTTTAAAAAGAAAATGGCATAATGTGCTAGTATGAATCACTTACTAGCACATTATGAAATGCTTACCTCAGAATGAAGCCCTCCAGCGGTGCGCTGTCACCAATGGAGGGCTTCCATCTTCACCGGGTCTATTTTCTGGGTCCATGGAATCCGGCCATCTGACTGACCAAGCCGTGATGATGTCACTCCTGTGTATGTGCGTGAAGGAGTCACAGCCGTGGCACAGAGCTCTGAAGGGACGGCGTGGGTATGCTGTCCTTCAAAGCACATGTGGCGGTGATGTCACTAGCTGCCTGAAGTGTGAATATCTCCTAAACCGTGCAAGTTTAGGAGATATTTACTGTACCTACCGCTAAGCCTTATTATAGGCTTACCTATAGATACAAGTTTACAAAAAGTCTTTCCTACCACTTTAAGCAGTGCTCCTTCCTCATCCAGCTCCTCAAACCCTCAGATGCATATAATGTAGCAAAAAAAAAAAATTCTCATAGTCTAACAATTACAAAATCAGCTTGAGCCCTGGTTCACATTGATGCTACTTTGAAATCGTGCCACTTCACTTGAAGTAGTGTAATTTCAAAGTAGCAAGGTCAACGTGATTTCAGGTGCTACTTGATAGGCATCTGTGTGGCTTCATACACACGTCTATTGAAGTCGAACTTGAAATCAGCAAAAGTAGTGTAGGTATTACTTTTGCAAATCAGTGCAGGACCCCAAAATCGGTGTCACACCGATTGGAACAGTGCCATTGCTGCCAATGAGCTGCGACTTGACATGCGAATTGATCTCTCAGACCGCATAACAAATGGTTACATCTGAATCTAGGCTGAACTTTTTTTTATTGCCCCCTAGAAGCAAATAGTGTTATCTTAGGTGTCTATGCACACTATTGTAAGCTAGAAGTATTTTTCAAGCTTTAGCATCCAGGAGCTAAAATGAAAAGCTTTGTTTGTGTTTTTGGGAGTGATTCGCTAGCAGAAAAAAAAAGCTGTCAACTCCTAGAAGCTTCTAAACGCGGTCACCCGCTGCTAAGCACCAGTTTCCAGCATTTTTTATTTATTAGCCAGTGAGCCACGGGTTTCCTTAACAACCAGTGTATAGCTGCTTGTTAAGGAGCGGGCCAGGAAGCAGCATCCTTAACAAAGGATAACTCACCAGCCCTTTCGGGTCTGGTACAAATTTAACTACTTAAAGAGGAAGTAAACCCCTTCTTTAAAAAAAAAAAAAAACACCCTGCAGGACAAAGGCATAATGAGCTAGTATGCATAGCATACTAGCTCATCATGAATTACCTGAGATCGAAGCCCCCAAAGCAACCCCATTTCACCTCCTCTATCGCTGACATGTTGACTCAGCATGTCTTCCAGGTTTCGTTGCTCCGGCGCTGTGACTGGCCGGAGCAGCGATGACATCACTCCAGTGCATGCGCGCTGGTGCGCCACTAACAGCATGATCACCGTTAGAAATGGCACGCTCAGTGTGCCTGCGCCCATTGTCTATGGCGCATGCGCCGTAGACATCGGTGCTGCTAATTCTGCAAATATCTCCTAAACCTTTTTGGTTTGGGAGATATTTCTTGCACCTACAGTTAAGCCTTAAAGGGGTTGTAAAGGTAAATGTTTTTCACTTTAATGCATTCTATGCATTAAGGTGAAAAAACATCTCACACTGCCGGCGCCCCCAGTCCCCCCGTTTTACTTACCTGACCCCTCGAAAATCCCGCGCTCGCCCTCGCCGTCCTCTTGGCCACTCAGCCTGGCCGCTGATTGGCTGGAGTGGATGGATTGAAAGCAGCACAGCCATTGGCTCGTGCTGCTGTCAATCACATCCAATGACGCAGCACGCTGGGGGGCGGGGCCGTGTGATACAGTGAGCGGGTATAGCCGCCGGATGTATCACGGGAGCACACCCCCGAAAGGTGCTTCTCACCATGCGAGGGAGCTCGCATGAACGTGAGAAGTATCTGCGGGAGGAAGCAGAGACAGCCGCCGAGGGACCCCAGAAGATCAGGTTCGGGGCCACTCTGTGCAAAACGAGCTGCACAGTGGAGGTAAGTATAACATGTTTGTTATTTTAAAAAAATTAAAAAATTTACTTTACAATCCCTTTAATCTAGGCTTACCTGTAGGTTAAAGTGGTTGTAATCAGGTTGTAATGTCAGGGCGCTAGGTGTTATCCTGGACTCTGAACTCTCCTTTCAGCCCCACATCCAATCACTTTCCAAAGCTTGCCGCCTCAACCTCCAACACATTTCGAAACTACGTCCCTTTCTAACCAATTAAACCACAAAGCTCCTGATTCATTCCCTGGTTATCTCTTGCCTTGACTACTGCAACTCCCTCCTCATTGGTTCACCTTTAAATAGACTATCCCCCCTTCAGTCCATCATGAATGCTGCTGCCAGACTCATACACCTTACAAACCGCACAGTGTCTGCTACCCCTCTCTGCCAATCCCTCCATTGGCTGCCACTTGCCCAACGAATTAAATTCAAAATACTAACACTTACTTACAAAGCCATCCACAACTCTGCCCCCAGCTACATCACTAGCCTAGTCTCATAATACCAACCTAATAGCCCACTTCGTTCCTCCCAAGACCTCCTGCTCTCTAGCTCCCTCAGCACCTCCTCCCATATCCGCCTCCAGAACTTCTTCCGAGCCTCACCCATCCTCTGGAACTCACTACCCCAATCTGTCAGACTGTCTCCAAATTTATTCACTTTTAGGCGATCCCTGAAAACTTTCCTCTTCAGAGAAACCTATCCTGCCTCCATCGAACAACTGCACTATTGTCTCCATCAGCTCATCCCCCACAGCTATTACCCTTTTTTATAACTTGACCCTCCCTCCTAGATTGTAAGCTCTAATGAGCAGGGCCCTCTGATTCCCCTTGTCTTGAATTGTATTGTATTGTAATGTCTACCCCAATGTTGTAAAGCGCTGCGTAAACTGTCAGCGCTATGTAAATCCTGTATACGGTAATAATAATAATACAACCACTTTAATGACCAGGCCTTTTTTTCACACTTGGTGTTTACAAGTTTAAAAAAAAAATTTGCCAGACAATTACTTAGAACCCCCAAACTTTATATATCTTTTTTTTTTCAGACACCCTAGAGAATAAAATGGCAGTCGTTACAATACTTTGTGTCACACCGTGTTTGCGCAGTGGTCTTACAAACGCAATTTTTTGGGAAAAATACACTTTAAAAAAAAAAAAGAAAATAGTAAAGTTTTTTTTCTATATCGTGAAAGATAATGTTACACTGAGTAAATTGATATCCAACATGTCATGCTTCAAAATTGCACCCGCTCGTGGAATGGCGACAAACTTTGGCACTTAAAAATCTCCATACGCGACGGTTAAAAATTTCGACAGGTTACCAGTTTTGAGTTTCAGAGGAGGTCTCATATTAGAATTATTGCTCTCGCTGTAACGATTGCGGCGATACCTCACATGTGTGGTTTGAACTTGAAGACTGTTTTCACATGAGGGAGCGGCTTGCGTATTATGCGTTTGCTTCTGCATGCGAGCACGGAGGGACGGGGCACTTTAAATTAAAATAAATAAATTTGGATCACTTTTATTCCTATTACAAGAAGTGAAAACATCCTTTGTATTAGAAAAAAGCATGACAGGACCTCTTTCATGTGAGACCTGGGATCAAAAAGATCTCAGATCTCACATTTACACTTAAAAGCAATAAAAAAATGTGTAAAAATGTATTTATTAAAAAAAAATAAAAAATGGTCCCTTTAAGGCTGTTAGGCGGAAGTGACGTTTGACGTTGCTTCCATCATCCAAATAGGCATTTAGCCGAGTGGTGGCCCTTATTCCCTCACTCGACTTCCTACCCATTAGGGGAAAGCATTGGATCGCCTCCGCCACTACTGACGGCTCCAGTAAGCGGCGGGGACAACCGGGGCACAGCGGGGGTGGGCGTCTCTCCCGCCGGCAATAAAAGTGTCCTCACAGCGAATCCGTTGCGGAGACCGCTTTTACCTTAAAGCGCCCACCTTTTAAGAAAAATATCAGGGTTATGTCTATCTGCTGTCATAACAATGGTATTTAACGACAAATTAGCAACTTATATCAATGGTGGAAGGTCCGTAAGTGGTTAAGGGGCCACATGTTTTACCTTCATTAACCTCCCTGGCCAGGGGAGGGCTGGCAGCCTTAGGCCTGGGGGGCAAGTCCAGTCAAGTGGCCCATTGAACCACTTAATCAGCTAGGTGAGTCCATTGGTGGGGGGGAGGGTGTTAGATAAGTCCGCTGGTGGGGGGAGGGTGTTAGGTAAGTCCGCTGGTGGGGGGAGAGGGTGTTAGGTAAGTCCGCTGGTGGGCGGAGGGTGTTAGGTAAGTCCGCTGGTGGGGGGAGCATTTTAGATAAGTCCGCTGGTGGGGGGAGGGTGTTAGATAAGTCCGCTGGTGGGGGGAGGGTGTTAGATAAGTCCGCTGGTGGGGGGAGGGTGTTAGATAAGTCCGCTGGTGGGGGGAGGGTGTTAGATAAGTCCGCTGGTGGGGGGGGGGTGTTAGATAAGTCTGCTGGTGGGGGGGTGTTAGATAAGTCCGCTGGTGGGGGGGAGGGTGTTAGATAAGTCCGCTGGTTGGGGGGGGAGGGTGTTAGATAAGTCCGCTGGTTGGGGGGGAGGGTGTTAGATAAGTCCGCTGGTTGGGGGGGGAGGGTGTTAGATAAGTCCGCTGGTTGGGGGGGGGAGGGTGTTAGATAAGTCTGCTGGTGGGGGGGAGGGTGTTAAGTCCGCTGGTGGGGGGGAGGGTGTCAAGTCCTCTGGTGGGGGGGAGGGTGTCAAGGCCGCTGGTGGGGGGGAGGGAGTCAAGTCCGCTGGTTGGGGGGGAGGGTGTTAAGTCCGCTGGTGGGGGGGAGGGTGTCAAGTCCGCTGCTGGGGGGGAGGGTTTTAAGTCCTCTGGTGGGGGGGAGGGTGTTAAGTCCGCTGGTGGGGGGGAGGTGCTAGAAAAAAAGAAAAAAAAAACACACACACGCTGCCACTGCCAAAATTTTAAATTGTCTTGATGACTATGCATTATTAATTAAATTTACAACTGAAGCGGATTTTCTCATTCTATTCCATTTTGTGAAGGTTATCACAGATGCCTTACTTCAGGCTGGGGAGCATTGATTGAGTGAGGACTGGAGACACTGAGCCAGGTCCTTGCCACTCTTCAGGGGGGGGGGGGGGTGATGATCCTGAAACAGGTTTCATCTTCTCTGCAGACTGCAGCTAGCCACTGCTCCCCATAAGCCCAGCAGGTCACGTGCGACGTGACGTTCTTGACGCCGGGCGTCCCCTCCCCTGACGTGTCACACACCTGGCCTGCCTCTGAGACTCCTGGGAGGTAAGAGTTGTAGTCTGCTGTGCTCACACCAGGGGCGTACCTAGAGCATTTGGCACCCGGGGCGGATCCTATATCTGGCACCCCCCCCACACCATAAAATGTAAAAACACCCACTGTGTCCCCTGCATACCTCTGCATCCTTCAATATCTTTTTGTCACTACTGTGTACCCCCCCTCTCCACAACTGTACCTCTGGACCCCTTTAAATTACACTGCACCCTGCACCTCTGGACCCCTTTACATTACACAGAACCTTGCACCTAAGGACCCCTTTACATTACACAGGACCTTGCACCTAAGGACCCCTTTACATTACACAGCAGCCTGCACCTCTGGACCCCTTTACATTACACAGCTCTTGTACCTCTGGACCCCTTACCTCCTGACCCCTTTACATTACACAGCCCTTGTACCTCTGGACCCTTTTACATTACACAGCACCCTGAACCTCTGGACCCCTTTACATTAAACAGCCCTTGTACCTCTGGACCCCTTTACATTACACAGCACTCCGCACCCCTTTACATTACACAGCCCCTCACAGCTCTGGACCCCCTGCATGTTACACAGACCCCCTACAGCGCAGACCCCCCTCCCTACCATGCAGACCCCCATCTACAGTGCAGACCCTCCTACAGTACAGACCCCTCCACCCTACAGTGCAGACCCCCCTACAGTACAGACTCCCCTACAGTACAGACCCCCCTACAGTACCGAATCTTCCCCTACAGTACAGACCCCTCCCCCTACAGTGCAAACCCCAATACAGTGCAGGACCCCTCCTACAGTGCAGGACCCCTTCTACAGTGCAGGACCCCTTCTACAGTGCAGGACCCCCCCTACAGTGCAGGACCCCCCCTACAGTGCAGGACCCCTTCTACAGTGCAGGACCCCCCTACAGTGCAGACCCCCTCTACAGTGCAGACCCCCTCTACAGTGCAGGACCCCCCACAGTAAAGAACCCCCCTAAGGACCCATAATACCTCGAGCCCAAGGCAGTGGCATTGCAGGGGGGAGGTGCGAGCAGCACCCGCGTGGAGTGACATCTGTCGGCTCAGTGATCCGGGACCCGGAGCAATAATCCCCTTCTCTGTGGTCGCATGACTCACGTCCAGGGCCGGACTGGGAATAAAAAACAGCCCTGGAAAAAATGTTATACCAGCCCCATAGCATTATTATACCAGCCCAACAGCATAACGTCATTATTTTTTTGTTCATGAAAGGCCTCTCCACAGTCCACACACGTCTGACTTCTCCCATGACCCCCATTTTAGCGACATTTCCACTCTTGACTCCTCTCCAAACTCCAGAGGACAGTGATATGATACAAGAGATGGTCAGAGACTGCAGACATGATACAAGAGATCAATGCAGTCTCACCAGTGCGCATCAAATGCAGCCTCACTGTGCCCATAATTGCAGCCTGACTGTGCCCATAATTGGAGAGAGAGAGAGAGAGAGAGAGAGAGAGAGAGAGAGGCTGCACTGGAGAGAGAGAGAGAGGGGCCACACTGGAGAGAGAGAGAGAGAGAGAGAGAGAGAGAGGGGCTGCACTGGAGAGAGAGAGAGAGAGAGAGAGAGAGGGGCTGCACTGGAGAGAGAGAGAGAGAGAGAGGCTGCACTGGAGAGAGAGAGAGGGGGGGGCTGCACTGGAGAGCGAGAGAGAGAGAGGGGGGCTGCACTGGAGAGAGAGAGAGAGAGAGGGGATGCACTGGAGAGAGAGAGAGAGAGAGAGGCTGCACTGGAGAGAGAGAGAGGGGCTGCACTGGAGTGAGAGAGAGAGAGGGGGGGGCTGCACTGGAGAGAGAGAGAGAGAGAAGGGCTGCACTGGAGAGCAAGAGAGAGGGGCTGCACTGGAGAGCGAGAGAGAGGGGCTGCCCTGGAGAGCAAGAGAGAGGGGCTGCCCTGGAGAGCGAGCGAGAGAGAGGGGGGCTGCACTGGAGAGAGAGAGAGAGGGGGGCTGCCCTGGAGAGCAAGAGAGAGGGGCTGCCCTGGAGAGCGAGCGAGGCTGCACTGGAGAGAGAGAGAGGGGGGCTGCACTGGAGAGAGAGAGGGGGGCTGCACTGGAGAGAGAGAGGGGAGCTGCACTGGAGAGAGAGAGGGGGGTTGCACTGGAGAGAGAGAGGGGGGTTGCACTGGAGAGAGAGAGGGGGGCTGCACTGGAGAGAGAGGGGGGGGCTGCACTGGAGAGAGAGGGGGGGCTGCACTGGAGAGAGAGGGGGGCTGCACTGGAGAGAGAGAGAGAGAGAGAGAGAAGGGGGGCTGCACTGGAGAGAGAGAGAGAGAGAGGGGGGCTGCACTGGAGAGAGAGAGGGGCTGCACTGGAGTGAGAGAGAGAGAGAGAAGGGCTGCACTGGAGAGCGAGAGAGAGGGGCTGCACCGGAGAGCGAGAGAGAGGGGCTGCACTGGAGAGCGAGAGAGAGGGGCTGCACTGGAGAGAGAGAGAGAGGGGGGTTGCACTGGAGAGAGAGAGGGGGGTTGCACTGGAGAGAGAGAGAGCGAGAGAGAAGGGCTGCACTGGAGAGCGAGAGAGAGGGGCTGCACTGGAGAGCGAGAGAGAGGGGCTGCACTGGAGAGCGAGAGAGAGGGGCTGCACTGGAGAGAGAGAGAGAGAGAGAGCGAGAGAGAAGGGCTGCACCGGAGAGCGAGAGAGAGGGGCTGCACTGGAGAGCGAGAGAGAGGGGCTGCACTGAAGAGAGAGAGAGAGGGGGGTTGCACTGGAGAGAGAGAGGGGGGTTGCACTGGAGAGAGAGAGGGGGGCTGCACTGGAGAGAGAGAGGGGGCTGCACTGGAGAGAGAGAGGGGGGGGCTGCACTGGAGAGAGAGAGGGGGGGCTGCACTGGAGAGAGAGGGGGCTGCACTGGAGAGAGAGAGAGAGAGAGAAGGGGGGCTGCACTGGAGAGAGAGAGAGAGAAGGGGGGCTGCACTGGAGAGAGAGAGAGAGAGAGGGAGGCTGCACTGGAGAGAGAGAGGGGCTGCACTGGAGTGAGAGAGAGAGAGAGAGGGGCTGCACTGGAGTGAGAGAGAGAGAGAGAAGGGCTGCACTGGAGAGCGAGAGAGAGGGGCTGCACCAGAGAGCGAGAGAGAGGGGCTGCACTGGAGAGCGAGAGAGAGGGGCTGCACTGGAGAGAGAGAGAGAGGGGGGTTGCACTGGAGAGAGAGAGGGGGGTTGCACTGGAGAGAGAGAGAGAGAGAGCGAGAGAGAAGGGCTGCACTGGAGAGCGAGAGAGAGGGGCTGCACTGGAGAGCGAGAGAGAGGGGCTGCACTGGAGAGCGAGAGAGAGGGGCTGCACTGGAGAGAGAGAGAGAGAGCGAGAGAGAAGGGCTGCACCGGAGAGCGAGAGAGAGGGGCTGCACTGGAGAGCGAGAGAGAGGGGCTGCACTGAAGAGAGAGAGAGAGGGGGGTTGCACTGGAGAGAGAGAGGGGGGGGCTGCACTGGAGAGAGAGAGGGGGCTGCACTGGAGAGAGAGAGGGGGGGGCTGCACTGGAGAGAGAGAGGGGGGGCTGCACTGGAGAGAGAGGGGGCTGCACTGGAGAGAGAGAGAGAGAGAGAAGGGGGGCTGCACTGGAGAGAGAGAGAGAGAGAGAGAAGGGGGGCTGCACTGGAGAGAGAGAGAGAGAGGGGGGCTGCACTGGAGAGAGAGAGGGGCTGCACTGGAGTGAGAGAGAAAGAGAGAGGGGCTGCACTGGAGTGAGAGAGAGAGAGAGAAGGGCTGCACTGGAGAGCGAGAGAGAAGGGCTGCACTGGAGAGCGAGAGAGAGGGGCTGCACCGGAGAGCGAGAGAGAGGGGCTGCACTGGAGAGCAAGAGAGAGGGGCTGCACTGGAGAGCGAGAGAGAGGGGCTGCACTGGAGAGAGAGAGAGAGGGGGTTGCACTGGAGAGAGAGAGAGAGAGCGAGAGAGAAGGGCTGCACTGGAGAGCGAGAGAGAGGGGCTGCACTGGAGAGCGAGAGAGAGGGGCTGCACTGGAGAGCGAGAGAGAGGGGCTGCACTGGAGAGAGAGAGAGAGAGCGAGAGAGAAGGGCTGCACCGGAGAGCGAGAGAGAGGGGCTGCACTGGAGAGCGAGAGAGAGGGGCTGCACTGAAGAGAGAGAGAGAGGGGGGTTGCACTGGAGAGAGAGAGGGGGGGCTGCACTGGAGAGAGAGAGGGGACTGCACTGGAGAGAGAGAGAGGGGGGCTGCACTGGAGAGAGAGAGGGGGGGCTGCACTGGAGAGAGAGGGGGCTGCACTGGAGAGAGAGAGAGAGAAGGGGGGCTGCACTGGAGAGAGAGAGAGAGAGAGAGAAGGGGGGCTGCACTGGAGAGAGAGAGAGGGGGAGCTGCACTGGAGAGGGAGAGGGGGGGCTGCACTGGAGAGAGAGAGGTTATACAGCTTGCAGGCAGCACCTTAATCCTTTGCTCCACGGCTGCCGTTCACTTCTCCTATGCCCTTACGACTGGCTGCATGAAGACTGAGAACAGTGGGCGGTGCTGGCGCCGCACAGGCCAGATGGAAGGAGGAATTAAGCAGCACCACGAGTCCACGACGTTCTGACGTTCTCCTGCTCCTCCCATCAGGCACATCACTCCGCAGGTTCAACCTGCAGGTCAGTGGGCGGCGCTGGATCAGAGAAGGCATTGGATGCTGCCAGCGCCGCCTCTGCTCTTTGTATCACTGACAGCCAGAGCCAGGCAAGCAGCCCTTAGTGCAGACAGGGAAACAGCGAAAAAAAAAAAGAAATGAACAAACGGCCAGCGGCCGTTTTAAACATAATGTAGGTGCCGGCCTGGGGGGAAATTTCCACCCTGCCCCCCGGCCCAGCCCGCCCCTGTCCCTGGCGGTATGATTCAGTCCGGTTTTAGGTGCTGAAAGCGGTACAATTATTTTGCATGGGAATTTGGCGTTTTATTTTGTAGTCCTGTAATTCTTAGGAATAACTCTCTTAAATCTGTTCAAACCAGAGTCTAGCAGACATCCCGGGTATGATAAAGTTTATAATATAATAAAGAATAATAAAAATTATTCAATAATGTAATCAAATCCAAAAACACTGAAAAAGGGACACTTTTTGGTTGCTATGGGCAATCTCCAAATTCCAGGCAGAAAAAAAACAGTATTTATAATATAAAAGTGCATGCAGGGCACTGCACAGACCACTAGGGACAAAGAGGGTGTGCATTTTTTAATACAGCACTGTAATCTGTAAGATTACAGTGCTGTGTGTGTTTTGTGTATTTTTACTTTTTTGAATTTGCCGCCGTTCTCCGCTCCCGTGCGCCGTAACGTCGCAGGGAACAGAGCTCGGCGGCATTCGGCACTGTGAATCGAGCGGAGGACAGCTTGATCACACAGCGCAGGGGACATCGCTGGATCCAGGGGACAAGGTAAGTAACTCTCCCTGTGTCCTCCCCTGCATCCAGCGAAGCCATCCCGAGTCTGGCTCGGGGTTACCGCTTCTATCAGCAAATTCCTAACCCGAGCCAGACTCGGGATTACCGCTAGGGGGGTTAATAGCAACACAACCACCTTACTTTGCACTGCATTTACCTTGGCAATGTGTGGAAAGATACGGTAGTGGCACATCAACCAAAGAGTTCAACTGGCGGCTAAGTAGTTAGCCCCTGTACACACGGTCGGAGATTTCCACAACCAAATCCGTCGGATTTTGCCCGTCGGATTTTGTCCGTCGGATCTTGTCCGAAACTGTTGCATACACACGGTCGGACAAAGTTGGCGAAAAATCCGATCTTTCAGAACGTGATGATGTAATTTCGTTATGATGGGACTACATTCAGGCTAGTAGCCAATAGCTTTGATGTAGGAATTTGATCTGAGCATGTGTGGCACTTGGTCTGATCAAAATTCTCCACACATGATCGGAGTATGTCCGATCGGCCCAGTTGGTCGGGAAATATTTCCAACATGTTGTAAAATTGGGTCTGACGGATATTCCGACGGAATCAGTCCGATGCATACCACACACATTCGGATTATCCGACGTCACGGTCCGATAGGACACATTCCGACGGATTCTCCGACCGTGTGTACAAGGGCTAACACTGTTTCACTATGTAACAATTTTCAGATAGAAGTGAGCCATTTATAGCTGCACAGGATCTACAGTACAAATGGTTTATATATGTGTAATAGGATGCAGAAAGGGGTTTCAATTTTCAATTTCTCTTTAAACCAGAATTTGCACAAATGGTGTGCCCAAGTCTCAGGGCATGCAGAGAAAATTAATGGAAGAAAGTCAAGTATGTGTGGCACCACATAGTGAATGCTGTTAGGCTATTATTGCAGGTTTATCACTTATTAACTATAAATGAATCACCTTAAAAAAGTTACAGATAAAGGAACTTGTCAAGACTTGCTTTGTATAGCCATGGTGCTATTTCTGATCATTGGAAGAGGAAATGTGCAAACCAAACTACAATCTTATAGTAGATCTGTCTAATGTATTGCAAGTCATCGTCTGCATTGCCACATTACCTTGAATGATGAATGTGCAGAGAGAAGTGAATTGATAAAAATCTGTAAGAACGGTAGTTCTCTGGATCTGTCCTGGTTTTCTTTTTGCTAGATCCAACAACCCTCAGTTTTTTCCTTTTCATATTAAAGTGGTATTAAATCCCAAACCAAAAATCTAATATTTTGCAGCTTACTAATTCTAATGCCACGTACACACGATCGGACTTTCCGGCAAACTAGGTCCGACGGTCTTCCCGATGGACTTTCAGCAGTGTTCCGACAGACTTTCCGAACAACCGGACTTGCCCACACACTTGCCTGTTTTGAACGTGATGACGTAAGATGGGACTAAAAAAGGAAGTTCAATAGCCAGTAGCCAATAGCTGCCCTAGCATAGTATTTGGTCTGTCGGACCAGCATACAGACAAACGGTTTTCCCGATTTTAGTCCATCAGAATTGAGTCAGTCGGATAGATTTGAAACATGTTAAATTTCTAGGTCCGTCTGATTTATTTTTTGAAAAACGATCTGACTAGCCCACAGTCGATCGGATTGTCCGATGGACTAATCCCTTTGGACCTAGTCTGCTGGAAAGTCCAGTCGTGTGTATGCGGCATTAGATGTGGCAGATGCATTGGTGTTCTTTTTTTCCCTCTGTTTTCACCTGGTCATTTGGCCTGTAACACATCTCCTGTATTAGAGTGCCACCACTTTGGATGAAGAAACACAGGGGCACATTTGAACAGCCGCATTATCAGTATGGGGGTAGGGGAGTGTTATATGGACTTGCAGATTTAAATACACTAACAAAGTGATGTTGAACTATAGATAACATTTTACAAGCAGTTACAGAAAACAGTGTTTTACTTTTGGGATAACGGTTTATATAAATAAAGACTGAGCATTGTAAGCACCTGAGCATTCTGTGCATTAAGATAAAAAATCTTCTGTTTGCAGCAGCTGCCCCAGCACCCCCTAATACTTACTTGTGCCCCATATTGATCCAGTGATGTTGCACGAGAGACTCGGCAATCCCTCCTGATTGGCTAGGACACACATAGGGTGCCATTGGCTCCCACTGCTGTCAATCAAAGTCAGTGAGCCAATGAGGAGAGAGGAGGCAGGGCCGATCCAGGGCTCCATGTCTGAATGGACACACAGAACAGCGGCTTGGATGCCCCTATAGCAAGATGCTTGCTATTGGGGCACTGAGCAGGAGGGAGCGGCCAGGAGTGTTGAAGAGGGACCCTAGAAGATGAGGATCTGGGCTGATCCATGCAAAACCACTGTACAGTGCAGGTAAGTATAACATGTTTGTTATTTATTTACCGTATATACTCGAGTATAAGCCGAGATTTTCAGCCTCTTTTTTGAGGCTGAAAGTGCCCCCTCGGCTTATACTCGAGTCGCCGCTGTCTGACTGCTCGATCAGCGTATCGAGCAGACAGACGGCGGACATTAATTTTCAAAAGCCGCGCCTCCTTCTCCGCCTCCGCCTGTGATAGGCGGAACACTGAATTTCCCAGCAGTCAGTGTTCCGCCTATCACGGACATCCGCTCATTCTCATACTACGGACGAGTATGAGAGGATGTCCGTGATAGGCGGAACACAGGCTGCTGGGAAATTGAGTGTTCCGCCTATCACAGGCGGAGGCGGAATTTTGAATTGTAGAATGGCCGCCGAGAAGAGCGGCGATCCATCGGCACGGGACGGAGGAGGCACGGGACGGAGGAGGCACGGCACGGGACGGAGGAGACACGGGACGGAGGAGGCACGGCACGGAACGGAGGAGGCACGGGACGGAGGAGGCACGGCACGGGACGGAGGAGGCTCGGGACGACGGCGGCTCGGGACGGAGGCTTGGGACACAGGTAGGCTGGACACACACACAAGGCTGCACGGACACACACACACACACACACACACACACACACACACAGGGATGGATGGATGGATGGATGGATGGATACACACACACACACACACACACAGGGATGGATGGATGGATGGATGGATACACACACACACACACACACAGGGATGGATGGATGGATGGATGGATGGATACACACACACACACACACACACACACAGGGATGGATGGATGGATGGATACACACACAGGGATGGATGGATGGATGGACACACACACAGGGATGGATGGACGGACACACACACAGGGATGGACGGACACACAGGGATGGACAGCCATGTCTCACCCTCGGCTTATACACGAGTCAATAAGTTTTCCAGTTTTTTGGGGGTAAATTGGGGGCCTCGGCTTATACTCGGGTCGGCCTATACTCGAGTATATACGGTATTTATTTATTTTTTAAAACAAGACTTTACAATCACTTTAAAACTCCTTTAGACCTGAACGTTGAGGCGTCCTAGAGCAGACAGACCTTTGTATAACCCAAATCTAATATCTGTCCTACGTGTTTTTTAGCTTATGCTAAAAGGGCTTTGTCAGACCGGTGATGTGTATAGCAGCAGTGCTAAAGCAGTGGGTGGCAGGCGTTCAGCAGGCGCTACTGTTATCTCCTGACACCTGTTTTTTTATAGGGGTTTTATTACTTTTTGTTTTCAATTGCTGAATGGCAATTTTACATTGCTGGACCGTGGCACAACTGAAAACCAAACATTTGGATTGCAGTTGTGGTGCGGCCTCATTGATCTCAATTGTGCCACCTGTCAAACTCTGCAGTCTGAATTAAAATTGCTGAAAAGCATTGCGGGCATGGCATGTGTACAGCTCTGTCAGGCTGTAATGTTAGAATTCTGGTGGGTGGCTGCGGGGCTGTAAAACTGCAGCTTGTACCCCTGTTTTTACCACCCCTGGCTACCAGTGTGAAAGAGTTCTTAATTTGATTGTGCTGCTGTACAATATATACTATATATATATATATATATATATATATATATATATACACTTAAAATAAATATACATATAAATACACACGTATGTTTTTTGCTATTGTGAGCTAAGGTCCTTGGCAATACTGTTATTCATCCTTAGCACAGCATTTAATAATACATAAAGAATGCAAACCATTGAGTGAAATGAATAGGAAAAGCATGTAGCTTTAGTAAGGACACAGTTAATTCTGTAGCACAGGCACCAGCCGTATGAACAAACACCTGCTGAACAACCAGTGCATTGTGGGAAACAGACGTCCTTCCAGATGGCAAAGAAGGGTGAAATGCCAGACCTTGTTAAAGCCAATGATGCTGTGCAGATGCCTTTGTAAAAGTGGATTATCATGACCCTTTGCTCACTACAACAGGCACGGATTTTATAATTGTTGAATTTATGATGATCGCCAAAGCTGTGTTAACATGTACATTATGGATATGCAGAGGGTTTTTTTTTCCTTACAAAATATTAGTAAGTATTTATTTTGTAATGATTAATTACTTTTAAAAAAGTGGTTTGGTTTATCCATTTATGTTTCAATATTTTTATTTGTTTTTAAAAAAAAAGAGAACATCACGTTCCAACAAATTGTGAGTAAGAATACATGGATCAGAGGCATAACAATAAAAAAGGAATAAATGTATAGACAGTATGATCCGGTTTCTTTCATGGGCATTGAGTTCATATTCCAACTAGAAAACATAGTCATAGAAACAGAATGATTTGGAGGAACAATTTTAGCAAGTTAAACATAATACTACCTGGTGTATATATATATATATATATATATATATATATATATATATATATATATATATATATATAAATATATATATATATATATATATATATATATATATATATATATATATATATATATATATATATATGGTATTTAAACACTTTATCATTTAAAGAGTTTATGCAATATAGACTAAACAAAACAAGAATGTACAAACCCTCTGCTATAAATATCTAGAGTCTACAATAGATTAATACCCATAAAAACACAACCAAAAACTGTTTTGAAGAACCCAATAGACAAAATGTATCAATATACTCTTATCAATATACTATTTCAAGATTAAAACTTCATTAGAGGAACCATTTTCCTATAACATACACTTTAATGCAAAACTTCTAAAACCCCAGCGAGCACCCCAAAAAAAACACTATTCACAAGACCTCATTATATAATAGATCTATAAGGTGTATAAGGTGTAACAATATTGTTTCAAAATGGCAAAAATAACCAATGTGGAACTTGCCACAAAATGCCAGTATCTCAGTAAATGTTACCTACACCATGTAGGAGGACATGTATCAACTGCTGATTAGAGACCAATGATAACGATTGTTTGTTCAGAAGAATTGAGTGAGTATAAGTTAGGGTATAAAAACCCCACCATGGGACTACTAATTGGTCATATACTATAGAGCAGGTAAAATAAGTATTGAACACGTCACCATTTTTCTAGGTAAATATATTTCTAAAGGTGCTATTGACATGAAATTGTCACCACATGTCGATAACAACCTATGCAATCCATACATATAAAGAAACCAAAACAAATATGTTCAGAAATGAAGTTATGTGTAATAAAATGGAAAGATACAGGGAAAAAGTAGTGAACATGCTAACTGAAATGTATTTAATACTTCTATGAACTCTGATCTTTAGTTCTTTCCATAGATTTTGGGCCCTTCTAGCAGCTTTATTTTCTATCTTTGAAACCAATTGAGAGTTTCCTTGGCTTTGTGTTTGGGAACATTGTCTTGCAGAAATGTCTACTCTCGTTTCATCTTCATTATCCTAGTAGATGGCAGAAGATTTTTATCCAGAATGTCTTGGTACATTTTTTTCAATTTATCTTTCCTTCAATGATATGAAGTTTCCCAGTACCGTATACTGAAAAACAGCCCCACACCATGATGTTCCCACCTCCAAACTTCACTGTTGGTATGGGGGTGTTTTTGGGTAGATGTGCAGTGCCATTTCACCTCCTAACATGGTGTGTATTATGGCAACCAAAGCGTTCAATTTTGGTCTTATCTACTGTATTCTCCCAGTATTTCACAGGATGGTCTAAATGTTGTACAGCAAACTTTAACCAAGCTTCAACGTGCTTTTTTTTCAGTAATGGGGTCTTGCGTGGTGAGCGCATGCATACAGGTTATGGTGGTTGAGTGCATTACTTATTGTTTTCTTTGAAACAATTGTACCTGCTTATTCCAGGTCTTTCTGAAGCTCTCCACAAGTGTCCTTGTCTCTTGGACAACTCTTCTGATAATTCTTTTCACTCCTCTGTCAGAAATATTGCAAGGAGCTCCTGGTTGTGGCCGGTTTATGGTGAAATGATGTTCTTCCCACTTCCGAATTATGGCCGCAACAGTGCTCACGGGAACATTCAGAAGTATAAAAATGCTTCTGTAACCAATGCCATCAGTATATTTTGCAACAATAAAGTTGCAAAGGTCACAAGAGAGCGCTTTTACCCATCATGAGATTCTTGTGTGACACTTTGGTAATGAGACACCTTTTTATAGGCCATCAGTTGAGACTGAACCAGCTGATAATAATTTGCACTGACAAGGGGCAGGATTGCTTCCTAATTACTGATAGATTTAAGCTGGTGTCTTGGTTTTCCATGGCTTTTTTGCACCTCCCTTTTCTTCATGTGTTCACTACTTTTTCCCTGTGTCATTCCATTTTTTTACACATAACTTAATTTCTGAGCTTATTTGTTTTGGTTTCTTTGTATGTATGGATTGGATGGGTTGTTACCGACATGTGTTGAAAATTGTCAACGTCAAAAGAAGCTTTAGAAATATATTTACCTAGAAAAATGATGACATGTTCAATACTTATTTTACTCGCTGTATGTCAAAACTTGCAGTAAGTTTCATTAAACGTAAGATATAATGAACCCTTGATCAACCAAGAGTTGTGTGAATTCATACAAAATACATGTGCCACCTATGTCACATTCTTATTATAATTGTGAATACCAGTCCCTGGATAGCCAACTATGTGCATTAATATGTTTCCTAAATCCTATTCTGCAATGGTCCATACTATACTGAATTAAGTATAGCCTTCCAGGAGTACTCTCAGTACTTGGCCTGTCGGTCCCATGAGCAAAAAGGTAACTCCATCCCAAATCACCACCACCAGTGGCTTAGCCCACCATCTGACATTTCTATGCTTTGAATATTCAAATGACAGTATTTCCTCACAGTACACAGTGTTAAAATTGTCACTCTCCTTAACTGGATTGCCTAATTATTTGGTAATAAGAGAATCAACCATGGATAATTGATATTTAAATGAAAAAAGTGTGTATCTGTCACAGGGTGGTGTCTGTGGATACACTGATAAACAAAATGCCACGTCCTGGTTATCACTTTATAAATGTAAACATTGACAAGGAAAAAGGGGAATTGGGGAGAAAAATAAAAAAAAATTAAAAGAACCTTCACATAAAAGACCTCGAAAAAATGTGGGCTCAGTTGGACTTTTTAGGCATAAAAGGAGTTGTAAACACAACCAATATATTCAAAAAGAATTATTTCTATTTATTAAAACAGAAGTAAAAACAGAAAATAAATAAAAAAATCTATTTTCTTTTTACAAAAAAGAGAGATGTTTTCTCCTTATAACTACACATTTAAGACCTAGTTGACATCCTATCAAAGGTAGTAAAGTCCATTTCAAATTTCCAAAAGGGAAAAAAACAAAGTACATATCTATATAAATATAGAATCAAGGATATCAACCATACAGTCAACAATTACATGTATTTTTGGTGCTCTACATGTTTCGCGTCTGTAATGACGCTTCTTCAGGAGCTGATAACAGTGTTATTCCTTCACAACGTGTGTCCCAGATGAAGAGACCACCATTTCCGAAGGAGAGTAGGGAAGTTGGTATGATTATTTACACACCCATTTCTCCACAAAGGAAAAAAAGGGGGGGAGAAAAAGGAAGGGGAACAGGAAAAAGAGAGTAATTGTTGAACAAATAAATATAAATATGGATTTTGAACTTGGTGGGATCACTTTAAAGGTGTATTGAGCCCATGAGGCTTCCGACACTTAATTTTTAATAGGTGTTCTTGAAACATAAGTAACCAGAAGTAAGATCGGTGATGGGTACTTTTAGTATCCCCTGAGCTCAAGGTGCAATAAAACGGACCAAGCTCCCACTGGGTAAAGGGGGAAGGCAGAGGGGGAATCAAATAGACATTCCAATGGCGGCCATCTGTTTACAAAAATCAATACGATAGGGGTGAATGGACCGAATAGTCTGTCTATTTGATTCCCCCTCTGCCTTCCCCCTTTACCCAGTGGGAACTTGGTCCGTTTTATTGCACCTTGAGCTCAGGGGATACTAAAAGTACCCATCACCGATCTTACTTCTGGTTACTTATGTTTCAAGAACACCTATTAAAAATTGAGTGTCGGAAGCCTCATGGGCTCAATACACCTTTAAAGTGATCCCACCAAGTTCAAAATCCATATTTATATTTATTTGTTCAACAATTACTCTCTTTTTCCCGTTCCCCTTCCTTTTTCTCCCCCCCTTTTTTCCTTTGTGGAGAAATGGGTGTGTAAATAATCGTACCAACTTCCCTACTCTCCTTCGGAAATGGTGGTCTCTTCATCTGGGACACACGTTGTGAAGGAATAACACTGTTATCAGCTCCTGAAGAAGCGTCATTACAGACGCGAAACATGTAGAGCACCAAAAATACATGTAATTGTTGACTGTATTTTTGATATCCTTGATTCTATATTTATATAGATATGTACTTTGTTTTTTTCCCTTTTGGAAATTTGAAATGGACTTTACTACCTTTGATAGGATGTCAACTAGGTCTTAAATGTGTAGTTATAAGGAGAAAACATCTCTCTTTTTTGTAAAAAGAAAATTGAATTTTTTATTTATTTTCTGTTTTTACTTCTGTTTTAATAAATAGAAATAATTCTTTTTGAATATATTGGTTGTGTTTACAACTCCTTTTATGCCTAAAAAGTCCAACTGAACCCACATTTTTTCGAGGTCTTTTATGTGAAGGTTCTTTTAATTTTTTTATTTTTCTCCCCAATTCCCCTTTTTCCTTGTCAATGTTTACATTTATAACCATGGATAATTGATCAAAGGAGGGTGAAACCATGATTAGGTTTGTATTGGCCCTGACACTTGAGAAGACCTAAGAGATATAAGGTTGTATATATCATATTGCTATCAACTGTGTTGAACTGAAATTACACAATGGGGTTTATTTACTAAAGCTGGAAAGGGCAAAATCAGGCTCACTTCTGCATAGAAACCAATGAGCTTCCAGGTTTTATTAGCAAAGCTTAATTGAACAAGCTGGGGTTAGAAGCTCATTGGTTTCTATGCAGAAGTGAGCCTGATTTTGCACGTTCCATCTTTAGTAAATAAGCCCCATTGTGTACTTAAAAGTGGGGAATGCCTGTATTATAAGTCAGGAAAATTCACTAGATAAAGAGAGTGACACATTATAAAAATAAGAAAGATAAACCATGGGCATTACAGATCAATTACTAAGGCCGCGTACACACGCGGGGACTGTTCGCCCAACTTTGTCCGTCAAACAGTTTCAGCAAACAGTCCGCTCAAAATTAGCATGGACGGACATGGCCACACACGACGAACGAACAGTTTGCTGAAACCGTGCGCGATGACGTGAACGGCACGTACGACGGGACGAAAAATACGACGTCCTATACACTGCATTATAACTTTCGGCGTGTAAATCCTTTCTGAGCATGCGCGGAACTTAGTTTGACGAATAAGCCTACACACGAGGGGACTGTTCGCTGAAACAAAGTTTCAGCGGACAGTTTTTCGGAATTTCCGAAAAACCTTGTTCAGCGGACTGTTCGCTGAAACTGTCCGCTGAAAGCCCACACACGGGCGGACTGTCCGCCGAAACACTGTTCAGCGGACAAAGTTGGCCGAACAGTCCCCGCGTGTGTACGCGGCCTGAGAAGGGATACGTCAGGTATAGAATTCACTTGGAACACAGATTCCAGAAAACTTTCAATACTATGTGTTGCAAAGCATGACTAAGGGAGGTGCCTATTTCGTGAGGCTCCCCAAAACCACACATATCCCCCTTATCCTAAATAACTTATGATTGACCAGACGACACATTCTCTTTTTGGAGTCGAATGGCCATAGCAGCCAATTTTTTATTACCAACATATGAAAAAATACAAAAATCTTAGAAAAACATAACTTAATGCATATAAATACATTTTACAACAAACATTATAAACCAAATATATATATCTCTGTATTACACATTCCTGATCTAGAGGTCTTTGAAGGTAAATTATCATTTCCAACCAACTAGTTGTATCGGTACACCCATGAACAGGCCCCCCGCCGCGTATTACGAAAGCTTGGGGACAAAAACCAGCAACTTCCTTCCAGATACAACCTTCTGCACCATCTTTACCATTTAAGGGAATGGACACCCATAGCTCCATATGAGCCCAACTCCCCTAGAGCTCCATTATTTTAGCACCGCCTTCAAAGACCCCATAGACCTACTGCTGCTACGACGATAAACAATACAACCATCCTGGCATACTCACCACCGTCAGTAAACCACCCAACGAAAATAACGCCCCGATACCACATCTACCCAAACCCATAAACCGTAAAATAGGGAGGGAGGGTGGGAAAAGCTCCTGCTACCTGTTAATATGGCGCAGACTGATTCCTTTGTGCGCAAGCTCCGCCCACCTCCGCTATGCTCACCGCCCACTTCCCATCTCCTATCCAGCCTCCGCCTCATGTCCACCCCCCCTCGTCATGCCAGCCCTCCCCCTAGTGCCTGTGTCCGGGCCGTTTCTTGACTAAGGGAGGTGCCTATTTCGTGAGGCTCCCCAAAACCACACATATCCCCCTTATCCTAAATAACTTATGATTGACCAGACGACACATTCTCTTTTTGGAGTCGAATGGCCATAGCAGCCATTTTTTTATTACCAACATATGAAAAAATACAAAAATCTTAGAAAAACATAACTTAATGCATATAAATACATTTTACAACAAACATTATAAACCAAATATATATATCTCTGTATTACACATTCCTGATCTAGAGGTCTTTGAAGGTAAATTATCATTTCCAACCAACTAGTTGTATCGGTACACCCATGAACAGGCCCCCCGCCGCGTATTACGAAAGCTCGGGGACAAAAACCAGCAACTTCCTTCCAGATACAACCTTCTGCACCATCTTTACCATTTAAGGGAATGGACACTCATAGCTCCATATGAGCCCAACTCCCCTAGAGCTCCATTATTTTAGCATCGCCTTCAAAGACCCCATAGACCTACTGCTACAGCACACGCGCGTGAAAAACCTTACGTGCGTGTCGCCCTCCACATCCTAAAAGCCTGCTGAATGCCATCCTGTAAACCCAGCTGCCAAAGATCAATCCCGATGGCATTCAGGTGTACACCATCCGAACGCAAAAAACGCCACGTCTCCTCCTCCAAATCCCTGTGACGAACCGCCAAACCCCGGTTCTGCACAAAAAACTTGGTCACTGCCTTGTTCACCTTAACCCTAGCTCTGTTCAGGCCCGCAACAGAGTGAGCCAAGCGCCAAGCCATCCTGGCCACAATGTCGGAACAAATAAAAATTGTGTCTGGAAAAAAGGATTGCAGCCGTAAAAGGTCAAATTTGATGTCCCGCACCAACTCCCGCGCACACCGCAAGCCCAGGTCATTACCCCCGACATGTAACAGGACCACATCAGGGGGACGGTCCAATAGGGCGTACCGGTGCATTTCAGGCACCACCCTGGACCACAACATACCCGGGACTCCCAGCCATCGAACCGTGCCCTCCTCCCTGGACAAACCCAACAACCTGCCATCTCTTCTGACGTCCGTCCTCCTGGCACCCCAATACACATAAGAGTGTCCCAGGATCCACACCAGGCAGGGTTCTGAATCTGAAAGAAAAGAAAAAAACAGAGAAATAGGAGGGGGAGTGGGGGGGGCAGCACTCCCCTGCCATAACAAGAATATGGAATGTAGAATAAAAGAAAAAGAAAAAAAGAGTCACAACCGTAAACCCCCTACCCTTGGGCCCAACTGCACGCAAGGACTTACAACAAAAGGGGGCGGACTTACAATTTAAACTGTGCTGATTCCCAGTGACCGATTCTCTGTACCCCTCTATCGTCCAATTCCCACCGAACCGCCTCTGTGGCCGCCCCGATACGGAATGAATGAGAAGAGTAGTTTATGGCCGATAATCCCGCAGCCACCAAACATTTTTTGAACACCGCCTGAAACTGAAATCGGGACACGGCAGTTCCATCCTCATGTTGAAAGAAAACCCCCCCTCCCTGAGGCCTGATATGACAAAATTCCCCCACAGCCGCCACCGGACACATGGGAGAACCCGGAATCGACCACAGCTCTACCCAGGCCCCCTTGCCCAATTGATCGGTCTTGGACCTCCTCAGAAACACCCCAACGTATTGTCACGCACCAGCACATCCCTCACATCCAGACCACCGTCCCCTTTTTTGCTCCTACTCACCAGCTCGCCCACCCGAAAGGCCCCAAAGAAGGCCAGTACAAAGATGGCTCGAAACAAAACCCTCTCAAATTGTGAAAAACAAACGTTCCCCAACTGTGCCACCACGTCCCCCAAAACCTGAAAAGAAACCGGTCGTCTTTTGTCAGCTGCCGAGCGACCTAAGCGATATCCACGCATAGCGCGCCGGACCATAAACACTTTAGTAGCGTCCTGCTGACCCGCCAACTGGAACATGAAGGCCAGTGCGGCCAATTTTCTGGACATATGGGATATCGACACCCCACTTTCAAAATTCCTACCAACAAAATAAAGCAGCAAGTGAACCCTGTCCTCATCTAGAGCACAGTCCCCCACTTCCCGCATCAAGGCACCCCATTCCAGCCAAACCTTGCTGTACGCTCTCCAAGTAGCATCAGAAACCAATCTGCGAATCAACATCTGGGCTGTGGCAACATGATGTCCCATAACCGATCTGGGCAAGGAATCCCGTTCACCTCCGCCTCCGGAGCCAGTTGACGAAACCTGTCCCACTGGAAACGAGACAACGCATCAGCCACTGAATTATCGATCCCTGGCACATGCACAGCAGTCACAAAACAATTAATGCATAAACACTGTAGGACCAGGTGCCGCAACAAGCGCACCACCGGAGGGTAAGAGGCCGTGTTAATATTGATGGCCTGCACCACCCCCAGATTGTCACAATGAAAACGCACGTGGCGCTTCCGGAACTCCTCGCCCCACAGTTCAACCGCTAGCACGATGCGATACAATTCCAACACCGCTAAGTTGCGAGTTAAACCGTCCGCTTTCCAAGCCTCCGGCCACGCCCCAGCACTCCACCGGCCCTGATAAAAAGCCCCAAAGCCACAGGAACCGGCCGGGTTGGTGAACAATTCCATATCAAAATTCGACACTACCTTCCCCAACCAGAGAGAGCGGCCATTATAAGTCGCAAGGAAGGAGTCCCACGCCCTCAAATCCGCTTTCTGCTCCCGCCCTAGCCTGACAAAATGATGCGGCGCCTTAACACCGGCCGCGGCCGCCGCCAGACGCCCGCAAAAAACTCGCCCTATTGGCATGATGCGGCAAGCAAAATTCAACTTGCCGAGAAGTGATTGCAAGGCCCGAAGCTGTATCTTCTTCACCCTTACTGCCCCGGCAACCTCTAACTTCAAACCCTCCAGTTTGTCCAAAGGCAAACGGCACTCCATCCGCACGGTATCAATCACTATCCCCAAAAAACGCATCTCAGTGGCTGGACCTTCAGTCTTGTCAGGTGCCAACGGGACCCCAAAGACTTCGAGAAGCTGCTGAACTGTCGCCAACAGGGAAGCACACACTAGGCTATCCGCAGGCCCTATACACAAAAAATCATCCAAATAATGGATGACGGATGGCAAGCCTGCAACATCCCGGACTGCCCACTCTAAAAATGAGCTGAACTGCTCGAACAAGGAACAAGAAATAGCGCACCCCATGGGAAAACATTGGTCAACAAACAATGCCCCTTTGCCAAAACGTTGAACCCATGCGACCGCCGTATCAAAAGATGTATACGACACCGTGCAAAGACCCGGATCAATGGAGTCATTGACTGACCCCCCGCGTGGGTGAGACAAATGGTGAATGAGCCGAAACTTGTTCGGCTCCTTCTTAGGAACCACACCCAATGGTGATATAACCAGATCGGGAAGTGGTGGCCGCTCAAAGGGGCCAGTCATACGCCCCAACGCAACTTCCTTAAGTAACTTCTCAGTCACCACCCCAGCATGTTCCCTCGCCGACCTCAAATTGTCTGCCAACGGCGGCACCACACGGAGTTCACTGTTCAACCGAAAACCCTCGGTAAACCCCAACTCCAGCAACTGCGTGGCATCCTGATTAGGATAGCGCCTTAGGAAGGGAACCATCCTTCCTACCCTCACCGTCTTCCCTTTTTCCAGGATCACCCCCTTTTCCGCGTCCCTGCTTGAAGCACGTAGACTGCGGGTGCGAACCCCCGCAAGAGGAACATTCATGTCGGAATCGACATTTTGCCCCGAATTTGCAAGAACCAGCGTTAAATTGCCAGCAGAAACCCATGCGATTTCCGGCCGGGTGTTCGGCAGCTGCCTGACCACCGGCCCCTCCCTGAAAGGGAGGCACCGCACTCCGCGGAGACGACATGAGCTTCATCCACAGACTAATGTCCTTATGATCCCATCGTAAGGACGGACGGACTGCCTTCCTCTGCCTGAATTGCTCATCATAGCGCAACCAAGCGGTACCCCCATAAACCCTCTGCGCCTCCCCGATGGAATCGAGGTACCAAAAAAGGGGGGAGCAATTTTCTGGCACCTTCTCACCAATATCGCCAGTATCGCAAACGCCTGTAACCAGTTTGCAAACGTACGCGGTATCAGACGGTACCGCCGCTTCTCCTCTTCCTCTTTCTTGCTCTCGTCGGGCTTAACTTTATCCAAGTTAAACTTTTCCAAAGGCAAAAAGGAGAAAATTTTGACATACTCCCCTTTCCAAATGCGGTCTTTCACCTCAGTCTTCAAGTGAGCGCCCAAAGGCCCCTCAAAACAGACGTAGACTTCGCATTTAGCGGCGTCTGCCAGACACACACCGTCCGCCCCTACAGTCGCTTTCATGCTCGCTGCGGCCTCCCCGACAGGCGCCGGCGTCACCGCCGGCGAGGATGCAGATGCAGCCCCCGGAGCGGCCGCCCCTGCCACAGTAGTGCCCCCTGCAGCCCCAGCGGTCCTAACCGCAACGGCCCGGCTCAACCCAGAGCCTTGCGCCGCGGAGGTATGAGCAGCTGCCCACGCCGCCACCGGAGCAGCGTCTGCCGCCAGCCGCTTACCGGCCTCGCAACGCGCTAACACCTCCCGCAGACCCGCCAGCAATGTCTGCACCATCCCCCCATCAGGGGGCCCCGCCACCCCAGGGGATAAGGCGACCAAACCGGGACCTGCCCCGCCAGGGCCCACCCCCTGCTCCACAGGTGCACCCGCACCCCGAAAACCCACCCACAGAAACCCCCTTTTCTAGGACTGGATAGGGAAAATAGAGAACAGAAGAGACCTTACCTGGCTGTCGCTGCCCCAACGGACATCCAGCCATACGTCCTGCTCCGCACGACATCTCCGGCATCTCGTCCTCGTCCCGCTTGACCAATTCACCCTCCGACAAGCTGTCCTGGGAACTCCCAGCCTCTCTCGGATCCGCTTCCATAGGCCGCTGGTCTGGATTCCCCACGGCCGCAGGGCGCTCAGTAGTGACGACCTCACTGCGCGCCATACCGTACCGCGCCACTCGCTCAGGATCGTTGCCACGCTGAGCCCTAGGCCGGGCAGGGGAAGCCCGCCTGGCCGCTGACCTGGACTGGACCTCCGCTAAGTCCCCCCGATGGCGCAGCGTTGTCCCTTCCGGCCGCCTCCTCCCTCTCTCAGCTGGAATACAGGCCCTGGCCATTCCATGTGCGTGGCCATCACCCGCCGAGGCACCTCTCCCCCGCCGAGCCGCCCTCGGTCCAGGTAGGGAACCCGCCGAGGCAGCCGCCTCCCTTCTGTCATCAGCTGCAGGGTATGGGGGTTCAAGCCCACCGTCCTCCGTGCCCCCCCCCCCGTGTCCGACGCCTCTGGGGAGGCCCACCAGCTGCCATGCAAGCCCCAGCATGTCTGCGCTTGGCCAGCGGGGTCGGCAGGGCCAGTTCAGGGCTCCCAACCCCATCCCTCACGCTGGCTGCCCCTGGGCTATACCTCTCAGGAGGCCTTGACCTCCTAGCACGTGTCCTAGGCGGGGGAGGGGGGCCAGTGGGCGCACTGGACGAGGCCTGGCCGGGTGCCTGTAACAGGCCGGCGACCGAAGTCTGCAGCCAACCAGCACCTCGCGCCGCAGCCTCCTCCCGGAGCCTAGCAAAAATAGCCTCCACATCCCCAATGATACCTGCCGCTGCCGCCACCGCGCTACAGGGGGGGGGCGAAAACACTGCTGCCGTCGGAGCTCCGCGTAAAAGCTCCTGCTACCTGTTAATATGGCGCCGACTGATTCCCTTGCGCCACCTCCGCTGTGCACCGCCCATCTCCTATCCAGCCTCCGCCTCATGTCCACCCCCCTCGTCATGCCGGCCCTCCCCCTAGTGCCTGTGTCCGGACCGTTTCTTTGTTCAGCAAGTTTTCTGATTCACAAACATCTGCCATGAAAAATCCCTGGTTCAACTTTATAGCTCCTAGCCCTTGTACACACGGTCGGAGAATCCGTCGGAATGTGTCCTGTCGGACCGTGTTGTCGGATAATCCGACTGTGTGTGGTATGCATCGGACTGATTCCATCGGAATATCCGTCGGACCCAATTTTCCAACTTGTTGGAAATATTTCCCCTACCAACTGGGCCGGACATACTCCGATCATGTGTAGAGAATTTTGATCGGACCAAGTGCCACGCATGCTCAGATCAAATTCCTACATCAAAGCTATTGGCTACTAGCCTGAATGTAGTCCCATCGTAACGAAATTACGTCATCACGTTCTGAAAGATCGGATTTTTCGACAACTTTGTCCGACCGTGTGTATGCAACAGTTTCGGACAAGATCCGACGGACAAAATCCGACGGATTTGGTTGTCGAAATCTCCAACCGTGTGTACAGGGGCCTACAGTCACCTCTTTGCTGATTCATTGGAAAATTTCAAGTAACAGAAGGTGACCAAGAAAAGTGCAATGCTGAACCAGCAAATAGAAAAGTGATCTCTCTGACTCTGATATCCGGTATTTAACAGCATGTACAGCTCCACAACAACCTCCTCTCCTGCTCCGTGCTGAATGGTTGGCTCACTGGGACTTGCAGAATAAGATGGACTTCATCATGCATAAGCTGCCTGTTCGCTCACACCAATCTCCGTTCTACACACTCGCACAGACCTGCCGGCGCTTGTATGACGTCACTCGAGATTAAGGGAGGGAGAGCGCAGTGATGTGACTGACACCTCTCATATGTTTCATTCACAATGCCGTGGACAACATGTTCTGGAGGCATGGCCTCCTTCTACAGGTCCAGTGCACCCAGTGGATGTGTGGGAGAGCTGCAACACCCTGAGTTGATTGCATGCATCTGATATTGATTACTGTTGGAATGTGAACAGTGGAGACAGCGCTAGACTTGGTTTGTTGTATACATTTTCTGTAGAAGGAATAGTGCCTCATATCAGTGGGATGAATAATGTCCCAAGCGCCTGTTAAAGGCAAACAAAGGGCCACATTCGGAGACCGGAGTTTGGAGACCACTGGCATAGACATAATTAAACTTTCTTTGGTAGTTAACAGAGTTTATATATGTGTGTTTCAACAGTATATTTAGTTGTATTTGCCTGAAATTTTACTTTAAAAGAAATGAGTCTTGATAAACATTAGAGGGTTCCCTTTTTTTCTTAAGGGCTCATTCAAATGGCCCCTAAGTCCCTTGCAGTGTGCAGAGCCATTTGTTTACTTATTTACTAATGCTGAGCTGCATGCAGGGAGCTCAAAAGGAGTGAATGAACAACATCACCCTGAGATTGAAAGGTTAAAAGGATGGGTGCACAGACCTGGATGTAGAACCTGCGCTTCAGGGTCTGTGCACCTGCTCCTGTTTACCTGTCAAAGTTGGCTGTGCCTGGAATCCATACAGAGGATGTTTGGCCAGTCACTTGATATGAGCTCCGGGCTCCGTGCACGCAGTTCATTGCTATTAAAAAAAAAGGTAAACAGCTGTGCAAGATGCACGTGGTGGAGCACCCATGGTTACTGGTTCCCTGCAGGTCATGCTCACCCTGTGACTTTATTACTTTTTGAGTTACTGGCCTGAATAAAAACATGATCTAGGATTAATTCACTATGGTTGTGCATGGCTCCACCCACACAGCCGCATCATCCATTCACAAAGCTGTGTGAATGGAAAGACCACAAGTCCCATCTGCCACTGCTGCAAAAGAACTCATAGTTCTCAAAGGAGCACTGATTCAGTGATGTCTTCACGCATATAGTCCATTGATACTTTCTCCAGCCTGGTAACTGAAGGTTTGTGTATTGGTGTGTGTGTACGAATCTGCATTTGGAGAAATAGTCTGCAGATGCCTGAGCATGACAGACTTGATCCATTGACAGTGTTTGTATTGCTCTGCAGGCTCAAATACAAAAAATGATTACATGTACATTTTTTTAAATTGGTGTGGATGCATTTATTCTTTTTTTGCAAAAGGTAGAACATGCCTTTACACACCTGAACTTTTTTATGTAAGATATCAATTTAATTTATCTTCCCAAAATCCTACTCCTTCTCCTTCAAAAACAAAATGATTTTAATGATCATTTTTAGTCTATTGGTCTTTAAATGAACACTAGAAATGATAGAGCCTGCATTGTCAAACATGGTCAAATGCTGCAGGAATGGTTAGATTATGCATAGCCAACATGGGCCTTGACCTACGGTGGACAAGGACAGCACACAGCATTTTGCTGACAGCAGCACACTCTTGGAGGCATATACTTTGAAAACTTGTGTACGCACAAAAAGTGTTGGTAGAGGCCTTGCGTGCTGATGTCATGCTACTGCTTCAGATTTTCAGAATAGTAACCATCTAGAATAAGTTTGGCCGAGTTTGTTTTCATTGCTTTTAGTTTATGCTGCAAATGTTTTTATGTGAACCCCTAATAATAACTTTTGATGTGATTCATTAATACTAATAAATACTACACTATATAAAGTATTTCTTGGATCTGTGTGGTGGGCTTCTCTATGTAGTCTCTGGCTTGATCTGGGTGTCCTATATTGAGTATTGATGAGTCCCTGTGGAAGACTTTGGTGGAGAGTGTTTTGATATATGCAGTTTTATGTCATTCATCTGGTGAGTGCATAAGAGGTGGAGGTTAAGTGGCATGCCTTTTTTACTTCTACACAGTGGATGGCTATTTCTATTATCGGAAGATAAGAAAAAAGAGGCAAGCGAGGCAAATCTAAAAAATCCTGCAATCTAGTGGTGATCTCCCTGCTAGTAACATTGAAAATAAATCAATTCAACCATATAAACACTGTGCTATTACCTACAATATTCATCTATCATATAACAATCTATATGTTCAAAATTCAAACAATTAAAGAATATAAAAGTGTAAACAAAAAAAAACTGTGTCTACTAGTTTGGTCATTCAACGTCCTCGTGGAACGGTAGCCCGGTAACCACTCTGAGGACGTTGAATGACGAAACTAGTAGGGCAGGGCTAGGACGCTGACACCATTGTGCTTTGCCAGGATCGTTGTTGCAGCTGGAGCTGTGAAGCATATACAATAACCACACATTTGTATCCTAGTGTCAGGATGACACTTGAATAATGCGATTGTGTTTATCACCTTTTTAATAAACAAGCATTTTTAAACAGTATCACACTCACTATAAAGATCTTTCTTCCTTCCTCCTAAAAACTCTATGTACCACTGTCTAATTCGGGAAAGGAGTTGACAAGAGGGCACATTAGGAACAACAGAGTAGAGAGTGGATCTGCCTGACCTATAACAAAGAGCGCATCTGCTGGTTTATAATTAGACTAGCCATAATTTCTGGTGAGTGACTTTTGGACAAATGCCGAAGGAGCACACCGGGTTTATGATTATATGAATAAGACATTTTGGATCACTTTTTTTTCATTTTTTCTGGAATTGAAGATTTGGATTTTAATTATTATGAACACATATGCATTTCTAATGTATGCACTTTGTTTACACCTTTATATTTTTTTGCATTTGCACTTAAATTGTTTGAATATAGAACATATTGTTATATGATAGCTGAATATGACAGGTAATGGCACAGTGTTTATATGGCTGAATTTATTTATTTTCACATCTATTATTAGCAGGGAGTCCATCGCCACTAGATTGCAGGATATTTCAGATTTGAGTGCCAGCAATTTTGAGTTAAAATCCTCAATCATCCACTAATCACTGTGGAGTTAGTTTTTTTCCTTGTTTTTTTGTCATCTTTTTATTATCAGAAGATAACAGATTTGCACTAATGGGTAGACCTTTGTTTTATATGGACTTTCCCTACGTTACATAATTGTTTGTTCATGGAATCAGGCTTGATTCACACTAACGAGTTTTTTGATGCATTTTGCAGAAATGCAGGTAAATTTTTTAAGATGGGTTCCTATGGAACATGTTCACATCAAGGCATTTTTGTGCCTCTGCGTTTTTGGAAAGGGTCGGGGACTTTTTTTCATGCAATTTTGCATGTAATAGAAATCAATGGACCCATATCAAAAATGCAAATACCCCGTTTTTACCCCGTTTTTACCGCGATTTGCATTTTTTTTCTTTTTTTTTCACTGCATATAGCTGGTTGCTAAGCAACCACAGTATAAAAAAACGCAAAACGCGGCAAAATCGCGGCAAAATTGCATCTCCAAAAACACGACAAGCACCGCAAAAAGCACTGCAAAAACACTCAAAAGCAACATGCATAGATGTGAATTGAGCCTTACAGAGCTTTTCAGAAAAGTAGGGTGGCAGTTTAATCTACTTTTCTTGTCATATAGGTGTGAAAACATAGAATGGGCAAATTGTCTGTTTCAGTCTTTCCAGCCCCTATCCTTGGTGTGGTTTGCGGACTATGATGTCTCATCCTGTTAATGTGATACTAATACCAGCCATACACAGCTATATTTCTCTCCTTCAGCCTGTGGGCTTAACAAGGGAATATCATTTTATTCCCCCATCCACACTAAACAGCATAGATGGAGAAATATCCACTGATGCCTATTGTAATTCAGGCAGCTGCAGCACCCACGATTTGCTGAATACCTGTACAATCACTGCATCTGATATGTTGCAGTCACTGTTTTGGCCAACAATTTTTTACTTTTGTCGAGCCAGGTGAGCTTGCCCGGGTCGCCCACAGCTTTAATTTTGAAGGAGAAATTTGAACCAGCTTTGGCTAGTCCACTAAAGCAGACAGGGATGCCAACAAGACCATAGGCTAGGGTAGTTTCTTCAAGCACCTGCATGCATTGGGCCACCATATGTTCTCTCTGTTCCTGGCACCTGGGAGAGGATGAGGCTGAGTGCCCTGTTTTTACACTGGTGTATATGAGGTTTCAAAATCATTGAAATGTAGGCCAGTATATCTTATACAAGGTACACACTCGATTGCATGTTTGTTTGTGAAAGGCTTTCTTCTAGTGTTGTGTCATGTTTTCATATCTGTCTTTTTTTGCAGTTTATTTTCTTCATTGTTTTTTTTGATGTACAGCACTCAGTGACATGCTGGTGTTTTATAAAGATAGGATGATAATGATATTTTACAGTATACATACTTTTTACTTTGAAAACTGCAGTACTGCACAAAAAGATACTGGAATCAAATGGTGCAACTGCCCCAAAACTGTCATTTATAGTAGGATTCCCCGAGAGGAGGGTTCATTAAACAAGTATTCCTGGAAACATCCAAGCACTGACAACAGTTTCCTACTAGATTATAGGACACAGAGGCTTGATTCACAAAGCTTTAACTTCAAAGCTAAGGATTCTTATTATCAGCTACATGATTGGAAATTCTTATTGGATTCTGGTAAATATAACAGTTGTTTTTTTAAGTAAAGATTATTACCCTGGTGTGTTAGGTGTGTGATTGAATCATATATTATACTGGATTCACAAATAGCCAGTAGCAGTTCAACATTCAACTAGTTTATTATTGTTGAAGATGTTTCACCACACATCCAAGTGGCCTTCTCAGTTCGAACATTTGAATTGAATTGTCTAGTCACCTGTTGACATTTTGCTTTGTTTTGTTTTAGCTAGCATCTTGGATTTAAGGCATTCTCTGATTCCTGCCACCCCTCCATATTTTGTATATCTCCCCATATGTACTTGTTTTTAGCCTCAACAGCCTGAGTCTTTGGTAATCTCCAAGCCACTAGCATTTTCAGTTGGCTAGGTAAGCACAAAGTGGTGCAGGGGACAAAAGTGTCCTTATCTTTAAAGTAAAGCTATAGGCAAAACATTTTTTATTTTTTTTTCATTTTAGATAGAGTAAGTGTTATAGCCACTGGAAGGTTTGTTTTGGCCATCTGTGACCCACTGGGGAGAATTTCCTTCACTTCCTGTCCTATAGACAAAATAGGAAGTGAGAAGAAATCCCTGCAAATTAAGGAAATCTCTTGGGCCCCCTCCCCCCAGGTCACTAGAACTTATGTCCCCATTAGAAGATTTCCCCTCTATTAGCTCTTGTACACACGGTCGGACATTCCAACGGAAAATGTCCGATCGGACCATGTTGTCGGATAATCCAATCGTGTGTGGGCTTCATCAGACTTTTTCCATCGGAATGTCCGACCAACAAAGTTTGAGAGCTGGATATAAAAATTTTCCGACAACATGATCCAATCGGACTTTATCCGATCATTTGTAGAGAATTCAGATCGGACAAAGTGCCATGCATGCTCAGATCAAATTCCTAGACCAAAACTATTGGCTACTAGCCTGAATGTAGTCCCGTCGTAACTAAATAACGTCATCACGTTATGAACGATCGGATTTTCCGACAACTTTGTCCGACAGTGTGTATGCAACACCGGTTTCGGCCAAAATCCGACGGATTTTGTTGTCGGAATGTCCGACCATGTGTACAGGGGCTTAGTGTTCTTGGGACAACCCAACCCAACATTTGGGATTTTCCTTCACTTTCAATGATAATGCTAAACAGGACAAATAGAGAGGGTTAATCTAAACCGGGACATGGATTGCAATAAAAACCCGACAGGTGTTCTAATCCCCCTCCACTCCATCCAAAACAAAAAAAAAATTGCCTTTAGTTAGACTTTAAACACTTAAAACAATTCAGATTTTCCAATATATTGTCTTTGTAGGGATAACTATTATCTTATACTTTTTAAGGCATAGATAAAAGGGAGACTCCACATTCAGCTACATAGTCGGTCTGGATTCTGGTACTGACCCTTATGCATAGGAGATTACAAATGGCCAGATCCAAAGCTGATCTTTAGGCCATAGGCCATAGTAACTTAAAGTGGAAGTAAACTCCCCTATCGTTTTCAGTCAAGGAAGCTGCCATTTTTGCCTCTGTTTAATCTTCAACTGCTATGGTGCTGCACATGTGATTCGTTATGACACCAGCCATTGGATGGTTTGATAGCTTGGCTGAGAGCACAGCCAATGTGCAGTTAGCATTCCCGGCATGCCTTTTTTGTTTAAATCGATGGGTTTACTTCCGCCATAGTTAGTAAGGTTGAATAAAGACACCAGTCCATCCAGTTCAACCTGAGTGAGTGTCTACAAGTGTCCCTATCCCTGTACATTGCACACTGTACATGCTATTGTTTTCAAATATTTACGGTATTATTTTACAAGGTAGCACTTCACCTGAGAAAGTCAAAGGTAACAGACTTCTTTTTTAGGTTGCCTGGCTTCCAAGCAGGGATAATAACACACTTACGTCATTGCTTACTCTATAGCTTGAGGAACAGTTTACAGAATCTCACCAAAACCAATATGAAATTGTATTTCTCTGGTCAGACAACAAATGTTAAAGTTTAATATTGGTTAAAGTGGCTATTTATTGGTTATATAGGCTATATTTAGTGTTAAAGGTTACCATACTTTGCAAATTTTTTACATATACCATTTTTATTAATTTATTTTTATTAATATTTCATATAATGAAAATTATATGAAATATTAAATAAAATTATATGAAATATTAATAAAAATAAATTAATAAAAATGGTATATGTAAAAAATTTGCAAAGTATGGTAACCTTTAACAATATGCTGTTTGCTCATGCAAAGAAGAGAGGTAATAAAATACAATGTTATCCCTATAAACAATTGTTTTTTTCAAATTCTATGTCAGGCTCTCTGAAAATACATCATTTTAAAATGATACATCTAAGACACATTGCGGATATGTGTAACAAATTACCCCCTTTTTAATACAGAATAACTTAAAATACAAGCCTTCCTGTAGGTCTATCATTGACACGCATCCTGTTACTGGAAATACTATGACACATTCTGTATAGTGTCTGCCTCACATCACCGATCTCCTGATAGCCTGCCTCCAGCGTTTGAATAATTGTTCCAAGTGTCTTACAGCAGCTTCATTCACCCAATTACATTTCATTCACAATAATTGTTCTAACAATACACCAGTTTGCTAGTGCCTGCTGTTCAGATGTTTTTAATGATCATTAAATTATGTAAGCTCAGTTAATAAAATATCATATAAGCTTTAACATCTTTGTAGCGCTACCCCGTAGGATGGGTCCTCTGTTTTCCTCAACCTTCTGAAGAACCTCAGCCCCTCTGACTCACCAGGTTGAGTTTACAAATGTACAAGATCATACAATTCAAATTACCCAATAGTAGTGCTATATCAAAGAAAACAGTCACCAAACCAGGTAGTAAAGCCAAACTTAATATATTGTCACCCAATATGGTTGGTAACTAGGCAAGCATAAAATGGATCGAAGTTGTACTGGCTTATCAGCTCCCAATTGCAAGTATGCTTAGGGAGTTTTCTGTCTCAGAGCACAAAAATAGATTTTTATAGGGACACATATATGTGGCCTCCCGGCGTTAACTGACACTTTTTTTATATATGCGTACCTCCGACGGGAACTGATTAAGGGTGCAATGGGCTTATGAGGGTTACCTACGTTTCATTTAACTATCATGTACCCGTTCTTGTTCCAAAAAGCGTTGTTATTGTTCTGTTTATCACAGTAAGAAAAAGAAAGACAGTAGAAAAAAAGTAACATTAAGCCTATCTCTGGAGAAATTAAAAATCCTTCCTTACAGTGGGTCTGTTCCTACACGTGTTGGTGTCAGTGATAGGAATAGTACCCCATTTTTTGTTGTCAGTGGTAGGAACTGTGCCCCATAGTTGGTGTCAGTGGGAGGAATGGTGCCCCATTTTTCTTGGCAGTGGCAGAAATTGTGCCCCGTTGGTGTGAGTGGTAGGAACAGTGCCCCATTTGTGTTGTCAGGGGTAGGAAATGTGCCCCAATTGTTGGTGTCAGTGGAAGGAATAGCACCCCATTGTTGGTGTCAGTGGCAGGAATTAAACTAAACTGCACTAAATAATACCCCCCCCCCCCAAAGAAAAATCTTCTTTTTTATTATTCAAGCATATTTAGCCTTCAGCAATTCAATTAGTGAAACTATAGAGGTCCTGCCATGCCAATATTCCACCAAGAAAGCAATGATAGTGTGGTAAACTAAATTCTGCCAAAACTGTTCACTCATCGCTGTTGCTTTGTGAATAAAGTTGTGTTCACTTCAATCCTGTAATCACATTGAAGGTAAACTCTGTTACTGCTCAGTAAAAAATATTCTGCTGCACATGATTGAGTAGGTATGGAGTAATCCTAGCTTTAGGCCAGCTTTACACATACGGTATATTATGCAGTAACACACACAATAACAACACACTGTAGCACATCATGCATGTATAACTGCATTTCTATGCCATTCACTTAAAATGACACCCCAGCACACTTAGGAACGCACCTCTTATGCCCATATGTTGCAGTCTGCAATGTGGTGAGCTGCATCAGGAAGAATAGTGTTGTGTGCTTTCTGGTCTGTTGTGGCGGATCAGTAAATGACCTAACAAAATGAATGGTATTAACACACCACAAGGAGCCTCAAATATATAAATACCTTATTTGCCTTACTGTATTCCAACTCATCCCCACACAGCTACTTCCTTTTTATCACTTTTCATTCCCTTTAGAGTGTAAGCTCTGATGACCAGGGCCCTCCTAATCTTCTTGTCGTGAATTGTATTGTACAATCTCCCTTTATTTTGTAAAGCACTATGCAAACTGTTGGTGCTGCATATATCCTGTATGACAAAAATAATTTGCTCATCTTAGTGAACATGCCTCCACTATTTCTATTGTTTAAAATAAAATAGGATTGGGGAATGGGACTCAACTAGAAAGCCAAATAGCAGAGGTAACTTCTTTATAAGTATGCTGTTTTGTTATAACTCAGGATTGACTTTTCCCCAACAATATGTAGAGCTTTACAGAGAAAAGCCAAATCACCTAACAGGGAAGGCTGAAATCCAGGCTCAGATCATGTACTTATCAGCTCAGATGGCATATATTTCATTTTGTTAAAATTTAGTAGGCAAAGTCCTCTCTTCTGACCTTAACATTGGCAGTGAAAGCAAAATTTGGCACTTTATCAAAAATGATTTCTTGAGCTAAAATATTTGCAAACATTGCTCCCCAAAAGCATTTCCGCTTAAAAAATGCCTAAATGTATTCTATAAACAAATAAAGTATTTAGTTTATCATTTTTATTATTGATTCTTAAATTGTGCAGATTTATGAGAAATCAGTATGGTACCCAATGTAGAAACATGAAACTATTTGTCAGAACTAGGACTCAAAGAAATAATAAAAAGGGTGTTATACAATCATACTAAAATATCAAGCACAGTATTATCTAGCTAGAAATAGATCATCGAACAACTAGGTTATACCTTTTTCTAAAAGATGACATTTTATCTGAGACAAACAGAGCTTTCTTTCTGAGTGAAGTATGGATATTGTGCTTTGACAAAGAAATCAAATCCACCTTTCTGAAAATGTATAAAAAACAGATCATTGTTACATACAGTATAGTTTTCATTGTTGATTTTGTTCCACAATAAACTCCTGACTAGCAGCACATGTAATATCTCACAAAAGTGAGTACACCCCTCACATTTTTGTAAATAATTTATTATATCTTTTCATGTGACAACGCTGAAGAAATGACACTTTTCTACAATATAAAAGTGTGATTGTACAGCTTGTATAACAGTGAAAATTTGCTGTCCCCTCAAAATAACTCAACACACAGCCATTAATGTCTAAACCACTGGCGATAAAAGTGAGTACACCTCTAAGTGAAAATGTCCAAATTGGGCCCAACGTGTCAGTATTTTGTGTGTCCACCATTATTTTCCAGCACTGCCTTAACCCTCTTGGGCATGGAGTTCACCAGAGCTTCACAGGTTTCCACTGGAGTCCTATTCTACTCCTACATGACGATATAGTGGAGCTGGTGGATGTTAGATACCTTGCGCTCCTCCACCTTCCATTTGAGGATGCTCCCCAGATGCTCAATAGAGTTTAGGCATGGAGACATGCTTGGTCAGTCCATCACCTTTACCCTCAGCTTCTTTAGCAAGTTAGTGGTCGTCTTGGAGGTGTGTTTAGGGTCATTATCATGTTGGAATACTGAAGGGAGAGGATCATGCTCCGCTTTAGTATGTCACAGTACATGTTGGCATTCATGGTTCCCTCAATAAACCGTAGTTCCCCAGTGCCGGCAGCACTCATGCAGCCCCAGACCATGCCACTCCCACCACCATGCTTGACTGTAGGCAAGACACAGCCTTGTACTATTCACCTGCTTGCCACCAGACACACTTGCCACCATCTGAACCAAATAAGTTCATCAGACCACAGGACATGGTTCCAGTAATCCATGTCCTTAGTCGGCTTGTCTTCAGCAAACTGTTTACGGGCTTTCTTGTGGATAATCTTTAAAGAGACTTCCTTCTGGGACAATAGCCATGCAGATCAATTTGATGCAGTGTGCGGCCTATGGTCTAAGCACTGACAGGCTTTCCCTCAACCCCTTCAACCTCTGCAGCAATGCTGGCAGCACTCATACGTCTATTTCCTAAAGACAACCTCTGTATAGGATGCTGAGCACATGCACTCAACTTCTTTAGTCGACCATGGCGAGGCACATCTAGAGCGGTGTGGTGGAGGAGTGTAGATGTATTCTGCTGTTTATTCAAGAGACACTGGTTAAACGTTTTTTTCACTATTGCATTATTTGGATTATGATCTGAAGATTCAACGTATGGACTATGATTTTACGGGGATACATTATATTATGTTCTCAGGAGCTTTCACAGTGGTGTTGACAATGTTTTTAGGAAGTGGACATTGTTTGATAGAACTTGAAACAATTCATTTGATTCTCGTTATTTGTTTATTTATTTTTAGTGTTGAATAATATTTAGTCACAGGGTATTTTTTTCAACAGATCGTATATATTTGTTATCACTATTCATCTGGTGACATGCACTATATAATAATTTGTGTTAATTGATTTCGATACAAACTATTAATTAATTCTCTTTATTTCTGTATGCTCGGGGCAGGGTTTGCACAGTGCAGTAACATTTAGTAATTCATGTTCACTGGACTGGGTCTATAGTTTTTAATACTTTTGAATTCACTGGTGTGGATTTATATTTAGTGCTGCTTATTCTATTGTTTAGATAAGAAATACTGTAAACTGTTCTGAGTGGAACCTGTCCTTTTAAACCGCTGTATGGTCTTGGCCACTGTGCTGCAGCTCAGTCTGTGGGTCTTGCCAATCTTCTTATAGCCTAGGCCACCTTCATGTAGAGCAACAATTATTTTTTCAGATCCTCAGAGAGATCTTTTCCATGAGGTGCCATGTTGAACTTCCAGTGACCAGTATGAGAGAGTGAGAGCGATAACACCAAATTTAACACACCTGCTCCCTATTCACACCTGAGACCTTGTTGTAACACTAACAGTAATATGACACCGGGGAGGGAAAATTACTAATTGGGCCCAATTTGGACATTTTCACCTTGGAGTTTACTCACTTTTGTTGCCAGTGATTTAGACAATAATGGCTGTGTGTTATGTTATTTTGAGGGGACAACACATTTACACTGTTATGCAAGCTGTACACTGACTACTTTACATTGCAGCAAAGTGTAATTTCTTCAGCTTTGTCACATGAGACAATATAATAAAATATTTACAAAAATGTGAGGGGTTTACTCACTTTTGTGAGATACTGTACATGTGTTCTGAAGCAGTGAGCAGAAGAGGGGACAGAAGCTTCTGGCTCTCAGCTGCACACTGAGCAGTAGTGACAACATCAATCAGACATCTGGGTGGATGTCTACAATATTGTCAGAATCCTTCCTAATCCTAAAGCAGTTCTGCTACCTCTAGAGCTCATTGGAGCTGCGAGCTGAGAGGCAGAGCCAGCTGTCAATCAGCCATTTTGGATGGATTCTGACAATATAATCCTTACAGATCCTGAAGCAGTTCTGCTACATCAACTAAGATTGGGCTATTAACCCAGGTCACAGGAGAGCAAAAGTAAGTGCACTCCTGTGACCCAGAAGAGAAGTATTACCAAAACAGCTTTGTCCATACTTCTCTTTTAAATCAGCTAAGCATATTGTAGATGCATCAAAACATAAGGCACTTAATGCCTTACAATTAATTTTCTGCCTAAAGCAGCTACAGCCTGAATAGAAAAACCTGTCCCTGCCAGCCGATGCAAGATGGGACCCTTGCTCTCTGGTCCTAAGCAGGGGCCTCTCTACTGCTCAATTAGACTGATAGCTCTGCGAAAAACAAATTGCAGCTATTAGCAGGGGACAGGCTTTTCTACTCTACTTTCTGGTATGTATTTGGCTGACTTAAACAGAAAGGTCCATTGAGCTTTAAAAATGAGTGTAATAATTTCAGCAAAGTTGCTTGAAGTCAACAAGGCCTCGTTTACGCAGTATGGTAGTGGCTGTAAAATATGCAGTTTAGCATAGCCAGTGGCACAGTGAAAATTATACAACTGCCATCTTTGCTACCAAACCTGTCAAACCCAAAGATCAAAGTATAGAGTACCTTGAAAAACGTAAATGTATTTTCATGGGATTTTATGTGATAGACCAACACAAAGTGGCACATAATTGTGAAGTGGAAGGAAAATTATAAATGGTTTCAAAATGTTTTACAAATACAGGCATACCCCACTTTTATGTACACAATGGGGTTTATTTACTAAAGCTGGAAAGTGCAAAATCAGGCTCACTTCTGCATAGAAACCAATGAGCTTCCAGGTTTTATTATCAAAACTTAATTGAACAAGCCGAAGTTAGAAGCTCATTGTTTCTATGCAGAAGTGAGCCTGATTTTGCACTTTCCAGCTTTAGTGAATAAATCCCATTGTGTACTTAAAAGTGGGGTATGCCTGTAAATATCTGAAAAGTGTGGCGTGCATTTGTATTCAGTAAATACTTTGTGGAACCTTTAGCTGCAATTACAGCTGCAAGTCTTTTTGGGGATGTCTCTTCCAGCTTTGCACATCCACAGAGTAAAATTTTTGCCCATTCTTCTTTGCAAAATAGCTCAAACTCTGTCATATTGGATGGAGAGCATCTGCGAACAGCAATTTTCAAGTCTCGCAACAGATTCCCAATTGAATTTAGGTCTGGACTTTGACTGGGCCATTCTAACACATGAATATGCTTTGTTCTAAACCATTTCATTGTAGCTCTGGCTGTATGTTTAGGGTTGTTGTCCTGCTGGAAGGTGAACCTTAGCCCCAGTCTCAAGTCATTTGCAGATTCTTAACAGATAGCCCTGTATTTGTCTCCATCCATCTTCCCATCAACTCTGACCAGCTCCCTGTCCCTGCTGAAGAAAATCATCTCCACAACATGATGCATCCTCAGCATTTTTTTACGGTGGGGATGGTGTGTTCAGGGTGATGTGCAGTGTTCGTTTTCCGCCACACATAGCGTTTTTCATTTAGGCCAAAATGTTCAATTTTGGTCTCATCTGACCAGAGGAACTTCTTTCATGTTTGCTGTGTCACCCACGTGGCTTCTCACAAACTGCAAAAGGGACTTATGCCGTTCTTTGAAACATTGGCTTTTTTCTTGCCACTCTTCCGTAAAGGCCAGATTTGTGGAGTGCACGACTAATAGTTGTTCTGTGGACAGATTCTCCCACCTGAGCTGTGGATCTCCACAACTCCTCCAGAGTTACCATGGGCCTCTTGGCTGCTTCTCTGATTAATGCTCTTCTTGCCCGACCTGTCAGTTTATGTGGACAGCCCTGTCTTGGTAGGTTTGCAGTTTTGCCATACTCTTTCCATTTTCGGAAGATGGATTGAACAGTGACCCGTGAGATGTTCAAAGCTTGAGATATTTTTAATAATCTAATGTTACTTTAAACTTCTCCAACTTTATCCCTGACCTGTCTGGTGTGTTCCTTGGCCTAACAAACCTCTGAGGGCTTCATAGAACAGCTGCATTTATACTGAGATTAAATTACACACAGGTGGACTCTATTTACTAATTAGGTGACTTCTGAAGACAATTGGATCTACTATATTTTAGTTAGGGGTATCACAGTAAAGGGGGATTAATACAAATGCACACCACACTTTTCAGATATTCATTTGTAAAAAAAAATTAAAACCATTTAACATTTTCCTTCCACTTCAAAATTATGTGCCACTTTGCGTTGGTCTATCACATAAAATCCCATGAAAATACATTTACGTTTTTGGTTGTAACATGACAAAATGTGGAACATTGCAAGGGGTATGAATAATTTTTCAAGGCACTGTATATCGTCAGCACAACGTGGATCATCAAAATTAACATCTAAGCATTTATTTGAGAAGATCACATCACAATGGTAGTGTAATGTTTTGGGGCCTCCTTCATCAGGTTTGTGCTGGCGATAAATATTTTGATCTAGGGTGTCACCAGTTTACCTGATATCTGCTACAGTGTCTGCTTACTCTACGGCCTTTGCAGAAAATGCGCAATGGGAATATTGAGCAAAACCGCCAAACTCCACCCATTTAAGTGAATGGGACCTCGCTACTACCACAAGCCAAGCACCTGGCTCACAATTGCAGGGCAGTATTTTATATTCAAAGTTCCCCTTTGGCTAAATAAATGGGCATTGAGGAGGCAGAAGTATTATTTCCTGAATGCCTGGCAGCTGCTGCTCCACCATGGCTCACTTAGCAGGCCGTTTTCTCTTGCCTCTCTGAACAAGACATTGGAGGCTAATTTTGCCAAATAATTGCCTAAGGTAAAATCAGTAATTTTCCGGGAAAAATAGGTTTTACCAAAATGACTCCTTTCTTTCCTAATCAGATTTGTCCATGTTATAGAACCAAAAAACGAAACGTTCCTCAGCCTTTATAAAGATTTTTAGATTCCCTTTGCAAGTTTGTGATTTCTTTAGCCTGTTGATTGATAATGCCAAAATCACTCTTAAGCCCCATACACACTATCAGATTTTCTGCAGATTTTTTCCTTCGGATTTACCAAAATCATGTAGTGTAAGGGACTGCCTCATTGCATACACATTGAAACTCCTAAGGTTTGACCTCATATTATATGGTTTTAGTAAATCTGAAGGAAAAAAATCAGCAAAAAATCTGATAGTGTGTATGGGGCTTTAGAGCTAGTTTCCGCAGTGGATCACTTTCGAGAGGGCTTTTGGCCTGTTTTTACAGCTGCCGACCATAAGTGTAATTTAAGCAACTAAGCCTTGCTAGCTCCAGAGCTAAAAGTTCCATAGCCGTTTTAGTTATTTACTTTTTTCCCTTGCAACACATTTATTTTATCCCGGTCTTCAGTCTGTTGAACAATAAAATTTAGTGTCTTTTGTGGATCAGCTCGTTTCTTTCCACTGATGCTCTGGCTCAAAACAGCGTAACCTAGATGATATTCAAGTAACCTGAAAAGCCAGTGTTATTGTAGTATCAGTAAAGAACAGGAACACCTGCAGTGGATGATATCGGGAACAAAAATGATAAAACAATAGGCTGGAGTTGGGTTAATAGATTAATACCCTGTACACATGATCAGACATTCCAAAGACAAAATCCTTTGGATTTTTTCCAACGGATTTTGACTCAAACTTGTCTTGCATACACACAAAGTTGTCGGAAAATCCGAACATTCAGAACGAGGTGACGTAAACCACGTATGACAGGATTATAAAGAGGCCAGTAGCCAATAGCTTTCGTCTTGTAATTTATTCTGAGCATGTGTGGCACTTTGTCCATCGGAATTGTCTACACGCGATCGGAATTTAAATGATCGGATTTTGCTGTCTGAAAATTTTAGATCCTGCTCTCAAACTTTGTGTGTCAGAAATTCCGACTGAAAAAGTCAGATGGAGCCCACACACGATCAGATTTTCCGACAACACGATCCCATTGCGCATTTTCCATCGGAAAGTCCGACCGCGTGTACAGGGCATTAGTCATAGCAATTTTGGGGGAAGGTGGCATTATTACTGTTCCAATGGTCTGAACTGTTCCTTTTATATATATATAGATTCAGCTGTCAGTGTGAGGGGAAAAAAAGCTGATAACCGTCTTCTGTTTATTTCCGTGATGAGCTGTCATTGGCTGACAGCTGATCGTAAGAGCTGTTATTGGCTCTTTACCCTGATCTGTGATCAGTCGAGTCTGCTAGCAGCCGAAGAAGGGGTTAAAACCGCCCGCATTACACCACTTCCGAATCGATTCTCAGGAGCTTCGGAAGCGATGTCCATTCATTTCAATGGGGAGGGCATTTTGGGAGTGCTGGATACAGCACTTACAAACCCCCCCCCCCCCCCCCCCAAAGATGGTTGCAGGCCTGTTTCTAATGTCCTGCAAGCACACTGCCCCAATGGGAAAGTGCTAAAAAGCCTGAAAACTGCCTCAGGGTGAAAGGAGCCTGAATTGGAAACTACTACTAAGTACCGAACACCACAATTTCCTATTGTATCTTTACAGACTTTGGTGTCAGATGCCCGGTGTTGCCTACTCATTGAGCTATGCATGAGCATCATCACATTTATTCATAAATTAAAAGACTGCAAAACGCACTAAAAAAACACATAGGTGTGAACACAGGGTAAGGATGTATATAGAGTGAATAGAAGGAGGAAACTGTGTTTTAATAATAATCAAAATGGCAGATAAGCAGTGCTCAAGCCAACTAAATATCACCCAGATAGGGTTAAGAGCTATTTTTTCATTTAAATATTTTTGTTTGATTTTTTAGAAGTATGCAAAAGACCCAAATACAGTGTGAGTGTGCAGTATTTTCACTGTAAAAGACAAATTTTTGGCACAAACTATTTCGTTGTTATGTAAGTCATTTTTGAAACCAGTCAACCTGAGATCCAATAACATCAGGTATGAATTTGATAAATTTAGAGGCTCCTAATGGGAGAGTATAGAGGAAAAGGTAAAATCTGGAGCCCATTTGCAGCCAAAGTATACTTGTTATATTCATCTGTATTCTGTAAAAGGACATATTGTATTCTATGTAAACCCCCTTAACATTTTTTCCGGTAGTAAGGTGGCCTTGATATGAGCCATCATCTAATTTACTGTTCAGTTGCACAGTGTAGTTCACATAGATCAGAGAAAAGAGAAAAGATAAAAAGGAGGAAGAGGGGTAGAGAGGAATAGAAATGATATTTCAAGACAGTATGGAAAGTGTTCCCAAGGCCTCGCTAGTCCAGAACACATAGCAAATCCAAGGACCCCATGTCTTTAAAATAAAACAGTGCTGCGCAATTCATAAATGTCCATACTCCATACGTATATGTATCAGAAAGTCCCAACAAGTGCATGTGGAGACAGCATAAATCGCTGATTGGTGCGGTGAAACACACAAAAAATTATAGATCCGGTGACTGTGATCCCTCCACCACAGGAAAAGATGGCCTCTCACCTCAATGATTCGACCAGTAACAGGTCATAGAGCAGTAAACAGATCACCAGGCAGACAAAACCCCACTCTGGATGCCGTCCTCGAATCCACACTCAGTATGATATTCAATTGCATGAATAAAACAGAAGAAAGTGATCTAATGCTCTCCGTATGTATTGTTCATTAACCAGTTCCCGACTGGCGCACGCCGATGTACGTCAGCAGAATGGCACGGGCAGGGATATTGGCATACAGGTGCGTCCATTTTAATATGCCGCCCTGCCATCGCGTGCGCAACGCCAGTGGTGCGCTCGCGTGCCGGTCGGGACCCCCGTGAGTCTAGTCACGGGTCCCACTGACTCGATCACCGCGGGGATACCCAGATCATCTCACGGGGCAGCTGAACGGGGAGATGCCATTGTAAACAGCATCTCCCCGTTCTGCCTAGCAACAAGTGACGCTGATCTCTGCTCCATGAGATTGGAGCAGAGATCAGCATTCACTAACACAAAGCCCAGCCCCCCACAGTTAGTAACACGCCCCTAGGAACACTTAACCCCTACACTGCCACCCCTGGTTAACCCCTTCACTGCCAGTGTCATTTACACAGGAATCACTGCATTTGTATGGCACTGATTGCTTTATAAATGACAATGATCCCAAAAATGTGTCAAAAATGTCCGATGTGTCTGCCATAATGTCGCAGTCACAATAAAAATCGCTGATCGCCTCCATTACTAGTTAAAAAAAAATGATTAATAAAAATATGTAGAAGAATACGTCTCGGCCTAAACTGAGGGAAAACGTGTTTTTTTTTATATATTTTTGGGGGATATTTATTATAGCAAAAAGTAAAAAATAATGCGTTTTTTTCAAAATTGACGCTCTATTTTTGTTTATAGAGCAAAAAATAAAAACCGCAGAGGTGATCAAATACCATCAAAAGAAAGCTCTATTTGTGGGGAAAAAAGGACGTCAATTTGGTTTGGGAGCCACGTCACATGACCGCGCAATTGTCAGTTAAAGCGATGCAGTGCCGAATCGCAAAAAGTTGTCTGGTCCTAAGCCAGCGAATTGGTCCGGTCTAAAAGTGGTTAATAAATAGTAAAGACATGCACATACATTCAGTCGCGCTCATATCCGAGTGCCGGCGCATAAGCGTGTAGTGTTATCTAAATAACAAGATGGCCCATGTCTTGTCAAACCTATTTTGGTTATTGTGGAGGGTGCATGTGAGTTCATCATTGATCATAATCCAGTTTATTTTTTGTATAACACAGTCGTGTGCCACCGAGGTCTGATTCTAGTATCTTGCAAGAGCAATTCAGGTATTTCAGGTTTTAGTTTTTGGAGTAAAGAAATCTCTGGTGATCTTGGACCTGTATGCCTATTGCCGGTTAAATTAGATTTAAGATTCTAATCCAAAATATGTAAACTTTGGGCCATATATGGTACATGGAGCCAATTAGACCGCAGCATCGAAAGCATTTAGAGGATATTGACGAGTGCATGTTCTCCACTCGTGGTAGGCACCAGGAAACAGCTGCAACAACGTTTTATGATTCAATTCTATTAGAGTGGTGTTAACAGAAATTTTGGATAAGTCGTTTGTGATTTCCTGCCAATCATAGATCTCAAATGAGGTGCCAGTGTCCCGTTGTTGCATATTCAGGTGTTTGTGATTCAGATAAATTAATAGATTATAAAAAAATAGAGATACGACCTTTAGTTAAATCTCTGGATTTGCAGGATGACTCAAACAAAGTCAGTGTCGGATGACCATCTGAAAAATTAAGTTTAGCTTTAATATAAGATATAATTTGATTGTACTTGAACAATTCAGTTGGAGGTAATTGTACCTAGTTATGGTGATACCAGGGGCTATAGTTTATTGGCATTCAGAAAATCCCCTATTCTTAAGGGCCTATATTTTGCCACCAGTAAAAATGGTGTGAATGTAAGCTTGGAGAGATTTCTGGGTTAGTTAGAATGGGGGCTAGAGGTGAGTGGGGAGATAGTGTCGGTCACAAATGCTAAGGCTCGGTTCACACAGCGGGTGGCACGACTTGCAGCGCCGCGACCTGCCGCGACCTGCACACGATCAGCGGCGACTTGCAAAACGACTTCTGTATAGAAGTCAATGCAAGTCTCCGCAAAAGTAGTACAGGAACCTTTTTTCTAAGTCGGAGCGACTTGAGTCGCTCCTATTAGAACGGTTCCGTAGTACAGAACGGAGCACGACTTGTCAGGCGGCGAAGTCGCCTGGACAAGTCGCCCCTGTGTGAACCGAGCCTTAGCGAGTATGAAAATGTAAGACTTAGGATGGGAGGGTGCAGCCTACTAGGGATACACATTAAGGCTCCAGTGGCACTACAGGGGCATGAGAGATCTTCTATAAACACACATTGTGGAGAGGGTCCTGTTGTAGTAGTATATGCCAATTGGGTGATTTGGACCGCTTGATGGTATGCCAAAAGATTAGGGAGTCCCACGTCTTCACGTAGCTTTGGAGTGTATAGTGTCAGCCTATTTATCTGAAGATGTTTATGGGCTCAAATGAATTGGTTGAGCTTGTTTTGTAATCAGAGTATCTCTTGTCTAGCGACTGCTATGGGGAGTGTCCTAAAAAAGTAGAGTAGTCTAGATGGCAAGTTTATTGTATTTGTGTGGATTCTGCCAAATAACGAAAGTGGGAAGCTGGACCATCTATCCAGGTCTGTTTTAAGTTGTTCAAAGAGAGGTTGGTAATTTTTTTGGTTTGTCTCCAAAAGACTGAGTTATTTTTTAAGGTAAATCTATAATGGTAACTTAACACAAGGCCACAAACAGTTTTGTTTGTAACTGCTGTTTATCCTGACAGGAGAAAATCAGCATTATAAACTCACCTAAGCTGAATTTTTTCAAAACAGTCTAGGTGAGCTTGTCAGAGTTTAACAGATTTTGTTGTTTGGGAGTTTATTTCATTGGCCAGAATTTTTTTTTTCTTGGCCATTGGAATAAACAATTGCTAAACTGCTAAATGTGTGTAGAGTTTTTGTGCGATTATACAAGTTTTTCAGCGCTCAGAGTTTTTTGTGGTCAGAAGAACTGCTCTTGAATGTGATTTTATGGCGTTTGGACAACAGCCCATAAACTTCTCTGCTGATAAACTGCTGAAAATGTCCATTTGTGCATGGACACATAGGATAACATAGAGGGGAGTTTAAGGGCAATGAAACAATAAAAAGCCCGAACTCGTAAAAAAAATTTTTTAAAACATACAATGCAATCAGCTGGAGTGCATTCTTGTGAAATTTTGAGTGCTCAGAACTACCAGGAGTCTGAAGCATCAAGAGTAGGGTCCGAAATAAGTATGTTTTCTTGTGTACATTTTTTGCCCTATTGTGCTAAAAAAATTAAAATTCTATGTTTAATCACCTCTTACACTTCTGGTAATGCTGAAGGCTCTGTGTGCCAAAGAAACTCAGTCAGCTGTACCTTTTCCCTGGCTTTAAAGAAGTATTCCAGATATGTATAAGTTTATGTTGTTATATTGGTCCATCTATGTAACTATGAATATACCGTACCTGTGAGATCCCCAGGGAAGCTGGAAATCACTGTTTTAGTCACCTCTACTCCAATCATCTCTGATAGCTTCCAGGTCCTGTGTCGGGCAGCTGCCCTGCTGCATTGTGAATACAGGAGGTTGCTTGCTCGGCACAAAAGCAATTCAGAGTTTGCATAGCATTTTCTCAATCAGAGAAGGTGGGGCAGTGATGTTGCAATCTCCACCACATTACAATTACTGGCTTGCATACACATGGTCACACAAAAGTTCTCGGAACTTTCGATCGCGAAGAACGCAGTGACGTACAACACTTAGACGAGCTGAGAAAATAAAGTTCAATGCTTCTGAGCATACGTTAAATTGTTTCCAAGCATGCGTAGGAATTTTGAGCGTCGGAATTTGTACAGACGATCGGAATTTCTGATCTGAACTTTTTCCTACCGAAAAATAGAGAACCTGCTCTCAATCTTTTGCTGGTTGGAATTCTGCCAGCAAAAGTCCGATGGAGCATACACATGGTCGGAATTACTGACCAAAAGCTCTCATCCGGCTTTTGTTAGCAGAATTTCTGATCATGTGTATGGGGCTTTAGTGTAAAAATATGTTGGGGGATTTACTACAGGTCATCTTAGAGCCGTGTTTCTAAAACGTATTTGTCTTGTGGCACGAGTTCTCCTGAAATCTCGCACAGGTCTAACGTTTACAAAAGGAACCAATGAATGACAGACTGACAGAGATTGCACTTTTATGAAGAGCATGCGCTATGTGTTTTTCAAATTTAAGGATACACCTGAACTACAGTTTGGTTTGGGTACAATTGTCTAAATTTGGACTTCAGCATCAGTCTGACTGGACTATGAGATGTTCAACCTAGCCACAGGGGGCACTGTCTCTTCTGGCAGGTATTGAACTATGGTCTGGTTGGGTGCTTAAGTTACTCTTTCTCGGAGCCCAACCAGTGGGAGTGGCGCTCTTGCTGTGCATTCTGGGAGAGGATATTTAAGATGCGGATGTCACGTGGTTCGGGGTTTCAGTCCAGAAGGATGTACTGACTTCATGGTCCTGGTCCTCCTGACCAGCCCCCAGGAAGGCTATGGCCTGGGGTGCGGATCCACCCGATCTTGTTGTCTCGGGGCTGGCTAGCCCGAGGCAAGGAAACTAAAGGAGGATTCTGAGGTGTTTAGGTGCCGTCTCTGGTTTGGGAGAGACTCAGTGACTTCACGCTATCCAGGGGAGGACTCTTCAGAAGAAGGCCACGTACGGGTTGGTTTCTTAGCAAGAGCCTGGAGGAGCTGAAGTACTCAAGAGAATCTGGTCTCGTGGATATCGCCAAGCTGGCTGAAAAATCCAGGTATCACACGAGTGTTCTACAAGTTTCGTTTTCATACGTGTTCTACAACAACATCTGTGGCAGAGACTTATCCTTGTATGTTCTACAACAACGTCTGTGGCAGAGACTTGTTTCTGAGTAAGCACCTTGTTGGCTGCTAGGCCTTGTGAGAGAGGGACTGTCCAACTTGAATGAACATCCAGTTGCGAAAGGCTATTCTCTGGATGCAGTCAAAGTAAGCAAGTTCTTCAACGTTGACTTTGACACTAAGAGTACCTGAACTTCCTTTCTAACCCTCTGATCCCATTTTAAGAGACTGTTCATTGTCTACGTTTTTTTGCAAATAAAATCCATTTAAGTGGATCTGTCGTCAGTCTCTCAAATTACTGGGCCATCTACCACGGGACACCCCTAGATGTGAAGTGAGGAGAAAGAAGGTAATGGTAAGCCCAAATCTAACCAGCATCTCCTTCGTGGGCTAGTGCTACTTTTTTTTTATTTTTTAATCTTTTGCGACATTGATTTAATTTTTCGATATGTTCAAAGTTTCAAAATGCTAGCAATTTTAAATATTTTTCAAAACTCCCACGGTACACCTGCAAATCTCTCGCAGGACACAATAGTGACACGGCACACAGTTTGGGAATCACTGTCTTAGAGGATGGTAAATGTTCCAGTTGGGGAGGATTATGTGATGCGGGGCTGGGTGCAGGGTATTTTTTACTTAGGTGAATTGCTGAGTTTTCATTTGCTCTTATGGGACTAACCCCACAACACTGAAAACGAAAGTATCCTAGAGAGTTAGGCCCCTTTCACACGGGACGGACCAGTAATGATCCGCCCCGTGATGATCCGCTCGCTCAGCGGGGATCGCTCCGTTGTCCCCGCTGAGCCGGCTGCGGACAGGGCGGTCTCCGCACACTGTGCGGGGACCGCCCTGTCAGCTCTCCGCTCTCCTCTATGGGGATCGGATGCGCACGGACCGTCTGTCCGTGTTCATCCGATCCGCTCTGCAGACGGATCGAAAAATAGGACTTTCCTCCGTCTGCAGAATCGGACAGTAGCGGAGGCGGACGAAATCGGGTGTCTGCGGATGCTCATCCGCAGACACCCGCTATCCCATAGGGATGAATGTATGCCTGTATTTCATCCGCAAACGGATGGATGAAATATGGACATATCGTCCGCATGTGTGAAAGGGGCCTTACAGTATGTATGAAAACAGTGGGGGATTCAGCCGATTTACTTACACCATAAGACTTTCCAGTTACTCCAGTTATGGTTTGTGTCACCCTTTAATCTTACACATCATAAAGCTGTTTGAATAAAAGCTACACAGCTTTTATATTATCTAGCTGGGTCTGAGCCTCCTAAGAATAAACATCATTACATATAGATAAAGCGTGTACCTACAAATAAGATTTATCTCTTGATGCCAATAAGGTTCGCTGATAAAGATGCACCTAGTCCAGAAAGTCCATGGCATCATTTGTTTCATTCAGTACAGTTGTCATAAGCGAAAAGACCCGAAATGCACAGTATACAGATCATTCATTGTACATCTAATGCATTTCTTGTGGTCTTATACAACAATTCTTAATTCCAGTTCCTGAACCTCAAGGCTCTGACATGATCTGGAGGAAAACAAAAGTAGAGAAAGCCGGGAATGTGTGGATGATAACCTGCACTACCCCCCTCCTCACTTCTAATGTAGTTCAGTGGTTGCCATGTAAACAACCTAAAGGCAAATCATAGTGTCCTTTTAAGTTTGTGAATAGTCTGACTTATCGTAGCATCTTTTACTCTATAGTAATTTTAATACGATATTCACAATTTTATAAGCCTTTTCTTCCATATTTTTGGCAATGGTTGTGATAAGATTTCATCCGCACAGGCAGCTTATTGTTTCAATAAACTGGCTGGCTTTACTCAATTTGGGTTTCTGCCATGGCCAAGTGCCGGCCTGCTTGTGTAAGCTTCAGTAAATCATAGACTTGCATTGTGAAAAGGAGAAGTAAAGCACAGCCATTGTGTACTACTTCAGATCAGGAAGCAGAGAATGCATACAGTGCCTTGAAAAAGTATTAACACCCCTTGAAATTTTCCACATTTTGTAATGTTGCAATCAAAAATGTAAATGTATTTTATTGGAATTTTATGTGATCAGCACAAAGTGGCACATAATTGTGAAGTGAAAGGAAAATTATAGAAGTTTTTCAATTTTTTTTTTGCAAATAAATATCTGAAAAGTGTGGTGTGCATTTGTATTCAGCCTCCTTTACTCTGATACCCCCAACTAAAATTTAGTGGAACCAATTGCCTTCAGAAGCCACCTAATTAATAAATAGAGTTCAGCTGTATGTAATTTATTCTCAGTATAAATACAGCTGTTCTGTGAAACCCGCAGAGGTTTGTTAGAGAACCATAGTGAAAAAACAGCATCAGGAAGGCCAAGAAACACACCAGACAGCTCAGGGATAATGTTGTGGAGAGGTTTAAAGTGATTGTAAAGTCATTTTTTTTTTAAATAACAAACATGTTATATTTACCTCCTCTATGCAGTTGGTTTTCCACAGAGCAGCCTCCTCTTCTGGGGTCCCTCTTTGCTGCTCCTGGCCCCTCCCTCCTGTGGAGTGCCCCCTCAGGCAGCAGCTTTCTATGGGGGCACCCAAGCAGAGTCAGAGCTCCGTGTATCCATTCAGACTTGGAACCCCAGCCGGCCCTGCCCCCTATGTCCCCTGATTGGCTGACTGATTTTGATTGACGGCCGCGGGATCCAATGGTGCCACTGCTGCGCCTCAGCCAATCAGGAGGAGTATCCCAGATGGCTTAGACCAGTGATTCTCAGCCAGGGTTCTTCCAGAGGTTGATAGTTGTTCCTTCAGCATTGGGCAATTTCTGCCTCTCAGATAAGTTCCCACTGACACCATTGATCTTTTTAGCTATCTGTAAGGAGGTAATTCTTCCCAAAGACCACAAGTGTAAGGACCATTCTTCCCACTGACCATCACACTAATGTATCATGAGTTGTAGACTTCTCATTTTTAGCATGGGTTCCTTGAGACCAAAGAACTATTTCAAGGGTTCCTCTGTGTTGAAAAGTTTGAGAAAGGCTGGCTTAGACACTCATGGACATCGCTGGAATGAGAAGGGGCTCAGCCAAGTAATTAGGGGTGGCTGCTGCACACAGAAGCACTGACGGCTATAGACGGCAGCATTGATCATTGTATTCTGACAGCAATGAAGTCACAACACAATAGCACAGCAGGAGGATTCCCCCAACCAGTGATACAGTGATTTCCATCTTCCACCTGAATCCCTAGGGCAGTGATGGCGAACCTCGGCACCCCAGATGTTTTGGAACTACATTTCCCATGATGCTCTTGCACCCTGCAGTGTACTTGAGCATCATGGGAAATGTAGTTCCAAAACATCTGGAGTGCCAAGGTTAGCCATCACTGCCCTAGGGTATGGTATATGCAAGGCTGGCACCAGCATAAGGTGGATTTGGCAGCCTTCTTAGAGTGCCAGGATGGGAGGGTGGCAAAATCACATTACCCAGCCATTTGCTGTGGATTAAAAAAATGTAAAATACCTGTTTTCCTTTACATATGGTGGAGGAGAAGTGGTGCCCCTGAATATTCAAGCCCCAGAAGACCAACCCTCATGCTTGTCTGCAAGGATCAGCGCAGTCATAATAGCCATGTGTCATAGGTCCCGGATGGGACAGGAGCAGTTATTGGTTGCCAGGAACGCTGCACAGCAGGAGGAAACTTCTTCTGTGCAGTTCAGGTCCAGCTTCTGACTTTGCCTCCCACTCCTTGCCTCCAGCCATGCCATGCTGCTCCTGTTATGCTGATAAGGTAAGAGTCCCCTCCTGCCGTGAAGCCACTCCCGCCCGGTAGCCAGTGCCCAGTATATAGTATAGTGTGTGCCCAGATGTCCTCATGTCCCACTGCCCCCCTCCTGTCACACTGCCTCCCTTCTGTCGCACTGCCCCCCTTCTGTTACACTACCCTCTCCTGTCATTCAGTCCCTCTCCCGTCACGCTACCCCCCTCTTCCTACACTTCTCCCCTCCTATCATACTGCCCCCTTCTGTACTACTGCCCCCTCCTGTCATACTACCCCTCCTGTCACTCTGTTCCCCTTCTGTACTACTGCCCCCTCCTGTCACTTTACTCACCTCCTGTCACTGTTCCTCCCCCCTCCTTTCATATTGTCCCCTCCTATCACACGATAATGATGTAAAAGAAGATGTGAAAGAGAGACTCTTGATTTAAGGAGGGCTCCTGATGTAAAGGGATACTTCTGATGTGAAAGGGGGGCTCCTGATGTAAAGGGGCCCTTGGTTTAAGAGGAGTTACTGATGTAAAAAGGAACTCTCATGTGAAGTGGGAGGGCTACTGATGTAAAGGGGGACTGCACCTTTGCCTATGTAGACAAAAAATCCTTGCTTTGGCCCTGGGTATTTGTACGGTTAATAGTCCAAGCTGGACTATTGCAACTACAGTGCCTTGCGGAAGTATTCGGCCCCCTTGAACTTTTCAACCTTTTGCCACATTTCAGGCTTCAAACATAAAGATATAACATTTTTATTTTTTGTGAAGAATCACCAACAAGTGGGACACAATTGTGAAGTGGAACGAAATCTATTGGATTTTTGAAACTTTTTTAACTAATAAAAAAATGAAAAGTGGGGCATGCAAAATTATTCGGCCCCCTTGCGTTAATACTTTGTAGAGCCACCTTTTGCTGCGATTACAGCTGCAAGTCGCTTGGGGTATGTCTCTATCAGTTTTGCACATCGAGAGACTGAAATTCTTGCCCATTCTTCCTTGCAAAACAGCTCGAGCTCAGTGAGGTTGGATGGAGAGCGTTTGTGAACAGCAGTTTTCAGCTCTTTCCACAGATTCTCGATTGGATTCAGGTCTGGACTTTGACTTGGCCATTCTAACACCTGGATACGTTTATTTGTGAACCATTCCTTTGTAGATTTTGCTGTATATTTGGGATCATTGTCTTGTTGGAAGATAAATCTCCGTCCCAGTTTCAGGTCTTTTGCAGACTCCAACAGGTTTTCATCCAGAATGGTCCTGTATTTGGCTGCATCCATCTTCCCCTCAATTTTAACCATCTTCCCTGTCTCTGCTGAAGAAAAGCAGGCCCAAACCATGATGCTGCCACCACCATGTTTGACAGTAGGGATGGTGTGTTGAGGGTGATGAGCTGTGTTGCTTTTACGCCAAACATATCGTTTTGCATTGTGGGCAAAAAGTTGGATTTTGGTTTCATCTGACCAGAGCACCTTCTTCCACATGTTTGGTGTGTCTCCCAGGTGGCTTGTGGCAAACTTTAGACGAGACTTTTTATGGATATCTTTGAGAAATGGCTTTCTTCTTGCCACTCTTCCATAAAGGCCAGATTTGTGCAGTGTACGACTGATTGTTGTCCTATGGACAGACTCTCCCACCTCAGCTGTAGTTCTCTGCAGTTCATCCAGAGTGATCATGGGCCTCTTGGCTGCATCTCTGATCAGTCTTCTCCTTGTCTGAGCTGAAAGTTTAGAGGAACGGTCAGATCTTGGTAGATTTGCAGTGGTCTGATACTCCTTCCATTTCAAACTGATCGCTTGCACAGTGCTCCTTGGGATGTTTAAAGCTTGGGAAATCTTTTTGTATCCAAATCCGGCTTTATACTTCTCCACAACAGTATTACGGACCTGCCTGGTGTGTTCCTTGGTCTTCATGATGCTCTCTGCGCTTTCAACAGAACCCTGAGACTATCACAGAGCAGGTGCATTTATACAGAGACTTGATTACACACAGGTGGATTCTATTTATCACCATCAGTCATTTAGGACAACATTGGATCATTCAGAGATCCTCGCTGAACTTCTGGAGTGAGTTTTCTGCACTGAAAGTAAAGGGGCCGAATAATTTTGCACACACCACTTTTCAGTTTTTTATTTGCTAAAACAGTTTAAAATATCCAATAGATTTCGTTCCACTTCACAATTGTGTCCCACTTGTTGGTGATTCTTCACAAAAAATAAAAATGTTATATCTTTATGTTTGAAGCCTGAAATGTGGCAAAAGGTTGAAAAGTTCAAGGGGGCCGAATACTTTCGCAAAGGCACTGTATGTATAAAATATCTATACCTAGATTTCATTGCAGTTCTAAGCAATTCGGCCAACAAATGTTGGATGGCAGGCTAGTAAATGTTCAGCAGACAATGTTCTGTTGTCTGATTTTCGTATGGTCAGTACACAAATCCGTCACACAAAGTCGAAAGTACAAACAGGCTTGCTAGGAATCAGTGCTCACCAAACGCGAAATTAGCATAAGGGGCCCAAAGGGTGGCACTCAAGAGCTGAAATTCCTTGTAGTATGTCACTACGTTTGTGTTTGTTACATGACAATTGTGTACTGTTAGAATGCAAGAAAAGATTCTGGCACACACCCTTAAGACAAAAATCTTACGCTCGTTTGGCCAACAATCGTACCGTGTGTACGAGGCTTAGCAGAGGGTGGAATTGCTCTGAAGTTCATCCATAGAACAAGAGATTCCCCTGGAGGCGGGACTTTAAAGGCACTAAAGGCAATGTAGTAGAAATAGATAAAAATATATATGTACTTTATGTAGCAAGGTCCCGGGGCCCCAGAGGCCTAATGATGACTAGTGATGGACGAACTTCCGACGGGACGTTTCGCGAACGCGGACCGCGAACCGGCCGATAGTTCGCGAACCGTAACGTTCGCGGCTGGCCCCATTGACTTCAATGGGAGGCGAACTTTGCAAACCTACAGGTCAAATTTGCAGCCACAAAATAATTACTAGCTGTGCAAACATAGTCCCACCACATGGCCAATGACATAACACATGTATGAGGTGAATCTGGGATCGACAACTACAAGCATTCTTTTTTTATATGTGAAATTGTGACAATTCAGGACTGTGGAGCGCATGAAGGCAATGGAGGAGAGGAAAGGTCAGGATAGGCAAAGAAGAGGGTGCAGGAGATGATCACCAGCAGCGTGACATACAGCAATGACACAAGCACCGTGATATACAGCACTGACATCAGCAGCGTGACATACAGCAATGACACCTGCACCGTGATAGAGTGATCTGACACCAGCACCGTGATAGAGAGCATTGACATCAGCAGCGTGACATACAGCAATGACACCTGCACCGTGATAGAGTGATCTGACACCAGCACTGTGATAGAGAGCACTGACATCAGCAGCGTGACATAAAGCACTGACACCAGCACCGTGATATACAGCACTGACACCAGCACCATGATAGAGAGCACTGACATCAGCAGCATGACATACAGCATTGACACCTGCACCGTGATAGAGTGATCTGACACCAGCACCGTGATAGAGAGCACTGACATCAGCAGCGTCATATACAGCACTGACGCCAGCACCGTGATAGAGAGCACTGATATCAGCAGCGTAACATAAAGCACTGACACCAGCACCGTGATATACAGCACTGACACCAGCACCGTGATATACAGCACTGACACCAGCACCGTAAGCAGCCCCAGGAGGAAGTCAGCATAGCACAGGGATGGTGGGAGCCCCTCATAATGAGCATAGCATAGGGATGGTGGGAGCCCCTCATAATATGCACAGCAGAGGTACAGCCCCAGGAGGAAGTCAGCACAGCACATGGATGGTGGGAGCGCCTCATAATGAGCATAGCACAGGGATGGTGGGAGCCCCTCATAATATGCACAGCAGAGGTACAGCCCCAGGAGGAAGTCAGCACAGCACAGGGATGGTGGGAGCCCCTCATAATAAGCAGCCCCAGGAGGAAGTCAGCACAGCACAGGGATGGTGGGAGCCCCTCATAATAAGCAGCCCCAGGAGGAAGTCAGCATAGCACATTGATGGTGGGAGCCCCTCATAATAAGCAGCCCCAGGAGGAAGTCAGCACAGCACAGGGATGGTGAACTTTATAAACCTACAGGTCATATTTGCAGCCACAAAATAATTACTAGCTGTGCACACATAGTCACACCACATGGCCAATTACATAACACATGTATGAGGTGAATCTGGGATCGACAACTACAAGCATTCTTTTATTATATGTGAAATTCTGACAATTCAGGACTCTTGAGACAATGGAGGCGAGGGAAGGTCAGGGTAGGCAAAGAAGAGGGTGCAGGAGATGATCACCAGCACCATGATATAGAGCACTGACACCTGCACCATGATAGAGTGATCTGACACCAGCACCGTGATAGAGAGCACTGACATCAGCAGCGTGACATAAAGCACTGACACCAGCACCGTGATATACCAGTCCTTAAGGATTAGCAGACTTACCTCACTCAACCCTATATACTGTAGTACCCTAGACCTTACCAGTCCTTATAAGGACCTTTGTGGAACTAGTAGGTTGTGAATGATTAGCAGACTGTACCTCAGTCCTTATACTGATAAATGACTACTGCAGCAGAAGGGCAGCAGTCAGCAGTAGTGCACCTCAACCCTATGTATTGTGGACCTATACCAGTCCTTAAGGAATAGCAGACTGTACCTCACCCAACCCTATGTACTGTAGTACCCTATACCTTACCAGTCCTTATAAGGACCTTTGTGGAACAAGTAGGTTGTGAATGATTAGCAGACTGTACCTCAGTCCCTATACTGATAAAGGACTACTGCAGCAGAAGGGCAGCAATCAGCAGTAGTGCACCTCAACCCTATATAAATTGTGGACCTATGCCAGTCCTTAAGGAATAGCAGACTGTACGTCACCCAACCCTATGTACTGTAGTACCCTAGACCTTACCAGTCCTTATAAGGACCTTTGTGGAACTAGTAGGTTGTGAATGATTAGCAGACTGTACCTCAGTCCCTATACTGATAAAGGACTACTGCAGCAGAAGGGCAGAAGTCAGCAGTAGTGCACCTCAACCCTATGTATTGTGGACCTATACCAGTCCTTAAGGAATAGCAGACTGTACCTCACTCAACCCTATGTACTGTAGTGCCCTAGACCTTACCAGTCCTTATAAGGACCTTTGTGGAACTAGTAGGTTGTGAATGATTATCAGACTGTACCTCAGTCCTTATACTGATAAAGGACTACTGCAGCAGAAGGGCAGCAGTCAGCAGTAGTGCACCTCAACCCTATATAAATTGTGGACCTATACCAGTCCTTAAGGAATAGCAGACTGTACCTCACTCAACCCTATGTACTGTAGTACCCTAGACCTTACCAGTCCTTATAAGGACCTTTGTGGAACTAGTAGGTTGTGAATGATTAGCAGACTGTACCTCAGTCCTTATACTGATAAAGGACTACTGCAGCAGAAGGGCAGCAGTCAGCAGTAGTGCACCTCAACCCTATATAAATTGTGGACCTATACCAGTCCTTAAGGAATAGCAGACTGTACCTCACTCAACCCTATATACTGTAGTACCCTAGACCTTACCAGTCCTTATAAGGACCTTTGTGGAACTAGTAGGTTGTGAATGATTAGCAGACTGTACCTCAGTCCTTATACTGATAAAGGACTACTGCAGCAGAAGGGCAGCAGTCAGCAGTAGTGCACCTCAACCCTATGTATTGTGGACCTATACCAGTCCTTAAGGAATAGCAGACTGTACCTCACCCAACCCTATGTACTGTAGTACCCTATACCTTACCAGTCCTTATAAGGACCTTTGTGGAACAAGTAGGTTGTGAATGATTAGCAGACTGTACCTCAGTCCCTATACTGATAAAGGACTACTGCAGCAGAAGGGCAGTAATCAGCAGTAGTGCACCTCAACCCTATATAAATTGTGGACCTATGCCAGTCCTTAAGGAATAGCAGACTGTACGTCACCCAACCCTATGTACTGTAGTACCCTAGACCTTACCAGTCCTTATAAGGACCTTTGTGGAACTAGTAGGTTGTGAATGATTAGCAGACTGTACCTCAGTCCCTATACTGATAAAGGACTACTGCAGCAGAAGGGCAGAAGTCAGCAGTAGTGCACCTCAACCCTATGTATTGTGGACCTATACCAGTCCTTAAGGAATAGCAGACTGTACCTCACTCAACCCTATGTACTGTAGTGCCCTAGACCTTACCAGTCCTTATAAGGACCTTTGTGGAACTAGTAGGTTGTGAATGATTATCAGACTGTACCTCAGTCCTTATACTGATAAAGGACTACTGCAGCAGAAGGGCAGCAGTCAGCAGTAGTGCACCTCAACCCTATATAAATTGTGGACCTATACCAGTCCTTAAGGAATAGCAGACTGTACCTCACTCAACCCTATGTACTGTAGTACCCTAGACCTTACCAGTCCTTATAAGGACCTTTGTGGAACTAGTAGGTTGTGAATGATTAGCAGACTGTACCTCAGTCCTTATACTGATAAAGGACTACTGCAGCAGAAGGGCAGCAGTCAGCAGTAGTGCACCTCAACCCTATATAAATTGTGGACCTATACCAGTCCTTAAGGAATAGCAGACTGTACCTCACTCAACCCTATGTACTGTAGTACCCTAGACCTTACCAGTCCTTATAAGGACCTTTGTGGAACTAGTAGGTTGTGAATGATTAGCAGACTGTACCTCAGTCCCTATACTGATAAAGGACTACTGCAGCAGAAGGGCAGCAGTTAGCAGGAGTGCACCTCAACCCTATATAAATTGTGGACCTATACCAGTCCTTAAGGAATAGCAGACTGTACCTCACTCAACCCTATGTACTGTAGTACCCTAGACCTTACCAGTCCTTATAAGGACCTTTGTGGAACTAGTAGGTTGTGAATGATTAGCAGACTGTACCTCAGTCCCTATACTGATAAAGGACTACTGCAGCAGAAGGGCAGCAGTCAGCAGTAGTGCACCTCAACCCTATGTATTGTGCACCTATACCAGTCCTTAAGGAATAGCAGACTGTACCTCACTCAACCCTATGTACTGTAGTACCCTAGATCTTACCAGTCCTTATAAGGACCTTTGTGGAACAAGTAGGTTGTGAATGATTAGCAGACTGTACCTCAGTCCCTATACTGATAAAGGACTACTGCAGCAGAAGGGCAGCAGTCAGCAGTAGTGCACCTCAACCCTATATAAATTGTGGACCTATACCAGTCCTTAAGGAATAGCAGACTGTACCTCACTCAACCCTATGTACTGTAGCACCCTAGACCTTACCAGTCGTTATAAGGACCTTTGTGGAACTAGTAGGTTGTGAATAATTAGCAGACTGTACCTCAGTCCCTATACTGATAAAGGACTACTGCAGCAGAAGGGCAGCAGTCAGCAGGAGTGCACCTCAACCCTATATAAATTGTGGACCTATACCAGTCCTTAAGGAATAGCAGACTGTACCTCACTCAACCCTATGTACTGTAGTACCCTAGACCTTACCAGTCCTTATAAGGACCTTTGTGGAACAAGTAGGTTGTGAATGATTAGCAGACTGTACCTCAGTCCCTATACTGATAAAGGACTATTGCAGCAGAAGGGCAGCAGTCAAGTATAATATTCTTTCTATATTTGGAAGAAAGAATATTATACGTGTACAAACCTATTACCATACCAGTCCTGAAAAGAACCTTTGTGGACCTAATAGTAACAGCTACTGATTAAACTGACTGTCCCTCACTGCCTCACACACAGCTTCCTGCCTGTCCCTATTTAAACTGACAAAACAGAGGCTGCTGGAACAATAACTTGAATAGCACTTTTGTGGACCTAATAGTAACAGCTAATGATTAAACTGACTGTCCCTGCAGCACACAGCGTCCTGTCCCTCTCTCTACACTGACAAAAGACAGGCTGCTGCAAAAATCAGTAGCACAGCAGTGCCTCAAATCTATATCCTGAACTACACCCAACACCTATACCAGTCCTGAAAATAACTTTTGTGGACCAAATAGCTAGCGATTTGGGTCTCTGCAGTCTCTCCCTGCTCCACACAGCAACCTCTCCCTATAGTGACAGTAGAAAGAATGTAAAATGGCCGCCGGATCGGGTCTATTTATAAGTTAGGGGGAATGTCCAAGTGTCCATGTGCTGTAATGTCTCAATTGGCTGTCCTGTACCCCATGATGGATGTGTCATCATAGGTCAAAGTTCTTTTACACAGTAAACACGGAAGTCTGCCGGGCGAACGGCGGCAATAGTCCACCGATCGGGCGGACGGCGACAGTCAAAAATCACCGCGAAACGACCGCCGGGCGAACCGTTCGGCCATCCCTAATGATGACCTCAAGGGTTAGGGAAAACTGACATCCTTCCTTGTAAAGTGGGTTACCAGGCATGGTGGGTGTGATGCAAGAAGGAATGATGAAAGCCAGTCACTTTTTGAATGCGAACAAGAGATTTATTGTCTCTTAACAGAACTGTGGGAGAGAGGGTTAGGGTCAGGACACCCTTGAGTAGATGAAATGATAATTGGCAGACTCTGAGACTTCTATAGGTAGACAGCTATACAGTGGAAGGCTTCCAGCCGTATGACACTTCTGTATAGGTAGAACCGCTGTCTCCTATGGCAACTAATCTTGCAACAGTCACTACCAGTAATTGTACATAACTCTTGGTAACACAGAACAGTCCTTTACTTATCTCACAGTATCCCACTGTAGATCTTCACTCACTGAGCTCCCAGTCTCTCACTAGACCTTCAGATCCCAGTCGTCACTGGATCCACTGAGCTCTTCCACAACTATCCCGATGTATACTCCTCAAGCCTCACCCCCGCTATCCTACTGGGACCCTGGCTTGGCACCAGGGCTGGACTGGGACAAAAATTTGGCCCTGGACTTCACCCAGAGTGGCCCACTTTAATTTTGCAAACATGCACAAAAACAGTATATAAAACTATATACAATTGCGCAATATATTGAGTTTGAGATGGATCTGAGGGAAGCGGTGAGGCCTTTGTATGGGGCATCAGAGCGACCCGGGGGAAAATTGACACCTTGCCCCCCGGTAGGGTGGCCACATTTTTAGACTGCCATTCAGGGACAATTTTGCCAAAGACCAGGGGGGAGTGTAGTGTCAGGGTTGACGGGGAATTCAGCGACGGGGGTGATTTGTTGGGTGAATGGCTGGTGCTGGCAAGTAAAACATCCCAACATCATGCTTAATATGGTGTCAGGATGATCAAATCACATTATTTCTATTATTACATTGTAATATATAATGAAATAGTTCAACTCACCAGAATGCAGAATGAGTAGGAACCATTGCCTGTTACCAGATGCAGCATGTCATTTGCCCCCCCCCCCCCCCCCCCCGCCTGCCACCAGATGCCGTGTGTCACTTTCCACTGTCGCTTGCCAACACATGCAGTGTGTCACATGCCACATCATCTGCTGGGAGAGGCAGCAGGGAGAGAGAGGGGGGCAGAGAAAGAGAGAGAGAGAGAGAGAGGGGGGGAGGACATGGAGAGAGAGAGGGGGGACATGGAGAGAGAGAGGGGACATGGAGAGAGAGGGGCGACATGGAGAGAGAGAGAGAGGGGGCACATGGAGAGAGAGAGAGAGGGGGCACATGGAGAGAGAGGACATGGAGAGAGAAAGAGAGGGGGGGCATGGAGAGAGAGAGGGGGGCAGGGAGAGAGGGGGGCATGGAGAGAGAGAGGTCAGGGGGCAGAGAGAGAGGGGCACATGGGGAGAGAGAAGGGGACATGGAGAGAGAGATGTGAGGGGGCAGGGAGAGAGAGGGGGGCATGGAGAGAGAGATGTGAGGGGGCAGGGAGAGAGAGGGGGGCATGGAGAGAGAGAGGTGAGGGGGCAGAGAGACAGAGAGCAGGGACATGGAGAGAGATAGGGGGAAGACCTGGAGAGAGAGAGGGGGAATACCTGGAGAGAGAGAGGGGGAAGACCTGGAGAGAGAGGTGAGGGGGCAGAGAGAGGGGTCCGGTCTGGTCTACTTGTTTAATCTCCCCACTCCCTCTTGCTCTTCATCGATGTAACGCACGGGCATGGTGAGAGAGAGGGGGGCACGGAGAGAGAGAGGGGGAGGACATTGAGAGAGAGAGAGAGGGGAGGACATGGAGAGAGAGAGAGGGGGGGGACATGGAGAGAGAGAGAGGGGGGACATGGAGAGAGAGAGAGGGGGGACATGGAGAGAGAGAGGGGGAACATGAAGAGAGAGGGGGGATAGAGAGAGGGGGGATAGAGAGAGAGAGAGAGGGGGGATGGAAAGAGAGAGAGAGAGGGGGTGGAGAGAGAGATGGGGGGGTGGAGAGAGAGAGGGGGGATGGAGAGAGAGAGAGAAGGGGGGATGGAGAGAGAGAGAGGACATGGAGAGAGGGGGGGACATGGAGAGAGAGGACATGGAGAGAGAGGGGGACATGGAGAGAGAGGGGGGACATGGAGAGAGAGAGGGGGGGATGTAGAGAGAGAGAGAGGGGGCATGGGGAGAGAGAGAGGACATGGAGAGGGAGAGAGAGAGAGGGGAGGATGGAGAGAGAGAGGGGGCATGGAGAGAGAGAGGGGGCATGGAGAGAGAGAGAGGGGGGCATGGAGAGAGAGAGGGGGGCATGGAGAGTGAGAGGTGAGGGGGCAGAGAGAGGGGTCCAGTCTGGACTACTTGTTTAATCTTCCCACTCCCTCTTGCTCTTTATCGATGTAATGCACAGGCAGGGAGAGGGGGGGCATGGAGGGAGAGAGGGGGGCATGGAGAGAGAGAGGGGGGCATGGAGAGAGAGAGGGGGGCATAGAGAGAGAGAGGGGGGCATAGAGAGAGGGGGGCATGGAGAGAGAGAGGGGGGCATGGAGAGAGAGAGAGAGGGGGGATGGAGAGAGAGGGAGGGGGGCATGGAGAGAGAGGACATGGAGAGAGAGGACATGGAGAGAGAGGACATGGAGAGAGAGGACATGGAGAGAGGGGGGCATGGAGAGAGGGGGGGCATGGAAAGAGAGAGAGGGGGCATGGAGAGAAAGAGAGGGGGGGGGCATGGAGAGAGAGAGGGGGAAGACCTGGAGAGAGAGAGGTGAGGGGGCAGAGAGAGGGGTCCGGTCTGGGCTACTTGTTTAATCTTCCCACTCCCTCTTACTCTTCATCAATGTAACGCACAGGCAGGGAGAGAGGGGCGGGAAGCGGTGTGTGTCACAAGCTGGCTGCACCGAGCAGTTACCCACACACTGGCACCAGGGATGTTCCGGAGGATGCAGTGGCTATGGGAGGACTTCTGTCCCTGCCCACCAGCGTGACCTTTCAGACACGTATTGCAGTGGCAGAGCCTATTGGCTCTGTGCTACATGTGGTGGGCGGGCCGGCAACAGAAGCAGCGAAGCAATGAAGCACCACCCCTACCGAGTCCACCCCTGAATTGCCGCTTTGGTCCTATGGTTGGGCCGGCCCTGGGCAGTACAGCAGTGTTCAAAATAATGGCTGCGCGGGCCGTGCATCCATTATTTTGACAGGCTGTCTGTCACTGAAACCAACCGGCCCACTGAGCCATCGGCCCACCGGGAATCTCCCGGTAGTCCCGATGGCCAGTACATGCCTGCTTGGCACTTGCTGATGCTTTCCCACTTCTTCACCATCCCCGGCTGGTGAGAAGACTGCTCTGGTACATGCTTCAGCTTACTCACAGTAGTCTCTGGTAACAAGGTGGATGGTCCCTTAGTGGCGACAGCTTCGCCCCTACATCCGACCACAACTGGTTCCCTGTCCATCTGAACCTTTGCAACTTGGTTGGACTCCAATCCTGCAGTCCCAACCCTACGCTGCTTCTCCTGCTCCTGGATAGGCCTCAGGCAGCCTAGCAGCCAGGTTCCCCAGGGATAGGCCTCAGGCTTCCGGCCTAGCACAAGGTGACATAACACACGTCCACCAAAACAGCTGTCGAGGTGGCACAGAACCCCGATCACCTGACTCCACCCAAATAAATAGGCTCTCCAGCAGGCAAATGTACTAAAAGAAATCCCCGCCAATTTGCTGAGACACGCCATCCATTCATGATCTGTCTTTGCTATGCCCTTGTCTATCTAAAGTCACCGGCTACATTGCCACCTAGTGACAGAAGAGCGAAGTGCAGCAATTCCAGATTTAGGGGGAAATTAGTGCATCTCCTAACAATTAGCCAGGACAATTACTACCTGGCAAACTAAATTTGTTAGCAACCCTGCCTAAACCCCAGGGTGCTACATCTATTTAAACATACATCAATAAAAAGATTTACATGGAATGTATATGACCATAGTGAGAAATCGATGGATATAAAGATGGTATCAATGGTATCAAAAGAAAATCTACACCCGAGTTCATCCATGAGCACTTTCCCCATTTGCTCCAGTTACACATGTCAACACTGGGTCAGGCTGAAGCACTTGAATTCAGTCATTTGGAGGGATGTCTCATATTTTTGGCATTATAAAGCACTTACCTGCAATGTGCTCACAAAAAATGTACTATAATATAAAGTCTTGAGAATTTTTCCTTTACATCTCTTTTCTCTTCTGTTGTTTAAACCTATGGTAAGCTTATAAGGATTGAAAGAGGTGAAATAAGCCCACCTGTGTTCAACTACACTGTGCAGGCTTTGTCCGCCATCAATTCATGATTAGTAAGGGCTGCTGACATCACTGAGCTTCTAAATCACTAGTGACTGTGAGCTTCATTCAATCCCTGGATCCAAGTTTAGTAAAGCCTCTTTTTAAAAATAGATAACTGTCACTAATGTTTGCTTAACATGCGTGACGCACAACTTGGATTTTGTCACATGATGTGACTGTGACCATTACTGAAGACATTGCTGAGCTTCAGTCACAATGTCATGCTTCCTTCATAACATACTAGTCTTTTGACTGACCCGCATTTCACAAGTCTTCACATACTTTTCATTTTGACCCATATCGGTCTCTTATCCTAGTGCAACAGTCCACTTCATAGCTCCGTTGTGAAAGCCCATAGGAGGAAAATATATTATCAGTTCTAACTATTGTAAGAGTTAAATCATTCATTAAGTTAAAATGAATCTTGTATGTTCATGAGTGCTGCTGTAAAGGTCGTTACTCATAGCAAGTGGACAAAGTTTTTTTACTTCTAGCTTCAGAAACCTGTGATTGCATCACCAGCAAAGCAATCAAGTATCATTGTCTTTTTATGATTTATATTGTTTTCTTGGTGTTTTTACTTAATTCTTGTAGTATTTATTGTTGCTAGTTTAGACGCCTATGAATACATGAATATACAGTACTGTATATTTGAGGGGGCATTTACACTGTTGCGCAAGCCAAAAAAAAGGGGGTAACACCAATTATTTTCATTGCAAGTCAAAGCAAGCCAGATGTGTACTGTTGTACGTTTTTTGGTGTTCTGAGGGTAAGGTGACATGCGTTCTGGAGTCCAGGAGAAATTAATAAATGCTAACCCAATGCTACATACTACACACATTGCTGGCACATGTACTGGATGGTGTGAATGGGCCTTAATTGGGGCAGCATGACTAAGGGTATGGCTAGGAACTTAATTTGCCTAAATGCTCTGGTACCTCTTCTTCCCATCTTAGAAGGTTAAGAAACATGCTGTTGGGGGGGAAACTGGAATAGTAACACTCCAGAAACCCAATTGTAACTCCTGTTTCACCTTAAAGTGGGGTGCCCCTAAAAAATTAAAATAAAAGTCAGCAGCTACAAATACTGCAGCTGCTGACTTTTAATAATCGTACACTTACCTGTCCCAGGGTCCAGCGATGTGGGGGAACGAAGCCCCCCCTCGTTCCCCGCTCTGCTCGCGGCACCGTCATTTGTACTGTGGGTACCCGGCTGTGGCTTCACAGTCGGGCACCCACTGCGCATGCGCAAGCGGCGCAGGGTGCCGTGACACGTGACAGGTCCCAGATGACTGTGCGGTGCGAGGGGAAGTGATGTCACCAGCCCGGGCAAGGAAGAAGGCAGACTACGAGGGACCCCCTAGCAACAGGTATTTAGAGGGGAGTAAAAAATGTTATTTTTATTTCAATTATTTTTTTATTTTTTTTACATTTTAAGCACTTTTTTATTTTTTGGTGGCAACACCACTTTAATGTATAAAGAGGGTGGTCACTTTACATTTTGTGCATTTCACTTTCCCCTTACAGCTCATTGGGATGGAGTTACTAAAGGCAAATAGACTATGCACTTTGCAAGTGCAGTTGCACTCATATTCCCCAGAGCTTACTAATTGTGGTAAAACTTCACTTTGTAAAGAATGCCCAATCAGGTGCAAGGAAAATTAAAAAAAAAAACAGCATTTTTCGCTTGGATGATGTAAATTAGTGTTTCTGAACTCCAGTCCTCAAGGCGTCCCAACAGGTCATGTTTTGGTAATTGCTACGGCAGTGAAACTGATTAAATCACCTGTGCAAAATAATGGAAAACCTGAAAACATGACCTGTTGGTGCGCCTTGAGGACTGGAGTTGAGAAACACTGATGTAAATCAACAGAGCTTAACCGCATTCACTAATCTTTGGGGAAAATTAGTGCAAGAGTGCACATTCTATTTGTCTTTAGCAGGGATCCTCAAACTACGGCCCTCAAGCTGTTGCAAAACTACACATCACATGAGGCATTGTAAAACTCTGACATTCACAGACCTGACTAGGCATGATGGGAATTGTAGTTCCTGAACAACTGGAGCGCCATAGTTTGAAGACCCCTGGTCTTTAGTATATCCACTCCATTTCCTCTCTTTAGGTATCTGTGATTTGATATTCATGTATGCTTTGACTAGAAAACTACTTTATATAGATTACATGTGTAGCGCTATCCCAGCAGGAGCTGCTGGTGAATGTTTCCCCTATTCCTGCACAGCCAGACAAAAAGTATTTTCCACTTGCATCCAGACACAAGAAACAGTCTTTGAGCTTGTTTTTAATGTTTTATTAGGGGCGATAACTTGGATGGGGTAAAGGGGCTACAGGATGCCCCACTTAACTGAAACGATAGATGGGGACAGCTTTCTCTATATGTACAGAAATCCTGGACTGTTCTCCCTCCTGGCCTACAATGGCCTCTTCAGTGCTCAGTCGTATGTTTCTCCTCGTGAATCCCACATGGGAATTATTGACACACACCACCACTTCATGTTCCTTTTCCAAAAATAAGATGGGCTCTTACCTAAAACAGCAGGACCTTGTTACCATAGGTTTGTACTGCACCTTTCACCTTTAATATATGTAATAACACCACTCCGTCTCCTCCACACCGCAGATATATTCTCCTAAGATAAAATGAAAATGAACGTTGCACTCTGTTTAAAAGGTTTATTTAAGATAAAAATATAAAAGTAACACTCACATTAAAACACAAGCCCTGTGCACAAGGATAAAAACTCATCCATTAAAAAAACCTTTTAATGTGAGTGTATCTTTTATATTTTTTTATCTTAAATAAACATTTTAAACAGAGCGCACTATTCATTTTCATTTTATCTTTGGAACATATATCTGCAGTGTGGAGGAGGCAGAGTGCTGTTATTGCGGCCATCATTTAAAAGGGAGGGGGGGAGGGGGTAATAGAACCTACTGTGCAGTGGAGGAGACTAGGTGGTGCTATTACATATATCCCTTTAAAGGGGAAAGGTGGTGAGAGTCCATCTTATTTATAGATTGGGAAAGGAACACGGAGTGGTGGTGTGTGTCAACATTTCCCATGCTGTATTCATGTGGAACAATATATCAAGATTGAGCACTATAGAACACATTGCATACTTCTGAGTCAAATTTTAAACCACTTGAGGTCCGGGCCGTAGCCGAATGACGACCTCAATTCCCGGGAGGCTGTTATAGGACGTCCTCCCCTGTGCACGCTCCCTGGGGAGCGCTCTGTGATCACGGAGTCACTGAGACTTATGTGATCACTGATCCGAGTAAGGGGCCGGTCTCAGCCCCTTACCATGTGATCAGCTGTCAGCCAATGACAGCTGATCACATGATGTAAACAAAAGCTCGGTAATCGTTTTTTTCTCCTCGCACTGTCAGCTGTTATATTAAAGAAGCATCAGTCCCGAATATTAAAGAACACAGGCACTTCATCTGTGCCAATCAGTACCCCCTGCCAGTGCCACCTGTTATTGCCACCTGCCAGTGCCCACATTGTCTACCAGTGCCACCTATCAATGCCCACAAGTGCCACCTATCAATGCCCACAAGTTCCACCTATCAATGATCACCAGTGGTGCCAACAGTGCCCATTATTGCCACCCATTTTTACATTTGGTCTTTTTCAAATTTTTAACAAAAAATAAAAACCGCACAGGTGATCAAATACCACCAAAAGAAACCTCTATATGTGGGGGGGAAATTATAAAAAAAAAATTGGGGTACAGTGTTGTATGACCATGCAATTGTCATTCAAATTGCATCAGCGCTGAAAGCTGAAATTGGTCTGGACAGGAGGGGGGTTTAAGTGCCCAGTAAGCAAGTGGTTAAAGGGGCAGTATTGTATAATTCTAAAGAGAAGGACTCTTATGATTTTCATTTATTATTGTGGTGTGATGGCACTGATATTGTTTATTGGCAAATTAGGATCTACACTGTATTAGGTTTTCAACACTAGTGATCACTGCATTGAATTATTGTTTGTTTGGATGATATAGTATAGAAGTGTTGGCACAGCTCATGCCTAATGAGTTCATATATTTTGGCTTTTTAGAGCCAGAGGATATTTTTACATAGTTATTGGTCACCTTATTGAACTTTCCTTAACCTTGATTAGCCCTAATTAACTTTTATTTCTCTCTTTTCCTTTTATTTTTTTATTTGTTTATTATCATTTATGTTTAACCATTTATCTACTATGTATGTTTATCAATGGCAGATAGGTGTTTTTTATTTACCCAGTCCCCTTTGTGAACTGCAGTGGATAAATAGACCTCAGACAGCCAAGGAGGGGAAGGAGGGAGATCAGTCCTTCTCAATGGGCACAGAGTAAACTGATCGGCGGCTGCAGCTAAGGATTCATTCATTCTGTTTCTAAGACATAAGTTGCCGTGCTAAATGGTGAAAAAGTGAAACAATAAAGAATCAATATCAAAACCGTTCATGTAGTGCTCCTAAAACAATATCAATGGTGACGATAAGAAAAAGTCTGTTGCTCTGTGTCCAATGAGTAAATGGGATGCTGTATAAAACTTCACCCAAGTGCACCTCCACCATAAGTCATACAAAATGCTTGCTTACCAGAACACTAGACTCCAAATTATAAGGCTACTTTCATACTGAGGTGCTTTATAGGCGCTACATTGCTAAAAATAGAGCCTATAAAGAGCCTCTCCTCTCACTCCAGTGTGAAAGCTTTCACACTGGAGCGGTGCGCTTGCAGGATGGTAAAAAAAAGTCCTGCAAGGAGCATCTTTGCAGCGCTGTCGGAGGGGTGTATACACCGCTCCTAAAGCGTCCCTGCTCATTGAAATCGGCAAAGCGCCGCTGCAGTAGCGTTTTGCGGGCGGTTTTAACCCTTTTTCGGCTGCTAGCAGGGGTTAAAAGCGCCCCCCCCCCCCCCCCGTGACCAAATAGCGCTGCTGAAACGACGGTAAATTGGTAAAGTGTCGCTAAAAATTACAATTTAGCACAGCAACAAATGTCTTACAGTATATATGGTTTAACACAAATTGTTCCGTTGTGGTGTTGCCAGCGGCTTTCACCTACTTGTGTTTATTTGAATTGTTCTCTACCTGGCAATCATTTTTGTTTTATTTACACTTCTTTCATTCTGTTGCTTTGACACACAAATCTTTTTATTCTTTTTTTAACCTTTTCCTGACCCCCTCCTGTCCTACACATACTAGCTATAATACTGTCTTCATGTGGCCTGCATATTAACCCCTCGCCTCCCTTATACTGCCCATTTGAACATTAACTCCTTCAGCTCTATCCTATACTGTATGTGACCAGTACATTAAACCCTACGCTGCCTTTTCCTCTGTGTATGACCTGTACATTAAAGTATTTACTGTACCTTTACCAAGCCCCGTGTTTAACCCCCTCAGCGTTGGCATGTTTCTTCATTTCCCCAAAATGAGATCACCTTAAGGTGTATACTTTGGAAAAAAAAGGGGTAATTTAAAGTATTGTTTTGAGTGGCAAAATAGGGGTGTGGCTTGGGAAGTGGCCTGTTTATATATATTTATAGCTGGGGTTTAAGGCAGGGCCAAACAGAAAAGACTTGATTTGCGCCTTTCTTGGCAGCTTATTTTTTGCATCTGCTGATCATTTGGACACTAGATTTTTGTTTATAAGTAAATTCTTTTAACCGCCACTAAAATATTCATTGTGAGCTTTTGGGAAATGTTTCGATTTTGCTAGCTGCTGTTAATGAAATATGGAATGGTGTGCCTATTTGAACATGTTAATGTCATCTAAAACCAATATAAGGCTCCTATATAGCAAGGTGACTGTTTTGAAACATTTTTCCCAGAAGAAATGGATATCTGACAAGCATGAATACTCTTAAAGCCCTTGACGCTGACGTAACACATATATGCAGCCACATGGCACTGGGCTATTTTCCATGGGGCTGCATATATGTGTATGATTGTGTCGCAGTGCCAACATCCAAATAGACAAATGCAAAAAGAGAGGAGAGAAGGGGTAGGACTTTAGCAGCACTCAAATAGTAATCAGAAAATTATATAAAGATAGTCATATATTTATTTAGAAAAAACAAAGATAAAATACAAAGATAAAAACATAAATCAGGGAGTGTACATATCAACCATAAATTATATTGCAAGTAGTCGAAATAGATGGCAATGAGTTGAATCCTTCACCCTTCGCCCCGCCCGCTGCATCTCTCAGTGGAGAAAAGGAGAAAGCTGGCCATGTGATAGTAATCTCGGCAGTGAAATTAGGTATTTGCTGAATTTATTTTTAGAAATCACACACAGAGGGGGATACTATAATAGGAGGAAGTGCTGATGGTATATACAGGTTAGAGTGGCTTAACAACCACTTTAAGGGTTGTTACTTTAAAGCGGAGTTCCACCCAAAAATTGAACTTCCGCTTTAAGCACTCCTCGCTCCCTTACATGCCATGTAATTTTTTTTGGGGGGGGGAGTGGGGGCTTCATTAGGAGGGGGACTTCCTGTCCCACTTCCTCCTTCTGCCCAGGGACCGCCTAGGCGAATCCACCTTTTGCCTTAGGCAGCCCCTCCCTCTAGGCGATCTCCTGGGACACGTGACAGGTCCCAGGAGATCGCCTGTCCACTCCGGGAGCGCAGCACGATGCGCATGTGCCATGCATGCCCGGCCGTGAAGCACGAAAGCTGTCTCACAGCCGGGTGCCCAGAGTGGCAATGGAGGTGCCGGCGGAGAGGAGGGGGAGAGGAGCGACACCCCATTCAGCCGCATCGCTGGACCATGGAACAGGTGAGTGTCTGTTTATTAAAAGTCAGCAACTACACTTTTTGTAGCTGCTGACTTTTAATAAACATAAAAAACCTGGGACTCCCCTTTAAGGCATTCTCTACCAGGATCCCCCCCAAGCTTCCCAAATATTTACCTGAGCCCGAACTCAATCCAGCACTGTGCCCAAGGGTAATGGCTCTCTACACTCTCTCTCTCCTCACAGGGCAGATTGATAGCAATGGGAGCTATTGGCTCCTGCTGCTGTCAATAAAATCCTGTGACAAGGAGGCAGGGGGCAGGGCTGAGCACCACTGTCTGTGTCTATGGTTGCATGCAGGGGATCCCATAAAAGGAGGGTTGGGGCTGCTCTGTGCAAAACCATTGCACAGAGCAGGTGAGTATAATGCCCTGTACACACGGTTGGAAATTCCAATGGAAAAAGACCGATCGGATCTTGTTGTCGGAAAATCCGTTTGTTTTTGGGCTCTATCTGACTTTTTCTGTCGGATTTTCCAACGCACAAAGTTTGAGAGCAGGGTCTAAAATTTTCCGACAACAAAATCCGATCGCATAAATTCTGATCATGTGTAGACAATTCCGACAAACAAAGTGCCACGCATGCTCAGAATAAATTAGGAGACAAAAGCCATTGGCTACTGCCCAGTTTATAGTCCCGACGTACGTGTTTGTCGTGCAAGTTTCGGACAAAACCCGTCTGAAAAAATCCAACGGATTTTGTGGTCAGAATGTCCGACCGTGTGTACGGGGCATAACATGTTTATATGGGGGAAAGAAATAAGGTTTTACATTCACTTTAATAATGAATAGTCCAAGCTTTAGCAGGTTTGGTGATAATGCACTGCACTGTTCTTGATGTGCTGCTTGCTCTTTAATTAAGAGTTTTTAATTGATATTTTATTTCATCTTACTAATGGAATTATTTTCTAATTCTTTTCCAGGTGCTTTTCTTTTCTGCTGGACACCATTTTTCGTGGTGCACATTACACGAGCACTGTGCGAGACTTGTTACATCCCAGAGCCTCTCTTCAGCACTGTCACATGGTTAGGATACGTAAACAGCGCCTTGAATCCTGTTATCTACACAATCTTCAACACCGAGTTTAGAAACTATTTCCGTAAAGTGCTTCGAATGTGCTGCTGACCACTTTGAATGATGGACAACAGTGTGGGCAGTATGTCCAGATCGTGTACAAGCTTGAGAACACAACTCTTCTGATCGTTGGCCTCACCCAAATTGTAAAACTGGCCTGTCAAGTCAACAAGTTAAGCAACTATACATGGAAATTATGTAGTGTGTGACCACAATGCATGAGTGGTTCTGAGGCAGATCTGGTATAGTTTTCGGTTTATTTCTGTGGAACTGCTATCAGTCTACAAATTATGAATGTTTACTATAAATGCTGGAATGTAAAACATATATACAGTAGGAATGGTCAACTTCAGGCATCATTTCAATTCTCTTGCAGCTCTATTCCATGAAATTGTATCTGGGAACAAGTACTTCAACATTAGATCAATGACTCCAGGTTCCTTGCTGGGTTTAAAACGTAAAACAAAAAGCATGCCTCTCAAGCAGTAGAGTTTGTTATGAAGAGCTTTCTGTAAGTGGAAGTAAAAACTGACGTTGTTATCTCTACAGACATAACCACTTTCTGCCGTGCAGAAGCAGGGAGCAGTTCTAGCTGTCCATAGCAGCCACCATATACTAATGTATTAATCACATAAGGGGTGGTTCTTGAGAAACATTAACATCTTTGCCATGCAATGGCCATGAATGGTACTGCTGAGATATCTTCCTGTAATGACTCCCCATGATGCAGAACAGGAGATTTTGTATAGTTCAATAAACAGAATATTTGGTATAAAACTGTTTTGGTGTATTTCTTGGTAAAATAATCCCTGCACTAAAAAGAGTCCTCAAACTTTATATTGAAACCATTGTTTTAAAGCCCCTCAAAAGTTCTGTTCTTAGCCAGAAATATAATTTTAGATTTAACTCACCATCTCAATTTAAAGGAGAAATCTAGACAGAACTTCATAGTTTTGAAGTACTGATGGTTTAGAACCTGTATCATATTTTCATTGCTGTCTGGGTCTTTATTGGAAAGATCAACCTCACTTCATAAATAAGGTATAACCAGTTCTCTGGGCAGGACATGTGCTGAAAACTCCCCACACAAGTAAAAAACCTTAGGAAGGCTGTAAGCCTTCCCTGTTCTACTAATAAGTGTGTTTGGATAGCATCAAACTGAGAGAACTCTCTGCTCCAAGCATCTGCTCCCCGACACCACTCGAACCCCAGGTGCAGGAGGCAAGCTGAGTCTTCCACGCTCTCCGGCAGAAGGTAAAACAAATCTTAACACCGTTCACTTCCCTATGCACCAAAAGCCACTTAACTAAAACGTAACCTTTATTTTAAATCATAAAAAGTATGTAAATGATCAAATCAGGTATACCTATAGGATGAGGTCAATGCCGTTATATATAACAAATCAACGTTCTATCTCTATGTGATAATATTAACATCTACTAAGTTTAAATGGTGAAAACTTCTCTTGAATATATACGTATAGGCAATATGAGGGTTATAATTTTCTCCTATATTCAATATAAAGGCTCCAGGCTGCATTAGAGGATTTGTAAATTAAAGACCTACTCACCAACACCACCTGGTATCAAGGGATGGGGGTATAGCTATCTCCCCTCCCATCAATTGACCACATATAAAATTGAGATGAACAGAAAAACAGAAGATATGCTAGCAAATACTGTCTTACTGAATACATGGGCTATCTTCTGCCCTATGAAATAATCTATCTCTCAGATATGCGATACGGGTACACTCATCCACTAACCACTAATGGACGAGCCCCATATATCAACATATACACAAAAAAGCTTAATCAAGACTGCATTGACATAAGGCATATCTCACCCCACAAAAAAAAGAAACATGTAGGGAAGGGGACTTTTTAACTTTGCATGAGTAAGTAGAATTGCATACGTCATCGCAACTACGCAGTGTTTCTCAACTCCAGTCCTCAAGGCGCCCCAACAGGTCATGTTTTCAGGCTTTCCTTTATTTTGCACAGGTGATTTGATCAGTTTCACTGCCTTAGTAATTACCACAGCCATTTCATCTGAGGGAAATCTTGAAAACATGACCTGTTGGGGCGCCTTGAGGACTGGAGTTGAGAAACACTGGTCTAGGTTATTTTTTCACATTGATTTAGGCTTTCATTTGGTGGTAAATGGTAATGGACATCTCTTGACTTTTTTCCATAAGAAAGCTTGCCCAAAATAGAAAAAAATTATATTTTTTGTTTTAATTTATGCACATAATGTATATTTTATGCAATTACCATGACCTACCACCAAACAAAAACACAAAACAAATTTTTCTACTACTGATGATGGCAGTAATATCACAAATGGGTATGTTGTTTATGGGCCCTACTATGGGTAGAAACAACAAACAATAGTGTGCATTTTACATCCTACCTAAAACACACCAACACTTATATTAAATAAAAATGTTACATAAAACACATACCTAAGCCTAAAGCTGGCCATAGAAAGAAAATCGCTTGATTCCCCCATCAACACAGACAGTGTTGACTGGCGAATACCTACCGTGGAGTCATTGTGTTCTGCGGGTGGGGGAAGCCATCCCTATCAGGAGAACACAGTGATTATTGCTAGCTAGCAATAATCGCATTTAAAATACAGCAGGCTGGTTGTACCAAAGTATATTGATTGATCAACCTGAGTACATTCAGCCTGACCATCCTGGTTTGAATCGCAGCCAGTGCCTGCTGAACGGGCTAAGATTTGTACTGTTGGCCGGCTTTACCCTGATACTGACCTAGATCAAATCCTGAAATAGCTATTCTACCTTTATTTTATTCATGTATATTTTTTTTTTGTATTTTACACACAACTTTTTTTGTTTACAATTTTTATTTCTTTTTTTTTTTTAATTATTAATCTTTATTAAATTTTCACATTTATACAGACCACATTTTAAAATAACATTGCCAGGATTCAAATACATCTTTCTTCCATTCCGAAGTCTGAGTTTTAAAGTTCTAGGAAGGGAAGGGGGACATGAAAATACATCCATACATCACATATAATTAACAAGCAAAAAAAAACAATATCTAAACAATACCATATCCCCCCTTATCCTTCCACAACTATTTTTGCAATTCCTACATTTTTCCTACTAATATAACCCCTCCCCTCCCTCCCACCCTTTCTATCAACCCCACCCCCCCTCCCCTCCCCTCCTATATATATATTGGTGCTTTTATCCTACAGTATATCATAAATGTGTTATGATGATTCCCGTACCTTTAATGTACACTACCCTACTCCTTCCCATTACCCATCCCCCCTCCCCCTCCCCTCTTCCCTTTCCTATCATGGTTTAAACTGGGGTGTGCATCACTTCTATCCACTCTCGCCAGTTCCTATTAAACTCTTTTAGGTTATTTCGTTTTGCATATACTGCCCTCTCCTTACATAGATATTCATTTACCGCCCTTATCCAATCCTCTACTGTGGGGGCTAGCTTTGATTGCCATCTCCTAGCTATCATCCTTCTAGCTTGAAATAAACATTTTAGGATTACCGTTGTTATTCCCTTCCTCTCTACTTCCTCCTTTCTATAACCTAAAATACACACTATGGGATTTAATTCTATTGCCGTCCCAAAGGCCCTACTTATTATCTTTACCACTCCTTCCCAGTATCTAAATAATTTGGGACATTTCCAAAGCATGTGCATTAAATTCCCTGACCCCCCACACCTGGGGCAACAGTCATCTGTTCTCTTACCAAATTTAAATAATTTCTGGGGAGTATAGTATGCTCTATTAATTACCATCAAGTGGGAAATCCTCTGGGGAGGAGAGACCGAGACCTTTGGGCATGCCGCTAGGATATTTTTCCACTGTACTCGTGTTATATTACCTAGGTCTTGCTCCCATTTCTCCTTCTCAACCCTCCCTTTCCTCTCACTATTAATCTGTTCACCCAACTGGGCATAGAATTTAGATATTAATCCTTTAGTGGGTCCTACTTGTGCTACTGGGTATAGCAAGGGCAGTTCCTCCCATGTTAGTAACAGGTTTCCAAACTGGGTCCTTAAAGCGTGCCTCACTTGTATATAGGCATAAAATGAGTTTTGTGATATCTTAAATTCTCTTTGCAGTTGGTCGAAAGATTTAATACCCCTGCCGCCATATAGCTGGCTAAGCCTTACAATGCCACATTTTTCCCAATCTACAATTTTTCCAACCCGCCATATTTCCTGTAGCTTCTTATTGTTCCATAGAGGCGTATACTTTGTTATTTCACTATATCCCATTTTTTTTTTAACTATATCCCATAACTTTAACATCATTTTTACTGTAGGGCATCTACATTGGAATGAGTCCGCTTCCAGGGTCTCAATCAGGGTGCTATGTGGGGAGCCTGTTAATACTAATCTCCCATTTGGGGTTCCTCCGTTCTTCTCATCGATCCCCCCTAGCTGTTGTAATTGGGACGCCCAAAAATAGCACTCCGGATAAGGGACCGCAAATCCTCCTTCCTCTCCCAGTAGCTGAAGCATCCGCAATCTCAATCTGGCCTGTCCTCCCCTCCATATTAACTCCCTAAACAACATCTCGATTTTATTAAACCAACTTCTGTTAATCCATATTGGGGCATTATGTAATATGTATAAAAGTTGGGGCATCCATATCATTTTTATCAGATTGCATCTGCCAGCGACCGAGAGAGGCATTCATTTCCATATAGCAATTTTTTGTTTAAACTTCGCCAATAATGGGACTAAGTTATGACTTATATATTGCTTAGGATCCCTTGACAAGGTTACTCCCAGATATTTCAATTTATCCACTATTGGCATTTGGGGGGTTCCCAGGGCCGTTTGCTGACCAATTGGGTCCAAAGGAAGACATTCCGATTTTTCCCAATTTATCTCCAGCCCTGTGAAGCCTCCAAACCCTTGCACCAGTCCCATTGCCCTTGGTAGTGAGTATCTCATATCCCCTAAAAACAATAGGATATCGTCTGCATAAAGTGAGATTTTTTCCTCTCCAGTTTTTCTTACAAAACCGACAATATCCCGGTTTGCTCTAATTGCACAAGCCAAGGGCTCTATAGCCAATGCAAAGAGCAGGGGTGATAATGGGCACCCCTGCCTCGTCCCTCTCCCCAACTCTATTTTCGCGGATAACTCATTATTAATTTTTAGTCTCGCACTAGGTTTGTCATATAGCATCCTAATCCATCCTATGAAGGAAGGACCCAGGCCAAATTTCTCCAAAACTTTCCAAATATATCCCCATTCTACGCTATCAAATGCTTTCCTTACATCCAATGCCACTACTGCACCCGGAGTATCGTTATCCATTGGGACCTGCAAATTCAAAAAGGCTCTTCTAATATTTATACTCATTGACCTGTTGGCTATAAACCCTGTTTGGTCCATATGGACCAATCTTGCTATGACTCGATTAAGCCTAATCGCTAATACCTTGGCCAGTATCTTTGTATCGGTACACAGAAGAGAAATTGGCCTATACGCTGCAACATCTAGGGCGTCCTTCCCTTCTTTGTACAACAGGGTTATAACCGCCTCCATCATTGATGGAGGCAATTTACCCTCCCCATATGCTCCTCTTAACATCTCCAGGAGTTCAGGAAGCAGTATCTCGCCAAAATTTTTATAGACTTCAATCGGTAGTCCATCCGGCCCAGGCGATTTCTGATTTGGCATACTCGCAACTGCTTCCTGAAGTTCTTTCAAAGTTATTGGGGCTTCCAGTTCCTCTCTTTCTTCTTGTTTCAAACATGGTACCTCTAGTTGACCTAAGAATGTTTCCATTTGCTCATCCATCCCCACTTTCTGTGCAGTATATAGGTTTTTATAATATCCTTCAAATGCTTGGCAAATACTCCCAGTTTCTGTTATAACCTTTCCCTCAGATATCCTAATCGCCGAAATTGAGGAAGGACCCGAGTTATTCTTCACCAGTTGTGCCAGCATTTTTCCCACGCTTTCCCCTTCAGCGAAGGAGGCTTGGCGTTGGAACATATGCTGAATCTCTGCTTTCTTCAGAGTTAATAGCCTAAGTTCTTCTTGTTTATCTAACCAGATTTTTTCTTTGCCCTGCGTGGGGTCGCTAATAAAATCTCTTTCAGCCTCTAACACTTCTCTCCCTATTTGTACCTCCTGTTCCCTAGACTTTCTGTTTATTTTTGCTATTGATTGGATCATAAGGCCCCTTAAAAAAGCTTTCAGAGTATCCCACAGGATCCCTGATGTTACTGTACCCCGGTTATTTTTTAGAAATTCTTTTAATTCCCACTGAATTCTCTCAGGGCGTTCTTCTGTCTCTTTTTTTATCAGTTTTAACCAGAGCGGGTTCACTTTCCACAACCTCTGTACCTTACGTTCTCTCATTTTTAATACTGCTGTCACTGGGGAATGATCTGAAATCCCCCTGGGCTGATATTCAACCTTTTCCACCATTTGTAAGGCCAGGTCATTCCCCAGTATCATATCAATCCTGGATAACGTAGTATGCGTGGACGAGTAACAACTATACTGCCGAACTCCCGGGTTCCCAGTTCTCCATAAATCCCGTAATCCTACTTCTTCCAGGTACTGTCCCAACCTCCCCTGCCAAGCTGGTTCCGCCAGTATTTTTTCTGGGAATCTATCAATTTTAATATCCAATACCGTGTTGAAATCCCCTACTATTATTATAGGAACACCATCTATCCCCACTAAAAATTCCTGTAATTTAAAAAGCACTTCCATTTTAAATGGTGGAGGGATGTAGATGTTTGCCAGCATACATTCTCTATTTTCAATTAAGCACTGTAAGAAAATGTATCTGCCTTTTTCATCCAGGCTGACCCGTTTACATACAAAATTCACCCCCGTTTTTACCAAGACACTCACCCCTCTGCTATATGTCGAATAAACAGAATGATATTGAAATTGATATTTTCTGCTCTGCAACCGGTATATTGTATCTCTATTTAAATGGGTCTCCTGTATGCAGAGCAGCTCTACTCCACATCCCTCCAACAAGGATAGCACAGCTTTTTGTTTCAGCTGCGTCCCCAGACCCCTCACATTCCAGGAGCCTATCTTAATTTTACCGTCCTGCATAGCCATAAACAAATAAAGAGGAGAAAGAAAAAAAAAGAAAAACCTAAGGCAGGAAAGAGAGAGAGCGAAATAACCAGTCTACTGAGGACACTATTGAGAACCATTTGTCTCCCAGTACCCACCAACTCCCCCCTAACTTCTTTTATTACCTTATACCGCACTCCCCAAATATTACTCCCTTGTATAATAACAAATTTATTAGGCGTCACCATTAACTCATATATTATGTGTCTTTGGATATAAATTATACTATATAATTGTTTATTACCATTTTCCCCCTTGTGACCAATATATTTTCCTTGTTTTTTACCACCCCAAGTTTTACCACCCCCCAGTTTGTGTCCTTTTTTGATTTGAGTTATTTCCTGTGCTCCATTTATTAGTGCATACATATATTTTTTTTTCCCCTTCAACCTCCCCCCTATTTTCCCTACTACACCCACCCCCTCTCCCCCCTTTCTACCTCCCTCCCACCCCTCCCCCACCTTCCTAGGTGTTACCCTAGGGGCTATTAGTGACCTTATACCACTCTCTTCACAACCTATTTACCACCCTCACCTAGTACGCTCGCCGTGTTTTACCTCCCTCCCCACCCCCCTCCCATACAGACACAGACAGCACACACAAAAAAAAAAAAAAAAAAAAAAAAAAAAAAAAAACAAGAACACACATACTTCATCCCCCCTTCTCTTTCTATCTTCCTATCCCACTCAGTACTAGAAACCCCAACAACTACAACTTTTCTTTATTTTCTTCTATCCATTTTTCCACTTCCATTGGGGAACAAAAAATCTGAGTATGCCCTAGTGCATTAATCCGTAGCTTTGCAGGATAAAGAAGAGCATACGGCACCCTGAGCTTCTGTAACCTGCGTTTCACCTGGAGGAACTCTACCCTTTTTCTCTGAAGTTCTGGGGAAAAATCAGAATATAATGAAATTCTAACACCCTTATACAATACATTCCCCATTTCCCTTGCCTTCCGTAATAACACCACTTTATCTTTATAATTCAGTAATTTCATTAATAATGGCCTAGGACGGCCCCCCCTCCAATGGTGCTCTAAAGGGTACCCTATGCGCCCTCTCTATTGAGAACGCTGTTGAAAAAACATCCCTCCCAAACAGTTCAACCAGAAGATGCTCCATAAATTCAGCAGGGTTTACACCCTCACTTTTTTCCGGAAGCCCCACTACTCGCACATTGTCCCTCCTGAGCCTATTTTCCATTTCGTCCATTCTTGTTCTATATCCACCAAACTGCTCCTTCAGGCTTTCTATTTCTTTAATTAGGAATGTTGTATCGTCTTCTAATCTGCTAGTCCTTATCTCAAGTTCTGTCGTCCTTTCCACCACTTTCTGTAGGTCTTGCCTTACCACCATTAGATCTTCCTTCACTCCCTTCATTTGATTACAGAGTTCTTTCAGTGAGATGTTACATGCGTTTACGGCCAATAACACGTCCTTAATTGTTGGCTCTTTTTCTAACGGAGGAGAGTCACCCGTTGTGATCTCCATATTCTGTTCCCCTGCACCCGCTTTTTTATTAACTGAACATTTGGCCACTGCTCCAGCCTGCGTATTTATGTTAATGTTTGACTGACCCATGCTTTTCCTTTCAGACATTTCTCCATGCTGCCCCTTTGTCTGCCCTTTTTTTGGAGGGGTCTGCGATGACTGTACAGGGTTATGAGCAAATTGTTCTAATTTAGCTGCTGTGGCAGACTGTTGCGAACTTTTTTCCCCTCTTTCCTTTGCAGAACGCAGGTGCTGCATCTTACTTTCCTTTTCTCGCCCCTTTCCTCAGAACAGTCCTGGATATATCGTATTTTAATATATTTTTAACTTTTTAACCCAGCCGCCCATCGCTCAGTTGATCGCTTAGTGCAATATTAGCCGTATCTTATAACCAGTTCTCCAGTATTCACTTCATGTATCACCAAAACTTCCTGTTTTAATACTTCACAGCAGACATTTATTTGCACGCACTTAGTTCAAATACCGTTCAACCAGTTGATTTTTAGAACAGCCACCATCCCTCAGTTAATCAATTAATGCGATACTGATCTTGTCTTATAGCCAGTCAGTCCACAAGCACTCAATTCAAATATCACAGACTTCCTGGTTCGCTGCTTACAGACGTTCGTTTTTACAGCAGGTACTTCTTTACATATACTACCTGGGTTATCATTCATTCGTCTTAGAGCACAAAACGAAGCAATGAGTTCCAGAGAACAAGAGCTATAAGTCCTTCTCACCCCCGGCCAGCGCCCTCTTGTTTACTTGTTACCAGTTCTCGGGCATCGCTATGTCCACAACTTGCTCTGCCAGACCTCCGCCTGCTATGCCCCTCACACCTCCGACTTCTTCCCCCCCCCCCGCAATCCTGCCGCTTACCTCCTTCCTCCTATCGCGGCTTACTGGAGAGCGGGAGAGCCTCTTGGTATCCACTGTGTGCGGCGTCTCTCGGCAGGGTTCAAAAGCGTTCGGCTTGGTCGGGGGTACTCGTGCTTCTTCGGCCGTGTTCGCTGGGGTTCGGGACCCGGAAGTAAGCGTGAATCTCCGAGGGCTCGGCACAATAGTACAGTGATGCGCTGTCACTCCTCCTCCCGTCCAGCTTCGATGAACCGCTCCAGCCCACCTCACGCTGCGTCCGGCCGTAGCACTAAGCGCTCCACGCTCTCGTCATGGGGGTCTGGGAGAGAGTCACACACGGCGTCTCACATCTCTCACTCACTCCATCTTGCACATCCGGTCACGCCCCCTGGTCCACAATTTTTATTTCTAGCAAGATGAAAATGATACATTGTATCGTATTATAATAGAATAAGAAGAAGGATCTTAGAATAAGATCCACAAGGGAAACATGGGGTACAACCAAGGGACTTTGTGATACCAGCGAAGTATGAGAGAAGTATATAGATGAAAAAATCAAATATTTATTAGAAACATTAATATAAAAATATCAAACACATTGAACAAAGAAAGTAATTTGTAAATTATGACACAGTAGTCCCGATTGCATAAATCTAGAGCCCCGATGTGTTTCGACCCTTTCAGTCTTCCTAAGGGGGGTGGCAGTGATTAGCAAATCAGCAAGCTCTCTAAATTACAAAAATACGGTAAGTATACATAAAAAAGAAACAACAAATACAATATATCATACTGTTACATTGCACTTGCATGATTACAATTTACAAGAAAATACATCTTTCATGATGTTGGAGGTCCACAGGGGCACAAAAGTGGATGAAGGGGGTGTTGAAGCCTAGCACCTTATATATGTGTCCAAAGCACAATGGACCAGCCCACCAGCCTCAGGATTCCTGATATGTAGAAAAGGTATATAACATCAGATATAAGCTAAAATAAAGGTACTTTTGTGAGGAATCAAGTAATCCAGCGGGAATTCCTACCTCAAAAGTTTAAACATAAGAAAGGCAAAAGACCCCCCTCACATGTGGGGAGGGGCAAAGCTTGTGTGAACCAACCAAAGATCAAAGACTAAAAACAGATGACCCAAATTATTATCAGTGTATTGAAAGACAAGGGAGACAGGAGTGTATCATTGCATAAAGCCTAATCTTACCAAGAATCAAGCCCTCAGTTTCACCAATTGTATATCCGAAAAGGATATATGCGGGTCACCTCTCCACACCACCAGCCAGAGACAGGACTGAATTGGAGCGAGATATAAATGGGAAATTGGCTTGGTCAGGTGTGACACAAGAGCCAATGGCAGTGGTGCAAAACTCGCTGCTTGCAGCTGGGGGTTAATTGTGGCGGCTGACCGGCTATTTTTTATGTATACTTACTATATTTTTGTACTTTAGAGAGCTTGCCAATCACTGCCATCCCTCTAAAGAAGGCAGTAAGGGTTGAAACACATCATAGCTCTGGATTTATGCAATCAGGACTACTATGTCATAATTCACAAATTCTTTTATCTGTTCAATGTGTTTGATATTTTTATATTTCCCCTAGAATGTAGTCTAAGGGGGTGATTCTTAAAATGTTCCTAATAAATGCTCATCATCTATATACTTGTCTCATACTTCACTGGTATCACAAAGTCTCTTGGTTGTACCTTATGTTTACCTTGTATCTTATTCCTTGATTTTGGGATTGATACCTAATATTGATGAGGTTTAGCCCCACAACTGAAATACAAATAGAAATACATTGTATCTTTTTATACATTCACAATGAGGAAAAAAAACACAGGAGGGCTGTACGGTGTCTGATCACTGTGATAGCCAATCACAATCACAGTAATCATGTGATCAGGAACTGAGATTCTCAGCTCCTGATTGATAGTATGAGGCCTAGGGCTGTCGATGACAGCTCAGTCTCCGTTCTGGAAGCACACTGTGCAGCACGCTCTCAGCACAAACACATACTATATACTCATATATGCGGCCCCACGGGCACGGCCGATATCATGGGAAGCAGTTCATACACATGTAGTGGGCCAGGGCTCCAACAAAGGAGTTGTTGCTGCTAACCACTGCTAAGACTAGAGTGGGCAGAAGAGGCACTTTCCCTGGGTAGAAGATTATTATCTAGAGGCAGGGAGAGCACAGCAAAGGCTTACCAGCTTTGCTTTCCTCTGGATCCAACAGCCGCTGAGATCAACTGTTTAAAAGGAGGGAGGGGAGAATGGATATGGCTAGCAGAATGAGCAACGGAACAATACAGGATTTCCTCCTCCTGCACCTAGAGTCTTCCTTTATCCCCTCCGCAGCTCTCTGAGTCACTATCGCCATCGCGGTGGGGGGGCCAGCCTCAAAAGACAGCTGGCTGCAGCCCTTCTAGCTGTGGGTCTCCCTTTACTGGAGAAGGGTGGGCAGATGGATCTGTGTTGAGGTCCCCTCTGATCACCCCCCTGCAGTCCTACTACCTGTGGGCCTCCTCCTGGAGGGGGGGTCTGTTTTGGGATCCCCACTGATCACCCCCCGCAATCCTCCTAGCTGGGGTCTCCTCCTGGAGAGGGATGGGCAGAGGGGATCTGTAAGGGTTCCCTCTGCTTGCCCTACTGCAGTCCATTTAGCTGGGAGCCTCTTTTAACTGCAGGGGGAGAGGGTTCCTGTATTCCTGGTGGGGGGGTCTCCCTATCTTTGTCTGTATTTCTGGAGGGGGTCTTTTTATATTGCCCCCATGCACTCCTGCTTAGGGGTCTTCTTCTCCTGAAGGGGTCAGTATTCCTGGACAGGAGAGTGGACCCTCTATAGTGGGGGATCAGGGGGGCTTATATAGAGTTAGGTAGGTGTCAGGGGGTCTTATATAGAGGTAGGTAGGTGTCAGTGAGTCTTATATAGAGCAAGGCAAGTGTCAGGGGTCTGATGTAGAGGTAGGTGTCTGATATAGAGGTAGGTAGGTGTCAGGGGTCTTATATAGATGTAAGTGGGTTTCAGGGAGTCTTATATAGAGGTAGGTGTCGGGGGGGTCTCATATAGAGGTTGGTAAGTTGCGGGGGGGTAATATATAGAGGTTGGTAGATATTTGGAGGTTTTATATAATGGTCAGCAGGGCTTTTTTTCTGCCGGAATACCTTTACGACACCTTTGGTATCCTTCTCTTCTCCGACCTGTCATTTAACACATTAGCCAGTAGAGGAAGTTTTCTGTACAACTCACTTCCTCTACCGGCTTCTCTGTATTAGTGAACTCTGGTGAGTCCTGCCCTCGATCCCTAGTGTGTGGGGTCCCAGCACTGCAGCTGCTTGTGGTGATCCGAGAGGCAGCTAGCATCACCACCTGCAGTCACTACTTTGACAGTTCTGATGGGCGGAGCCCTCCGATCGTCACTGTACTGTGCCGAGTTTAAAAGAAAAGAGCCTGCGCATACAATATACAGTGGTGGCGGATTTCCTGGAGAGGTAAGGGAGCTGTCAAAGAAGGGAGCGGGGAATAGCTTTCGGGAGAGTGAATGTGTGCAGAGAGAACTGCGAAAGTGGGGTTTTGGGGAATTTGTGCAGAGAAGAACTGGGAAGGGGGGGTTGGGGAGAATCTGTACAATGAAAAAAGCTGGGGGGGGGGTTTGCAAAGAGGAGAGCTGGAGTGAGTTATCAGCAGAGAGGAGTGATAGGGGGATTTTAGCAGAGAGGAGAGATGGGGGGGGGGGGGGTAATTTGTGCACAGAGGAGAGCTGGGGGGTCTAGCAGAGAGAATTGGGAGGGGGTTTATTTGTGGACAGAGGAGAGCTAATGGGGGAAATTTAGCAGAGAGGATAGCAGGGGGGGATTTTAGCAGCGAGTGGGGGTGATTTGTGGACAGAGGAGAGCAGGCGGAAAGCTAGCACATTGGAGAGGTGTGGGGGGGGGGGGCTAATTTGTTAAGTGTGGAGAGCTAGGGGGATTTTAGCAGAGAAGAGAACTGGGGGGGGGATCTTAGCGGAGAGGAGAGCTGGGGGGATTTTAGCAGAGAGGAGAGCTGGGGGGATTTTAGCAGAGAGGAGAGCTGGGAGGTAGCAAAGAGGAGAGCTGGGGGGTTTTAGCAGAGAGGAGAGGTGGGGTAAGTTGTGCAGAGAGGAGAGGTGGGGGTAATTTGTGCAGAGAGAAGAGCTGGTGAGGAGTTAGCAGAGAGGAGAGCTGGGGGGATTTTAGCAGATAGGAGAGGTGGGGTAAGTTGTGCAGTGAGGAGAGGTGATGGTAATTTGTACAGAGAGGAGAGCTTGGGGGGTAGCAGAGAGGAGAGCTAGGGACTTAGCAGAGATGAGTGCTGGGGGGATTTTGCAGAGAGAACTGGAAAAGTGTGTGTGTGTGTGGGGGGGGGGGGATTTATGCAGATAGGGGAACTGGGGGCAATTTTAGTAGAGATGAAAGCAGGTTGGTGGAGATTTGTGCAGAGAGAACTGGGAAAGGGAAAGATTTGTCCAGAAAGACCTGGGAAAGAGGGAGATTTGTGCACGGAGGAGAACTGGGAAGGTATGTGTGTGTGAGGGGTGAGGAGTTAAGATTTTGAAAAGGGGGCAAATTAGAATTGTGGGTGGGGGGCGGGTGCTAAGGTTAACTGTTGATAGGGGTGCAGAGTTGAGCTGTGAACATGGGAAAAAAAAGAGGTGAGCTGTGAATGAGGGTTGCAGAGGCAAGCTGTGGGTGGAGGACATAGAGCTAAACAAAGAGACGTGCAAAGGTGAGAATTTGATAGTTACTTTGAGGGGGATACTTAAGGGAAGGGGTTTTTGCTTGGGAAAGACCAGGGGAATTTACTGCGGGACAGTAAAGCATACAGAATTCAGTGACCAAGAGTATGTAACGTATGGCAAAGCATGCAGGGTGCAGTGGTGAGCATTTTGTAACATACCTTGGACATTACATATTCAAGAACCGCTATACTCTATATGCTGCGCTGCATGTTATACATCTTTTACAGTGTATGTGACATATTAAAGGCCTCGGAATGGTATTCCTGAATTCTGTACAATGGGTTTTGCGTTACATACTCCTGAGTCTTGCATTGTGTATGCTGGACTGCATAATACATATGCTTTATTGCTGCACTCTGTGTGCTGGGCTATATCTTACATATCCCTGACCCCTGCACTCTGTACACAAGGCAATATGTTGCATATTTCTGAGCACAAGGGATACTTCACATTAAATGTTAGTACTGTCCATTTTGCAGATTTTTTTTTTTCTGCACCCTGTGTGATACACACATCTCACAACTGCACAATACACACTTCCGGGCCCTGTGTGTTATGCAATCCTGAGTCCTGTACTTTAGGTGTTACATATTCCTGAACCATGTGCCTGTGTTCTTAGCCTTACCATTATTTGGTACTGCTCTACTTCTCTAGCCTAAGGAAGGTGTGGTTGGGGGTGGAGTTTGGGCATGGTTGGGGCAAGCTTGGGTGTGGTTGGGGGCTTGGTAGTTGGCTGGGGGAGGGAGAGTTATGGCACCTATTCTCTGAGAAAAAAAGCCCTGGTGTTCAGTAGGTATAGTGGTCTGTAGGCCTCAAAGGGTCTTACAGTGTAGAGGACAGTAGGTGTCAGGGGCTCGTATATAGAGGTTGGTAGGTGTCAGGGGGTTTTATAAAGAGACAGGTAGGTGTCGGGGGCATTGAAAGAGTAGTGCAGTTTGTATTAGTGTAGGGTCCTTCTCAAAACAGACTACCTTGTCGTGGTGGCAGCCTTCATATTATTTGGCCAAAATATATCTCCTTATTCTTAAATTTTGAAAGCACTGATGACTTGGAATGCACTTCATTTTCATATATTAAGTTGTAAGAGTGTTAAAATAAAAGTGGGTGCACTAAAAGGACTTGCTGGGATGGCCAGTGGGCAGATTCGGTGGGACGGCTAGTGAGTAGGACCTGGGGAATGTTGGTGGTTAGGCCCAGGACTAAAGCTGTGTAAGGGGTCCCAAATTTCTGATGACTGCCCTGCCCTTGGGTGAAGACCTACTTCTGTGAAGCCGCGTATATGCGCATCCTCAGCGTTAAGGGGTTAATTAGGAGTGGGGAGAAGAGCCACTGCACACTGGATCGGCCAAAAGCATTGACGTTTATTGTAAAAATCATCCACAAACATGGCAAAGCCTGTCTCCGCCTTAGGAACATTCCTCTAATGCGTATCACCCAATCAGGGCTTGTACACAGGAAAAAAAACAAAACGACAGATGATATATTTCTTCTCAAATTAAGTGCCTTTATATGAAATAAATATATAAGAAATGAACCCGACATACATTATATACCTTCAGATTTGCAGGTAGAAACTGGAAGATGTGGAAAACTAACCAACTAACTAAACTACAGAAGTCTGTCTTCCAGAGCAGTTAATTAGATACTATTGAAGTCAAATTGAGGCACTTGTTTGACTTCTCAATTTCTCAAATATTTCTATATATTCCTCTGAAAAATATCAGGAGCCTTGGACTAGAAAAGTGTTTTGCTTATAATAAAATACAGGAACAATGGCTATAATTAAAAAAAGGGGTGGGGGTGTCTGGTGAGGAGGACCCCCTCCCCCCCAGATTTACCGGACATCTGCTGCTGACTGGAGAGAAAGGAAACCTGCTCCTCCAGACACATCGTGAGCAAAGCATGAGAAGGTATGTGCTCCACAAAGCCCCCAGTGCTCACACATAGGCATGACAACATTTACTAATTTAAAGGAGACATTCATAAGAAAATTCAAAACATTTCTTAGAAAACTCTACTTACCTTTCCCGCCGCAGGGTTTTCTGTGGTAAAACCAACAGACCCAATCTTCACCCTTCACAGTGGGTTCCATTAATGAACATTCAGGAGCTGGGGCCCCTCGGGAAACCCACAATCCTGGGCCTGTAATAGCACCTCCACCATTAAAACTGTATGGCCTTAATACCAAAAGTACTGGATATCGGGTCCAGCTCTCTAAAAAGATAAGCGTTTACAGACAAAACCTAATTTCTTCAGACACGAGGCCCGGGTACTATTCAATTTGGCCTAAAAGACACTTCGAATTGATCCGGCTGCATAGCTAGCCCCAGCAAGGATTGCTCCAGTGGAGCTCAGCACAGCACATTTTTAAACTCATGACCGACACCTTAGAAACTGGTGAAAAAACGGCGGTACTCCCAGTAGTGGGAGGGGTTATATAGGGAGTGGACTTCTTGTCTTAGGGTGTGCCAGTGTCCATCACTTGAAGGTGGCCTAAAACCCATAACTACTATGCCTCTGTGTCCCGTGATGTACGATAAGAAAAAAGTAGTACCTTAGCTTCAACAGGGGTCACATGTTTAAGTTCTGGAGGAGGGTTCATGTAACTCCTGTTTTTCTGTTCCACATATACTGTTAGGTCCCATGGTGACAAATGCACTGGGAGACCTGGCATATTTCTTGCACCATGTGTCAAGGTAATCAATGTATGCGTGTAGCCATAACTCACTCAAAGAACAATCTCTAACAGACACAATAGGTGTTTTATCTTTACAGGCCATTCGATTTCAACACAATGTGCTCTGTAACAAAGCACAAAACACAGCCAAGCACAATGATAGTTTTTCAACACCCTATAAACCTTTTTCTAGTTCCTGGTGTCTAGTCTCTACCTACGAAAAATGCACCTGCTTCTTTTCTTGCCTCTCCAAAATGACCTTTCCAGAACAGACATCTCTTTATCTGTTCAGGGCAGAACACCCTCTAATCAAAGAATGAGACTTCAGTTAAAATACTATGGAGAGGATTATGGAGCTAAGATTTGTAGTCATCTTCTTATCAATCAATGGAATAACAATCTAGCTTCTCATTCTCTATCTTGATGATAAGCTCTGCCTTCATGATTTAAGTTGTGAACAGTGCAAGAAGCATGCGAGTATCTGTCTTAGACATTTGAGAAGGTTCTGAATCACTGCAACCTTTGTTTAACTGTCTTAATAAGCAGGAAGCAGATGGGGTAAAGAGGCAAATGAGAGTTTCAAAACCAAAATGCTGTTATCCAAGATTCACCTTACGTCACCACTTGAGGCTTCAGTACCGGGACAGGTTCGCTCAGTGCCCTGGGCAGGGATGTAAAACTGCACACTCTCCTTCACTCCTAGTGCATGTCGTAAAATTGGTGTACCACCTTGTGCTTATTCACTGCCCCCTTCACCCCAGCTGTCCATGGTTTGCACTGGACAATTATTGCCATTTTCTTGATTTTTACATCTGTAGCTGTTTAAGTAGACATAAAGCTAAAGCCTGGCCCTGTTTACTGATCACTGTTTTGGAACTTGGAAGCAGTAAGAAGGCCCCACCTACTGTTATCCCCTCGGCAGTGTCCCATTCTGCCCACCCCTGGTCCTGGCCTCTGATGGGTATGGCTCTTACATTTTTTTTTTTTGACACTTTGGTTTTTAAGGTAGGTAAGACAAGATTTTATAATCTTTATAAATATTGGAACCACAAATTGCATTAGCCCCACAACATTCAATGGTTACAACCCAATGTGAGATCATACATAACTGGCAGCCCAGACTTCATGGAAGTCAGTGCTAAGAAGTCAGAAAACCATTGATCATCCAGCTCATGCTAACAAATGACTAATCTAAGATCTGTGATGGTCTGATAGTGTCAGAGATCATGTGTCAGAAGGGAAAAAAAAGCTTTTAAAATAAAATGATTCTTAAAATAACTATGACAAATATTGGAACAGGAGATCAAATCCTAAATATCCGACCAAGGAAAGGACAAAAAGTTATTATAATGGTAACATATTTTACAAACAAATTTCTTCAAAGGTGATAATCATTAGTTTAAAAAAATGTGTAACTGTCGTTGGAGTAGTTGATGTGCAGCAAACTCAAAAGAACATAGAGGAAAGGTCTTAAAAAGTAATACTCTGTATTTATTAAGTCAAGTACAGTCTGTGTATAATTCAAAACCAAACCCTGCATAGCATTGTAAACACTGTTTCAAACCATAGTTACTGAAGAGAGAACCTTTATACCTTTGCTTACTAGAAAGCTATATATTGGGCTCAGGGGTCAAGTCCTGGGGAAAAAAGTGTGGGAACTCCCACCCAAGATCCACTCCCCCACCAAAAAAAAAAAAAAATGATGGGACACTATTCCTCCGACTGCCACTCTATACACCTAAGCTAGCTGTGGGGGCTATCTTACCAAAGAAACACGTGTGTGTGTGTGTCACTTCACTCAGCAGAGCCACTAGGTACTCACGAGTCTGCCGTTCCTGGCCGCCATAGTCGCCACCGCATCAGTACAGGCTGCAGCAACTTCCAATCCAGTCCTCACGTCGGCACCTGGCCCTCTCTCTTCACAGCTCTGCCTTTGCAATTTGTAGAGTGCGCCAATGCTGGGACAAGATCATCCAGTGCCCAGGGAAAACTCCTCACCCCCATATGCCCCCTTCTAGCACAAATACCTCCCCCTTTAGCACAAATCCTCACTCCCCATATCCCACCTAAAACATAAATCCACAAATTCTCTTACCTCCAATCCCCCCTCTCAGCACAGACCCCTGTCCCCTCCGTCTCCCCCTAGCAGCAAAACTTCCACCTTTCAGCACAAATCCTCACCCTCATATAACCCCTTCCAGTACTAATCCCCCCTCTCAGCACAGACTCCTGTCCCCTCCGTCTCCCCCTAGCAGCAAAAATCCCACCTTTCAGCACAAATCCTCACCCTCATATAACCCCTTCCAGGACTAATTCCCCTTCTCAGCACAAACCCTTGCCTTCACCTTCTTTCCTAGCACACGTCCTCCCCCATCTCCCCATCCCAGCATAAATTCTCCCCTTCATCACAAATCCTCTCATCTCCCCCTTCTCGGCATAAATTCTCTCTCTCATCACAAATCCTCTCTCATCTCCCCCTCCCAGCATAAATCCCCCCTCTTAGCAAAAATCATCCCCCCTCTCCCCCTCCCAGCAAAAAAATCCCCCCTCTCAGCAAAAATCCCCCCCCCCCCCATCTCAAACCTGTGCCTTCTTCTCTTCTCTCCCAGTACAAATCCTCCCCCATCTCCCCCTCCCAGCATATATTACCCCTCTTAGAAAAAAAACCTCCGCCATCTCCCCCTCCCAGCAAAAATCCCCAATCTCATCACAAATCCTCCCCCATCTCAAACCACCTCCTTCTCTCCTCTTCCAGTACAAATCCCCCTCCCATCTCCTTCTCCTGTTCTGTAAGAGCAGCCTGATATGCTGGGACTTGTAGTGCCCTGGATTATGGGGGACTGAAGAATGGCAGCCTACTCTGCTGGGACTTATAGTGCCCTCTGTGGGGGACTGAGGATTCCTCAGTCCACCCACAGTCTAGGGCACTACAAGTCCCAACATAGGAGGCTGCCATATCTCAGCCCCCAACAGAGGGCACTACAAGTTCCAGCAGAGTAGGCTGCCACCAGTCATCCAAACACAGCATGAGGAGACCACACAGCTTTTCACCCCCATACACTTCTCCCCTTACAATAGTGTCCTCGGCTCCTGGCTGCCCCTCTTCAGAGTCTGAGCGGCATGTCAAACTGCATGGTGGGGCAGTGGGCGGGATTTCCCCTTGTCAGACACGTCCCCCCTCCCAGACTCCGGCGCAGCAAACAAGGCTGGAGATCACTCCGGCATCGCTCACACACCTCAGTAGCTGTGGGCAGCAGCGGCCGGATCTACAGACTGGGCATCGGCAGATGCGGCTGCCGACTTCCTTCCTGCACTGTGTCCTTCTGTCCATCACTATGCGGCGATGCTGGTCATCGGCGCTTAGTAAAGGATCGGCTCGGGCGGCTCTAGTCTGCAAAGGGAACGGCGTTCCTGCTGTGAAAAAAGTGCAGGGACGCCGTTCCCACGCGTTCCCGCAGGACTCGAGCCCTGATTGGGCTAGATTTAGTTTTCCAGTTCACTTTTACCCTCACCAGGTTGAGTGCATGTCCCCACAAATATGATATTAAAGGAATTCTGTTAAGAAGCAAAATGCGTTTGTGATTAGTTTCCCTGTGACAGCAAACATTTCTCCCTGGGAAGTGACTGTATCAAAAATAGAAAAGTTGAATAAAGTGTCCTTGAGCCACATCATGGGACAAAGCTGTATACTGACAGGCCTGTTTTTATCACTGTGCACAGCATGAATACCTGAGAACAAAATATACCTTGTGCTATATTCTCACCACCTGCCTCCTACAGTAATGCTGGCATTGATGGACATGGCATGGCACATAGCCCTATCCTACTGCATGAGGAAATGTTCAGTTTTAGCTGGTGGAAAATTTTGGAGTCATCACCTCCTCCACTACAGATAGCTAAAATACTATACAGATAGCTAATAATATAAAAAAATCAGACCCTAATCTGGACACTTACTGTTAACCTCCCTGGCGGTATGATTCAGTCTGGAATTAGGTGCTGAAAGCGGTACAATTATTTTGCATGGAAATCTGGCGTTTTATTTTGTAGTCCTGTAATTCTTATGAATAACGCTCTTAAATCTCTTCAAACCAGAGTCTAGCAGACATCCCGGGTATGATAAAGTTTATAATATAATAAAGAATAATAAAAAGTATTCAATAATGTAATCAAATCCTAAAGCACTGAAAAAGGGACAGTTTCTGGTTGCTATGGACAATCTCCAAATTCCAGGCAGAAAAAAACTGTATTTATAATATAAAAGTGCATGCAGGGCACTGCACAGACCACTAGGGACAAAAGGGGTGTGTAATTTTTTAATACAGCACTGTAATCTGTAAGATTACAGTACTGTGTGTGTTTTGTGTCTTTTTACTTTTTTGAATTTGGTGCCGTTCTCCGCTCCCGTGCGCCGTAACGCCGCAGGGAACGGAGCTCGGCGGCATTCGGCACTGTGAATCCAGCGGAGGACAGCTCGATCACACAGCGCGGCGGACATCGCTGGATCCAGGGGACAAGGTAAGTAAGTCTCACTGTGTCCTACCCTGCATCCAGCAAAGCGATCCCAAGTCTGGCTCGGGGTTACCGTTCCTGCTAGTAAATTTCCAACCCAAGCCAGACTCAGGATTACCGCTAGGGGGGTTAATGAAGCATGGCAGCAGATCCTGACAGTGATGGTGTCATAAAGACTAATATAATTGTACAGCTAGTGCTATATTAGCAGAGTACAGAATAAATGTAGAGAGCTACACATAGCAACTGTAACGTAAATCCGTGGTGTCAACAGAACCAGACAGTACTAAGGTGTAATGTAACAAGAGGTTGTTTTTTTTTTATTTTTTGGTGCATGGAGGTCCATGGTATCTAACCTCTAGAAACTGCAATTCTGTTAACAGATGTGATTACAACAGGAAGAAGATGGTGGTATCACCCAAACCTCTGGAGAGCTTAGTGGTTAACATTCAGGTTGGTATTCCGCCTTCTACCCTGACCTACATAGCTGACCTACACATTTGTACCCTGCTATAAATTCTTTTTTTTTTTGTTAGGGAACAGATTTTAATAGCTCTACAGTTAAAAAGAAACAGATCGACCCATTCTATTTAGCCACAGGTGACAAAGTAATCTGTTGGCACTAGCTCAAGAGGCAAAAATTAATTGGAAAAATATTCTCACTGTAAATTCATAATATGGTAGCACTTCCCTTTGCAAAATCAAGGGAGTGTCCTTATAATATTTACTGCATGCTTAGATGCAGCCTCTAAGAAGTAATCTGTTGTCTCCTATAGATATTTACACCTTTCAGCCATTTAAAAAGTTTGAAGCAATATTTTGCACTGTAGAATCTGGTGTATTCTCCATTGAAACTTATGGAGATTACAATAACTTTCAGCTTGCCTTGGCCATGCCAAGGATGGAAGGAACCCTTCAGACAAGTTAGACTCAGCAGGATAAAACCTATTCATTTTTTCACTGAAACTGGAGAAAAACATTTGAGATTACTTTCATCCTTAATAGCTAGCATAAAGTCAGCGATAGGCAATGTCACACTGCTTAATTTCAGCTATAGCCAACACTGCACGCACAGGACATTGCACATTGCAACTAGACTGCTGGTACAGTCATAGCAAAAGAGTGTAATCTGAGTGCTGGTACTATACAATGAAATCTATGGAATTGGGTTCCATGTACAATAAAAATGTTTTTGAAAAACATTCAGCTGGTGTGTTTCATCCTGCAATCATTGAGAATCCACTCCTGGTCCTATGCGCATGCTTGTATCCACCTATCGGTGTCTGCCTGGCAGGGTTTCATGGAGCTCTTAGTAGGACATACTGCTTGAAGATAATCAGACCGGATCCTTTTCTGTGACATGAACATCCTCTGCATGGACAGACAAGGTGGGGTTCTGGCCACAAAGGTGCTGGTGATCCTTCCAGTCCTTAAGAAAACAAAACAATGATTCCAAAGTCAAACGTCAAACTAAATGAACTGGAATGAACATTTCCATTGTAAATCAGTACAGACAATATTTACTGGTAAAACTTGCATAACCTTAAAAAAAATCATGTTAGTACTAAGGCATGTATCTTTAAAGGTTTCTTTTGCTATATCATATCCTGTATAGTAATAATAATATCATGAGACAGATGCGTTTTTTCCCCAAAAAAACTACCATGATGGACTGTCATACATCTTCCCTCCTTTTCCTTTTATATGACTGTCTACCATTGCCCAACTGCTTTCTCAGAACAAGAAAGCTGGACTGGTTCAGTCATTTGCATCATATGGACTAGCTGCATGATTATCCAGAAGCATCTTTGTATGAAACAAAATGGCAGTTGAATAATGTAAAGTTTAACAGTCTTACTGAAATTGATTGCATCATGGGATTTTTAAAGATTTAATGTAGAAGAGCTAAAATGCTTAGTCATGCAAAATGAATACTCATTTGATTACCTGTTTTTCATACAGCTAACTGCACATGACTCAGGTACTAGGGGTGTCGAAAATAATCGTATAATCGATGCATTGCGATTGAGCCTCAAACTATTCTGCTTCGCATTGATGCAGAGAACGGCTGAGTCACAATTGCTTCTATGACATCATCCAGGCGCACCCCTGTCAGAGTCCTCCCCTCCCTCCATGCTTAAAAGTGTATGCATGAATACACAGAGCGGGGATATCTCGCTGTAACATAAAGCTTGAACGGTGGCAGCTGTAACAAAGTCTGGCCCCCCAGACTGGCTCATATGATAGGCGGCACACTGATCCAATGCTTAAGAAATTTAATCATTGTGATGTGTATCATAGGAGCCGGTCTAGGAGGTGGGACTTTGTCAACAGCGGCCACCAGGCATTTTAGATCCAAGCTCTGTGTCTCAGCAGGAGATCCCTGCTCTGTGTGATCCGGGCACTGGTAGGCTGCACTGATGGGCACTGGTGAGGCTGCATTGCTGGACACTGTAGAGGCTGCACTGATGGGCAGTGATGGTCACTGATGAGCTGTCTTGATGGGCACTGGTAGGCTGCATTGATGGGCACTGATAAGGCTGCACTGATGGCCACTGATGAGCTTCATTGACAGAGCTTCAATGATGGGCACTAATAGGCTGCATTGATGGCCACTGATGAGGCTGCACTGATGGCCACTGATAAGCGGCACTGATGGCCACTGATAAGGCTGCACTTATGAATTATGGAATATAATTTAATTGAAGTACTGACAGGATAATCATAATCCAATCGAAAGACCAGTGATGCACAGCTCTATCTGGTACACTATATAGACCCATCTCTTCCCCAGTATATTATATTACGCCTGCTAATTTTTGCCTATATCTACTAGAATAATGTAAAATATGTAGCTGAATGTTTCTGCACTTAATAAATTGTCTGTGCTCTTTGCATTGCATCACTGAATAAGCTCAATTTGAATTCCTGTGATTCTTTTATCATGCAAATGTCCCACGCAATGGCACACATACTATAAACAGCAACTAGGCTCAAAGATAGATGTATGGAAGATTAATCTTACCTTGCGCTGGCAGAAGATGGAGCAGTAATTAACTTTGTGGCAGCCTGTACATTCATTAAGAGCTTCTCTTCCACAGTTAACACAGGACTGCTAAATACAGAGCAAGCCAAAACAGTGTTAGAATGCCAAAGATACAATGTTATATGGACATCTTAAAACCATCATACCTATGACTACTTTAATGGAGTACAAACACCATCCAGCAGCCCAACTGTGGGCAGTAAGTTTCATTGGGGTTGATTTACTAAAGACAAATAGACTGTGCCCTTGCATTTGCTCCAGAGCTTGGTAAATGAGCAGCTTTGCTGACTTCCATTAAATCATGTGCAAGCAAAAATGCTGTTTTTTTTATTTCATTTTCCTTGCACATGATTGGGTATTCTTTGAAAAGTGAAGCTTTACCTCATTTACTAAGCTCTGGCGCAAATGCACTTGCAGAGTGAACAGTCTATTTGCCTTCAGTAGATAAACCTCACAGTTTCATAAACTCTAAACCAATCCGATAATGTAGTTCTGTCTTTTGTCACCATATTTTAGTAACATCTATAGGTCAATACTTGGTCATCTGTCTTCCCACTAATCTAAATAAATAATCATAATCTAATATTTCCAATAGGATGACCAAGACTGTAGCGTTGCCCCGAACATCATTTTCAGGTTTTGAAGAATCCTTAATAAAAGCAATCCTGGCCATACAGACAGCAACAAAAATCATTGGTGTCCTGCAGCTAGCTTTGCCAACTGGCATTGGCCCTGAAATTTTGCAGGCAACATCAGCCACAGCTCCAGAAACCCCTGGCAACTTGTGGAGAAACCCTAAGCTTCTACTGACTCCTGGTTAAAACATGGCCGCTGTAGAGGTTTTAACTTCTAATTTCAGTTGTTGAACTTATTCCTCACCTCTCCTTCCTACACCTCACACCTGTTACCTTGAACATTACCTGTGTTAGGCTCTACTGATACTTCAGCACAGGCCTGGATCTAGCCTGTCTAATCTGAGGTGCAAAAAAAAAAAAACTCAGGGGGACATACTCTCAAATGGTGCATGGGAGCTGCAGTGCATTCTCCATCTGAGAACCAGTGAACTGGGAGCTTCTCTTAGCAGTGGCTGGTTTGCAAACCAAAAAAATTATATTTAACAAACGGCTCATGTAATCTGACAAAGTCAGTGAGCTAGGTAACGTTAACCGAAGGTAGCACACTTGTACGTCTGCACATACTTTTGCTGTCTCACCAAAGTATAGCCCCCATCCCTTCTGTTTTTCTGGCTCTCCATCTAAAGTCCAGTCCCCCCCCCATTATTCTTTCTCTCCAAAGTGAACTCTCCCTCCATTTTTCTGTCTCTCCAAAGACCAGCCCCACCCCCACTGTTTAACTCTCCAAAGTTCAGTCTCCATCTTTCTGCCTCTCGACAGCCTCTACCCTTTTTTCTGTCTCCCCATAACCCCCCCCCCCCCATTTTTTCTGCCTCTCCTAATCAATTCCATTGTTTTTGTCTCTCCAAAGCTCACCCCACCCCATTTTTCTGCCAATCCAAAGTACAGCCCCCAAAATCAACCCTCCCTCCATATCTCTCACTCCCCAAAGTCCAGTCCTCCGCCATTTTAATGTCTCTCCAAAGTCCAGACCTCCCTTGGTTTTCTCTCTCCCCAAATTCCAGCCTACCTTCCCCCCCTTTTTTCCACCTTACCCCAAAAATAGTGAAGATACAGTAGCTGGATATGTGTTGAGGCTAGAGAGAATTGTGCATAGTATCGTATTGCTTTCAACTCTAAAGATATAAGCCTACATTGCTATGGACTTGCTATGGACTTTTAATATACAGATTGGAACTTAGGGGTTTGACTCAACCTTGCCTTGTGCTAACTCTAAACATTTATACAGATTGTATCTGTGAGCACTTGGGAAGCCCAGTGTGGCAGTGGATGGAGGAGGAGCTCAGAGCAACAAGCACAGTGTCAATAGCAGCCTGGGGGGAATATCATTGAATCGGGAAGGTGGGGGGGCACATACAACCCCAGCACCCCCCTTGATCTAGCCCTGCTTCAGGAGTGCTTCAATCCTTTTCCCTCTAACATCTCTGGCCTCCAACAGACACCAAAGTTCTCAATTTCTACTATGGCCTCATCAAATATAGCTTTTCTGACCTCTGCCCTGGCCCCCATAAGGCACTGATGTTTGCCCTCTATATATCTGCCACCAGCCATAAACTAGTGTTCTCCCTTTCTGCTCTGGTTTTTAACAGACACCAATGTTTCAATGCTCTGCCCTGGCTTTTATTAGATATCCATGTTTCCTCTTTCTCTCACAATCACCCATGGCCACCCTTAATGCCCAGTTTCTCCTCTGAATCTTCCACTAATTTCTGATGTTTCTCCCTGTCCTCCAATCCTTTATCCGTGCTCACATCTACGTGTCCTATTTAGCTCCTTTCTTATCTTGTGTAATGGTTGGTTTGGCAGCTCAGGTAAATATAGCTGTGGTCGACACAGTTTTTAACCAGTAAGATACATTCAACTGTGCAGAAAATTCTTGAAAGAAGGCGATGCCGCATTCGTCACCTGTAGCTCTTTTTCTCTTGAGTCGCTCCAATGTAAAACAGGATGTTTAGCGCACTAAAACTCTCATACTAAATAAAATTAAAATAAACTAAAAAAATTAACTTTTCCCCCTCCCTTCCTGGAGTCAGTGGAAAAATGTATATAAGCTGATATAGTTAAATACTTTAATAACAATTTACAGACATTTATACATTTTATCAGTAAAGTAGTTAATAATAATTGGTGAGTTACATGATAAATGAGGTACACAATAATTGTACTTGCACAAGCAATTAACATGGCATAACTAGAAAAGTAAGCAAAACAAGACAAACAATGTATAAAACAACACTAATGAATAAAATAAACCCAGCAGGCAGAAGTCTAAGGGTGGAGGAGAGAGTGTGAAGATGTGGAAGTAAAAATTCCTCAAAATAGCGAGACTTAATGAGATGCAGAGTGAGAGAGGAGGGAGGTGTGACTCTGTGTGACGATACATTCATAAACCTGTCACACTTCAAGTGTTTTCCTGTGTGAATGTATATTATATATATAGGACACACGCATTCCAAAGATAGTACTGTGCATTAATATTCAAAAACGTGTGTTTTAACGTGTAAAATTTCTGCGCAAATACAATTTTCGCATATATAGAACAGGCAGACGTCATTGTGTAGAACCCAGGGGTCCAGCGGTGGAATAAATGTCACAATTTAATTTTTCACCAAAGAACTCGCCATTCTCTAGAGACAGCGGAGGAAGAACAAGGCAGAGAGGAGAAAAACTGAAATATAGGCCTTACCCTAAGTAATATCTCATGCTTCCCATTTATTTCTTCTGTCTGCTGAAACAAATGACTTGGGAACTGCATGGAAATAAATGTTAATATAATAAATAAGGTTAAATGGTACAACACATTAGACACTTCCCTACACAATCTTTTAGCATTATGAAGTACTTGAATATTGCCTTCAATTACCTGGCTAAACACTCTTATGATTGCACCTATGCTTTTCCCATGGTGATCAAAGAGCAGATCAGAGGAATGGGTGGTGGGACAGGGGAGTATAAACACTTTTCCATCGCACATTGTGTTTGTGTTTTTTTTTATTATGGACAGTTGCTTTAACCTTTTCACTGCCAGGGCCATTTTTGCAAACTCAAATGTTTTTTGGGGGGCAGGGGGGGGATTTTAAGTACTTGGGTATAACTTTAATTTTTTACACTTTAAAAAAAATAATCTACACTTTTTTTATTACATAGGTGACAAAAAGTCCCCTAAGTCAGTGTTTCGCAACTCCAGTCCTCAAAGTGCCCCAACAGGTCATGTTTTCAGGATTTCCCTTAGATAGAACAGCTGCGGTAATTAGTTAGGCAGTAAAACTGATCAAATCACCTGGGCAAAATAATGGGAAGCCTGAAAATATGACCTGTTGGGGCGCCTTGAGGACTGGAGCTGAGAAACACTGCCCTAAGTAATGAATTTTTTGGTGACAGATTTTCTTTAATGAGAAATTAGGGGTCTAAGAGACCCTTGATGTCTCACCTGCCCTCCACTAAAACTAATGACCGCCAAGACCTAGAAGTGATGTTTTACATATCACTTCTGGGTGATTAGCAGGAACGGGTGGGGGGGGGGGGGGGGGGGTTGAGTGAACAGACATTTGCTGATCTCCCTACCCTCTACCCAGCAGCACCCACCATGCTGGATCTCTGGAAACATAGCAAGGGCATTTGTTTAGAGGGTGGGGACCATCAGTTCCCGAGGTGCGTGGAAGCGATCTGCACAGCTGCCGGATCATTTCCATCAGTCGGCTTGTTAAATTTATACACATTGCAGCCACCAGGAGTGTGTTTAATACCCCCCGCTGCCGCCAATGTAATATATGACAATGTAATACATATGACATTGTCAGTAAAAAGGTTAAACTAACAGAGGATTTTGGGGAGATGGGCAAAGGTACTAATGATTAATTCTGGCCAACAGAAGGTGCTGAGTTCATAGTCGAGTGGGACAGGGATTTACATTCACCAACAGATTTGCATTAAACCTGTATGCTGAGATAAGAAAATATTTTCTAGATAGAAGAGCCATGTGTATTCTAAAGTAGATCTTGGTTTGCCTGTGTATTTCTTTCAGATCTTTGCAGTAATCCAGCATGAAAAAGACCAGTCAGTGCTGCTCTTTTCGCTGTGCAGGGTGACTGGTCTTGTATCCACGGCTCGCAGCCTGTAGTTGGTGGGCCTGCTGGGTCCCTCCCACAGCTCTACTCTCTGCACAGGACATGTATAGTTCTGTGATGTCACTACTCATTTACAAGGTAATATCTGGGTCTGCATAGGCATTTGGTACACACAGTGTATTTACTGTATATAAATGAACTTGTGTCTGGAGTTCAGCTTTTAGCTCCCATTTATGAAGACAGAACTCCACTACTCACATTGTTGGCTGAACCTGAACACATACACATGGAAAGGGAACGGGTTAACAGGGACTACTTCAAAAAATGCCCTATAATGCCTGTAGTGATGGAAGGACTATCCGGTACCCAGCAATTGAAACAAGTAAAGTAAAAAATGAAGACATTTACTGAGAAAAAATACATAAAATGCACTAACAAGTTAAAGATTGAAATTGTTGTATGTGGTTACATTAGGTTAACATTTAAGAGGTCGATAACCCATCAGGTAGGTGGGAACAAATTGATGTAGGTACAGACAATGTCCTCAATACACATAATTTATTTTTATTTTCAATAGACATTCAATCAAAATGTTGCTCTGCGTGTTGCAAAAGATCAACTGAAAAGAGAAATATTCAAAACACCACACACATACAATACAAACCCAAAGAAAACTGATTCCAACTTCTGTAAACACTCCCTTTTCAATTCATCACTAAGAAATTGTTTTGAAGTGATCATAAATGCCAACAAACGCTAGATTGTCATTTCAAAGTCATCAATTGCTAAAGATCGAATTGAAATGCGTGATCATCCTAAGATATTTAAGACAGTACAAACTATCATAATAATACAGGACATCTGAAGTTCATAAGAAGGGAAACTCAGGTTTTGACCAAAGCACAGCGCAGGAAACAATCTCTTCAGACAGCAAGGATTTAAAGCAGGTCTCAGTCTCAATGGGACCTGTCTGTCCCATAAGAGGATTACCCATTTAATTACAGATCATCTGGCTGACCTGTGTCATGGCCATACTGAGGGTGGGTGTTGCTGTGGCGAGAGCTGCTCTGAAACAGGGTTACAACCCTCTGACCCTTATTATGTCAAACGCAAAATAAATAATATATGTTAGGTCAGTTTCTTAATTCATAATGATGGTGTTTGAGCACATGTTCTACAGTACTGCTGTTTCACATTACATTTATTTATTACAGGTTGATAAATTGGTAATTATGTATTCCTCAGATTACATTCCGTATAATATTCCATTTATTTTATTTCAAAAGGGTAAATTGGAACTCTAAGAAAATGTAATTAAATCTGTACCTCCAGCGCTGCAATAGTGAATCGGCAGTGATCCTGGTCCAACGAGGATCTGCACCCTCCTTCTCCATTGAGAAAAAAGTTATTTTATTACTTACACTGCATGTGGCACAATCTCTGAATGGGAGACATTCAGATGAATGACAGGATCCTCTCCTCCATTTAAAGATCATGTTACATGCAGTGTAGACTATGCACAGGTTTTTCTCAATGGAGGAGGAGGAGGCAGGTCCCCGTCAGACCATCTTCACTGCAGACCCAAAGCAATTAAACCATTACAGCATCGGAAGTTCAAAGACAAGAGGACAACCAGCAACCCTGCACAGAAGATACCTATAAGATCCAGCTGCCCGCACAGCAGGGCGAGGCTAAGTCCGGCATTCTGTGTCTATGGATGGAAATGCTGGACCCGGAAGTGCACCTGCAAGGTACCCCCACCGGGGGAGCACTTCTCCTAGGGGGTTATACGATGCGGGGAAGAGCTACCAGTGCCACTAGGGGACCCCAGAAGTCGAGGCTTGGGCCACTCCGTGCAAAACTAACTGCACAGTGGAGGTAAGTATGACATATTTGTTATTTAAAAAAAAAAAAATCACTTTAAGTTTTTAAATAAATGAATAAAATCTGAACTGTAAGGACCCCAGTAAGATAGTTTGTCTCAACCTTCCGACACTTTGACTGGATAGCTAGGTCTGTTACAGGAATTAAAAAATAATAGACTTACTGGCCAGTTTATCAGATAACAGAAAAAAAGCCTAAAAAAGAACACTAATGCAGCAAGAACATTTAAGGATGGGTACGCTGCTATATATCTTAATTTTTTGCTTTTAGGTTTAGCTACACTTTAATGGGACTAAAACAAGACAGTGATGCACTCATAGACTTTATTGTAGCGAAACCCCAGCATAATCTTTTTTTTACTTATTCTTGAAAGAGAGTAGGAAAGAAACACACCCACTGAAGAGTTTTATCGCTGTCTTTGTCTTCATTGGGGAGATTTTCTCTCATTTTCTGTCCAGTGACTGTTATGCCTCGTACACACGATCAAACAATCCAGCGAAAAAGTCCGGCAAACTCAAGTCCGCCGGACAATCTGCCCGTGTGTAGCCTCCGGCGGACTTTTTTTAACCAAAAGTCCGGCGGCCTAAGAAAGTATTTTTGCACTCCAATCTGTCCGCCAGACTCGCTTTTCGGCGGACAGTACGGCCGTGTGTGTGCTAGTCCGCCGTACTTTTGAAATGAGCGGACTTTTCCCGCGCGGATAAAGGAAGCTCATTTTGAGTGCGTCTCCAGGTAGCTGGGGCCAGCGAGGGAGGCGTCGCTGGCCCTGTCACCTGGTATGAACTTAAAGGGGAACCCCTACGCTGAAAAATCGGAGTGGGCCCCCCCCCCCCTAGGCCCACATCAGACCCTTATCCGAGCACGCTACCCAGCCGGCCAGGAAAGGGGGTGGGGACGAGCGAGCGCCCCCCCCATCCTGAGTCGTACCAGGCCAGGTGCCCTCAACATGGGGGAGTGCCTTGGGGAAGGGGGGATCGCGCGCCCCCCCCACCCCAAAGCACCTTGTCCCCATGTTGATGAGGACAAGGGCCTCTTCCCGACAACCCTGGCCGTTGGTTGTCGGGGTCTGCGGGCGGGGGGGCTTATCGGAATTCGTGAGCCCCCTTTAATAAGGGGGCCCCCGGATACCGGCCCCCTACCTTATGTGAATGAGTATGGGGTACAATGTACCCCTACCCATTCACCTGTAAAAAAAAAGTAAAAAAAAACACAACACACACGGGTTAAAATAGTTTATTGCACAGCTCCGGGGGTCTTCTCGCTGGACTCTTCCGCTATCTTCTGCTAGCTCTTTTACTAGCGGAGGAGCCCGGCTTTCTTCTTCTTCCGACTTCGGGGGTCTTGTCCCCCTCTTCGGTTCTTCTTGCCGGGCCACCGCGCCTTCTTCTAGCTCTTTTACAAGCGGTGGCCCGGTCTTCTGTCGCCGCTGTCGCCGTCTTCTGTTCTCTTCAGATGTTGCCTCGTCGCTGCCTCCGCTCACAATGGCAGGGGCGCGTCGCTGGATGATGTCCCCGCCCATTATGATGTCACAGCTCCAGAAGATGCTGGGACTGTGACATCATAATGGGCGGGGACATCATCCGGCGATGTTCCTATATAAGTCGCCGCGCGCCACGTCCCCGTCATTGTGAGAGGAGACAGCGACGAGGCAACATCTGAAGAGAAGAAAAGAAGAGAAGAAGAGAACAGAAGAACAGAAGACGGCGACAGCGACGACAGAAGACCGGGCCACCGCTTGTAAAAGAGCTAGAAGAAGGCGTGGTGGCCCGGCAAGAAGAACCGAAGAGGGGGACAAGACCCCCGAAGAGGGGGACAAGACCCCCGAAGTCGGAAGCAGAGGGTGGCGGCAAAGAAGAAAGCCGGGCTCCTCCGCTAGTAAAAGAGCTAGCAGAAGATAGCAGAGGAGTCCGGCGAGAAGACCCCGGAGACGGAAGACCCCTGGAGCTGTGCAATAAACTATTTTAACCCTTGTGTGTTGTGTTTTTTTAAACTTTTTTTTTTTACAGGTGAATGGGTAGGGGTACATTGTACCCCATACTCATTCACATAGGGTGGGGGGCCGGTATCCGGGGGCCCCCTTATTAAAGGGGGCTCACGGATTCTGATAAGCCCCCCGCTCGCAGACCCCGACAACCAACGGCCAGGGTTACCGGGAAGAGGCCCTTGTCCTCATCAACATGGGGACAAGGTGCTTTGGGGTGGGGGGGGGGGCGCTCGCTCGTCCCCACCCCCTTTCCTGGCTGGCCGGGTTGCGTGCTCGGATAAGGATCTTATGTGGACCCAGAGGGGGACCCCCACGCCGATTTTTCAGCGTAGGGGTTCCCCTTTAAGTCCATACCAGGTGACGCCTCCTTCGCTGGTCCCGGCTACCTGGAGACGTGCTCAAAACGAGCGGACTTTTCTCCGCGTGTGCGGGCAAGTCCGCTCATTTCAAAAGTACGGCGGATAGTCCGGCGGACTTAGTACGCCGTATTAGTCCGCTGAAAAAGTGCCGTGTGTGGGCAAGTAGCTCGTTCGGAAAGTCCAGTGGACAGTCTGCTACGTGTGTACGCGGCATTAGAGGTACAAGAAATCCCCATAATACTTTGGGGCCATTTCTCTCCTAAAGGTGCAGACTGACTTTGCAGCATTGAGGGGCAAATGGACGAGGCCATATATTGTAAACTCTTGCATGAGAACCTTCTTCCCTCAGCCAGAACAAGGAAGGTGGATCGTGGATGGCTCTTCCACCATGACAATGACCCAAAACATACTGCCAAGGCAACAAAGGAGTGATTCAAGAAGAAGCACATTAAGGTCGTGGAGTGGCCTAGCCAGTCTCCAGACCTTAATCCTATACAAAATTGATGGAGGGAGCTGAAACTTTGAGTTGCCAAGCGACAGCCAAGAAACCTTATGGATTTGAGAAGATCTGTAAAGAGTGGACCAAAATCCCTCCAAAATGTGTGCAAACCTAACAATTATCGACCCTTCATTTCTTTGTAAGTGAGCAAACTTACAAAATCTGCAGGAGATCAAATAGTTATTTTTCCCATTGTGTGTGTATATATTATATATACACACACACATACACACTCTATCTCACAGCAGTGTAAATTTGCTGTCCCCTCAAAATAACTCAACACACAGCCATTAAATAAGTCCAGCTTGAGCTTGTTTGGCTGGACTCCTCATATGGGTCACAGGAGTGCAATTAGTTTTGCCTAGACTGATGGCAGTTTTAGCCTCTCAGCAAGTCGCTGAGACGGCTGCTCTCCATCCCTCCACAAGTCAGCGCTCCAGTGAGTGTGGAGGAGCACAGCAGGAGAGCTACCGATTGACAGTCAGCAGCTCTCTGGGGAGACGAGAGAACCAGGCCATCAGCGATTTTCGATCGATCAGTTCTCAGTGAAGAGGTGACAGGGGACAGATACAGCATCTGTCCCATGCTGCATCCACCTAGGTAAATATGACTGGGGAAAAAACCCTAAATCCATACTTTTCTTTTAATGTCTAAACCACTGGCAACAAAAAATTGAGTACACCTCTAAGTGAAAATGCCCAAATTGGGCCAAATTGTCAATATTGTGTGACCATTATTATTTTCCAGGACTGCCTTAACCCTCTTGGGCATGGAGTTAACCAGAGCTTCACAGGTTGCCACTGGAGTCCTCTTCCACTCCTCCATGACGACATCACAGAACAGGTGGATGTGAGAGCCCTTGCACATCTCCAACTTCCCTTTGAGCATGCCCCACAGATTCTTAATAGAGTTTAGGTCTGGAGACATGCTTTGCCAGTCCATCACCTTTACCCTCAGCTTCTTTAGCAAGGCAGTGATCATCTTAGTGGTGTGTTTAGGGTCGTTATCATGTTAGAATACTGCCCTGCGGCCCAGTCTCCAAAGGGATGGGATCATGCTCTGCTTCAGTATGTCACAGTACATGTTGGCATTCATGGTTTCCTTAACCTCCCTGGTGGTATGATTCAGTCTGGAATTAGGTGCTGAAAGCGGTACAATTATTTTGCACGGAAATCTGGCTTTTATTTTGTAGTCCTGTAATTCTTAGGAATAACGCTCTTAAATCTGTTCAAACCAGAGTCTAGCAGACATCCCGGGTATGATAAAGTTTATAATATAATAAAGAATAATAAAAATGATTCAATAATGTAATAAAATCCTAAAACACTGAAAAATTTACACTTTTTGGTTGCTATGGACAATCTCCAAATTCCAGGCAGTAAAAAACAGTATTTATAATATAAAAGTGCATGCAGGGCACTGGACAGACCACTAGGGACAAAGGGGGTGTGTATTTTTTAATACAGCACTGTAATCTGTAAGATTACAGTGCTGTGTGTGTTTAGTGTGTTTTAACTTTTTTGAATTTGCCGCCGTTCTCCGCTCCCGTGCGCCGTAACGTCGCAGGGAACGGAGCTCGGCGGCATTCGGCACTGTGAATCGAGCGGAGGACAACTCGATCACACAGCGCGGCGGACATCGCTGGATCCAGGGGACAAGGTGAGTAACGCTCCCTGTGTCCTCCCCTGCATCGAGCGAAGCCATCCCGAGTCTGGCTCGGGGTTACCGCTCCTGTCAGTATATTCCTACCCCGAGCCAGACTCGGGATTACCGCTAGGGGGGGTTAATGAACTGTAGCTTTCCTGTGTCGGCAGCACTCATGCAGCCCCAGACCATGACAATCCCACAACCATGCTTGACTGTAAGCAAGATATACTTGCAGACCAATTTGATGCAGTGTGCGGCGTATGGTCTGAGTATTGACAGGCTGACCCCCCACCCCCCCCCCATCCCCCAAACCTCTGCAGCAATGAGGGCAGCACTCATACATCTGATTTCCAAAGACAACCTCTGCATATGACGCTGAGCACGTGCACTCAACTTCTTTGGTCGACCATGGCGAGACCTGTTCTGAGTGGAACCTGTCCCGTTAAACCACTGTATGGTCTTGGCTACCATGCTACAGCTCAGTTTCAGGGTCTTGGCAATCTTCTTATAGCCTAGGCCATCTTTATGTATAGCAACAATTCTTTTTTCAGATCTTCATATAGTTCTTTGCCATGAGGTGTCATGTTCATCTTCCAGTGGCCAGTATGAGAGAGTGAGAGCAATAACACCAGATTTAACACACCTGCTCCCCATTCCCACCTGAGGCCTTGTAACACTAACAAGTCACATGACACCGGGGAGGAAAAATGGCTAATTGGGCCCAATTTGGACATTTTCACTTAAGGGTGTACTCACTTATGTTGCCAGCGGTTTAGACATTAATGGCTGTGTTGAGTTATTTTGAGGGGACAGTAAATTTGCACTGTTATACAAGCTGTACACTCACTATTTTACATTGTAGCAAAGTGTCATTTCTTCAGCATTGTGAGATGAAAAGATATAATAAAATATTTACAAAAATGTGAGGGGTGTACTCACTTTTGGGAGATACTGTATACACACACATATACATACATTACACAGATACACAGACAGAAGTTGTGCTCATAAGTTTACATACCCTGACCTAATTTATGATTTCTTGTCCATTTTCTTTCACTCGTGATTAGTGTTTGGCTGAAGCTATTTATTATCAATCAACTGTTTACTCTTTTTAAATCATAATGACAACGGAAACTACCCAAATTACCCTGATCCAAAGTTTACACACACCAGTTTTTAATACCATGCATTGCCTCCTTTAACATCAATGACAGCTTGAAGTCTTTTGTGGTATTTGTGGATGAGGCTCTTTATCTTCTCAGATGGTAAAGCTGCCCATTCCCCTTTATCAAAAAGCCTTCAGTTCCTGTAAATTCTTGGGCTGTCTTGCATGAACTGCATGTTTGAAATCTCCCCAGAATGGCTCAATGATATTGAGGTCAGGAGACTGAGATGGACACTCCAGAACCTTCACTTTATTCTGCTTTAGCCAATAACAGGTCCACTTGGCCTTGTGTTTTGGATCGTTGTCATGTTGGAATATCCAAGTATGTCCCATGCGCAGCTGTCTGGCTGATGAACACAAATGTTCCTCCAGTATTTTTTGATAACATACTGCATTCATCTTGCCAACTATTTTGACAAAATTTCCTGTGCCTTTGTAGCTCACACATCCCCAAAACATCAGCGATCCACCTCCGTTTTTCACAGTAGGAATTGTGTACCTTTCATCATAGGCCTTGTTGACTCCTCTCCAAATTTAGAGTTTATGGTTGTGGCCAAAAAGCTCAATTTTGGTCTCATCACTCCAAATGACTTTGTGCCAGAAGGTTTGAAGCTTGCCTCTGTGCTGTTTGGCGTATTGTAAGTGGGATAATTTGTGGCATTTGCGTAGTAATGGCTTTCTTCTTGCGACTGGACTAGGTAGCCCATCCTTCTTCAAGTGCCTCCTTATTGTGCAACTTGAAACAGCCACACCACATGTTTTCAGAGAGTCCTGTATTTGACCTGAAGTCATTTCTGGGTTTTTCTTTGCATCCCAAACAATTTTCCTGGCAGTTGTGGCTAAACTTTTAGTTCATCTACCTGACCTTGGTTTGGTTTCAACAGAACCCCTCATTTTCCACTTCTTGATAAGAGTTTGAACACTGCTGATTGGCATTCTCAATTCCTTGGATATCTTTTTTATATCCCTTTCCTGTTTTATACAGTTTAACTACCTTTTCCCGCAGATCCTTTGACAATTCTTTTGCTTTCCCCATGACTCAGAATCCAGAAACATCAGTGCAGCACTGGATGAAAGATGCAAGGGTCTGTCAGGAGTCCAGAAACTCATTGACCTTTTATACACACACACTAGTTACAAGCAAACAGATCACAGGCGAGGATGGTTACCTTTAACCCTTTAAAGTCCACATTTTTTCAATGAGTTAGCGTGACTCAAAATGTGCTCTACCAAACGGTGGAGCAGAACGTTAAAGGGTTAATAGCCATTCAAACCCCTTTGCGTCAACTTGTGCATGTTATCAGGCCAAAATCACCAGGGTGTGGAAACTTTTGATCCGGGTAATTTGGGTAGATTCTGTTGTGATTCTGATTTAAAAAGAATAAACACAGTTGATTAATAATAAATGGCTTCAGTCAAACCTTAACCACAAGTGAAAGAAATATTTTTGTGTTGTCATTCATATTCAAATCATAAATTCTACCAGGGTATGTAAACTCATGAGCACAACGTCTGTGTGTGTATATATGCATATGGCTGACATTACACTTTAAGAGGTTTATCCTCAATCAGGATGGTGATGGCTTAAACAGTTTCTGGGAAATTTGTTAAATGTAGTGAAATTTGAAAAATTATATTTTATATGTATCTGTGTTGGCAACTCTGGACTTACATCCCCCAAAAGACAATATCTGCATATAATTGTGTGTTGTTTGTGCCTGTGTGTGTTTTGTCTGGAGACTCTGGTTTCCCCCCACAATCCATAAAACATAGTGGTAGCGTAACTGGGTTTCTCCCACATTACCCATAACATTACCCAGAAAAATTAGATTATGAGCTCCTCTGTGCAGCATGAACTGATTTGAATGTATCTATGTACCCTATAAAAGAGCTACCATTATATAAGTACTCTGCGCTATTTAGATGCCATACACAGAGATTATGTACTGCTGTACTGATTAATTGTGAGCAACAATGCAATGTGATATTTTCTCCTCCATAGCTAGTGCAAACCAACAACTTCTTTAACCTAGCTAAAAGTCCAACGACAGTAGATCTATGACTTCATGAAATGAACCTTCACAGACACAGATATTATTTATTAATTTACTCAAACTCATTGGATGTCTTTGCCTATTTAAACTGAGTCAGAGTGCCGCAACCTGGGAGCCGTCAACAGCCAAACCAATCTCCACCATCAGAAGCTCTGGCAAAGACCAGCCCGCTCCTTAGATCCTGTACCTTGGCCATTCTAAGGGCTCCTACCTTCGCTATCCTGAGTTCTGTGTGTTTCCTCCATGGCATTCGCCACTGTGTCCGCCACCCCCCGCTGCCATTAAATAAAACATGATTAGCCAGTCTGTTCTCTTGCAGGAATGGACTCCTGTGGCAGCCTGACATTTAGAATAATAAAAAATAAATAAATCTAACTTTCCCCCTTTTCTAACGCTTTCCCCACCATACACCTGTCTATACAACCTGCCTGCCATTCTACACATATTACTCCTTGGAGAGCTGTTGAAAAAGAAAACGGACCCCTCAGTTTCCAGACCAGAGCTTTACAAAGACCTTTTTACCAAAACCACTACATTCATAAAAGCACATAATCTGGTCACAAATGGAAAACGAAATGTTGAGATCAGCAATTCGTGTAATTCAGTCTTACCTCCTTTCTCTCTGAGGCAGCTGCTACCTCATTTTTGGCTTGTTCCACGTAGTTCTTCAGCTGCTGTGCAGTACTGAGCAAAGAATTCACCATTTCTTCCAGATAAAGCCAGGATCTTTGCTGCTCGGAAACCTCCAATCCATTCACCACAGCAGGAGAGGACTCCTTAGTGGGAGTACTGGGAGCAAGAGCGAGTGCTGGGAGAGAAGACAACACTGCAGGAAAACAAGAGAGAGCACTGCGTGTAAATGAAAAATCAACTTTTTTTTTTTTTTTAAACATAAATAAATCTACAAGCTATATTGTAATTTAATGCTTTTAACCACTTCAGCCCCGGAAGATTTGGCTGCTCAATGACCAGGCCATTTTTGCGATTCGGCACTGCGTCGCTTTAACTAACAATTACACGGTCGCGCGGCGCTGTACCCAAACAAAATTGACATCCTTTTGTAAAAAGTAAAAAATTGATTTAATAATAAAATGGCAAAGTATTACAAGAACAATATCAAAATGTAGAATGTAAAAATAACATCAATAATATAGTTATATTCTTGAAATGAAGATTGTATATATATTCAGATGTGTGTATCTCTAAGTCTGTGTAAGTCTGAAGCTAAAACAGCGTCCTTGTGTGTCTGTAGCAGTCTGCCAAATGTGCTTTCTTTTGTTCAAAGCTTTTACTCCTAAAATCTGACCCCCACTTTATCTTTAACCACTTCAGCCCTGGAAGATTTTACCCCCCTTCCTGAACAGAGCACTTTTTGCAATTTGGCATTGCGTCGCTTTGACAATTGCACGCTCGTGTGACGCTGTACCCAAACAAAATTGACATCACAGTGGTGTAGAGGTTAGCACTTTCACCTAGCAGCAATAGGGTCACTGGTTCAAATCCCGACCACGACACCATCTGCCTGGAGTTTGCATGTTCTCCCTGTGCCTGCGTGGGTTTCCTCCGGGTACTCCGGTTTCCTCCCACACTCCAAAGACATGCTGGTAGGTTAATTAGACCTTGTCTAAAAAACAAAAATGGGCCTTAATATGTTTATGTGTATGTCAATGTTGTATGTGTTTATAAGCTAGTCAGGACCTTACGGGGTAAAGGACCACGCAAAAAGCCACAGATGGACTCTGGTGGCAAGAAAGCACCCTGAAGCGATTCAGTTCGCATAGGTAGCGCTATACAAGTCACTATACATACATCTTTTTTCCCCACAAATAGAGCTTTCTTTTGGTCATATTTGATCGCTTCTGCAGTTTTTATTTTTTGTGCTATAAACAAAAGAAGAGTGACAATTTAGAAAAAAAAAATCACAATGGGGGTTATTTACGAAAGGTAAATCTATTTTGCACTGCAAGTGCAAACTACAAGTGCAAAGTGCACTTGAAATTGCACTGAAAGTGCACTTGGAAGTGCAGTCGCTGTAAATCTGAGGGGTAGATCTGAAATGAGGGGAAGCTCTGCTGATTTTATTATTCAATCATGTGCAAGCTAAAATGCTGTTTTTTTATTTCCCTTGAGTGCCCCCCTCGGATCTACAGCGACTGCACTTCCAGTGCAATTTCAAGTGTACTTAGCACTTGTAGTGTAAAGTGGATTTGCCGTAGTAAATAACCCCCCAATATCTTTTACTTTTTGCTATAATAAATATCCCACATTTTTTTATCAAAAAAACATTTATTTTCCTCAGATTAGGCCGATATGTATTCTTCTACATATTTTTGGTAAAAACAAAAATATAAATCGCATTAAGTGTATATTAATTGTTTTGCACAAAAGTTATAACGTCTACAAAATAGGGGATAGATTTATGGCATTTTTTTTTTTTTATTTTTTTTTTACTAGTAATGCCGCCGATCTGCGATTTTTATCGGGACTGCGACATTATGGTAGACACATCAGACGCTTTTGACATATTTTTAAAACCACTGACAATTATACATGATCGTTGCTATAAAAATGCACCGATTACTGTATAAATGTCACTGGCAGGGAAGGGGTTAACACTAGGGGGTGATCAAGGGGTTTACTGTGTTCCCTAGGTGTGTTTGTAACTGTGGAGGATGGGACTGTCTAGGAGGAGGGTGAGATCGGTGTTCATACAAAGTATGAACACACAATCTGTCTCCTCTCTGCTGAAAGAACCGGGATCTGTGTGTTTAAAACACGGATCCCGGTTCTCACTCTGTCACGAGTGATCGTGGGAGCCCAGCGGGCACAATCACATCGGCTCCGGGAACGCGCTGCGTGCGCCCCTAGTGGCCAGAACGCAAAGTGACGTCAGGTAACAGTTTCATCCAGCCATGGCATCCTTTCGCAGTAAAACTGCGGCGGCTGGTCGGCAAGAGGTCAAAAAATGAGTCAGTTTACAATATTCAGTAGTTATTTCAGTGCCATATACAGTGGATATAAAAAGTCTGTTAAAATGTCAGGTTTCTATGATGAAAAAAAATGAGACAAAGATAAATCATTTCAGAACTTTTTACACCTTTAATGTGACCTATAAACTGTACGACTATTAAATATTTTAGGTGGAGGGAAGTAAAAATAAAAAACTAAGGCTACTTTCACACTGAGGCGGGCGGGTGCTGGTGGTAAAGCGGCGCTATATTTAGCGCCACTTTACTGTCATTTTAGCGGTGCTATTCGGCTGCTAGTGAGGCGGTTTTAACCCCTGCTAGCGGCCGAAAAAGGGTTTGCTGGCTGGTTTTCAGCGCTGCCCCATTGTTTTCAGAGGGAAGGGGCACTTTAGGAGCGGTGAATACACCGCTCCTAAGATGCGGCTTGCAGGACTTTTTTGACCGTCCTGCAAGCGCACCGCCCCTCGGGGCTTTCACACTGGAGTGGATTGAGCGGCTGTTTCAGGGTGCTTTGCAGGCGCTATTTTTAGCACTTTAGCACCTGCAAAGCGCCTCAGTGTGAAAGGGGTCTTAAATAATATGGTTGCATAAATGTGCACACCCTAAGGCCCCTTTCGCATTGAGGCACTTCTAAACTGCCAGTAAAACACGGAGTGCTTTTGAAGAGCTTTTCAGGGGCTTTTGAAGAGCTCTTCAAATGCCTTTGGAGAGCTTTCTATTCATTTCAATGGAGAGGGGCGTTTTTTTCATCGCCCTTCCAGCGCAATGTCCCAGTGTGAAAGCATTCATTGATTTTAATGGAAATCGTTTGTGAGCTTTTCAGGCGTTTTTATATTTTTATTTTTTGCAAGAAAGCGCCTAAAAGCGCCTCAGTGTGAAAGGGGTCTTAAACTAATACTCAAAGCACCTTTTGATTTTATTACAGCTCTTTGTCTTTTTTGGGTATGAGTCTATCAGCATGGCACGTCTTAACTTGGCAATATTTGCCCACTCTTCTTTACAAAAACACTCCAAATCTGTCAGATTGCGAGGGCATCTCCTGTGCACAGCCCTCTTCAGATCAACACACAGATTTTCAATTGGATTCAGGTCTGGGCTTTAGCTGGGTTGTTTCAAAACTTTAATCGTCTTCTAGTGAAGCCATTCCTTTGTTGATTTGGATGTATGCTTTCGGTCGTTGTCATGCTGGAAGATGAAGTTCCTCTTCATGTTCAGCTTTTTAGCAGAAGCCTGAAGGTTTTGTGCCAATAGTGACTGGTATTTGGAACTGGTCATAATTCCCTCTACCTTGACTAAGGCCACTTTTCCAGCTGAAGAAAAACCGCCCCAAAGCATGATGCTTGAAGCAACCTGGAGGCATCCTTTGCAACAAGACATGTATATTGTAGAGCTGGGATGATTATGATTATGTGGCAATGTCTTTTCCAAGGAGTTTTGCCAGTCCAACCTGCATTTTAGGGCATGGCGGCCCACTTTTATTAAACATAATGAAAAGGTTTGCATAGAAATCAGTTGCCCATGCAGGAGTTTCCATCATCAACATGAAAATTCGACTTAAAGTACCAAGTCACCTAGCTTCCTTGTCAGCAGTACCGCTGTTCTCTTTACCAGTCCCTCTGACTATGTTGCCCAGCACTTCTGGTTCACTTGGCTCACTTAGCCTTTAGTCCTTGCTGCACGGCCCACTCCTCGCCCCTGGGTAAGGGCTCTCCTAACACCCTGATAGGAGCCCATCTGACTCCTGGGACAAGACCTCCTTGTCCATGCTGGGGCACCTATGCAGTGGCGTATCCAGGGTATGACACATATGGCAAGTGCCATGAGTGCAATATGAAGGGTGGGCTTGAGAGGGGGCCATGATCCCTCCAACATTATCCTGTGCCCACCCCAATTAAATTAAATTAACACTGGGAGCATTGACGTCTGCACCTCAGGGTCCGATAATGGGCAGAAATAGGGATTATTTCACCACTTTTGGGTGCAGGTGGAGTGATCATCTGCAATGCAGCTCCTGACAAAGTCCCGGCCCCTTCTATACCAATACGCAGAGGCAGGCTATGGGTTTTAATTTAATTGTCGGGAGCCGCAGTGTGGTAGATCACTCTGCACTTGAAAGTCAAACCGCGCAATCCGCTGCCCAGCTAATTTCTCAAGAGGAAGGGAGACCACCGGTCCCTGGCTCTCGACTCACTCAGGAGAATGCTGTAGAAGGAGCACTGCACCCAGTTCCTGGGCTCCAGGTAGGAGAAGTCGGCCAGACCGGGTGTGGAGGGAGACTAGGTTGCCACCTGTCTTGTTTCACTTTGCGATAGCTCCCTGGAGCACTGATCGCTTCCCTCTGTTCTCTCCGATCAGCTTCTGCGGGGGAACGGGGTTGTTATGATTCAGTTTGTGAAAGAATAGTAAGTTGCTCAGCATAGAGCACTTCCCATTCATTCACTGTCCAGTGCTCTCCCTTTCTCTGCAACTGAGGCTGCAGAGAAAGGGAATGGGGAATCTCTGTGCTCAGTCTCTTTCTCTGTCCAAAATTTAGATATTAGGGGTCTGTTTAGAACCCTGATATGTCACCAAAGCCCCCCCCCCAACAGGCTGGACAGTGCCACCAATATCAGTGCAGCTCATCAGTGCCACCTATATCAGTGCAGCTCATCAGTGCCATCTATTAGTGCCACCTATATCAGTGCTGCTCCATCTGTGCCACCTATCAGTGCCAGTATCACCTATCAGTGTTACCTATCAGTGCCAGTATCACCTATCAGTGCCACCTATCAGTGCAACTCATCAGTGCCACCGGTCAGTGCCAGTATCACCTATTAGTGTCCATCAGTGCAGCTCATCAGTGCCGCCTATCAGACTTAGTCCTGCCTCATCAGTGCCCCCAAATGCCGCAAATCAGTGCAGCCTATCAGTGCTGCCTATAAGTGCAGCTCATCAGTGCTTGTTAAGGTTATCTGAAAGATGGTTTTCAAATGTTTTGACAGGGGCGCAGTTTCAGTGCTTGCTATAGACGCCATTTTCACTAAATATGCCTCTGCACCTATGACCCCTGGTTGAGACCCCCTGTTTCTTGACTCCTGGTTGGCGCATCTCTGACCCCTGGTTGAGACCTTCTGTCTCCAATATGGGAGCAGTTTCCAAACTGGGAGCCCTAAGCTATCTTCAAGCTTGAGTAAATAACGCCCCTGCACACAGGCATCCAATAAAATCCCTCTGAATCCACAAAACACAGCCTTCCCTACGTAGAAATGATAGCCTGGAACTTCACATGTGAATCCTGTGTCATATTCTATTACATTTCACCAGTGGCAGGGCTTCGCACTGTCACACTATGTATGTCATATCCATATCCTGCTTGTGCAATTGGCTCACTGCTTTTCCTAAAAGCCTGCACTGAGCTGCAACTTAAATTAGAGGCAAAAGGGGCTTTATTTTTGCTGAGATACTCTCTGGTAGCCCATTTGGATCTTCGTGTTGCAGAAATACGTGCATTACTACAACATGTTAGTATACATACCACAGTGCCCTTGGCTTTGAATGGCTTTCCAACACATGCCTCTGCTAAGCACCCGAACTGCCGTGCATTATGGTGCCCTACAAAAAAATTAGGAGGCAGGTCCTTTTTTATATAGATTAAGGGTGCCATGTGTTTTGGTAGGAGACACTTTGAATCTACACCAACCACATTATGCAATCCCAATGCAAACTAAGAGACTCAACCATGGGCGTAGCATAAGGGGTTGCAGGGTTCACAATCGCAACCCTGCCCCTAGCTCCAGGGGGCCCCTGCAACCTCCCTGTCATATTATCATATCCTCCACAAAATCCAGCTTCGATCTGCCCTAGGGCCCCACAGCCACGTTCCAGTATTGGGCTTCTACGTTGCCTTCCATCGTTCACACCCCTCTGTTCCCATTGGCTGGGGAGAAGCTGTGAGCCATTTCCTGAATGGAGGGGAGCATGAGGTGAGAACAGCCCAGGATGGGGAAGTGTATGTACTATGTGCTGGTAACATGGAATGGTAACCGAGCTCAGTGTGGCAAGAGGAGGAGAGTGCCGTCCTGTAGCCACAAGGGGAGCAATGTCACTGGTGAGGTATGACACCACTCAGTGTCTCCTAGTCACCAGCTGGAATTCTCTGTACCCCCCCCCCCCCACCTGGGGATGTCTACTTACCCCACTTCCCTGACACCTGAAGAAAAGACACCGGAAGGTGACCTTCCCTTAACACCTACCAACACTGACAGGCAAACCTTCAGAAATTGCTAAAAGAAATCCCTTAACCCCTCCTTGGGGGGGGGGGGGGGGCTGAAGGTCTGCAGGCTCCAGATTTTGTGTCACATGGCTTTGCCCTCCCAGATCTAAGTTGCCCCCCCCAAAGCCCCCTGGCCAGCCCCCCCCCCCCCCCCCCACCCTGCATGTTATGCCCGGCTGCCGAGCTCGTTTCCCATTACAGCACTCTATACTGTTCCTTCTCCGCAGGGCTGAAATCACCAGAGAATTTCACAGGGCAGAAGGGCAACATAAAAGCCAGATACACCCTGTGAAGACTGACAGTCTGTGTGTAAAGGAATGTGAATTCAGCCCTGTGTAGTGTGTGGGGGTGGGGGGGGGGGGGCTGTTTACAGTGCTGGGATAGGAAAGGAGTTCTGCCAAGTGACCTGCCAGGGGTCCCTGTCCTCTGATTCTCCAGCGGTGATCCCTGTCCTCAGATGTACAGAGGAACTCTGGGAACTCAAAACTCTTATGCCACTTTGAGTATCTTGGCATGCAGTGGATATATTTGCGTACACGTTGGAAGTAGTGGGGGGGGGCCTGGTCAACTTTTGCATCGGGGCCCACAAGCTTCAAGCTACACCTCTGGACTCAACCATACTGGGCGGGACTGCGAGCCGAGCCAAGCCGATTACACAGTAGAGTCGGCTCGGTCTTTTTCGGCAGCGCTCGCTCGGTCTGTCTCAGCGGCGGGATATTTAAACATGGGCAAGGCTGCAAATGGCGCTGGGCGAACTGGAAATGACACTGGCAAGCTGCAAATGACACTCTGCAAGGCTGCAAACAGCGGTGGGCAAGCTGCAAATTATACTGATCATTCTGCAATTATGGACAAGGCTGCAGATGCACACTGATAAGGCTGCATTGACGGGCATTTAAATGTAAGTTTTTTTTTACCTTAAACTTCCCTCCTAAAACTTTTTTCCTTAAAATGCCCTCCTAAACTTGGGGTGCGTGTTATACGCCGGTGCGTGTTATACCCCGATAAATACGGTAATAATCATTTTCAATCATTTAAATTTATTTAGCTACTATTTGACTCATAGACATGCACATTTAATAGAATTAAGAATGGTGAGAACCAATGCATGGCCTCTGCTTCTCATCATGCTGTAGCTGATCAGATCTGAATCAGGAACAAAAAAAAAGAAAAATGCTTTTCACCCATGACAGCCTGGTTTAAAAATCATTTAAATTTGCATAGTAGCAGCTCCCAGTTTTACAAATTTAGATGTTTATTAACAGTTTAAGACAGTGATTCTCAACCAGGGGTCCATGGAACCTTAGGGTTCCTCCAGAGGTTGCTAGAGGTTCCTTCAGCATTGGGCAATTTCTGCCTCTTGGATAAGTTCCCACTGACACCATTGATCTTCTTAGCTATCTGTAAGGAGGTAATTCTTCCCAATGACCACAAATGTAAAGACCATTCCTCTCACTGACCATCACACTATTGTATTACGAGTTGTAAGTTTCTAATTTAAGTAGGGGTTCCTCGAGAGCGGAGAACTATTTTAAGGGTTCCTCTGTGTTAAAAAGGTTGAGAAATGTTGATTTAAGATCTAAATATGACTGCCAACAGAAACTGTAGCAAACTATCTGCTTAGATCAAAGTTCTTATTTCTAAAACCACAGAGGATATTAAACCAGAAAGAGGACGCATGGAAGACAGAAAGAAGTTTTTAAGCAGTCACGCTGACGTTCAAGGATAAGCAGTCAAGGGTGACAGAGCAGAGAACTTTATCCTGCTAAGTCTCCGATACTTCTCATGCCAATTTGCACCTCTGGGTGGCAGAGCTCCAAGCACTATACTGAGGATATATATTTAGCCCAGTGAGATCTCACATCAGAGGTTATGTACTTCCAAGATGATGTCATTTAATGAAAGAAACCAAACGTTAAAATTCAGACAGCGTACCAAAAACAAAAGAACCTGGGGAACATGAGGGAGTGCATGACAGCAAACATTAAAAGGGAAAATAAATAATATCAAAAAATGCACACCCTTTGACGAAAAGAATGCTGAAAATCACAAACAGGATATGAATAAATCAACAAAAATATACGGTACCTCGCCTGTCATGGAAACGGTGTGCGTTTCCATGTCAAATTTACTGTCTTCTGAATAGTAGCCTTAAGATGTGATGGACTCATTGGAAACAGCAGAATTGGAATAAACACGTCTCCTATCTCTGCCTCTGCTAAACAGCCAAGTCATCAGTGAGGAACAAAGAAGTGAGGTTTGCTACCCTGATTGACACGATCCGCACTGAGAACTATGGCAGCACGATCGTGTTCAGTCCATGTCCAGCCAAAACTTTTTCATTAGTTTTGGATAAAAAAAAGCTTCACTTCATGGTTGGGCTGGTGAGCTCCTTCCCCTCCAACAACCTTTGATTAAAAAAAAAAAAAAAAAGAAGAAGGTAGTGGACAGAGAATTGCTTGCCAAACAGAGGCTTAATCCACTCACATGCAGCTGTTTTGGTTTTCTGACTGCTCAAGTCGACTGATAGAAAAGAATAACCACAGAGGGAGATTCGTTTTATAGAGTGCTACAGTGTGAATGAAGGAATCTGTTATTCTGGCAGAAAAGGTCCGACGGTCTTCCAGACGGACTTTCGAGCGAACAGACTTGCCCACACACAAATTAACTAAAGTCCGTTCGTTTTAAACGTGACGGGACTAGAAAAGGAAGTTCAATAGCCAGTAACCAATAGCGGCCCTTGCGTCGTATTTGGTTCGTCGGACCAGCATACAGACGAATGGTTTTCCCGATAGGAATGGAGTCAGACAGATTTGAAACATGTTCTATTTCTAGGTCCGTCTGAATTTTTAAAAGAAAAATGATCGGATTATCTTACACACGATATCCGACGGAATGATTCCGTCAGACCTATTGTGCCGGAAAGTCCGGTCGTGTGAATGCAGCATTAGGATTCCTTTTTTTTTTTGCAGTATCTGAAGCCTTTACAAACAAAAATCTATGTGTGTATGGCCACCCTAACGGTTTGAATATCTGTCACGTTTTTACTACAGTACACTGGGGTGCCACTTACGCATTTATTTGCAAATGTGTGCAAATTAAACCCCTTGGTTTAGACAGGAACTGTTAGATGGGTCAATTCAGTTTATTGCAGGCTGGCTGGTAAGTGAACTGGAAATTTTTGTTTGCTGTTTTTTTGACATGCCCTTCCATGCGCTCCTAGCTGTTAAGGCCAGTTATAGACTGGGGTGGTTGCCATTTGTTTGCAATGTTGGTAATTAGTGTGGGAACACAATGGATAACTTCACTGCCATTGTGTTATTGCTGGGTGTCCAATGTGTCCCTATACCTTTAACCACTTCGGGACCGCCCATCACATATGTACTGTGGTAGGGTGGCCCAGCTGTGCAAAATCACGTAACCGCATGTGATTTTGTGCATGCGATGTAGGGGGCGCACGTGCGCCACCAGATGACTGCTCCCGCTGTGATTGGACCCATCGGGAGCCAATCAGCAGGTCCGGCGGCTGCGATGGTTCTATGGAGAGACAAAGCAGTGGTGTGCCTATGTAAACAAGGCAAATCGCTGATCTGTCAGAGAGTATGAGAAGAAGTTTCCTGTAATAGCTGTCACGTTTTAATATCGGCACGGCCGTGCAGGGCTCCCCCCACATGGTCGCGTCATTCATTCACACATCTCTGTGTGTAAATGAACTACAAGAAACAGCATCCTTTGCGGTTGTCAGCTTGTAGTTCTCAATGAACTACCATAGCACTGTGGAGCGATTTGTTCCTGTTAGTGTATCTGCCTGCCTGGCCATATGGGGTGTACAGGTATACAGATACACTGACAGGTATGTAGGAGACCTGCATGGCACGGATCTCTCTTTTCCTGCAGTGTATCTGCCCCCCCACACAGTTAGGAAGTACCTCAAAACGCACACGCTTAAACCCTTGATCGCCCCTGATGTTAACCCCTTTGCGCCAGTGTCATTTATACTGTTACAGTGCATTTTTTTCAGCACTGATCACAGTATTGTGTCACTGGTCCCCAAAAAGTTCCACTTAGTGTCTAATTTGTTCACTGCAAGGTCACAGTCCCACTAAATCACCGCTATTACTAGTAAAAAAAGATTAAAAAATAAAAAGTCCCTAAATATATGCCATAGTTTTGGACGCTATAACTTTTGTGCAAACCAATCAATATACGCATTTTGGTTTTTTTTTTACCAAAAATATGTAGCAGAATACATATTGGCCTAAACTGATGAAGAAATTTGATTATTTTAAAGTTTTTTATTGGTAATGTTTTATAGCATAAATTAAAATATATTGTTTTTTTATTCAAAATGGTCGGCCTTTTTTTGTTTATACCGCAAAAAATAAAACCTGAGTTAATCAAATACCACCAAAATAAAGCTCTAATTGTGGAGAAAAAGGACATCAATTTTATTTGGGTACAACGTTGCAAGACCGCGTAATTGTCAGTTAAAACAACACAGTGCCATATTGCAAAAAAATAGCCTGATCAGAAGTGGGTAATACCTTCCAGCCTGAAGTGGTTAAGGAGAAGTGGGCTCCCACCAGGCATACCTGCCCTTAAAGGATAAGTTCGCCTTTTAGAAAAAAATAATAAATGCAAATTTTTTTGCAGTTAAAAAAAATATGCAGCATTTATTTTTTTCTTTTGGGGCCTGTAAAGCTGATGACTGAGGCATGGAAACTGACCACTGGTGCCATGCAGGTCTCCTGCAGACCTCAGTGTATCTGTATACCTGTACATCCCGTACAGCCAGCCAGATACACCAACAGGAACAAATCAATGAACTACCAAGGCACTCCAAAGCACCATGGTAGTTCATTGAGAACTACAAGCTGACAACTGCAAAGGATGTTGGGGCTTGTAGTTCATTCACACATACATAGCTGTGTGAATGAATGACGCAGCCATGTGGGTGGAGCACTGAACGGCTGTGTTGATATTAAAAAGTGACAGCTATTATGGGAAACTTCTTCAACTGCTGCCACAGGGAGGGAGGGCAGTGGCTGCAGCACTGGGAACATGTTCCATGTTCCACCCTAAAAATGGGTGCAACATATTCCCAAAGGTAAACTCATCCTTTAATCTATCCATTATCATATACACTCACCAGCCACTTTATTAGTTACACCTGTACAATTGCTTGGTAACACAAATTGCTAATCAGCCAATCACATGGCAGCAACTCAATGCACTTAGGCATCTAGATGTGGTGAAGACGTCTTGCTGAAGTTCAAACCGAGCATCAGAATGGGGAAGAAAGGGGATTTAAGTGACTTTGAACGTGGCATGGTTGTTGGTACCAGACGGGCTGGTCTGAGTATTTAAAAAACTGATGATCTACTGGGATTTACAGACAATGGTCCGATAAAAAGAGAAAATATCCAGTGAGCGGTAGTTGTGTGGACAGCAATGCCTTGTTGATGTCAGAGGAGAATGGGCAGAGACAGTTTGAGATGATAGAAAGGCAACAGTAACTCAAAAAAACACTTGTTACAACCAAGGTATGCAGAATACCATCAATAAATACACAACACATCAAACCTTGAAGCAGATTGGATACAGCAGCAGAAGACCACACCGGGTGCCACTCCTGTCAGCTAAGAACAGTAAACTGAGGCTACAATTCGCACAGGCTCACAAAAATTGAACAATAGAAGATTGGAAAAATGTTGACTGGTCTGATGAGTCTCAATTTCAGCCGTGACATTCAGATGGTAGGGTAAGAATTTGGCGTAAACAACATGAAAGCATGGATCTATCCTGCCTTGTATCATTGGTTCAGGCTGGTGGTGGTGTAATGGTGTCTTTTCTTGGCACACGTTGGGCCCATTACTACCAATTGAGCATCATGTGAACTTCATGGCCTCTATATATATACATACATATATATATATATATATATATATATATATATATATATATATATATATATATATATATATATATATATATATATATACACACACACACACACACACACACAAACACACATACTTGCAGATGTGTGCAAATTAAACCCCTTGATTTTAACATGAACTTTTATGCCCCGTACGCACGGTCAGATTTTCCGACGATGGGAGGAGCTTTTTGTTGGAAATTCTGCCTGTGTGTGGGCTTCATCAGACATTTTCCATTGGGATTTCCTTCACACAAAATTTGAGATCTGGATCTCAAATTTTTGGACAACAAAATCCGCTGTTGGAAATTCCGATCGTGTGTACACAATTCCGACGGCCAAATTTCCACGCATGCTTGGAATAAAGCAGAAGAGCCGCACTGGCTATTGAACTTTATTTTTCTTGGCTCGTCGTACGTGTTGTACATCACTGCGTTCTTGACGTTCGCAATTTCAGACCGGATTTTTTGGCAAGCAAAGGTCCGATGGAGCCCACACACGATCGAATTGTCCGACGGACTCGTTCCGTCAGACCTTTGCTATCAGAAAGTCCGGTCGTGTGCACGCGGCATAAGAATCACAGATTGACGCCATTAACCTCCCTGGCGGTATGATTCAGTCTGGAATTAGGTGCTGAAAGTGGTACAATTATTTTGCACGGAAATCTGGCTTTTATTTTGTAGTCCTGTAATTCTTAGGAATAACGCTCTTAAATCTGTTCAAACCAGAGTCTAGCAGACATCCCGGGTATGATAACGTTTATAATAAATATAATAAAGAATAATAAAAATTATTCAATAATGTAATAAAATCCTAAAACACTGAAAAATTTACACTTTTTGGTTGCTATGGGCAATCTCCAAATTCCAGGCAGTAAAAATTTTTTAATACAGCACTGTAATCTGTAAGATTACAGTGCTGTGTGTGTTTAGTGTGTTTTTACTTTTTTGAATTTGCCGCCGTTCTCCGCTCCCGTGCGCCGTAACGTCGCAGGGAACGGAGCTCGGCGTCATTCGGCACTGTGAATCGAGCGGAGGACAGCAAAAAGTGCTCTGTTCAGGAAGGGGGGTAAAATCTTATGGGGCTGAAGTGGTTAAAGATGAAGTGGGGGTCAGATTTTAGGAGAAAAAGCTATGAACAGAAGCACTTTTTTTTTGTCAGACTGCGAAAGACACACAAGGACGCTGTTTTAGCTTCAGACATCTGAATATATATACAATCTTCATTTCAAGAATATAACTACATTATTGATGTTATTTTTACATTCTACATTTTGATATTGTTCTTGTAATATTTTGCCATTTTATTATTAAATCAATTTTTTAACTTTTTAGAGAAGAACCGAACGGTCTCTCTACTTCAGAGCTTTTCTCACCAATATAATTTACAGAATATCGATAATAATAACATAATTACGGTATTTAACAGGCTCACACTTCAATCACATCATTGTGCAGCATTATCAATCAGCCTGCACCCCGATTGAGTAAGGGGACTGCAGAATCATGTGACACTGACCCGGGGTTCACACTAGTGTGATGCGAGAAACAGTTTGATTTCAGCGCCGGTTCTCGCATTGCTCCTCTCTAGCAAGCAATTCACACTGGCTTCTGCTAAGCACTGCGGGTGTTCAAAGATCTCAGTGTGAACTGTGAACTCGCACAGGAATCGGATCGCATAGGTGAGAACACTCATGCGATCTGTTACTAGGGTGGAGAAAAACAAGTCCCTGCACTTTTTTCTGTGCGAATCCTGTGCGAGTTGTATGACTGAACTCGCATTGCTCAGAGATCACACGTGAACGGCACGTGAGTGGCACCATGCGACAGTGAAAAATCTGGTGCAGCTGTGCATGGTAGCTAATCAGCTTCTAACTTCATAAAGTGAAAAGTCTGGATGGCTGCACTCCTATAAAATCACCTTTATTGATCCATGATAGAAAAACGACAATCCATATAGCAATGGTGATACAAATACAGCACAGCTAATGCGTTTCACACCTTCCCCGGTTCTTAGCCATAGCTTCTAACTTCAGCTTGCTCAATTGAGCTTTGACAAAAAAAAGAAAATCTAGAAGTTGATTGGTTTCCATGCACTGCTGCCCCAGATTTTGCACTCTACAATTTTAGTAAATCAACCCCTTAGCTGTATTTTCAAAGGCTGATGTCGTCCTCTCTAAAAAAAAAATCTATTAGGATTTTTTGGGAAAAAATTAAATACAGCAGGCCCAAGAAAAGGGTGGTTATATTTCCAAATCTTTGTAATACAAGTAGAGGACCTGTTTTTTTTTTTTTTTTTTTTAACTCATGGTAATACAATACAAGTTTTACATATGGCAGGGTGTAAATTGTGCCTCACCTGTGGCTCCAGTGTACACATCTCCCTGTGTAGGGCTATTGGTGAGGATAGCGCTTCCTTCTGCAGTGGCCTCTCTCTCAAAGGTCAGCGTATCGGAAGCTGTGATCTGCCCAGACGAAGACACAGTGACTGCAGTGGGGAGACCACAATGATATTTCTGTTAGAATTTATAGAATGGTGCAGTCAATGCTCAACAATAACATATGAAGGTCGCCATGCTGCTCTCATCTAAGCTTATAGAAACGTAAATCACTATAATCTCACATAAACTTTAACATGTAACCACAAAATTCATTTACAATGTTTTTAAATCTGCAGCTTTTTTTAAATGATAGGACCTTTCTCTTACAGGTCAACTATGAATACCCGCACTCTATGGTAAAACTTTAATACACCTTTTGTTTTAGGTCGCTGGTGTTATATTAAAGTGGTTGTATAGTCATTTTTATGACTTTTACCTACAGGAAAGCCTATAATAAGGCTTTCCCCTCGCAATGCGCCTCTGACTGCAGCGGCGCATATGCGCAGGGGATTTTCGGCTGAAAGTCCGGCAGACGTCTGACCCTGCCGGAAAGAAATCTCCCGCGTGCATGCGCGGGATTGACGATATCGCGCCTCACAGCGCCGGAGCCGCGATAACCGGAAGAAACGGCGAGGGAACATGTCAGCTCCCCCAGTGTGGATCGGGCCAGATGTCGGGGCCTCGTTCTAAGGTAAGTATTTCATAATGAGCTAGTATGCGGTGCATACTAGCTCATTATGCCTTTTCCTTTCCAGGTCAGGAAAAAAAAAATTAAAAGAAATGCGGGTATACAACCGCTTTAATCATCAGATGTGAAAATACAGGCATACCCCACTTTTAAGTACACAATTGGGTGTATTTACTAAAGCTAGAACGTGCAAAATCAGGCTCACTACTGCGTAGAAACCAATGAGCTTCTAACCCTAGCTTGTTCAATTAAGCTTTGGTATTACACCTGGAAGCTCATTGGTTTCTATGCAGAAGTGAGCCTGATTTTGCACTTTCCAGCTTAGGTAAAAAAAACACCATTGCTTACTTAAAAGTGGGGTATGCCTGTAAAACAAAAATTCCTCCGCAGAAGAACTTTTTCCTTTGAAACACTATAGAGCAGTGATGGCGAACTTTGGCACCCCAGATGTTTTGGAACTACATTTCCCGTGATGCTCATGCACTTTACAGTGTAGTTGAGCATCATGGGAAATATCTCGGATGCCAAGGTTCGCCATCACTGCTATAGTGTCATTGAAGTGATCACAACTACCTGGACACTGTTTGTGGACTCTATGGGGTTGATTTACTAAAAGTGGCGTGTGCAAAATCTGGTGCAGCTGTGCATAGAAACCAAACAGCTTCCAGTTTTTTAGCTGATTGGCTACCATGCAGAGCTACACCAGATTTTGCACTCTCCATTTTTAGTAAATCAACCCCTATGCGGCATTTCTGCACTTATATTTTATGTGATATATAGGCAGCTCTGTTAATTTTATTTACTTCCTCTAATAGGAGGACAACACTCTGTCCCTGTCTCACAATTGTGCTCCTGCATTGTCACTTTGTCACACACTCTCCCTCCCGTACTACACACGCATGCACATTCCAAAGACATGTTCCACTGTTGGCACTGTGGAAAAATAATCGAATCAGATTCCATCATCCATGCTATACAGCACAGATGGGCAAACCTGCAGTGCCGGCTATTTTCCTCTGACAGCCAGCAGTGGCGGTTGTCAGAATACACCATGAGTGGTTGCATCTGACTGGATTCAACTGCTGTTTGGCTTATAGTTTGCTGCCTGGTTCCATTCATTTTGAAATTAAAGAATGTCAGGCAGGAGGCTGCCAACATGGCCACCTACAAATCGCATTGGCAAAATTCACAATGTACGGCCAGTTTAAGAATATACATCCCCGCACTCAGACATACCATCAATAATTTTTCCCAAGGGATACCGAACTATTAAAGTCTGTATTGCTCATGACTTAGTATTGTTCTTCTATCTCATATGGTTCATGAACAGACCCCTCATAGAATGTCACAACTATCAGGCAGGGATGACATGTGCGATAACATATAATGAACTGACCACCCTCCCCTTTTCCCACCTGTGGTTTGTGCAAGTCTGTGAATAACCCAAACAGCTTGTAAATTACTGCATAAAAACCTTTTCGCTCAGACTGTGTGGAAAAAACATTTTTTCAGTGATTTATCTTACAACTGATTACAGGCATACCCCACTTTTAAGTACACAATGGGGTTTTATTTACTAAAGCTTGAAAGTGCAAAATCAGGCTCACTTCTACATAGAAACCAATGAGCTTCCAGGTTTAATACCAAAGCTTAAAGCGGAGGTCCACCCTAAAGTGGACCTTCCGCTCATCGGAACCCTCCCCCCCTCCGGTGCCACAATGGGCACATTTCAGGGGGGAGGGATGTGCAGTTACCTGGATAATCCAGGTAACTGCACCCACTTCCGGGATAGCTCTCTGCGGAAAGGGGCATAACTTACGCCCCTTTCCGCAAGTGCCCACCCCTTCCTGCAAGTGCCCCGCTGCCTGCTGGGAAACACACAGATCCCAGAGGCAGCGGGGACCATCCTCATTGCGCAGCGCGGCTCGCGCATGCGCAGTAGGGAACCAGGAAATGAAGCCGAAAGGCTCCATTTCCTGATTCCCATACCCAAGATGGCGGCGGCAGCACTCGAGTGTCGATCTAGAGATCGGCTTCGGGTGCCGACATCGCAGGCGCGCTGGACAGGTAAGTGTCACTATTTTAAAAGTCAGCAGCTGCAGTATTTGTAGCTGCTGGCTTTTAAAAAAAAAAAAAAAACGCGGAGTCCCGGTGGACTCCCGCTTTAACTGAACAAGCTGGGGTTAGAAGCTCATTGGTTTCTATGCAGAAGTGAGCCTGATTTTGCACTTTCCAGCTTTAGTAAATAATACCCCATTGTGTACGTAAAAGTGGGGTATGTCTGTATCTTGCAGCAACTGTTCAGCAAGAGTGTAAAATGCATTGCCTGGCCTAGGGCCAGCCACTGTCAGGAAAATGTGGATCAAGCATGTAAGATAGAAGAATCACATCAAAATGATGTTCCAGCAAACTATCCAAACACACAAAAAAAAAAGAAACTATAAAATTCTCATTGAAGTTTTCTTTTCAACTCTGACTGCGGTTTTCTGCTTTCAAAATGTCTGAATATCCACAGAAAAAGCCTATGCAGTACTGAATCAGACATGAGACAAGATTTACAAAGGCTTCTATTTCTGAGAAATGTCATAGTCTGGCAACAAACACATAAATCATTATATAGATTTACCAAATCCCATATATCATATTTATTGGCAATAAAACTTTGGTCTGCACCCCATGGCCCAATGCTTTGGCTCTTACAGGTGGTTTCGGCTGCCGCTGGCAGAAGACCGATATCCTTTGCTGGGTCTTTTTTGTCTGAAACTCTAGACATCTCTATCTCCTTCTTACGACGTTTGTAAGGAATGAAGAGACGGACTGGACCGCTCTAATAATAAACAAAAAATAATGAGGAGTATTAAAATACAGATATGTATCTTGTGAAGGAGTGAAGTATACTACACAGGTTTTTTTTTAGCGTGGACCAGCAAATAACAAGCAAAAATCATTACCCATCAAAGTAAACATATAGTTATTTTAAGATTTATTCTTTATTTAATTGTGTTATTGTTTTAAAAAAAAAACTTTATTCTGTGCATATATTGTAATTATAAAATGTACAAGGAGGCAGCCATATATTCTGATTATATCTACAGGGTCTGCTTCCTCCTTTGTAGTGCTACACAATGGTTGTGCTTTACCACTCTTCTCACAAGGAAAGTCTATGGGGTTGATTTATTAAAAGCAAAGAGACTAGGGTTACCACCGCTTCGTGATTCACCCACATAGCCCAGGATTTAAACCCAAATACATCATTCAGTGTTTTCATAACTGAAGCATAGTAAATTGCCCTCCTGCCCCTATTGCATACTGTTCCTCAGAAAAGAGATGTGGGGGGTTTAAAGCCCTGTAGCCAGCAGATAAATTGTGGCTGAAAGGTGCCGATGTCTGAGCCTCCATCCTCAGGTGAATGAGCTCAACATCCACTGTCTGTGAATGAAGCCTCCTCCCTCCCTCTTTTCTCTCTCCTGCCTCCGAACAAGTGAGTTTATTAACCACTTCGGCCCCAGAAGGATTCACCCCCTTAATGACCAGGCCATTTTTTGGCGATACGGCACTGCTTCGTTTTTAACCTCCCTGGAGGCATGATTATTTCTGATTTTGATGCTGAAAGTGGTACAATTATTTTGCATGGAAATGTAGCGTTTTATATTGGAGTAAACAAAAATAAGATGCGACTTTAAAGTTGCAAAAATTGCACGTAAGCAATAATATCCAATGAAAAAAATACAAAAAGTTGTGAATAAAAATAAACAGTGATATCAAAAACAAAAGCAATCACATGGACTCTGAAATGTAAGACAGAGAAGGAACCATAAATATAGCACTAGAATATAAATTCTTACAGGTAAAACACCCGTCTTTAAAAGGACAAATGTAAAAATACTGACACTGATAGTGTCAATGCAGAAAATACCATGAGCTGCCTATAATATTTAAAAATAATAAACAACGAAAATGTATCAATGGCATATAAAGTCAATTTATTTATTTTTTTGTAGGTGTAATTTTTGATTTCGGTATAAGATCATTAATTGACAAATGTTATATTCACTCATAAATTAGAGTGTTATATTATCTAAAACACATGTCACATCCATGCGTTGGTGAATTTAGACACATTATTAGCACTACACTTTTATACACATTTTGATATACAGTTAGTCTGATTGTTGTGTTGGCTGCTCACGTTTGAGGTTGGCGCGGTATTATCACTATTTTTTTTTTTGGGGTTTTACATTGGAGGCCTGTAAATCTTAGGAATAACACACTTAAATCTGTCCAAACAAGAGTCTAGCAGCCATCCCGGGTATGATAAGTTTGAAAAACAAAGTCATAATATAATAAATAACTATAAATAATTATAACAAATAATAATATAATAATAATAAAAATTATTTAATAATGTAGTCAAATCAAAAACACTGAAATTTGCTCAGTTTCAGACTAGATTTAGTGTTTGATGACGGATCTCCCCACAAATCACTCAATTCTGCAAGTGATTCTAATTTATTATCACTGTTTTCTAGCTGGTCTAAAACCACTTTTGATGTTAAGGGACAGGTTTGGTTGCTATGGACAATCTCCAGTTTCCAGACAAAAAGAACAGTATATATATATAATATAAAACTGCATGCAGGGCATGGGATAAACCACTAGGGACAAAAAGGATGTGAAATAAATTGATACAGTAATGTAATCTGTAAGATTACAGTGTACTGTATATGTGTTGTGTGTTTTACTTTTTGAATTTGGCGCCGTTCTCCGTCCCCGTGCGTCGTAGATCGAGTACAGACATGGCTCGCACACAGTGTGCGGGGAGACATCGCAGGATCCTGGGGACAAGGTAAGTAACCTCTTCCTGGATCCTGCAATGCAATCCCGAGTGTGGCTCGGGGTTACCACTTTTGGTACTGAAAATCCACCCCGAGCCACACTCGGGAATGCCGCCAGGGGGTTAACTGACAATTGCGCGGTTGTGCGACATCTGTACCCAGACAAAATTGATGTCCTTTTTCCCCCGCACAAATAGGGCTTTGGTGGTATTTGATCACCTCTGCGTTTTTACATTTTTTGCGCTATAAAATAAAAAAAGAACGACAATGTTGGAAAAATAAACAATATTTGTTACTTTCTGCTATAATACATATCCAAAGAAAAAAAAGAAAAAAGAAAATAAAAACAAATTCCTTCATCAGCTTAGGCCAATATGTTCTTCTATATATATTTTTGGAAAAAAAATTCCATTAAGCGAATATTGATTGGTTTGCACAAAAGTTATAGTGTCTACAAAATAGGGGATAGATTTATGGACTTGTAATAGTGGCGATCTACAATTTTTGGTGGGACTGCGACATTGCGGTGGACAAATCTGACCCCAAGTTACACTTTTTGGGGACCAGTGATACCAATACAGTGACCAGTGCTAAAAAAAATGCACTGATTAATGTATAAATGAAATTGCCAGGGGATAACACTAGGGGGCAATCAAAAGGGTTAACTGTGTTCTCTGGGTGTGTGGGGGATGGGCTCACTGGGCCAACACAGAGATTGCTGTTCCTGATCACTAGGAACAGCAGATCTCTATGTTTTCCTCTGTCAGCAGGGGGATCTGTCTTGTTTACATAGACAGATCCCCGTTCTGTCTCTCTGTACCGCGATCGTGGGTGGCCCTCAAGTCCGTCATCCACGTGCACGCTCCCCCGGTGTGCAGCGGGCACATATGCGCGCACAGTATATCATGTACGAAACCACGTACAGGTACCTTGTTTCGCACGGCCGGGCAGTATATGTGCAGTGGACAGTCGTGAAATGGTTAAGGTAAGGGAGACTCAGATGTAAGGGGTACTCTGAAGTAAGGGGGCTTTGAGAACCCTGTTTGAAGGGGAAATGCTGGAAACTCTGATGTAAGTGGGGACTGTAGAAGTAGAAAGCCACTTACATCAGAGTTCCCCTTTACAACAGGGTCCACAAAATTGATTGCGCCGCTAAAGTGTTTGACTTAAAGAAAAGGTGGCAACCCTAAAATAGACTTGCACTAATTTCCCCTAGAGCGAATGTGGTAAAGCTCTGCCGATTTCCATCATTCAATCTAGTGCAAGCAAAAAATTCAGTTTTCTTTTTTTTTTTTCCTTGCGCCGAACTATAGTGTGAGTATTGTAGTATGAGTATTCTTTACAAAGAGGAGCTTTACCACATTTGTCAAGCTGTGAGCAAAATATGTGCAGTTCCACTTGTAAAGTGTACAACCTATTTGCCTTTCGTAAATCAACCCCTTTGATTCAGCGGACCTAATTAAAACAGTGTACTCCCTGTATAGCTGCTATATTGTCTCAACAGTTGTTTATTAGAGAGAATACACTGAGCCACTGACACCCCTTGTAGTGCCTTATTTACAGTTCTCTACTTTTAATACATAAATGCAAATAGGCAAGTTTGTAAAAATATATATTAAAAAAATAAGAACAATTTAATGCAAACATGTGCTTTTGCCAATTCATGGAAAATCAGCAGACTTGCTTTAACCCCCTTCCCACATTTAGCAGTATATACTTACTGTTTCTTTACATGCCTGCTGCTCTGTTTGCCACGGAAAATTGCCAGATAAGGAAGGACTCACTCCATCTCACAGTGCTAGCCCTATCAGGGCCTACACATGGGAGTCCATAGTCCTGGGTAAGCTATGACTTCATTCACTTACACAGGTCTTTGCTTTCACCCCTGGTGGCATACAAAGTAGCAGGGAATTGTAAAGAAGGTAAGTATATGCATCTGTTGAGGTGTGCATTAAAGTGAACCTATTGCTTTGACCTCCATGAGCAAAGCACAGATTCACTTTATGGTAAACACTGTAATAATATTTGAACATGTGCAATCACCCAAAAATATGCTAAGCTTTCATTTTAAAGGGTAAATTACCCACATGAAAGACCACAAAAGATGATTATAACAGAAACTGAACTGCTGATGTTTAAATCATATAGTGCAAAGACTTATCTTACCACAACTAGTCTTCTACAGCACAAAGGCAGGCATAGTGTAGTCAGCAGATTGTCCTTTCACAGCAAAAGTTTTTGGTCCCCCTCCCCTTATGCAATTGGGAATAATAGTTAGGACATGAACTATGCTTCCCGTGCTCTTAGCCCTTGTACATACTGTTGGACATTCTGACAACAAAATCCATCGGATTTCTTCCAACAGATTTTGTCCGAAACTGGTGTTGCATACACACAGTCGGACAAAGTTGTCGGAAAATCCGATCGTTCATAATGTGATGACATTCGTTCGTTGCGACGGGACTACGTTGCGGCTAGTAGCCAATAGCTTTGGTCTCGTAATTTGATCTGAACATGCGGGGCACTTTGTCCGACCGGAATTCTCTACAAACCATCGGACAAAGTCCAATCGGATCATGTTGTTGTAAAATTTTAAATCCAGCTCTCAAACTTTGTTGGTCGGACATTCCGACGGAAAAAGTCAGATGGAGGTCGGATTATCTGACAACACGATCCGCTTGGACATTTTCCGTCGGAATGTCCGACCATGTGTACAAGGGCTTAGAAGTGAGCAGTATTCAGGTACAAATTACAGCAGGAGGAGGCCACAGCACCTACCAAATCCACAGATCCTGCAAATCAAACCACTAAATCCTAGAGGGCCCTTGCATAGTCTGCACAAGTGGTGCATTCACCCATCTCCACCAGTGTAACTAAACACAAAACTTTTTTTTAAGTTTTGGATAGAGTGGGGATGGGTTACAACACCTGTCAGTTTTTATTGCTGCCTATGCCTCCATTCGTGAGATTATGTTTACCATTATCATCGAAACTGAAAGAAAAAGAAAATCCTGATGATTCAACCATGGAGTGAACATCTTTTCTGTATTATGCGTAATGTTAGATGACAGCTTATACAGTAGGCCTTCTGATGCAAGACATGCTGAGCATGCAGGAGAGGGTAGCTGGCACAGTGGACAGACCCCCTATGTATAGGATACTCATTTCTTTATTCCATGCAGCCTATCAGTCATGGAAACATGTTTATTATTAACTCTGATGTGGGTGATGCAGATCTCCCCCAATGGATTGGCTGTCCTGGAACACTCTGAAAGTATTGGAGATAGGCACTGCCCCTTCAAACAGAAGAGGTGCCAAAAGTAGAGGGACAATGTGTTTAAACAGTTTCTCTGTTCATGCAAAGAAAAAAAAAATCCCGTAGTGGGGTTTCCTTAGTTGTAATGGTAAAATCCTAATTGAAGTTTCAGTAGGCTTCCTACACAATGTACAGGAGATCCCCCAAATACTTTTTTCTCCTCTTTTCTCAGGCATGCTAGCAGGTGATTGCACTAGGATATAATCACATACAATGCAGGACCAATAGTCCTGCATTGTACATGAGGACAGCAAGGGTCTGCTCGCAACCCAGAGTGCCATCGAGGATTGTTGAGTGGCAGAAGTCTGCTGAAATGAGGAATAAGGGGACTATTACAGCTTATCACTTTATCATTTACTGCTAGACCTAATAAGCATTTAACCTTTGCAGTGGAGGGGCACTGCAAAGATATATTCTTCTCAGTTATACCATCCTGTCATATGATGTTCTTCACACCGCGCCGCTCAACGCGGTGATCGTGGTGAGCTGGTGACACAGCACATCACTGATCAGGGTAAAGAGCTCTTTACCATGTGATCAGCTGTGTCCAATCAGCGTTGTCGGTGTCTGAGGAAAAGGAAGCGGATAACCGGTTTTCAAATCACAGGGGACATTTACACTGATAATCAGTGCCCCAATTGTCAGTTCAGCCCCATTAGTGCCCATCAGTGCAGCCTCATCAGAGCACATCAGTGAAGAAGATAAATCACTTATTTGCAGAATTGTATAACAGAAACAAAGAAAATGTGTGTTTTTTTCAGAATTTTGGTTGTTTTTTTGATGTTTAGCAACAACTAAAAAAACTACCAAAAAAAAAAAAAAATTTGCAAATAAGTTATTTATCATCTTCCCTGATGTGCTCTGATGAGGCTGCACTGATGGGCAGAGGTGATTAAATACCACCAAAAGAAGGCTCTATCAGTTTCAAAAAATGATAAAAATTTCATATGGGTACAGTTACAAAAAAGGTTGAAAAAAAGGCACAAGTCCATCAAGCCCAACATATTTGTGTGATTATATATCAGTATTACATTGTATATCCCTGTATGTTGTGGTCGTTCAGGTACTTATCTAATAGTTTCTTGAAACTATCAATGCCCCCGCTGAGACCACCGCCTGTGAAAGGGAATTCCACATCCTTGCCGCTCTTACAGCAAAGAACCCTCTACATAGTTTAAGGTTAACTCTCTTTTCTTCTAATTTTAATGATTGGCCACAAGCCTTGTTAAACTCCCTTCTGCGAACAAGTCCCTATTGTGGGGTCACCAGTATGGTATTTGTAGAAATCATATCCCCTCTCAAGCGTCTCCTCTCCAGAGAGAATAAGTTCAGCGCTCACAGCCTTTCCTCGTAACTAATAACCTCCAGCTTTGTTGCCCTTCTTTGTACTCGTTCCATTTCCAGTACATCCTTCCTGGTGCCCAGAACCGGACAGCGCTGAAAACTGGCCTGGGTAGGAATGTGGTTAAAGTGCCCTGTATTGCAATGGTTAATACAACAAAAATATGGATGGGCTGGGATGACAAAATGTGAGCAAAAATTTTATCATGCCTTTCAAAATACTTTAAAAAAAAGAAGAAAAAAAAACACTTCTAGAATACCTCAATATACATGTAAACTAAAAATACATTACACTTCTATTACAAGCTCATTGTGAAATCAGAATGCATTGTGGAGTTTTGCAATTATTTTATGCCAAGGACTATTTGAATGTCAGTGGGTGACAGGAAAGGAAAGTTCAGCCGGCACAGTAGCAATTGGTTATCAAGCGTTTAATTTCACCTGATTAAAATGAATTGCCACGGGACATTTAAGTAGACTTCTCCTTCAAGAACTTGCATAGAAAATAAGGAGCAATGGATGACAAGCTGAGGTGGCAGAATCAGCACAACATCAAAACCTGTGAGATCTGACGCTGCAGACAAGATTGACACATATTCTAAAAAAGGTTCCTGGTGCTAAGATCTGTAAGTGCATTGTAGTCCTCTGGGAACATAGAGATATAAAACCTGACAACTCAGCAAAGCAGAGTCCCAAAGGGGCATTAAAAAACGTTATGTATTCCATGTACTAACTGAACAATGTGGAGTGATCAGAAGTCATTCCTTGTTACTAGATAACCAAGGAAGTATGGAACTGGAGCTGGTCTCTTCATTGCAGAAAGAGAACAGAAGTCTGAAAAGCATAGACTTATGAAATCTCCAGAATGATGGACACCAATTCCAGTATGATGGACAAACTGAACCTGGAGTCTACAATGCACCTCCTCCTTTCTAAAAAGCGTCAAAAACCTGAACTATGCACCGAATTCATGAGCATGCAACATCATTGCCGCACATCACATAAAACTGAATTCGGTGGACTTAAAATGGTTCTAAAGCTTCATTAAAGTAAAAAAGGTTTTGTCATTTGCTATGCCCATTCCCCCTCAAAATACTTACCTGAGGCCTGTATCAATCCAGCGCTGTGCCTGTCTGCCAGTCTTCCCTCCTCTCTCCCTGCTCGAACAGGCTTGGCTGAAAGCAGGAGCCATTGACATTACCTTAGGACAGTAATGGCCAACCTTGGCACCACAGATGTTTCGGAACTACATTTCCCATGATGCTCAACTACACAGCAGAGTGAATGAGCAAAATGGGAAATGTACTTCCAAAATATCTGGGGTGCCAAGGTTCGCCATCACTACCTAGGGTGTTCTTTAGCCAAATGCAGTCTGCCTAGCAACTGCCACTCCTCCAGACTGACATCCATTCATAAAGATATATTGGGGGAAATTGACTAAAACTGGTGCACACAGAATCTGGTGCAGCTGTGCATAATTGAAAAATAGATGTTATACTCAGCGCTGCTCTTTTAAACAATAAACACTAATAAAATATCTAATAATAAAGTGCCTACATCAATGTATTCAATGGCATGATATTACTTAAAGAGGAAGTAAACCCTGATGGGTTTACTTCCTCTTTGTTTCCCTGCAAAAGTAAAGCATAATGGACTACTATACATCACATAGTAGCCCATTATGTGTCACTTACCTGACACAGGAGCCAGCGATGTCACCAATGTCCCCTCTTCCACGGAGCGTCCATCTTCTTTCCGGGTATTATGGCTTCGGTGCTGTGATTGGCCAGAGCCGCAATGACGTTACTCCCGCGCATGCGCACGGGAGCTGCCACTAACAGCATATAGCTGTTAGCAGCGGCATGCTCAGTGCGCCTGTGCACCACTGTCTACGGCACATGCGCCGTAGACATTGGTGCCTGTCTTTTTGCAAATATCTCCTAAACCATGTAGGTTTAGGAGATATTTCTTGGTCCTACAGGTAAGCCTTAATCAAGGCATACCTGTAGGTCAAAGTTGTCTGTAAGGGTTTACAACCACTGTAACAATATAAAGTGCTCAGTGTAATTATAGTGCAAAACAAATAAAGTGCAATCATATAAAGTCCATCCAAATAGTGTATAAAATAATTAGTGTAGCGCTAGAAAATATGCAAAAGATCCAAGTTCCAAGATGGAGAAATGAGGACTCCTTACCAGGATCCATCTCACAGAGCCTGACTGGGACCCATTGAGATTACAAGCCTTACTGACCCACCGTCGTATGATAGGTGGGTCCAACACCATTGGGAAGAGTACCCATCTTTTACTAATGAAAGATTGATTGCAGACACAGCTTCAGTCAATTGTTCATTGTTGCTGGTTCCATCTCTTCATACAGTCCTTCTACCTGTTTGGGGTCATCTTATGAGAAGATTTCCATCTATATTTCCATCCCTGGCACTTTAACCATTTAACGACCAGCGCACGCCGATGTACGTCCTATTTTTGAAGAGGGATATCTCGGTAACGGCAGCAGCTGCATTTTTGCATTTAAGTCCAAATATAAGATCTGAGGACTTTTTGACCCCAGATCTCATATTTAAGAGGACCTGTCATGCTTTTTTCTATTACAAGGGATGTTTACATTCCTTGTAATAGGAATAAAAGTGATCTTTTTTTTTTAAACAGTGTAAAAAATAAAATCAATTAAATAATAAAATAAATAAGAAAAAAAAAAGGTTTTTAAAAACACCCCATCACGACAAGCTCGCGCGCAGAAGCGAACGCATACATGAGTAGCGCCCGCATATGAAAACGGCGGTCAAACCACACATGTGAGGTATCGCCGCGATCGGTAGAGCAAGAGCAATAATTCTAGCCCTAGACCTCCTCTGTAAATGCAAAAAATGCCACACGTAGAATTTTTTAAATATCGCTTATGGAGATTTTTGAGGCTAAAAGTTTGACACCATTCCGCAAGCGGGCGCAATTTTAAAGCGCGACATGTTGGGTATCAATTTACTCGGCGTAACATTATCTTTCACAATAAAAAAAATTGGGCTAATTTTACTGCTGTCTTATTTTTTTATTCAAAAAAGTTAATTTTTTCCAAAAAAAGTGCGCTCGTAAGACCGCTGCGCAAATACGGTGTCAAAAAAAGTATTGCAATGACCGCCATTTTATTCTCTAGGGTGTTAGAAAAAAATATATAAAATGTTTGGGGGTTCTAAGTAATTTTCTAGCAAAAAAAAACAGTTTTAAACATGTAAACACCAAGTCTGAAAAAGAGGCCTGGTCCTTAAGTGGTTAAGAGGACAGTTTACAATGGAAAGAACTAATGGAAGTCCATTTCTTTAGCATAGATCATATGAAGTTATAGTTTCACTTAATTGTACACATTTTTTATTTGGGATTATATATCCCCTCAGTATTCACTTTACATATTTCTTTCAGCTATATTGGCACTTTGTACACTATATTTGTACACAAAAATCTTTTGCACATTTTCTAGCGCTACACTAATTATTTTATATTCTGTTCAGCTTTGTTTGCTTGAGTGATAGCCGCTGTGCTTATTTGATTGTATATATTGTGGTAGCGCAGTGTTTTCCCCCTTCACCCTTTCATCCAAATACGCAAAATACGCAGTTGATTTGGTTCTCAGGTGACACTCCGTGCTCCCCTCCTGGGTCCCCACTCACCAGCAATAATCTTTAAATACGTCTGTTATTATATCAGGATGGTATCCCTCATCAATAGCAAGAGCTGTTGGATATGATCATTGTATTGGAATGACACCTTCCTTCCACCGATATATTAGAGGCGTCTCGGATATCCTATATCCAAATTTAATTATCACCTTCCCAGCTTTCACGGTAATCGGATATCCATATTAGACGTATGGCAATGAAGAGAAAAGGGTATATAGTGTAATACTGCTAGTTTTTTTCATACAAATCCAAAATCATTACACTTAAATCATTACTTTTAAAATCGTGCAGAAAAACGCTGCCTTGCCGTGCAAACAACAACTAGGCCTCCTCAGCTTGATGCATTTTGCCCTACCCACTGGTCATCTTTAGAAGCTAGTGGCACCTGTGACTGGTTGTCTTTTATGCATTAAGTCCCACCTAATACACCTGGTAATGCCTACTACTCTCAATAAGTGCGCAGTAATAATTTCCATCACTTCTTGTTTCCGCCAGAATCGGAAGTGCTGTTACTGCCATTCTGGTACTCCCACTGCATGTGTGATCAATATGAGATCACTTCATGTTTCCACAGGAAACATGCCATCTGGTACTAATCTTGGTACTAATTTTGAGACATTACACCCACTGCTGTTACTTCCTTGTGTATGACCACATTCTGCACACGTAGGAAGTATGAAAACCATCAATCTAGCACTCAATAATGTTCTTTAAATTCTATATATGTTGTACTTAGTGTGGTATTTACACAGCAAATAACCTTCTCAATATATCTATCGTTTGTTTTATCTAAAGATGTGATCTAATCTAATACTGGCAACAATGTATGAAGAAAATTCCCATAATTGGACTATGCAATCAATAAATACAATATCGTACTTTACTTGTCCCTTATTTCTAATGGCTACAAATTATTCCCAATAACAATTCATATTCTAATGCGAATTAACAGGCATACACAGATTAGTCAACATTCAAGAAATATTATATATATATATATGTATGTGTATATATATATATATATATATATATATATATATATATATATATATATATATATATATAATAAAATTAAATAATGTTGAAAATAAAAAAAAATTATAAAAAATAATGAGAATTAAAAAAAATTTTAAAATTGCTTATGAAGCAATTCACATCTAGGGCCACGTTTAACCCTTTTGGTGTTAATGACTGTAATTGGTATATCCATTGGGTTTTATTTTGTGAAATACCTGGTTTTAAATCGGTGCCCCTCCAGTGTCTTTCTACTCTATCAATACCACAAAAAATTAGTTTAGAAGAATCCCTGTTGTGAAATCTTCTAAAATGGTATGATAAGCTGTGCTTACGAAAGCCCTTTTTAATATTATTAACGTGTTTGAAAATGTGTTGTTTTTTTTCTTTCCTCCTTTGCATGTTCTACATATCAGGCATTTACCACATTTAAAGAATACTATCTGATCAATAAATGTGACCTAGCGTCAAGCTGAGGAGACCTAGTGACGGTTGTTTGCACACCAAGGCAGCGTTTTTCTGCACGATTATAAAAGTTTTGATGTAAGTGTAATGATTTGGGGTTTTTTTATGAATAAAAGTTGCAGTATTACACTATATACCCTTTTTTCTTTATTGCCATACGTCTAAAATGGATATCCGATCACCGTGAAAGAAGGTAAGGTGATAATTAAATTTGGATATAGAATATCCCAGACGCTTCTAACATCAATTTTTTCATCACTTGGGGTTTTTTACCTTGCACTACAGCAACAGCCTAAATTACATATTCACATTATATATATTTTTTTGTTTCCATAGCGCGGGTTTTCACAAACTTATTTACTCAGCTGTGCATAGTTATCAATCAGCTTCTAACTACAGCTTGTTCAATTAAGCTCTGACAATAAGCCCCTATTCACATTGGGCCGATTTGGCATGCGATTTGATATGTCAAATCGCATTCCACATTGGCAGCTATTACCGACAATGGCAACGTCCGAATCGGTGTGGCGCTAAACCGATTCCCAAAAGTAATTTCTGTACTACTTTTGATAACGCCGAGGGCGATTTGAATAGACATATGTGCATGAAACCGCACAGATGTCTGTCAAATCACCCCCAAAGTCAGACTGTATTGCCAGTTTGAAAGCTGAACTTGCACGACCCGCAGCAGTGTGAACCTAGGCTAAAACTTGGAAGCTGATTGGTTACCATGCACAGATGCACCACATTCTGTGTGCTGCAGTTTCAGTAAATCTCCCCCTTTGAATACTGAGTCAGGGTGATTTGATGTTTTCAGAAAGCCATGTACAGCTCCTCCCACCAGCCATGATCTGCCAGCCCTGCACAGAGACCCAGTGATGCAATGAATACTTTGTGGTTTTAACCACTTGACAACCATCAACATACCGCTACATTGCTAGACTTCAAGTGGTTATACCAGGGTGATGCCTGCAGCTAATCTCTCCATAGATCTCTCCATAAAGAGTACCTGTCACATGGCCATTGATGTCACAAGAGGATGGCGGCGGGGGCAGCAGAGAGACGAGCAATCGCTCATCATCTGCCGCCGACATCGCTGGACCCTGGGACAGGTAAGTGTCAATTTATTAAAAGTCAGCAGCTGCAATATTTGTAGCTGCTGGCGTTTAATATTTTTTTTTAAGGTGCAGAACCGCTTTAAAGCAAGTGTAAAAAGAAATAAATAATAAAAAAAATAAAAATAACTTTTTTTTTTAATTGCCCCCATTCCCCCCGTGCTCACATGCAAAGGTGAATGCACGCATTGGTCCTGAACACATGCAAAACAGCAATCGTCATTTGAGGTATCACTGCGAACCTCAGATCATAGGCAGTCATTTTAGCACCTGACCTTCGGTGTAAATCTAAAGTGGTAACCTGTAAAGGCTTTAATAGCATCGCCTATAGATAGAAAAATGTACTTTGTTTGTCGCGGTTGCAAGGGCGTGCGCATTTTTAAGACGTGACATGTTTGGTATCTATTTACTTGGCATAACATCATCTTTTAGATTTTACCCAAAAATTGGCTTATGTATTGTGTTTTTTTGCATTACAATTTATTTAAGTGTATTTTTTCCCCCAAAAAATGCGTTTAAATAAAACACTGCACAAATACCACGTGACATAAAAAATTGCAACACCCACCAATTTATTCTCTAGGGCCTCTGCATTAAAATATATATATATATATATATATATATATATATATATATATATATATATATATATATGTTTGGGGGTTCTAAGAAATTTGCTAGCAAAAAATACCATTTGTTACATGTAAACAAAAAGTGGTAGAAAGTGCCTGGGGGTCAAGTGGTTAAAAAAAAATGTTATTAGCATGTTAAATGAGGGGAGGGGTACCATGGAAAGTAATATGTAAGCAGAACAAAACAATAACATACCTCCCAACTTTTCTGAGATGGGAACGAGGGACACCTATTAGCAAAAGTATGTAGGCCTAGGCACCCTGCCACACCCCCTTAAAGGAGAATTATACAAAAATATATATCAGTTAAACCCACAAGTGCTTATTTTAACCACTACTATTCCTTTATACTGGCTTTTGAAATTCACCAATGCAGCAATTTAGAAATTGGATGAGAGGTTTAGCAATGCAAAACACTTTTCTAAAGACAAATATTACATTTTATATACAACTATTTAGATCAGATCAAAATGAGGGACAAACGAGGAGGAAAAAGGGAGAGAGGGACTTTGTTCCAAATCAGGGACAGTCCCTCGAAATCAGGGACAGTTGGGAGCTATGCAATAGGTAAACAAATATTGAAAAACAGGGATGGTTCTTTTGAAAGCAATGTTAAATAATAATTTTACGTAAATTAAACATAGAAACAGCTATTTGTGTGTGTTGTTGTTAATTAATGTGGCCCTTTAAACACATGGATATCATTGATGCAATATATTCTCACTTACAAGACTGAGGTCATCACAGCAGGCCGCACATGTACAGGATGCAGCATGAGGGGTCAGAAGGCCATCCTGCAAATACAAACACACAGTTCAGCAGACGGATTACAGAATACTAAAATGTACAATCCTTATGGCAATAAGATTACAGCACTGGTGACGCCATTTTCAGTCTATGTTACTGCAGAGGGAGAGGCCCTAGACTGATTATGCTCTTTAGTACAAATAGGGTTTGCAAACATGAGCACATTATATTGTGCCTGGGCCTATTATAGGATTTTGATGCTTAACACTCAGTGGTGCATTGTGTAAAGACATTTACCGAGTGTTCTGTACAATATACACAGTCACTAATATGTGTGCGGTCATCTGAGTCTTGGAAAGTTAACAGCTTCTTCTACCTTAGAGAACAACTGCTGCTGAGAAGGATTTAAAGGGGTTGTAAAGGTTCCTTTTTTTTTTTTTTTTTATAACAAGTATAACATGTTATACTTACCTCCTCTGTGCAAGGGTTTTGCACAGAGTGGCCCTGATCCTCCTCTTCTGGGGTACCTCAGCCACACTACTGGCTCCTCCTCTTCTCGAGTGCCCCCTCGGAGAGCCGCTTTTCATTGGGACATCCGTGCAGACACGCTACCAAGCCCTGCTGCTGTGTCTATTGAAACAGACAGCAGTACTCTGCCCCATCTCCCAGCTCCCATGTCACTGGATTTGATTGACAGCAGCGGGAGCTATAGGCTCCCACTGCTATCAATCTATCCCTTGAAGACCCGAGACAGCGGCTAGAGCTGCTGTGCTCGTCCCCGTCACGATTGGATTCAGGTAAGAAAAAGGGGGGGGCTCTGGGGGGGCAGCTGTAGCACAGAAGGTTTTTCACCTTAATGCATAGAATGCATTAAGGTGAAAAACCTTGAGGGTTTACAACCCCTTTAAGAGCCAAATCACACTATTCCTTGCGTTAATGCATACGAGTCAAGGATTTTGGAAGAGCCGGCATCACACCTTAAAGTGGTTGTAAACAATTTACAACCACTTTAAACTACAGGCAAGCATATAATAAGGCTTACCTGTACCTGCACAGTTTAGGAGATATCCCTGTATGTGCATGTGCCAACGTCATGCGGCACATGCGCACTCAAGCCAACTGAAGCAATGGCACGTACCATTGCTTCAGTTGTACTGTGCCATTCCTGGTGTCTCCTGCACATGCACGAGAGTGACGTCATCGCGGCTCCGACCAATCACAGCGCCAGAGCCGCAATACCCGGAAGTAACCTCCGGGATAGATGTAGATGGCCGGAGGGGGATACGAGGACGGCTGTGGGGGCTTCGTTCTCGGGTAAGTAATTCATAATGAGCTAGTATGCTATGCATACTAGTTCATTATACCTTTATCTTGCAGGGTTTTTTCTTTTTTTTTACTTTCAGGAGGGTTAACAACCACTTTAACAAACGTAAAAAAAAGTATGCTGCAGTGCGGATGCATTGCCTGCAACTTTTAAAGTGTAATGCACCACACCGATATCCACTACAGGTATGTGAAGTTATAATAAGCATTTTACCATCCCTTACTGCAAAGAATGAGTGTGAATAGGCTCTTTAACAGTATAACCGGGAGTGCTAACGCTCAGCACTGAGACATCCAGCACAGTGAAAGACCTTTCATACCGAGATGGCTTTCAGACACTTTAGCGCTAGAAATAGCCCCTGCAAAGCACCTGAAAACTGCCTGCCATTCATTACAGTTTGTCTTTTCACACTGGGCGGTGTGCTTGCGGGAGGTTTTGGAAAAGTCCTGCAAGCAGCATCTTTGAGGTGGGTTGGGAGCGCTGTATTTAGTGGTCCCAAAACACTCTGCCCATTGGAATTAATGGCCAGCTCTTTGAAAGCGCGGCAAAACTGGAGTTTTTAATCTTATTTGGGGTTAAAAGCACCCCATTAGCGGGCGAAAAGCACCGCTTAAACGGCGCTAAAGTGCCGCTCAAACAAGTGGCGCTTTAGCATTAACAGTGGCGCTTTCAGTGTGAAAGCAGCTTAAAGCACTTATGGGAACGAGAGTCAGCAGCTACACTAAAAACACATCAACACACAGCTGTCATGACAGATTACCTCTATTAGAAAATTCTAATTGGTCCAGCAACGCACCAACACCTATGCAGCCATAGTGCAATTTGCTGGGTGTTTGGTGTGCTCCTGTACCTTTAAGGAGGGGTTGGCTCCCCTTCAGTCCACCTGCCCTCATTTATCCATTAGAATGCATGTGCCTCCATTGTGGGGACACTCATATTTTAGTGTAAGGACCACAGATACCAGGGTGCCGTGACGAGGCTCTGTGGCTCACGCATGCGTTTGCAAATGCGTGTGGACTAAACCCCTGTTTTTAACGCACTGTTAGACAAGTTAATTTGGTTGTCTGCGAGCTGGTGGTAAGTAGGCTTGGGTTTTTTCCTGGGCATTCCCTGGGCTTTGTTGTTAGAAAATGCTAATTTCCTGGTCAAAGCTATGGCCACTTTCTAAATTTAACAACCCACAAATATTCAGATCAGGAAAGTAAGACAGAAGTTTAAAGCCCTTATCTGCACACTTTTTCTAGGGTTAGTGACTTTAAATAATGAAGAAATAGGATTAAAATGACAGCTAAGCAACTAGCATTTTCAAACGAGGAAAAAAGCAGTAGCAGCCGCCATAAAAAAAAAATAATAAAAAAAAACTGAGTTGACTTCTTCGGTTAATCAGATTCAAGCTGCCTGTTTGTAGTGCAGACTAGATAACGAATGGAAAAAATGACTGGCTGCTTGGAGCAACATGTGTATTTTTTCCTCCCAATAATGTACACTTTGGTGTTTGGAGAGGAGCGCCTGAGGTCCAAAAAAAAAAAAAAAAAGTCTCACTTGATGAATTTTAAAGTTATAAAATAACTATAAAATTCATCAAGTGAGACCTTTCTTTTGGACCTCAGGCGCTCCTCTCCAATCACCCAACTGTTCAGCGCGGGAATGGCTCCATTGTCCTTATCAAAAAGGTAGCAGCCCTAAACCCCGAGTCGATCACTAACCACCTAAAATTGGGATACAACCTATTGGAAGCAATTCCTTCCATACCCTCCACACAGTAACTTGCCTCTAGACAGCCTCGAACGGCACCAGTCCAGAACTGTCTTCCACCCAAACTTGATTCCCAATTATGTAGTCCTTCTGGGCTCACCTGTATAAGGCACTGCAGGGGTCTTCCTGCATATCGAATACTTCTTTTCCAGTCTTTGCTGCTGGCTCTGCCCGCCATGGCTTCAAACTCAGTTGGCGTGTACCACCCATCTCCATGCTTCAAACAGCGCCCACGACCTCCTGTCAGAGTACAACCATAAATTATCCATATATTATTCAGCTGAGATTCAAGTAATTCATGAAAGTAAACTGAAAGCTGACAGCTGCTAATGGCTACTGCCATTTACACACTGTCAATCCAGTTTGTGTCCAGGCAGATATATAAAAACGGAATTAATCTAATTCATAGTCATTAAAAAAATAAAAAAATAACTATTCTCTTACACAACCCTGCCCAGAAGCGTAGATGACCTGATCTTTTTCTGCTGCAGTTTCACTTTCATTTACAGATCTATTTCCCACCCTCACCTTTTGACTGGACAGTAAAAGAAGTAGCACACCAATAAGCTCATCCCTCTGCTCTCCTTCTTTCAGCATGCTCCCTGCACTGCATTACACCTGATTGGCTTGTGCTGCTTCTCCCTCCCCCCGGTGGCGTCTGGTGGTTTCTTGTTTGGGGGGGGGCAGCAAACAACCGAAACCCCCCCTCCGCTGTCCGCTGGTCAGTCCACCGTCACTTACCCCGTCTAGGCGTCGGGAACTGGGCATCAATGCAGCAGTGAAGGGAACTGGGCATCCATGTAGTAGCGGCAGGGACCAGGCATCCATGCATCCATGGGAACCGGGTGGCTCTTCTCCTCCTCGCATCTGCTGTACATCTCATCCCCTCCTTCTAGGCATCCAATAGGATCGTCTGTCCTTTCGGCCAATCTGGTGGCGGGTATCGGTCCCACTTCCCGGTTGTCCAGGAGAAGGATCAGTGTTGCCACTGCAAATATGCATTCGCTGTTGCAACACACCTGGGGGGGTTCCTGGATGCATCCTCAGCATCCTGAGCCCACCCTATTTTTAAGCCTATTAGAGCCTATGGCTCTAATCATGTGCTTAAAAAAAAAAACCCTGGTCGCTGTAATTCATGCACACGGTGACCCGAAATGGCCAGACCCATGAACAGGGGGCAGCAATGGATAGATTCATACTATGCATGAATCTAACCATTACCATATAAGGGGTGGTGAGGAGAGAGGGGGCGGTGTCCGGGTGCCCCTAATGGATGGGCTGCCCCTGCCTCCCCCTCTGTAAGCTCTGTTGCACAATAGACTGCAGGAGGCTGATACCAGGTCAAATGCACTGGCAGCATTGAAACAAAAAAATACATGTAACGTTCTAATCATTACAGAGTGGCATTTATGTGTGCCTTTTATATCTCCCTGGAGTTCAGATTTAAGAAAGGTATAGTCATAGTTTACCTGATCCGAGTCTGTTCTTGTACAAGATGCCACTTATATTACGACACCGTACAGGAAGTTCATTATCATAGGCAGACTGATCCCAGTTGTATTTTGTGTCATCTTTCTCTGGTCCTGGGGACTGAGAGCTTGGTGACCTTTCAGATCCTATACACAATGCAAAGATTAGTTAAGCGGGTGGAAACTAATGGTCTTGTGTAATAAGGCAAGGAGCAGTACTTAAAGTGTAATCATTTCAATCAATCACACCCAACCTTCACCAATATGGTCCTGATAAAGAGAAACTGGTTGCTCGTCGTTACTAAATGTTACATATCGGCAATGCTTATTGTACTATCCTAATAAATAAACTCCCATATTAGGATGGGACTACACTGTGTGTATACATAAACTGAGATACTAAGCTAAAAGTGGTTCCAAAGGCAGAATGCATTCCTGCATTAAGGAAAAAAACCTTCTATGTTCAGCTCCCAACCTCCAGCCCCCCCCCCCCCCCCAAAAAAACGTATCTGAGCCTAATCTTGACCAGCTCTCTCCTCACTCCACATGGAGGCAGCAGCAGGAGCCAATCACAGCCTGTGAGGAGAGAGCGGGGGCAAGAAGCGCTGTGTGTATCAATAGACACATAGAGCGGCTCAGGATTGAGCCTGCATGAGCAAGAGGCTTGCTATCAGGACACTCAGAAGATGGGAAGGACACAAGAAGAGGAGGATCATTGCTGCTCTGTGCAAAACCATTACACAGACCAGGTACAGAAGGTAGAATATGTTTATTTAAAAAAAAAAAAATCCCTTTACAATCACTTTAAGCCCTTCATTACAGAACAGTAAGAATATACCGGGATACAGAATTAGTTACATGTCAGTGACTCACAAAGTGGAAATCCTAGCCATCCGAGTATCTAGAATGTTCAGCAGAAGGTCAGCAATGGCATCTTATGCATTTCCCATGTCAGGTTTCCGTTTTATAATTATGATAATTATTTTCAGCAGTTTACAAAAAAAAAAAATGAAAACTTTTTTTTTGTTTTAATAACTTGAAGGAAAGTGTCTTGTAGGGCACACCATGTGTCAGAGGTGTACAGGTCTCACCAGGCGTCATGGAGGATGTTGGCACTTTGATATTCTGTGTTTCCATAATGCTGCCATCAGTATGTACCACTATCAGAGTGGCTTTCTCAGTGCTGAGACTGTCTCCAATTTGTAGCGATGCTCTCTCAGCCTGCAGTTACAAATGATACAAACAGTATGAAGGAAGAGAAGCATTAATGACATCTCAAAGTGTACTAGACATGATTATCAGAAGTGTTACAATATAATAGTACACTCACCAGGACATGATCAGAGAGGGAGCCTGTGCTGGCCACTGAAGTGGTGAAAACATTCTCTCCTGGCGCTCCAACACTGGACACTGTGACCTCTGAAAGATGGAAACAAGCTACACATCAAAGTGGAAGAACCAGCAAGCCACCGCACTGAAAAATCTGCACACATCTAATGCTAAAAATGCAACATTTCATTTTCAGTAAGAAACAAGAATGAATGCCTACTACATCCAACTGGAATATTTACCCCACCATTAGTATATCTCTGATTGCCAACGCAGCTCCACCCAAAAAGGGAAGTTCCACTTTAAGGCCTCCTCCTGGTTTTGACAGGTACATGCTCCCACTGGAAGTTCTCCATTGTGATCAGTGGTGGTGTAGTCGTCTGGGCAGTGTTGGCGCACGGGCACTGCCCCCCCCCCCCCATCCATGCGTACAGCCCCCTGATCTACATGCAGGGTGCCAGCCACATGGATTTCCATGGGGGGGGGGGCATTTTTTTTTTTTTTTTTTAGCCCATGATTTAGAGCCTCTAACTGTGCAATCAAAAAATGTGAATGTAAATTTCTGAAATCAGACCATGAAGTGCCATGTGATCAACATGATCCTTCCTCACCCTCTGTGAGCCAACAAACTCTTGTGCTGCTCTGAATGTCCCTTTAGGGGTGCTCGCTCACCAAAACTTTGTGACCCCTTATTTATCATAAGAAGGTCAACCTGCACCAGTGAATAATTCCTTGCTACGTATAATCTCCATTCTCCACTGCTTGTTTAACCACCAAGGAATCACATGGACAGTGCATCGCCTAACTGCTTTACATACGGTATTAAGACAGAAGACCAGGGAAATTGTCACCATAGGGCAACATGTTTATTGGCTAAAAGTCCCAAAAAAGAAAAAGTAATGCCTTCACTAAGGCCGCGTACACACGGGCGGACTGTTCGCCCAACCTTGTTCGGCAAACAGTTTCATCAAACAGTCCGCTCAAAATTTGCATGAGCGGACTTGCCCACACACGAGCGGACTGTTTGACGAACAAGGTTGGGCAAACAGTTCGCTCAACTTTTGAAATGAACGGACTCGCCCACGTAAGGCGGAGGCAAATCCGCCCATTTCGAGCGCGTGTACAGGTAGGCGGGGCCCACGAAGGAGACGTCGCGGGCTCCGCCGCCTGGAATGGGCTTAAAGGGGAACCCCAACGCCGAAAAAAATCGGCGTGGGGGTTCCCCCCAAGTCCACACCAGACCCTTGTCCGAGCACGCTACCCGGCCGGCCAGGAAAGGGGGGCGAGCGAGCGCGCCCCCCCTCCTGAGCCGTACCAGGCCGCGTGCCCTCAACATGGGGGGTGCCTTGGGGAAGGGGGGCCGCGCGGCCCCCCCACCCCAAAGCACCTTGTCCCCATGTTGATGAGGACAAGGGCCTCTTCCCGACAACCCTGGCCGTTGGTTGTCGGGGTCTGCGGGCGGGGGGCTTATCGGAATCCGGGAGCCCCCTTTAAGAAGGGGGCCCCGGATACCGGCCTCCCACCCTATGTGAATGAGTATGGGGTACAATGTACCCCTACCCATTCACCTGTGAACTAAAGTACAATAAAAAACACAACACAGAGAAAAAATATTTTATTGCACAGCTCCGGGGGTCTTCGGGGGTCTTCTCGCCGGACTCCTCCGCTATGTGTGTGTAGCTCTTTTGCTAGCGGAGGAGTCCGGCTTTCTTCCTCCCCGCCGCCGGCCTCTTCTCCCGACTTCGGGGGTCTTGTCCCCCTCTTCGGTTCTTCTGCCGGGCCACCGCGCCTGGTCCGGTGGCCCGGTCTTCTGTCGCCGTCTTCCGTTCTTCTGTCGCCGCCTTCGGTTCTTCTGCCGGGCCACCGCGCCTTCTTGTAGCTCTTTTACAGGCGGTGGCCCGGTCTTCTGTCGCCGCTGTCGTCGCCGCCGCCTTCCGTTCTTGTTCTTCTTCTTGTTCTTCTCCTGGAGATGTTGACTCGACGAGCTCTCCGGCCGGAATGCCAGGGACACGCTCCGCTGCCACTTATATAGTGACAATGGGGCGGTGTCACATGGTATATGTCACATGGGTTGGTCACATGGGTTGATGTCACATGGGGACTATGACATCGTAAGGGGGCGGGGTCACCATGTGACCAACCCATGTGACATATACCATGTGACACCGCCCCATTGTCACTATATAAGTGACCGCACAGCGCGGCTCTGGCATTCCGGCCGGAGAGCTCGTCGAGTCAACATCTCCAGGAGAAGAAGAAGAACAAGAAGAAGAACAAGAACGGAAGGCGGCGGCGACGACAGCGGCGACAGAAGACCGGGCCACCGCCTGTAAAAGAGCTACAAGAAGGCGCGGTGGCCCGGCAGAAGAACCGAAGGCGGCGACAGAAGAACGGAAGACGGCGACAGAAGACCGGGCCACCGGACCAGGCGCGGTGGCCCGGCAGAAGAACCGAAGAGGGGGACAAGACCCCCGAAGTCGGGAGAAGAGGCCGGCGGCGGGGAGGAAGAAAGCCGGACTCCTCCGCTAGCAAAAGAGCTACACACACATAGCGGAGGAGTCCGGCGAGAAGACCCCCGAAGACCCCCGGAGCTGTGCAATAAAATATTTTTTCTCTGTGTTGTGTTTTTTATTGTACTTTAGTTCACAGGTGAATGGGTAGGGGTACATTGTACCCCATACTCATTCACATAGGGTGGGAGGCCGGTATCCGGGGCCCCCTTCTTAAAGGGGGCTCCCGGATTCCGATAAGCCCCCCGCCCGCAGACCCCGACAACCAACGGCCAGGGTTGTCGGGAAGAGGCCCTTGTCCTCATCAACATGGGGACAAGGTGCTTTGGGGTGGGGGGGCCGCGCGGCCCCCCTTCCCCAAGGCACCCCCCATGTTGAGGGCACGCGGCCTGGTACGGCTCAGGAGGGGGGGCGCGCTCGCTCGCCCCCCTTTCCTGGCCGGCCGGGTAGCGTGCTCGGACAAGGGTCTGGTGTGGACTTGGGGGGAACCCCCACGCCGATTTTTTTCGGCGTTGGGGTTCCCCTTTAAGCCCATTCCAGGCGGCGGAGCCCGCGACGTCTCCTTCGCGGGCCCCGCCTACCTGTACACGCGCTCGAAATGGGCGGACTTTCCGAGCGGGAACAGTCCGCTCATTTCGAAAGTACAGCGGACAAGCCCACACACGGGCGGACTGTTCGCTCAAACACAGTTTCAGCGGACAGTTTTTCGGAATTTCCGAAAGACTTTGTCCGTCCAACTGTCCGCTGAAACTGTCCGCTGAAAGCCCACACACGAGCGGACTGTCCGCCCAAACACTGTTCAGCGGACAAGGTTGGGCGAACAGTCCGCCCGTGTGTACGCGGCCTTACTGTGGTGCCCCCCTGGCACCCGAAATGACTGACCAACAAGTATCTAGAATCACCACTGCTCCATGCTGCTACTTAAGGCTACAACTTCATTTGTTTGCAATAATGGAGTGACAACATGATAAATGGGGGGGGGGGGGGGGGTTACCAATGACAAATAGACTGTTCATTTGCAAGTGAAGTTGCAGTTGCTTATTAAATGAGATAAATCTCAACTTTGTAAAGAATATCCAATCAGGCACAAGGGAAATAAAAAAACAAGATTTACTAAGCTCTGGGGAAAGTGAGGGCAACTGCACTTGCAAAGTGTGAAAACTGTTTGCCTTTAGACCCCTTTCACACCAGGGCGTTTTACAGGCGCTGTAGCATTAGAAATAGCGCCTGCAATCTGCCCTAAAAAAGCTTTCACACTACAGCGGTGCGCTGGCAGGACGTCAGGGAAAAGTCCTGCCAGCAGCTTCTCTGGAGCTGCGAAGGAGCGGTGTGTTTACCGCTCTTTCACCGCTGCTCCCCATTGAAATCAATGGGACAGCGCTGTAAGACCGCCGGCAAAACGCCGCTATTGCGGCGTATTGCCGGTGGTTTTAACCCTTTCTCGGCCGCTAGCGAGGGTAAAAGCGCCCCGCTAGCGGCCGAAATGCGCCGCAAATCCAGCGGTAAAACGCCGCTAAAAATAGCAGCGTTTTACTGCCCACGCTATGGGCGGTGTGGTGTGAAAGGGGTCTAAGGAAATCCACCCCAATGTGTCTAACAGACCACTACCAGATTTATCTCTGATTAGAAGCACAGAAAGTAGCCATAGTTCTGTTACTGACAAAAAATATTTCTTAAATGGATAGGATTATAACAGGTAACAAAAAAAATAAAAATTATACACACACACACACACACACACACACACATATATATATATATATATATATATATATATATATATATATATATATATATATATATATATATATATATATATATATATATATATATATATATATATATATATATATATATATATATATATATATATATATATATATATATTATATTATATTCGGACTGGATGTGGAGGACAAAATCATATTCTTCAAACTCAATATAGATGCACAAAAATCCTATTCTTCAGACTGTATACTGACACACAAAGTCATAGTATTCTGACTGGATTCCGACACACAAAGTCATATTCTTCAATAGAGACATTTGTAGCAGTGACAACGAAGAGAAGATATTGCTTAATTTGGAGGGAGTGACATGGACTTCCCGTTGTGTCTCTGAAGCAGAAAGTGATGGAAAACCTCTCCAATGGGACACAGACATAAAAAGAAAAAAACTTGACAGAAGTTTTAGGCTTGGTTCACACCGAAAGTCACGCAACTTACAGTAATACTTTGCCGCCCGACTTTGAAGCAACTTCAGGCTCGGTTCACACTGCCACGACTTGGGATACGACTTGTAGGACCCCAAGTCTGTGAAAACCCATGTTAGTCAATGAGACCTGTCTTAATTAGCATTACCAAAGTCACTCAGACTTTAGAAAAGGTTCCTGTACTACTTCATCTCTGCAGCATAGAGACTAATCATTCTGTGGTCCTATAGTGGTGTCCCTTTACAGTGCAGTAATATGGTCAGACGGCTCTACAGCTGCCCAGCTCAGGCTGCATTCACACCTGAGCGTAGCTTTTCAAGCGTTTTTTGCCGCGTTTTTTACCGCGATTTGCCGCGAATTTGTGCAGGGCAAAAGGTCACCAATGTTAAAAGAAGAAAAACGCCCAAATCAGCCCGATTGGCGCGACAAAAAAGGGTCCGGAACTTGTTTGAGCTTCAGGCGTAGGGCTTCAGGCGACTTGGAGTGGAGATGTAAACCATCTCCATTGAGAATAATGGATTTTTTCCCCTCCAGCGTTTTGTAGCTTCAGGCGTCAAGCTACAAAACCCTCAGGTGTGAATGGGGTCTTACTGAAGACCTTGAAAATGGCATCAAGCTGATGGCTACAGCTGCAACTGTGAGCTTGTTTTACCCATTTGAAGTGCAGGCTGTTTCTATATGGCTTTTGGATAGCAAATGGACAAACAAACTGCTGGGAGGTGAAGGAAACGGGTCACATTACTTATGATAGGTCTCCTCCTGTCATGGAGCGTTCTCTGGGGTATTATACAAAGAATATGCCAAAGTATTCTGCAGGTCCTATATTCCACTTTATTTTAAATGAAATGAAAAGTCAGGTATGGTGTATTTATTGTGGTGTCCTGCAGATAGCAGAATCATATTTGCTTGGAATTGCTGGAAAACTATCCCCTTTTTACATGTTTTCATATACAGTACACAGATAAGCCATAATTGTATGGCCGCCCACCTGATATTGAGTAGTACTGGTCCCTTTTTCACTGCCAAACCAGCCTTGACCCTTTAACGCATGGACGTCACTATATCTCTGAAGGTATTCTGTGGTATCTAGCACCAAGCTGTCAGTAGCAGATCCCTTAAATCCTGTAAATTGCGAGGTGGGGCCTCCATAGATCGGACTTGTTGTGTTCCTCGTACCATTCTTGAACCATTTTTTTTCCTTCTCTTCACTTTGGGAAGGAAATGGGCGGGCAGTGAAAAACAGGCAGGGGAGCTTCACTCCATTAGGAATTAGCATTATTGGAATAGGGTGTAATTTCTACATCCACCACAAGATGGCGCCAGACTACCGAAAGATTTTAGAAGGCCGCAAAGCCGCGGCCTCAATTACTGGCCGGCGCGGCCCGATGCAATTGCGCGGCGGAGTTCGGGGTCCAAATGGAGACGGGATACCCCAGCAGCGTTGCCCCAGTCGCCAGGACACGAATTCTAGGCGCAAATGCGACCAGGCGCCCGGGGTTTGTCGAGCCCTGCTTTAGGCCCCACGTCAAACCACTGTCCACATCTTGCCACCTCTACATCTCTAAGATACACGCCTTTCTAACCAATCACACCACAAAGCTCCTAGTTAGTCATCTCTTGTCTCCACTACTGAAACTCCCTCCTCACAGGAGTACCTTTACACGGCTATCCTCCCTTTAGTCCATCATGAATGCTGCTGCCAATTTCATCCATTTTACCTTACCAACCGCTCAGTGTCTGCTACTCCTCTCTGTCAATCCCTCCACTGGCTTCACCCAACAAATTCAATTCAAGATACTAACAACAACTTACAAAGCCATCCACAACCTGCCCCCCCGTTACATCACTAAACTAATCGAAAAATACCAATGTAATCATTCTCTTCATTCCGCTCAAGACCTCCTGCTCTCTAGCTCCCTTGTCACCTCCAAGACTTTTCCAGAGCCTCTCCCATTCTATGGAACTCCCTACCCCAATCTGTCCGGTTATCTCCTACTCTGTTTTTAAATGATCCCTGAAAACCCTCCTCTTCAGAGAAGAAATCCTGCCTTTACCTAACAACTGTACTTTAATTTTCTCCATCAGATCACCCCCCCCCCCCCCCAGTTATTACCTTTTGTATCACTTGACCTTTCTAGATTATAAGCTCTAACTGGCAGGGCTCTCCGATTCCTCCAGTATTGAATTGAATTGTATTGTAACTGTACCGGTCTGCCCTCATGTTGTAAAGTGCTGTTGACTACAAATCCTGTATAATAATAATTGCTCTGTGGTCCAGTTCTGATGCTCACATACCCATTGTAGGCACCTTTGGCTGTGGACATGGGTCAGCACAGGCATCCTGACCAGTCTGTGGCTAAACAGCCCTGTATGCAACAAACTGTGATGACCGTTTTTTCTGCTTTCAACGCCTTAAAGTGGTGTTGCCACCAAAAAATAAAAAAGTGCTTAAAATTCTTAAAAAAATAAAAATAATTGGAAAAAATTATTTTTTTTACTCACCTCTATATACCTGTTGCTAGGGGGTCCCTCGTAGTCTGCCTTCTTCCTTGCCCGGGCTGGTGACATCACTTCCCCTCGCGCCGCACAGTCACCTGGGACCTGTCACGTGTTCCAGATGACTGTGCGGCAAATCACGGCGCCCTGCGCCGCTCGCGCATGCGCAGTGGGTGCCTGGCTGTGAAGTCACAGCCGGGTGCCCACAGTACGAATGACGGCGCCGCAGGCGGAGCAGGGAACGAGGGGGGGCTTTGTTCCCCCGCATCGCTGGACCCTGGGACAAGTAAGTGTCCGATTATTAAAAGTCAGCAGCTGCAGTATTTGTAGCTGCTGACTTTTAATTTTTTTTTTCTTAGGGGCACCCCACTTTAACTTCAGGGACAACATGTTCACTTGCTACCTAATACAGTATATCCCACTGACTTTCAGATGTGATTGTAATCAGATAATTAATGTTATCCACTTAACTTGTCAGTAGTCATAAATGTATGGCTGATCAGTATATATTAGAAATATAGCACATATGGTCCCAAGTAGGACCTCTAGAAGGGAATAAAAGAAACTAGTTCCAAATTTATAACACTAATGCTTACAGCACCATCTAGTGGTCATCAAAGGACACTACACTCAGAATTGAAGATACCTGGACCCACCTAGCGGCACATTGCGGTATTACATGACACCCTACCTGTATAGCCGCTTCCCGCAGCGCTTCTCCCATCAGGCCCAGTCATGACAGTGACCGAGGCCACTTCTGGTCCGTCCCGTACAGTAGCAGCCGCCACCGCAGCCACTGCCGCCGCTGCCTCTGATAACCCGAGCCGAGATGCCTGAGCCTCGTCCATCTCTCCGGAAACAGCCGAACACACTTCCGGAAACACACGAAAGTGGACCTCGGCAACACCCGATCACCCTCTCCGGAAAGTGAAAGGAATGAATGGGATAGCGCGGAAAGACCCGACAGGCTACGGAAATTCCCGAGCTCTCCGCGATCTCCGGCGGCTTTGACCCGCTCACGGAAACCACCGAGAAAAGCCGATCGTCACCGAAGATGGCTCCGGGGCCGAGTGTACACACCCGAGCGCCAGAGACCCAGTGCGCATGCGCGAGATACTCATTGCCAATTGGAGGAGCCCTGACCTCCGTAATGGCACATTTTTGAATACCAGTTTTTTTATGTAGGCTGTTTGCCATACTGTGTTGTATTTTCCATGTACGCTGTATCCTCTCATGTCGGCATAATCCTGAGCAATACTATAGAAACGTTTATTCTGACATACATGCAGTATTATGTACACGGGGAGCGTTATAAATCTGAAAAATCCAGTTTGCCTTTAACAAAGATGGCTGCCCTCAAATTCAGTAGGCGTCCCTGGCGCTTTAGTGGCGGAAATAGCCGAGAATCTCCGATCTCAGCAGGAAGATGGCGCTGTACAGGAGAGGTATGTGAGAGACGCGTTACCATAGTGACGGCAGATCCCCCAAACCAGGCGAGAACCCCATTTCTGGGGAGGTGCTGGAGGCAGGATAGACAAATATATAGAGCATTGTTATGGGGTGTGAGTGTCTGCATTGAAGAGCTATATGTCCATGCTTCATAATAGCTGTGCCCGCATTAATACATATTAAAATCAATGGACCAAGTCATAGGGGAGTAGCAAGTAATATTTCTATTATTGTATCTTACATATCCACACTGTCCTATAATGGAGAATCTAGTCCACACACCAAACACATAGTCCCCAACTGTCCCTGATTTCTAGGGAATGTCTCTGATTTCTAAGGACTGTCCCTGATTTCTAGTGACTGTCTCTGATTTCTAAGGACTGTCCCTGATTTCTAGTGACTGTCTCTGATTTCTAGAGACTGTCTCTGATTTCTAGAGACTGTCTCTGATTTCTAGGGACTGTCCCTGATTTCTAGGAACTGTCTCTGATTTCTAGGGACTGTCCCTGATTTCTAGTGTCTCTGATTTCTAGGGACTGTCTCTGATTTCTGGTGACTAGGGACTGTCCCTGATTTCTAAGGACTGTCTCTTATTTCTAGTGACTGTCCCTGATTTCTAGGGACTGCCTCTGATTTCTAGTGACTAGGGACTGTCCCTGATTTCTAGGGACTGCCTCGGATTTCTAGGGACCGTCTCTGATTTCTAGTGACTAGGGCCTGTCCCTGATTTCTAGGGACTGTCTCTGATTTCTAGTGACTGTCCCTGATTTCTAGGGACTGCCTCTGATTTCTAGGGTCCGTCTCTGATTTCTAGTGACTAGGGACTTCCCTGATTTCTAGGGACTGTCTCTGATTTATAGTGACTGTCCCTGATTTCTAGGGACTGCCTCTGATTTCTAGTGACTAGTGACTGTCCCTGATTTCTAGGGACTGCCTCTGATTTCTAGGGACTGTCTCTGATTTCTAGTGACTAGGGACTGTCCTTGATTTCTAAGGACTGTCTCTGATTTCTGGTGACTGTCCCTGATTTCTAGGGACTGCTTCTGATTTCTAGGGACTTCTCTGATTTCTAGTGACTAGGGACTGTCCCTGATTTCTAGGGACTGTCTCTGATTTCTAGTGACTGTCCCTGATTTCTAGGGACTGCCTCTGATTTCTAGGGACTGCCTCTGATTTCTAGGGTCTGTCTCTGATTTCTAGGGACTGTCCCTGATTTCTAGGGATTGCCTCTGATTTCTAGGGGCTGCCTCTGATTTCTAGGGGCTGTCTCTGATTTCTAGTGACTAGGGACTGCCCCTGATTTCTAGGGACTGTCTCTGATTCTAGTGACTGTCCCTTATTTCTAGGGACTGCCTCTGATTTCTAGGGACTGCCTCTTATTTCTAGGGACTGTCTCTGATTTCTAGTGACTAGGGACTGTCCCTGATTTCTAGGGACTGTCTCTGATTTCTAGGGACTGCCTCTGATTTCTAGTGACTAGGGACTGTCCCTGATTTCTAAGGACTGCCTCGGATTTCTAGGGACCGTCTCTGATTTCTAGTGACTAGGGCCTGTCCCTGATTTCTAGGGACTGTCTCTGATTTCTAGTGACTGTCCCTGATTTCTAGGGACTGCCTCTGATTTCTAGGGACCGTCTCTGATTTCTAGTGACTAGGGACTTCCCTGATTTCTAGGGACTGTCTCTGATTTATAGTGACTGTCCCTGATTTCTAGGGACTGCCTCTGATTTATAGTGACTAGTGACTGTCCCTGATTTCTAGGGACTGTCTCTGATTTCTAGGGACTAGGGACTGTCCTTGATTTCTAAGGACTGTCTCTGATTTCTGGTGACTGTCCCTGATTTCTAGGAACTGCTTCTGATTTCTAGGGACTTCTCTGATTTCTAGTGACTAGGGACTGTCCCTGATTTCTAGGGACTGTCCCTGATTTCTAGGGACTGCCTCTGATTTCTAGGGACTGCCTCTGATTTCTAGGGTCTGTCTCTGATTTCTATGGACTGTCCCTGATTTCTAGGGATTGCCTCTGATTTCTAGAGGCTGCCTCTGATTTCTAGGGGCTGTCTCTGATTTCTAGTGACTAGGGACTGCCCCTGATTTCTAGGGACTGTCTCTGATTCTAGTGACTGTCTCTGATTTCTAGTGACTGTCCCTGATTTCTAGGGACTGCCTCTGATTTCTAGGGACTGCCTCTGATTTCTAGGGTCTGTCTCTGATTTCTAGGGATTGCCTCTGATTTCTAGGGGCTGCCTCTGATTTCTAGGGGCTGTCTCTGATTTCTAGTGACTAGGGACTGCCCCTGATTTCTAGGGACTGTCTCTGATTCTAGTGACTGTCCCTTATTTCTAGGGACTGCCTCTAATTTCTAGGGACTGCCTCTTATTTCTAGGGACTGTCTCTGATTTCTAGTGACTAGGGACTGTCCCTGATTTCTAGGGACTGTCTCTGATTTCTAGGGACTGCCTCTGATTTCTAGTGACTAGGGACTGTCCCTGATTTCTAAGGACTGCCTCGGATTTCTAGGGACCGTCTCTGATTTCTAGTGACTAGGGCCTGTCCCTGATTTCTAGGGACTGTCTCTGATTTCTAGTGACTGTCCCTGATTTCTAGGGACTGCCTCTGATTTCTAGGGACCGTCTCTGATTTCTAGTGACTAGGGACTTCCCTGATTTCTAGGGACTGTCTCTGATTTATAGTGACTGTCCCTGATTTCTAGGGACTGCCTCTGATTTATAGTGACTAGTGACTGTCCCTGATTTCTAGGGACTGTCTCTGATTTCTAGGGACTAGGGACTGTCCTTGATTTCTAAGGACTGTCTCTGATTTCTGGTGACTGTCCCTGATTTCTAGGAACTGCTTCTGATTTCTAGGGACTTCTCTGATTTCTAGTGACTGGGGACTGTCCCTGATTTCTAGGGACTGTCCCTGATTTCTAGGGACTGCCTCTGATTTCTAGTGACTGCCTCTGATTTCTAGGGTCTGTCTCTGATTTCTAGGGACTGTCCCTGATTTCTAGGGATTGCCTCTGATTTCTAGGGGCTGCCTCTGATTTCTAGGGGCTGTCTCTGATTTCTAGTGACTAGGGACTGCCCCTGATTTCTAGGGACTGTCTCTGATTCTAGTGACTGTCCCTGATTTCTAGGGACTGCCTCTGATTTCTAGGGACTGCCTCTTATTTCTAGGGACTGTCTCTGATTTCTAGTGACTAGGGACTGTCCCTGATTTCTAGGGACTGTCTCTGATTTCTAGTGACTGTCCCTGATTTCTAGGGACTGTCTCTGATTTCTAGTGACTGTCCCTGATTTCTAGGAACTGTCTCTGATTTCTAGAGACTGCCTCTGATTTCTAGTGACTGTCTCTGATTTCTAGGGACTGTCCCTAATTTCTAGGGACTGTCTCTGATTTCTAGGGACTGTCCCTGATTTCTAGGGACTGTCCCTCTGTCAACTTTTACATGTTATTTAAGCCTTGAAAAGTTCAGTATTGATCTCTGATACAATTTTGATTGATGGGGCACTTTTTAGTTCCTGTTTTTTTTTTTTTTTTTTTGCTGCTCCTGCTCGAGTTGATTTAAATTAAAGGTAGCCCAGTTTAAGGACCCACGTCTGTTTGTAAGGCAGTCACGGGCAAGACCATATGCCCCCGCTTTGAATGAGAGGAGAAACCGGGGACGACTAAGTCTGAGAGTCGCATGAGGATTCCCCTATCGCAGGAGGGACCAAAGACCCCAAATATAGCATCTGGTAATCCCCCAGAACTAGAAAATTACATTTTCAATCTTATTCTTTTGGGGGCGAATACACCTGTGTGTAAAGGGAGAATAGGGGACCCCTAGTGGCCCGTTTTGGTATTATCTTCCTCTTCTGTTCTCCTCTTGGCCTCTACCGCTCAAAGATATGGACAGTTAAAGGAGATACCCTGGCCTATACTCTTGCCTAAGTAGGGGCGCAGTAGATCTCCCCTTTGCTTACCGTGACCCGAGAGTTTCATGGACTGATTTCCTGGGAAGAGCTCGCTGTCTCATAGACAGGCCAATAGCTAGCTCAGAGGAAAGGACTTGACTATTTTAGTTTTACTATTACCTGCACCCTTGTCTTTTGCTTGCTTTTTGCAATCCCACAGCCTTTTTCTAAGGTGTCTCCAAGCGAAAGGGAACTCTGGGGAGGAGAAAGCCGAAGAGGGACAACATGAAGGGTAGAAACCCAAAAGTCAATGACTCTAAAGCCCCTAAAGAGAGCCTAAATACAAGCTCGATCCAGAAATATCTTAAAGAGACAAGCCAAAAAAGCCCAGGCCTGGATAAAAAACAAGTGGGCAAGCGAGAGAGGAGGAAGGAGGCTGGAAAAGCAACTGGGATCCAAGGCGACTCCTCTGGTGAAGAAACAGAGTCAGACCTGGATGGTAAAAATAGAGAACAGACAGATATCTCCCAAACACCTACCAAAGGTGAAATACAAGAAATGTTTCTGAAACTGGAAAATTTAATTAAGTCAGAGATCCTAACCGTTAGGGCGGATATGGGTCACCTGTTAAGGAGAATAGAAGAAACGGAGGATCTAATGGGCAAACAGGCTCAGGAATTACTAGACTTAAAAGCGCAGTCTAGAAAAATGCAAGAGGCTCACAGGGACATTTTATACAGACTGGAGGAACAGGAAAACCAGAGCAGACGACAGAACCTGAGGATTAGAGCCTTACCTGAACAACAAGGAGAAGACCACGGTGCAAAGATGACGAAGCTATTTAACCCTTTACTAGGAAGAGTGGAAGGTGAAGAATTAAAAATAGATCGTGTCCATAGAGTAAGGAAACCTCCAGGACTGGGGGTAGAGGTACCCCGAGACGTGATCGTAAAATTTCATCTCTACGAGGACAAAACCAAGATTTGGAGTAAACTAAGAGGATTGCCCTCATTACAATATGAAGGGACAACCCTACAAATTTTTGCAGATCTTTCCGCAGGGACCTTGGCTCGGAGAAGACAACTCAAACCCTTACTGGAACAACTGAGAAGTGTCAATATAAGATACAGCTGGGGTTTTCCGACAGCTCTGATTGTTCAGAGAGAGGGAAGGACTTTCAAGTTAAAGTTCCTAGAAGAAATCGAGGTCTTCTGTAATAACTTGGGAATTCCACCCCTTAAGCTCCCCCGAGACTCTCGTGAAAATTAATGGGCTTATTAGGAGGGGAAGAGGGGGTTTCCAGCGCTTATCGCGTGGGCCCTTTGGTTTCTCTGTCTGTTTCTGGTCGTTTTTGTTTTTTTTTTCTTATTCTGAGTGGTTTTTTTGGGGTGGGGGCGGGGGGGGGGGGGACCCGGGGGAGGGGTGCGGGGTTGGGTTGGAATGGGAAGATGGATAGGTGAGGCGGATCCGGGCTCCACCACTCCCTGTCTGGAGACGGAGTATCTCTCCCCCTAGGGGTGGGGGGACAGGGGGTGTTGAAGTGGAAGTCCGCAGTTGGAGTCACACCCTGGAAGGTATTACTTGCAGAGGGGGGCAGTGCTCCCCATTGTCAAGTATAGGCCAGGACAGGGCCAGGGGTGGGGGAGGGGGGCGGGTGAAGGGATGGGGGGGGGGCAGGGGCGGGGGAGGGGGGAGGGTGAAGGGATGGGGGGGGCGGGGGGAGGAGTGGGAGGAGAATCGCCTTGTAGTGTGGGGGACCGAAAGAGTCATGAAAATCTTGGGTTGGATAAATAAATATAGATTAAATATGCCAGTAGTCAGTACAGGATGACTGAGGTAAATTTTATATCCTACAATGTAAGAGGATTAAACGCCCTAAACAAAAGGTACAAACTCTTAATGGAATTACATCAATGCAGAGCTGAAGTAGTATTCTTGCAGGAGACCCATCTCTCCCTGGATTCGAATGTTAAGTTATATTCAGACAGCTTCCCGACCTGGTTCTACGGTGATTCCCCAATTAGGAGGGCTAAGGGGGTTGCAATTGGATTCGAGAAACATACACGATTTACTCTGATCGATAGATTGACTGACCCTGAGGCCCGATACCTGCTCCTTAAGGGCGAGCTAGGAAACAGGGTGTTTACTCTTGCTAACGTATATTGTCCAAATAATAATCCCTTAGGATATATGAAACGGATCCTGCGAAGATTAGCAGAATTTAAATCTGGTGATGTAATCCTAGCAGGGGATTTTAATTTTTGTATGGATTCCGCCATGGACAGTACGTCCCGCGCAAGGGGGACGAATGAGAGGACCCTGAAAATATTGAAACATCGCCTGAAACAACATCAAATGGTGGACGCTTGGCGGACACAACATGAGAAAACGAAGGACTTCTCTTTCTATTCCCCAGTGCACGGGACGTATTCCAGATTGGATTACATATTGGTGGACCATAGGCTGTTAGAGGACGTCGTAGAGACAGGGATAGGAATAGCCTCCCTCTCTGATCACTCTCCTGTGACAATGAAGTTGAGGATACCAGGGCTATACAGACAACCCTTTACTTGGCGATTAAATGAAAATCTTGTTCAGGACAACGATACCATCGAGATAATCCGGAAAGAATTAGAATTCTACTTCTCGACGAACGATACAGGGGATATCTCGGGTGCCTCCCTATGGGAAGGACATAAAGCATATATTAGGGGTATCCTCATCTCCATTGGCACAAATAAAAAAAAAGCTAAAATTCAGAGAAGGGAGTACCTGATTAAAGAAGTCCATAGATTAGAACAAGAGCACAAAAAACAAAAGGCCCAACAGCCGGAACTTCTTCACCTTTTGATTAATAAAAGGGAGGAACTTAAAGACCTTTTGGATCAGGAAGCAAGGAGGTCACTTGAAGGGAGAATTAGAGAGAGACACTATGGGAAAAATAAAACTGGCAAATACTTAGCGAGACAACTAAAAGGGAGGAGGGAGACCAATTTTATTGATAAAATCCAGGATAAGAACGGGAAGATGGTTCATACCACTAAGGAAATCGCGGAGGTATTTAGACAATACTACAGTGCCCTATATAATGTTGGCCAAAAAGGGAGGTGTGGTAAAGGGGATAAGGAAATTACTAAAGAATTTTTGCATGATACTAACTTACCCCAATTACATGAGAGTGAAAGAAACAGTATAGACAGACCTATTACTGAGGAGGAAATCTATAGAGCATTAAAGGAGACGGAATTGGGCAAAAGTCCCGGGCCTGACGGGTTCACGATTATTTACTATAAAAATTTAAGGAAATTTTAGTCCCAAGATTATGTCACTATATGAACGGGCTCGGTACACAATACGACATGAACACTGAAGCTTTACGGGCCTCAATTACGGTAATTCCGAAGGAAGGGAAGGATCACTTACTTTGCTCAAGCTATAGGCCAATAGCATTATTGAATGTGGACACAAAATTATTCGCCAAAATACTGGCAGCCAGGCTGAAGAACAAGATGAGTGATCTAGTGCACCCAGATCAGGTCGGATTTATTCCCGAGAGAGAAGGAAGGGACAATGGGGTGAGGGCTTTACTCCTCCTCCAGGCCCTAAAAAACAGTGGGTCCCCAGCTCTATTCCTGTCTATAGATGCAGAAAAAGCATTTGACAGGGTAGACTGGGGACTTATGATAGAAACGTTAGAAGTTATGGGTATAGGCCCGAGAATGATCCAATGGATCCAGGTCCTCTATAACCACCCGCAGGCCTCTGTCAAAATTAATGGAGAATCCTCCTCTCAATTTCAAATGAGTAACGGCACCAGACAGGGGTGCCCACTCTCTCCACTCCTATTTGCATTATCTCTGGAGCCGTTATTGACCTTTATCCGAAAAAATCAGGATATAACGGGGATCAAGTTGGGAGGGGATGAACACAAATTAGCCGCTTACGCGGATGACGTGTTATTCTTCATTACTAAACCTAGGATCACGATTCCGAACTTGCTGAGGGTGTTGGAAAAATTCGGCAAAATATCGAATTTGAAAATAAACCTCAGCAAGTCCGAAGTTATGAATGTTAACATCAGTACCCAGGAAGAGGAGAACCTTCGGACAGAATTCCGTTTCCCATGGCGCAAGGAGATCAAATACTTGGGAATCTATCTGTCGAACACCATTAGGAAAATATTCACGAAGAATTATATCCCCTTACTCGATGAAATCAAAAGAGAAATAAAAAAAATTTCAACATGCTCCCTCTCTTGGTTAGGGCGTATCAATGCAGTTAAAATGATACTAATCCCGAAGATTATATACAAGTTTCAAATGCTTCCCATTCCGCTCTCTTCGGCTTATTTTAGATTAATGAAAAATTTAATTTCGAAGTATATTTGGCAACATAAAAAACCGAGAATTGCCATGGGGGTGTTATGCAGGGGAAAAATGCAAGGGGGACTGTCTGTCCCGGATCTAAAAAGATACTACAATGCAGTGGTTCTGTCTCGAGTAGTTGAATGGGCGAAAGAGGCAAATAAAAAGAGGTGGGTGAGTGTAGAGAACACAATGTGTCAAGCACTTTTAGGTCGCACGATATGGAACCCTCCACAGTTCAGGTCCATTGGACCTCACGCTCACGAGATAACACGTTTAGCTTTAAAGATTTGGGACCGAACACATTCACAAAACAAGTGGGGGTACAATTCACCCTTGATTTTTCTTAAAGATAATGATTTTTTCACACCGGGCAAACAGGAGGTGGGGGGTAATTGGATTAGGAAAGACACCGCACAATTAAAAGATATATTAGTCAATGGTAAAATAGCTTCATTCCAAGTACTTAGTTTGGACACAGACCTCATGAAAATGGACGGGTGGCGGTTCCTCCAACTTAGCCACTTCATTTCAAATTTACCTCAGCCAATCCGTAGTGAAGAGGAACTGAGACCCCTGGAGCGTCTATGTCTGAGAGAAAAATCAAAAAAAAATATAACGCTTTTATATAAGATTCTTTCGGAGGGGGACGAATTGGAGGACCCGCCATACTTCCAAAAGTGGGAATTAGAGCTGGGGTCACAATGTAGCACACAAACTCGTAATAAGATTTTTAAACTAATTCACTCGGGGATAGTAGATAATAAATTGATAGAAACGAACTACAAGTGCCTTGCAAGGTGGTATGCGACACCCGATAAAATGGCCAAAATGGGACTAGAGCAATCTGCGGATTGCTGGCGTGGGTGTAAAAAAACTGGGACTATGGCCCACATTTGGTGGGACTGCCCCATTATTAAAACTTACTGGAGAAAAATCTTAGAGATAATCAAAGTGGTAACAAAAAAGGAAATAAGAGAAGATCCGTGGATTGTTCTATTTCATGGGACAGACGAACCCATAAAGCAATATAAAACCTCATTAATTCCAATCCTGTTAGACACCGCCAAAAATTTAATCCCCAAAAAATGGAGAGAAAATGAGAGCCCTAAAATATCGGATTGGATTTTCCGTATAAATGAAATACAAAAAATAGAAAATTATAACGAAGGGGATGTTGACTTAATAGCAGAAGAGGGAGGCTCAAACAAATGGGCATCGTGGGAAGAATTTAAGTTGTCCTGGAGATATGTGGAGGAAATTACACAATAAACTTCAGAAGAAAATATTACCCGGTTAGAAATAACGGTCACAAAGAGGTAACCCACTAGCGATTCTACAAGGTAAGGGCGGGGTGGGTAGGGGGGGGGGGGTGTGAGGGGGAGAGTAGAGAGGTATTTTAAGTTTACAATGGAGTAGGTTTAAACTAATAATCTCTTTTTTTTTTTGGTGTTGTATATATTGTATTTGTATGAATATGTTCCCTCTCCTTTTCATACATGTATCTATTTTGTTATGAAAAAAATTGGATATAAATAAAGAATTAAAAAAAATAAATAAATAAATAAATAAATTTGTAGTTGCTCCATTGTAAACTCTACTTCTTTTCCCTGAATAAAGTTCCTGTTTCCTGTCTGCAGTTAAAGCGGAGCGCCACCCAAAAGGGGAAGCTCCACTTGTTTGCACCCTCCACTGCCACATTTGGCAATTTTGGGGGGGGGGGAGCAGGTACCTGGCATTGACAGGTAACCGCTCCCACCTCCAGCTCAGATCTCTGCAGCAAACTGAGCTGGAAGTTTACCGCCCTCCCCCTGCAATCTTCTGGGACACAACATCCCAGGATACTACGGTACCATTGACAAGGCACAGCGTGACTTACGCATGCACAGCAGGAAATCAGCTGTGTCACTTCCCGTTTCCCTTACTAGAGATGGCAGCGCCTGCACCCAAAGCCGATTGAAGAATAAGCTCGGGTGAGGACATTGCGGGGATCCCTGGACAGGTAAGTGTCCTTTTATATATATATATATATATATATATATATAAAGTCAGCAGCTACAATATTTGTTTGCTGACTTTTAATTTCTTCTGAAGGAGCCTGGAGCTCCTCTTTAAGTAGCAAAGCCCATGTGGACTGTGTGCTCTGTCTGTTTGTTATGTATATATATCTCCTATATACAGAATTTCTAATGATGGAACACCTGTGCATCCCCCTAACAGTCAAACACGGCACTCACACGGGTCACACATAGGGGTTGATCAAACCTTTACGCACTTTACAACTGCTATTGGTCATCCAATCACGTGCAAGCAAAATTGCTGTTTTTATATTTTCCTTGCATGTGATTGGGTACTCTTTGCAAAGTTAAGCTCCACCTCGTTTACTAAGCTCTGGAGCACTTGCACTTGCAAAGTGCCCAGTCTATTTCCCTTTAGTAAATCCACCCTATAGTGAGGTGACTGGTGCATTTCCAAACTTAATCAATGCCATTTGCCACTAGCGCACATCGAATTGGATTTCTGTTTTCTAGGTGCCCTGTTCACTCTGCAGTGCAGCCTGGAGGCCCAGTACAGTGAGCTGCAGTAATATGCAGACATGTGGCATTTTACTGCAGTGCACAGGAAGGCACTACCTGTCACTACAGCAGCCCAACACATTGTGCTGCTGTGTGCAGACATGACTGAAGTGTCACTTTGTGCACTGTATATAAAGTTGAAAAAGTAAACAGTGTGATGCGCTGAACCACGTGACACCCCCCTCACTGAAGCCAAAAAACCGACAGCTGCCCACACGCTAAAACCACTACAAGTCCCAGTATGTTCGCTAAGACAGGTTTTTACATGGATAAAGTATGTAAAATCCACTTCAGAGTTGTTTGGTAGTCAGTATTCATGGCGCGCATGCTGAGACTTGTAGTCACATACTGCTTGCACTTGCCAGCGTTTCTGCTTCCCCTTTTGACTGCTGTTGAACAGTGGAAAGGCTTGGAGAGGAGCTGGGAGAGGAGAGCCCTGTACCAGTGTCATGTCTATGGATTATGAGTTTGCTTTTTATCATCTCTCATGTGAGTGTGTTTTATACTTATTTATATGAATAAAGTAGTCCCACTGCACTTAGAGGCGCCTGTTCTTTTCCTTCTTTTTATGTTCCAACATGATGTTTCCATGTTCATTCAACACCTTTTTGTATTCCAGCAACAACTTTTCACATTCCAATACTACATTTTGCATTTTTCATAAAAGAATAAATAAATTAAACCAGTAGAATAAATAATATAACCCCCCCTACCCATAATAGTCACCACAAGTGTACAGAATCTGGTACCCAAGAACGGTCATCTCATCAGTGAGAACCCCAGAGATATATAAGAAATCATCAGGCAGGTTAACTCTCCAATATCCACCACAATAACAGTTGAAACAGAGCTAACTATAAATCCAAAATGCTTACTAAAAATAAATTACAAAAGCAAAAAGTTTTTTAGTGAAAAACTGACATATCTCCGAAACACATAAAATGGTGATCCACTAAAACACCACCTGCTTTTGGTACCAGGTAGGGGTTATATATCAACTATGGAAACTGCCCATGGGCAATCATCTCATAATTCAGTAATTGGATTACAATCTTACCTGTTTAGCAGTCACATAATATTTTCTTTAACTGGTGTTTTTTTTTTTTTTTTTTTTTTTTTTACAGGAAAGAGCTCCTTGGTTGTATCCTTCAGACTTTGTTATATTATATATATATTTTCATACATTATATATTATATTTACATTATATATTTGGTTTTATTTTGCTTGCAGCTTGTATTTTTTTCAAAAACCACTCTATTTCTGTGTTGTAGCACTATGCACCATTTTCCCCACATACAGTGCCTTGACAAAGTATTCATACCCCTTGAAATTTTCTACATTTTGTCATGTTAAAACCAAAAACATTAATGTATATTATGTGCTAAATCAACACAAAGTGGCACATAATTGTGAAGTGGAAGGAAAATGATAAAGGCTTTCAATTTTTTTTACAAATAAATATGTGAAAAGTGTGGCGTGCATTTGTATTCAGCCCCCCTGAGTCAATACTTTGTAGAACGACCTTTCGCTGCAATTACAGCTGCAAGTCTTTTGGGTATGTCTCTACCAGCTTTGCACATCTAGAGAGTGGCATTTTTGCCCATTCTTCTTTGTAAAATAGCTCAAGCTCTGTCAGATTGGATGGAGAGCATCTGTGAACAGCAATTTTCAAGTCTTGCCACACATTCTCAATTGGATTTAGGTCTGTACTTTGACTGGGCCATTCTAACACATAAATGTGCTTTGATCTAAACCATTCCATTGTAGCTCTGGCTGTATGTTTAGGGCCGTTGTCCTATTGGAAGGTGAACCTCCGCTCCAGTCTCAAGTCATTTGCAGACTCTAACAGGTTTTCTTCTAAGATTGCCCTGTATTTGGCTCCATCCATCTTTCGATCAGCTCTGACCAGCTTCCCTGTCCCTGCTGAAGATGAAGGCCTTCATGATGCTGTTTGTTCACTAAGGTTCCCTAACAAACCTCTTCACAGAACAGCTGTATTTATACTGAGATTAAATTACACACAAGTAGACTCTATTTACTAATTAGGTGACTTCTGAAGGCAATTGGTTCCCCTAGATTTTAGTTGGGGGTATCAGAGTTAAGGGGGCTGAATACAAATGCACGTCACACTTTTCAGATATTTATTTGTAAAAAATTTGAAAAATCATTTATCGTTTTCCTTCCACTTCACAATTATGTGCCACTTTGTGTTGGTTTATCACATAAAATTCCAATAAAATACATTTACGTTTTTGGTTGTAACATGACAAAATGTGGAAAATTTCAATGGGTATGAATACGTTTTCAAGGTACTGTACATCTATTGATACCCTGACTGTACCAAGCAGTGTGCGTTTTATGCACCTTTAACGTGATAGATCTGGCAGTATAAGATCATCCAGTGCTGATCCAGGAATACCTAAAGCACAGGCATACCCCACTTTTAAGTACACAATGGGGTTTATTTACCAAAGCTGGAAAGTGCAAAATCAGGCTCACTTCTGCATAGAAACCAATGAGCTTCCAGATTTTATTACCAAAGCTTAATTGAACAAGCTGGGGTTAGAAGCTCATTGGTTTCTATGCAGAAGTGAGCCTGGTTTGCACTTTCCAGCTTTAGTAAATATACCCCATTGCGTTGTTAAAAGTGGAGTATGCCTGTAATCTAAATGCAATGTGATGATGTACAACAGTGGACCTGCTTTACTTTCCCCCTGTGCTGATGTTTACGTAGAAAGAGAATTTCATAGTTAATCAATAACTGCCTGGATAGTGTTATGAGGCCTTAATACATTCCCAGCCCATGTAATCTGGGTGTAAACTCAGTTTCGATGCTGTAACATTATATTGCAGGGGACTATAGCAAAATCATTACTACATTATTACATGACTACTTGCCATAACATCTTCCTTTTTATGGTATATTATTGGTATAATGTAAGTGTAATAGGTCAAAGACAGTGCCAAATGAAAAATGCCAAGGAGTCCACGGTCTTTATTGTTCAACTGGTTACAATAAACAGAGCAAAAGACAGTCAACACAATCCCCATTCACTGGGGCTGGGTGACGTGGGAGAAATGCATTAGCTGTCTTTGCCCTGCTTGTTGTAACCAGCTGAACAATGAAGACTCCTAAGGATTTTTCCTTTGGCTCCATCTGAGCTATGACACATGGATTTCTCAACTCATTCCTGTCCTGGGGGTCCCAGTCTTTGTGATGAGCTGTTGAATGCAGGATAGTTGGGCTCAAGTAATGACTTTATACCAGTGAAGACCTGTGTCCAATGTTCCTCTACCACTATTTCTTGGCCATAGTATAATATGGCCTAAGTTCTGTCTTTAGTCAGGAGGCATTGTTTTCCTGAGTTTGATGTGCTTTTAGAACATACCATATGCTGACGGGGCTGAGTTGCAGCCTATGGCCGTTTGAATGGGCAGGGCCACGATGACATCACTCCCCAGCTGAGGCACACTACTGTGCATTCCACGGCATACTGTGCGCCCTGAATGCAGAGCGTCAGTGCACATGCGTGGGTAACGTCGTCAGCTATTGCTGATGTGAATGTCTCCTAAATGGTACACATTTAGGAAAAATAAACCTACAGGTTAGCCTGATTACCTGTAGGTACAATTTAAGATGGAGAGTTTACTAGCACTTTAACTCATAGTGTGCCTTCACTTTTTACAAAGTTGCTGCATTTCTGAAATTCAGCTTTAAAAACAAAGCCTTTGGCTAGAACACCCACCAACATGCAAAACAGGTATTTTTATCATTTGCAAATTGATTGTGCTAATGTGACATTTTAATCTATGTTCCAAGCCTTTCTCAGAGGAAAACTCCTCACATTTCAAGTACAAAATTCTCATATTTGTAAATTTCCTTAACACCATTGTAAACAGCTGTCATCTGTTCCTCTCCAGATCCTACTTTATGTCAATGTTGTGTATTATGTGTTTTATTTTCTTGCTACACTTCTAATGATTATTTATAAAAGTAAGTAAGCATTGGGTCGCATGGAAAATTTCCAGTCAATTCCAAGTACAAGCATAAGACAATAATGTGTAATAACATGTAAAACAATTGGAAAAGTGTCAAATAAATATTATATATTTTTTTAATTCTATAACCTTTACAAGGCATGTGATTTACTGGAGGGCTAGAGCATGTTCACTTTCCAAAATTACATTTTTCCTTAGCTTTGTAAATGTGTTTAACATTCACTTTGCAAATAATACCCAGTTGTGCTAGGGAAATGAAAAACTAGGGATTTCTTTCTCATCCGTTGAGGGACACATTAAGTTTTTCACCTTTGGGTTATACTGCCACCTGCAGCAGGATTGGACATTGGACCCTGGCATACAAAAAACGTTGGCCAGCCCTGTAAAACCCCTTCTACTTATCAGCATGTCTTCATTTTTTTTAAACTAATGTTCTAAGTGGATGGATTTTTTTCTCCATCTCTGCGGTGTTTATGCATCACATACTAGCACATTATGAAATACTTACCTTAGAACAAAGCCCTCCAGCGAGCACTGTCACCGCTGACAGGGATTTCATCTTCTCCCTGTCTCCCTTCTGGGTTCGCGGACTCCAGCTGTATAAGTGGTCGGAGCCACAATGACATCACTTGCGCGCATGCGTGTGGGAGCCCTCGGCTCCCGGGGTGGAGTTCTGAAGAGCACGTGTGCCGGTGACGTCACTGGCTGCATCCAGTGTGAATATCTCCTAAACAGTGCACCTTTAGGAGATATTTTACCTACAGGAAGCCTTAATAATCACAAAGCAGACTTTACTACTGCTTTAAACTTGCCTATATTTTTTAAATTTGATTTTCCAGTGTCCATTCCTCCTGTAGGTGCCAATGTAACCCAAAGGTAAATACGTCTTGTGTGTCTCAGTGGACTCCAGGAAAAAAAAAAGTTTTTCTTGCACATGAGTAGATAATGAAAGTCAGCAAAGATCACCTTGCTAAGTGAAAGCATTCCCTTGCACATACTTTAGTAAATCAGCCACAATATGTTTTTTTTTTTTCCTGAAATACTTATTAGTATCCAGGAGTGGGCTTCTCCACGATCTGACGGGCCTCTGTGATAACCCCACTTCTTCGCCCTGGCACAGAACAGGTTCTGTGTGAGGTCGAGGCATTAGATAGCTTTCAAAGTTTGGTCAGACTCAGGGACAGCCCTTACCAAGTACAGGCATACCCCGCTTTTAAGTACACAATGGGGTTTATTTACTAAAGCTAGAACGTGCAAAATCAGGCTCACTTCTGCATAGAAACCAATGAGCTTCCAGGTTTTATTACCAAAACGTAACCTCCCTAGCGATAATCCCGAGTCGGGTTGGGATTTCAGCACCACGAGCGGTGACCCCGAGCCAGACTCGGGATCGCATCACTGGATACAGAGAGGACTCAGGGAGAGTTACTTACCTTGTCCCCTGGATCCAGCGATGTGTGATCAAGTTGTCCTCCGCTCGATTCACAGTGCTGAATGCCGCCGAGCTCCGTTCCCTGCGACGTTACGGCACACGGGAGCGGAGATCGGCGCCAAATTCAAAAAAGTAAAACTACGGTACTGTATAAAAAAATTACACATCCCCTTTGTCCCTAGTAGTCTGTGCAGTGCCCTGCATGCACTTTTATATTATAAATACTGTTTTTTCTGCCTGGAATTTAGAGATTGTCCATAGCAACCGGAAAGTGTCCCTTTTTCAGTGTTTTAGGATTTGATTGCATTATTGAATAATTTTTATTATTATTTATTATATTATAAACTTTATCATACCCGGGATGTCTGCTAGACTCTTGTTTGAACAGATTTAAGAGAGTTATTCCTAAGAATTACAGGACTACAATATAAAATGCCAAAAACCAGAACGAATCATACCGCCAGGGAGGTTAATTAAACAAGCTGGGGTTAGAAGCTCACTGGTTTCTATGCAGAAGTGAGCCTGATTTTGCACTTTCTAGCTTTAGTAAATAAACCCCATTGTGTATTAAAAGTGGGGTATGCCTGTATTTCAGAGAAAATATACTTTTATAATAGGTGCACAAGTGAACTAAAATACAATAAATAATATACGGTAATTAGGAAGGTAAGGGAGTGGGTTCACTTTAATATTGTCACAGCCAAGTAATGCTCTATTGAGTGCTGACTTTATAACGTATTCACCACTTTTTACACTTTATGTCTTATGTGCAGGTCAGGTTTTTAGTTATCCAGACTCTAACTTGGCTTTAGATCTTGGTCTTCTATTCCTCATGGTAATCCTTGAGTCTGTGCGGTTGTACTTGGGTAAGTAACAATGCAACTTTCTCTTGAAATCTATTCTCTGGAAGAAGACAAAGCAATCAAAAAAGCTTCATAAAAATGAAAATCCCTCAGATAATTGCAATCCCTCTTCCCATAGCCTTCCTGTGAAACAGTTTTTATCTGAATGTGTGGGCAGCTTTAATATTTTGTTTTGTTGTATAGTCTGTAATATCCACCAATCAGCCATATCTTTATGCTCACTGACAGGTTAAGTGAATAACACTGATTATCTTGTTACAATGCATCTGAAAGACAGCGGGATTTTTGAGGCAATATGTAAACATGTTGTCTCTGAAGTTGATGTGTTTAACCACTTGCCGACCAGCGACATACCCGTTTGTCGCTAAACCTCAAGTGGTTATGCCAGGATAATGCCTGCAGCTGCAGGCATCATCCCAATACCGTTTTTTTTTTTTTTTAGAGTTAGTGGTGGGCTCTCTTGTAAAAGCAAGTCCGATCCATGGAGGCTAAGCCACGCAACTTACATAGTGTCGGCTTGGTGCCAGATACTGTAGACCTTCAGAGGTCTACTAGCGTTCATGCCTCCATGGGTCAGGGCTGTTTTGGCAGCCAAAGGAGGACCTACTCAGTATTAGTTATGAGTGTCCATAATCCTGGTGAATCTTCTAAATAAACAGTTGTGTTGTGAAATTGATATTAATCTTTGTGACTAAATAGTCACGTAATGCTTCCAGAGCCCTTACCTCCAAAATGAGAAAAATATGCCTTGCATCGATATCCTGGGATGGGATTGCCTATGTGTCATCCGTACTCCCAAAAGATGTCCGTGTAGATGGTTATGGACGTGGTTCACGATCCACTGAGCAAGCCCTCTCTCTGCTGACAGCTTGAATGGCCTCAAAATCTCGTGGTTCCGTTATGGACTTTCAGTGTTCGCCATTAAAGGAAATAAAAGAAAACAGGCCTCCCATAGTGTAATATGTAAAGATAACACAATTTATTGAAAATGCCAAGTTGCCTTACATCAAAAAAAGTTAAAAACAAGCTCATTCGTATGTAGCCATGTGTCAAACACACTCCTTGCAACACTTCCGGTCACTCAAACTTCCGGCCAATCCCTACGCACGTTACATCACAACACGTGACTTCATCAGTCCCCTTAACTTACAATAAGGACGTTTTTTCCGGTGACAACCATGTAAGAAGTGATTTAGTTCACTGTGGAGAGATTTCCTTACACTTCCTACTGTGCCTACTGGACAGGAAGTTAAAGGGGTTTAAAACCCTCAAGGTTTTTCACCGTAATGCATTCTATGCATTACGGAGAAAAACCTACTGTCATTCAGCAGACCCCCTAAGCCCCCCTTTTATTTACAGAGCCCCGTAATTCCCGTGAATTACAAATGCGCCAGCTCCGGCCAATGTCTCCTGTCCTGATTGGATAGATTGATAGACGCGCAGCCATTGGCTCCTACTGCTGTCACTCAAATCCAATGACGCAAGCACCAGAGGGGGCGGGGCCAAGTCCTGCTGTCTGTGTCAATAGACGCAGCAGCAGGACTCAGGAGCACGCCCGCACAGGTGCACTGAAGGAGATTGCTTCTCCGACGGGGCACTCAAGAAGAGGAGAAGCCACCAGCGCCACTGAGGGACCCCAGAAGAGGAGGACCAGGGCCACTTTGTGCAAAACTAACTGCACAGAGGAGGTAAGTATGATATGGTTGTTATTTAAAAAAAAAGAAAGAGGAATAGAAATTCTAACCATTCACTACTCTATCCAAAATGACAAAATGTTTTAGATTTAAATCAATGACCCAGAGTAAGTGTGCATCCAATGAAATTCAGAGAAATGTCATAATTCTTATACTTGTTTAGGATCATTAAAGCGGGAGTCCACCGGGACTCCGCGTTTTTTTTTTTTAAAAGCCAGCAGCTACAAATACTGCAGCTGCTGACTTTTAAAATAGTGACACTTACCTGTGCAGCGCGCCCGCGATGTCGGCACCCGAAGCCGATCTGTAGATCGTCACTCGGGTGCTGCCGCCGCCATCTTGGGTATGGGAATCAGGAAATGGAGCCTTTCGGCTTCATTTCCCGGTTCCCTACTGCGCATGCGTGAGTTGCGCTGCGCAATAAGGACGGTCCCCGCTGCCTCTGGGATCTGTGTGTTTCCCAGCAGGCAGCGGGGCACTTGCGGAAGGGGGCGGGCACTTGCGGAAAGGGGCGTAATCTACGCCCCTTTCCGCAGAGAGCTATCCCGGAAGTGGGTGCAGTTACCTGGATTATCCAGGTAACTGCACCCCCCTCCCCCCTGAAAGGTGCCAATTGTGGCGCCGGAGGGGGGGAGAATTCCGATGAGCGGAAGGTCCATTTTAGGGTGGACCTCCGCTTTAACTCAATCTATTGAAGCCAAAGCATTAAAGAGGAAGTAAACCCTGATGGGTTTACTTCCTCTTTGATTCCCTGCAAAGGTAAAGCATAATGGACTACTATGCATCGCATAGCAGTCCATTATATGTCACTTACCTGACACAGGAGCCAGCGAAGTCACCGATGTCCCCTTGTGTAGGGAGCCTCCATCTTCTTGGTGGGTCTCACTGCTCCGGCGCTGTCATTTGACGGAGCTGCGATGGTGTCACTCCCGCGCATGCGCACGGGAGCCGCCACTCGCGGCACATCGCAGTTAACTGCGGCGCGCTCAGTGCGCCTGCGTGCTGCTGTCTACGGCGCTTGTGCCGTAGACAGCAGTGCCTGTCTTTTGGCAAATATCTCCTAAACCGTGTAGGTTTAGGAGATATTTCTTGGACCTACAGGTAAGCCTTAATCTAGGCTTACCTGTAGGTCAAAGTGGTTTGTAAGGGTTTACAATCACTTTAACCTGACAGCCATGCAGCTAGCATTTTCAGCAGCAGCATCCTACATATTTTCCAAATGTCACATTTCCTTGCTAATCACATTCCATGATATATGACCACTAGATGGAGTATTTACACATCTGTATATGAGAAATGATCAAAATAGGGAACATCAAGAAAGTGAACATGAATAGGACACATTAAAAATGACTTTCATATAAATGTTATGAGTAGAAAAGATTAGGTTTAGAGTGTCTATGACTAGCATGGTACAACACTTTGCTGCTGTATAAATGTTATCATAACTTAAAATAAGTACTTTTTTAATACACTATAGTTTCCCTTTGATGGCCCCAATAAAATAATGTATCCAGTAAACAGATAAAGCATAAAACTCGATGATGTTCCAAAAGACTTAATTAATCAAAATCAAGACATCTGTTGATGGCACTTGTTAGCATTCCGATATGTTATCTGTTGCCAGGGATTGGAATTCTCTGGAATCATGCTCTCCATGATCCAATAAAAAGTACTGTTGCATCTATAGCAAAATTAGATCTGTTGGACTGCGGTAGGATATCACCTATTGTAGTGGTACATTTGACCTAATTTAGGTGTGTATTATACTTTCTCTATATAGTGGTTAGAAGTAGTTAACTCTGCTTTTCACAAGAATATTGTAAAGTATAGACAGTTGTCATACAAGCCAGTTTGTAATTAAATGCTATGAAACATTTTCTTTCTTTTTTACTTTGCAGCCATCTTATACTGTATTATTCCCAATCCATGCCCATCTCAATTCTGGATACATTGGGGCTGACATATACAAATATGAGTAGATGAAACATATCCATGTTTCCTACAGCAAATAGGGTTCCATCTGTTATTTTTTTTAACCTGCTTTTGAAAACTGCTGCGATCTGATTGGTTGTTATGGGCAGCCATGCCTTTCTCATTCCCTGTTTTGTATAAATTAGCCCACCCTTGTTCTGAAAGCTTGGGTTTAGAACATTAGTAATTGATGCAACAAAAAAATAATGGGTCATTTTATAACTGTCACACATTTTATTAATTACAGGAACAATGGGAAATTTAACAGAAGAAGAGCTTCCCTTAGGATCCAGTCTGATTTTGACTATTGGCAATGTCTTTCTGTCTGTATATTTCCTGGCGTGGGAGACATACATCCTAAGAGCAGATCTCATCATAAATGCCATCCTGTTGGTTCTTTATGGACTGGAAGCAATCCTAGAAATTTTCACCATTGCCACATTTTTCCGTTAACATTAACAGCACATTGTAGTGTATATATATATATATATATTTAAGACTCTGATGTTCAGAGAAGAATTCTAAATAACATTACGGTCAAAAGACAAACAAAATAAAATATTTGGCAAGTAGTGAAGGGCATGTTTTACAAAGAAAGCCTATTAAAGCACTGTGGGACCTCTGTACAAGGACTGTAGGAATTTAGCGCAGATTGCAGCACCAAGAAGTTAAGTATCTGGTTTTATTTTAGTGGTAATTTAAAGAAGTAAAAAATCGCACCAATTTTTATTTTTTTGTATCCCTGCACGGTAAAGGCATAATGTGCTAGTATGTATCGCATACAAGCACATTATGAAATACCTTCGAACAAAGCCCTCCAGCACCACACTGTCACCGCTGAGAGGTGCTTCCATCTTCACCCAGTCTTCCTTCTAGGTTCCGTCCTCTGGCCCTCTGATTGGCTGCGCCGCGATTATGTCACTCCGGCACACGTGCAGGGAAGCCTGGGAGCATGGCGCGGAGCTCGGAAGGGATGGCACGGGTATAACGTTCCTTCAGAGCGCATGCGCCGGTGACATCAGTAGCTGCATGAAGTGTGAAAAGCCACTAAACTGTGCACATTTAGAAGATTTTCACTGCACCTACAGATAGGTCTTATTATAGACTTACCTGTAGGTACAAGTGCCAAAAAAGGGTTTACTAACGCTTTAAAGGTTTAGGGGAGGATTAGGATTAAGACTTAAGTGGTAAAGCTATAGGAAAACAATGATGATAGTTAAAAGTGATTTATTTTTTTTACTTTTTGAGTACATTTTTTGAACATTATAAACAAAGATTATAAACTTTTACAGGCTCAGTTAGGCCTTGTTCACACTTGCTCAAAATACTGACACTGAATAAAAGTGCCTATAGCGTTAATGCACATTGTTCCTTGCATTTGACACGCGTTTTAGGCGCATTAAAAACTTTCTCCAAATGCTCTATGCACATTTGATGTGTGTTAAAACACACCACAGACACATTTTTGTTGTTGGTCTTAATCCACTGGCACCCATGGTGCGTTACTATAGACTTGAATGGAAAGGGGCTGAGATGCATCAACTCCTTCCAAACTCCTTCCAAACTCTAGCTCTATGTGCTGTTCATATTATCAAATGCAGACTGCTTTACTAGGCATTTGAGGAGCGTTAGAAAAATGCTTCAAACATCTGTTTTTAATTCTAATGACACGTTTTCAATGTGTTTTTGACGTGTTTGCGTTGCATTAAACGCTTGGCAGACCCCCCTCCCTCAGTGTTGGTTTTCTGTTGTATCCATTTTTGTATTATCATCTTGGCTAGTAATGCTAAAGGCATCTCAAATGTGCTGTAATGCCATAAGGGCATTTGTGGTGCGTTTGCAGTGCCTTTGCAGCACGTTTACATTGACATCAATGGAAGTTTTGGGGATGCAATGCCTAGGTAATGCGACCATGTGAACTACACTGGGCACTGCAATGTGTACAGTTTTGACAGGAGTTTTGAAAGTAGTGTAAACTTAGCCAAAGTGTTAGAAATGAAGCTTGTTGGTGTTACTAAACCCACAACAGTAAAATGTTCTTTGTAAAGGTGGTAATCCTGGCACAGGAATGTATAATATTAGCAAAAGACAGTGTGCCTATAATCTGGTGCTTTGATGTTCCATGCTTTTGAGAGCTAGATATACAAAGATTTTCACTTTTCCATCTATACTACATCTTTCCTCATGAGCCTGTCAAGGTTCAGCAGGTCTAAACCAGAGCAAGCACTCCGGACCTATGATGTATAACAAGCACCCACTATTTTTCTCCATGCATTGGGGTTCATTTACTAAAGGCACATAGACTATGCACTTTGCAAGTTCCGCAGAGCTTAGTAAATGTGGTGAAGCTCTGCTGATTTCCATCATCCAATCCTGTCCAACCAAATTTTTTTTTTTCTTTGAACATGATTGTGTTATAAAGCTTTACCACATTTCATAAGCTCTGGGGAAAATGTGTGCAACTGTACTTGCAAAGTGCACAGTCTATTTGCATTTAGTAAATCACCCTAATGACTACCTTTCAATATTTTTTCCTACACTAATTGTCTTTTACATTAATGTATGTGTCTTAACAAACTGTTTAAAATATATGGAATTCTGATATGTATTTTTATACCAAATTTGTATTCCACTTTTTTATATTATAATCCATTTATAATTGTGTAGTAAATTTTTTTTCTATAAATAAATTACCTAATTGCATTTTGAAACAATAACTTAGGTGTGGGTGCATTATTACTGCTTAGTAGTTGCATACAGAAACTGCAGAATTGATTAAAGTCAAATTCTGGGCTGTTCTTTTTCCTTTTTTTTTTTAAGCCCGCCCGGTAGAGGTTAACCCCTTCCCGCCTAGGGGTAAAATAACTGCAAAAGCCTAAGCACAGTTTGTGTATATCTTCCTCTCCTGCAAGAAGTGGAAGATACAATGTATCTTCCTCTTCGTTCAGAAAATGAAGTAGACACAGGGGCTGACTGATCACTGTTCTAGCCAATCAGAAGCTATCACAGCGATCAGGTGACCCAGAATTGGGAGTCCCAGGTCCAGATCTTTAGCACGAGACCCAGGGCTCTCGGTGAAAGTACGGTCTCTGTGCTGGAAGCATGCTGTGTGGCACACTCCCAGCACAAAGAGAGATAAATATATATGCGACCATATGGAAAAAGATCCACTTCCATGAAGCTGCATGTACACTCACGGGCCACTTTATTAGATAAACCTTGCTAGTACCGGATTGGACACCCCTTTTCCTTCAGAACTGCCTTAATGCTTTGTGGCATCATTCAACAAGGTTATGGAAACATTCCTCAGAGATTTTGGTCCATATTGACATGATAGCATCACACAGTTGCTACAGATTTGTCGGCGGCGAGTCCATAATGCAAATCTCCCCTTCCACCACATCCCAAAAGTGCTGTATTGGATTGAGATCAGGTGATATCCTGCTGGAAGTGGCCATCAGAAGATGGGTACAGTGTAGTCATAAAGGAATAGACAAGGTCAGCAACAATACTCAAGTAGGCCGTGGCTTTTAAACGATGCTCAATTGGTACTAAGCTATGTTTTTCCAATCTTCTGTTGTCCAATTTTCGTGAGTCTGTACGAATTGTAGCATTCGTTTCCTATTCTTAGCTAACAGGAGTGACACCCAGTGTGGTCTTTTGCTGTTGTAGCCCATCTGCCTCAAGGTTGCATACATAGTTACATAGTTAGTCAGGTTGCAAAAAGACACAAGTCCATCCAGTTCAACCTTAAAAACAAATAAATAAAATAAAAAAATAATCGTACAATACAAATACCCAATTTTATGCCCACAATTGATCCAGAGGAAGGCGGAAAAAAAAACCCAGCAGAGCATGCTCCAATTTGCTACATTTGGTTCAATGTGTCCTGCATTCAGAGATGGTATTCTGCATACCTTGGTTGTAACAAGTGGATATTTGAGTTGCAATAAGCAAACTGTTTGAAAGTACTATTTAGATGTTCTCAATGGTTAGTAGTAAAAAAAATAAACTAGAAGAGGCTGTAAACTGTGAGAAAATGCACTAAGCTGCAACGTGATCTCTGCCACTGAACAGGAGTTGTCCAGTCAGCTGAAGTACACAAAGAGGAATACGATAAAGAGGACCTCCTCCGTTGAATAGGAGAAGGTTGAAGATGCAGATAAAAAGTAGGAAAATAAAATAGGGTAGAAGTAAGAAAGAAAGAAGAGCGAGAGTTGTCTCAGAGGACAATGTAAGTATCACCATGTAAGTAAAGTATGGTTAAAGCGCGAAGGATGAGCATAGGATATCCAGGGCTGCCAAACTTGCAGAAACCTGGTCATGGGAATCAGACAATATACAGTATATGTGTGTGGGAGAGGAGTGTATTATCTGTGTGTGTGTGTGTGTGTATATATATATATATATATATATATATATATATATATATATATATATACATATACATATACATATGCACATATGGGGGTGGGGGGCAGAGATTCTGCACTGTGTTTGAGAGTGGGGACAGGGAAGCTGCACTCTGTGTGAGAAAGGACAGGAAGGCTGCACTATACTTGAGTATGAGGAAGGAGTGCAGAGGTGAGATTTAATGGAAGAAGGATGCCAAGATTAACAGAGGGTCCAGAGGCGAGCGGTGGAGGAGGGGGTACAGAGGTGAGTGGTGAATAAGAGGGTGCAGAGGTGAGCGGTGGAGGAGAGGGTACAGAGGTGAGCGGTGGAGGAGAGGGTACAGAGGTGAGCGGTGGATGAGAGGGTGCAGAGGTGACTGGTGGAGAAGGGGGTACAGAGGTGAGTGATGGAGGAGGGGGTACAGAGGTGAGCGATAGATTAAAGGGTGCAGAGGTGAGCGGTGGAGGAGGGGGTACAGAGGTGAGCGGTGGATGAGAGGGTACAGAAGTAAACGATGGATGAGAGGGTGCAGAGGTGAGAAATGGAGGAGGAGGTACAGATGTGAGTGATGGACGAGGGGGTACAGAGGTGAGCGATGGATTAAAGGGTGCAGGGGTGAGTGGTAGAGGAGGGGGTACAGAGGTGAGCGGTGGATTAAAGGGTGCAGGGGTGAGTGGTGGAGGAGGGGGTACAGAGGTGAGCGATGGATTAAAGGGTGCAGGGGTGAGTGGTGGAGGAGGGGGTACAGAGGTGAGCGGTGGATGAGAGGGTACAGAGGTGAGTGGTGGAGGAGGGGATACAGAGGTGAGTGATGGAGGGGGGGGGGGGGGGTACAGAGGTGAATGATGGATTAGAGGGGGAAGAGGTGAGTGGTGGATGAGGGAGTACAGAGGAAAGGAAACCCAATTACCTGCTATCCTGTGACAGGGGACCTTTACACATCGATAATCAGGGCACTGACCATCAGTGTAGCATATCAGTGCCCATCACTGCCGCCTATCAGTACACATAAATGCTGCCTTATCAGTGCAACCTCATCAGTGCTACCTCATCAGTGCCACCTCATTGTTTGTATAGCAAAATATTAAAAACCCATTGGTGTTTAAATACCACCAAAGAAAGCTCTATTTGTGTGAAAAAAAGTATAAAAATGTCATATGTGTACAGTGTTGCATGACCGCAAAATTGTCATTTAAAGTGTCACAGCGCTGAAAGCTGAAAATTGTCCTGGGCAGGAAGGGGATGAAAGTGCCCAGTAGGCAAGGGATTAAAAAAAAATGTCTCCTAACTGTTTTAGCTGGCGCCTAGATTCAAAGAAAATTTGTCAAGCCCAGATATAAAACTACAACCTTGTCAGAAAAAATGAAAAGCTGAACACTCACCCAACACCTTCCCCACTGCACTTAGGTGGGTGATGTGCTGTCAGTGCTCACTCAGCAGGTGTAGCAGTCTGGGAATTTAAACTCCTCTCTCTTCTTCCCCTTCTTTCTTTAGTACTTCCTGGATGGATCACAGCAGTTCCAATTGGTCAAAGTGGTTACATGCCAGCACTGACCAATCAGAATCACTCTGATCTGTCCCAGAAGCCCTACAGATAGAAGGGGAAGATGAGCCAGATTTTAAATCTGTCTGTGCACTGGCTGTGTGGAAAATTACAGCTAATCATCAGGGCTAAGTGTGCTCCTAGGGAGTGCTTTCTAACTGTGTGTGGGGAATGCTGTGACTGGCTTAGCAGAAACACAATATCTCCATCTTCCTCATTCACAAAAGGGCGGTCTGCCTTGTTTACATAGGTAGACCGCCATTCTGCCTCTCCAGAGACCGATCGGTGGGTCCTAGCGGACATCACGTGCGTACCCCAGACCCTGTGCACCAAATCATGTACCTGTATGTCATTTCGCACATGAGGGGCGTGCTGACACAGTATATCTTATTTTATAAAACATCATGTCGCACTGTGGCTTAGCTGGTTAATGCACATGTCTAATAAACAGGAGATCTTGAGTTCAACTCTCAGCAGTGACTTTCTTAATCTATTCTCAGAGAAAAAAATAAAAAAAGAGTGAGACTTAATGGCTCACTTGATCTTTGTCCTGCCATCACTATTGTGTACATTGCTTGATTAGATGATTGAAGGAGGTTATGCACCATATTGATGTTTTATTGGGTAAGAGTGAGTGGGTGTTTTTTGTTATATTTTGACTGTGCACCTACATTTTCAACATTATTATTAGTATCTTTATGGGACTAAGCCTTTGGTAGTGTCCATATGTCACCTTTCCTCTCTCTGTGATGACATCAGGCCTAATCTTTGGGAAGCGATAGCCATGTAAAATTAAAATTACCTACAGCACCTTCCAGTTTTTTTAGGTGAACACTCCAGACCAATACCTTAGAAGAAGACCTAAAAGAGTTTGGCCATCACATTATAGATTGAGGAACCTCCTAGAACCCCAGAAATGTGTTAGCCCTTATACACACGGTCGGACATTCCGACAACAAAATCCATCGGATTTTGTCCGAAACTTGTGTTGCATATGCACACGGTCGGACAAAGTTGTCGGAAAATCCGATCGTTCAGAACGTGATGATGTTATTTCGTTACGACGGGACTACATTCAGGCTAGTAGCCAATAGCTTTGGTCTAGGAATTTGATCTGAGCATGCGTGGCACTTTGTCCAATCAGAATTCTCTACACACAATCGGACAAAGTCCGATCGGATCATGTTGTCGGAAAGTTTTAGAGCCCAGCTCTAAAACTTTGTCCGTCGGATATTCTGACAGAAACAGTCCGATGGATTATCCGACAACACGGTCCGATCTGACATTTTCCGTCGGAATGTCCGACCGTGTGTACAAGGGCTTAGACTGTTTTTTTTTTCCAGATATACTAAATTCAAATAAAATAATTGGACACGAATCATTAGTGTGCCATTCATTTTCTTCTAAACTTCTCTTGAGATTTGATATAAAGTACCTTCATTTGGCCTATATGTGCACTGTGAGAGTAAATCCACTTTGGATTCAACATGTCAAACTTCTTGCTTCTCCAAGTTTTTATTGCCATCTGTGTCCCTGTAGGCAGGGCCGTACCAAGGGGTTGGCGAGACTGGCACATGCCGGGGGCGCAAGCGGGGGGGGTGCAAGTGGGCAGTGTTCTACTGGTGCCACACTAGTCCCAACTCCCCCAGAGGCCGCCCAATGCACTGGCTCTTAAGTCTCAACCAGTGACTTAATGCAGGGGTAGCTTGAGCACTGGAGGGGTGCAGAAATCAGTGCCATGCTGCCCCCTCCAGAACACCAGTGGTTCCACCCACCTGCTCCTCTTCTTTCCGCCCCCCCCTCCTTTCATGTCCCTGGTCTCGGTGTGTGCACAGTGAGGTGACAGGCGGCTCACGAGATGTGGCTGTCCTGTCCTGGAAGCTGGAAGGACATAATCCCCACATGGCTCTTTCCACCTCCAATAGCAGACACAGTATGCCAGAGCGTGCCTGCATCCTCCTTCTCCCGCGCCCCCCACTGTCTGTGTGCTGCAACTGTAGGAATCTGGGGGCGGGAAGATTAAACAAGCCGACAGTGACTGAGAGCTCCCGGGGACCATCCAAGTGAGTGATCAGACCCTGACTCCTCTCTCTTCTCTCCCTCCCCCTCTCTTCTCTCTCTCCCTCCCTCTCTCCCCCTTTCTCTCTTTCTCTCTCTCTCTCTCTCTCTCTCTCCCTCCCTCTCTCCCCCTCCCTCCCCCCTCTCTCTCTCCCCCTCTCTTCTCTCTCTCTCTCTCCCCCCTCTCTTCTCTCTCTCTCTCTCTCTCTCTCTCCCCCCTCTCTTCTCTCTCTTTCTCTCCCCCCTCCCTCTCGCTCTCCCCCTCTCTCTCCCCCCACTCTCTCTCTCCCCCGACTCTCTCTCTCCCCCCTCTTCCTCTCTCTTCTCCCTCCCTCTCTCTTCTCTCGCCCTCCCTCTCTCTCTCTCCCTCTCTCTCTCTTCTTTCTCTCTCTCCCCCTCCCTCCCTCCCCCTCTCTTTCTCCCTCCCTCTCCCCCCCTCTCTCTCCCCACTCTCTCTCTCTCCCTCTCCCCCCTATTCTCTCTCTCTCTCCCTCCCTCCCCCATTCTCTCTATCCCTCCCTCTCCCCCCCATTCTCTCTCTCTCTCTCTCTCTCTCTCTCTCTCTCCTCCCACCTCCAAAGCAAACATTTATTTTATTGCAGCTTTACAAATTTTAGATGTGGTGGCCGCACTCGTGTGTTTTTTTTTTTTTTAGGTTATCTTTCTTTTATTTTCACCTGCTGATCATGCTAATTTCTGATGGCTGCCCTGCTCATTGGCGTAGAGAGGGGGGCTGTGGGGGTGACATTCCGCACCAGTGAGTGTCTCCACACGGCTCTGTCCTCCTAATTTTGATCTGTGTCCCTGCTCTTTGGCCACCATGTTTTGGGAGTCGTGTTGCTGACCCGGGGGTTGGACATGGTCTGGGGAGAGGGAATAATCAGTAAGTCTGGTCAGTGTGTGGTGGTCAGGTCAGTGTGTAGTGTAGTGGTCAGTGTGTGGTGGTCAGGTTAGTGTGCAGTGGTCAGGTCAGTGTGCAGTGTGGTGGTTAGGTCAGTGTGGTGGTCAGGTCAGTGTGTGGTGGTCAGGTCAGTGTGTAGTGTGGTGGCCAGATCAGTGTGTGGTGGTCAGGTCAGTGTGTGGTGGTCAGGTCAGTGTGTAGTGTGGTAGTCAGGTCAATGTGTAGTGAAAAAAGATGGACGGCAAAACAAATTATACAGGGGTGATAACCCTTCCCTATGTTTTCCAAAAAGCTTAAAAATAGATTTTTTGACTGGAGCTACACTTTAAAAATGTACCAGTTGAAAATTACAAACAGATTCTACTTAACACAACAAACCTACACAGTCCCTGTCTTGTTTGCACAACCTGTATACTGCTGTTCTGAGTATATAGGGACTGGGGGCCACACATATTTCCTTTTTTTAATATGGGTACGGGGTTCCCCTTAATATCCATACAAGACCCAAAGGGGCTGGTAATGGGCAGGGGGGCTACCCATGCCATTTTTCTCAATGATTTTCATCCATATTGCCGGAACCAGATATAAGATTAAAACCGCAAGCAGTTTTAAATGACGTTATTTCCGTTAAATGTCATTTTGGGCAGGGACTGTTCTAAACACGGGAAACACGTGGCACTTCACAGGCATACTATAGACACCCCCCAGGCACGATATTTAAAGGAATATTTCACTTTTTTTTCTTCACTTTAATCGTCATTAAAATCAGTGCTCCCGCCAAAACGGCCATTTTAAAAAACATTTTAGGCATTGACCCATGTCCCCTGGGGCAGGAGCCAGGTCCCCAAACCCTTTTTAGGACAGTATCTTGCATATTAGCCGTTAAAATTAGCACTTTTCATTTCGAACGTTCGAGTCCCATAGACTTTAATGGGGTTCTAAAGTTCGTATGAATTTTGGGTCCGTTCGAAAGTTCTGGTGCGAACCGAACCGGGGGGGTGTTCGGCTCATCCCTACTCTTCAGCTGTCACTGTGCCCTCTTGTGGCGGTCCCGATCCTCACACCCCCTGTGTACATTCAGATCTATGTGTAGTCCTAGGTAGTGACACAGGACACACCTGAAAGGTGATCACAGGGTGGGGGAGGTCAGATTCATCATTACACCGATAAGAAGAGGTATGTGGAGTGTAGATTGGGGGAGGGGCTGAGATGTATATACCTTCTTATCCCTAATATTGTTTCTTCACTCAGAAGAACCTCCAACTATTGTATTCCCCCAGTGCTCAGCTCCACATCACATATAGTATGTCAGCAAACCTCAACTTCTACATCCGTGAGGGACGCATCCGGCGCTCCTTATCCTGAGTGTGGAGAGAGAGCCCCCATAAGATCAGAAGAAGATGGCGGAGAGGTATGTGACATCACAGGAGGAAAACAATGAAAGGTATGGGAAGGGGGTGCCCATAGAACCACCCTTGGCTCAGATTTAGGGTTGGTTCACCTACAAAGACTATTTCCTCCCTAATGTCACTCTCATTGACATTTTGATGCTTCTGGGTGTGTCGGATCCCTGAATACCACGCACGTGTGTTAATGCACATTGATAAGAAGTATTATTATAATCTTTTTGAATGAGCTGCCAAAACCTGGAATTTTTTGTAATGGAGTGCACATACATTGTCTTCTACTGTGTGTGCGTAAAGTGATTTCCTTTTTGGAGAGATGTCCTCTCATTTCCTGCTGTCTGTACAAAGCAGAAAGTGAAAGAACCCCCCCCCCCCCCCCAACCATTCCCATTTTCCTAGATACTTGGCTTAGAATTTTTTATGCTATCCTGTCTGTTGGGGGTGGGGGGGGGGGAGAGTTTTGAGTCCCTAAAATGTATCGGCTTATTCTGAACAAGAAGATTCCTTTTATTATTCTACACATCCCCCCCCCTCCCAAAAAAATAAAAATAAAAAAAACAGAAATTGTAGCCATTCCCAAATTCATCCAAAATGAAAACAACACATTTTGTCTTTAGAAATTTTATAAAAAAGAAAAAAACAAACCTTTATACTTACCTTTTATGCTGCAGCGTTGGTGGGATTTAAAGCAGAGCTCTACCCAAAAAGGGGTTTCCCTTACCAGAGGTGTCGGCGCCTGCACCCAAAGCCAAACCTTATTTTAAAAGTTGCAGCTACAGTATTTGTAGCTGCTGACTTAAAATTTTTTCCACAGTAGCCTGGAGCTCCTTTTTAAGACAGAAAACTTGCAATCGTAAGGCCGCGCACACACGCGCGGACTGTTCGCCCAACTTTGTCCGTCAAACAGTTTCGGCAAACAGTCCGCTCAAACTTAGCATGGACGGACATGGCCACACACGACGGACGAACAGTTTGCTGAAACCGTGCGCGATGACGTGAACGGCACGTACGACGGGACGAAAAATACGACGTCCTATACACTGCATTATAGCTTTCGGCGTGAAAATCCTTTCTGAGCATGCGCGCAACTTTGTTTGACGAACAAGCCTACACACGAGTGGACTGTTCGCTGAAACAAGGTTTCAGCGGACAGTTTTTCGGAAATTCCGAAAAACCTTGTCCGTCAAACTGTCCGCTGAAACTGTCCGCTGAAAGCCCACACACGAGCGGACTGTCCGCCCAAACACTGTTCAGCGGACAAAGTTGGGCGAACAGTCCGCCCATGTGTACGCGGCCTAAGACTGCTGATCACTCAGTTCTCCGGCTCCTCAGAGAGGGGGGGTGGGTGCAGCTGGCCTCAGCTCTTAGCTGTATGCTGAGATTCAGAGCCAGCTGTCAATCAGGAAGCTGGGGGGATCCCAACAATATGGTCGGGATACTTCCAGAGCCTGTAACTACCCTGCCATGGTCTCTGAGGGGGGGCGGGTACCTGGTTTTGACAGGTGCACGCTCCCACTTCCTGGTGAGATTGCTGCACAGTGATCTATGTAATTTCCGCCAGAAGGAAGATCACCTCTCCCCCCCGCCCTCGCTCCAATCTACTGGGACACGTCACAGGTCCAAGAAGATTGCCCGGCCATTCACAGCGCGCGGCTCGCACTTGCGCAGTGTGTGCCCGGCTGTGAAGCCACAGCCGGGTGCCCACACAATGCCGGCACCGCAGAGAGGAGAGGGAGAGAAGCGAGGTTTCTTGCATCCACATCACTGGACCGTGGGACCAGTGAATGTCTGATTATTAAGACAGCAGTTACACTTTTTGCAACTGTCGACTTTTAAATGGGTGGAACTCCGGTTTTAGGCAAAACTTTAGCCAAACATTAAGCCACAATAATTACTTTCAATCCAGAGAATTTCCTCTGTAGTACATCTTTTCTGCCACAAATGACCTGAGTTTGATGTCCAGCATCATTCAACCCACTTCTTCTGAGCCCAGATCACCCTGGACCCCCTGTGATTGGACAGTGAAAAGAGAAGCAACACAGCGATGAGCTAATCTTTCATGCTGCTTTCTCCTCCTAACAACATTCTTGTTGGCACATGAACTTATTGGCTGCTTGTGCTGCTTATTCTTATCACACTCCATACATTTCAGATTTAAAATGAAACAAACCTGTGCTTTCTTCTTGCTTTTTTTTTTTTTATTATTTGGACAAGGGCTGAAGAAATCAAAGTGCCTTGTGTGCATTCCTTTTGCCTGCAATCCTCCAAATGCCATTGTATCTTCAGGTGGCTTACACAGTGCATGGCATTACTAACACTGGATAACATAATGACATATTATCTATACATTGCCAACATTTTAAGTGGTAAACTATGGTAGCTGTTACAGGTGGCTGTGACGTGCATTTAAAAGAGAAGTATGGGGTTTGGGGTCTTTGCAGATTTCTACTTACCTAGGTGGATGCTGCATCGCTCCCCTGCTGGCTCTAACATTGAGAACTGAGCGATCAAACACCGCAGATCGCTCTTTTCTCACAGCTCCTTGAGCAGAGAGCTGGTGAATGTCAGTCACTGCTCACTGGAGCGCTGGGCTGTGGAGGGGGAGGGAGCATCCGGCTCAGGCTCTAAGGGGCTCGCTGAGAGGCTAAGCTGGGTGCCGGTCCAGGCATGTGCCCACAGTGTTTTTGTCAGTATCCAATCTTTCTGTAGGTGGCTGTTTAACCCTAGGGTAAAAGACTTCCTGTGTCCGTAAATGGATGAGAAAGAAAATAACCCGCATGTTATTCTTTCATAATTGTGCCTAGGATCTTTAAGGCCAAAACATGATTCCATAAGCCAATGGTTTTCAAACCTGTCCTGGAGTCCCACCAGCAGTTCATGCCTTAGATATTCACAATAGTTGCCAAATCATACACTGATTTCCTCACCTGTGCATAAGTAAGGATTACCTCAAAAGCATAGGCATGTACACAGGGTGTGTCAGTGTTCTGTCAAGAAGTGCTCCTTCATCAAATAGTGCCCAGGATGGACTGTGCATGCGCAGGACGGAGCCGCACTTCAGCTGACTTGCCGATCAGCTGGAGTGACGTGACCAGGGCACAAGCACACATTGTAGGAGGCACCTCTCGATGGGAGATACCATTTCACAGCTAAAATTGAAACCTATACAAACAGCGGGGGGAGATCGTAGTTCTCACATTGTGCCTCGCTGTTGCAGGGCGGCTTTACAGTGTGCTGATGCTCGCGTTTTGTATGTGTTGCAGGGCAGGTTTGCTGTGTTGAATGGCCCATTTTTCCTGTGTGAAAGGGCGGCTTGCAACACAGACAAAAACAGCTCTTCAACACAGCCACTAGTCACCCTCCAGCAGTAGCGATGCACAATGTGAAAACTACGGTCTCCCCGCTGTTTGTATAGGTTTAAATTGTGCGTGTGAAATGGTATCTCCCAATGAGAGATACCTCCTACGATGTGCGCATGCACCCTGGTCACATCACTCCAGCTGATCAGCAAATCAGCTGTTGTGATGTTCCGTTCTGCGCATACGCAGTCCACCCCGGGCACTATTCGATGGGGGGCACTTCTCGACGGAACACCGTATGTGCAAGGACACACCCTAATCACACCATATGGCGCAGATTCCCCCCTGCTGCTTGGCTTTCTTTCTCTCCTGCCGGCTGCTGCTATGGACACACATGGGGATGTTTCAGGATGAAGGGACTGGTAAATATGTAATTTACCTACCCCTTGCTTTTCTGAGTGAACACAGTGAGTGATTGGTACTGATCACATGCTGTGTTCATTCATAACTCAAGCCTAGCAAACTGTTTACTATGCTTTCATTTGTGAATGACTAGGAAGCCCCTCAGCACAGAGCACTCCACGTTTATTCACTGTCCAGTGGAGCTGAGGCTGCAGAGAAAGGAACTGTGGAATCTCTGTCCTTAGTCCTTTATCTCAAAAGGGAGACATTAGGGGTCCCCTGATATTTCAAAGATATAATAAAACATATAAAAATTGTTAAAAAAAAAAAGTTATAAAAACATCATCTACTGCTCTACTCACATCAACTTCTGCCTTACTGACACATCCATTGATCTACTGACACTGTCCATGTTTTAATACATTTTAAAATGTTTGTTTACATTTAAGAGTGTGAGTGTGTGTATATACATATACACACACAGTATTTCATACACACAAAGTATCGCACAAAAGTGAGTACACCACTCACATTTTTGTAAATATTTTATTATATCTTTTCATGTGATAACACTAAAGAAATGACACTTTGCTACAATGTAAAGTAGTGAGTGTACAGATTGTATAATATTGTACATTTTGTGTCCCCTCAACACACAGCCAGCCATTCATGTCTAAACCACTGGCAACAAAAGTGACCACCTAAGTGAAAATGTCCAAATTGGGCCCAATTAGCCATTTTCCCTCCCCACTGTCATGGCACTCGTTAGTGTTACAAGGTCTCAGGTGTGAATGGGGAGCAGGTGTGGTAAATTTGGTGTTATCGCTCTCACTCGCTCATACTGGTCACTGGACGTTCAACATGGCACCTCATGGCAAAGAACTCTCTTAGGGTTTGAAAAAAAGCATTGTTGCTCTACATAAGAATGGTCTAGGCTATAAGAAGATTGCCAAGACCCTGAAACTGAGCTACAGCATGGTGGCCAAGACCATACATCGGTTTAACAGGACAGGTTCCATTTAGAACAGGCCTCACCACGGTCAACCAAAGACGTTGAGTGCACGTGCTTAGCGTCATATTCAGAGGTTGTCTTTGGGAAATAAACGTGTGAGTGCTGCCAGCATTGCTGCAGAGGGTGAAGGGGTGGGAGGTCAGCCTGTCAGTGTTCAGACCATATGCCGTACTCTGCATCAAATTGGTCTGCATGGCTATCGTTCCAGAAGGAAGCCTCTTCTAAAGATGATGCACAAGAAAGCCCGCAAACAGTTTGCTGAAGACAAGCAGACTAAAGACATGGATTACTGGAACCATGACCTGTGGTCTGATGAGACCAAGATAAACCTATTTGGTTCAGATGGCGTCAAGCGTGTGTGGCAGCAACCAGGTGAGGAGTACAAAGACAAGTGTGTCTTGCCTACAGTCAAGCATGGCGGTGGGAGAGTCATGGTCTGGGGCTGCATGAGTGCTGCCGGCACTGGGGAGCGCCAGCTGCCAACATGTCCTGTCATATACTTAAACAGAACCCCTGATGGGTTTACTTCCTCTTTGTCTCCCTGCAAAGGTAAAGCATAATGGGCTACTATGCATCATATAGTAGCCCATTATGTGTCACTTACCTGACACAGGAGCCAGCGAAGTCACCGCTGTCCCCTGTAGCACGGAGCAGCCATTTTCTTCCAGGTATTACTGCTCCAGTCACTCACAGCGCCGGAGCAGCGATGACATCACTCCCGCGCATTTGCACGGGAGCCACCACTATCGGCATATCGCCGTTAGCAGCGGCATGCCCAGTGCACCTGCACGCCGCTGTCTATGGCGCATGCGCCGTAGACAGTGGTGCCTGTCTTTTTGTAATTATCTCCTAAACTGTGTAGGTTTAGGAGATATTTCTTGGACCTACAGGTGAGCCTTAATCTAGGCTTACCTGTAGGTCAAAGTGGTTTGTAAGCCCTTGTACACACGGTCGGAGAATCCGTCGGAATGTGTCCTATCGGACCGTGTTGTCGGATAATCCGACTGTGTGTGGTATGCATCGGACTGATTCCGTCGGAATATCCATTGGACCCAATTTTCCAACTTGTTGGAAATATTTTCCGACCAACTGGTTCGATCGGACATACTCCAATCATGTGTAGAGAATTTTGATCGGACCAAGTGCCACGCATGCTCAGATCAAATTCCTACATCAAAGCTATTGGCTACTAGCCTGAACGTAGTCCCATCGTAACGAAATTACGTCATCACGTTCTGAATGATCGGATTTTTCGACAACTTAGTCCGACCGTGTGTATGCAACAGTTTCGGACAAGATCCGACGGGCAAAATCCGACTGACAAAATCCGACGGATTTGGTTGTCGAAATCTCCGGCCGTGTGTACAGGGGCTAAGGGTTTACAGCCACTTTAAGTACAATAGTAGTATCCTAGGTATGGCTGACATTGTTGTGCATAATTGAAGTAAAACACCAGTTAATCCCTTTTTCCAGTTTCTAGTTAAATGAGGAGAAGGGTTATAACCCATAAGAGAGTGTATTGACTGTTTGCTAGTTACCTGCCTGTCATCCTGAAGTTGGCCATACACATGTAGATTATTTTTTTTTCATTCAGCCTGAGGGCTGAAGAAAAAAAATCTTGCAGGTTCCTATATCCATGCTATACAGCGCAGATGATTGAATCTTCTGTAGCTATTGTATTTTAATAGCCACCCCACCAGCTGTCAAAATACTTGAACAGTGGCTGCATCTGATTGGAGCTCCTGTTCAGCCAAGAGTTTTTAAACCTGCTCTTTTGATTTTTCATTTGAAGTATGTTGGATGGGAGGGTCTGATAGCACCACACACTAATGCCGCATACACACGATCAGACTATCCGGCGGACCAGAGTCATCCGGACAATCCGCCCGTGTGTAGGCTCCGGCGGACTTTTTTTCCCCAAAAGTCCAGCAGACTTAGAAAGTAGTTTTGACTCAAAAATTGTCCGCTGGACTGCGAGTCCGGCGGACAATCCAATGTGTGTGCTAGTCTGCCGTACTTTTGAAATGAATGGACTTTCCCACACACGGAACAATGCCCGTTCATTTTGAATGCGGCTCCAGGTAACCAAGACTAGTGAAGGAAGTCAATGTCGCCCCCTATGGCGGCGAGATTGACACGTCGCTGGCCCCGTCACCTGGTATGGACTTGAAGGTGAAGCCCTACGCCGAAAAATCGGCGTGGGGGTCCCCCCAAAGTCCATATAAGACCCTTATCTGAGCACGCGCCCCCCACCCCAAAGCACCTTGTCCCCATGTTGATGAGGACAAGGGCCTCTTCCCGACAACCCTGGCCGTTGGTTGTCGGGGTCTGTGGGCGGGGGGCTTATCGGAATCCGGGAGCCCCTTTAATAAGGGGGCCCCCAGATACCGGCCCCCCACCCTATGTGAATGAGTATGGGGTACAATGTACCCCTACCCATTCACCTGGTGAAAAAAAAGTAAAAAAAAAAAACACCACACAAGGGTTTTAAAATAATTTATTGCACGGCTCCAGGGGTCTTCTTCCGTCTTGGGGGGTCTTCTCCCTGGACTCCTCCGATGTCTTCTGCTAGCTCTTTTACCAGCGGAGGAGCCCGGCTTTCTTCTTCGTCGCCGCCCGGGGCTCTTCTTCCGACTTCAGGATCTTGTCCCCCTCTTTGTGGGTCTTGTCCCCCTCTTCGGTTCTTCTTGCCGGGCCTCCGCTTTTTTCCTTTAGCTCTTTTACTAGCGGTGGCCCGGTCTTTTGTCGTCGCCGCCTCTTTTTCCGACTTCGGGGGTCTTGTCCCCCTCTTCGGTTCTTCTTGCCGGGCCTCCGGGCCTTCTTCCAGCTCTTTTACAAGCGGTGGCCCGGTCTTCTATCGCCGCCGCCTTCTCTTCTTCTTGTTCTCCCACGCCCGCAGACCCCCGACAACCCTGGCCGTTGGTTGTCAGGGTCTGGGGGCGGGGAGAACAAGAAGAGGCCCTTGTCCTCATCAACATGGGGACAAGGCACTTTGGGGTGGGGGGGCCGTGCGGCCCCCCTTTCCCAAAGCACCCCCCCATGTTGAGGGCACGTGGCCAGGTACGGCTCAGGGGGGGGCGCTCTCTCGCCCCCACCCCCTTTCCTGACCGGCCGGGCTGCGTGCTCGGATAAGGGTCTTATATGGACTTTGGGGGGACCCCCATGCCGTTTTTTCGGCGTAGGGCTTCCCCTTTAAGGCCATACCAGGTGAGGGGCCCAGCGATGTGTCAATTGACTTCCTTCGCTAGACCCGTCTACCTGGAGCCGCTTTCAAAATGAACGGGCCGGAAATGTCCGGTTGTGTGTGGGCAGGTCCGCTCGTTCGGAAAGTCCGCTGGACAGTCTGATCGTGTGTACACTGCATAAGTGAAATCTCAATCAGTTCATCAGGAACCAGACAAAATGTGTGCAGTGTGTGGCCAGCTTAATGCTTCAGCATGAATACTTTGAGTCACTGATTTACAACAAGCATACAGGCAAAGATGTTTTCCCCCCTCACCCTTTATTTGCTGTATGCTTATTATGAGTGAATAAAGTGATTGTAAAGGCTCTTTTTTTCATAAAATAAAAAAACATGTTATACTGTAAGGGTATTGCAGAGTGGCCCCTGACTGCCTCTTGTGGGGTCCCCTGCTGGTGGCCTTTGCTCTGTCTCTTCTCTGAACGCCCCTTCACCACTTCGCTCCTTCCACTCTTGAGTTGGGCTGTGTGCATCCATAGACACACACAGTGCAGTTCAGCCCTGCCCCTGCTCCCTCTTTACTGGATTTTACTGACAGCAGCAGGAACCTATAGCTGCCACTGCTCTCAGCGCCTCCAGTAAATAGAGAGGAGAAGAGCAGCAGCAGATATGCACAGCTCTGAATCAAGAATGGACTCGGGTCACTGTTTAAGGGGGGGCAACAACTGCTATTGAAAATTGTTTTTTAATAGCAGATAATGCATTCATGTAAAAAAAAAAAAAAAAACAGTTGACTTTAAGAAATTCTGAATCCAGACTGATACAAGCAATAATAAGGAGGTCACAAATTAGAATATGCAGACTTAATAAAATCTGCATATTCTGATTGCAGTAGGACGAGGCAGAAACATAGAAACATGTGATACATCAGCGGGCCTTTAAAGTACTGTAAACCTTTTGTAATAGACATACAGGGGCTGCCATTGGCGATCTTATAAAAAATTGCTGGTGGCATCACCCGTCTGTTATACGATCCACTGGCTTGAATACATTTGATCTAAAATAAGCACCCATATTAGCAAAGTTCTTTTCTGCACACTTGTTCAGGTGGTGACTCTGAATTGAAGCTAAAGGACCAGTATTACAGTCATACAACTTGCATTTGCAAAATTTTCACATTGGCAGCTTTCATGTCTCTCTCAGGACATAAAGAATTGTTTACACCAAAATAAAAAATACTTCAGGCTTGGATTATTGCCCTCTAAGGGCTCTTCCAGATAGACAGTAATGCTCGTACTTGCAGTGGATCACTGTGCAGAGGGCAGTATAGCAGCAGCTGGCGAGTAATCCAGAGGCGCTACTGCCACCTCCTGTTTTTTGCTATTTACCATATTTATCGGCGTATAACACGCACCACAAGTTTAGGAGAGAATTTTAAGGAAAAAAACTTTTAGGAGGGAAGTTTAAGGAAAAAAACTTACATTTAAATGCCCATCAATGCAGCCTTCCCAGTGTCCATCTGCAGCCTTGTTAGTGTCATTTGCAGCCTTTTCCATCATTGCACCTTTGTCCGTGTCATATGCAGCTTTGTCATGTAGCCTTGTCCATCAATGCAGCCTTGCCCATCGTTGCAGCCTTGTCCCCTTGTCAGTGTCATTTTAAGCTTTTATTTAAAAAAATGGCGTCGTTGAGATGTCCTGTGTATCTCGGTGGTGCTCGGTAGGCCGAAAGCCGCTATGAAGGGCCGAAGGCGGCCGAAAGCTGCTGAGAAGGGCTGAAGGCGGCCGAAAGCCGCCAAGAAGGGCCAAAGGCGGACGAAAGCTGCCGAGAAGGGCCGAAAGCTGCTGAGAGGTGCCGAAGGTGGCTGAAAGCCGCCCAGAGGCTCCAAAATGGTGGAGGACCGGCGTATAACACGCACCCGCGATTTCCCCCTGATTTTAAGGGTAAAAAAGTGCATGTTATACACCGATAAATACAGTAATTGTCATTGTAATTGTAATTGTGGTACTACACTATAAAACTCTTTGCTTGTAGTTGTGATGTGGCCCCATTGATCTCAATAGGTGAATATGACAGGCGGAGCTGCCCATCAAACTCTGCAGATTGAGTTAAAATGACCACGGCCGTGAAGCAAAGCATTGTGATCACAGCGTGTGTACAGACCTTGTCAGGCTGAAATATTACAATTCTGTTGGGGGTCAAGGTTGTTTTCCCTGCTCCCTGGTTGCAAGTGTGAAAAAGACCCAAAACAATTGCCTTGTTTGTAATATCCTAGACCTTGGCAGTTTTGCATGTTTAGAAATTAGAGCTTTCTCAAATTATATCTTTACCCTGTACCAGAAAATTGGATTGTCAGGATTAGGGCACCATTTGCATTGCCTACCTTTTCAGATAAGTCATTTCGAATAGTATCGATATATTATCTTCTACCCTTTTGCAGGTTCATAGATCTAGCACCACATGGGAAAGATTGTGAAGGCTGGACTCTTTTTGGAATACAGAATCAACTCCACAGTGGCTTCTCCGTAAATAATGAAATACACATAACTGGCATTTAAGCCAAAGTTTAGGAGGTGAGACTGAAAGACTGAAATAAAAAACAAAATATTCCACAAACCCAAACCTTTGTCATGTTTTATTCATCTGCATACAGGAGACCATTGTCTAATAATGTCCACTACGACAGCTATTGTTATGCAGCTTTCCTTCTCCACTCCTTTTTGTTGCGCTCTGTTGTCACATCATTTAGGTGGTACAGCACAGAATGGTTACTTCCCATCCTACAGAAAAAAATGACCCTACATGTAAAATCTTTGGGACATGTGAACCACGAAGGGTGATAAGTAGGGATGAGCCTAATGAAGTAGGGGTGAACCTAATGTTCGAGTCGAACGTAAGTTCGACTTGAACATCGGGTGTTCGCCGAATACTAAACTTTATGGGGTGTTCGAGGCAAATTTGAGCGCTGAACTCCCCATAATGCACTGCGAGATTGCAGTGCATTGATGTCTAATGATTGGCCTAAGCATGCACCTGACCTGCATGCTTTGGCCAATCACAGCGCGATCTGCTCTGAGAGCCATGATTGGTCAAAGGCAGGGTGCCTTTAGCCAATCGTGGCTCAGGGGGTTAAGTCCACGCCCCATACTATATAAGGCTGCTTACATGGTGGCCATATATAATGTTATGAATGAGAGAATGTTAGCTAGAGGCAGTTTAGAATGTGTGTGTGTGTGTATGTATATATATATATATATATATATATATGTACACACACACACACACACACACATACATACAGTATATACAGTGTAGTGTAGACTATATATACAGTGCAGGCAGTCTAATGGGTAGTTTCTGTTGTGATTATGATTTAAAAAGAGTAAACACAGTTGATTGATAATAAATGGCTTCAGCCAAACACTAACCATGAGTGAAAGAAAAGTTTTTGTGTTATCATTCATATTCTCTGAAAAATGGCCAAGAAATCATAAATTCTGCCAGGGTATGTAAACTTAGGCCGCGTACACACTAGAGGATTGTCCGTCCAACTTAGTCCGCTGAAACGTGTTTCAGCGGACAATCCGCTCGTGTGTGGGCTTCAGCGGACTTTTTCAGCGGACAGTCTGGCGGACTAAGTCTTTCGGAATTTCCGTAATATTGTCCGTCCAACTTTGGTTTCAGCGGACAGTCCACTCGTGAGTAGGCAAGTTGGACGGACTAAGTATGGCGCATGCTCAGAAAGGATTTACACGGCCGAAGGTTGCATTGCAGTGTATTGGACGTCGTATTTCTAGTCCCGTCGTACGTGCTGTACACGTCATCGCGCAAGCTTTCAGCGGACTGTCTGTTTGTCGTGTGTGGTCAAGTCCGTTCATTCAAAAGTTGGACGGACTGTCTGTCGGATTGTCTGACGAACTTAGTTGGGCAGACAATCCGCCCGTGTGTACGCGGCCTTATGAGCACAACTGTATATAAACAGTGCATTCAGTGTACAGTATATAATTAATATAATAATTATAAAGTGTATTGAAGTGGTTAAGGGGAACCCTATGACAGAATTAAGAAAAAAAAATCGGGATGGGTCACCCCCAGTCTATACCAGTCTTTGAGTCAGGCATAGATTTTAAAGGGAACTCCACGCCAAATGGAAAAAAAATTGGCATGGGTTCCCCCTCAAAATCCATACCAGACCTTTATCCAAGCAAATAACCTGGCAGGCCAGGATAGGGGAGAGGGACGAGCGAGCGCACCCCCCCCCCCCCGAACCACACCAGGCTGCTTGCCCTTAAAATGGGGAGGGTACTTTGGGGTCCCCCCAAATCACCTTGTCCCCATGTTGATGGGACAAGTGCCTCATTCCCACAACCCTGGCCCAGTGGTTGTGGGGTTCTGTGGGCAGGGGGCTTATCGGAATCTGGAAGCCCCCTTTAACAAAGGAGCCCCCAGATTCCGGCCCCCCCTATGTGAATGGGTATGGGGTACATTGTACCCCTACCTATTCACCAAAAAAGTGTCAAAAATAAAAAAACACAATACACAGTTTTTAACAATTCCCTTATTAAAAATAAAAAATAAATAAAAAATGTCCTGCGATGTCCGTGCGTCTTCAATCACGGCGCCAATGGACCCAAAAAAGAGAAAAAAAATGAGAAAATACTCCGCCTCCATGGGAGGCCTCCGCCGACTGCTGTCTTTTCGCCATGACAGCTGTTATATAGGCAAAGGTGGGGCCACCCAGTAACATAACCGAGTGACCCCCTTCTGACATCACGTGCCTTAAAATTTTCCACAGAGCATGAGCTATTTTGCAAAGAAGAATGGGCATAAATGTCACTCTCTAGATGTGCAAAGCTGGTAGAGACATCTCCAAAAACACTTGCAGCTGTAATTCCAGGTGGTTCAACAAAGTTGAAAAGCTGAATACACCACAAAAATTTGAAAACTATTTATCATTTTCCTTTTACTTCACAATTATGTACCACTTAGTGTTGGTCTATCACATGAAATCACCAATAAAATACATTTACGTTTTTGGTTGTAACATGACAAAATGTGCAAAATTTCAAGGGGTATGAATACTTTTTCAAGGCACTGTAACAGCTGGGATTGGACACATTTAAAGAGCCACGTCATTGGCTCTTTACAGAGATCAGTTTGTACTGTGTCCTAGGGACACGGCGAGACCGGATTAAGAGCATCATGGGCCTGGTGCTGAGGATTTTAATGGGCATTTTTATGGAAATATCGTATTTATCGGCGTATAACACGCACTGGTGTATAACACGCACCCCAAGCTTAGGAGGGCATTTTAAGGAAAAAAGTTTTAGGAGGGAAGTTTAAGGAAAAAAAAAACTTACATTTAAATGCCCATCAATGCAGCCTTATCAGTGTGCATCTGCAGTCTTGTCCATCATTGCAGAAGGATCAGTGTCATTTGCAGCTTGCCCAGCATCATTTGCACCTTGCCCAGAACGGTTTACAGCCTTGCACAGTGTCATTTGCAGCTTGCCAGTGTCCTTTGCAGCTTGCACAGCGCCATTTGCAGCCTTGCCCACATTTAAATTTTCCTCCGTCGAGACAGACCGAGCGAGCGCCGGGCTTTGCTCGCAGTCCCGCCTCCCTGCTGTTTCTGGAGCGAGCGCTGCCGAAAAAGACCGAACCGACTGTACTGTGTACTCGGCTCGGCTCCACTTGCAGTCCACCCTGTCGGCTCGGTCTTTTTCGGCGGCGCTCTGTATTTTTTGGCGCCACTCGCTATTTTTAGCTCACAGACAGTGAGGATTGGCGTATAACACGCACCCACGACTTTCCCCCGATTTTAAGGGGGAATAAGTGCGTGTTATACACCGATAAATATGGTAAATACAATGAAAACACATTTTTTTTTGTTAAAATAAATTAAATTTTTTAAACAGACCGCTCATTCACACCGTATGCACAAGAGAAGCCATGTGAACAAGCCCTTCATTTTTTAAATTACTTATTAAATTTTTTAATTATTTTTTAATTTATTATTATTTGTTGCAGTTTTTCAATTTTTTAAATTTTTTCCACAATACTTTTTTGGGGGAATGGAGCAGTGGAAGGTGTCAGTACTGCATACACAGGGGGGCCCAGAGTAAGGGGAATCTAATGGACAGTCTGGGGTGATCGGTGCAGGAGGGGGTGCAATTACAAGTGCCGATCTCCCTCTAGAGGAGGTGGAGTGGCTTTCAGCTGCTTCATGGAGAGCCAAAGAGGGAGACTGTCGTGGTGACGGTGCTTGTGATTGGCCCCCCGCCGCACCCATTACCCCCGACTTTCAGATTCCCCCTGCTGCAGGAGGTACAAGGAGCGTCTCGTGCAGTGCAGTATCCAAAAGGTCGGTCAGTCTGTCACTGCTGGGCCTATATTACGGTAGAGGCCTGGAGCTGCAGCTCCAATAGCCCCTATGTTAATCCGGCCCTACGTGATCGCTGCGCTACATGCCCCTTCATAGCCCAGGCTTCTTCTTTTTCCTCCTCCGTCTGGAACAACTTCTTCCTGGGACTTATAGTACCACCAAGTCTCTCAGTTTAAAATCTCCAGATGGGGACAACATCCTCCGCAAATCCCTGCAGTTCCCAGCAGACCTACGCAACTCCCTGGGTGGGCTTTCTTTCCCTTGGATATTCTGAATGAATGAATGAAATACTTATATAGCGCACAATGCGAACTGAATCGCCTCTAGGCGCTGCCATCAATCCTTGCCCTCCTGCTGTCTGAGTGGTAGGTGGGACCGCTATCCAGCAGCTGCAGAGTCCTCTTTCTGCTCTTCTCTAGCCCAGCAGCTCTGGCAGGGAGAAGTAGAGAGTGTGCAGGGTAAGCCGTGTGTGACGACCCATCATGCAGAGGGACAAAGCAGCACCACTGCCCAGGCTGCAAAAGCTGTAATGTATTCAAAAAACAGTACAGAGATTTAACCGCTTTAAGACCAGGCCTTTTTCTGACACTTGTTGCTTACAAGTTAAAATCTTTATTTTTTACTAGAAAATTACAAAGAACCCCCAAACATTTTATACATTTTTTAGCAGAGACCCTAAAGAATAAAATGGTGGTCATTGCAATATTTTATGTCACACTGTATTTGCTCAGCGGTCTTTTAAATGCAATTTTTTGGGGAAAAATACACTTCAATGAATTAAAAAAAAACAGCAAAGTTAGCCCATTTTCTTTTTGTATAATGTGACAGATGATGTTATGTCAAGTAAATAGATAACTAACACGTCAATATTTGAAATTGCGCAAACTCATGGAATGGCACCAAACTTCCGTACTTAAAAATCTCCATAGGCGATGCTTTAAAAACAAATTTTATGGTTAACCATTTAGCGTTCCAGAGGAGGTCTTGTGCTAGAATAATTTCTCTTGCTCTAAAAAAGATTCTCTTATTATTTTTTTATTTTTTTACACTGTCACTTTAAATTATAATTTTTTTATCACCATTATTGCTTTCACAAGGAATGTAAACATCCCTGTGTCAGCAATAGTCACATGTCAGGTATTTATTTTTTTGGAGGGTATGACTAAATCATTGATAAACACACCGGGGTTAGTAGTCAAGGATTACAGCTTATAGCGAATCTGTTAGGGTGGAGGTCCTTCAACAACAGAATTTAAATACTCAAAATTGAACCTGAGGGTCAAGAAGAGACCACCCAAATAAGTAGCTGTAAAGTGAGGAGCAACTGCAGCATTTTTGAGGGTTTTTTGGGAGGGGGGATCTGGGGTCTATAAGGCCCCAAATCCCTCCTTTGCATTTAAAAGTAGTCAAAACGCCAAGATTGGCATTTTTGAATGCTGGCATTTTTTTAAAGCTGGCGATGTTGGCTGCCGAGGAAACCAGAAGTGACATTGTGAAGCTGCTTCGGGGTTACCATATCTTATGAGACACGATGAAAGCTGATTCTGGCTTTGTTTGGGTGTCCAGCCAGTTAGCGGATGTGCCAGTTGGTCACTGGGAGCCTCCCGGTGGGACGGAGAGACCGGATATAGCGGCGGGAAGGGACACTCCCTCCTACTACTTGTGATAACAATTGAGCGGCTGCTTAGCTGCATCGGTTGCTATCACATGAAAGCCGAACGTCACCTCTAAAAAAACAGTAGCGGGGTGATGCCTGGAGCTGCATATCCCCCTACAAGTACAACTACAAGTACAAGTACAGCTACAAGTACAACCACTTGTAGCAGAATGACGTACAGGTATGCGATTTTGCATCAAGTGGTTAAAATGCAACTACTAAGTAAGTACTTGGATTTGACTTAATATCAGCCTCGGAGGTTGCTGGTCACAGACTGGAGCAACGTGTCCCGTGTTTCCAAATGCAGAACAACATTGAACAGTAAGGTTTCCATTTTATTCTATGAGGCCCATTGTCATGTGAGTGATGTGCCGTCATCCCAGAGAAGTACAGACACTTCTTTGGGGCAGGATCACGTGTTTTTAGCCCAACAGAAATCAACTGGAGCGCCTGAAAAACATACGTAACACGTGTTTTTGTGCCTAACAGCCAGTCTCCTCCTCCTCCAAGTATCCTCCTTCCAATTGTCCGAAAACAAAAACCCTTAGCCCTTGTACACAAGGTCAGATATTCCGACGGAAAATGTCCGATCGGACCGTGTTGTCGGATAATCCGACCGTGTGTGGGCTCCATCGGACTGTTTCCGTCAAAATATCCGACGGACAGTTTGAGAGCTGGGCTATAAAATTTTCCCACAACATGATCCGATCAGACTTTGTCCGATCGTTTGTAGAGAATTCCGATCCGGCAAAGTGCCACGCATGCTCAGATCAAATTCCGAGACCAAAGCTATTGGCTACTAGCCTGAACATAGTCCCGTCATAACTAAATTACGTCATCACGTTACGAACGATCAGATTTTCCGACAACTTTGTCCGACTTTGTGTATGCAACACCAGTTTCGGACAAAATCCGACAGGGCTAACACCTGAACATGTATGAAAAACACAACTGAAGAAGCCGACACTCACGTGTGCACCGAGCTTTAGCATGTTGTAATTCAGGCAGAACTGGCCAATCAGTAGCTGTGTCTAAATAGTAACCATATTTTCTGCACCAACCATGTGACCAGAGTCTCAGCAGCCCTGGAATCACTTTTCTGTGTCACTTTTCTGAGTCACTTTCCTGAGTCACTTTCCTGAGTCAATTTCCTGAGTCACTTTTCTGAGTCACTTTCCTGAGTCATTTTTCTGAGTCACTTTTCTGATTCACTTTTCTGAGTCACTTTCTTGAGTCACTTTCCGAGTCACTTTCCTGAGTCACTTTTCCAAGTCACTTTTCTGAGGCACTTCCTTAAATCACTTTTCTAAGTCCCTTTTCTGAGTCCCTTTTCTGAGTCCCTTTTCTGAGTCCCTTTCCTGAGCCACTTTCCTGGGTCACTTTCCTGGATCACTTTTCTGAGTCACTTTTCTAAGTCACTTTCTTGAATCACTTTCCTGAGTCCCTTTCCTGAGTCATGTTCTTGAGTCATGTTCTTGAGTCACTTTCTTGAGTCACTTTTCTGAGTCACTTACTTGAATCACTTTTCTAAGTCCCTTTCCTGAGTCATTTTTCTGAGTCATTTTTCTGAGTCACTTTTCTGAGTCACTACCTTGAATCACTTTTCTGAGTCATTTTTCTGAGTCACTTTTCTGAGTCACTTTTCTGAGTCACTTTCCTGAATTACTTTCCTGAATCACTTTCCTGAGTCACGTTCTTGAGTCACTTTCCTGAGTCATGTTCTTGAGTCACTTTTCTGAGTCACGTTCTTGAGTCACTTTCTGGAGTCACTTTCTTGAGTCACTTTCCTGAGTCACTTTCCTGAGTCACTTTTCTGAGTCATGTTCTTGAGTCACTTTCCTGAGTCACTTTCCTGGAGTCACTTTCCTTGAGTCCCTTTCCTTGGTCCCTTTCCTGAGGCACTTCCTTAAATCCCTTTTCTAGGTCACTTTTCTGAGTCACTTTTCTGAGTCACATGACATTTGATCCACAAATGTCTCAAGTTTGCCTCACTGTTCCCAATTAGCATCAATAGCAACTTTGAAAACACAACCTGAAATAGTAAGTACTGACAATATGTGAAAGATATTAGTAACTAGGTGTAGCAACTAAAACTGTTCCTGCAATGCAGTTAGAAAACACATTTTGCTATTTTAAGCAGGTACAGTTAACGAGGGAAGTAAACGCACATGCATGTTTAAATATCACCAGTAGATGGTGACACGTCTATTTGAAATAACGCAAACTGTGCACAATAGTTTCTCTATTGGTGAAGCCACCAGATGGTGCTCAATACAAACAGTACAATCACTCAAGCTTTCTACATACTGAACTTTACAATACCGAAATATTGAACACACAGCTCTCTAAAGTTACATTAAAGACATATTCTCCTTTTTGTAATATATTAATAAATGCAACTTTACTGCAAAAAGAAAAAATGTGCATTTAGATTTTTTTTTAGCATTGGAGCCCGCAGAGCATTGCGTCCACAATCAGTGGAATGGGAAGAGAAGGAAAGGGAAAGGAAAGGAAGGTTGTGGAATGATATCATGGTCTATGTCACGGGTCTTCAAATTATGGCCCTCCAGTTGTTCAGGGACTACAATTCCCATCATGCCTAGTCATGTCTGTGAATGTCATAGATCCCTGGTCTATGCTATACCTTAAAATGGGTGTAACATGAAACATTGTATGAAAGGTGGAATTAGCATTTAAAGGGGACCTTGTGATGTGCTCTCACCCATTTCCAGCTCCCAGCCCCTCACCATGCAAGTTTTGTGCTTGTCCCTGATTTGATATTAATCATAAGGCAGCCAGGCCAGATAGTTAACATTTTCGAAGAATGGCTCATGTATGCACAATAATACAAAGTACACTCTCCATTCAATCCTGCACTCCCATATAATAGGACGCTGAGCACCACCTCTCCATGAGGTTGAAGGGTGAGTGTACTGTCCATGTCGAACCTTTGGGGGTGATTAACAAAAGGAAATACATCATTTTCACAGGATATGTTGACACTTTGGCCAGTAGCAGCCCGTTCATTAGGGGCACACGGGCGCTACCCCCCCCTATCAATGCGTCAAAAAAGGGTGGGCTCGGGGCGGAAAGAGCAAATATTTGCTATTCCCACACTGATCAGGAGACCCATCACCCGATTTGCCAAAAGGACAGGTGATTCTATTGGATGCCTAGGAGGAGATGCCTGCTCGCCGCCCGTAGGAGCACTGTCAGCCCAGAACTTAGATGGGGTAAGTGCAGGGTTGGATGACCGACCGACCGCAAGACCTTGGGGGAGGGGTGTTGGGGGTGGGGTGCAGGTGACCTGACTGAGCGGGGGGGGGTGATCTTACGGAAATCAACAATGAGATTACACATGATATAATTTAGGTTGAAAAAAGGCACAAGCATCTAGTTCAGCCAATAGAATAAAAGTTTCTATCGAAGTCTGATAGTGTGCACCAAAACAATCAAGCATTTGCACTGATGTTCTAAATGACAAATTGTTCTAAAATGTACACCTTTATCGCAGTTGAATAAATACTTTAGGTTGGAGGAGTGGACAGCAAGGAGTAGCACAGGTGGGAGAGGAGCGGTGGATGTGTATGAATGGACAGCGCACCACTGTCATGCAATAAATTAACAAATTGAATTGTTGTGCAACACTTTACGCATGCTGAGTAACTCAAACAAGTTGTGTGATTGAGTGATACTGTAATCTGGGGATGTAACTCGGTACCGGGGCCGGATTAAGAACATCATGGGTCTGGTGCTAAGGATTATGTTGGGGCTTTTTATAAAAAAATAATAATAATAATTAAAAATGTAAACAATTTTTTGTTTTAACAAATTAAATTAAATAGAGAGAGGGAGGATGAGAGCGACCGAAAGGGGATGAGAGAAGGGTGAGGGGTAAGGGAGGGAGGATGAGAGATAGAGGGGGGATTAGAGAGAGAGAATGCGAATGAGCATGAGTGGAAGTGACAGCAACCCAGCCCGGCCAAGGCAAGTGACCGAAGGCACAGAACCGGCAAGGAAGACAGGGTGAAGATGGAACAAAAGTGTGCCCATTCTAGAGCTGGTAACATTGAGGATATCCAATATCATTTTAAAGAACTGTTTTGTGTGTAAGAGGCATAGGGGAGGAGTATGGATGGTATAAAAGTTTGAAGTATGTGCAGGCGAGGAAGAGGAATGTGGAGGGTGGGCACTATGTACAGGAGAGGAGTGTGGAGGGTATGATGGGGGCAGTATGTATAGGAGAGGAGTGTGGAGGGTATGATAGGGGCAGTATATACAGGAGAGGAGTGTGGAAAGTATTATGAGGGTGGTATGTACAGGAGAGGAGTGTAGAGATAAAAGATAGTTGGCAGTATGTACAGGAGAGGAGTGTGGAGGGTATGACAGTTGGCAGTATATACAGGAGAGGAGTGTGGAGGATATCACAGTGGGCAGTATGCACAGGAGAGGAGTGTGGATGCTATGACAGTGAGCAGTATGTACAGGAGAGGAGTGTGGGGGGTATGACAGTTGGCAGTATATACAGGAGAGGAGTGTGGAGGGTATGACAGTTGGCAGTATATACAGGAGAGGAGTGTGGAGGGTATGACATTGAGCAGTATCTACAGGGGAGGAGTGTGGAGGGTATGACCATGGGCAGTATGTACAGAAGAGGAGTGTGGAGGGTATGACAGTGGGCGCTATGTATAGGAGAAGAGTGCGGAGAGTATGACAGTGGGCACTATGTACAGGTGAGGAGGATGAAGGAATCTGGGAAGGAACAATGTAAAGGTTTGTGGAAGGATGTTTAGGGTGGTTAAGGGGGCCATACATGAATTGAAATTAAGCAAATTAAGCAGAGACCAGCTATAGTCGATCTTTGTATGGGCTAGCTGGTTGTAAACAATTCAATCTATTAATCGATTTGAGTACAACCAGCCTGTCAGGTTTTTCCCAAAAAGGTCAGTGCTGCCAGCAATAGTTAGCAACACTGATCATTGTATTCTGTGGGTAGGGAAGGCTCCCCACTGGCAGAACACAATAACACTGCGGGAGTGATTCCCCCATCCACAGATCAGCAGGTGAGAGGGTGTGTAGGGACAGGCTAGGGAGAGAGGTCTGTCAGCAGGGGGGTGTTAGGTGGTCATGGAGGAATATCAATCAGCGGGTGGGGGGGAGTAACTGGGAGTGATATCTTTTGGAGTAGGATCTGTCATCTGCAGGTTGGGAAATGGCCACCTGTGATATAAGTTGAAAGGAGGTGGCTAACATGGGAAGTGGCTGGGGAGTGTCCTGGTTGGTGGTGAATGTGAAATGGATGATGTGTTTCAAGTTTTTTTCACATTTGCAGTAATGCTTACTGCCCTCTGAAAAGTGATCTGTGGTGTATTGCTTTTCAACAAGTGGTATAGCAGCAGCTGACAGGCGTTCATGGGGTGCTACTGCTGCTACCCTTTTTTTTTTACATTACTGGACTATGCTGCCACTGCAAGCGAGTTTGACAGGCGGCCGCTGTGCTGCCTACCAAACTCTGCAGGCTCCAAGCTATCCACTGAGCTCAGTGCCTCTGACAAGAAGTGAGGAGAGGCACTGTGAGCTCATCCTCTCAGTCTGCTGCAAACTTGTGCTAGCTTGTATTTAAACTGGCTGCTCTGTATGTAGCTTGTGACAGGCTGTGCAAGGAGCCCCGTATCTCCAGGACCATAGGTCCGTATCTCCAGGACCATAGGTCCGTATCTCCAGGACCATAGGTGATAGAGATTTGAGCCCCACTAGACCTTCACCTACCTACCTCCTAAAATTAGATCTATGTGACCCCTAGTCACCAAGCCATGCTTTTTTTTTTTTAAATGGGCTTATCTTAAGGTAAGGGGCCTGGAGCTGCAGCTCCAATTGCCCCTATGTTAATACGTCCCTGCTCAGTACACAACATGAACTGGAAAGAGTAGCTGGATGGTGGACTGTCCCAGCAAATCTGGGACAGTTGACATTTATGCTATATATACAGGTGCATCTCATATAATTTGAATATCATCAAAAAGGTAATTTATTTCAACAATTCAATTCAAAAAGTGAAACTCATATTTCTTGATCATACATCATGGGACACAGGAGCTTCATTACATAGTGGGTTATATAGGCACCTCTGGTGATTGGACACTGGTTAACCCCAATTAAGGAGAATTCCTCCCCTATATAACCCCTCCCATATGGGAGGCACCTCAGTTTTTTTGCCAGTGTCTATGGTGGTTGGTCACGTAAAACTTTAGCTCTGTGCAGGTCCCTGCGGGGGCCTAAGGGCTACAACAAAACGGATCTATACCTCGGGCCGATATTTGACTCCCAAGATGGTATGGTACCCGGGCCTCATCAGCCGAAGAAATTAGGTTTGGCCTTTAAGTCCTCTCCTATTGGAAGACTGGGCTCTGGGAAAACCAGACTTGGTGTACTGTTTATACAGAGTCTTTTACATGGTCCACGTAGGAGGCTCTTCCGAGAAAGAGCCCCAGATAAACCTGAAGGTTGGCTAACACTGCCCGCCGTGATGGGTGAAGGCTGGAATTTGTCTGTTTCAGCAATTCCTGCGGCGAGGACAGGTAAGGGAAGTTAATCCTATATATATAATTATATGATGGATTTATTCATTTTAAGTAGTTGTATGTCTTACCTGGTTTCCACCACTAGAGGGAGGAAGAGCAGCCTGATGCATACTTACATGCCTTTCAGTACACACACTCAGTGAAGCCTGGTTCTCCAGCTGTCTCACGTCTCCACTGCCGTCCCTGCCACATCAAGGTAAAACAGGGGTCCCACGTTTTCTGGGGGTCCCACGCAGCTCCGGTGGAGTTCTCCTTTCCCCCCTGGATCCTGCGGTCCTCATGCACGAGCGCCGGGCGCGTTCCCGGCCTAATGGAGGAAGGGGGAGTGTGGTTGTGAGCCGTGCACGGCGCTGTACTGCGCAGGCGCCAGGCGGCAGTTTTTAAAAAGCCCAGAGCGTCAGGCAACTGTAAGTGAGAGACACAGGAGCTGTGGGCAGTAAGCATCCGAGGGGGTTGGATCCAGGTAAACCTTAGACACCTACTCAGCATCAGGTTATGCAGTTTAAGCATATATATTTATTGTGAGACTTTAAGCACAACAGTGATTGCACTTGTACTAGTACCTCTGCTTTGTAGCTTAGGACTATGTCTCCTCGTAAGAGGGTCTCAGGGGTAGGTAACAAGAGCACTGGTAAATCACCGCCTAGGTCCAGGGGTTCTAAAAGTGCCTGTAAGTTACCATCCCCCCCTGCAAGACTGGAGCCAGCCTCTCAAGACGAGTCAGTGCCCCTGTCAGGTTTTGCAGCCTCTCCTAATGTCCCAGCCCCGGTTTATGTCACTGAGGACTCCCTTAGGGCTACATTGGAGGGTTTTGAAGGGAGAATAATTAATTTTATTTCTGCTTCCCTGAAAGATAGAAGAAAAAGGGGTAGATCCCCTCCCTCTGCTGAAATTCCTCTCTCCTTCTGAAAATGAGGAGAGATCCCTGTCTTGGGACAGGGATCAGGAGCAGTCGGATAATTCAGAGGAAGAGGAGAGAGTCCCCTCCTCCCAGGCGCTCAGAAAACAGGTGCAGTATTATACTGAGTTGGTGCGTACCACATTCAGAATGCCTGCTGCTGAAGTCGCTACGTCCTCTGTTTCTTCCCTGGGAGTCAGGAAAGCCCCCACAGACTGCCAATTCCTTTCCAATTCATCCCTTAATGGATGAATTGTTGTATGAGGATTGGGGACATCCCGATAAACTGTTTGCTCCTCCTAAAAGGTTTTCTATGCATTATCCTTTGGAGGAAAGTTTCACCAAGAAGTGGGGGGTCCCATCTGTGGATGCGGCTGTTTCTTGCGTGAATAAAAACCTGACTTGTCCTTTGGATAATGCGCAGGTATTTAAAGATCCAACTGATAAGAAGCTGGAAACCTTATTAAAAGCCTCCTTTTCCATGGCTAGCGCTGTAGTGCAACCTACAGTCGCAGCCGTGGGCTTGTGCCAGTTCCTCAAGGAACAAGTTAAGCAGATGCTTGGGCTCCTTCCCAGCGAGGAAGTAGAGAAGTATGCAGAGATGCCTCATATTCTGTGTTTCATGATTGATTCGATTTTGGATTCTGTCCAACAAGCATCACGTTTGTCCCTCATGTTGGTACACATGCGAAGGGCCCTATGGCTAAAGAATTGGGCAGCTGAGCTGTCATGCAAAAAGCATTTGATTGGGTTCCCGTTTAAAGGGGAACGTTTGTTTGGAGAAGAATTAGATAAATTCGTCCAAAAAATTTCAGGGGGTAAATCTACTCTCCTTCCAGTCAAAAGGAGCAAGCGTCCTTCATTCAGGCGTGCTCTCTCTCCCGGAGCATCAAGCTCTAAGCAGTGGCGACGGCCTTCTCAACCCTCCTCTACAGGAAAGGCTCAGGGCCGGGCCCAGGGGCAGAAAAAGACTTGGGGGCGAAAGCCTGCCAAGCAGAGCCCAAAAGCTTCCTTGTGAAGGGGCGCCCCCGCTCGTCCGAGTGGGGGGAAGGCTCCTGCAGTTTGCAGGAGCCTGGCGGGAAGAGATCCGGGACAAGTGGGTGATCTCTTCGGTATTTCTGGGCTACAGGCTAGAGTTTCAGGAGATTCCACCTTCTCGCTTTCTAAGGTCAAAGATCCCCAGGGATCCAGTAAAGCAAAAACCGCTATTTCTGGCTTTAGATCACTTACTATCCCAGGGGGTGATAGTAGAAGTGGACCCAAAAGAACAGTGTTCAGGGTTTTACTAAAATCTCTTCACCGTTCCAAAGCCAAATGGAAGTGTCAGACCTATCCTAGATCTGAAGGATCTGAACCGTTTTTTACGCATCCGGTCCTTCCGAATGCAGTCAATCTGCACTGTGATCTCCTCCCTGCAAGGGGGAGAGTTTATGGCATCAATAGATATCAAGGATGCATATCTCCATGTGCCAATTTTTCCCGCACACCAGAAATTTCTAAGGTTCGTGGTGGAGCGGCGCCATTTTCAATTTGTGGCCTTGCCGATCGGGCTTGCTACGGCCCCTCGAGTCTTCACAAAGATTCTGGACCCTCTCTTGGCAAACCTAAGAGCTCAGGGTATAGCCGTCATGGCTTATCTAGACGATTTGATTCTCATGGAGAAAACAGTAGCGTTCCTGAACCACAGCGTCACCAGAACGCTAGAACACCTGGAACGCCTAGGTTGGATCATAAACCTAGAAAAGTCGTCCCTACAGCCTGCCACCAGGTTGGAATACCTGGGTATGATCATCGACACCGCTCAGGGCAAGGTGTTTCTTCCAAGACCAAAGGCCTTGGCCATTGGGGATCTGGTGCGCCTAATTCTGGGCAGAAGATCTTCCCCCATTCGGTTGTGCATGAGACTGTTAGGGAAAATGGTCGCCTCCTTTCGAGGCCGTCCCATTCGCCCAGTTCCACTCAAGGCCTCTGCAAAGATGCATCCTTGCGGCTTGAAACAGGAAGCCCGAATCCTTGGATCTTCCTATGCGTCTATCCCCAGGGACACGCAGGAGTCTCATCTGGTGGTTACAAACCAAGAATTTGCTGAAGGGCAAAACTTTTCTTCCTCTTCCATGGAAGATTATCACGACAGATGCCAGCCTGACAGGCTGGGGAGCAGTGTTGGAGGAGACATGCTCGCAGGGGAAATGGTCTGCGATCGAGAAGCTATTGCCCATAAATGTCCTGGAGATCCAGGCAATTTATATGGCTCTCATAAAGTGGTCTTACAGACTACGAGGACTCCCTGTTCGGGTTCAGTCCGACAATGCCACAGCAGTGGCCTATATCAATCACCAGGGTGGTACCAGGAGTCTGGTGGCCCAAAAAGAGGTGAATTGCATACTTGTCTGGGCAGAAAAGCATGTTCCATGTCTTTCTGCAGTCTTCATTCCAGGAGTGGAAAATTGGCAGGCGGATTTTCTGAGCCGCCAGCAGTTGTGCCCAGGAGAATGGGCTCTGCACCCCGACATGTTTCGGAACATATGTCACAGGTGGGGTACTCCAGACATAGATCTGTTTGCATCCAGGTTCAACAGGAAACTGGACAATTTTGATAGAGATACACTTGCTCAGGGGTCAGATGCTCTGACAGTTCCCTGGGATCAGTACAATCTGATCTATGCCTTCCCCCCGAGCCCGCTTCTGTCGCGTTTCCTGGGAAGAGTCAAGAGGGAGACAAAATCGGTCCTTTTGGTGGCCCCGGCTTGGCCCAGGTGACCGTGGTACGCAGAGATCATGAAGTTGGCAGTAGGCAGGCCATGGATCCTCCCTCTCCGGCCAGATCTGCTCTCACAGTGTCCAATTTACCATCCTGCTTTACGCAGTCTGAATTTGACGGTTTGTCTGCTGAGACCCACATTCTGAGAGACCGTGGCCTTTCGGGGCCAGTCCTTTCTACTCTGGTCAATGCCAGAAAGCCGGCCTCCAGGCTTATTTATTAAAATCTGGAGGGCATATGTTTCCTGGCGTGAACTCAGGAAATGGCATCCTAGAAGGTATGTCATTAGCAGGATCTTGGCCTTTCTCCAGTCAGGCCTAGAAATGAATTTGGCCATAAGTACTATCAAGGTGCAGATTTCGGCCCTGTAAGTATTTTTTCAGAAGCCACTTGCATCGCATTCCCTGGTGCGGGCTTTCATCCAGGGGGCCATGCAGATAAGACCGCCAGTCAAACCTCCGGTATGCCCATGGGATCTGAATTTGGTTCTCTCGGCTTTGCAGGGGCAACCATTTGAACCTTTGCATCTGGCTTCATTAGTTCTCCTGACTAAAAAATTGGTCTTCTTGGTAGCCATATCTACGGCTAGAAGAGTATCAGAACTAGCAGCTCTTTCCAGCAAGGAGCCGTATCTAATTATTCATAAGGACCGGGTGGTCATGCGTCCCAACAGGTCCTTTCTACCTAAGGTGGTTTCGGGATTCCATTTGAATCAAGACGTAATCCTACCATCCTTTTTTCCGGACCCACAGTCCGCAGAAGAAGAATCTTTGCACACTTTGGATGTGGTTAGAGCAATCAGTATATATCTTCGGGCAACTGCTCAGATAAGGAAAACTGATTGCTTGTTTATTTTGCCGGAAGGCCCTAGGAAGGGCCAGGCGGCGTCAAAATCCACTCTCTCAAGGTGGATTAGACAGGTTATTTCTCAGGCCTATAGTGTAAAGTGGAAGATTCCTCCTTTTAAAGTGAAAGCGCACTCTACTAGGGCTGTAAGTGCTTCTTGGGCAGTGCATCACCAGGCCTCCCTGGCTCAGATCTGTAAGGCCGCGTACACACGCGGGGACTGTTCGCTCAACTTTGTTCGTCAAACAGTTTCAGCGGACAGTCCGCTCAAAATTAGCATGGACAGACTTGCCCACACACGACGAACGAACAGTCCGCTGAAACCGTGCGCGATGACGTGAACGGCACGTACGACGGGACTAGAAAACGACGTCCTATACACTGCAATGCAACCTTCGGCGTGTAAATTCTTTCTGAGCATGCGCGAGACTTAGTTTGACGAACAAGCCTACACACGGGCGGACTGTCCGCTCAAACCAAGTTTCAGCGGACAGTTTTTCGGAATTTCCGAAAAACTTTGTTCGTCAAACTGTCCACTGAAACTGTCCGCTGAAGCCCACACACGAGCGGACTGTCCGCTGAAACACTGTTCAGCGGACAAAGTTGAGCGAACAGTCCCCGCGCGTGTACGCGGCCTCAGGCTGCAACTTGGTCATCAGTCCACACATTCACCAGATTCTATCAGGTGGATGTCAGAGGGCAAGAGTATATCGCCTTTGGGCGCAGTGTACTGCAGGCTGCAGTTTAGGTCCTCCGGTCCCTGGCGCCCTCCCCTCAATCTGAGCATTGCTTTGGGACATCCCACTATGTAATGAAGCTCCTGTGTCCCGTGATGTATGATCAAGAAAATGGGATTTTTATATATAGCTTACCTGTAAAATCCTTTTCTTGAGAGTACATCACGGGACACGGGACTCCTGCCCCTCTTGGGTTTTACGTGGTTTCTTATTGCTTTGCTACAAAACTGAGGTGCCTCCCATATGGGAGGGGTTATATAGGGGAGGAATTCTCCTTAATTGGGGTTAACCAGTGTCCAATCACCAGAGGTGCCTATATAACCCACTATGTAATGAAGCTCCTGTGTCCCGTGATGTACTCTCAAGAAAAGGATTTTACAGGTAAGCTGTATATAAAAATCCCATTATTTTATATAGATGCGTTACACACCAACCGATATATTTCATGTATTTCTTTCTTTTAATTTTGATGATAAGCGTTTACAGCTAGTGAAAGCCCACAGTTCAGTATCTGAGAAAATTAGAATATTACATAAGACCAATTAAAAAAAAAAAATTTTATTACAGAAATGTGAGCTTACTGAAAAGTATGTCCATGTACAGTATTGTATGCACTTAATACTTGGTCGGGGCTCCTTTTGCAAGAATTACTCTATCAAAGCAGCGTGGGATGGAGGCGATCAGCTTGGTTTGATAGAGGCCTTCAGCTTGTCTGCATTGTTGGGTCTAGTGTCTCTCATCATCTTCCTCTTGGTTGGGGCTCCTTTTGCATGAATTACTGCATCAATGCGGCATGACATGGAGGCAATCACCCTGTGGCACTGCTGAGGTGTTATGGAAGCCCAGGTTGCTTTGATAGAAGCCTTCAGCTCGTCTGCATTGTTGGGCCTGTTCTTTCTCATCTTCCTCTTGACAATATTCCACAGATTCTGGATGGGGTTTAGATCAGGCGAGTTTTCTGGCAAATTAAGCATGGTGATACCATGGTCATTAAACCGGTAGCATAGCCCATCACCCTGACAGGGAACCATCCAAAATAGCAATATTTGGACTATGTCTCACCACCCATCCATACATTTCCAGGATTCCTAGTGAAAGTCAACACCTCCAGGTCCAACAGGCATCCAGAATCCCTGTCAATATTTGCAATGCTGCTCAATGAATCTCTGCCAGGATATCCAGTAAACCTGCTAGTTTTTTCAATGCCACTTGAAGAATCCAATGGCACTTTCAGAATCCCTGCCAGGACTTTAAGAGCTACCTGAAACAACACCAAGCATGTCCTCTTATCCAGAAAGGTAATTTAAAGCGGTAATAAACCCGCTAATTTTTAAAAAAATTTTACCACCTGCAAAGCAAAAGGCGTAATGAGCTAGTATGCACCGCATACTAGCTCATTATGAAATACTTACCTTAGAACGAGGCCCCGACATCTGGCCCGATCCACGCCGAGGGAGCTGACATGCTCCCTCGGCGTTTCTTCCGGGTATCGCGGCTCCGGCGCTGTGAGTGGCCGGAGCCGCGATATCGTCACTCCCGTGCATGCGCGTGGGACATTTCATCCGGGCCGGGCCGGCCACTGCCGGACTTTCAGCCGAGAATCCCCTTGTGCGCATGCGCCGCTGCAGTCAGCGGCGCATACCGAGGGGAATATCTCCTAAACCGTACAGGTTTAGGAGATATTTTTGTTATCTACAGGTAAGCCTTATTATAGGCTTTCCTGTAGGTAAAAGTTAAAAAAATTAGTATACAACCACTTTAAGCATCAGCCCAGAAATGTCTATTGCTTTGTTTTTTCAACTATCCTGCTTTGTGTGGAAGAGCTATAATATGCTACTGATGGTCTGGTTTGACCTGACTTTTCTCTTGTATGCCCAAAGATCTATATGTAAATATGTCCTCTCTTCTGCTGTCTTGCTAATTGTCAACCTGGATTGCTCTTACCATTCTTCTGCTGTCTTGCCCATTGCTGACCTCTACCTGTAGTTATTCGCTGTTGTACCATCTCCACATCATAGCCATTCTGTCCCAACCCCCCCCCCCCTCCCCAGTGGGATCATGAGAGCCACAACTTGGTACCAGCATGCAAAAAAAAACACTTTCACCATCAGGAACTCTTGCAAAAACTTGCTGTTGCTTAGACTCCGCATCCTGGGTCATCCAATGATGAGAAACAATGAGGCAGGGTGCTGTGATGTTTTCGGGAAGCAAGGTGTATATAATGAAATTGCAACGTTTTCATTTAACATTGTCATCAGCATGTTTGTGAAAAAGGGTAGCGATGAACCACGGAAAACAAAATATAATTATATAGAATAAAGTGCATATGGATGACAACTACAATTATGTACCAATGCTTCACCAATTTGAGCTGTTTTTTCAGAAGTGGTATTATACCCTGAAGAAGATTTATAACAGTTGTAGCGGATGACATTTGGGATCAAATGTCACACGCCTGAAAATTTTGTTTTTTGGCCTCAGAACAATAACAGGTTCTGGGGTTTAATTATGTAGGTAGGCCTTAACATCAGTCTGGCCAGGCTATGTTTGGAAGTTCTGCCTGGTCATGTGAGCGGTGTGGTGCACATGACAGACCAGAACCAAGTCTGGTTGGGTGTTTGGGTATCGGCCCTCTCAGAGCCAATCAGCAGGAGTGCCAGGGCCTGCTGAGTAGTCTGGGAGGGGTCACTTAAATGGGTGTGGGTCACGTGTTAGGGGTTCCAGAGTTGTTCGAGAGACCCATGTGGTCTGGTCTGGTTCCAGGACCGGGGTAGCCCCGCGAGGGGTACCGGTCACGGGGTGTTTGACAGCCTGCAACATGTTCCTGTCAGTGGCTCCTGATAGACCTGCCTGGTCTGGGGTAGGGATCAGTCTGTTCCCGAGTCTCGGAACCTGCTGGTCCAAGGCGCCATGGGCGTCCGCAGCAGGGGGCAAAGGGGGTCAAGTGCCCCCCCTGGAATCCCCAAGGTGTTGCCACTGCCGCCGCCGCTGCCATGCTGCATTATTTTTTTTTCTGAGTCCGCTCTCTCCTGTGTATCACAGCGCTGGATGGCTAGGCTCTGTAACACAGTCCCACCCCCCCAGACCATCTCGTGTGATAGTAGAGAGAATCAACGCTCCGCCTATCACATGAGCCGGTCTGGGGGGGGCGGGACTGTGTTACAGAGCGGCCGCCGAACACAGCCATCCAGCGCTGTGATACACAGGAGTAGATGCCCATGATCCGTGCTACAGTGCCTGGATAGGAGGATCGAGGGGGGGAGGGGGGCTGCAGTGCTCTCCTCCACCACCGCACTCTCCTGCCCCCCCCCTGCTCTTCTCTTCCACCACCGCACTCTCCTGACCCCCGTGCTCTCCTCCACCACCACACTCTCCTGACCCCCCCCCCCAGTGCTCTCTTCCACCACTGCACTCTCCTGCCCCCCCCCCCCCCAGTGCGCTCCTCCACCACCGCACTCTCCTGACCCCCGTGCTCTCCTCCACCACCACACTCTCCTGACCCCCCCCCCCCCCCAGTGCTCTCTTCCACCACTGCACTCTCCTGCCCCCCCCCCCAGTGCGCTCCTCCACCACCGCACTCTCCTGCCCCCCCCCAGTGCTCCTCTCCTCCACCACCGCACTCTCCTGCCCCCGTGCTCTCCTCCACCACCGCACTCTCCTGCCCCCCGTGCTCTCCTCCACCACCGCACTCTCCTGCCCCCGTGCTCTCCTCCACCACCGCACTCTCCTGCCCCCCGTGCTCTCCTCCACCACCACACTCTCCTGCCCCCCCCGTGCTCTCTTCCACCACCGCACTCTCCTGCCCCCCCGCTTTTCTCTTCCACCACCGCACTCTCCTGATCCCCCCAGTGCTCCTCTCCTCCACCACCGCACTCTCCTGCCCCCCCAGTCCTCCTCTCATCCACCACCACACTCTCCTGCCCCCCCAGTGCTCCTCTCCTCCACCACCGCACTCTCCTGCCCCCCATGCTCTCCTCCACCACCACACTCTCCTGCCCCCCGTGCTCTCTTCCACCACCGCACTCTCCTGCCCCCCCCAGTGCTCTTCTCTTCCACCACCGCACTCTCCTGCCCCCCCCCCAGTGCTCTCCTCCACCACTGCACTCTCCTGCCCCCCCCCCAGTGCTCTCCTCCACCACCGCACTCACCTGCCCCCCCCAGTGCTCTTCTCTTCCACCACCGCACTCTCCTGCCCCCCCAGTGCTCTCCTCCACCACCGCACTCTCCTGACCCCCCCAGTGCTCTCCTCCACCACTGCACTCTCCTGCCCCCCGTGCTCTCCTCCACCACCACACTCTCCTGCCCCCCCCCAGTGCTCTCCTCCACCACCGCACTCTCCTGCCCCCCGTGCTCTCCTCCACCACCACACTCTCCTGCCCCCCCAGTGCTCTCTTCCACCACCGCACTCTCCTGCCCCCCCAGTGCTCTCCTCCACCACCGCACTCTCCTGCCCCCCCCCCAGTGCTCTTCTCTTCCACCACCGCACTCTCCTGCCCCCCCAGTGCTCTCCTCCACCACTGCACTCTCCTGCCCCCCCCATGCTCTCCTCCACCACCGCACTCTCCTGCCCCCCCCAGTGCTCTTCTCTTCCACCACCGCACTCTCCTGCCCCCCCAGTGCTCTCCTCCACCACCGCACTCTCCTGCCCCCCCCAGTGCTCTCCTCCACCACCGCACTCTCCTGCCCCCCCCCCCCAGTGCTCTCCTCCACCACCGCACTCTCCTGCCCCCATGCTCTCTTCCACCACTGTGCTCTCTTCCACCACCGCACTCTCCTGCCCCCCCCCCCAGTGCTCTTCTCCACCACCACACTCTCCTGCCACCCCCTCCAGTGCTCTCCTCCACCACCACACTCTCCTGCCACCCCCTCCAGTGCTCTCCTCCACCACCACACTCTCCTGCCACCCCCTCCAGTGCTCTCCTCCACCACCACACTCTCCTGCCTCCCCCCAGTGCTCTTCTCCACCGCCACGCTCTCCTGCCCCCATCCCAGTGGTCTCCATCACCACCACACTCTCCTGCCACCCCCTCCAGTGCTCTCCTCCACCACCACACTCTCCTGCCCCCCCCCCCCCACAGTGCTCTCCTCCACCACCACCACACTCTCCTGCCCCCCCAGTTTTCTCCTCCCCTGTTCTTGCTGCTCTCCAGCTCTCCCCATCCTTCTCTAGCCACCATCCCCAGTGCTCTCCGCCCCTGTTCCCCCCAGTGCTCTCCCCCCCCCCCGTGCCCTCCACTCCCCCCAGTGCTCTCCCCCAGTGCTCTCCTCTCTCCCCCTGTTCTTTCCCCTCCAGTGCTCTCCCCTCAGTGCTCTCCCCTCCCCCCAATGCTCCCCCCGTTCTCCCCCCCCCCAGTGCTCTTCAGCTCTCTCCATCACTCTCTAGCCCCCACCCCAATGCTCTCCAGCCCTCCTTACTCCCCACCCCTGTTCTATCTGCCCCCCTGGTGCTCTCCAGCCCCCCCCCAGTGCTCTCTACCCTCCGTGCTCTCCAGTTTCCCCATCCTTTTTGGCTCCCCCTTAGCACCCTCCACTCCCCACCCCTGTACTCTCCTCTCCCCCTGCATTTTGCGCCCACCCATGTGCTCTCCACCCCCCATAGTGCTCTCCAGTCCCCCGTGCTTTCCACCCCTGTTCTTTCTGGCCCCCACTGGTGCTCTCAAGCTCCCCCCCATTGCTCTCCACTCACCCCTGCTCTTTGTTCCCCCCCCCCAGTGCTCTTCACCACCCCACACTCTTAGCCCCCCACAGTGCTCTCAGCCTACCGTGCTCTCTACCCCTGTTCTTGCTGGCCCCCCCAGTGCTCTCAAGTTCCCCCCCAAGCGCTCTCCGCTCCCCACCCCTGTGATCTCCACTCCCCCTCACTCTTTGCCCCCACCCATGTGTTCTCCAACCCCGCCAGTACTCTTTGCCCCCCCTTCTCTCCAACTCTTTGCTCCCCCTTCTCTCCAACTCCCACTCAGTGCTCTCCACTTCACTCCACTTCCCCAGGACCAGAGGGCAGGCAGAGTGGGGCCAGAAAATGAGGACGGCTGAAGGTGCAGGTGGCCAGGGACCACTCCATCTCACAGCAGACAGATCCTCTGGAAGGAGCACCGTCCCCATCCAAAACGAGAACAGACCCTGCCTGCTGCTGGCCGTCATGGATATCCTGCTGGCATGCAAGGTACTGTACCGAGCATAAACAACACACCTTCCCACACACAGGGACTACAGACTGGGACATGGGGCACAGGAGGGGCTGCAATGATGTGCACAGTGAGACTGCATTCACGGCACAGTAAAGCTGCATTTTATAGACACGGTGAGGCTGCATTTGATGGACACAGTGAGGCTGCATTTGGTGGGCACAGTGAGGCTGCATTTGATGGGCACAGTGAGGCTGCATTTGATGGGCACAGTGAGGCTGCATTTGATGGGCACAGTGAGGCTGCATTTGGTGGGCACAGTGAGGCTGAATTTTATGGGCACTGGTGAGGCTGCACTGAGCTCTTGCATCAAGTCTGCAGTCTCTGTCCATCTCCTGTAGCATGTCTGAAGTCTCTGAGGGAGTCTGGAGAGGAGTCAAAAGTGGGAGCACTGCCGGGATGGGGGTCATGGGAGAAGTCAGATTTGTGTGGACTGTGGATAGGAGACTATAGGATAAGACCTCCAAGCTGGAGCCGACTGACTGAGCCCTGCACAGTGCACCTGAGAGGAGGTCAGTGAAAGCACCGCCAGGCCAGTCGGGGGTCACTGATGTAAGGGGGGAGTGAATACGATAATGTAAGGGGCACTGATATAAAGGGTTTCCTCCTTATATTAGTAACCCACCCCCCTTACCTTAGAGTATTCTTTCTGCAGAAGGTGGTTCCCCCCCCCCCCACGTTCAGAGTTTCTGGGGTCTCCCTTGATGATTGATCACTTACCACTATTAACTGGAATTTGAATATATATATATATATATATATATATATATATATATATATATATATAGCCCTATGTGATTTCATATCTATATCTAATACTCTCTTCATCAAATGTGCTTTAAAATGCATGGTTTTTCCCTTTCATGAACAAGAAAATAATGACGTTATGCTGTTGGGCTGGTATAATAATGCTGTTGGGCTGGTATAATAATTCTGTTGGGCTGGTATAATAATGCTGTGAGGCTGGTATGAAATTTTTTCCAGGGCTGGTTTTTGAAAGCATGGGCGTCCGCAAGGTTACTCAGGTGGCTGCGTACCATGCCCATATAGCCTAGAGAATGTACATCTTTTTACATTGCAATACATTTGTTTTTGCCATATTTTTATCTTGATGAAAACAGCCTATACAGTGACAGCATGAGATCAAAATATGGCCACAACAGATGTATTGCAATGTAAAAAGATGTACATTCTCTAGGCTATATGGGCATGGAACACAGCCGCCAGAGTCACTTCCAATACAAAGTGAAAATGAATTATCTGTTATATAACACAAATGTATTACCAGTGTAAAGATTTTCATGAGATTGTCAAAAAGGGGCAGAGCATGAGTGGCCTTGAAATGATGCCCCCCCTTGGAAAAAGTTCTGCGGACGCCCATGCAAGGCGCAGTAACTGAGGGAGGATTCAAAGTGTCTGGGTGTGCTCTCGGCTTGGAGGGACACCGCAGCTCGTGGAAATGACGGGGGGAGGACTCTTCGGGGGAGGGCCGGCAAGTGTCATCCTGAGAAGTGCCTGGTTACTGAGTTGAGTGAGAAGGACATTGACGAATTCACACTTTTCCAGTACCATAAAGGAGACAGGAAACGTTCCAGGTATGGAGGAAAAAGGTTCCTGTTTGCCCTTAGTTGTTTCTTCAAGTTTGAGTCAATGTGCTGACTGCCATGATCTCTGGCTAGAGATCTGTTCAGCCTTGAAGTACCCAGCTGCGAGTGGCTACTTTCTGGGTGGAAATAGAGACTTTGTTAGACCTGCAGTTCAAGGTGCCTAAGTTCTTCACCCGTACCCTCTGTTCTCTAAGAGGCTGTGTTAATTGAAAGTTCTACTGCAAAATAAAACCCTTGTTAAAGGACTTCATCTGTGTCAGTGTACAAGTCGTTGGGTATCAACCCTGGGAACCCCTAGAAGTGGAGGAGCAGGCCAAGAGAAGGTAACCGGTAAGCCCATTCCGTCAAGGCCACCCTGTAACGGGTTATGGCCGCTACACAGTATATTTCGAAACGTGTTGGAACCCCCCTCTGCTGTATTCCTAATCACAATCAATGACGAAGGGAACAGCAAGCAGATGGGGATAACCACTTCATGGTTAACATTCAAATGTGTAACATTGATAATATTATTGATTCAATGTTCTGTATTTTCAACACAAAATTTTATATAATTTTATGTAAATTTTCTACAATAAAAATTTTAATTTTCGATATATTAAATTTTATATATTTTTTCAATTGCCCACAAAATCTCATATTTTTTAGGTTTATTCTATGTATTACAAAGGGATGGTGGCAATTTAAATGTGTGGCCCGGTGAATCACTCAATTCTAACAAAATATAATTAGAATAAACTTCAGCTTAAGGCTAGGTTCACATTGCAGCGATGCGGGAACGCCGCAAATCCGGGGCGGGTTCCCGCATCGCATACCTCCCAGCGGCAGTTCACACTGCCCTATGCGATCTGCTTGGAGTGTCAGTGAAATGTTAATGACACCCCCAGATCAGTTCGCATATCGCAGTGCGATCTGAAAACTCGGACAGGAATCGGATCGCATGGTGTGAACACCCATGCGATCCGATTCTGCTGCGGACCAAAAAAAGGGTCCTGTGCGAGTTTGGGCCGCGTGCGATGCGAATTCAGCCATACTATCTGTATGGCTGAACTCGCATCGCACCGAGATCGGATGGGATTTGCACTGCAGTGCGGTGCGAATCACATCCGTTCTCATAAACCGCTGCAGTGTGAACCCAGCCTTAATGTAAAGAAAAGCAACTGGGTCAGGGGAATAATATTAATCTCCTTTACATTGGAGTGCAGTTAGAAAAACAGATGAAGAGGGACTTGGAAATGCTGGCTAACAGTTGGCTATGCAACTACCCATAATACTATGGCGTTTATGTGTATGAAAGTTGCTGTGGAACTGCATCAACATTTGTGTAGCCATTGCAAATAATCTCTATAATGTGTCTAATACAGTGCCTTGCGAAAGTATTCAGCCCCCTTGAACTTTTCAACCTTTTGCCACATTTCAGGCTTCAAACATAAAGATATAAAATTTTTATTTTTTGTGAAGAATCGCCAACAAGTGGGACACAATTGTGAAGTGGAACGAAATCTATTGGATTTTTGAAACTTTTTTAACTAATAAAAAAATGAAAAGTGGGGCGTGCAAAATTATTCGGCCCCCTTGCGTTAATACTTTGTAGAGCCACCTTTTGCTGCGCTTACAGCTGCAAGTCGCTTGGGGTATGTCTCTATCAGTTTTGCATATTGAGAGACTGAAATTCTTGCCCATTCTTCCTTGCAAAACAGCTCGAGCTCAGTGAGGTTGGATGGAGAGCGTTTGTGAACAGCAGTTTTCAGCTCTTTCCACAGATTCTTGATTGGATTCAGGTCTGGACTTTGACTTGGCCATTCTAACACCTGGATACGTTTATTTGTGAACCATTTCCTTGTAGATTTTGCTGTATGTTTGGGATCATTGTCTTGTTGGAAGATAAATCTCCATCCCAGTTTCAGGTCTTTTGCAGACTCCAACAGGTTTTCATCCAGAATGGTCCAGGAGGGAGGTGGAGAGAGAGAAAGAGAAAGAAGAGAGAGGGAGCGGGAGGGCGAGAGAGAAGTAAGAGGGAGGGAGAAGAGAGAGGGAGGGAGAAGAGAGAGGGAGAGAGAAGAGAGAGGGAGGGAGAAGAGAGAGGGAGGGAGAAGAGAGAGGGAGGGAGAAGAGAGAGGGAGGGAGAGAGAGAGAAGAGAGGGGGAGGGGGGAGAGAGAGAGAGAGGGAGGGGGGAAGAGAGAGGGGGAGAGAGAGAGAAGAGAGGGGGAGGGGGAGAGAGAAGAGAGGGGGAGGGGGGAGAGAGAGAGGGGGGGGGGAGAAGAGAGAGAGGAGGGGGAGAGAGAGAGGAGGGGGAGAGGGAGGGGGAGAGAGAGAGAGAGGAGAGAGAGAAGAGAGGGGGGAGGGGGAGAGAGCGAGAGAGAAAAAAAGAGAGAGAGAGAGGTTGAGGGAGGGAGAGAGAGAAGAGAGGGGGGAGGGAGAGAAGAGAGAGAGAGAAGTCAGGGTCTGATCACTCACTTGGATGGTCCTCGGGAGCTCTCAGTCACTGTCGGCGGGGGAGAAGAAGGATGCAGGCACGCTCTGGCATACTGTGTCTGCTATTGGAGGTGGAAAGAGCCATGTGGGGATCATGTCCTTCCAGCTTCCAGGACAGGACAGCCACATCTCGTGAGCCGCCTGTCACCGCACTGTGCGCACACCGAGACCAGGGACATGAAAGGAGGGGGGCGGGGAGAAGAGGAGCAGGTGGATGGAACCACTGGTTCAGTGTGTGGTGTTCAGGTCAGTGTGTGGTGGTCAGGTCAGTGTGCCATGGTCAGGTCAGTGTGTAGTGTAGTGGTCAGGTTGGTGTGCAGTGGTCAGATCAGTGTGTAGTGTAATGGTCAGGTCGTGTAAAGTGGTCAGGTCAGTGTGTAGTGTAGTGGTCGGTCAGTGTGCAGTGGTCAGGTCAGTGTGTAGTGTAGTAGTCAGTGTGTGGTGGTCAGGTCAGTGTGCGGTGGTCAGGTCAGTGTGTAGTGTAGTGTTCAGTGTGTGGTGGTCAGTGTGTAGTGGTCAGGTGAGTGTGTAGTGGTCAGGTGAGTGTGCAGTGGTCATATCAGTGTGCAGTGGTCAGGTCAGTGTGCGGTGGTCAGGTCAGTGTGTGGTGGTCAGTGTAGTGTAGTGGTCAGTGTGTAGTGTAGTGGTCAGTGTGTGGTGGTCAGGTCAGTGTAGTGTAGTGGTCAGTGTGTAGTGTAGTGTAGTGGTCAGTGTGTGGTGGTCAGGTGAGTGTGTAGTGTAGTGGTCAGTGTGTGGTGTAGTGGTCAGTGTGTGGTGGTCAGGTCAGTGTAGTGTAGTGGTCAGTGTGTAGTGTAGTGGTCAGTATGTGGTGGTCAGGTCAGTGTGTAGTGGTCAGATCAGTGTGCAGTGGTCAGGTCAGCGTGTAGTGGTCAGTGTGTGGTGGTCAGATCAGTGTGTAGTGTAGTGTGTAGTGTAATGGTCAGGTCAGTGTGTGGTGGTCAGATCAGTGTGTAGTGTGGTGGTCAGGTCAGTGTGTAGTGGTCAGTGTGTAGGGGTCAGTGTGTGGTGGTCAGGTCAGTGTGTAGTGTGGTGGTCAGATCAGTGTGTAGTGTGGTGGTCAGGTCAGTGTGTGGTGGTCAGGTCAGTGTGTGGTGGTCAGGTCAGTCTGTAGTGTGGTGGTCAGGTCAGTGTGTGTGGTGGTCAGGTTAGTGTGTAGTGTGGTGGTCAGATCAGTGTGTGGTAGTCAGGTCAGTGTCTTGTGTGATGGTCAGGTCAGTGTCTTGTGTGGTGGTCAGGTCAGTGTCTTGTGTGGTGGTCAGGTCAGTGTGTAGTGTGGTGGTCAGGTCAGTGTGTGGTGGTCAGGTCAGTGTGTAGTGTGGTGGTCAGGTCAGTGTGTGTGATGGTCAGGTCAGTATGTAGTGTGGTGGTCAGGTCAGTGTGTGGTGGTCAGGTCAGTGTGTAGTGTGGTGGTCAGATCAGTGTGTAGTGTGGTGGTCAGATCAGTGTGTGGTGGTCAGGTCAGTGTGCAGTGTGGTGGTCAGGTCAGTGTGTAGTGTGGTGGTCAGGTCAGTGTGTAGTGTGATGGTCAGATCAGTGTGTGGTGGTCAGGTCAGTGTGCAGTGTGGTGGTCAGGTCAGTGTGCAGTGTGGTGGTCAGGTCAGTGCGCAGTGTGGTGGTCAGGTCAGTGTGTAGTGTGGTGGTCAGATCAGTGTGTGGTGGTCAGGTCAGTGTGCAGTGTGGTGGTCAGGTCAGTGTGTAGTGTGGTGGTTAGGTCAGTGTGTAGTGTGGTGGTCAGGTCAGTGTGTGGTGGTCAGGTCAGTGTGTAGTGTGGTGGTCAGATCAGTGTGTAGTGTGGTGGTCAGATCAGTGTGTGGTGGTCAGGTCAGTGTGCAGTGTGGTGGTCAGGTCAGTGTGTAGTGTGGTGGTCAGGTTAGTGTGTAGTGTGATGGTCAGATCAGTGTGTGGTGGTCAGGTCAGTGTGCAGTGAGGTGGTCAGGTCAGTGTGCAGTGTGGTGGTCAGGTCAGTGCGCAGTGTGGTGGTCAGGTCAGTGTGTAGTGTGGTGGTCAGATCAGTGTGTGGTGGTCAGGTCAGTGTGCAGTGTGGTGGTCAGGTCAGTGTGCAGTGTGGTGGTCAGGTCAGTGTGTAGTGTGGTGGTTAGGTCAGTGTGTAGTGTGGTGGTCAGATCAGTGTGTGGTGGTCAGGTCAGTGTGCAGTGTGGTGGTCAGGTCAGTGTGCAGTGTGGTGGTCAGGTCAGTGTGTAGTGTGGTGGTTAGGTCAGTGTGTGGTTGTCTGGTCAGTGTGTAGTGTAGTGTAGTGGTCAGTGTGTAGTGTAATGCAAAAATGGCATTTATCCTGCAAGGCTACTTAAAAACATATTCAAAAATACGGGGGTGACAATGTATAATGAGAGAGGGGGCGCCGATACAGATTCTCGCCAAGGGCGCTGGAGACCCTAGGTATGCCTCTGCCTGTAGGGTATGATTTCCATAACGTCACAGAGACGTGAAGTAAGAGCAAAGCTCACTAGAGGCACCTACCTATAGCAACAAAATCACATTGTAAATAATACAAAGATTAGAATGCTGCTCGAAGCTCCAGTGTTTTCAGTCTGGTGATTTCACACATGCTGACAGCCTCCTGTACAAGGGTAAAAGTGCTGACCCACAGCACATTGGAAACCAAGACCCTTCAGTGTACTTTCTATTCTCAGTGAAGAATACCTTAAATATCAGGACTCCTGGAAAGGTCTTTGTGGCTGTAGGAGTACCAAGGCTAGGGATAGCTGCCTACCCCTCCAAATGCAGGGTAGAATGCACTGCAATAATAAGGTCCTTCTCGGGTGATGGCAGGAGATTGTGGTGTCGGTGTTGTGCCATATAGTGTCCGGCCACCATATAGCGTCCGCCCCGTACTGCGCATGCGCAGTACGGAGCAGACGAAGCTTCGAAAAATCTCCGAAGTTGAACGGCGCCTGCGCCGTGAGTGGAGGTGGTGGCCCCACCATCCAAGCGGACATAGGGTTGTGAATATTAGAGGGCCCCTCGCAGGCGAGCTTCGCTCGCCACGCTTCGGGCTCGGGCTCGCTGCGCTTGGCTCTTTTATATTCCTACTCTATGTCCACTTGGATAGTGGGGATGGAACCTGGACTCACGGCGCAGGCGCTGTTCATCCTCGGCAATTTTCGGAATCTGTGTTGCTGTGTACTGCACATGCGCAGTACACAGAGGACACTATCGGATGGGGGACTTTATATGACGAGACACCCGTCTCTTCAGAGACAGATTATTGTGACTCAGTCAGTCAGATAGTTACAAGGACCAGTGGCTAGGTCTGATCTAAAGGCTCTGGAGTGTCAGAGATAGACTCTGCAGGAGATGGTGCCTGAATACATTTAAAGTAGTTCTAAAGGAAGAAGGTTTTTTACCTTCATGCGTTCTATGCATGAAGGTAAAAAGCCTTCAGTATGCAGCTCCCCCACAATACTTATGTGAGCCTGCTCGCAATCCAGCGTTGTGCACAAGAGCAGCTGCTTTCCCAGTTCTCTGCCTCCTCACTGGCTAAGAGACAGCAGCAGGAACCATTGGCTTCCACTGCTGTCAATCATAGATAGTGAGGAGTGAGCAGGGAGTGGGCCAAGCCGCATTTTGTGTGTCTTATAGACACACAGAGCAGGGCTCAGAAGTGAGCACACATGAGTGTCCTCTATAGAAAGTGGTTTGCTTTGGGGGCACTCGGAGAAGAGGAGGAGCCAGACACCCCAACAAGTAACCCAAGAAGAGGGGGATCAGGGCTGCACTGTACAAAACCATCGCACAGAGCAGGTAAGTATAAAATGTTTATTTTGCCTCTTGCAACCACCCCACATACATTTACTGCGGGGTGGCAGCTCCTCTGCGCAGAATCATGCACCCATAAGTGATTCTGTACTTCCAGGTCTGGGGCACACACGCGCACACTGTGTCCAATTGCAGTGGGAGCCAAACATGTGTCCGGTGGATGCAATGCCCGCCGAGACCCGCTGAACGTTCGAGACACAGGCAGAATGCCGATCGGCCTATGTAAACAAGGCAAATCGCCATTCCGTGACAAGAGAAGGCAGTGATCTTGTGTTTCTGCTAAGCAGGAACACATATTTCTGCCTTCCCACAGTACAAGCACATCCCACACAGTTAGCAAGCACTCCCTAGGAACACATTGATCACCCCCGATGTTAACCCCTTCCCTGCCAGTGTCATTAATACAGTGACAGTGCATATTTTTTAGCACTGATCACTTTGGAGTCCTCAAAAAGTCTCAAAAGTGTCTGATTTGTCCGCCACAATGTTGCAGTCCTGCTATAAGCCGCTATTCGCCGCTAGTACTAGTAAAAATAAATAAATAAATAGAAATTCCAAAAATATATCCCATAGTTTGTAGACGCTATAACTTTTGCGCAAACCAATCAATATATGCTTATTGTGATTTTTTTTACCAAATATATGTAGCAGAATACATAGTAGCCTGAACTGATGAAGAAATTAGATATTTTACATTTTTTTATATTGGGTATGTTTTATAGCAAAAAATAAAAAATATTGTTTTTTTTTTCAAAATTGTCTGTCTTTTTTTGTTTATAGCGCAAAAAATAAAAACCACAGAGGTGATCAAATACCACCAAAAGAAAGCAATGTCGCACAACTGCAATTGTCAGTTAAAACAACGCAGTGCTGTTTTGCAAAAAATGACCTGGTCATGAAGGGGGGTAAATCTTCCAGAGCTGAAGTGGTTAAAATAAAAAATGACCTTTAATATCACTTTAAAGCATCTGCAAACAGGATGCCCACAAAGTCCTGAGTGGAGGACCCCAATGATAGGGAACTCGGCTCAATAGACTTTCTTGTGCCTCCAGGTGGATTGGAATGGCTTTCCAGGAGCTACTGACATCAAGCTTCTGGAATCCCAGCTGCATGGGCTCTGCTACCACAAATTTCACTTCTTCATAATAATGCATGGAGGAAGACAAAGAATATTACAACAAACTGCCTTCAAGATGAAAAACATTACTACACATGGCATATTTTGAAGCACACCTGTGACAAGCCAAGAAAATGTAACTGAAAATTATCAGTCATGCAATGCTGTACCCAAACAAAATTTGTATAATTTTTTTATAGACAGATAGAGCTTTCTTTTGGTGGTATTTAATCACCACTGGGGTTTTTATTTTTTGCTAACCAAATTAAAAAAGTTCGAAAAACTTTTTTCTTGGTATCTGTTACAGTATTTTTTTTAATTTTTGTAATTTTTCTCCTTCACTAATGTGCGCTGATGAGGCTGCAGTGATGGGCACTGACCTATTTGCTTGCTCTGGCCCTTGGGGCACTATTCCTCCCACTGACACCAATAATGTGGCACCATACCTCTCAATAACAACAACAATTTGACACTATTCCTCTCATCAACACCAATGAGATGCATTATTCCTCCGACTGACACTAAAAATAAGGGCACTCTACTTCCCACTGACACCAGTGATGGGGCAATATTACTCCCAATGACACCAGTGATGGAGCACCATTCTTTCCCCTAACACCAGTGAGGGACACCATTCCTCCCACTGCCACCAAGGATGGGACACCATTTACACCCACTGACACCAATAATGTGGCACCATTCCTCTCAATCACAACAACAATGTGATACTATTCCTCTCACTAACAACAATAAGATTCACTCTTCCTCCCACTGACATTAGTCAGTATATTACTCCCACTTACACCAGTGTTGAGGAATCTATTCTTTCCCCTGACACCAATGAGGGGCACCATTCCTCTCACTGCCACCAACAATGGGGCACCATTCCTCCTAATCTAACACCAGTGATAGCATTGCTTACTCTCACTGACACCAATATTAGAAGATTATAATAGATCACGCCAACTTACCTGGTATTTTTTTTTAAAGGATGTGGTCTCCAAACTGTGGCCCAGGGGCCCTTTGTTTGCCTTTATCCGGCCCTTGTGGCCTTATTCCCCCCACTGACACCAATAATGTGGCACCATTCCTCTCAATAACAACAATGTGACACTATTCCTCTCACCAACACCAATGAGGTGAACTGTTCCCCCCACTGAAACTAAAAATAGGGCACTCTACTTGTGATTGACACCAACAATGGGGCATAATTCCTCCCATTGACACCAATGATGGCATTGCTTATGCGCACAGACATCAGGAATACCAGATTATAATAGATCACGCCTACTTACCTGGTAATTTTTTTCTCTCCACAGAATGTAGACCAGTGGTCTTTAACCACTTTCAGACCAGACCATTTTTCTGGCTTAAGACCAGACCACTTTTTGCGATTCGGCACTGCGTCGCTTTAACTGACAATTGCACGGTCGTGCGACGTGGCTCCCAAACAAAATTGACGTCCTTTTTTACCCACAAATAGAGCTTTCTTTTGGTGGTATTTGATCACGCCTGCAGTTTTTATTTTTTTGCTCTATAAACAAAAATAGAGCGACAATTTTGAAAAAAAAACACATTATTTTTTACTTTTTGTTATAATAAAAACTGTTTTTTCCCTCAGTTTAGGCCAATACGTATTCTTCTACATATTTTTGGTAAAAAAATCGCAATAAGCGATTATTGATTGGTTTGCGCAAAAGTTATAGCATTTACAAAATAGGGGATAGTTTTATTAATCATTTTTTTTTACTAGTAATGGCGGCGATCTGCAATTTTTATTGTTACTGCGACATTATGGCGGACACATCGGACATTTTTGACACATTTTTGGGACCATTGTCATTTATACAGCAATCAGTACTATACAAATGCACTGATTCCTGTGTAAATGGCACTGGCAGTGAAGGAGTTAACCAGGGGGTGGCAGTGTAGGGGCTAAGTGTTCCTAGGGGCGTGTTAATAACTGTGGGGGCTGGGCTTTGTGTTAGCGAACACTGATCTCTGCTCCAATCACATGGAGCAGAGATCAGCATCATTTGTTGCTAGGCAGAACTAGGAGATGCTGTTTACAACGACATCTCCCTGTTCAACCTCCCCATGAGACGATCGCGGGTATCCCCACGGCAATTGAGTCCGCGGGACCCGCGTCCCGACCGACACGCGAGCGTGCCAACGGCGGCACGCACGTGAAGGCAGGGCGGTATATAGAAATGGACGTACCTGTACACCAATATGCCTGCCCGTGCCATTCTGCCGACATACATTGTCGTGCGCCAGTCAGGAACTGGTTAAACTGTGGTCCGGGGGAGAGAGGCGGCCCTTTTCTTGTCTTTATCTGGCCCTTGGGGCACTATTCCTCCCACTGATACCAATAATGTTGCACCATTCCTCTCAATGACAACTGTGTGGCACAATTCCTCTCATCAACACGGTGCACTATTCTTCCCACTAACGCTAAAAATAGGGTACTGTACTTCCCACTGACACTAACAAATGGGCAATATTACTCCCACTGACATGAATCTTTCCCCTGACACCAATGGGGGTCACCATTCCTCCCACTGCCATCAACAATGGGACACTATTTCTCCCAATGATGGCATTGCTGACATTGGGATTATCAGATTACAATAGGCCACATCTACTTACCTGGTATTGTTTTTTCAAAGGCTGTACAACAGTGGTCTCCAAACAGTGGCCCAGGGCCGGAGGTGGCCCTTTGTTTGCCTTTATCTGGCCTATGAGGCACCATTCATCTCAATGGCATTAATTGGACACTATTCCTCCCACTGACAAAAAAATAGGGCATCCTTCTTCCCACTGAGACCCTTCCCTACCTAAATCCTCCCTTCCTAGCACAAACATTTCCCCCAATCCCCCTTCATGGCTCAAATCACCCATTCTTCCTTCTAGCAAATAACTCCCCCATCCTACCTGACAGGGCAACCCCCTCCTCCCAGTTCTAATCTTTACCCCTCAATCCCTCCTTCCATCCCGCCCAATTCCCCCTCCTAGCAGAAATCGACTCCCCCCCCCCATCCCCCCAGCACAAATCCCCCCCCAATCCCTCCCCCCAGCACAACCCCCCCGTCCCTCCTTCCAGCACAAATCCCCCCAATCCCTCCTACAACACTGGAAAGGGAAGACACAACTTATTTATTCACTCACCTGCATGGTGAACAGTCACACAATTTTTTCAAAGAATTGCAAGAAAGAACAACTAGATTTTTCATCACCCCTTTACTTTGGACCCCTATGTTTATAAATCACTATTAATATTCTGCTGTCTTCATAGCAATCACTGCATATTGAGAGATGATTGCCTAAGCGTTTTATATATTTATTTGCATCTTCTTTTTCAAATGTTTATCAGCACTTAAAGTGGTATGGATTGTGTTATTATATTAATTCTCATATGTTTAGATAAATATTTGCTCAATGTCACATTATTTGAATCACTATTGTTTACATCCTTGCACACCAATGTCAAGTTAGCTATGTTGCATCACTACAGCAGTCGGGAAGAGGGTCTGGCTGCCATCTCGTAACCTCCGACTCCATGTTTCCTCACTAAAACTGGCACCACAGTTTATTGGGCCTTTCCGCATTCTCTGTAGGATCAACCCGGTGGCATACGCATTAGACCTTCCTTCTAACATGCGTATTTTGAATGTGTTCCATGTCTCCTTATTAAAACCTTTGCTGTGCAACCGTTTCACTACTTGATACCACATCCTCACCCTGTTCAGGTTGAGAACCATGAAGAGTATGAGATACAATTGATCTCCCATAGGTTCCGTGGGCCCATACAGTACCTGGTTAATTGGAAAGGGTTTGGTCAGGAGGAACGCTCTTGGGTCTCATCCTCCGTGCTTTTCATAGATGTTTTCCCCTCAAACCTGGTGGTCCTCCGAGATGGAAGGGTCATTGAGGAGGGGGTACTGTCAAGGCTGGGCTCTCAGCCCTCCCTTCTCAGTGCTTACGTTGCTCAGCTGTCGGTCAATTGCTAGTACTTATCGTTCTACAGTGGCTCACCTGGTGATCATTTCCTGCTCGTCAGTCCAGCCTACAGTCAGCCCCTTGTGGCTATTTAAACTGCTTGGTTAATTTCTTCCGTTCCTTTGCCTTGGTCAAACATATCTGGAGACTCTCTGCTGTCTTCCTGTTGAAGACTTGCCTGGTTGACGTCCCTTCTGGTTCCTTATCCTGTCTGCTGCCTCCAACTATGCTGATCTCTGGCTTCCTGATTTACTGGCTTGTTCTGACTATCCACTTTGGCTACCGTACCCTGGCTATGTTTTGACTACGTTTACTATTTGTAACATTTTTACCATTATATTAAAAGGTGTGATTTTTACTGCATTTTCTGTCTCCGTCTGATTTATGGTTCCTGACACCTGCTGGCTCCCAAACTCACCTCTTTATTTCAACAGTTCTTTGAGTTACTGTAGGTGCCCTCCCGAATTCTATGTCAGAGGCTGTGGTGGTGTTAGTGCTCAAACCGTGCAAGGAGTGTTCCTCGTATTGGCCAATATCCCTGATCCATGTGGATGCCCAGATTTTGGAAAAGATTTTAGCTAATCGTTTATCTAAGGTTCTTGAGGAGATTATACATGCGGATCAAACTGGGTTCAGCAAGGGCACAGACATTAATCCTCGCTGCTTTTTTTGAATTTATCAATACCCCATACAAATAGCGGGCAGTGGGTCATCGCCTCCCTTGACGCAGAAAAGGCATTTGACTCAGTAGAGGGGGTTTTCTTGTGGGAAGTCTTGGATTCAGATTTGGCCCCAAATTCCATTCAGTGATTAGGGATGTTATACTGTGCCTCTAGGGCTTGAATCTTCACTAATGATAGGCTATCTGGGACATTTCTGTTGCAGAGAGGCACACGTCAGAGTTGCATCTGCCCCCTCCCTCTTTTGCCCTGGCTCTGGTAGTGTTGGCCATTCTTTTTGCGGAAATTAGAACTCTGAGAGATATCTTCCCAGTAGGTACCTTCCTTTCCTATTCAGACCTTAGGGCCAAATTTAAACTACCAGGCTGGATGTTCTTTCGATATTTTTAATTGCGCCATGCCGCACAAGCTCAGTATCCTATTCCTCCAAACCCAACTATGGACCCTATTGGGGAACTTCTGTCTCAAGAATCCCTATCCAAACCCCTGTCTGCTCTTTACTTGGATTTGCTCTGTGTAGACTCAAAATGTACAAACTCTGGGATTTCTGGAAGACTTTGATAGAGAGGATTGAGAGAGTTATCTTGAGGATATTATTAAACTGTTAATTTCTTCACAAGTTCATTCAGCTTAAATTCCTGCATAGGGTGTATTACACACCCCAGAGACTGCATAGAATATTTCACCTGAGATCACCAGAGTGTACCTGATCTGGAATGGGTATATGTACATATCTCCACATGTTTTGGGGTTGTCCAATGGTGGCATTTTTCTGGGGCGAAGTGATTGAACTTATAAATCACTGTTTCCAGCTGGCCCTCCCAATCACTCCTGAACTGCAGTTGCTAGGTATTCAGGATGATGAGCAAAGGCATAGATACACTAAGCTGATAATCCCTTATCTTGTTTACTACACTAAAAGAGAAATTGTGCTCAAGTGGAATTCCCATTCCCCTCCCTCCATAGTTTCATGGGAGAAGTATATTAAAGCTGCTATTCCCATGTTTAAATTGACTTCTATAAGCAGGAATTGTCCCAAGAAGTTTGAGAGGGTATGGCACCCATGGACATGCCCATTGTGTACTTGGCAGCGTGGCAGTTGTGTCCTCTTATATCATACCTCCCAACATTTTGAGATGGGAATGAGGGGCACCTACTAGCAAATGTATGTAGGCATAGGACACACCCCCTTTGCCGAAACCCCTTAAAGGAGACTTAACTGAAAAAAAAGGTTAATTAAATCCACAAGGGCTTTTTTTACCACTACTAATCCTTTATATTGACTTTTAAAAGTTACAAATGCCGCAATTTAGAATTTGGATGAAAGGCTTAGCACTCGGAAATACTGTTTGAAAGATAAAACATGCATTTTATATACAACTATATAGATCAGACCAAAATGAGGGACATGTGAGGAGGACAGAGGGACATTGCTCCAAATCAGGGACAGTTCCTCCAAATCAGGGACAGTTGGGAGCTATACTTACATGCTTTCTGTAGGTCTATGCTGATGGACACTGTTGTGAATTTCTATTAAGCTTTGTTTATACCTATTTCTGTTATGGGGAATATGCCTCTTTTCCATTGTCAATGTGTATTATATTACTTTGCTTATTTCCATATTATTGACTTTGTACCATGCCTTTGTTTTAATAAAGGAACATTCTGTTTTGTAAAAAATTAAAATAAATCATATTGCAGCAGTTTGAACCTAGGCTAAAGGATTTATTAATGTATAATGGGGGTATTTTGTATCTCCCTTCGTTTTTTCTTTAAACCTATGTACTAATTGCATTGCACATCCCCTATGTATAATTATAAATATTAATATTGCTATGCAAACTTGGTGTGATCTATTCTTTGTAACCACCAGGTGGCATACGTAGACTTTTCACTCTGCAGTCTGCACCCTCTTTTCTCTTTCCTTGCATCATTCAGTATGTCCCTGTATTAGCCATGTTGTAAGTATTGACAAGGTTTTACTTATATTATCAGTATATTATAAGGTCCACCCTTGAATACAGGAGACACCATCATGGATCTTGTTCAGTAAAGTAGGGCACATTGTACTAATAATGTACAGTCACCTATAAAAATCTAATTCCCCTGATCCATCTAGGATAAAAACAGATCTTTGCCTTGTTTTACTGCTTTTTCCATTACCCTTTCTTGAGTCACAAAACAAGTGTGGTCTGCTATTGTTGATCTCTTCTAAAAATGACCTTTGCCTGGCTTTCATGCTCATCGTGCCTATGCTTCGCTGAGCTGGGGCAAATGTAGAAATAAGGAATTCTGACTTTTCTCCAGCTGTCTTTTGATACATGCTTGGCAGGTCTGTGACTCAGAAGTTGTGAAGCCAGAGAAAGAGGATTTGCAGAGAGAATCCAGCAGTAGCAGCTCACATATTATTCTCATGACAAGTACACCTTATTCCTATAATGTCACCTGTGTCTGTACAGTATCACCTGCATATATATGCCTCATAGCTCATTATACCTGATGTGTTTACAGTATACAATCATTATATTAGTGATCTGGTATCTTTAGAATACATATGACATTTGTTACATACAGCCTTTCACATACTGAGAAATCTTCTGTTTAAGATATTTTTTTTTTTTTTTAGGTATTCAATTAGGCAGGGATATCGAAATACTGTTACCCTGAAGAAGAATAGTGAGTTATGTGTTATTGTACATACTTGGCAGACATAAAAAAAAAAAAACCTAGTAAATACAAGTTATATATGTAGCCAAGTCCCGGGCCTCTCCAGGCCTAATGGTGACCTCCAGAGTTAGGGACAGCTGACATCCTTCTGTGTGAATGGGTTTACAAGGCATGGTGGGTGCATTACAGGGTAGATTAATGGCGCCAGACACTTCTTGAATGCAGAGATTTATTTTCTCTTAAACAGAACTATGGAAGAGAGTGTTAGGACCAGGACTCTGAGACTTCTATAGGTATATGGCCTTGCAGGGAAAGGCACCCAGACGGACCCCACATCTGCATGTGTAGACATGCTTTCTCCTATGGCAACAATCTTGAACAGTTTCTAACAAAGGTTGTAATGATATCTTTCACTTTCTCCACAATCTCCTTTTCAGATCTTCACTCAAATGAGCTCCCAGTCTATCACTTAGACCCGCTGATCCACTGCCACTGGATCTCCTGAGCTCTTCCAATCTTGTCACTGAGTATCTTCCTCAAGCGTCACCCCAATGTCCCTGCTGTCTCCCTAGCTTGGCACTCACAGATACTTTTCAGGCTTCATCCCACTGGCCTGCTTGGTCCCTGGCTTGACACACAATAATGCTCTGCAAGCGTCACCTCCACTGGCTGGGTCCCTAGCTTGGCATCTGCTAAAGTTTCCCAATTCTCCATTGTCCCATTCTCCATTGTTTGTGAGAATACTGCTCAGGTACTTGCTTCAGCTACTCACAGTGATCCCTGGTAATTAGGTGGATGGTCCCTTAGTTGCGACAGTTTCCGCTCTACCTCCAACAACGACAGGTTCTCTGGCCAGTAGAACAGTTACTTCTGGTTGGACTGCAAGATGCAATCCCAACCCTATCTTGCTCTCTTGCTTCTGGATAGGCCCTCAGACAGCCTAGCAGCCAGATGTTCCTGGGATAGGCTTCAGGCTCTGGCCTAGCAGCCCGGGCAGCACAACACATGTCCACCCAGACAGCCATGCAGGTGGCATAGAACTCCAATCACCTGACTCCACCCAAATAAATAGGCTCTCCCAGCAGGCCAAGGGACCCAAGAAAACCCCTGCCCATTGGCTGAGACACACCATTATCCCTAATCTGTCCTTGCATTGCCCTTGTCTTATCTAATGTCACCAGATACCTGGCCATCTAGCAACAAAAGAGAGAAGTTCAGCAATTCCAAAATTAGGGTGAAATCAATTGACCTCCTAGCAATTGGCCAAGGCAACTATCACTTGGCAGATACATTAAAGAGCAACCCTGCCTAAACATCAGGGTGCTAGATCTATTAAAACAGAAATATGGCCAAAGCTTTTTTAGTCATATTTCTCTTGTGAGTCACAGGTGCGCTTACTTTTTCACTCAGCTGAAAGTTGGCTAAAGCCCACTGTTGGCTGAAGTTGCAGAGTCAGTCCAGGCTCTGGAAGGATCCCGACATTAATGTCAGGCTCCAACCAGATGCCTGACCGACACCTGGCTCAGCCTCTCAGCATGTCACTTGTCCCCTTCACAGACCAGTGCTCCAATGGGTGCTGGAGGAGCAGAGTAGAGAGCGGTGACTGACAATCACCATTCTCTGCTCCGAGCAGACCAAGAACTAAGTGATCAGCAGTCATGTGATTGTTCAGTCCTCAGTCTTGGTCACAAGAGTATGGCACCTACACGTTGTAAGAGGAGGAGAGAAAAGGGTGAGCAGAAGGACGATCATCTGCTGTTGCTTCTTTAGTGTCCTCTTTATTGTATTCATTATGGGAACATGTGACCTTCTCATCTTCCTTCCAGGATGCAGTGCTTGGTCCTGAGCAGCCCATTACCATGCCCAATCACTGTCACACAAGAGGAGGGAGAAGGATACAAGCCCTGTGTAAGCTTACAACTGAATTGGATTCAAGGTTCCACAGGTGAACAGGGCAGCACCTTCAGCAAATGCCCTATAAAATGTGTAAAGCTCGAAAAGAGCTGGATTTGAGCAGACTGTAGAAAGTGATGGACTTGAAAATACATAAATGTATCCGATGAGGAATGTTGATATTCCTTTGAAGACAAGGAAACAGAAGTATTCTATAGTTCTTTTACTGAATCTCCCAGAAGTTAAAGGGTAACTCCACTTTCGTGGGAAAAAAATGATCAAATAAAAAAAAATAATAATAATATAGCATATACACTGTACCCAAACTACATTTTTATAATTTTCTTCCCACAAATAGAGCTTTCTTTTGGTGGTATTTGATCAACACTGGGGTTTTTATTTTTTGCTAAACAAACTAAAAAAGAACTGGAACAATATCCTGCTGGGTGTCATAAAGCCGCCGAGTCAGGATAACAGAACCACTTCCCCGCCGTCAATCTGCTATAGGCTGGGCCAGAAGTGGTTAAAGTTATTACTAAAGGCAAAACCTTTTTTTTATTGTTTTGAATAGAGTGGAGATGGTATTAGAAAATCTGTTTTTATTGCTGTCTGTTCCCCCATTAAGTAGATTCACCCTCTCTCCTTGTCCTGTTTACTATTATCATTTAAAGTGAAAGTTAAAAAAAAAAATCATTTTAGGTTGTCCCCAGAATAGTAAAAATATTCCAATGGGGACACAAATTTTGTTGACCTGGGGGGGGGGGGGGGTTCCCTTAATTTGCAGGGGTTTCCTCTCACTTCCTGTTTTGGCTGATAGCAATACAGAGAATTACCGCTCCAAGGTAATGACTTCTCCCAAAACAGCTGTCTTCACAATCCCACAGGGTGCTGGCTTTGTTTGCAACAGGAACTGAAGTAGAAAAGATGTAGCTGGATAGCTGCACTCCGAATTATTCAACTTTATTTAAAAAATGTAATTAAAATCATAGCATTTAGGCTTGTAAACAGACTAACTGCACAGCCGCTGACATGTTTTACACCAAACACGGGGCTTAGTCATAGCTCCTATGACCTAAGATAGCATAGGCTGTGACTAAGCACCCTGTTTTGGCTATGGGACAGAAAGTGAATAGAAATCTCCCAAATGGGACACAGATGGGAAAAAAATGACAGGAATCATAACCTTCCCTTACTCTATCGAAACTTTAAAAAAGTTTTGTCTATAGTTCTACTTTAAGCATACAATAGCCTGTACATAAAGGATATGCAATTAGCGGACCTCCAGCTGTTGCAAAACTACAAGTCCCATCATGCCTCTGCCTCTGGGTGTCATGCTTGTGGCTGCCAGGGTCTTGCTATGCCTCATGGGACTTGTAGTTCTGCAACATCTGGAGGTCCGCTAAAGTTTTTTGCAAGATTTAAAAAAATAAATGGTTTTATGCAATGAGCCTCTTCCCCATTTGTTTCCTATATGTATGCTCTGGAGAGTGGGACATAATGGAAAATTTCCTATCAAATACCTACCGTAATTTTTCTTTCCTGATGGATTCCATGGCAGCCTTTGTTTGGGTTAATCTCGCCTCTCATACCTCATAGGACCCTTCTCCCATAAATCTTTGCTCCGAGCCAGAGACTGTGTTCCGTAACTTAGCCTAATCCAGCAAATGGGAGGGAACTCCTGCTGCCATGAAGTCCATCAGGGAGGGAAAATTACAATAAGTATTTGTTAGGAAATTTTCCCTTTTCCTGACAGACTCCATGGCAGCCTACGTATGAGAAATAATTAGCCATACACACCCAGGTGGGCAATTGCTGGTCAAAAGAAAAAAGTTTTGATTGGCACCATAAACAGACAGAAAATGCAAACCAAAATTAACAGAAGACAAGGAGGCCGGCTCTATGATGTAGTGCGACATGAACAAATTAATTGAAGACTATCAGGCCGCTTTGCAAATCACTTCTGGGGTGACGTGTTGAGAAGCTGCCCATGATGTATAAATGCTCCTGGTTGAATGAGCAGTCACTGCCTCCAGAGGCGTCAAGCCCTTAGCATTATAGGTCCACTGAATGGCCTGAACAATCCACACTGCAAAAGATATGGAAAAGGTACGCAAGCCCTTGTCTTTTTTTCTGTGGAAGAGAATGAACAGATGATCAGACTGACGAAAAGGAGCTGTGGCTTCTAAATACTGCTTCAGAGCTTCTCCAACATCTAGAGGATGAACACTGGAGTCCTCAGCTGACCTAAACATTGATTCTCTTGAAAGACAGACGATACTTTGGGGTTTGAACATAGCATAGGAATCAAAACTACCCGATTAGGGGAAAAGGTTAGGAATGGTTCTTTGTATCCCAGAGAGCCAATTTCTGAGACCCTCTTGGCCGACGTTATGGCCATCAGGAAGGCAACTTTTAGAGAAAGTTCCTTGATGAAGAACTGATCTGCGTGTTCCATCTTCCTGAGAAAAAATCCAGAATAAGGGGGAGATCCCATCCAAAATCTTGGCTTTCTCTGAGGTCTGAGCCTTATTGCTCCTCTGAGGAAATGCAGAGTAAGAAGGTGTCTAGCCCAGGATCCGCGCATGAAGGCAGAAATTGCAGAGACTTAAACCTTTAGGAGCTGACTGAAAAGGAAATATCCGGGCCCATTTGTCGGAAGCCCAGGATATCCTGTATCTTTGGGTGATTACAAGAACCTGCAGTGGTGGAAACGTAAAAAATGGGAAAGTGATGGTTCAGCGCTAGTGACAATTTAAAATTTAAATGGGTAGTCTAAAGTGCATAGATGACCTAATACACATCTAAAATATATCAAAATTAGAATAATTGTGAAGATACCAAACAGTATACATGTGCAATATTGAAATAATGATAACAGGTGATTAAACCAATGTATAACATGCATATAAAATGCAGTGATACCAGGTGATTAAACCAATATATACCACACACATAAAATACAGTGAACAATTTATTATAAACGCAAAAGCAATAATAGAAAAAAAATGAATGAACAAAGAAAGTGTCCACTGAGTGAGAAAAAAGTGTTTGATGAAAATGGAAATGTCCAAAACATATGTATCTTGACGCCTCAAATTGTAATTATCAAGCCACCGCTAAACATGCATGAAAAAGGGGGGGGGGGGGGTGGAGCACCCGCCACCAATAACACTGAGGCTTACCGGAAAAAAGTGGATTCAGTATGACATAAGCCCTATGAATCAAATAGACTTGTCTGTGATTCTTCACCAAAGATAATAAGGCCCAGATGGATATAGGCGTTGGTAGAATTGGGTAAAAAAATCTTCTCACAAGGACCACCAGTCGACAAGAAAGGAGGCTCCAAGATATATAAAACGTCTCATGGATTCAAACTTATAAGGCCAAAAAGGAATAAAAAACGCACATAGCATGAATCCACATAACACAAAATGTATTAAAAAATTTAAGATTTACACTCACATTTAGAAGAGGTAAATCAAGCGCTTGTGCATCTGCATTCGTTTTCGTCCTAATGCATTTTTGTCCGAATTTTCAGGCACAGAGTCTGAAAAACAAAAGATCCGACATAAATAAATGCTTTATTTTCGTTTTCGTTTTTACACAGTTCGATACAGATAGGAGATTCGACGTGACTCTAACAATAACAATCTGTGTTTATTGAACTTGTATCATAACAGTCCATTCATTCACACAGAGGCAACGCAGCTTCCAGCACGACTTCGGGAGGCAACTTAACCACACGACTTGAGTGTGAATCACAGCGCGACTTACAACACGACTTTAATGTAAAAAATAAACAGCATGGGTTCCCCTTCAAGAGTATACCAGGCCGTTTGGGTCTGATATGGATATTAAGTGGAACCCCGCGGTCACGGTTCCATGTGTCAGAGGGGGTGGAGTCACCGGGTGGCCCCGCCCTCCGTTATAAAAGAACTGTCAGAAGAAGAGATGCGTCACACAGCGGGAGCCTCCCATTGCGCGGAGTGGCCCGTGAACCAAGAAGAGATGGCGTGGAGAAAGATGCCGGAGGAGAACACCGGACCAAGAGGAAGTGGAATGGAGGAAGAAGAGGATCGGAGGAAGAAGAAAATGGAGGAAGAAACTGAAGGATGAAGAAAAGAAGAAGGAAGAAGACCAGAAGAAAGAAGATGAAAGAAGACTTTAATAAAGGAATTGTCAAAGACCGTCTCCTGTAATTTTTAACACTTTGTCACTTTTTTGGTGAAATGGTAGGGGGGAGGCCGGGATCTGGGGGTCCCCTTGTTAAAGGGGGCTTCCAGATTCCGATAAGCCCCCCCGCCCACAGACCCCCACAACCATCGGCCAGGGTTGTGGGGATGAGGCCCTTATCCTCATCAACATGAGGACAAGGTGCTTTGAGGAGCTACCTCAAAGCACCCTCCCAATGTTGAGGGCATGTGACCTGGTACGGTTCAGAGGGGACGCTCTCTTGCCCCCTCTTTTCCTGCGGCCTGCCAGGTTGCGTGCTCAGATACGGGTCTGGTATGGATTTTGGGGGGGACCCCCACGCCATTTTTTTTACGCTGGGTTCCCCTTAAAATCCATGCCAGACCTGAAGGGCCTGGTATGGATTTTGAGGGGGACCCCCACGCCATTTTTTGTTAATTTTTTTGGCACGGGGTTCCCCTTAAAATCCATGCTAGACCTGAAGGGCCTGGTATGGAATTTCGGGGGACCCCCACGCATTTTTTTTTCTTAATTTTTTTTTTCTTAATGCTAATGCTAACATGACCTGTGTGCAATCCAAATAGCCTTAAAAAAACCCATAGAAGACGTACAACATTAGAATCCTACTATAGCTTGTAGTCAAAATATTCGACCGGGAATGCATGATTGAAGCATCATAAGTGAGTTTCGCTGCTCCGTCGAATCTTCTTTAAACATTCTGACAGACACCATAAGCCTTCAATGACAGATTTGACCGTAATTCTTTCGGATTTTCAGACGAATGCAATTTTTTTTACGAAAAACAAAATAAATAAAAAACGAATTTCGGGAGTAACTAAATAAATGTATTTTTCGGACGAAAACTAAATTCCGAAACAAAATATTTCAGCCTGCACATGTCTACTTCTTAATTGATAAAATGATGCAATGGGAACAGCAGTCTCGACCCAAGAAACATAATCTGCAAATTTTGACCAAATCCTTTGGTAGACCATGTTGGTACCTGCTCTTCTGGCATTCAAAAAAGTGGAGATGGCCCTGCTTGGACAACCTAGGGCCTCCAGCCTTCCCCTTTCAAAATCCAAGTCATCAGGGCATGGATGTAGAATTGTCCTTTACAGTAGGAGATCTGACCTGGAGGGCAGAGGAACTGGGTCCCAGAAGCTAAATTGCAGCAGCAGAGGAAACCATGGCCTGTTTGGCCAGTACAGAACTATTGCCACTAACTCTGCTTCTTCCCACCTGAGTCTCGACAGGAACCGGAGAATGACAGGAACTGGGGGGAAGGCATAGGCCCTGTGAAATTTCCACTGGTCCATCAGAGCATCCACCTCAAAGGCCTGGGCACAATGACACCTTGTGTAGTACCTTTTCAGTTTGAAATTTCACGGGGAGGCAAATAAGTTCACTTTCGGGATGACTCCCAGTGACAGGATCCAATTGAAAACTTTGGTGTGGAGAGCCCATTTGTTATTGTCTAGAGATACTCTCAAAAGAAAGTCTTGGACATTCTGATCTCCAGGGAGATAGACAGTAGTCAGATTTGCCAGGTTCACTTGGGCTTAGGACATGATAGGCATGCTAGACATGATAGACATGCATGTACTCCCCTGCCTCTTGATGTATGAGACTATTGTTGTGTTGTCCAGTCTTAGGAGAACTGAGGCTCCTGCCATCAAGTGGTGAAATACTTGTAGGGGGCAGAATGCTGCCCGGAGCTCCAGAACATTCAAAACGACCCCTCTGGGTGGAAAACTCCATTTGCCTTGGGCTACTTCCGTCAGGCAGAGAGCTCTGTTGCTGGAATCCGTTGTGACCCTAATCCATGAAACAGGTGCTATGTGTTAGTTGAGGAAACTATTCTGCTGCAGCCACGAAGGAAGGCTCTCCCGCATGGACGGGATTACCTGGATGGAATGATCTCAGGTTCCCGGATGTCACTGCTGGAGGAAACCCTTCTGGAGGGCCGCATCTTCCACTGTGCCCATTTCCCCACAGGCGCTGTGGCCACCATGGTGCTTATGATCTTCAGACACTGTGAAGCCCTGAGTTGAGAAGAGGACATTGCGAGAATGGAACTTGTATGGCCGCGCCCTGAGCCACCAGAGAGTCTGCGTAATATAGAAGGACTGTCTTTTTCTCTTCTGAGTGAGGCAAGACCGGGGGTACAAACCAGAGTGTGGGCGGACTGCTGAACGTCCAGGGATGCCCTAAGGAGACTTTAGTTCATGTATCGGTGAACTCCTGGATATTTCTTCAGAGACACTTCCTAAGGATGCATCTACTTCATCTTTCCAGGCCTCCATCGCTTTGGACAGGGCGGAAAGGGCCAAGGCTGGTTATAGGCCATACCTGGTGTAATATAAATCCGTTTGAGGTCGGTATCAATCTTCCTCTCCAAGCCTTCCCTGAAGGAAACAATGTCCTCTAATGGGAGCGTGAGGTGGCTCACCAATCTCATTAGCGCTGCGTCAATGAGAGGAGCCGACTCTAGATGTTTCACATCCTCACTCTTGAATGGGTACATTTTTGCTATTTTAGTTAGTAGGGAATTTTTCCTCTTAATGCCACCCCATTCATCTGTAATAATTTCACTAAGTTCACCCAGGAAGGGGAAGTTTGGGAGTTCTTTCTTGAGGTGTTTGAAATACTTCCTCTGCTAAGAGGGTGCTTCCACTGGCTGTTCCCACCTTAAAGCTTCTTTGGCTGCTTTGGCCAACTGTGGTACTAGGGAAAAATCAAAAACCGGCCAGGGTCATCCACCTCCACCTCACTGTCAGAAGCTTCACTTAAGGAGTGGCTATGATGAGAGGGACCTGGAGCCTCAGTGTTGTCCCCCACAGGGGCTAATACTGTGTCAACAGAAGGATTGATGGTACAACTGGAGTCTGTTCTGTGCAGGGATACATGAACCACCTTTCTGACCAGTGCTTCCACTTGTTGGTCTCCACCTTCTCTTACCCTCATAGCTTGGGTATAGCATAGAGGGATTTACCCTCGGGGGCCTGAGCCCCAAATCCCCACCAAGCTTTCTTTTCATAGCGGCTGGAATGGTGGTGAGAGCAGTGCCCAGACATGGCTTTGGGCTTTTCCCTGTGATGTCTAGACCTAGAGTATGATCTATGGCATCTGGAACTTGACAAAGAATGACGGTGTTGTGACCTAGGATGGTCTTTATCTTCGTGTGCCATATGTTGGTTTTCAGACCTAGAAGAGCTGAGAGGAAATGATGAGATAACACGTTCCTGGTGAATAACCACAAACAAACAGGCAGGATGAAACAAAAAAAAAAAGCTTTTTTTATTTTAACCTCCTCCCGCCAGCCTTAAAGCCGAATGACGGCCTTAGAGCGGGCAGGTTCCTTCGCCTGGCCGTCCCTGGACGGCCTGGTGTTTACTTCCGCAATGCGCGCCGTCGGGGCGCGCATCGCGGAAGTATTGTATTCGCCGTGTCTCCCGGAGACAGGCAAATACAGATCGCCGTGAACGGCCAATCAAAGCGGCCGTTCACAGCGCGATCGCAGCTGCCAATGGGAGATGATCTCATATGTAAACATATGAGATCATCTCCCATTGCCGTGTCTCTCCCTCCTCACGCAGAGACAGCGTGTGAGGAGGGAGAGCGATCTGTGTGTCAGCCCCAGTGCCAGTGTCAGCCCCAGTGCCAGTGTCAGCCCCAGTGTCAGCCCCAGTGTCAGCCCCAGTGCCAGTGTCAGCCCCAGTGCCAGTGCCATCTGTCAGCCCAGTGCCATCTGTCAGCCAAAGTGCCAGTGCCATCTGTCAGCCCAGTGCCATCTGTCAGCCCAGTGCCATCTGTCAGCCCAGTGCCATCTGCCAGTAGTGCCAGTGCCGCCAGTGCCACCTGCCAGCGCCAGTGCCTGCCGTCAGCTCCAGTGCCGTCAGCCCCAGTGCCGTCAGCCCCAGTGCCGCCAGCGCCAGTGCCGCCAGTGCCACCTGCCAGCGCCAGTGCCACCTGCCAGCGCCACCTGCCAGTGCCACCCGTCAGCCCCAGTGCTGTCAGTGCCGTCAGCCCCAGTGCCGCCAGTGCTGTCAGCCCCAGTGCCACCTGCCAGTGCCACCTGCCAGCACCAGTGCCACCTGCCAGTGCCACCTGCCAGCGCCAGTGCCATCCGTCAGCCCCAGTGCCGTCAGCCCCAGTGCCGTCAGTGCCGCCAGTGCCAGTGCCACCTGCCAGTGCCACCTGCCAGCGCCAGTGCCACCTGCCAGCGCCAGTGCCATCCGTCAGCCCCAGTGCCAGTGCCGCCAGTGCCACCTGCCAGTGCCACCTGCCACCACCAGTGCCGCCAGTGCCAGTGCCGCCAGTGCCACTTGCTAGTGCCACCTGCCACCTGCCAGTGCCACCTGCCAGCGCCAGTGCAATCTGCCAGCCGCAGTGCCATCTGCCAGCCCCATTTGCCAGAGCAATTAGCCATAGCAAATAGCCAGCACCATCTGCCAGTGCCATCTGCCAGTGCCAGCCCCAGTGCCAGCCCCAGCCCCATCTGCCAGCGACATCTGCCAGCCCCATCTGTCAGCCCCATCTGCCTCCAGTGCCATCTGCCTCCAGTGCCATCTGCCTCCAGTGCCATCTGTCAGTGCCACGTGTCGTCAGTGCCACGTGGGGTCACTTTGTGGGCATTTCCATTGTCCTGGTGCTCCAGGGCCTTCAAAACTGTAATAGGTGGTTGAGAAATAAGATGTGTAATTTATGCTCCTAGAACGCCTGATGGTGCTATTTCAATATTGGGCCTCTGTATGTGGTCAGGCTGTGTAAAAGTCCCACACATTTGGTATCGTTATACTCAGGAGGAGTAGTAGAACGTATTTTGGGGTGTCATTTTTGCTATGTACATGCTATGTGTTGGAAATATCTTATAAATGGACAACTTTGCGTAAAAAAAATGCGTTTTAATTTTTTTTCCACATTTTCCCAAAACTTCTGGAAAAAAAATGAACCATTCAAACGACTCATTATGCCTTATAGATTATACGTTGGGGTGTTAGCTTTCCAAAATGGGGTCACTTTGTGGGCATTTCCATTGTCCTGGTGCTCCAGGGCGTTCAAAAATGTAATAGGTGGTTGAGAAATGAAATGTGTAATTTATGCTCCTAGAACGCCTGATGGTGCTATTTCAATATTGGGCCTCTGTATGTGGCCAGGCTGTGTAAAAGTCTCACACATTTGGTATCGTAATACTCAGAAGGAGTAGCAGAACGTATTTTGGGGTGTCATTTGTGGTATACACATGCCATGTGAGAGAAATAACCTATTACATTGAAAATTTTGTGAGAAAAAAAAAAAATCTTCATTTTGCAAAGAATTATGGGAAAAAGATGACAACATCAAAAACCTCACCATGCATCTTAGTAAATACCTTGGAATGTCTACTTTCAAAAAAGGGGTCATTTGGGGGGTATTTGTACTTTCCTGACTTGTTCGGGTCGCAAGAAATGAGATAGGCCACCAGTACATCAGATGTGATCAATTTTGTGCGATTCGCACCACAGCTTGTAGACTCTCTAACTTTCACAAAGACCAAATAATATCCACTAATTTGGGTTATTTTTACCAAAGATATGTAGCAGTATAAATTGTGGCCAAAATTTATGAAAAAAAAATTATAATTTGCAAAATTTATCACAGAAACAAAGAAATATGCGTTTTTTTTCAAAATTTTCGGTCTTTTTTCATTTATAGCGCAAAAAATAAAAACCCCAGAGGTGATCAAATACCACCAAAAGAAAGCTCTATTTGTGAGAAAAAAAGGACACAAAATTAATTTGGGTACAGTGTTGCATGACTGAGTAATTGTCATTCAAAGTGTGAGAGCACCAAAAGCTGAAAATTGGTCTGGTCAGGAAGGGTGTTTAAGTGCCCAGTAAGCAAGTGGTTAAATCAATCCTACCTGCAGTGTAAGGGTTGGCCACAGGGGGGCATGGACACATCCATGGCAGAAGGTTTACAGAACTGTAATGCAATCACAAGACCATCAGACAGGGAGACATAGAGCAGGCAACCAGCAGCTAAAGCCTGCAGCCTGATCACCTACCTCAGCTGTAGAACGAGAGATGTCCAGGGAAACCGCTGCCTAAGCCTGCAGTCTATCCCAAGGATCACCTGCTCTGACAGCTGTTTAAATCCGACGCCCGATGAGGATGTCACCGCACCTCGCAGCGTGCCTGTGCCGGGACCGTCATCGCGTGGTGGCCGTGTGCATGCACGACTGCTGCGATCTCGCTGATACTGCAGATGCGTTCCAGCTGCCATAGCAATGGGCACAAGCGTTCTCCCTAAACAAAAAAGCACAGACAACACAGTTAAATGGCTGCCATGAATTCTTACTTTACCGCCACGGCACTATCGCTACCAGACCTGGAACTGGGAGCTGTTGCTCAACCCGCATGACCAAGGCGTATTTGTAATGAGACCTCCCGCTAATAGCTGGGACGTTTGGCCATATTGCCGTTTGCCTACCAATAGCCAGGCTAGTAAGCTCTTCGTGGCATCACAAGTATCGCCCATATCCACCTCGATAATAGCTAGGGGTTGCTGGACTCAAGAGAAAGCACCTCCATAAACCATGATATCGTGTGCACACTACCAGGCCTGAATCGCAGAATCTTCATAAAAGGTAAGACTTCACTATGGTCCTAGGAGGAGGACAAAAAAGGAACACGGCCTCTGGCACAGAGCAAAAATTAATGGGAAAAGGCTCCTGTGAGGTATGAGAGGCGGGATTAAACCATACATAGATTGCCATAGTCTATCAGGAAATTAACTCTTTCCATTGATCCCAAGGACTCTTCTTGGCTGCTGGGTGGCTTTTCAAAGATTTAGAATGTAAAGTGGGGTTGATTTGGAGAAAAATTATTCAGCATTTTTTCACCTTCCTTTGTAAAGGGATCAAATCACCCCGGTAAGTGAATCACTTCTCAGGGCACCAGCACTGGATCACTGCAGTGTAGTTTTTTTTGCACCAAATAAGAAATTAAGAATCTTTGCACTGATTTGCACCATTCACACTTTTTATTAAGCTTGATTTGGAACTTATTCATCTATTAAAACTTTATGTGTACTAAGTGGTCACTTATAAGATTGCACTTTGTCTACAGGGGGGGTATAATGGCACTACTAATTTCTTACCTGGATGTTTACATGTGGATATATTTCTTTGAGACATTTTTTTTTATATATATGTATATTATTTTAGTCCTGCTTTTCATTTCTTTTGCTCTAAAGATACCCATTAGAGTTTAGGGTCTAAGAAATAATCCCAGATATCAACTAATCCTCTGCTTTCGTTGTTGCAGAATTCAGGATGGAACCCTAGCTTTATTTTTATACAGGAGCCTCTGTCGTTTCTGTAATTTTACCTTTGTGATGGGGAAAGTAAGCAGAGGTGATCTGCAAAGATATACAAATCTAGGAACCAGATCTTCATAGCTTATGTCCTGCCAAACTAGGAAATTCTGTACTTGTCACACAAATGCAAATCTGTGTATAGGAAATCTAGCAGTGCGTTGAGGAAAATCGCTTTGATTTACTGCGGTGGGAAAACTTTTAAGCTTGTTAGCCTACCTTATTTCAGCATTAATGATTACCCAGTGTAATTAAAAAGAGGATGACCATACAAAACAGAGTTGTTTTATCTTAAAACACTTATACTGTAATTAGTATTAGTTTAATGATGAAATGTTGAAAACTATGAGATGGGTAAATATAATTTAGAGGGGCCAAGACAATAAAAACTGGTAACTTGAAGTTTAAAGTTTATGCAGGTTGGAACAGCTAAGGAAACTGGCGCCTAGACAAGGCTCATAGACTGTGAAGCAAGCTAACGAGTTTCCTCTTGCTGGCAGCTCTTAGTCATAGACTTGATGTGGGCTCCAGGGCTTGGGATTCACGCAAGTGTGCCAACACGATAAGATTACTGCTACTGGCATTGTAAAACTACCAAAATGTGGGACTCAAAGTGATTTGTATTAGAAACTTTTGACCAAAATATTGTTCTAAAATTTTAGTCTATGCCCAAATATGTACCCTGCTCTAAACCAATATAATTTGTCTTTAAATGTGTCTCCTTTATCAGCTTCCAGTGCTTGAAAACATATTAGCTGGGGCGTGGCTTGGAGCTCGGAGCGGATGGCAGCAGGCTAGAGGAGCTCCGTTATACCCTCAGCCCTGACAGCGCAATATTCACCATAACCACCGGAGATCATGAACAGATCCACCCGCCACAATTCTGGAAGCCGCTCCCGTCGTTCCACACCGATACCGGGCACCAGGAGCATCCCGGACATCTTTAAAACACAGCCCCGCCGCAGCAAGGCCCTATCCAAGATGGCGCTGCCTCGTGGTGAAGACGAGTTCAGCGAGGACTCCCAATCCGCATATGAGGAGGAGGTAAGGGATGCACAGACAGATCACCCTCTCACCCTCACAGACATGATGAAGATAGCCGCAGATATTAAGGGCACCTTTTCATCCGCCATCACGGAGTTGAAGGCAGACGTTTTGTCTATTTCTGAAAAGCTAGAGAGAGTGGAGAGGGCTGGCACTCACCGAGACACAGCTATAGCACGCCTGGACAAAATCACCGACTCACACACGGCCCATCTCATTGCAATGAACAGACAGTTGGAGGATTTGGACAACAGGGGGAGAAGGAACAACATTAGGGTGAGAGGCATCCCGGAGTCGGTTGAAGCCAGCAACATTCCTTCTGCCCTCCAATATGTGTTTAATGAGCTACTGGAGCGCCAAACCGACACTCCAATTGACTTTGTGCGGGCTCACAGAGCCCTGAGAGCCAGGCCTGCTGAGGCGGCCCCCCCACGAGATGTGATCTGTTGCCTCTCGGACTTTAAATTGAAAGAGGACATTATGGCGAAAGCAAGGCGCAATGCTCACATCACATTTAATGACACTGAAATCTCCATTTTCCAGGATCTCTCCCCCATTACTTTGAGCAATAGGCGTGTGTTGCGCCCCCTGCTGGAGGCCTTACGGAGACAGAACATCCCCTATAAGTGGAAATTCCCCTTTGCTTTGAATGTGACTTACTCGGGCAGACAATTGTACTTACGCACCCCTGATGAGCTACCAGGTTTTTGCCGGGACATTCAATTGCCCTTGGTTGAGCTGCCTGACTGGTACAGGGAATTTCACTACGCGCCTGCCTCTCAAGCCTTTCAGGGATCCCCCCATTCTACCCCCTCGAAACCTCCGCACAAAAGGGGAAAGTTCCTGAATCAACCTACTCCATGCTCCAGCTCTACCCCACGACGCTCCTCCGCGCCTAGAGCCCTGCAGATGAATCCGGACCCAGAATGAGGTTCGTTCGGCTATGGATGCTCCGCCCGAATTTCAGTATGTATAGGATCGACTAAGACCAGACGAGCACCTCTTCGGATTAAAGTTTTTTTTTCGTTTTAACGTTCGCTGACGCTGCTTACCTTCTTGGTTCCTGGCATCTTTTCTCTTCGTTCGTAGGATTGGTTCGTTTTGTTTTTCGGCTTACTCACCTATAGGAGAACGGTTTCTGGTCGTACGGGGGCACACCGTCCGGATGCACGAAGGGCTCAAACTGACTTATTTTTCTTTTTGCACTATGTAACTTTGCAAAGTAGCTCTGAGTGGTCAGGCCTTCCAAACGCATTCTTCCGACATAGACTGGAGATGGACTTGTCACCTGCACAAACACGGCCTTTGACTTACCTCTACCTGACCCCTACATACCGAGCTTGGAGACAGGTCGTATTGTTATGTTTTTTCGGATGGACGTCGAGACCCGCAGCAGCGGTCAGCTGAACTGACTATTTCAGGTGCCACATGCTGGCGTTACACTGGTTTATTCCCGCTACCGGGAAATACGGTTATGGTGATATTTACATGTTGCATTTTGGTTAGTTTTAGCATGTTAAACATAGGGCTGGGGGGGCGCGGAGAGCAGCAGATACTTTGGAACAGACCACTTATCCCGGATTGTCTGGGATCTGGACTGTTGACGTAGTTCTGGGTGTTACTCCCACTACCCCCACAAGGGACGCCGTGGGTTGGCCCCGTGGTTGACTTTCCTAGCTAGCTGGGGTTGTCGTCCGGGGGGTCATTTCACGGCCCCACTTCTTAGAAATCACCTCTGGGGACTGCTCTCCAGAGGCTAATTACCAGTTCTCCTGTCCCACTTCCTTGGTGTCGGTTAGTGGGCTCCTACTTCTCTTTTCCGCTACTTCCCCCCCCCTCCCACCTCTTATTCTATCCACTTTCCTTCCCCCTCCTCCCTCCTCTCTTTCCTGCCTCCCCCCCCTCTGCTCCCCCTACCGCCTGTGGCTTCCTCCGTGCTCCCCTCATCCACTTCCTTTCTCTGATTCTCATTCTCTCTCTCCTTCATTCGACTCCCCTCCTGCTGCACGATGATTTACTCTGCTCTGGGGGGGAATCCTACCATAATTTCGCACAACGTGCGTGGTCTCAATACTCCACAAAAACGGTCACAACTGTTGCGCCACTTGGGGAAGGGGAAACCGTCCTTCGTGTTTTTACAGGAAACACATTTCAGGGCTAGTGAGATCCCTAAACTGACAAACCAATGCTTTCCCAAAGCTTTTCATGCAGCTAGCCCTGATTCGAAAACTAAAGGGGTCTCGATCCTGGTGGGCCGGGACTCTGGCTTCGAGCTCACTCAGCAATTGGCAGATCCTGAGGGGCGGTTCCTCTTCCTCAAGGGGAAGGTGGGGGAGCTCCCTGTCACGCTGGCGAATGTCTATTTCCCAAATGTAGCACATGTGAGTTTTTGTCAGAAGTTGATTGATGAGCTTTCTGGGTTTGCTACGGGGTGCATAATCCTGGGGGGGGATTTCAACATCTCGTTGGACCCCCTTCTGGATACTTCAGACGGCAAGTCTGCAATTTCATATCGCAAACTTAAAAAGATAAGATCCTTGCTGCATTCTATGGCACTGATGGACTCATGGCGGGTCAAGTACCCCCAGGGTAGGGATTTCACTTATTTTTCAGCTATACACAACAAGTACACCCGCATAGACTTTTTATTTCTGACACAAAGGGACCTACCCACTATATTAGACGCACGCATTGGGACGAGATCGGTGTCTGATCACGCGCCAATCTCCCTGACCTTAACACTACAGACGACCCGCCGACAGACGAGTAGTTGGCGACTTAACCCTGCATTGTTGACGGATCCCACGACCTTGGAACAGATAAGGGAGACCATACAACACTATTTCAGTGAAAATACGACTGCTGATGTTTCCCATATGACTGTGTGGGAGGCACACAAATGTGTCCTTAGGGGCAGACTGATGGGCTTGGCAGCACAGAGGAAAAGGGTAGCGGAACAGGACTTAAAGGATGCTTTTGCCAGAGTGAGGGTTTTGGAAGCACAACACAAGAGATCAGTGGCGGTGTTACTTGCCGATGACCTCTTGCTGGCACGCAGGACTCTCCAGGAGAAGTTAGACCTACAGGCCAAGCGGATCGTGTTCTTCCGTCGGGGCTTTTTCTACGAACACGGCAACAAAAGTGGCAAATTTTTGGCACGAGCTTTGAGAGGGGTGCGGGCCTCACATACCATCACCCAGATCAGGAACCGCGAGAACCGATTGGTTCAAGACACGGACAGTATTGCGGCGGGATTTCACGGGTTTTACTCGAAGCTGTATAACATTCCCGCCCCTCATAAACCAGCCCGGGTAGAGGGATCGAGATGCGAGATCATAGAACAGTACCTTCAACGCAGTGGCATGCCAGGTCTCTCGGCAGAGGATGCCGGGGAACTGGACAGGCCTATTACAGCCTCGGAGCTCACGCAGGCTATCCAATCATTGAAAACCGGGAAGAGCCCAGGCCCGGACGGCTTTTCAGCCATTTACTATAAGACCTTTGCACACCTTTTGGTGACACCCTTATTGAAGGCCCTGAATTCCCTTCCCGAGCTCCGGGAGGTTCCACCGACCTTTAACTTGGCACACATTACGGTGCTCCCCAAGCCGGGGAAAGACCCTAGTGCCTGCTCAAGCTACCGGCCAATTTCGCTGCTCAACTTGGACATAAAGCTACTGTCAAAAATTCTAGCTACCAGGCTGAACACATTCTTGCCCGAACTGATTGGTCCGGAGCAGGCAGGCTTTATGCCCGGGAGAGAGGCTCGGGACAATGTCATCAAAGTGGTGGATCTTTTGCATTGTATGAGGGGGAGCGCTGTCGAGGGCCTTCTCCTGTCCACGGACGCGGAGAAGGCCTTCGACAGAGTGGCGTGGGACTTCATGTTCGCGGTTTGTAGGCGGGTGGGTTTTCAGACTCGACTGTTGGCTTGGCTCTCGGCGCTGTACCACCGCCCGACGGCTCGTTTAAAAATAAATGGGGCTCTTTCTGAACCTGTAAGCATACACAACGGTACACGCCAGGGCTGCCCGTTATCGCCAATATTATTTATCCTTGTACTCGAACCATGCATCCGCATGATCAATGCAAACCCATCAATTAGTGGCCTCAGGCAGGGATCCACACATTTCAAGCTGGCCGCCTACGCGGATGACCTTCTATTCTTACTGTCACAGCCCCACATCTCGATCCCTAATTTACTAACTGAATTTGAGATCTTTGGATACCTTTCAAACTTTAAAATTAACTGCGAGAAATCGGAGGCGCTGAACATATCTCTGGGTCCGGCGTGCCTGCGGACTGCCAGGTCTAATTGTCCCTTTAAGTGGGTAGATCACAAACTCAAATATTTGGGGATTTGGCTCACGCCCAACTCAGACAGTCTTTACGCACAAAACTTCCAACCCTTTCTGAACGACCTGCGTGAAGACCTACGGGCATGGCACACCCACCCGTTGTCTTGGTTTGGGAGGGCGGCTGCCATTAAGATGACAATATTGCCGAGGGTACTATATCTTTTTCACACACTTCCCATTAAGTTGCCTAGACGGTTCTTCATTCACCTGCAAGCATTAGTGAGAAATTTTATATGGGCCAACAAGAAACCCCGAATTAATTTCTCTACCTTGACTTTGCCGAAGGTAAAGGGGGGTATCAACCTACCAAACTTCAGATTCTACTACTATGCGACACACCTGGTTCGCATACTGGACTGGAACTGCCATGCCATGGCTAAAGACTGGGTGAGATTGGAAGCTGGCCTGTCAGATACGCCACTGAGGTTCCTGCCGTGGGTAGTGAAGGAGGCTAGACCGGCCAGGCTTGTAACACACCCTCTGATAGGGCCGACTCTGGAAGTCTTTGGGGAAGCATCACGTCGGTGTGGACTGGCATCTACGCCGGGTCCATTGACACCCTTAGCTCACAATTCTTCATTTGCGTCTGGGCACTCTACGGTGTCTTTCCCACATAGGGCGGATGGGACACCCACGACTGTGACACACTGCTTGGAGAGGAACAAACTTAAGACCTTTCCAGCCCTGGCGCAGGACTTGCAGGCAAAACACTTCACTTACTGGCAGTACAGACAGCTACATGACTATATTCACTGCACGACCAACAGATCGCACGTTCTGAGAGAACAAACGTGGTTCGAACAATTGTGCATCACGGGTGAACCAGTGAGAAGGGCGACATCCCTGATCTACAATTGGCTACAGACCTCCAGGACTGACCGCTCGACCAGACATAAACTGGACTGGGAGAGGTTTTTCTCCAAGACCTTTACGGACGAGCAATGGAGCAATGCGTGCATATTGGCACACAAATGCTCTATAAGCACTAGCACACAAGAAACAGCGTATAAAGTCCTGACGAACTGGTACTTTACACCAGTTAGACTTAATAAGTGGTTCCCAGGCACGTCAGAATCTTGCTGGAGATGTGGAGGTGATGGCGGTGATATGTTACATATATGGTGGAGCTGCCCGAGCCTTAAAGGGTTCTGGGACGGGATCTGCTCGCAGATTCGCGCCATCACAGAGACGGGCATTGACCTTACACCTGAATGCTGCTTACTCCACATCTCCAACTATTCGTTAAGCAAATACAAAAAATCAATGGTGCGCCACTTGCTGAATGCCGCTAAGGCGATCATTCCCAGACATTGGAAGTCCACGCGCCCTCCCTCTTTGAGGGAGTGGCTGTCAGAGGTGGATTCCCTGTATAAAATGGAAGAAACGGTGGCGATGGCTGCCGAACGGACTGACAAATTTCACAGATTGTGGAGACCTTGGTTTACCTTCAAATACTCTGATGCTTTTGCGAAACTTCAAAATGGTGGAATCCCTAAATAGCTATGTACATGTCTGTTTAGTAGTTAGATGGTCTCATGTGAATTAAGCTAAGCCCTACATTTCAGTTCTCAACTAATTCACACCTTGAATTGGGGTTACGTGCCGGTTATAATGTAACATTTCTGTTGCCGTTCTGAAGCCAGCTAGTGTACTCAAGACAAGTTATAGACAGGTTCTCGCTTTTCCTGTTCCGCACCTCCCCCAGTGCGGGGTGCTCACCACCTTTCCTTCTACCCCCCAACCCTTCTTTCTTTTCTCCCCCTTCTTTATAGACACTTAAAATTCACCCCCACCATTTGCAAGTATCTTAATATATGGCCCATCGGGGGTTTATGGTCGACTACCTCATCAGATTCCGCATTTACAGAGGTCCTGACTTATGTTGGGAGGGGGTCCCCCCCTTTCTCGGGCCTCCCCTCCATGCTGCTTAATAGTGATGGCCGAACGGTTCGCCCGGCGGTCGTTTCGCGGCGAATTTCCGACATTCGCGGTCCGCACGTTCGAACGCCTTTTTCCGTCGTTCGCCGCGGCGGACTTACGTGTTTAATGTATACAAGAACTTTAACCTTTGGTGACACGTTTATCATGTGATACAGGACAGCCAATTGAGACATGACAGCACATGGACACTTGTACATTCCCCCTAACCTATAAATACACCCGATCCGGTGGCCATTTTACATTCTTTCTTCTGTTAAGATAGGGACAGGTTCCTGTGTGGAGTAGGGAGAGATAAACCACTAGCTATTTGGTACACAAAAGTTCTTTTCAGGACTGGTATAGGTGTTAGGTGTTGATAGGTTTGCTGTGCTGCTGATTCTTGCAGCAGCCTGAGTGTCTTTTGTTAGTTTAGAGAAAGGGAAAGGACGGTGTATGCTACAGGGACAGCCAGATTAGTCTTTCATCATCATCATCATCATCATCATCATTAGCTGTTACTATCAAGGTCCACAAAAGAGCTGTTCCAGTAACCACTAATCGTTCTCTTTTTTTGCCAATTTGTATAGGGACAGGAAGGAAGCAGTGTTGTCAGGCAGTGAGGGTAATTTTAAAGACTTGCTGTTATTATTAGTTCCACAAAGGTTCTTTTCAGGACTGGTATCAGTGGTACAGTAATAGGCTTGTACATGTATAATATTCTTTCTTCCAAATATAGAAAGGATATTATACTTGACTGCTGCCCTTCTGCTGCAGTCTGCTAAACATTCACAACTCACTTGTTCCACAAAAGTTCTTATAAGGACTGGTAACTTGGTATAGGGTGCTACGGTACATAGGCTTGAGTGCGGTACAGTCTGCTGTTCTGTAAGGACCGCTATCGGTCCACAATAGATAGGGTTGACGTGCACCACTGCTGACCGCTGCCCTATACTGCAGCAGTCCTTCAGCGGTATAGGGACTGACGTACAGTCTGCTAATCACTAACACACAACCTGCTTGTTCCACAAAAGTTCTTATAAGGACTGGTAACTTGGTATAGGGTGCTACGGTACATAGGCTTGAGTGCGGTACAGTCTGCTGTTCTGTAAGGACCGCTATCGGTCCACAATAGATAGGGTTGACGTGCACCACTGCTGACCGCTGCCCTATACTGCAGCAGTCCTTCAGCGGTATAGGGACTGACGTACAGTCTGCTAAACACTAATACACAACCTGCTTGGTCCACAAAAGTTCTTATAAGGACTGGTAACTTGGTATAGGGTGCTACGGTACATAGGCTTGAGTGCGGTACAGTCTGCTGTTCTGTAAGGACCGCTATCGGTCCACAATAGATAGGGTTGACGTGCACCACTGCTGACCGCTCACCTATACTGCAGCAGTCCTTCAGCGGTATAGGGACTGACGTACAGTCTGCTAATCACTAACACACAACCTGCTTGTTCCACAAAAGTTCTTATAAGGACTGGTAACTTGGTATAGGGTGCTACGGTACATAGGCTTGAGTGCGGTACAGTCTGCTGTTCTGTAAGGACCGCTATCGGTCCACAATAGATAGGGTTGACGTGCACCACTGCTGACCGCTGCCCTATACTGCAGCAGTCCTTCAGCGGTATAGGGACTGACGTACAGTCTGCTAAACACTAATACACAACCTGCTTGGTCCACAAAAGTTCTTATAAGGACTGGTAACTTGGTATAGGGTGCTACGGTACATAGGCTTGAGTGCGGTACAGTCTGCTGTTCTGTAAGGACCGCTATCGGTCCACAATAGATAGGGTTGACGTGCACCACTGCTGACCGCTGCCCTATACTGCAGCAGTCCTTCAGCGGTATAGGGACTGACGTACAGTCTGCTAATCACTAACACACAACCTGCTTGTTCCACAAAAGTTCTTATAAGGACTGGTAACTTGGTATAGGGTGCTACGGTACATAGGCTTGAGTGCGGTACAGTCTGCTGTTCTGTAAGGACCGCTATCGGTCCACAATAGATAGGGTTGACGTGCACCACTGCTGACCGCTGCCCTATACTGCAGCAGTCCTTCAGCGGTATAGGGACTGACGTACAGTCTGCTAAAAACTAATACACAACCTGCTTGGTCCACAAAAGTTCTTATAAGGACTGGTAACTTGGTATAGGGTGCTACGGTACATAGGCTTGAGTGCGGTACAGTCTGCTGTTCTGTAAGGACCGCTATCGGTCCACAATAGATAGGGTTGACGTGCACCACTGCTGACCGCTCACCTATACTGCAGCAGTCCTTCAGCGGTATAGGGACTGACGTACAGTCTGCTAAACACTAATACACAACCTGCTTGTTCCACAAAAGTTCTTATAAGGACTGGTAACTTGGTATAGGGTGCTACGGTACATAGGCTTGAGTGCGGTACAGTCTGCTGTTCTGTAAGGACCGCTATCGGTCCACAATAGATAGGGTTGACGTGCACCACTGCTGACCGCTCACCTATACTGCAGCAGTCCTTCAGCGGTATAGGGACTGACGTACAGTCTGCTAAACACTAATACACAACCTGCTTGTTCCACAAAAGTTCTTATAAGGACTGGTAACTTGGTATAGGGTGCTACGGTACATAGGCTTGAGTGCGGTACAGTCTGCTGTTCTGTAAGGACCGCTATCGGTCCACAATAGATAGGGTTGACGTGCACCACTGCTGACCGCTCACCTATACTGCAGCAGTCCTTCAGCGGTATAGGGACTGACGTACAGTCTGCTAATCACTAACACACAACCTGCTTGTTCCACAAAAGTTCTTATAAGGACTGGTAACTTGGTATAGGGTGCTACGGTACATAGGCTTGAGTGCGGTACAGTCTGCTGTTCTGTAAGGACCGCTATCGGTCCACAATAGATAGGGTTGACGTGCACCACTGCTGACCGCTCACCTATACTGCAGCAGTCCTTCAGCGGTATAGGGACTGACGTACAGTCTGCTAAACACTAATACACAACCTGCTTGTTCCACAAAAGTTCTTATAAGGACTGGTAACTTGGTATAGGGTGCTACGGTACATAGGCTTGAGTGCGGTACAGTCTGCTGTTCTGTAAGGACCGCTATCGGTCCACAATAGATAGGGTTGACGTGCACCACTGCTGACCGCTCACCTATACTGCAGCAGTCCTTCAGCGGTATAGGGACTGACGTACAGTCTGCTAAACACTAATACACAACCTGCTTGTTCCACAAAAGTTCTTATAAGGACTGGTAACTTGGTATAGGGTGCTACGGTACATAGGCTTGAGTGCGGTACAGTCTGCTGTTCTGTAAGGACCGCTATCGGTCCACAATAGATAGGGTTGACGTGCACCACTGCTGACCGCTCACCTATACTGCAGCAGTCCTTCAGCGGTATAGGGACTGACGTACAGTCTGCTAATCACTAACACACAACCTGCTTGTTCCACAAAAGTTCTTATAAGGACTGGTAACTTGGTATAGGGTGCTACGGTACATAGGCTTGAGTGCGGTACAGTCTGCTGTTCTGTAAGGACCGCTATCGGTCCACAATAGATAGGGTTGACGTGCACCACTGCTGACCGCTCACCTATACTGCAGCAGTCCTTCAGCGGTATAGGGACTGACGTACAGTCTGCTAAACACTAATACACAACCTGCTTGTTCCACAAAAGTTCTTATAAGGACTGGTAACTTGGTATAGGGTGCTACGGTACATAGGCTTGAGTGCGGTACAGTCTGCTGTTCTGTAAGGACCGCTATCGGTCCACAATAGATAGGGTTGACGTGCACCACTGCTGACCGCTGCCCTATACTGCAGCAGTCCTTCAGCGGTATAGGGACTGACGTACAGTCTGCTAAACACTAATACACAACCTGCTTGGTCCACAAAAGTTCTTATAAGGACTGGTAACTTGGTATAGGGTGCTACGGTACATAGGCTTGAGTGCGGTACAGTCTGCTGTTCTGTAAGGACCGCTATCGGTCCACAATAGATAGGGTTGACGTGCACCACTGCTGACCGCTGCCCTATACTGCAGCAGTCCTTCAGCGGTATAGGGACTGACGTACAGTCTGCTAAACACTAATACACAACCTGCTTGGTCCACAAAAGTTCTTATAAGGACTGGTAACTTGGTATAGGGTGCTACGGTACATAGGCTTGAGTGCGGTACAGTCTGCTGTTCTGTAAGGACCGCTATAGGTCCACAATAGATAGGGTTGACGTGCACCACTGCTGACCGCTCACCTATACTGCAGCAGTCCTTCAGCGGTATAGGGACTAAGAGTTTTGTCACAGGGTCATTTAAAAAATGACATGCAGAGGAAGAGGCAGGCCCTTCCGCAGGGGTGGTAGGGGTAGGGCAGGAGCAACAGGCTTGAGCCAAAGTGGGAAGTTGCAGAAGGTGCGTTCAATTACTTTAAAGGATGCACCAGACTTGGTTGAGTGGCTCGCTCAGCCTTACTCTTCTGCACCCTCCTCATCCTCTCGATCTGCACCCTCTTCTTCACTCTCTGCTATGTGCACCCCCAAAGACACTACCACCAACAACACGACCACCACCACCACCACCACATACCTTCCGCTTGAGTCACTGGAATTATTTTCCGATCCATATCAAGAGGACATTTCTGATGCGCAGCCACTCTTGGTATTGGATCAGGAAGAGGAGGTAGCAACAAGCGCTACTCAGCAGTCTGACGCCAGTACCCAGATCAGCCCAAGGAGGAGGTTGGTCCCCGGTGTTGCTGCCTACTCCGAGATCTCTACTTATAGCGGTGGGGAAGGTGACGTTGATGATGACGTGTCTAGTGATGTCACGTGGGTGCCCACAAGAGAGGAAGAGGAGGGGAGTTCAGAGGGAGATATGGACCAGCAGATAGGGAGGAGAAGCAGCAATGACTTACATTGCACAGCAGGGACAAAGCAGACTGCAAATGTATCAGGAGCGAGTCATCGACCATGTACGGTCACATCTGGCGCTCCCAGGACACCGGCACATGGCTCCGCAGTGTGGGCTTTTTTTAACGTGTCCGCTGCTGACAATAGCGTTGCCATCTGCAATCTTTGCAGTCAACGCGTTAGTCGCGGTAAGCCCAATACTCACCTAGGGACGACCGCCTTAAGAAGGCACATGAGCAGCCATCACCGAGCCCAGTGGGAGCAACGGAACACACAAAGCCACACTGCAGGCTCTCACCGTCCAGCCTCGTCTTCTACTTCTCCTTCTCCTCTCTCCTCACAATTGTCCTCCACTCCACCTTCCATCACGCCAAGCTCACATTTTTCTGCAAAAAGGCAGGCTTCCGTGGGCCTAATGTTTGAGCGTAAAAAAATGATGATGCCGGATAACCCTCTTGCCCAACGGTTGGCGGCTGGCTTGTCAGAACTCATAGCCCGCCAACTACTGCCATATAAACTGGTGGACTCGGAGGCCTTTCGCAAATTTGTGGCCATTGGAACACCACAATGGAAGGTCCCAGGAAGGAAGTATTTCTCAGAGAAGGGCATCCCAGAGCTATATGGCCATGTTCAGCGGCAAGTGAATGTATCTCTGGCACACAGTGTCGGTGCCAAGATACATCTGACCACAGACACGTGGTCTAGCAAACACGGGCAGGGAAGGTATATCAGTTTTACTGCCCACTGGGTGAACCTTCTGACGGCCGTCAAGCATGTAACCCGTGGCACCCGTGTAGATTTGGTTTTACCGCCACGGATTGCATGCAGGCCTGACTCTTCTTCTCCTCCTCCTACTCCATCCTCCTCCCTCTCCTCCTCAGCTGCCTCCTCCTTTTCCGCTGCTAGCGTCTCTTCCACTGCACCGCCCAAGCTCCCCAGAACCTATTCCACATGCCAGGTGAGACGTTGCCATGCCGTGCTGCGTCTGTTGTGCCTGGAAGCAAAGAGCCACACTGGCCCGGCACTCCTTTCAGCTTTGCGTTCACAGGCAGATGAGTGGCTAACACCGCTCAATTTGACAGTTGGTAAAGTGGTGTGTGACAACGGTGCCAATCTGCTTAGCGCATTGAAACAGGGCAAAATCACGCACGTGCCGTGCATGGCACACGTCTTAAACTTGGTCGTGCAGCGATTCCTTGTCAAATACCCTGGGGTCCAGGACATCTTGCGGCAGGCAAGGAAAATCTCGGCCCATTTCAGAAGATCTTACACGGCCATGGCTCGCCTTGCTGACATTCAGCGGCGACACCATCTGCCGGTCAGACGTCTTATTTGCGATTGCCCGACGCGATGGAACTCAACCTTCTATATGCTTGATAGGCTGCTCCAGCAGAAACGTGCAGTTAACGTCTACCTGTATGAACTCTGCGAAAGAAACGGTTCTGGGGAGCTGGGTTTTTTTTCACCGCGCCAGTGGCTGCTCATGCGCGACACATGCAGACTTCTGCGGCCATTTGAGGAGATCACCAAACTGGTCAGTCGCAGCCATGGCGCCATCAGTGACATGGTACCTTATGCCTTCTTTCTGGAGCGTGCATTGCGTCGTGTCATTGATCAGGCTGTGGAGGAGCAGGAGCGGGAAGATGAGGAAGTCGCAATGCTGGATGAATTCCCAGGGGGGGCTACTCTATCTGAGACAAGTCAACAACAGGAGTCTGATGAGGAGTCAGAGGAGGATGGTGCCGGGGCGGATGAGCAGGAGCAAGAAGAGCATGCTTTAAACCTTTCTGGGATCCCTGTTGTGCGAGGATGGGGAGAGGAGAATGAAGAGGACGACATTATCCTGGATGATGAGCAGGAGCCAGGCCACCACACCGCTTCCACTTTAGTGCAAATGGGGGCCTTCATGCTCCAGTGTTTTAATAGGGACCCCCGTATAAAAAGCATGAGGGTCAAGGACCAGTACTGGGTGGCAACGTACTTAGACCCCCGGTACAAACACAAAATGGCGGAAATGTTACCGCCGTCGCAGAGGGCTGTCAGAATGCAGCACTTCCAGGCCTTGCTTCGAGAAATGCTGCATTCTGCTTTTGCGTGCGCTGGCAGAGGAGCAATTCCCACTCCCAGAGAAGGATTTGCGGGTACCAATCCAACAGCGCCTGCAAGAAGAGGCCGGTTTGAAGATGTGTTGGTGACTTCGGATATGAGGTCATTCTTTCAGCCGACCCATCGACAGGTGTCATCCGGATCCAGCATCAGGGAACGCCTAGACCGTCAGGTGTCCGACTACATTGGGTTAACGGCCGATGTGGACGCTCTGAGGAGTGATGAACCCCTAGACTACTGGGTGGGCAGGCTTGACCTCTGGCCAGAGCTTGCCCAATTTGCAATCGAACTGTTGGCTTGCCCCTCATCCAGTGTCCTGTCCGAAAGGACGTTCAGCGCAGCAGGGGGGATTGTGACCGATAAGCGTACTCGCCTAGCTCACCACAGTGTTAACTACCTCACATTTCTAAAAATGAATGAGGCATGGATCTCGGAGGAATTCAACACATGTGACCAGTAGACCATGTATATGTCTATAAACTATTTTTTTAATCAAGCACACAGACCTTCTTAATTCATTTGGCTCACTTCCTTGACCCAAAAAAGCACACCGTACTATATGCCCCTACCCTCCTCTTTGAAGAGGTTGAGCGGTGTCATATTTCTACTGGGGCTGCTTATGATATCCCTGTGCTGTGCTGACTTCCTCCTGGGGGTTCTTATTATGAAGGGATCACACTATCCCTGTGCTGTGCTGACTTCCTCCTGGGGGTTCTTATTATGAGGGGATCACACCATCCCTGTGCTGTGCTGACTTCCTCCTGGGGCTGCTTACGGTGCTGCTGTCAGTGCTGTATGTCACGGTGCTGCTGTCAGCGCTGTATGTCACGGTGCTGCTGTCAGCGCTGTATGTCACGGTGCTGCTGTCAGCGCTGTATGTCACGGTGCTGCTGTCAGCGCTGTATGTCACGGTGCTGCTGTCAGCGCTGTATGTCACGGTGCTGCTGTCAGCGCTGTATGTCACGGTGCTGCTGTCAGCGCTGTATGTCACGGTGCTGCTGTCAGCGCTGTATGTCACGGTGCTGCTGTCAGCGCTGTATGTCACGGTGCTGCTGTCAGTGCTCTGTATTACGGTGCTGCTGTCAGATGCCTCTATCACGGTGCATGTGTCATTCCGGTATGTCACGCTGCTGGTGATCATCTCCTGCACCCTCTTCTTTGCCTACCCTGGTCCCTGACCTTCCCTCTCCTCCATTGCCTTCATTAGCTCCATAGTCCTGAATTGTTAGAACAATTTCCCAAATAAAATAAAAATGCTTGTAGTTATCGATCCCAAATTCACCTCATACATGTATTATGTCATTGTCCAGATGGTGGGACTACGTTTTACCCCCTAATAATTACCACGTGGCCGCAAATTCGACATGAAGGTTTGCAAAGTTCGCCTCCCATTGAAGTCAATGGGGCCCGCGGCGAACGGTCGGTTTCGCGAACGTTTGGGTCCGTTCGCATTTCGCGTTCGCGAAACGTCCCGTCGGAAGTTCGTCCATCACTACTGCTTAATGTTACCGAAATATAAGGTACTCTGTAACGGTATCTAGGACTGAACGATATGATATGCTGTGCATTGTGGGTTTGACCCCACGACTGTTCCTTAGTTTTTATTGTACTATATTGTGATGTCAAATGCTTCAATAAACTTTTATTGGTTAAAAAAAAAGAAAACATATTAGCTTGGTATGAATGAATGAAATACTTATATAGCGCACAATGCGAACTGAATCGCCTCTAGGTAGCATAGTGCAATGTGGTATAGCCTGTTTACTTCAAATGTTCAATCATGTTAAGGATAATGTAAAAAAACAAAAAAACAAAAAACAAAACAAAACTTGTTCCTGTGAGTGAATGTTTGAGATAAAGGAGTTGATTTACTAAAGGCAAATAGGCTGCTCACTTTGCAAAAGAATGTGCACTTTCCAAGGGGGGTTTGCCTCAGAGCTTAGTGGATGTGGTGAAGTTTAATTTTGCAAATACCTAATCATATGCAATGTAGATATAAAAAAAAATGTTTTGCTTGCACTCGATTGGATGATGGAAGTTGGTAAATCAGCTTATTCACTGAGCTATGGGGCAAATTCCATTGCAGAGTGCAGCTTCCCTTGCAAAGTAAACACTTCACCTAACTTTACACTATAGTAAATCAAGTCTTAATCCGTTTTAATACAAGATAAAGTGTAAGTATAAGACTGAATGATTTATTGCATAGGGGTCCCAAACATATTTTCTTCCAAAGGTTCCAACTTTTACTCCCCAGATGTTCTGTTGCTCAGAGTCACCCAGAAATACTCAGTGTTCTGAGAATGGAAGAACATGATCACAGGACAGAATAATCAACCCTGTAGGTTCTGGAACCATCCAACATTGAACTTACAAAGGGTTTTACTCCTGGTGCAACAGAGTAGCAAAGTAACAATGATTTCTGTTATGTTTAATGTCTGTTTAGTCCACAGTGGCCTTTCTCTGCCAAGCTTTTTCTGTAGAAAATGAAGAAGCATTGGAGACACACTGATTTATGCCTTTTTTTCTAAGTAACAGTTGCTGGACCTAAAGATTTTTCTCAACTCCCAACTTCAGTGATCATTCAGCTGAAAGTGTCACAGTTGTTGCATCATTATAATAGGGAGCTTACAAAATGCATTCCGGTTAAAGCAGCAATAATAAAAGGTGTGGAGAACAGACAGGGCATCTGCTTTGCTAACACAGAACCACTTCTTGGCCAATCAGGAGGAGCGGATGTAATACCGGTCACCTGATTAGCTGAAGGCAGAGGCGATCCCATTGGCCTCCTAGCAGAACAGGAAGAAGGCGCTCACGGAGGACACAGGAGCCATTTCCGCACCACCTGTCCCACTGCCTGACCTGCCACCACGATAGGGTAAGTGCCAGGCAGATAGCGGATGGGTGAGCAGGCGGGGGGCACAGTGGCTGCATATTATTGGCACAGAGGCTGTAATTGATGGGGCACAGTTGTCTGCATTTGCTGGGCATATTGACTGCATATTATGGGCGCCGAGGCTGCAATTAATGGGGCACAGTTGGCTGCATTTGCTGGGCACAGTGGCTGCATATTATGAGACCAAGACTGCAATTGATGTGGCACAGTTGGCTTTCGTAATTGAAAATTCGTACAAATTTCTGAAAATTCATACATTCGGGAGGATCCAAAAAACAAATTGCTATGCTTCCGAATTTTGTATGAAATGGGGTACAGGACAGCCAATTGAGACATTTCAGCACATGGACTTTCCCCCTACCTTATAAATAGACCTGATCTGGCAGCCATTTTACATTCTGTCTTTTGTCAGTGTAGGGAAAGGACGCTGTCTGGAGCAGGGACAGTCAGTCTAATCCCTAGCTATTACTATTAAGTCCACAAAAGTCCTTTTAAGGACTGGTATAGGTGTACAGTATATAGGGTTGTAATACACTTAAAATATACTTTCTTTCAAATATAGAAAGCATATTATAGTGCACTGCATGCAGTGCTGACCGATTCTGCAGCTGTCGTTTCTCAGTGTAGGGAGAGACAGTTTGGTGTTTGGAGCAGGGACAGTCTGCAATTCACTAGCTACTAGGTCCACAAAGGTCCTTTTAAGGACTGGTATAGGTGTAGAGAATATAGGGTTGTAATACACTTATAATATACTTTCTTTCAAATATACAAAGCATATTATAGTGCACTGTATGCAGTGCAGACCGATTCTGCAGCTGTCGTTTCTCAGTGTAGGGAGGGACAGTTTGGTGTTTGGAGCAGGGACAGTCTGCAATTCACTAGCTACTAGATCCACAAAGGTCCTTTTAAGGACTGGTATAGGTGTACAGTATATAGGGTTGTAATACACTTATAATATACTTTCTTTCAAATATACAAAGCATATTATAGTGCACTGCATGCAGTGCTGACCGATGCTGCAACTGTCGTTTCTCAGTGTAGGGAGGGACAGTTTGGTGTTTGGAGCAGGGACAGTCTGCAATTCACTAGCCAATAGCTAGCTACTATTAGGTCCACAAAGGTCCTTTTAAGGACTGGTATAGGTGTACTATTTGGTGTGCAGTATATAGGGGTGTAATACACGTATAAAATACTTTCAAATATAGAAAGCATAGTATAGTGCATTTCCACTGTGCAGCATTGTGACTGCTGAGCGGCTCTGCAGCGATACTACAAAGAGTGACAAACGCAATTAGAAAAAGGTATTATAACTGGTGTGATAGACAAGTGGCCCCCGAAAATGACAGATTAAAGCGGGGTGTTATATACCTTCTTCCACATATACTGCACTTCTCTAGAGACTTTTGTCACAGGGTCATTTAAAAGTGACAGGCAGAGGAAGAGGCAGGCCCTTCCGCAGGGGTGGCAGGGGTAGGCCAGGAGCAACAGGCTTGAGCCAAAGTGGCAAATTGCAGAAGGTGCGTTCGATTACCTCAAAAGACGCACCAGACTTGGTTGAGTGGCTCACTCAGCCTTACTCTTCTGCACCCTCCTCATCCTCTTGATCTGCACCCTCTTCACTCCAAAGACACTACCACGAACACCACCACCACCATATACCCTCCGCTTGAGTCACAGGAATTATTTTCCGATCCATCATGTTCAGCCGTTCTTGGCATTGGATCGGGAAGAGGTGCTCTCTATCACGGTGCTGGTGTCAGTGCTCTCTCTCTATCTCGGTGCTGGTGTGGTGTCAGTGCTCTCTATCTCGGTGCTGGTGTCAGTGCTCTCTATCACGGTGCTGGTGTCAGTGCTCTCTATCACGGTGCTGGTGTCAATGCTCTCTATCACGATGCCGGTGTCAGTGCTCAGTCTCTATCACGGTGCTGGTTTCAGACAGTGAGGGAGATAGCAGCAGAGAAGCCAATCAGCAGGTAGTGCCAGCTCCATGGCTGAGGATCAGCACTGGACTGGCACCTCCGGACCACCGCAGTGGAGCCCTGCATAGGTGGGGGTAAGGGCTGGGCAGAGGGAGGGGCTCAAGAACAGGTTGGCACACTGGGACACTGGCCCAGGACTGCGCTGCCCTGACTGTGGCACTGATCATCTCCTGCACCCCCTTCATAGCCTGGCCTGACCTTGCCTCTCCTCCATGGCCTTCATGCGCTCCTGAATTGTCAAAATTTCACAGATAAAAAAAGAATGCTTATCGTTGTCGATCCCAGATTTACTTAATACTTTTGTTATGTCAGTGTCCATGTTGTGGGACTATGTGTGCAAAGCTAGTAAGTATTTTGTGCAAATGTTACAGGAAAAGTGTAGCGCTAAATCGTTATGTTGAAAAAAGATTATGAACAATTAAACGTCTATATGTATGACCACATAAATCTTATAAAAATCCGTAGTGACTAGATGAAATAAATAAACACCGAATCATTGTGCTCATAAAAAACAAACAAACAAAAAAAATTATGTCTATGAGGATGAAACACGTCGGGAGGACTCCACTGCCGCCTGTTTTATGAAAAGCGCTTGTTTAAACTACAGAAATGTGAGTTTGTTACTATTTTTTAAATACATTTTGATTTTAAAGGAATTACACTATGTTTTTCCTCTATATCAGTGATGGCGAACCTTGGCACTCCAGATGTTTTGGAACTACATTTCCCATGATGCTCATGCACTCTGCAATGTAGTTGAGCATCATGGGAAATGTAGTTCCAAAACATCTGGGGTGCCAAGGTTCGCCATCACTGCTCTATATGTTCTTTGTCCTGAATTGGGCCTCTATATGCGAGGAGAAAGCCTATTGTGGTGGTGAAGATTTTTTGGATGTTTGTCTGATATTCTAGCCTTTGCCAGTTCGTGTTTTCGGGCATTTCAATACTGGTCGGTTCAAGTATCCACGGTCAATAGAGAGCTTGCACGACCCTTAGAATATATATTCTTGTGGGTCATATCCATCTGGTAAGCCTGCATCTCTTAGCCCTTGTACACACGGTCAGAGATTCCGACAACCAAATCCGTCGGAGTTATTCCGACAGATTAATTCCGGACGAGGTTCCGGAAGTGATGCTGCATACACAAGGTCGGACTAAGTTGTCGGAAAATCGGATTGTACATAACGTGATGATGTTATTTCGTTACGACGGGACTACGTTCAGGCTAGTAGCCAATAGCTTTGGTCTAGGAATTTGATCTGAGCATGCGTGGCACTTTGTCCGTCGGAGTAGGCTACACATGATCGGAGTATGTCCGATAGGAGCATTTTGTCGGAAAATATTTCTGGCAAGTTGGAAAAGTTGGTCCGACGGATATTCAGACGGAAACAGTCCGATGCAGACCACACACAGTTGGAATATCCGACAAAACGCTCTGATAGGAAACATTCCGACGGAATCTCCGACCGTGTGTACAAGGGCTTAAGGTGGCGGTATCATCACATTGGTGTTGGCATGTCTACCCCCTTGGGGACTGGATGGTGCATTTGAAGTGTCATTTACACGTGGGACTTGAATAGTTCTTTGGACATAAAGAGACTTTATATTTACACTCTTTCATTTTTCTTTTTTTTGTTTGTTTGTTTTTTATGAGCACAATGATTTGGTGTTTATTTATTTCATCTATTCACTACGGATTTTTATAAGATTTATGTGGTCATACATATAGACATTTAATTGTTCATAATCTTTTTTCAACATACCGATTTAGCGCTACACTTTTCCTGTAACATTTGCTAATTTTTTGCCACAATATCCATTTTAGTGTGTTAGCAGCTTTTTTTTCACATATTTAGATTGCGCAATGTTTTCTGAGTTTAAAAGGAAAAATTATCACTAGTAAGTATTTTGTGGCTGAAAATATGACCTGGAGGTTTTTAAGGTTCGTCTGCCATTAAAGTCAATGGGGTCCGCCACGAACCTCGCGGTTCGCGAACTTTTGGCCACGTTCGCGGTTTGCATTCGCGAAACGTCCCGTCGGAAGTTCATCCATCACTATTCATCATAACGAACGTTCGTAATTGTTATGAAAAGTTAACAAACCTAAAAGTTATAAACTCAGGAAGTCAGCACAGCACAGGGATGGTGGGAGCCCCTCATGATGATAAATTCATCATAACGAACATTCGTAATTGTTACAAAAAGTTAAAGAACCTAATGAAAATTCGTATTTCGCACGAATCCAAATTGAATTTCAAACACGAATTACGAAATATGAATTAATTCTAATATGGAACTAAACTAAACTAATTTATTGACAGCGCACATGTCTATTATATGCACAGTTGGCTGCATATGATGGGCACAGTTGGCTGCATATGCTGGGTACAGATGCTGCATATGATGGGCACAGTTGGCTGCTTATGATGGGCACAGTGGCTGCATTTGATGGCACAGTGGCAAAAACTTTGAGCACCAGCTGCCACTGCCACTGTGTCAGGGCAAGCCTTGCAGGGGAAGTGTAAGCAAACTCCAAACATGCAGAGAGAGAGAAAAAGAAACATAGTATGGACTGAAATAGTTAATATAAAGGGTGCATTAAAAACTCATATTGAAGTTAATGTGTGTAGGCATACTGGGGTCCAGTGAGCCACGCCATCAATCGTTCATGCTGTACTTGTGTTCCGCACTCCCCATGTCCAGATTGAACAGAACAGAACGTCCTGGCCAGCAGGATACTGTGGCGTTCAAGCGGGATCCAAACCAAGGGTTGGAGTGCAGAAGAGGTCCGATGGAGAGGGCTGGGATGCAGCATTGAGCGAGATGACGTCACTAGCGTGCCTACTACGCACTTTGGAGCATGGACACTGGAAAGATGTGCACAGTGCATGCACCTTTCTCAAGCTAATGTGAATATGGCTGAAATCAACCTTTTATGTACCTTATAGATGCTGCCATCCAGTGGGGGAGAGGAGTAATTTTTCTCCATGCATAAAAACAAAGAACTCTACAATACAACTGATTGGTACGATGTGAACACATTTGTATACAAGATGTGAAATAAGCGGGGTAGGTGGGAAGAAATGTTATTATAAATTGATTAATTAATTGGGCCAAGTGCATGTTCAGCACTATGGTGTGACTATGGTGTGTCTGTTAATATTACCTAGAAATTGGCCAGGAAAGGCTTAAAACAAATAAATATATATAATTTGAATATATAAAAAAATTATTATTACTATTATCATGTATAAAATACATGCACAGAAATCCCTCCATATGTATAGTAAGTGACAATAATATAAGATCATCTGGAAAGGGTTTGTTCACGTACATTATCTCCCAAAAGTGAGTACATCCCTCACATTTTTGTAAATATTTTATTCTATCTTTTCCTTTGACAACACTGAAGAAATTACACTTTGCTAAATAGTAAAGTAGTGAGTGTACAACTTGTATAACAGTGTAAATTTGCTGTCCCCTCAAAATAACTCAACAGATAGCCATTAATGTCTAAACCACTGGCAACAAAAGTCAGTACACCCCCTAAGGTCTCAGGTATGAATGGTGTGTTAAATTTGGTGTTATCACTCTCACTCTTCCATACTGGTCACTTGAAGGTCAACATGGCACCTCATGGCAAACAACTCTCTGAGGATCTGAAAAAAAGAATTGTTGCTCGACATAAAGATGGCCTAGGCTATAAGAAGATTGCCAAGACCCTGAAACTGAGCTGCAGCACAGTGGCCAAGACCACAGAGCGGTTTAACAGAACAGGTTCAACTCAGAACAGGCCTCACCATGGCCGACCAAAGAATTTGAGTGCACGTGCTCAGCGTCATATCCAGAGGATGTCTTTGGGAAATAGACGTATGAGTGCTGCCAGCATTGCTGCAGAGGTTGAAGGGATGGGGAGTCAGTGCTCAGACCATAAGCCGCACATTGCATCAAATTGGTCTGCATGGCTGTCATCCCAGAAGGAAGCCTCTTCTAAAGATGATGCACAAGAAAGCCCTCAAACTGTTTGCTGAAGACAAGCAGACTAAGGACATGGATTACTGGAACCATGTCCTGTGGTCTGATGAGACCAAGATAAACTTATTTGGTTCAGATGGTGTCCAGCGTGTGTGGCAGCAACCAGTTGAGTCTTGCCTACAGTCAAGCATGCTTGTGGGAGTGTCATGGTCTGGGCCTGCGTGAGTGCTGTTGGCACTGGGGAGCTACGATTCATTGAGGGAACCATGAATGCCAACATGTACTGTGACATACTGAAGCCAAGCATGATCCCCTCCCTTTGGAGACTGGGCCACAGGGCAGTATTCCAACATAACAACCCCAAACACACCTTTAAGATGACCACTGCCCCTCTAAAGAAGCTGAGAGTAAAGGTGATGGATTGAGAGTAAAGATGAAGCATGTCTCCAAATAAAGCCTATTGAGCATCTGTGGGACATCCTCAAACGGAAGGTGGAGGAGCACAAGGTCTCTAACATCCACCAGCTCCGTGATGTCATCAAGGAGGAGTGGAAGAGGACTCCAGTGGCAACCTGTGAAGCTATGGTGAACTCCATGCCCAAGAGGGTTAAGACAGTGCAGAAAAATAATGGCCCCACAAAATACTGACACTTTGGGCCCAATTTGGACATTTTCCTTAGGGGTGTACTCACTTTTGTTGCCAGTGGTTTAGACATTAATGGCTATCTGTTGAGTTATTTTGAGGGAACAGAAAATTTACACTGTTATACAAGCTGTACACAAACTACCGTACTTTACATTGTAGCAAAGTGTAATTTCTTCAGTATTGTCACATGAAAAGATAAAAGATAAAAGAAAAAATTTACAAAAATGTGAGGGGTGTACTCACTTTTGTGAGATACTGTATATTTTTGTAGGGATAATAATGAGAAATCCTATGAAAGAAGTTGGTCCACATATTGATGGGAAACAATAGTGGAAAGTCATATACTGCTAGTTATATAGGTAATGTTGGGCATATTACTATTAATGGTAATTATTAATCATAGTGCCATGGACGTGACACCATGGTTGACTAATGTATATGTATATAGAGAACGGAGGGACGCGAAAAAACAAGAAGGGGGGATGGGGACCCTAATCAGGGACTACTTACTATTAGGTGAAACACCAGTCCACCACCCCACTATTTTTCGATCCGTCACCAGCGCAACAACATCACCTGAGGAAAAAAGAAGTTAAACAGGGGCTGAAAAATTGGGCCTTAATCACTGGTGCCACAACACTGCAACACCTCACAGAAACTCTAGTTGGAGAGCAGGGAAGAGTCCTTCTGCAAAGTATTGCATCAAAAATTGTAATTACATGCCCCTGTTAAACAGGGGCTGAAAAATTGGGCCTTAATCACTGGTGCCACAACACTGCAACACCTCACAGAAACTCTAGTTGGAGAGCAGGGAAGAGTCCTTCTGCAAAGTATTGCATCAAAAATTGTAATTACACGCCCTTGTTAAACAGGGGCTGAAAACTTGGGCCTTAGGCACTGGTGCTGGTGCCACAACACTGCAACCTCTCACAAATACTCTAGTTGGAGTGCAGGAATGAGCCCTGCTGCAAAGTATTGCATCAAAAATTGTAATTACATGCCCCTGTGGGCCTTAGCCACTGGTGGCGGCACCCAGAACCAAAAATGTTCTTCCAAGCTATCAGCAGGATCATTGAGGAGGAAGAGGATATTCAGTCAACATAACAGGATAGTCACTCATCATCAGCATAGGCAGTCTTGAAGGGATGTGACATTTAAAAAAAAATTATTCTGTTACATCAGCTCCAGGTGCTTGGTAGCTGGTGGTGATCCAAGACTGATTCATCTTTATGAAGGTCAGTCGATCAACTGAGTCGGTGGACAGGCGCACCCTGTGATCGGTTACAAAGCCTTCAGCAGCACTGAATGTGCATTCCGAAAGAACGCTGGATGCAGGACAGGCCAGTAGCTCAATTGCATACTGTGCAAGCTCTGGCCAATGATCCATTCTCAAGACCCAGTAACCCAGAGGATTTTCGGTGGGAAAGGTGTCCAAGTCTGACTTTGCCCCTAGGCATTCCTGCACCATGTAAATCAGACGCTGGCAATGGTTGATCATACATTGGGGCTGCGGACTAAAAAATTGTCTGAACGCATCGGTCAGACGGCCACCTTCTCCACTGCTCCTTCTGTGACTGACTGAAGCCTCAGCAACATGTTGTCCAGGACCAGGAATTTGTAACCTCCCAGTCTCTGGGAATGCGTTGCACAGACCTTTCTCCAAGGCCTCCCGGAGATGTCTCATCCTCTGCTCCCTCTGCGATGGCAAGATAAGGTCCGCAACCTTACCCTTGTACCCTGGATCAAGGAGAGTTACCAGCCAGCAATGATCCCTCTCCTTGATCCACTGAATATGAGGATCCTTCTGCAGGCTTTGCAGGATTAGGGAGGCCATGCAGCGTAGGTTAGCTGAGGCATTCGGTCCGGAGTCCCCTGCATCACTAAGGACGACATGATCCGCAGCCACCTCCTCCCTGCCACGTACAAGTCCACGGGTTTCTTGGGACTGTAAATCATCCCTAAAAGACTTCTGCTGCAGAGTGCCAGGCTCCACCTCCATGCTGACACAATCCTCCTCTTCCTGTGTGATCGGCAGAACAGCAGGAACACTGTCTGGATAAAGGGGGCCTTTGTTCTGTCTCAAGTGCCCTGTCCATTATTCCATGCAGTGTGTGCTCCAACAGGTGGACAAGAGGTATAGTGTCACTGATGCATGCACTGTCACTGCTCACCATCCTCGTGGCCTCCTCAAATGGTGGCAGGACAGTGCATGCATCCCTGATCATGGCTCCCCTGACCCTGTCCTGGTGCCGTAGTCACACAGGTACTCATTGATGGCCCTCTGCTGCGTGTGCAGCCGCTGCAGCATAGCCAACGTTGAGCTCCACCTGGTGGGCATGTCACAGATAAGTCAGTTCTTGGGCAGGTTCATCTCCTTTTAGAGCTCAGCCAGCCGAGCACTAGCATTATATGACCGGCGGAAATGAACACAGACTTTCCTGGCCTGCCTCAAGACATCCTGTAAGCCTGGGTACCTGCCCAAGAACCACCGCACCACCAAGTTAAGCACATGAGCCACAGAGGGCACATGGGTCAGTTGCCCCTGTCGGAGGGCGGAGAGGAGGTTGGTGCCATTGTCGCAAACCACCATTCCTGGCTTAAGCTGGCATGATGTCAACCACCTCTCAGCCTGCCCCTGCAGAGCTGACAGACTATCTGCCCCAGTGTGGCTCCTGTCCCCCAAGCACACCAGTGAAAGCACGGCATGGCGTCTTTTTGCCTGCATACTTGCGTAGCCCCTTGAACGCCTACGGAGCACCGCTGGTTCTGAGGACAAAGCACAGGAAGAGGCCATGGACCTTACCGCTGACCTTTAGCCAAGCTAGCATTCAACCGCTGGGCATGTGGATGGCTGGGAGTGAACTTTTCCTTTGATGGTCCAGCAGCTAGGGCAGGGAAATTTGCCTGGTACAATCGGACGTCAGTGTACTGCTAGCAGAGTCCCCGCAACTACTTGGCTGTGACACATCTAATTCTACACCTTCATTCCTCTCAGTGCAGGTTTCAGAGAGGACTGAAGGTATAGTGGGGTTGGAGATCCCAGCTGATGAGGAGCAAGGAGAGGTCCGCTTTGTTCTTTGGTGTGGGTCTTTAAGGTACGCTTGCCAATGAACTGCATGGCAGGTCAACATATGCCTGATCAAGCATGTGGTGCCCAAGCGGCTGAAGTTTTGGCTATGCGAGATAAGCATGAGACATATGTTGCAAATAGCAGCGGTGCAATCTGATGCACTCATCTCAAAAAAGGCCCACACCAAAGAACTTTTGGAATAACGTGCAGAGGCAGCGCCCTGCACAGGCGAAGCTCTGAGGTGTGATTAGGTGTACCGCCCTTAAGCTGGCCCCTGGAGGACATCCTGCCTCGTTTGAGATGTGCCTCCTCCTCCTCCTCTCTCCTATCAGGCACCCACGTGGAGTCAGTGACCTCATCATCCCCTCCCTCTTCATCACTGGAGCAAACCTGGCAGTATGCTGCAGCTGGTGGAACATGACTGCCAGATTGCTGTCCTTCTTGAGCATCCCCTCTCTCTGGGCTCACGCTACTGCTTTCCCTTAGCTGGGTATCATCATCCGAGCCTTCAAAACGCTGGGCATCCTCCTAGAGCATGTACCCAAAACTGTGCTCAAACAGTTCGGGGGACTCCTCAGGAGGACATGGTGGGTCTAGGGAAGGAGTGACTGATGACATTGAGACGAAGGAAGAGGCCATGTTGGCAGCTGCTTTGCCAGTACCCTGAGCCTGGGTGAGAGAGGATGAGGAGGGCTTGGTCATCCACTCTACCAATTCTTCGGCATGTTGCGGCTCAACGCGTCCAGCTGCCAAAGCGTGTCCTATGGCCACGTGCTGATGACGATGCACTGCGTCCATGACCAGCACTGTTGCCTCTAGACACAGAGCCTGCTTGCCCTCTTTTATTGGCTTGTGACTGTCTGCCTCTCCTTGTTGGCCTTTAGAACATACTAATGGCCGGCAGGGAGATGAGAACACCAGCAATTGGGAGTAGCTTTAGGTGCACACTGAGCAGATGATACAGTACACCGGCTGTAATTACTGCAGCTGCCTGCCTGTGGTATAGGATCTGAAGAACATGAGCAATTGGGGGAAGCTTCAGGTGTGCACTATGCAGGTGGCACAATACACCGACTGTAACTGCTGCAGCTGCCTGTATTATAGGACTAGAACAACACCAGCAATTGGGGTAGCTTCAGGTGAACACTGTGCAGATGGTGCAATATACCGACTGTAACTGCTGCAGCTGCCTGTAGTATAGGACTAGAACAACACAAGCAATTGGGGGTAGCTACAGGTGTACACTGTGCAGGTGGCACAATACACAGACTGTAACTGCTGCAGCTGTCTGTGGTATAGGACCAGAACAACACCAGCAATTGGGGTAGCTTCAGGTAAACACTGTGCAGGGAGCACAATACGCTGACTGTAACTGCTGCAGCTGCCTGTGGTAAAGGACCAGAACAAAACCAGCATTTGGGGTAGCTTTAGGCGTACACTGTGCAGGTGGCACAATACACTGACTGTAACTGCTGCAGCTGCCTGTGGTATAGGACCTGAACAACACCAGTAATTGGGGTAGCTTCAGGTAAACACTGTGCAGGTGGCACAATACACCGACTGTAACTGCTGCAGCTGCCTGTGGTATAGGACCAGAACAACACCAGTAATTGGGGGTAGCTTCAGGTGTACACTGTGCAGGTGGCACAATACATCGACTGTAACTGCTGCAGCTGCCTGTGGTATGGGACCAGAACTACACGAGCAATTGGGGGTAGCTTCAGGTGTATAATGTGCAGGTGGCACAAAACACTGACTGTAACTGCTGCAGATGCCTGTGGTATAGGACCAGAACAACACAAGCAATTGGGGGTAGCTTCAGGTGTATACTGTGCAGGTGGCACAATACACCGACTGTAACTGCTGCAGTTGCCTGTGGTATAGGACCAGAACAACAGGAGCAACTGGGGGTAGCTTCAGGTGTATACTGTGCAGGTGGCACAATACACCGACTGTAACTGCTGCAGCTGCCTGTGGTATAGGACTAGAACAACATGAGCAATTGGGGGTAGCTTCAGGTGTACACTGTGCAGGTGGAACAATACACCGACTGTTACTGCTGCAGCTGCCTGTGGTATAGGACCAGAACAACATGAGCAATTGGGGGTAGCTTCAGGTGTATACTGTGCAGGTGGCACAATATACTGACTGTAACTGCTGCAGCTGCCTGTGATATAGGACCAGAACAACACCAGCAATTGGGGGTAGCTTCAGGTGTATACTGTGCAGATGGCACAATACACCGACTGTAACTGCTGCAGCTGCCTATGGTATAGGACCAGAACAACACCAGCAATTGAGGTAGCTTCAGGTGTACACTGTGCAGGGGGCACAATACATTGTCTGTATTACTGCAGCTGCCTGTGGTATAGGACCAGAACAACACCAGCAATTGGGGTAGCTTCAGGTGTACACTGTGCAGGGGGCACAATGCACCAACTGTATTACTGCAGCTGCCTGTGGTATTGGACCAGAACAACACAAGCAATTGGGGGTAGCTACAGGTGTACACTGTGCAGGTGGCACAATACACAGACTGTAACTGCTGCAGCTGTCTGTGGTATAGGACCAGAACAACACCAGCAATTGGGGTAGCTTCAGGTAAACACTGTGCAGGGAGCACAATACGCTGACTGTAACTGCTGCAGCTGCCTGTGGTAAAGGACCAGAACAAAACCAGCATTTGGGGTAGCTTTAGGCGTACACTGTGCAGGTGGCACAATACACTGACTGTAACTGCTGCAGCTGCCTGTGGTATAGGACCTGAACAACACCAGTAATTGGGGTAGCTTCAGGTAAACACTGTGCAGGTGGCACAATACACCGACTGTAACTGCTGCAGCTGCCTGTGGTATAGGACCAGAACAACACCAGTAATTGGGGGTAGCTTCAGGTGTACACTGTGCAGGTGGCACAATACATCGACTGTAACTGCTGCAGCTGCCTGTGGTATGGGACCAGAACTACACGAGCAATTGGGGGTAGCTTCAGGTGTATAATGTGCAGGTGGCACAAAACACTGACTGTAACTGCTGCAGATGCCTGTGGTATAGGACCAGAACAACACAAGCAATTGGGGGTAGCTTCAGGTGTATACTGTGCAGGTGGCACAATACACCGACTGTAACTGCTGCAGTTGCCTGTGGTATAGGACCAGAACAACAGGAGCAACTGGGGGTAGCTTCAGGTGTATACTGTGCAGGTGGCACAATACACCGACTGTAACTGCTGCAGCTGCCTGTGGTATAGGACTAGAACAACATGAGCAATTGGGGGTAGCTTCAGGTGTACACTGTGCAGGTGGAACAATACACCGACTGTTACTGCTGCAGGTGCCTGTGGTATAGGACCAGAACAACATGAGCAATTGGGGGTAGCTTCAGGTGTATACTGTGCAGGTGGCACAATATACTGACTGTAACTGCTGCAGCTGCCTGTGATATAGGACCAGAACAACACCAGCAATTGGGGGTAGCTTTAGGTGTATACTGTGCAGATGGCACAATACACCGACTGTAACTGCTGCAGCTGCCTATGGTATAGGACCAGAACAACACCAGCAATTGAGGTAGCTTCAGGTGTACACTGTGCAGGGGGCACAATACATTGTCTGTATTACTGCAGCTGCCTGTGGTATAGGACCAGAACAACACCAGCAATTGGGGTAGCTTCAGGTGTACACTGTGCAGGGGGCACAATGCACCAACTGTATTACTGCAGCTGCCTGTGGTATTGGACCAGAACAACACCAGCAATTGAGGTAGCTTCAGGTGTACACTGTGCAGGGGGCATAATACACAGACTGTAATTGCGCTAGGTTCACAAGAAATAAAGACACTGTCCCTGCCTATCTGTCTCTCTATGAACGCCGCAACACACTACACAAGGCCGCCGCGCAGGTGGCCTTATATAGTGTGAGGCGTGTACTAAACCCCCTGAGCTATAATTGGCCACAGGCATCCTGCCTGTGGACAATTATGGCTCTCCTCTCTGCTGGCGCTGTGATTGGCCAAGCATGTGGGTCACAGCGCATGTTGGGCTAATCATCAGCCAGCAATGCACTGCAATTCTGCAGTGCATTGTGGGCTGTGAGCGCCACACGAATATGGAGCGAACGGCCTACAAAGTTCTGGCTTCACCAAACAGGTGAACACCGAGCTCATCCCTTCCAGGGACGCTTTTGTCCCTCAGCGGGCACCTTGTCGGACTGGGAATGCTTACCTGCCGACCCGGGCGGAAGAAAAATCAGATTCTGAGTGGAAAAGGAGGGCCCTTGCCTACGGCATAGCTTCTTACTCTTCCTGGACTGTGGGAGCAACGTACTCTTTCCCCCAGTAACATGCAAGGGGGCCGTATCTAAGGCCGCATCACAGACATACTTCAGGCCCTGCGCCAACTGGTCTGCCAGTTCCACGCAGACCGGGAAACCTGTTGCTTCTCCAACTCACGGTGCCACAATTTAGTCCATTCAGTAAGCATCTGTGACACCAGGGCTGTGGCTAACACTGGTGGCAATGCTGACCCCATAACCTTAAACATGGACCGGGCAACCGCCTTGGCTCTTCTGTCGGCAGGGTCCTTGAAAGAGAGGGTCCCTTCCACTGGAATCGTGGTTACCTTATTTAACCTGGATACCGGGGGGTCACCAACCGGGGAAGATGCCCATCTATTCAGGAAACTCTCCTCAAAGGGGTAACGAATTGCCATCCATCTCGGGACCGAAAAGGCCCGCTGCGGACTTCCCCACTCCTTGTAAATAAACGTATCAAAATAAGGTAGGTAGGGAAACACCTTAGCCGAGCGGGCTGGCTTGTGGGACCCAAAAGGGACCGACACCTCTGTAGATGCCCCCGCCGTATCCTCCATCTTTAGGGTATCCCGCACCGTTGTGATAAATGCTCCTACTAGCATTTTTTCCTGCACCAACCCAGACATGGAGTCATCCTCAGTGTCCGAACAGTCCTGGTCATCATCCTCAAATGTCAGAAGAGGGGCCGCCTGCCACAGCAGGACCCGAGTCTGAATCAGAAATTTCCCCAGAAGAAGATGGGGAAGGGGACATTTTTTACCCCCCTTGCGTCTGCATGCCGCTTCCACCCTGGCAGCAAAGGACTCCAGGACCGCCGACAGAGCGTCCATGGGCACCGCAGGTGCAGGGGAACCAGCTGCAATAACAGGGATGTCTGGGGAAGAAGGGCCAGCTTCTGACGCCATGCTGACCCACTCTCACCTGTCATCACTAGGGACCTAAGGCAAGTCACACAAAATGCCCACCCTCCTAGCTGCCACATACGGAGGGGCCCCCCCACAGGACTCACCACCCTGACCCAGCTACTGCACTGTACTGCCGCCGCTCTCCCCTGTGCCAGCCACGAGGTATTCTGTGTAAGTTTCACGCAGTTCCAGAATGAACCAGCCACACAGGGCTAGAGGTAAAACAAACTGAGGCTACTAGAAAATGGCCGAATAAGAAAAAACTGTCTGTGGCTACAGAAAAATGATCGTGGCCACCGGAAAATGGCCTTGGTCCATGGCATACACACAGATACCCCACCATAGCCTAAAAACTGGGAAAACGATGAGTGGACTACCAACTGCCAGTGCAGCCCCCTCCAGGACCCCCGACCAGATACGTGCACCGCACCCCCTATGCTCAGTCACACAGCAGCCCATAGCATGGGGAGGTGGGAAGGGGACAGCGAGAGGAAAAGACCCCCTAGTCGACCTCCCAGGGAATGCCCAGCTGCTCCATCCTGCCGAGACAGGTGGAACCATACTTACCCCTCCTGCAGGGACTGCTGGACACATTCCACAGATAGACCCATCACCCGAGCAGTACGGGGTGGCTGTCGGCCATGGCACACTGTGACGCAGACAGCAGTAGCCCGGTCATATGTGTGCCCCGGAGCATATAGCTCACCGGCCACACCTGGATCAGACGGGGCATGTCGTGGCCGACCCAGTGTGTAGCTAAGGTCTGCTCACGCTCGATGGCCAGGCTGGGGAGACTACCAGGATCTATATTATCCAGCCTGTCACCCAGCCCGGCTGTTGATTGTAGAACACAGGAATCAAAAAGCAGAAAAAAGAAAAAATTCCCAGAACAAATGGTCCCCACCAAGAGGGCCTATAGCCAGTAGGACCGCCAACGGGCGGTACTGTGCAGTTTTGCTGTTTTCACATGTTCTGCCTAGTCCTCTCCTGAAGGTGGCGCTATAACCCTAAGGTCAAGATTAAAGGTGCTGTGTTCGTCAATGAACGAAAGAGAAAAAGTAATTTAAAACTATTCAGCTATAATGAATTGTCGGTCCGGCAATACACATAAAAGTTCATTGATAAAAACGGCATGGGATTTCCCCACAGGGGAACCCCGAACACCCAAAAAAAATGCCTGGAGGTCCCCCAAATTCCATACCAGGCCCTTCAGGTCTGGTATGGATATTAAGGGGAACCCCGTGCCAATTAAAAAAAAATGACGTGGGGGTCCCCCTAAAATCCATACCAGACCCTTCAGGTCTAGCATGGATTTTAAGAGAAACCCCACCCAAAATTATAAATAAAAATGCCGTGGGGTCCCCCCAAAAATCCATACCAGACCCTTATCCGAACTCGCAACCTGGCAGGAAAAGAGGGGGGGCAAGAGAGGGCCCCCCCTCCTGAACCTTACCAGGCCACAAGCCCTCAACATTGGGAGAGTGCATTGGGGTAGCCCCCCAAAGTACCTTGTCCCCATGTTGATGGGGAGAAGGGCCTCATCCCCACAACCCTTGCCCGGTGGTTGTGGCAGTCAGCGGGCGGGGGCTTATCGGAATCTGGAAGCCCTCTTTAACAAGGGGACCCCCAGATCCCACCCCCCCGTGTGAATTGGTAATGGGGTACAAATGTACCCCAATTATTTCATAAAAAAGTGTCAAAAATGTTAAAAAAGACAAGAGACGGTTTTTGACAATTGCTTTATTAATTTCTTCTTCTTTCCCCACCAAGTTTCTAGTTACGCCTCTGGTCTCATGTTCACAGAGCCTCTGAAATCTTTCTGCTTCAGATAGATTTTTAGGCATCTGCTCAATGATCCATACCTCCAACCCTTGTGGACTTGTTATGGTGTTCAGCAAAATGCAGAGGGATGCTATGTTTATCTTTGCCAACATCTATCTTTCTCTGATGCTCACTGAATCTTTGTCGGAGTGGACGGATGGTACGTCCTACATACAATAGGTTTGCACATGATGGCATGTGAATTCTCACAAATAGGTTTTGAGAATATTCACACAAATTTTTGTAAATCAGCCTTGTTGTGTTTCTTGTATGCCATGATATGGATTCATAAAATAAGTTGTCTGATTAAAGCAGAGGTCCGCCCGCCACTTTAAAAATTAAAAGTCAACAGCTACACATACTGTAGCTGCTGACTCTTAACATTAGGACACTTACCTGTCCTCGAGTCCAGCGGCTGTCAGATGCTGCCATTGCCAGTAAGGGACTCCGGCAATGTAGCCTTTTGGCTTAACGACTGGGTCCCTACTGCACATGCGCGAAGCACGCTGAGCTCTCTCCCTGTCCCCCAGAAGGGGAGGGAGGAGGGGGACCGAGCTGGTCCCCTGCCCGCCCTGATTGTAGCCTGTCTGGGTCGCCGCTATTACTGTCTGCCACGGCCCCCGGTTGGAGGCCACTTCGGTCGCCTTTGGCGCCCTCCCGCCGTATCACCAGCCAATTGTTCTAATCAGTAAGTTCGCACTTTTGTGCGGTCGGGGGTATTACCCTACCCCTGTTTATGGGTTTCTTTTTAGTACCTTACATTACCATTTTCATATATTTTTTTTTTTTTCCGTTTTTTTTTTTTTTTAGATATTCACGTGCATGCTCCTGACGAGTGGCGCATCAGCCACGAAACGCGTAGAGCTATTTGTTGCCGTGCGTCTACCCAATTTTACTTTCTCCCAGTTATTATTTGATTCCTACCTCATCTGGCTCAGTGAGGCCGTAGGTCCTGCAGATATTAATGTGCTACATTGATTTTATTTCAAGCTTGTCCATGTTGAACGATGGAATTTTACAATGATTATATTCTGAGATACCATTGTTATTAAATTGCTTAATGTTTACTACTATGTGTATTTATCTACCATTAACACCAGTGGTTATATCTGTTGATGTCCCTGTTGTTATTTTTGCTATTATCTTAGTTATCATATTATATATCTTATTCGATAATAACCATGTTTTATATGGCTATGTGAATAGAATTCCTCTGTTCAACTGGTATTATGTTTTGCTATCATGTGCCTCATATAAAGTCCCACCTTCCTTGTCCCCCTCTCTTCACTGAATCTTTGTCGGAGTGGACGGATGGTACGTCCTACATACAATAGGTTTGCACATGATGGCATGTGAATTCTCACAAATAGGTTTTGAGAATATTCACACAAATTTTTGTAAATCAGCCTTGTTGTGTTTCTTGTATGCCATGATATGAATTCATAAAATAAGTTGTCTGATTAAAGCAGAGGTCCGCCCGCCCCTTTAAAAATTAAAAGTCAACAGCTACACATACTGTAGCTGCTGACTCTTAACATTAGGACACTTACCTGTCCTCGAGTCCAGCGGCTGTCAGATGCTGCCATTGCCAGTAAGGGACTCCGGTAATGTAGCCTTTTGGCTTAACGACTGGGTCCCTACTGCACATGCACGAAGCACGCTGAGCTCTCTCCCTGTCCCCCAGAAGGGGAGGGAGGAGGAGGGGGACCGAGCTGTGACGTACTTCCCCCCCCCCCCCCGAAAGGTGCCAAACGTGGCACTGGAGGGGGAGGAGGAATCAGATTTTGGGTGGAACTCCGCTTTTAGCAGTTGAGTCCTAGAAGTCTCTCTTGTTATGTGTTATTCAATCCACTGTTAGTATATGTCTAGCATGGTTACTATAGTAGCTACCATCTGTAAGTGTGTAAATGCACAATTGTAATATGAGATTACATTCAATGCTATCTCTACTGCCTGTAAGTAACAGTACTAAAAGAGACAGTCTTATACAGGCAGAGTTACAAACAGGTTAGGGACTGCCTGTTTGTTCTTAAGTCGAATTTGTTTGTAATTCGGATGCGCAGAACGATGTTTTCCTCTGTTTTACAATGTTTTCCAATGTGCCCGCCGGCGCCGCCTGCCGTTCGTAAGTAGGAGTTGTTCGCAAGTCAGAGGTTCTTAACTTGGGGACTCCCTGTAAGGCAATATTTTCCCTTACCCCCTTGTATGTAAAAGTGTATGTATGCATTTCTGTAACAGCAGTAAGAATATTAAATCTGCTTTTCTCAACATTAAAAGATGACAACGAGATAAATTATTAAATTATGTTGGGATATATATATTTATGGTGTAGAGCCCTCTGACCGATACGGATAAGGATGACAAACAAGGATAACATAAACTCGCTTACTTGAAATGGACCTGAAAGTGTGCCCTGGTCTAACGTACGGTATACCAAAATAAGGGGGCATACCTCAAAATGAAATGAATATGAAATGATGAAATGAGTACTCACATGAGGAGTATGCTGGAGAGAAGCCCTGATAAAAGGGCGGGTGGGCGGGTACCGCGCACTGGAACCGACGAGGAAGGATGGGCGAACGGTGGGTTATATACACGACCGGGCTCCTCCCATAATTTCAGGCCACCATACTGGCCTTTCTATTTATGGTGTAGAGCCCTCTGACCGATACGGATAAGGATGACAAACAAGGATAACATAAACTCGCTTACTTGAAATGGACCTGAAAGTGTGCCCTGGTCTAACGTACGGTATACCAAAATAAGGGGGCAAAACACTCAGGTAGGGAATACATTTTATTGAACCAAGACTGTTACTGGGTGAGTTTGACGAAGGCCTGGGCCATCTCCACTTGCGGATTGGGTATGTAACGGGCAAAACAGGAGGACTTCCATCTACCCAACTTTTTGATAACATGGACCGGGACCCCTTGGCGGGAGGCCGTCGAAGCTGCCCCGATACGAAATGAATGTCCAGAGTAGTGGGCAGGATTGAGGTGAAGGATGCCCAGGAGTATCCTGACATGTTCCATGAACTGGGCTGCGTTGAGAGGTTTCGTGTGGAAGGGCAGAAGCGGGCCAGTCCCTGGTTGATCGGCCAAAAGGGTCAACAAGCGGGTGAGAACAGTGACCGGGCACCAGCGGTTGTAGGTCTTATAGAAGTGTATGTCCGTGCCTGATCCAAGCTGCTGTGTCTTGGAAACCGCTAAATGTAGGATGAAGTGGTCCTCGAACCTGATTAGATGGTGCTTGCACAGCATGCGTGCCGAGGGGCTACTGCAGGTAAACTCGCCTGGTCGCAAGAAGCCATAGAAGGCCAGATGTATGGCTGCTTGCAGGACGACACTAACGTGGAGACCGAAAGGTGAAGAGGCCAGAATATCTGACATGTCCCTGAACACTTCACCTGTGATAGGCAGCCGTTTGGTGCTGGACACCGGCCGACGCTTCTGAATGCCGCGCATGAGGGCCCGGACGGCGTGGTAAGTGAACAAGGAGGGCTTAGTAGGGTCCTGAAGGGACGTAAAATGTTGTACCCCGGCCAAGTACAACCGGATCGTATTAAAAGACAATGCCAACTCCGAATGGCAGTAAGAAATGAAGGCAAGGACTTGTTTGACCCGGGAGGACTCTGTGCTGTGAGACGATGCGAAGCGGCTAAAGGCCCTCCAGGCCGATTGATAGGCCTTGCGGGTATTGTTTGAGAGGGAGAGATCAATGAGTCGAGTTGCTGCTGAGAGGTGTGGGGCTAATCCAAGGTCAGTTGAGACCAGTCCGGGATAGCCGCTGATGTTGGTCCGGCTCCGGGCACCTGGTCAAAAAACGAAACAAAGTTAAAGCGGGAGAGGGCATCCGCTGCCTGATTAAATTTACCGGGGACAAAGGAACAATGAAGGTTGAACTGAAACAACAATGAGAGCTGGGTCAGTCGCCGCAGGAAGGACATAATCTGTAGAGACCTGGACCTGCCTTTATTAATGATCTCCGCAGTGGCCAGGTTATCTGTAGAAAAAACCACCGTCTGGCCCGACCAGCTGCGGCCCCACGTGTGTGCAGCGGCTACAATGGGATATAACTCGAACAGGGAGGACGTCTCAGTGAAGCCAGGAATAGCCAGTATCTGGGGAGGCCAGGGGGCTGCGAGCCAGAGGTTGCCAAAGATCGCCGCAAAGCCCGTGGAGGCCGCCGCGTCGGTCACCACCCGAGGTGAAAGGGAGGACACGGAGGGGACGAACAGGGACACTCCATTCCAGGAAGATAGGAATTCCTCCCACATGGCAAGGTCTGCTATAGCTGTGGAATCCAGGCTGAGTACTTGCTCCGGGTCCTGAGAGTGGGACAGTAAGGCTAACAGGCGTGACACGAACGAGCGCCCCTGAGGGATGATGCGCATGGCAAAGTTAAGCATGCCCAGAAGGGATTGAAGCTGTCTCTTGGTACAAGTCCTGGCACGGGTGAAGTCCCTCAGGACCGTCCTGATGCGGGTCAGTTTATCCGGGGGAAGGCTGGCCTGCATAGTGTTAGTGTCTAGGCTGACCCCGAGAAAGGTGATGGCCTGCGATGGCCCCTCCACCTTATGCTCGGCAATGGGGACGTTAAGATTATTGAAGACTGCCCTCAACTTACCCAGATCTTGTGGAGGAGAGCCGGGTGACTCTATTAGCAGGAAGTCATCCAGATAATGAATGACTTCCTGACACTGGGCTACGTGCAGCAAGATCCATGCGAGAGCCTGCGCAAAAGTGTCGAAGAGCCAGGGACTACTCTTGGATCCGAACGTGAGTTTAGTGGCGAAGTAGTACCGCTGCCTCCACTTAATGCCATGCCAGCACCAGAGGGATGGATGGATGGGAAGAAGCTTGAAGGCGTTTGAGATGTCGGCCTTGGAAAGCCAGGTACCTGTGCCTGTTTTAAGAATGACCTGGATGGCCATGTCTACCGATGCATATTTAAGGGAGAACTCCTCAGAGGGGATAAGGGAATTGAGGCTGGGGACCGTAGAGGAATGAGGCGCTGACAAATCATAAACCAATCGGAGTTTATTAGAGAACTTGCCCTTGACAAGCCCAATAGGGCTGACTCACCAGGTGTTAAATGGGGGCTGTATGAAAGGGCCGATGACAAAGTCCTGGTCTAACTCAGATTGCAGCAGTAGGTCAATGGCTTGTTCATCCGTGGCTGCCGACCGTAGGTTCTGGCATTCGTGCGTGATGTGAGGGAGAGAGACAAGTCCAGTATGAAAACCATGCGTGAAGCCCTGGACGAGGAAGGCGGATAGTGAGGGGGTAGGATGACTGGTGAGGTAGGCACTAAGCCATGAAATGTTGAGCCGGCATAGTCAGGACCTCTTGAGCGGCTTGAGCTCACACATCAGCCGGGGGTGAGCTCTATGACACTGGGTGCACACATGGAGCAGCCTACACTGGCTAAAATTGCACGACCCACTGTTGTAATTGTTGCAGATTGGTGCACCGCCCATGGTTTTGACTGGGCGCCCAAGCTTATCGGTCTGTGGCAGGCGTGCCGGTGCCTGTAGGCCCTGAGCGGCACTCGAGGTAGATGGACCGTCTAAGGGCGGGGCTGCCACTAAGCTAGCGCACCAAGCCGAAGTATGAGTTGCTGACTGGCAGATCGCACACAGAGGGGACCGTAGCCCCGCGAAGTGGCGGCAGAACAGCTCGGTATCCATGGTGCTCCAGTCCGTCGGTGTCTGGAACTGGGAGAGCCTGGCGGCTGCTTTAGCAGAGAAGGAGCGGTGGTAATCATAGAATGAAAACCCGCCGTACTTGTAACCCAGGTCAACTACCACATGGAGGTACCGATCCAGCTCCTCCCTCCTGCCAGGGGAAGCTGAGCAAATGATGTCCCTCATCATGCCGAAAGCCAAGGTAAACTCGGTGATAGAGAGTTTCCTGTCCAGTCTGGAATCCTTGGCTTTGAGGACCACTGAAACGTCCCCCCAAGTATACGCCTTGTTCTCTGCCAGCTCATGAATAGAGATGAGGAGAGAAGCCAAATTGACGTCTTTGCCCTCTAAGATGTCCTTCCTGATGTTAGCTGACACCAGATGGGATGGGTACACTATTGGTGCACACCCGGAGATACCTGCGGAAGGATTAACAACTGGCTCGGATGCTGGTACTGGCAGAGGAACAGCGGGGTGGGTCTCGAGGAGGGCCACTCGATTCTGCAGTTCTGACATTGAGGTTGTGAGGGACGACACCAGGGTGTGAAGCTGTGAGATTGAGGAGGCGATGGAGCCCAGGGAGGCCTGCTGGGCAGAAGCCTCAACCGCCGCAGGGGGAGGAAACAGGAGCCTGAAAAGCTCGGCCTTTCTGGCTGTTGCTGGAAAGGGCACGCCCCTGCGTCTTAGCTCGGCTGTGAGCCTGGGAATGGTCCACGCTCTGAAGGCCCTTTGGCTGCCATTCTCTGAGACAACAGATGGAGATAATGGAGCCGTGAGGTCCTCGCTGCCAGCCTGGGACATGGTGGCAGAATGCGGGTCTGGCGAGGCTACAAGTCCTCTGATCCGGGTTTTCTCCTAATATGGACCTATAGGGGTGACATGGATTACAACTGGTTGGAGACTCCTAAAGAAAATACATTTTCCTTCCTTTTTTTTTTTTTTTTCCTAAAGAAGGATGATCATGCTGAAGAGCATCTCCTACCAGAAGATATGCTTACCTAAGGAGGCACCGTCCGACCAGGTGCAGGCTGGACCTACTGAACTCGACTGACCTGAGGAGATGAAGGTGAAGTTTTGTTTGAGACTCCCACCTGACGAACGGCTAGCTAACAGTGGAGGTGAGATTTAGACATGAGATGAAACGACAAAATGAAAGAAACAAATGAAATCTCCTCCTCCCTTTTCTTTCCCCCTTTAATTATTATTATTATTTTTTTTCAACTCCATAGCGAATGAGGCTGACGAGCAAGGGCCCCCCGATAAAAATCCAACGTTGAAGAATCAACTGGACTAGAAGCGGGAAGCGATGAGTGACCGTGAAATGAGTGAATCTGACATGACAGAGATCCGAATCGCCATGCCACGAACTTGCGACCGAGCACGAAACGGATTCTGGAGCATGTACTGAAATGAGGCCAATCCTGGGGCACGCCGGGACGAATTTGGTCCACGAATGTGACTATTCGTACCGGAACGTGATAGGTGAAATGAAATGAAACCCATGACAAAGACTGGAATCAGAAGGCAAGCCCATGAACCTAACAGATGAATCCCGTCTTTGGAGCATGTACTGAAATGAGGCATAGCAGCTGGGCACACCGGGACGAATCGGTGCATAAATAAATGCAGCAGGATTCGAATCGGAGCGTAATAAGTGACAGAAATGATATCCCATGACAGAGACAAGATTCCACGACTGGACTGACGGTAACAACAAAGAATCCGACTCTGGAGCATGTACTGAAATGAGGCGTAGCAGCTGGGCACACCAGAACGAATCGGTGCATAAAAGCGACAGGATTTGAACTGGAGTGTAATAAGTGACAGAAATGATCTCCCATGACAGAAACAGGATTCAACGACTGGACTGTAGGTTACAACGAATCCGTCTCTGGAGCATGTACTGAAATGAGGCGTAGCAGCTGGGCACACCAGGACGAATTGGTGCATAGAAGAATGCGACAGGATTCGACTTGGAGCGTAATAAGTGACAGAAATGGTATGCCATGACAAAGACAAGAATCAGGGACCGTGCATGATCCTGCGAGTGACTTAGTCTCTGGAGCATGTACAGAAATGAGGCCGAACCCTGGGGCACTTCAAAGCGAATCGGTGCACCAGAGGTGCGACAAGATTCGCGCCGGAGCGCGGCTAGTGACAGAAATGACTTGAAACGGTAGAAATGAGTAGGACTGAAATGATTTGAACGAAACATGAGATACATAACACAACTGTATGAATGATGGGACATGTCGAACTGGGGCAGACCAACCAATACGTGCGGACTGCTTGCGTTTGTCGTAACAAGCAGTCGGCTGTGAGTCGAACGATTCGACCGATACTAGAATGGAGCCGAACGGTTCTGAATGTACCTGCGAACGAATCGCCTGACGTGGCGTGATAGACCGAAGGTGATAACGACTACATCGAAAGTAGGAACCGTGACATGCGTACGAGAGCCACAATAAACATTCGAGCGGTTCGTGAGTTCAGGGAATGTTTGCATTGTAATACATAAAAGGGGGTGCCGAAGCCCTACCTGCGACAGCCGGCCCGACGTGTGACGACAAATACGATGGCAAGACGACACTCCGACGGCGAAACCCACGGACGCAGATGAACGGGAAGATGGTCAAGACGGAGACGAACAACGCGGGAACTCACGAACGGGCTCACTGCGTCTGGTCTGGATAGTCGGCCCTTGATATCTGACGTATCAGATACCGCGCACTGGAACCGACGAGGAAGGATGGGCGAACGGCGGGTTATATACACGACCGGGCTCCTCCCATAATTTCAGGCAACCATACTGGCCTTTCTATATATATATATATATATATATATATATATTTATAGTACTCATGGCAACTGCAGGCCCAAGATCAGCTGGCAACCTCCTTTAAAGACCTAAAAGGTTCATGCTCTTTCATTCGTGCCCTGAGCCATCAGGTTACTGCATGTTACACATACATACATACCCCACTTTTAGGCGGTATGATTATTTCAGATTTTAGGTGCTGAAAGCAGTACAATTATTTTGCATGAAAATTTGGCGTTTTAAATTGTAGTCCTGTAATTCTTAGGAATTAATTCTCACTTAATTCACTTAAATCTGTCCCAACCAGAGTCTAGCAGACATCCCGTGTATGATAAAGTTTGAAAAATTAAATCATAAATTATAATATAATAAATGACTATAAATAATTATACTAAATAATAATATAACAATAATAAAAATTATTCAATAATGTAATCAAATCAAAAACACAGAAATTTGCTCAGTTTCAGAATTGTCACTGTCATTACTTTTCAGTATTTGATGACAGTATTCCCCATAAATCGTCATAGCTCAATTCTGCGAGTGATTCTAATTTATTGTTTTCTAGCTGGTCTAAAACCATTTTTGATGTAAAGGGACAGTTTTGGTTGCTATGGACAATCTCCAGTTTCCAGGCATAAAGAACAGTTTTTATATTATAAAACTGCATGCAGGACACTGGACAGAACACTAGGGACAAAGAGGATGTGAAATTATTACATACAGCAATGTAATCTGAAAGATTACATTATACTGTATGTATACTGTGTGTTTCACTTTTTGAATTTGGCGCCGTTCTCCATCCCCGTGCGTCGCAGCGCTCGCAGGGAACGGAGATCGGCTCCGTGATAGATCAAGCAGAGCGCGGCTTGCTCGTACAGTGGGGGGACATCCCTGGATCCAGGGGAGAAGGTAAGTAACCTCCCCCTGCATTCAGTGATGCGGTCCCGAGTCTGGCTCGGGGTTTCCCGCTTTTGGTATAAAATCTCCACTCCGAGCCAGACTCAGGAATACCGCCAGGGGGGGTAAAGTACACAATGGGGTTTATTTACTAAAGCTGGAAAGTGCAAAATCAGGCTCCCTTCTGCATAGAAACCAATACATTTCTAATCCCAGCTTGCTTAATTAAGTTTTGGTAATAAAACCTGGAAGCTTGTTGGTTTCTATGCAGAAGTGAGCCTGATTTTGCACTTTACAGCTTTAGTAAATAAACCCCATTGTGTACTTAAAAAAGCAGGGTATGCCTATATTCAGTCTTTTCAAGGTCAGTTGATTGCATCCAAACCCTTAGCATTATACCTTGAAGCCATTCAACCACACATGTTTTTGCTTAAAATTTGCTCAAAACTTACCAGTAAGATTTCTACCGACTGCGTGTTCATTAGTATTAATTTAATTTCCAGTGGGAAATTAAATAATGCTTCCAAATAATGCTGCATGGTGCATTATGTCATAGTGCTATCGAAACAATAATAATAATTGCAGGTGTTCTTTGGAAATACTATACTGTCTTCTGCCTACACTTTAAAGTGAATTTGTTGGGTAAGAGCACTTATCTTTGTGCTGTAATGGCGTTGCTCTAATGATTTCTGTATCCAGGCATGTTAATGGAACATCAAAGCTCCTTCAACATCAGTTTGATACATGGCAGATAGGGAGATACTCTGACATTTCAGTTTGCAGAATCCTGTGTACAAAGTACATTAGAATTTATATTGATAGTGTACAGTCAGCACCTGAGTACATAGCAGCCAAGTTGTTCTTAAGGTTCATTGAATCTTCCTAGCAATGTCAGTTCAGTTCCGTTTGCCATGTACTGTAGAAAACATAGCCAGATGCACTCAGGACCTGGATTCTGTATTTTCACAATGTATTCATGTAAAAAGTATTTGAGTTGTGCCTTTTGGTTATTTTAAGTTGTGTAATCAATAAAATATCCCTCACAAGAACAGAATGCATACAGAACAAATACTGCATAAATGCATCCCATAAGCTGTGCACCATGGCAGTTAGTTATGGGCACTCCAATGAGCTGAAAGTTTCCAACTCTCGCTATCAATATATATTTTTTTTTATTTCCAGTCCTGGGATTATATCTGTGTATCATTGTTTCCATCTAAGATCCATACAACTTTTACCCAAGATTAACTTATTTTTCTAATTAAAGTTAATGTAAGAATGGGTAAATCATGGTTGAGAAATGTGTAAATTACGGGTGAAAACATTGATAAATAGACCCCTATATTGTGCAGTCATCTTTTGCACATTAATTATATAATACTCATACACAGAATCCCAGTCATTTAACAAATGAGTGGTGCACACATGCCATAGAATTGACACTTGAACTTTCTTTTGAAAGAAGCCAATATCTTCTGAATTCGTATAGCTTTGTGACTGCAACACATGCATGAAAACCCCTCATTTTCATCCATGAAAGCCATAACCTAACTCTAGGACAATTAATAAAACAAAATCTGGTAAAAAAAAAATACAATTTATGGTGTTGTTGCTAAGAATGAGCTTGGGTTGTTTCCTAGGGACATTGACCTAATATGTCCATATTGGGTTGATGATGTCATGGACATCCCTACCCCTTGTATACAGGCAGCTGGGGGTTGGGTAATGCCCCTGCTGTTTAGGCTGGTACTGACAGCTTTCTTACGGGTTCAGAGGAACATGGGTTTGGACCAAACCCAAGCTCATCCCTAGTTATCACCTTCTTTAACCACTTGCCTACAGGGCACTTTCACCCCCTTCCTGCTCAGGCCAATTTTCAGCTTTCAGCACTGTTACACTTTGAATGACAATTGCGCGATCATGCAACACTGCAACACTGTACCTAAATACATTTTTAAGCATTTTTTTCCCACAAATAGAGTTTTTATGTGGTATTTAATCTCCGGTGGTTTTTTTATTCTTTGCTAAAATAATGAAAGAAGAATTTTGAAAAAAAAAATGTTTTTTCTTATTTATTCTGTAAGAAAATTTTGTAAATAAGTAATTTTTTGCACCGACACTGATAGGCTGCACTGATGAGCAGCACTGGAGGGCACTGATGTGGTGGCACTGATGAGAAGGCACTAACATGCAGCACTTATGGGCACTGATAAGCATCACTGATAGGCAGGACTGATGGGCACTGATAGGTGGCACCGACAGGCAGCACTGATGGACAATGATAGGTGGCACTGATAGGCGCCACTGATGGGCACAGAATGGCCTTACTGATGGGCTCTAATTGGCGTTGCTGATGGGCATGATTGATGTCACTGATGGGCACAGACTGGCATCACTGGGCACTGTTGGGCCTGCACTGATAATCAGTGCCCTGATGATCAGTACAGGTCTCCCCTGTGAGGGGATGCCACTGATCGCCAATTAAAGGCACTACCGTGTTTACATGTAATCAGCTGTGATTGGACACAGCCGATCACATGGGTAAAGAGCCACGTCATCGGCACTTTACCAAGATCGGGGTCATGCTAGTCCCAGGGACACAGCGCACCCATGATCGCTGTGCTGCGAGTGTAGTAAAAAGAGTTGGCAAAACTGTAATCCTCGAAGTATCGTTTATTGGTACATCAGAGTGACAATAAAATAAACGGATGCGTTTTGGCAAAAGCCTTAGTCGTATCTAGTTTGAAACAGATATGACAAAATATATATATACTCACATACACATATGCAAACTCCATGTCTACATAATTGGCCTATCAGGTTAGTGTCGCAGAAAATTAACATATTTAATTGATACCACCCATTATTCAAGTGGTTAGTAACTACACCTGTTTTTAGCCAGCATGAGAAGGGGGAGAGGAAAGAAAGGCAGTATAAAAAGTTATTTTTTTGAGCCAAAAAGAAGTGTGTAGAAAGAATGCTACATGAGATATTAGGCCCTTATTACTCCAAGGGAGAAATGTGTTCCTTAGAAGAAGGTGAAAATGCAGACTTATGTTCAAGTAAAATACTTTGTGGTAGCAAAACAGTGTAAAATCAAGAGTAATAGCAGGATAAGAAAAAAAAAATCTATTTATGGCAGAATCAAAAGAAGGGGATTCAATTTATATATTTATTTATTATAGGACAGCACAGTGGTGTAGTGGATAGCACTCTCACGTAGCAGTAAAAAGGGGTCGCTGATTCGACTCCCAACCACAACACTACCTGCCTGGAGTTCACATGTTCTCCCTGTGCCTGCGTGGATTTCCTCCGGGTACTCCGGTTTCCTCCCACATTCCAAAGGCATGTTGGTAGGTTAATTGGCTTCTGTCTAAATTGGCCCTAGTATATGAATGTGAGTTAGGGAGCTTACATTGTAAGCTCCTTGAGGGTAGGGACCGATGTGAATGTACAATGTATATGTAAAGAGCTGTGTAAATTGACAGCACTATATAAGTACCTTAAATAATATATATATATATATATATATATATATATATAGATATATACACACACACACACACACACACAAATGTTTTACCTTTCTTTTCTATTTTAAACTGTATGGGTTGTTTTACAAGGTGAGAGTTTACATATACTTAACCACCCATTTTGAAAGAAGTTTTCGGTGACAGTTCCTACATTCCCCCCAACAGGCTCTAACTTAATATGAAGATGAAGACCCCTGCTGTCTACTTGTAGACTTGACCAAAAAACATCTAGTACTTACTACATGCATTTTTTAGCTTTTATTTGACTAAATATTTACAGAAACTTTATTTAGCTATAACATCCGGATCTTGATGTTAAAGAAAATGTACTGAAATCCATAGTCAATATAAGCTGAGGCTTACTTTCCAGTTTCTTGTAATTATTTAGGTTACAGCAAGCATGTACATCGCATGCAGGAACACACTACAAATTCCAGCATGCGCTGCCAGCCTCTGCCCGTTCCCCTCCTCTACGAAATTAACTTCATACACAGTTTTTTTTAATGACTGAGAAACCTTATGAAACATTATATTGCACCCTGCAGTTTTCCTGCCATGATAAATAAAGATGGTTAATAACAGTGACAATACAGGACATTGACTTTTAAGAGGTATGCATCACACCCAACTAGGGAGTTAACAGCAGGCAGCAGAAAAATGAGCGTTGTCAGCCAAATACCTATCAAAACAAGAACATGTAGTGTGCAGCCTGCACCTGACTCACTGCCGAACACTCACACAAGATTTTAAAGGGCAAACCAGATGTTAAATCTAAAGAAGATACAATTATTTTGATGGATTTTTTTTCTATTACACACTTGTATATTGTTTAACGGTAACCAACAATGGAAAGGTGACCCAACACACTGCAGTTCTTAATGCAAATGTGTAGCAGAAAAGATATAAAATAACTTCATAAACCCAGGTATATATTAATCAAAAAAAAAACATCCTTAAAGCTAAACTCCAGCAAAAACATAAATGCAAAAAAGAATTAAAGCGGAGCTCCACCCTAAAATGGACCTTCCGCTCATCGGATTCCTCCCCCCCTCCGGCGCCACAATTGGCACCTTTCAGGGGGGAGGGGGGTGCAGTTACCTGGATAATCCAGGTAACTGCACCCACTTCCGGGCTAGCTCTCTGCGGAAAGGGGCGTACATTACGCCCCTTTCCGCAAGTGCCCACCCCCTTCCGCAAGTGCCCCGCTGCCTGCTGGGAAACACACAGATCCCAGAGGCAGCGGGGACCGTCCTCATTGCGCAGCGCGGCTCGCGCATGCGCAGTAGGGAACCGGGAAATGAAGTCGAAAGGCTCCATTTCCTGATTCCCATACCCAAGATGGCGGCGGCAGCACTCGAGTGTCGATCTAGAGATCGGCTTCGGGGGCCGACATCGCGGGCGCGCTGGACAGGTAAGTGTCACTATTTTAAAAGTCAGCAGCTGCAGTATTTGTAGCTGCTGACTTTAAAAAAAAAAAAAAACGCGGAGTCCCGGTGGACTCCCGCTTTAAATTAAAGGGAGCTGTTTATTCTTGCAAAGGATTTCGATTTCTGTCCATTCAGTTCTGCAATGTACACAGATCTGCTATACAACACAACCATGCCTGTCAAGGAAGGAGCTTCTCTGCTGCAGGTTCACGTTCACTTGTAGGCCTCCTCCCCATACTGCAACTGAACAGTAAAAATAGAAGCAGCATATTGATGAGCTGATGAGCTGATGAGCTAATTTCTCTATCACTCTAATCTCTTAATCTGTTTGCATGCTTCTAGCAATGCAGCACAACTGATGTGCTGCTTCTTCATCCTGCAGTCTGAGCACTGCTTTATTGGGATTACCAGATGCTGATACTAAAGTCAAATTCAGGTACTTACAATGCTTGCATTTGAAAAAATATATATTTTGCGGTGTGTGAATAATGAATACAGAGCTGCAGTAATGTGCCCCTTATATCTCCTTGGAGTTCAGCTGTAATGTAGTTTTAAACAGTACATTGGTGTATATATCAGCTTCTTGCAGTTCCTCGTATAACCCCATGGAAAGGCAGCAGCAGCATTGTAAGCCATTTAGGTCCTTCTACAATGTGCAATTCACAAGGAGCTAAATGAGAAAAGAGCAAAGGGCCAACTTCTTCAGTGTGTTCCTGTTCCATCACAATCCAGTCAATAGCTTAGGTAGTCCTTGACCAAGCTTTGTGTTAATGGAAGTTAGCTCAAGCGTTCTCAGATCCAGGCAGTAATTTCATTGAAAAAGTGTGACTGCTCCTATCAAGGGGGAAATTTGTTATCTCCACTGTCAGTCCTGCCTGTGGAGCCAATGTCCTCTATTAGGATAAAATAGTTTATGGCTTTGCCATAGCATTTGGCTATACCTTTGGCAAAATGCGGTATTGTCAAATGGTCAATAACAATTTCACTTGTAACGTGCATTTTGTTGAAATGGAACTTTCCTTGTCTACACTAAAAATCCCCCCCCCCCCCCCAACATCCTTAAAAAAAGAAAAACAAAAAAAAAGCCCTAAAAGTCAGTATGCAAGTTAATGATTTTTCAAAGTAATTACCTTACTTTACACTTCCTGGTTTGTAGAAGCACTGGTGAAGTTGCCAGAGCCTCACAAATGCACCCAAGAAAGGCTACATCATCAGGGCCTTACAGGATGCTCTCGCAGGTAAATTGAGGGATCTTATGACATTTCACATCTGAAGATCTTGGTAAACTACTTCTGCAAAAACAAACCTTCATTGGTTGGCAGGACAGAGAATGAAAAAGAAGATGCTGGCCTAGTGTTTATGTATGTTTGGAAAATCAAGGCACAAGTTTTGGAGGAGAGGGTAGGCAGACGGGGGAATTGACTGAAGGGAAGACTAAAAAGGCATGTGAAGGTAGAGGTAAGTAATTTTACTTATTTCAATATGCAACTTAACAGTTATTTCAATATGAAACACAGATTTTTCCCTAGTCGTCTTCTAGGAAAGCCGATGAGATGTCTCTTCCCTCCGATCAGCTCTCAGAGCTCTCCTCACCTGGCTCTGCAGAGCGTAACTTCCACTCTCTGCCCCTTTTTTTCTGAACTCTCAGACAAGCTTATAAACTCAGCACTTTGAACTAATGTAGAGAAGAGAAGACAGTCGATAGACAGATACAATTTATGTAGGAGGATTTGTTTAATTTCTGTGTATCAGCTGAGGATAGTCCCTTCACTGGGTATATGTAAGGGTTTCCAACCACTTTTAAGTCTTCCAGGCTAACTAGGTTCCCGTCCTATTGGTGTTGTTATGGTGGGGTTTTTTTTTTTGTTCTATTTTTCAGGTCCTTTTAAATTCTGTGCTGGCTATATGTTTTCCATCTTGGGGGAGGAGCGCCACATCTCTAAACTACTGGGAACAGAGTTTCCAATGTCTAGCTCCAGTTTACCATCGGAGTTGTTTAACAAGGCTTTTCCAACAAACTTTTTTTTGTTTACTTTAGGTATTTTAGGATGTTCTAGTGCTCACTCTTCTATAGAGGTTCCGACTAACCTGTCTTCCCCAGGCAGGTCTATCCTCTGGAACATTTTCCCAAAAAGGGTACTCAGAGGGAAGTTATACAATCCTGTTCCTAACCCATTTTAACATCAACTCCCATCCACAAATTCTCCAGCCTTGGCTCCACCCATTTGTTTATTTATAAGTTAAACTTGGGGTCCTAAAATACAGTGCCATTATTTTACAGCGGGACTTTCCCTTAGGATCTCTAACACGCTAATACATCCTATTTTGAAATGCAGTAGTGCCTGTTTTTAAGGCTGTAAGTCAACTCCCAATTGGGGCCTTAAATAGATGGGTGGGAAGTCAAGGCTGCAAGTCAACTCCCAATTGGAACCTTGAATAGATGGGTGGGAAGTCAAGGCTGCAAGTCAACTCCCAATCATTGGAGCCTTGAATAGATGGATGGGAAATCACTACTACATTTGTATAACAAAGAAACAGAAGGCAAGTTTTCTTTTCCTCATTTAGGCCCTGCCTTATATGCATTACCTACAGTTCTCTTATATTGATTATCTTATTTCTTCGGGTAAGGTCTCCCTAAACAAAATCCAGCAGTTATTCATGCCTTTAACAAACAAGAAAAGCCAGAAAATGAAAAAAGAAAATAATACAAAAACAGTCTTTTCTTGAGAGTTCATTCTGTATGGAACAATACTCTTGCTGCTATATGACCCTGCATTGTGATGACAGATTGGATATAACAGGTATTCATGAATAAAGTAAGACTGCAGTACTAAGCTACACAACACATCTTGCCACTTCTAGGGTCATTCTTAGTTTTCAACCAGACAACAAAAATGGATATGCTGTGCTACTGTTATGTATGTGCGTAAGCAAGTCTAGACATCTTTTGATAGCTATTGATGCTGATCTTTAGGTGCCTATTGTTCCAGTGTTTGGATCCCATAGCATAGAGCAGAACTAGATGGAACAGAAGTACACTAACACAATGCATTGCTTGCATCTATATTTGTGAATACATGCAAGTGAGACATCAGCTTTATTATAAATTAGAAACAGGTTTAGTAGGTCCTCTTTGCTGACTAGTAGGGCTGAGTACTGGGGAATTTTCATAGTTTACATTATGCTTTTAGTGAACTACCCCTCCCATTGTAGCTTAGCTAATTTTAAATAGTTTGAGCAGTTGACCTTTTTTTTTTTTTTTTTTTTTTTTTGCTATACATGATGCACACATAAGAGGTATACTGTTTTACAGTGCATCCAGAACGAATTCAGAGTGCTTCACTTTTTCCACATTTCGGTATGTTACAGTTTTATTCCAAAATTGATTTAATTCATTATTTTTCTCAAAATTCTACAAACAATACCCCATATTGACATAGTGAAAGAAGTTTGTTTGAAATCTTTGAGAATTTATTAAAAATAAAAAAACAAAAAAAATCACATGTACATAAGTATTCACAGTCTCAATACTTTGCTGAACCACCTTTGGCACCAATTACAGCCTCAAGTCTTTTTGAATATGGTGCTATAAGCTTAGCACACCTATTCTTGGGCAGTTTCTCTCATTCTTCTTTGCAGGACCTCTCTGTCCTGTTGGAAGATGAACCTTTGCTCCAGCCTGAGGTCCAGAGCGCTCTGAAACAGGTTTTCATCAAGGATGTCTCTGTACATTGCTGCATTCATCTTTCCCTCGATACTGACTAGTCTCTCAGTTCCTGCTGCTGAAAAACCTTCCCACAGTATGATGCTGCCACCCCCATGCTTCACTGTAGGGATGGTACTGGCCAGGTAATGAGCAGTGCCTGGTTTCTTCCAGGCATGACATTTGCCATTCAGGCTAATCTTTGTTTCATTGGACCAGAGAATTTTGTTTCTCATGGTCTTCAGGTGCCTTTTGGCAAACACCAGGTGGGCTGTCATGTGCCTTTTACTAAGGAGTGGCTTCCATCTGGTCACTCTACTATGCAGGCCTGAATGGTGGAGTGCTGCAGAGATTGTTCTTCTGGAAGGTCCTTACCTCTGCTAAGAGAAATGATAGAGCTGCTCCCCAAACACTGAGTTTGTCCGGGTAACCCACTCTGGGAAGGGTCCTAGTTGTTCCAAACTTTTTCCATTTATGGATGATGGTGGCCACTCTGCTCATTGGGACCTTCCATGCTGCAGATATTTTTCTGTGCCATTCCCCAGATCTGCGCCTCAATATAATTCTGTCTCAGAGGTCTACAGACAATTCCTTGGACTTCATGGCTTGGTTTGTGCTCTGACATGCGCTGTTAACTGTGGGACCTTATATAGACAGGTGTGTGCCTTTCCAAATGATGTCCAATCAACTGAATTTACCACAGGTGGACTCCAATCAAGTTGTAGAATCATCTCAAGGATGATCAGTGGAAACAGGATGCTCAATTTTGAGAGTTATGGCAAATATTGCAAAGGCTGTGAATACTTATGTACCTGTTTTTTGTTTTGTTTTTTATTTCTAGAGTCAAATATATTATTATTGTGTTAACAGAGTGGAACAACATAATACACATTATATCTGAATGTTCAGTATAGGGAGCAAAACAATACAGGTTTTATATTTGGTGTACTCTTGGCTATAAGCTGATAAAATATACATACATACCTTTTGTTAGTAGGTGTCGGCTTAGCCCTTTGTGTATTGCGTATCATCTTATGGAGAATGAAGATGAATGTTTTTTATTTTTAATAAATTTGCACATATTTCAAACAAACTTGTTTCATGTTGTCATTATGGGGTATCGTTTTAAAAATTTTGAGGGAAATAATGAATTTAATCCATTTTGGAATAAGGCTGTAAAATAACAAAATGTGGGAAAAATTAAGCGTTGGTGGATACATTCTGGATGCACTGTATCTCTTCTGCAATATATGGGGATGCCTTGAAAGATGTATATCTCTTCTGCAATATATGGAGATGCCTTGTCCTGATGTGCGTATCTCAAATACATTAACAAATATAGTTACTTAGTTTGTCAGGTTGAAAAGAGACATTCATGTTCAAGCAAAAGACAAAAACAAATATATTAAAAACCTGTATTTTCAGAACTCCCTCCTTTGTACCAGAGGAAACATGGTCCAGTTGTTCCTTATAAAGCATGGTTCAGTTTGCTCCAACATGGAAAAAATGTCCTTCCTGATCCCCTAGGGAATATCAACTAACAATTTACAGTGTCATTACTTATAAATAAAGAAAAACGAGAAGAGACAGGCGGGACTGTTACGGTGCTAATACTAGTAAGAAAGGAGTGTATAAATGTATAGATAAAAGAGAGTATTTTATTAAATGTAATAAAAGCGATCAAAAAAAAAAAAAAAAGAAAATATTACAATAGGATCAAATTTAACAAAATTGCATATATTAGCTACCATACAAAACAGTATACAAAATCCAACAATTAGTTTAAATAACCCAATTCTTGGCAGTTCAGATAGAATATTCCCGACATGTTTCGCCTATCATTAGGCTTCTTCAGGGGAGCCAGTAATTGGTGGAAGAGAAATTGTTTTGTTTAGAATACAAAAAGGGTACACTATAAATAGAAAGAAATAAAACAAAGTTAATGGAGCCGGTCACATACACAAAAGAGCACATCCTTAGTCCCCAACACCGCCCAACTGTCTCCAAAGATTGGTGGATAGGGAATGACACAAAAAAAATATATGTATGTCTTTAAAGAGTATAAGCGAAATAATACCTACCTATTTAAAAACAAATACGTCTAGTCCCTAAAGGGAAGACCCCACCTGGGATTGGAGAATGGACCGATCATAGACAACCGCCAAAAGGGTGACTGCAGGAGACAAATCAAGCGAACAGACAAGTCTAGTAATCAACAAACTTCACAGGGAGCTTAATAAAGCTTCCATAGGGATTATTGGTTAATCAATAGGTTTAGAAAGTCCATAGCAATAAAAATAAATTTAGATTTAAACTATACCTGTGCTGCATTAGATGTAAAGTATGTTGCACATGAAAAGTTGAAAATTGCACAGAGGGAGGTCCTTGGAGTTGTGTCTAGAGGCCCGTGAGATGATCTTGGTTATAATAAGGTAGTTTAAGAAGAACACGAAAATAGAAAAAATATTCAAAAAAGAAAAATTATATGTAAAAGAAGCCCTAAAACAGAGCAAGAAAAAACAAAAGAAAAGGGTCAGCTGGGCAGTGTGCTCACGAATAATTATTGATCAATTAAAGTAGTGCTAGCTTACCATAAGCATATAAGAAATGCAGTCACAATTATTGCTGTATCACACAGGCAGCAGCCCAAGCGTACCGCGAAGCAGACAGCACCAAAGCCACAACATTCTGGCTCTAAGCAGAGCCGCCAAAAGAATCAGTCTAAGATCTAAAAATGACCAGAACAAATTTAAATAAATTAGATAAGATGAAAGAAAAGAAGGGTTGGAACAGCAGCCTAGTCTGTGTGGACAGACTCAGTGCTAGTTCAATGAACTGACCTTGCGGCGAAAACTTCTCACGTGGACTCGGCAGGGCGGACATGCCTGCAGCATTGATGAACGCTTATTTATCTCCCTCACCACCCGGCGTCTAATCAGCGACGCCGGATGTGAGCGGACAGTAAGTGCGGAACTGCGCATGCGCGCGCCCCCGCGTCACAAAGGAAGCCTACAGTCCCCATAATGCACTGCGGAGGTGTCTCCGTAACCAAGGAGACCAGGGCACCGCGACAGGCAATAGCGGGGAACACGGGAGAGACATTCGAGAGGGCTCAGAAGAGCTCTACAGAGATTGTCAATCCGAGGACCCGGTGAAACGGACGCGCACGTCCCGCAACCCGCATGTTAACAGGTCCAGCTTCCACATAGCTGGACCTGTGTGTCCGTACAGCACCCAAAACTGTGCGGAAATAAAATGATCGAACGTACCCCGAAGAAGTAGGGGGGGCCTTTCCAAAAAAGAAAAGAAAAAGTTTTTTATTACACTGTATTGGAGCCTATATAACTTAGTCTGAGTGGCTATCAGTCAGAGAATGGCTGTTTAATCTAAATTCAACCAAATCTCATGAGACACATGGACAGAATTAAGGAGAAAGAACTGTGCTTGTTGACCGGCACCATACAAATTCATAAATGTACAAAAAATGATAAACAGAATATAATTAATTTGAAAAAATTATATATCATTGCAGAACATCAGTCAAAAAAATGCACTATATTAAAGAATATAAACAAAAAATCAGTGAATATTAAGGTGTTATGTTAAAATAAAGATAAATCCAGTACATTAATGTATAAACAAAAGAAAAGTAAATAAAAATTAAACAGTCTAACCCTTATAGAGTAGGTTTAAAGAATTTTGTATTTAAACTATGAAAACTGAAAATAAAAAGAAAAATAATAGAATGTAGCCGAGATAAAGAAAAAAGAAAAAGGGAGAGGGAGGGGGGGTTTTGAAAAGCAGAGATATGAAGAATATGAAAGGAAAGTACTGACAATTTGGCAGAAAGTGGGTAGCCCTATTTCCAAAGGATGGGGCCCCCCATGGGGAATTCCATGGGTTCAAGATTAGACATATTAATTAATAGATAAATAGTATAGAAAATAATGATTTTTAGAGAAAATGTTTGAATGTAATATATTCATTTAAACCTGGATGATTGGTGGCTTCTAAAGTATATATCCATTGGGTTTCCAATTGAAGTAAACGCCTATCTATTTCACCTCCCCGAGCTCTTCCACCAATTACTGGCTCCCCTGAAGAAGCCTAATGATAGGCGAAACATGTCGGGAACATTCTATCTGAACTGCCAAGAATTGGGTTATTTAAACTAATTGTTGGATTTTGTATACTGTTTTGTATGGTAGCTAATATATGCAATTTTGTTAAATTTGATCCTATTGTAATATTTTTTTTTTTTTTTTTTTTTTTTTTTTGATCGCTTTTATTACATTTAATAAAATACTCTCTTTTATCTATACATTTATACACTCCTTTCTTACTAGTATTAGCACCGTAACAGTCCCGCCTGTCTCTTCTCGTTTTTCTTTATCTGTTATAATTGGGATGAGGTGCGTTGATAATTCCTTGCCTTATTGAGTCCTTTCCATTTCCCATTACTTATAAATATCAATATAATTAAAAAAATCCCCCTACTAAATACTATGAAAAACACATTTGTAACTAAATAATCATAAATCACTGCAGCCACAGTATAATAATAACATCCCAAGTCAATAAACATCAACATCAAAATAATGTAGTGCTGAGAACATCAGAAAAATATCAAATTGGTTCAATAAAGTCCAGTAACGTATAACACCCAGTGCTATGTGCAAAAATATGGGTCAATTCAATGTAAAGTTCTTCACAACTCTGGTGATAAAACAGATAACTTTTCACATGTGCTGCACAAAGTGCTTCAGAGATCCCCTAAGCAAAGTCATAAGGAGGAAAAGCGTCAGTACGTAGCTGTGACATCAGTGGCTTCACCAGAAGTGAGGTACCAGAAGTGATGTGTCGAATGGTGGTGAGAGGCCGATGTTCTAGACCAGTGATGGCGAACCTTGGCACCCCAGATGTTTTGGAACTACATTTCCCATGATCCTCAACTATACTGCAGAGTGCATGAGCATCATGGGAAATGTAGTTCCAAAACATCTGGGGTGCCAAGGTTCGCCATCACTGTTCTAGACGAAAGTCCTCTGGTGTTAGCATGCACGTTATAGTTGCTTGGTCAGTGCAGTTTTGGATCGGATATATTGATGCGTTCATATTCTTTTATTTTTGCGTTCATATTCTTTTATTTTTTGTGAGTAGTTTTTTAATTAGAAATAAAAGAGGATCGTTATGGTGTTACACTATTTGAGCCTTTGTCTTTTTATATGCCATTTGGGGAGCCATATTGGATGAATAAGTTTGGAGCTGCAGGATCGGGAGTTATGTTGCTTTTGCAACTTATATTAAAGTGTAGGGATGAGCCGAACGCCCCCCGGTTCAGTTAGCATCCAGAACATGCGAATGGACCGAAAGTTTGCGTGAACATTCGAACACCAATAAAGTCTATGGGACACAAATGTAAGAAATCAAAAGTGTGGAATTTAAAAGGCTAATATGCAAGCTATTGTCCGACAACTTTGTCCGACCTTGTGTATGCAACAGTTTCGGACAAAATCCGTCGGACAAAATCCGACGGATTTGGTTGTCGGAATCTCCGACCGCGTGTACAAGGGCTAACAGGAGAGAATTTCCCTTCCTAGGGGTAGATTTCCTCTCACTTCCTGTTGTCTCCCTCCGTTTGTAAATAGGAGTTATTTGTAAGTTGGATGTTTGAAAGTAGGGGACCGCCTGTATATACTATACGGCCTGCCCTATATACTCTGCAGAAATTTGGGCCTTAGATGTTGGTGGTACCAGAACACTGTAAGTCCTCACAGTTACCCTTGGTGGGCGCTGGAATGGGCCCTGCTGTGAAATATTATATCAAGAATTGTAATTACATGCCCCTGTCGAACAGGGGCAGAAAAATTGGGCCTTTGGTGGTGGTGCCACAACACTGTAAGCCCTCACAGTTACTCTTGGTCGGTGCAGGAATGGGCCCTGCTGTGAAATATTAGATCAAAAATTGTAATTACACGCCCCTGTTAAACAGGGGCAGAAAAAATGGATCTTAGGCAGTGGTGGTGCAACAACACTGTAACCTCTCACTGATTCTGTTGTTGAGCTCAGGAACGAGCCCTGCTGTGAAATATTAGATGACAAATTGTAATTATACGCCCCTGTTAAAAAGGGGCAGAAAAATTGGGCCTTAGGCGGCGGTGGTGGTGGTTATGGTGGTGACAAGGGATGAGCTTCAAGTTCGAGCCGAACTCATGTTTGACTCGAACATTGCCTGGTTCGCCGTTCAGCGAACAGTGAACAATTTGGGCTGTTCGCAGCAAATTCGAAAAGCCGAAACACCCTGTACAAATCTATGGGAGAAATCTAAAATGCTAATTTTAAAGGCTAATATGCAAGTTACTAAGTGTTTGGGGACCCGGGTCCTGCCCCAGGGGACATGGATCAATGCAAAAAAAAGTGAAAACAATAAAAGTGTAATATTCCTTTAAATTTCATACCTGGGGGGTGTCTATAGTATGCCTGTGAAGGGGCGCATGTTTCCCGTGCTTAGGATTGTCCCTGCACAAAGTGTCATTTCGCAAGGAAAAAAAGTCTTTTAAAATCACTTTCCATTGTCGGCTCCCGTAATACAGAGAACACTCAATGAGTGTTCTCTGTATTAGCCGACAATTCATTCATTGATAAAAAAAAAAAGTGTGGGGGTTCCCCTAAATTCAATTACCAGGCCCTTCAGGTCTGGTATGGATATTAAGGGGAACCCCGTGTCAAATAAAAAAAAAAATTGACGTGGTGGTCCCCCTAAATATCCATACCAGACCCTTTATCCGAGCACGCAACCTGGCCGGCCACAGGAAAAGAGGGGGGATGAGAGAGCAGCCCCCCCTCCTGAACCGTACCAGGCCACATGCCCTCAACATTGGGAGGATGCTTTGGGGGTCTGTGACCACTCAAAGCACCATGTACCCATGTTGATGTGGACAAGGGCCTCATTCCCACAACCCTGGCCGGTGGTTGTGGGGGTCTGCGGGCGGGGGGCTTATCAGAATCTGGAAGCCCCCTTTAACAAGGGGACCCCCACCCTGGGGGGTGTCTATAGTATGCCTGTGAAGGGGTGCATGTTTCCCGTGCTTAGAACTGTCCCTGCACAAAGTGTCATTTCGCAAGGAAAAAAAGTCTTTTAAAATCACTTTCCATTGTCGGCTCCCGTAATACAGAGAACACTCAATGAGTGTTCTCTGTATTAGCCGACAATTCATTCATTGATAAAAAATAAAAAATTTTTTTTTTTAAAAAGCGTGGGGGTTCCCCTAAATTCAATTACCAGGCCCTTCAGGTCTGGTATGGATATTAAGGGGAACCCCGTGTCAAATTAAAAAAAAAATTAACATGGGGGTCCCCCTAAATATCCATACCAGACCCTTCAGGTCTGGTATGGATATTAAAGGGAACCCCGCATCAAATGAAAAAAAAAAAATTTGCCTTTAGGGTCCCCTGAAAAACTTTTATTGTTTCACTTTAATCATTATTAAAATCACTGCTCCTGAAAAAACGGCCGTTTTTAAAACTTTTTTTGTATTGATCCATGTCCCCTGGGGCAGGACCCGGGTCCCAAACACTTTTTAGGACAGTGACTTGCATATTAACCTTTAAAATTATCACTTTAGATTGTGAACGTTCGAGTCCCATAGACTTTAATAGGGTTCTAAAGTTCACACGAAGTTTAGGTCTGTTCGCAGGTTCTGGTGCGAGCCGAACAGGGGGGTGTTTGGCTCATCCTTAGTTGTGACACAACACTGTAAAGCCTCACACTCTTGTTGAGTGCAGGAACAGGTCCTGCTGCGAAATATTACAGCAACAATTTTAATTACAGGCCCCTGTTAAACAGGGGCATAAAAATTGGGCTTTAGGCATTGGTGCTGGAGCCACAACACTGCAACCCCTCACAGATACTCTAGTTGAGCGCAGGAATGTGCCCTGTTGCAAAATATTACAGCAAAAATTGTAATTACACACCCCTGTTAAACAGGGGCAGAAAAATTGAGCCTTAAGCGGTGGTGGTGTTGGTGGTGTCACAACATTACAACCCCTCACAGATACTCTAGTTGAGCGCAGGAATGAGCCCTGCTGCAAAATATTACAGCAACAATTTTAATTACACGCCCCTGTTAGACAGGGGCAGAAAAATTTGGCTTTAGGCACTGGTGTTCTTAGAAGCTATCACCTGAACATTGAGGAGGAATAGGATAGTCACTCAGCATAGCAGGATAGTCACTCAGCATCAGCATAGGCAGTCTTCAAGGGATCTCACATTCATACAAAAATTAATCGGTAACATCAGCATCAGGTGCTTGGTAACTGGTGATCCAAGACTGATTAATTTTTATGAAGATGAGCCAATCAACGAGTCTGTGGACAGGCGTGCTCTGTGATCAGTTACAAAGCCTGCAGCAGCACTGAATGTGCATTCAGGTAGAACACTGGATGCTGGACAGGCCAGTAGCTCAATTTCATACTGTGCAAGCTCTGGCCAGTGATCCATCCTCAAGCCCCAGTAACCCAGTTGATTTTTGGTTGGAAAGGTCTCCAAGTCTGATCTTGCCCCAAGGTATTCCTGCACAATGTAAATCAGATGCTGGCAATGGTTGCTGGAACTGATCAGGCCTTGGGGCCGCAGACTAAAAAATTGTCTGAACGCATCGGTCAGTTGGCCACCTTCTCCACCGCTCCTTCTGTGACTGACTGAAGCCTCAGCAACACGTTGTCCAGGTGGACCAGGAAATTGTAACCTCCCAGGCTCTGGAAACGCATTGCACAAACCTTTTTGCAAGGCCATGCAGCATATGTTTGCTGAGGCATTCAGTCCGGAGTCCTCTGGGTCACTAAGGACGACATGATCCGCAGCCACCTCTTCCCTGCCCTGCACAAGTCCATGGGTTTCTGGGGACTGAAAATGATCCCTTAAAGACTGCTGCTGATGCTTAGTGCTAGGCTCCATCTCCATGCTGACACAATCTTCATCCTCCTCCTTCTCTTCCTTTTCCTGTGTGATAGGTGGGCCTGCAGGAATACTGTCTGGAGAAACGGGGCCTTCAGAGGTAAGGAAGTCTTCCTCTTCCTCTATCTATTCTACCTTAAGTGCCCTGTTCATTATTCCATGCAGCATGTGCTCCAACAGGAAGACAAGAGGGACAGTATCACTGATGCATGCACTGTCACTGCTCACCATCCCCGTGGCCTCCTCAAATGGTGACAGGATAGTGAATGCATCCTTGATCATTAGCCACTGGCGTTGGCAAAAAAAAGCCAAGCTCCCCTGACCCTGTCCTGGTGCTATACTCGCACAGGTACTCATTGATGGCCCTCTGCTGCATGCGCAGCCGCTGCAGCATTGCTAACGTTGAGTTGCACCTGGTGGCCATGTCACAGATGAGGCGGTTCTTGGGCAGGTTGCATTCCCTTTGAAGGTCAGCCAGCCAAGCACTGGCATTATATGACCGGCAGAAATCCCCACAGACTTTCCTGGCCTGCCTCAGGAGATCCTGTAAGACTGGGTACCTGCACAAGAACCGCTGCACCACCAAATTAAAGCGGTGTTCCAGCCAGATTATTTTTTTAAAAGTCAGCAGCTATAAACACTGTAGCTGCTGACATTTAATAAGGGCACTTACCTGTCCAGCGAGCCCACAATGTTGCCCCTCCCCCAGGCCGATCCTTCCATCGGATCGGGTGCCGGCACCACCATCTTAATGAAGGGAAACAGGCCTTGTGGCTTCACTGTCCGTTTCCTACTGCGCATGCGCGAGTCGCACAGAGCTTTGTGAATTACCCTGTTGTTTTCTGGGACAGGCAACAGGGAAGCTCACCGAAGAGGAGGAAGCGGCGTGGAATAGGAAGAGGCAAATTAGGAAGACTGCCCAGCAACATGGGTTTCTGGTAAGTAAAAATAAAATTTTACAATTTTTTTTTATTTTTTTTGAGAATGTTAATGTTATTTTTTATTTTAGGGTGTCCCTCCGCTTTAAGGACGTGAGCTAAACAGGGAACATGGGTCAAGTGTCCCTGTCGGAAGGCGGAGAGGAGGTTGGTGCCATTGTCATAAACTGCCATTCCTGGCTGAAGCTGGCATGGCGTCAACCACCTCTGAACCTGCCTGGAAGAGCTGCCAGAATCTCTGCCCCAGTGTGGCTTCTGTCCCCTAAGCAGACCAACTCAAGCACCACATGGCATCCTGAGTGCTTGCGTAGCCTCTAGAAAGCCTACGGAGCACTGCTGGTTCCGAGGACAAATCCTCAGAGGAAGAGGCCACAGAGGAAGAAGAAGAGGAGGGGGTGCAGGAGAGAGGTGTGGCAGAATCACCACTACCAGCATTTTGGGGGCGTGGTGGTGGAACAAGCTCCAATATTACTGCACCCTGTCCTGCATCCTTCCCAGCTGCCAGCAGAGTTACCCAGTGCACCGTGACAGAAAGGTAACGTTCCTGTCCATGCCTGCTGGACCATGAGTCAGTGGTAATATGCACTTTACCGCTGACCGCTCTGTCCAATGAGGCCAAGACATCACCTTCCCCATGCTGGTAGAGAGCCGGAATGGCCTTCAAGAAAAAAAATGGCATTTGGGAACCTGCCAATGAGGTACCACACATTCTACAAATTCTCGAAAGAGGGCAGAGTCTACTAACTGAAAAGGCAGCAGTTGGAGTGCTAGTAATTTAGCCAAACTAGCATTCATCCGCTGAGCATGTGGATGGCTGGGACCGAATTTCTTTTGACGGTTTAGCAACTGGGGTAAGGAAATTTGCCTGCTACAATCAGATTTAGGTGTACCGCTAGCAGATTGCCCGCAAGTGCTTGGGACACCTAATTCTACACCTTCATTCCTCTCATCGCAGGTCTCTGAGAGGACTGAAGGTAAAGTGGGATGGATATCCCAGCTGATGAGGAGCAAGGAGAGGTCCACCTTGTTCTTTGGTGTGGGTCTTTTAAGTACTGTTGCCAAAGGACTGTATGGGAGCTCGACATATGTCTGGTCAAGCATGTGGTGCTCAAGCGGCTGCTGTTTTGGCCATGCTTGATACGCTTTGGATATATGTTGCAAACAGCAATGGTACAATCTACTGCACACATCTCAAAAAAGGCCCACAGCAAAGAACTTTTGAAAACACACACAGAATCAGCAGCGCCCTGAACATGCGGAGTTCTGCGGTGTGATGCAGTCAGTTGGCTGTCCTTAAGCTGGACCCTGGAGGGCACCCTGCCTCATTGGAGATGTGCCTCTTCCTCCTCTCTTCTATCATACACCCACGTAGAGTCAGTGACCTCAGCATCCCCTCCCTCCTTGCCATCCTCATCCTCCTCATCCTCTGCCACCCAGGCTAAGAGAAGTTTGGCTGCCAATGCAGCTGCCAAAGCGGCCTTTTCTATCAGATCAATGGCATCAGTCACTCCTTCCCTCTGAGTGATGATAGTACCCAGATTGAGGATGAAGACAGTAACATGAGCCCATAGAGAGGTGGTGCCCAAGAAGGACAAGAAACTGTCAGTCATGTTCCCCCAGCTGCAGCATACTGCCAGGTTTGCTCCAGTGGCAAGGAGGGAGGGGATGCTGAGGTCACTGACTCTACGTGGGTGGCAGAGGATGAGGAGGATGAGGATGGCTTTGTGATCCACTCTACCAACTATTCTGCATGTTATAGCTCAGCATGGCCAGCTTTCGAAAAAAAAGACAAGCATGCCCCACGGCCACGTGCTGATGATGCACCAGCACTGTTGGCTGTAGACACAGAGCCTGCTTGCCCTCTTTTAGTGGCCTGTGAGCATCTTCCTTTCCTCTGTGACCTTCCAGACATGCTGTAAAATTGGATTATCAAAACACTACCTAACGTTTACTAGAAAAATTACACCAGGAATGGCCTGCAGTCAGGTATAGGCTTGGCTAGACTAGAATGCAGTGGATATATATTTTTAGGAGACTGTATATATATATATATCTTTATGCACTGCAGATCACTGAATCACCTGCCTGCCTGCCTGCCTACCTGAAAGTGTTGTTGAAAATGTACACCAGGAATTGTCAGGGCTGGCTTAGCCCTTCCTCCTCTGGGCTGGCCGCTCAGCTGTCGGCTAATTGCCAGCTCTCTTCTCTCTCCACAGTTACCAGCTGTTCCCGATGATGCTCGTCTGGCCTGCCTATTTAAAGCCTTCCAGCTCATTTCTCTATTGCCTTCATGTTGGTCACATCACAAGGAACCATCTCCTGCCGTTTGTTTCAAGACTGGCTTGCTGACATCTCTCCTGGCTTCTTATCCTGCTTGCAGTTGCTCTCCTTGGATCCCTGACTTTTGGACTGGCTGATTACCCGATCTGGTTTATGAACTTTGGACTGGCTGACTACCCGATCTGGCTACTGGACTCTGGCTATGCTTGACTTCGCTTTTTTCTATTTACCTTTTTATTTTTATTAATAATAAACAAGTGTGATTTTATTGTACTTCTGTCTCAGTCTGTTTCATGGTTCCTGACAGGAATGGCCTGAAGTCAGGTATAGGCTTGGCTAGACTAGAATGCAGTGGATATATATGTAGGGGACTGTATATATATCTTCATGCACTTCAGATCACTGAATCACCTGCCTGCCTGAAAGTGTCTTTGAATACGTACACCAGGAATGGCCTGTAGTCAGGTATAGGCTTGGCTAGACTAGAATGCGGTGGATACATATGTAGGAGACTGTATATACCATGTATATATATATATTTTATGCACTGCAGATCACTGAATAACCTGCCTGCCTGAAAAAGTATTTGAAAACGTATAGGCTTGGCTAGACTGGAATGCAGTAGATATATATTGGAGACTGTATATATATTTAATGCACTGCAGATCACTGAATCACTTGCCGGGATGTATATATATATATATATATATATATATATATATATATATATATATATTAAATACACTGCAGTTAACTGAATCAACTGCCTGTCTGCAGTGAGATCTAGCTAAACTGGTGAATATATATATATATATATATATATATATATATATATATATATATATATATAGATAGATAGATAGATAGATAGATAGATAGATAGATAGATAGAGACAAAGCCGGGATCTATATATATATATATATATATATATATATATATATATATATATATATATTATATATATATATATATATACACTACCGTTCAAAAGTTTGGGGTCACATTGAAATGTCCTTATTTTTGAAGGAAAAGCACTGTACTTTGCAATGAAGCTAACTTTAAACTAGTCCTAACTTTAAACAAATATACTCTATACATTGCTAATGTGGTAAATGACTATTCTAACTGCAAATGTCTAGTTTTTGGTGCAATATCTACATAGGTGTATAGAGGCCCATTTCCAGCAACTATCACTCCAGTGTTCTAATGGTACAATGTGTTTGCTCATTGGGTCAGAAGGCTAATTGATGATTAGCAAACCCTTGTGCAATCATGTTCACACATCTAAAAACAGTCTAGCTCCTTCCAGAAGCTACAAAACTGACCTTCCTGTGAGCAGATTGAGTTTCTGGAGCATCACATTTGTGGGGTCAATTAAACGCTCAAAATGGCCAGAAAAAGAGAACTTTCATCTGAAACTCGACAGTCTATTCTTGTTCTTAGAAAAGAAGGCTATTCCATGCGAGAAATTGCAAAGAAATTGAAGATTTCCTACAACGGTGTGTACTACTCCCTTCAGAGGACAGCACAAACAGGCTCTAACCAGAGTAGAAAAATAAGTGGGAGGCCGCGTTGCACAACTAAGCAAGAAGATAAGCACATTAGAGTCTCTAGTTTGAGAAACAGAAGCCTCACAGGTCCCCAACTGGCATCTTCATTAAATAGTACCCGCAAAACACCAGTGTCAACATCTACAGTGAAGAGGCGGCTGCGGGATTTTGGGCTTCAGGGCAGAGTGGCAAAGAAAAAGCCATATCTGAGACTGGCCAATAAAAGAAAAAGATTAAGATGGGCAAAAGAACACAGACATTGGACAGAGGAAGACTGGAAAAAAGTGTTGTGGATGGATGAATCCAAGTTTGAGGTGTTTGGATCACAAAGAAGAATGTTTGTGAGACGCAGAACAAATGAAAAGATGCTGGAAGAATGCCTGACGCCATCTGTTAAGCATGGTGGAAGTAATGTGATGGTCTGGGGTTGCTTTGGTGCTGGTAAGGTGGGAGCTTTGTACAGGATAAAAGGGATTCTGAATAAGGAAGGCTATCACTCCATTTTGCAACGCCATGCCATACCCAGTGGACAGCGCTTGATTGGAGTCAATTTCATCCTACAACAGGACAATGACCCTAAACACACCTCCAAATTGTGCAAGAACTATTTACAGCAGAAGCAGGCAGCTGGTATTCTATCGGTAATGGAGTGGCCAGCACAGTCACCAGATCTGAACCCCATTGAGCTGTTGTGGGAGCAGCTTGACCGTATGGTACGCCAGAAGTGCCCATCCAACCAATCCAACTTGTGGGAGCTGCTTCTAGAAGCGTGGGGTGCAATTTCTCCAGCTTACCTCAATAAATTAACAGCTAGAATGCCAAAGGTGTGCAATGCTGTAATTGCTGCAAAAGGAGGATTCTTTGACGAAAGCAAAGTTTGATGTAAAAACAATGTTATTTCAAATACAAATCATTATTTCTAACCTTGTCAATGTCTTGACTCTATTTTCTATTCATTTCACAACGTATGGTGGTGAATAAGTGTGACTTTTCATGGAAAACACAAAATTGTTTGGGTGACCCCAAACTTTTGAACGGTAGTGTATATATATATATATATATATATATACTAAATACACTGCAGCTAACTGAATCAACTGCCTGCTCAAAGTAAATGAAATGACACACTCTCTCTCTGTCTATCTCTCTCTCCGCCAAGAACACACTACACAAGGCCGACGTGCAGGCGGCCTTATATAGTGTGGGGCATGGACTTAACCCCCTGAGCCATAATTGGCCAAAGGCACCCTGTCTTTGCCCAATTATGGCTCTCTTTGCTGACAGCGCTGTGACTGGCCAAAGCATGCGGGTCATAGTGCATGCTTGGCCAATCATCAGCCAGCAATGCACTGCGATGACACAGTGCATTATGGTGCGTGCTCAAATCTGGCATGAACACCCCATAATGTTCGAACGATCAAACAGCCAATGTTCAAGTCAAACTCATGTTCGACTCGAACAGAAAGCTCATCCCTATTAAAGTGCAACATGTAAATTTTTTGAAGAAGGGACTGAAAGCCTGGTAAGTTTCAGCCTGCTGGGAAGTGGTTTGAGCTCTGAAGCACTTTGTGGAGCACTGACGAAAATGTATTTGTACCTGAACTGTGGAAGGGGGATTGTCACACAAGTCCCGTATCCAGAAGCATTTGGTATTTCTTTTTTTCTCTCAGCTAGGGATGAGCTTTGTGTTCGAGTCAAACCCATGTTCGACTTGAACATCGTCTGTTTGGCCGAATTCCGAACATTATGGGGCGTTTGCGCCAAATTCAAGTGGTGGCGGCATTGCTGGCTGCTGATTGGCCAAGTATGCACTATGATCCACATGCTTTGGTCAATCACAGAGCAGAAAAAACGGAGAGCCATGATTGGTCGTGGACACAGTGCATCCTCATCAGCACGTGGCTGTGGGACACGCTTGTCCTTTTTTTCGGCAGCTGGCTGTGTTGAGCCACAACATGCCGAAGACTTGGTAGAGTAGATGACCAAGCCGTCCTCATCCTCCTCATCCTCTCTCACCCAGGCTCAGGGTACTTTGTCTGGCAAAGCAGGTGCCAACGCGGCTTCTTTCCTCAGCTCAATGGCAACAGTCACTCCTTCCATAGCCCCACCATGTCCTCCTGAGGAGTCCCCCGAACTGTTTGACCACAGCGTTGTGTACATGCTCCAGGAGGATGCCCAGCGTTTTGAAGGCTCTGAGGATGCACTGTGTCCTTTGCACAGTGTGCACCTAAATCTTTACCTGAATACAATTGCCGGTGTTCTCATACAAATACAGGCAGGGAGCTGCAGTATTTTGTTTTAGTGTCCTTTGCACAGTGTGCCCCTAAAGCTTTACCTGACTACAATTGCCGGCGTTCTCATACAAATACAGGCAGGGAGCTGCAGTATTTTGTTTTAGTGTCCTTTGCACAGTGTGCACCTAAAGCTTGACCTGAATACAATTGCCGGTGTTCTCACACAAATACAGGCAGGGAGCTGCACTATTTTGTTTTAGTGTCCTTTGCACAGGGTGCACCTAAAGCTTACCTGAATACAATTGCCGGTGTTCTCATACTAATAATACTACAGGCAGGCAGTTGATTCTGCTAGCTGCAGTATAATCAGTATATATATATATATATATATATATATATATATATATATATATATATATATATATATATACGTCCCAGCTTTGTGAAGCTAAATCTCCCTGCAGGCCATTAGTATATCTGGAAGGCCAACAAGGAGAGGCAGACAGTCATGAGCCAATAAAAAAGGGCAAGAAGACTCTGTGTCTAGAGGCAACAGTGCTGGTCGTGGACACAGTGCATCCTCATCAGCACATGGCTGTGGGACACGCTTGTCCTTTTTTTCGGCAGCTGGCTGTGTTGAGCCACAACATGCCGAAGACTTGGTAGAGTAGATGACCAAGCCGTCCTCATCCTCCTCCTCCTCTTTCACCCAGGCTCAGGGTACTTTGTCTGGCAAAGCAGGTGCCAACGCGGCTTCTTTCCTCAGCTCAATGGCAACAGTCACTCCTTCCATAGCCCCACCATGTCCTCCTGAGGAGTCCCCCGAACTGTTTGACCACAGTGTTGTGTACATGCTCCAGGAGGATGCCCAGCGTTTTGAAGGCTCTGAGGATGCACTGTGTCCTTTGCACAGTGTGCACCTAAAGCTTTACCTGAATACAATTGCCAGTGTTCTCATACAAATACAGGCAGGGAGCTGCAGTATTTTGTTTTAGTGTCCTTTGCACAGTGTGCCCCTAAAGCTTTACCTGACTACAATTGCCGGCGTTCTCATACAAATACAGGCAGAGAGCTGCAGTATTTTGTTTTAGTGTCTTTTGCACAGCGTGCAATTAAAACGTACCTGAATACAATTGCTGCTGTTCTCATACTAATAATACTACAGGCAGGCAGTTGATTCTGCTAGCTGCAGTATAATCAGTATATATATATATATATATATATATACATCCCAGCTTTGTGCAGCTACATTTGAGGCAGAACAGAGGCAGGAAGAGGAGGATTTCCTTACCTCTGAAGGCCCCCTTTATCCAGACAGTGTTCCTGCTGGCCTGCCGATCACACAGGAAGAGGAGGAGGAGGAGGATTGTGTCAGCATGGAGATGGAGCCTAGCACTCAGCATCAGCAGCAGTCTTTAAGGGATCATTTACAGTTCCAAGAAACCCATGGGCTTGTATGTGGCTGGGAGGAGGTGGCTGTGGATCATTTCGTCCTTAGTGACCCAGAGGACTCCGGACCGAATTGCCTCAGCTAACCTATGCTGCATGGCCTCCCTGATCCTGCAAAGCCTGCAGAAGGATCCTTGTATTTGTCGGATCAAGGAGAGGGATCATTACTGGCTGGCAACCCTCCTTGATCCACCTTACAAGGGTAAGGTTGAGGACCTTATCTTGCCATTGCAGAGGGAGCAGAGGATGAAACATCTTCGGGAGGCCTTTGTAGAAAGGTCTGTGCAACGCGTTCCCAGACACTGGGAGGTTACAAATTCCTGGTCTTGGACAACGTGTTGCTTAGGCTTCGGTCAGTCACAGAAGGAGCGGTGGAGAAGGTAGCCCTCTGACCGATGCGTTCAGGTAATTTTTTAGTCTGCAGGCCCAAGGTATGATCGGTTTCAGCAACCATCGCCAGCTTCTGATTTACATGGTGTAGGAATACCTAGAGGCAAGTTTAGACTTGGACACCTTTCACACCAAAAATCCTCTGGGTTACTGGATCTTGAGGATGGATCACTGGCCAGAGCTTGCACAGTATACAATTGAGCTACTGGCCTATCCAGCAACCAGCGTTCTTTCGGAACACACATTCAGTGCTGCTGGAAGCTTTGTAACCGATCACAGGGTGCACCTCTCCACCGACTCGGTTGATCAACTGACCTTCATTAAAATGAATCAGTCTTGGATCACCACCAGCTACCAAGCACCTGATGCTGATTTAACCGAATATTTTTTTTTTAAATGTCAGATCCCTTCAAGACTGCCTATGCTGAGTGACTATCCTCTTCCTCCTCAATGATCATGCTGGTTTTGGTTCTGAGCGCCGCCATCAGTGGCTAAGGCCCAATTTTTCAGCCCCTGTTTAACGAGCGTGTAATTACAATTTTTTATGCAATATTTTGTAGGAGGGTTCGTTGCTGCGCTCAACTACAATATCTGTGAGGGGTTGCAGTGTTGTGGCACCAGTGCCTAAGGCTCAATTTTTCAGCCCCTGCTTAAAAGAGGCACGTAATTACAATTTTTCATGCAATACTTTGCAGCAGGGCTCATTCCTGTGCTCCAACTAGAGTATCTGTGAGGGGTTGCATTGTTGTGGCACCAGCACCAGTGCCTAAGGCCCAATTTTTCATCCCCTGTTTAACAGGGGCGTGTAATTACAATTTTTGAAGCAATACTTTGCAGCAGGGCTCATTCCTGCGCTCCAACTAGAGTTTCTGTGAGGTGTTGCAGTGTTGTGGCACCAATGCCTAAGGCCCAATTTTTCTGCCCCTGTTCAACAGGGACATGTAATTACAATTCTCAATTTAATATTTCACAGCAGAGCCTATTCCTGCATCCACCAAGAGTAACTGTGACGGCTTACAGTGTTGTGGCAACACCACCACCACCACCACTACCAAAGGCCCAATTTTTCTGCCCCTGTTTAACAGGTGCATGTAATTAAAACTTTTGATATAATATTTCACAGCAGGGCCGGTTCCAGCGCCCACCAAGAGTAACTGTGAGGACTTACAGTGTTGTGGCACCAGCACCACCCCCACCACCAAAGGCCCAATTTTTCTACCACTGTTCAACAATGTTATGTAATTACAATTCTTGATATAATAGTTCACAACAGGGTGTTCCAGCGCCCACCAAGAGTAACTGTGAGGGCTTACAGTGTTGTGGCAACACCAACACCTTAGGCCCAAATTTCTGTAGAGCATATAGGGCAGGCCCCTACTTTCAAACATTCAACTTACAAACGACTCCTACTTGCAAACAGAAGAAGACAACAGGAAGTGAGATGAAATCTACCCCTAGGAAGGGAAATTCTCTCCTGTAAGAGTTGATATGGGAAAAACGTCTCCTCTCCACTGATGCTTTATCACCAATCCTTGTTTCACTAAAAACCCCAAATTTTCAAAAAACTTTTGTCATTGGGACAGAAAGTTAGGTGAGATCTTCTAAAGAGGTGCACAGACAGCAAAACAAATGTTACAGGGGTGATAACCCTTCCCTATGTTTTCCAAAAAGCTTAAAAATAGATTTATTGGCTGGAGCTACACTTTAAAAATGTACCAGTTCAAAATTACAAACAGATTCTACTTAACAACAAACCTACAGTCCCTGCCTTGTTTGCACCGCCTGTTTACTGATGTTCAGAGTATAAAGGGCCTGGGGGCCCCACGCCTTTCCTTTTTTTATTTAGGTGTGGGGTTCCTCTTAATATCCATACAAGACCCAAAGGGCCTGGTAATGGACTGGGGAGGGGGGGGGGGTACCCATGCTGTTTGTCCCACTGATTTTCACCCATATTGCCAGGACCAGACATTACATTAAAGCCGCAAGCAGTTTTAAATTACTTTTATTCCTTTAAAAATGTAAGGGACTGTTCTAAGCACGGGAAACGCGCCACTTTACAGGCATACTATAGAAAGTGTTAGACAACCCCCAGATACGATATATAAAGGAATATTTCACCTCCTTTTTTTTCACTTTAAGCATCATTAAAATCACTGCTCCCGAAAAAAACTGCAGTTTTAAAAACTTTTTTTTGCATTGTGCGAACCGAACTGGGGGGTGTTCAGCTCATCTCTACTCTCAGCATTAGAACAAGGCAGCAGGGAACTATCATACAGGTAACAGAAAATATTGTATGGTGTCTGCTACTAATGCCATTGGATAAGTAAATGTGTACAAAGCACAGATTTACTAATGGTAAGCTTTCTTATTTTAGGTTAAGAACCTTTTCTTGTATTTTTTTATCTGTAGTATTCAAATCACACAACCACAATCTTCCTCCTTACTTTCTGTAATAAAACAAGGTTGTTTCTTCAGCTGCACCTATCGGTAAAATCAGATTTTCCATGAAACACTGGGGTACATATCAGCACTACAGTTCATAAGCAAAAAAACAGCATAAAACGAACGGACTCCACGTTCGTACTCCAGACGTCACTTCCGGTATCCTCCTAGTCCAATCCGATCCAAATGAATTGGACTAGGAGGATACTGGAAGTGACGTCCGGAGTATGAACGTGGAGTCCGTTTGTTTTATGCTGTTTTTTTGCCTATGAACTGTATGATCAAATTTGAGTACCCAGGACTATGTCCTTTTTAGAATAAAGTTTAATTGGAAGTACATACTTCACTATTGGAGCTCCTTTTTTTTCCTATGGACATGATATATGGTTCTTGGCTAAGCACCTAGAGGGGACTGCCTGTAGTATCTACACCAGCTGACAACAACACTGTGATTGCTGGAATTAATAATTGCTGCTTACCTTACAGCAGTGAGGTAAGGTAGCCATTGCACCTAGTGTGTGGACACCCATTATTGAGGATTCACGAGATCACCGGTGGAATTATTTTTCTTGTTCACGGAGTAGGGTGCCCACGTGTCCCGGATTGCCCGGGACATTCCCGCAATTAGCAGGTCTGTCCCGAGTCCCGGGCACCTTCATTCCGGGACAATACAGTGTCCAGGAATGAAACTGATGCAGCCGTTTGTGATTTTCCATTGACTGCTGAATGTCAATGATGTCATTCGGCCGGGCCAGCCCAGTGGTGTACCGTGGGGGTGGGCAGCCCAAGTGAATTCTTCCAGGCTCCAGCCCATATAATCACCACACACCTCCAATGAGGCAGACACTCCTCAGCACCCAGGTTTCCCCCCCCGCTCAGGGACTCCAGTGGTCCAGCCTGCCCTGGCTGTCCCCCATGATTCCTCAGGTGCGGGCCACAGGCAGCCCATGTGTGTGAGGGGGAGAGGCGGTGCTCGATGCAGACGAGCGTATGGCGGCTGCTGGGGGAGATCCCGGCCTGCAGGGGATACAGAGGAGCGACTGGGGGATAGCAGACATCTATGGATGATCTTCATGGAATCCTGGCGCAGGGTGGCAAGTGCCACTGCATCTGGTGGCAGGCTATGGGGGCAAGTGACACACCACATCTGGTGGCAGCCTACGGTGGCACGCTGCATCTTGTGGCAAGTGGCAAGCTCAGGGTTCCCAATGATTCTGCATTATGGTGAGTTGAACTACTTCATTATATATTACAATGTAGTAATAGAAATAATATGATTTGATCACTCGCCCCTGAAATCCCCGTCAACCCCGAGACTACATTCAACACCCCCCCCCCCCCCCTCCTTGGCAAAATTGTCCCTGAATAGCAGTTTGGAATTGTGGTCACCCTATCACGGAGTCATTGTATTTTCATGGCACAGAGTGGATTCACATACTGCATGACTGAAAACTGACTTTATGTCATAGATAGAGACACTGTCACTTTTATTGGATATAAACCATACTGAATAAGATCAGACCTCTTACATAGTTAGTACACACCAGTCCATCCTGAGTGATTGTCTACAATTGTCCCTATCCCTGTACATTTTGTCTCATTAAGATGCTCATCTATTATTTTATTATTTTAAGGTACCCATATTGCGCTGTCAATTTACGCAGCGCTCCACATCATACACTCACATCAATTCCTGCCCTCAAGGAGCCCTCAGTCCAAGGTCCACAACATACATTCATACACTATGGCCAAATTTTTGGACCAAAGCCAATTAACCTATCATCATGTCTTTGGAGTGTGGGAGGAAACCCATGCAGGCACAGGGAGAACATGCAAACTCCAGGCAGGTAGTGTCGTGGTTCGGATTTGATCAGCTTCCAGTTTTTTTTTTATCAAAGCTTAATTAAACAAGCTGAAATTAAAAGCTGATTGGCTACAATGCACAGCTGCACCAGATTTTGCGCTCTCAAGTTTTAATAAATCATCCCCAGTATTTCTTCTGCAGTTGTCTGTGACAAGTACAGCTGCCTTAGAGACACAGAAGAGGGAGTGGAACGGTGTTTCACCACATTGGTTGCATATGTGTGAGGGTACAGTGGGCCCCACATTGCTTGGGGCCCATGTGCACCGCACACATGACTGATACACCACTGGGTTTTTTAATCAGAAAAAGGTTTTATTGTTCATAATGTCATATAGTAAAAACATTTGGAATCCAACTCCATATATGAAAAACTGTCAATATAGCATTTCACTTTCCAGGCAAGTATACATTTTTCCACCAGCATAAACATAACAAGTTAAAGGAAGAAAGCAACATAAAAAGAAAAAAAAAGGGAAATTAAACTAAAAAAAAACTGTAACAGCCAACATCTTGTGATGTGTGTGCAAACTCTTAATGAAGCATAGTTAACATTTAACAAATGCCTTTTACAATGTAGAATCCTGCCAACAAGAACATCCTACTTCCCATTCAGAACACCTTTACCATATAATGAATTACCCATCCAACCTTTTCACGTTTGGAGCAATGTATTTAGAACAAGTTGTGAGGGGCCACCCGAGGAGTCTCTAACCACTCCAGCAAAATTTTGGTGAATCGTTGGGTTGCATTTCTATGCCGATATGTGTTTTTCTCTCTGGAGCCAGCGAGATTAATAGCCAGTATCTCGCTATTAATTTTCTGGCTAAATATATAAGCCTAACCAATGCCGTATATGTGGAGGGAGAATAAAGCCACCAAGTATACATGTAATTGGATTCAGTTGTCACTGGACTTGGTATATAGAATTAATAGTCCTAACCACTTCCTCCCAGTATCTTACCAATTTGGGATATTTCCAGAGCATATGAATGAGATCCCCTGAATGTAACTGACATTTTTGCAGATAGGGTAATCCCTTCTACTCCACTTATACAGCTACAACCATTTTTGAGCAGCCGATACTGACACCAATGGGCCAGCTGCCAAGATCTGCTCCCAGCTATCCCCATCCATGGTACCCACTTTAGACTTGAATTTTTCTCTAAATGGCAGCAAATCTGGGGCTTGTATATAGGGTAACAAACAAGCATAAAAACAGGAAATTATTCCTTTTTTATCCGTATTAGAAAGTATAGAGCTAAGAAACCCTGAGTCATCTAAGCGCAAAACCGAGTATCTACTTTGCACTCTCATAGTATGGCGTAAATGCAGGTACATGTACTATCAGTTATGTAATAAAGGGAATTAATTACACAAGTGGGGAAAGTTAAATATGAAGAGGATTTAGGGACTTTAAATGAAAGTATGGCCTGGTAAGGCCATCTATTTCCATCCCTAGGGACTTTATATGAAAACTTGGCCTGGTGAGGTCATGTATTTCCATCCCTGTATTAGTCAAAGAGGGAGAGCCAGCATATGCCTTCATGTGATCTCCTCACTCGCACGATACGTGGGAGGGGCGTTGGTGCTGGCTGGCCAGGCGTATCAGTGCCTGTGTGGCGGCGCCGTTCGCCCCTCCCCCCTACGTGCGGCGTGACGTTGGTGGGCGGTCTCTGTGGGGGTGCCTATAAGGGACATGGCCCTGGCGGTGTTTACCTTCGAGATTCCCACACCATCGGATGTCACGTCTGTTTGAGGAGTGTTATGTCCTTCTGCTTCGTTACTGGCTCACTTCACGCACTGGGTACTTTTATTTCATCGCTCCCTGTCCTTCTCCCTCCTACTCTTCACAGGAGCACGTTTTTCATTTTCTTGAGTCCACTGGTGGTTGGTTCGCTGTTTGGTTCCCCTTATTTTTAAATTTGCACTCAGGGCTATCCCAGTCCTGGTTTCACCTTTCTATCATCACTTTCACTACTCCCTACACTTCTACGTTCTGCCTATTTCTTGGCGATCCTCCTCACCTAGTCACTCTCACTCCCCATATAGGTTTGCCTCGTTGGTACTTACCTGCCTTGGACAGCGCCCTGTAGATTGCCCCCTGTCACGTCCGGGAGATGAGGCCGAGATGCTGAGAGGGCTCCCCTTGCGGCCGAGTGCAGCACAACCCTGAAGGTGATACAGGGATGCAATGCCCACAGTAGCACAGGTTGCCAGGTAGCAGCAGCAGAGGACAAGGGCCTGGTGAACAGGAGTCCGGGGCAACCGTGCTAGGAAGTTCAGTAGAGAGGTCAAACCAAGCTGAGGTTCAAACACGGGAGGTCAGTCCTCGGAGATTTAGATGAGACCGGAAGCAGGAGTCTAAGCCAAGCCGAGATCGGGTGCAGGAAGCAGACAAGGAACGTCGGGTACAAGCCAAGGGTAGAAACCAGGAGAACAACAGGAGCAGGTTAAACAAGCCGGGTCGGTACACAGGAGGTCAAGTCAACAAGGATCACAGGCACAGGTACACAGGAGAGCTGACGATAATCCAGCGATGCGGCTCTGTCAGGTGAACGTTTAAATAGACGAGATGACCGGGTCACGTCGTGGGCGCGTCGGGGCGATCGTACGGCTACGTTGAGTATTCGTAACATCCCTGCGCATGCCCGCCCGGTTAGGCGTAGCGTCGGACGTTCGTTTAGAAACTACTATGCGCTTACGTGGGCGCCGACGCGCGCTAACACGAACGTGCCTCGTGGGATTGCGGCTATTTCCCTGACAGTGCCCCCCCCAAGGGGCAGCCTCCGGATGCCCAACCGAGCCCATTTTTCAGGGTACCGGCTGCGGAAACTGTGTATAAGTTTAGGAGCATGTACGTGATTAGCAGGCTCCCAAGAGTTCTCCTCAGCAGAATACCCCCTCCACTTGATCAAAAACTGAACAGTCCTACCTCTCCGGCGACAGTCAAGGATAGACTCAACTTCGTACTCAGTTTCTTCACCAACTTGAACTGGAGGCGGGGGCACTTCTTCTCTTCCTGAAAAAGGGCTGAAGGTAACACGTTTAAGCAGAGAAACATGGAATACAGGGTGGATTTTAAAAGATTCAGGTAAAACGAGTTCAAATGCTACAGGATTGATCTCCCGTTTAATCTCAAAAGGACCCAGAAATTTAGGTCCCAATTTCCGGGATGGACATGGCAGCTTAAGATTTATCGCTGAGAGCCACACCTTGTCCCCTGTCTTGAAGGCGGGATTAACCCTTTTCCCCTTGTCGTACTGTCTCTTGTACTGTTCCTGAGCCTTCTTCATGGTGTCTTGGAGCATTTGGTAGTTTGCCTGAATAAGGTTTACCCTATCTTGAACTGCCGGGACAGAGGATTCAGGAATGACATTAGGCAGAAATGAAGGATGGAATCCGTAATTCGCCCAGAAAGGCGATTGATTGGTAGAAGCGTGTACTGAGTTGTTGTAGGCAAATTCTGCACAAGGTAACAAGGAAACCCAATTATCCTGGGAAAAGGGACAGAAGCATCGTAGATATTGCTCTAATGTCTGGTTGGTCCTCTCAGTTTGACCGTTGCTCTGTGGGTGATAGGCTGAGGACAGGCATATTCCAATCGAGAGCAGTTTACAAAGTTCCTTCCAAAACTTAGAGGTGAATTGTACCCCTCTATCTGATACGATGCTATCAGGTACCCCGTGTAATCGAACAATTTCCTTTATAAAGGTCTTCGCTGTATCCAAGGCAGAGGGAGTTCCTTTCAATGGCAAAAAGTGCGCCATCTTGGACAGGCGGTCTACCACTACCAAGATAGTCGTAAACCCTTCAGAGGGAGGTAACTCTACGATGAAATCCATGGAAATTTCTTTCCATGGTTTCTCCGGGACTGGCAGTGGTCTTAACAGACCCCAGGGTCTGGCGTTACATCCCTTGTTACGTTGGCAGGTGGTACAGGACTTAACGTAGTCTTTACAATCCGTCTTTAGGGTAGGCCACCATAGGGACCGCTGTACAAGGTCAATTGTTTTTCGAACTCCAAAGTGGCCTGCTAGTTGGTGGTCGTGGAAAGTTTTTAATACCAGTAACCTGGCTTGCCGGGGAACAAAGATCTTGTCTCGATGCCATAAAAGCCCTCCTTGGCTTCTTAGAGAAGAAACTTCAGACTCCGTACACTGGCTAGAGGCCTGCTCTATTGAAGACCTCAGGTCCGGTTGTATTAGTAGAAAATTTTGGGGAGACAAGATTGTACTGGGTGGAGCATCCTCCGGAGTATCAGGAAACATCCGGGACAAAGCGTCTGCTTTGCCATTCTTAGATCCTGGGCGATAGGTTAGGTGGAAATTAAACCTTGAAAAGAATAAAGCCCATCGGGCCTGTCGGGGTCTCAGGCGTTTGGCCGTACGGAGGTATTCTAGGTTCTTATGATCCGTGAAAATGAGGACGGGGTGAGCAGCACCTTCCAAGAGATATCTCCATTCTTCTAAAGCGGTTTTAATCGCCAGAAGTTCCCGATCCCCCACATCGTAGTTCCTCTCTGGGGAACTCATCTTCCGAGAGAAAAAGGCTACGGGGTGAAGTAATGCCTTGGAACCCTGACGCTGAGATAGAATCGCCCCTGTGGCCACCTCCGAGGCGTCAACTTCTAGCACGTAGGGCAAGGCGGGGTCTGGATGCTGCAGGATTGGTGCGGTAGTGAAGAGGGTCTTGAGCTGGTCAAAGGCGGACTGCGCTGCTGGGGACCAATGGAATTTGGTGTGTAGACGAGTGGTTTGAGTGATGGGTGCCACAATGGTGGAGAAGTTCCTTATAAATCTTCGGTAGAAGTTGGCAAACCCAATGAATCTCTGAACCCCCTTCTTGTCGGAGGGAGCGGGCCAGTCCAGGATAGATTTCACCTTTTGGGGATCCATGGCAATTCCACCTGTGGTAATAATAAGTCCCAGAAATTGAATAGATTCTTTCTCGAAATCGCACTTCTCGGCCTTGACATATAACCCATGCGTTCTAAGGATGTATAGTACCTTTTTAACATGCACTCTGTGAAGTTCCAGAGAGGTTGAGAAGATAAGGATGTCATCAAGATAAGCGACCACAAAGTGGTCTAGATGTTCCCGGAGGATATCATTGATGAAATGCTGAAAGGTTGCTGGAGCATTACATAGTCCGAATGGCATGACTAGGTACTCGAAATGCCCGAATCTCGTTCTGAACGCCGTCTTCCACTCGTCCCCCTCCCGGATACGGACAAGGTTGTAAGCCCCACGTAGGTCAAGTTTGGTGAAAATACGTGAGGTGTGGAATCTTTGGAAAAGTTCGGGGATGAGCGGGAGTGGATAACGGTTTTTTAGGGTGATATTGTTTAATTCCCTATAGTCCACACACGGTCTCAAGGTCTTGTCTTTTTTTTCCACGAAAAAGATGCCTGCACCGGCGGGGGATGAAGAGGGACGAATGAATCCCTTGGCCAAGTTCTCATCAATATATTGTCTCAGGGCCTCAAGTTCAGTTTCTGAAAGGGGAAATATCCGGCCAAATGGAATGGGGGCCCCCGGAAGTAACTCGATGGGGCAATCGTAGGGGCGGTGTGGCGGTAGAATATCGGCTTTCTTCTTGTCGAAGACATCTTTGAATTCCTGGTACGCTGCTGGAATGTCAGGATGTGGACTGGGTACGGGTTGGATGGTCAGACAACGGGACAAGTCACCTGATTCGGGATCCAGGCAATGTTGTTGGCAATAGGCAGACGTGAAGGACACCTCCTTCTTGATCCAATCAATCCTGGGGTTGTGTGCCTGCAGCCAAGGGGTCCCCAGGATAACGGGAAACATTGGAGAACTCAGGACATCGAACTTTAGGAATTCCCGATGACCTGAATCAGTGATCGTTAGGATGGGTATGGTTTCTTTGGTAACATGGCCAGAGCTAGGTAAGGAGCCATCGGCCAGGTGCACGGTCAGTCTCTGCTTCTTGAGGTTGAGTGGAAGGGCCAGACTCTTAGCCAGGGCTAGATCCAGAAAACAGCTACAGGCGCCAGAGTCAAGTATTGCCTGTAGCGGGACCCTCTTGCCTGCTACCATCAAAGTGACCGGAAGGGTGACGTGGGTGGAGGCCAACCTTGTCACCTGTAGGTGAAATGGGGTACAGAGGACAGGTCTACTTGGTCTTGTAGGGCAGTTGTCTATGAAATGTCCTGATTCCCCACAATAGAAACAAAGGCGTGCCTGTCGGCGATGCAGTCTCTCTTCAGAGGTTAAGGCGGGACGGGGCATGTTATACGGGACAGCAGTCATTGCTGGGTGAACCGAAGGTGGAGCCTGGGAAGAACAGAGAATCCGAGCACGTTCGGACTGACGTTCCCGAAGACGCCTGTCTAGCTGGATGGTGAGTTGGATAAGATCCTCGAGGGTAGAGGGAACCTCTAATCTGGCTAGCTCGTCTTTAAGAGCTTCGGACAACCCCATCCGATATTGATATCTGAGTGCTGCTTCATTCCAACTGGAGTCAGTACTCCATATGCGGAATTCTGCTGTATAGTCCTCTGCGGGTCGCTCGCCCTGGCGAAGGGCGTACAAGTTTGCCTCAGCTGTTGCCGTCCGAAAAGGGTCGTCGTATAGGCGTGCCATGGCTTCGAAGAACAGATCCAGAGTTTCTACCGAAGGGCTGCGGTGTTCCAGCAGGCCATGGGCCCATGTCTGGGGATCGTCTCTTAACAGTGAAATGGTGAACCCCACCTTGGTTACTTCAGAGGAAAAGGTCTGAGGTTGCAGGGAGAAGTATAGAAAACATGAGTTTCTGAAGGATCGGAATTTCTTTCGGTCCCCATAAAAACGCTCTGGGGCTGGAACTCGTGGTTCTGGAGCGGTTGAGACTACTGGAGCAGGTACTTGACCAGGAGAGGTGGGCAATTCGAGACAGTGCTGTAGACGTTCCTTCAGCCAAAGATAACTTTCCTGGAGTTCCTGAATAGCTGGCGTAAGAGCCATAACTTCTTGTAGAATGGCTTCTTCTGGGGAGTTGCCTCTGTCGGCCTCTGACATGGCTGGATTATACTGTCACGTCCGGGAGATGAGGCCGAGATGCTGAGAGGGCTCCCCTTGCGGCCGAGTGCAGCGCAACCCTGAAGGTGATACAGGGATGCAATGCCCACAGTAGCACAGGTTGCCAGGTAGCAGCAGCAGAGGACAAGGGCCTGGTGAACAGGAGTCCGGGGCAACCGTGCTAGGAAGTTCAGTAGAGAGGTCAAACCAAGCTGAGGTTCAAACACGGGAGGTCAGTCCTCGGAGATTTAGATGAGACCGGAAGCAGGAGTCTAAGCCAAGCCGAGATCGGGTGCAGGAAGCAGACAAGGAACGTCGGGTACAAGCCAAGGGTAGAAACCAGGAGAACAACAGGAGCAGGTTAAACAAGCCGGGTCGGTACACAGGAGGTCAAGTCAACAAGGATCACAGGCACAGGTACACAGGAGAGCTGACGATAATCCAGCGATGCGGCTCTGTCAGGTGAACGTTTAAATAGACGAGATGACCGGGTCACGTCGTGGGCGCGTCGGGGCGATCGTACGGCTACGTTGAGTATTCGTAACATCCCTGCGCATGCCCGCCCGGTTAGGCGTAGCGTCGGTCGTTCGTTTAGAAACTACTATGCGCTTACGTGGGCGCCGACGCGCGCTAACACGAACGTGCCTCGTGGGATTGCGGCTATTTCCCTGACACCCCCGCTGACCCGTCTACCTCAGCCACCATCAAGCGAGCCCCAATGCGTAAGCATGTACCCTGTGTGGGGTCTTTTTTTTACCCCACCTTCGTTCCATGTCTGCAACTATTATTTTATTATAATTACACCCTTTTTATTATTATTATTTTATATTAAAAAAAAATATTTTAGCTATCGCACACGCTTGCTCCTGATGAGTGGCAGTTTAGCCACGAAATGCGTAGAGCTACCAAAGACGTGTCTTTTTATAATTATACTCAAGTTCTTACAGCTGTTATATACAATCAATTCTACAGAATATTGAGGCTACCCGTCATGCAGGCTCTATTTCATGTTTTATGGTTTTACATAAACTCCAATTTGGTGTACTGCGGAATTTTATGGTGTTCATATTACTGTATATGTATCTATGTTAATATCATGTATTGTTAGTATCCTCTATCAATTGTAACTGATCCAACTATGTATATGCTATATGTATTTTTTATGAACTCAATAAATTTTCCCAAATGTTCACCAATTTACTCTATTGCAATTTCGCACCTCATTTAAAGTCCCGCCCTCGTTGCTCTCCTTCTTTGACAAGTGGGGAAAGGATTTTAATTCCATGCCACTGGGTTGATTCAGTCCTGAGATATCACCAAGTACACTGGTTATCAAACTCTCTCAAAAGTCTTTCATAATTATCTTCAAAATCACAGACTGTGCTGAGTGGAATCCTGAAGAGCTATGGCTCTTGGCAATTGAGTTTCAAGTGATATCTCATTATAACCTCTCACTTAACTATACCTCACTAAATGTCTGTATGTGGGGAACAGTAGCAGCTTTACTTTCTTTAGAGCTTAGGTTCTTTTCTCCAACACCCAAAAACATCCAGGGGTTGCTCCCAGGAGTTGAGAACAAAGCATCCTTCCATGAACTAGACCTAGGCTGTGAAGTGGCTGACGTCACAGGGCATAAACGCAGAAGACAGAATAGGAATTGCTTCAAATATTTACTAGTTCTCCCAGCATGCACCAGCAAGTTCCATAGGGCATTGACCAGGCTATGAAGCATCCTTAACACAGAATGATGCCTCTGTAGCAAATTCTTCTGGAGCAAGCTTCAACAATATGTGGCAGAGATAATGCACTCTATGCTCACTCCTGTTGAGGTAAGGTTAGGCTGACTACAGCCCACAGCTGGCTACAGAATTCACAAAAATACCAAAAGGTATTTGCTTATTGCCGCTTGCCGTCCGCCTCACACCGGTATATGTTGGCAGAAGGGCTCGTACAGGCAGAATCACATACCTGCACATTGCCCTTTAAGAGGCGGCCAGCGGGCGTCTGCGCCCGCGGCAAGCTCCGTGAGTGGGGTTGCGGGGTCCCGTGGACTCGATCGCCGCAGGGATACCCGCAATCGCCTCACAGGGAGGAAGAACGGGGAGATGCTAATGTAAACAAGCAACTCCCCGTTCTGCCTAGTGACAGTGTCACTGATCACTGCTGCGTGGGATCGGAGCAGAGATCAGTGATGTGTCATACACAGCCACGCCCCCCCACAGTTAGAAACACACCCCAGCACACACTTAACCCCTACACTGCCACCTAGTGGTTAACCCCTTCACTGCCAGTGTCATTTACACAGGAATCATTGCACTTGTATAGCACTGATTGCTGTATAAATGACAATGGTCCAAAAATGTGTAAAAAATGTCCAATGTGTCCGCCATAATGTCGCAGTCATGATAAAAATCGCAGATCGCCGCCATTTAAAAAAAAAAACTACTAATAAAAATGCCATAAAACTATCCCCTATTTTGTAAACGCTATAACTTTTGCGCAAACCAATCAATAATCGCTTATTGCGATTTTTTTACCAAAAATATGTAGAAGAATACGTATCGGCCTAAACTGAGGGGGAAAAATGTTTTTTTATATATTTTTGGAGGATATTTATTATAGCAAAATGTAAAAAATAATGTGTTTTTTTTTCAAAATTGTAGCTCTTTTTATGTTTATAGTGCAAAAAATAAAAACCACAGGGGTGATCAAATACCACCAAAAGAAAGCTCTATTTGTGGAAAAAAAAGGACGTCAATTTTGTTTGGGAGCCATGTCGCATGACCGTGCAATTGTCAGTTAAAGCGATGCAGTGCCGAATCGCAAAAAGTGCTCTGGTCAGGAAGGGGGTAAATCCTTTCCGGGGCTGAAGTGGTTAACACAATACTACATGTGTAGCAGCACAATTGATGAAATTGATGGGAAGTTTCTGAACAAGGACCTTCATGGTACCTCGTATTAGTTTATTGAAAGCTTAGATTTAAATAGACACTGTCACCTTGCATACTGTACATACAGGACAAAGTGACATTGTCTCAGCAAAAAATATACAATATACTGTATGTTGTTGAGTAACACTATTATTAGATAAAAAAAATGTGGTTGAAGTGTATGTCTGGGCAAAATAAAACAATCCTATTCTGTATACTTATCACATACGTGTATATTTCTCCATATTCTATCCCTTTAGACCACTGCAAATCAGCCCTATCTAGGTTCTCCCCCACTGGATTTCAGAATACCCCCGTCCTCCCCCCCCAATACAGCACTTCTTGGGATTTCAGTGCAGCTTACTACAAAAAGTTAGGGACCCACTAAAATACTGGCAGGATAACAGGTACTTTTCTGTACCTGCAGGATATTTTAAAGGGACAAAACATGGCAAAATGTACATGTATTCCGGAGATGTTTTTTTTTTTTTTTTTGCCCAGACATGCACTTTACCTCTTACAGCTTGGGGAATTGATGCCGTCCTAGCCACACACTATCAGGGACATGTAGTTTGTAGTTTGTATAAAGACTAGATGGGCATGGCATAGGGGCTGGGGTGAACAGGGATGTAATCATCCGCAACTTAAGAAGCTGGACTGGCCAGCATTGCTTTAAAATATTTAAGAGAGACATATTTGAAGAGGCTTATGTCAAGGCTCAGGTGTTACCCGCTGGAGTTAATCAGCTTCCTCTCTGAAGGTGTCCTCTCTAGTCTGTCAACGCAAGCTGATTACAAAAGCCGATACCTCACCTAAGGAAGGAAGAAGCACAACGAGTGCAGCCAACCATGTAACATTCTATCTAGGGTTGCCTTCTTGTCCTGTGTTAACCCATCCAGTCCTGCAAAGACATACAATATCAGGCATCATTTTGTTTCCTTCATGCTGTTCCAAATGCGACTTTCTATGTAATTTCATTGCATGGGACAGGCCAAGGACAGTAAGACTGGGGACAAAAGCACTAAATGATGTTGGATGTCCTCCCGCCAGGAAATGAGGTAGGCTGTATATGACTTGATGAAGCTACAGTGGTGGCTAGGGGTAACAGCGGCAAACAGTGCACCCAAAGCCACCGCCCCCCCCCTCCCCCAGTCCGGTGGGGCGGGTCATCCCGAGCACTTACTCTATGGCCGGCAGCATTTCAACTGGGTGCCAGGCGCTGGGCATCGTGGGCAGCTTCCCCTTTTCTCCTCAGCGAACATCACAGCGGCTTCCCCTTCTCTTCTCTGCAGGGCATCACGGTGGCTTCCGTCTTCTCCCTCCTCCTTGGTGGCCAATCGGAAAACACTTTTCCTTTTGACCAGGAGAATCTTGGTGAGTAGGAGAATCAGTGTGAAAATAGCGAATATTAATTTGCTATTATCACACAACTGGGTGGGCTCGGCTAGCAGTGCTCTGTGCCCTGAGCCCACCCTAATTTGAAGCCTATTAAAGCCTCTGGCTCTAATTTACGTGCATCAAAAAAACACCCCCCCCCCCCCATTGGAATCCATGCATCCATTCTGCAAGGGGGGCTGGATGCGTGGATAGGGGCGCCAGCGGCCATGCGCCCCTAATGGACAGGCTGCCCCTGTGAAGCTGTGAATGCCTATTATGAGATTCTCAATCCCACAGTGTGCAGTAAAATCTGAATAAACCATTTCAGTATGGAGAGAACACTGTAGGACTGTGGACTGGAACAAGACTGAAGGTACGGCTGGAGTTCAGCTATAAGTACTGCACAGTCACCTGCAATTGTTCCTAAAATTTCAGAAGACAGCTGGGTGTCATGCAACTATTTTACAGGTGAACTCTGATGTCATACATATAAGTAATCAGTAACACCTTCACATAGGTTACATTCTATTTCTCAGGCAGCAATAAAATGTGTATCAGCCAACATACACCTCTGCCACTTCTAATTAGAGATTGCGTATCTCATCATGTTGTCTGGATAAAACAATATTGCCACGTGTTTTAGGCAAGTGATGTCTCAGGATTTCAGTGGCAGAAATAGCACTGGAACTAGTTACACTTTCTTAGCTTATATAAACGAGTTCCTGATATTAATGGTGAAGAGTGTTTGATGAGGACAGTACATTAAAGAATCATTATCTCTACGACCTGATGAACAGGTTTCATACTTAGGCTGGCCATACACAGAGAAAAATTATTTCCCGCAACCACAGTATCAAAATTTCTTGATGGGTGGATGCCAGCCTGGAGATGTGGATATGCCTCCCCTCTGCATGCAAACTGCTCTAGGTAATAATGCACACCTGATGCTGAGCCACCATTATTGACAGAACTGAAATCCATTGACTGGAAGGGGTGGACCGGGGACAGTAAGGGCCCTTTCACATGGGCTTTACGATCAGGTCCGCCTGTCAGTTTTTTAGGTGGACCTGATCAAAGCCTCCATTCACTCCTATGGGGCAGAATATGTCAGCGGTGACATGTCAGCTGACACCTGTTGCTATGCGATCCTGTCCGTGAAATCCAGATGGATGGGGACCCTATTTTCCAACCGTCTGGTGGATCAGATTGGATTGAATCAGATGAAAATTGACAGGCGGTCCGTTTTCTTCTGATCTCCCCATAGAGGAGAGTGGGGTTCTGATAGGTCCGTCTCTGCACAGAGAGCGGAGATACGCCTGTCTTCTGCCTGCTCAGTGGGGATCGGTGGATCCATCCCCACTGAGCAAAGCGAAGTCCATCGAGCGGACCGCCCATGTGAAAGAGCCCTATGGTTTGGGAGGAGCCATTACATAAAGAAGCTCTATCTTACTTTCTGCAGCTTCTAATGCACACTGTGAGAATTGTGCAATGAAATGAAAGCAAGCAATTTTAACACAAGAGAGGAGTCTGTACAACGGTGCAAGACTGAAGGTAAAGTTGGAGGTCAGCTTTATAGAGATCTTTTCTAGTTGTTAGATGTTTTTCATCTGTAAAAGGTACACAATATGCCCTCTGTCTATATTGGCCTCTTTAACTTGGATTTGGTTTCCATAGTCTGATTGCTAATACTTAGATGCATACAATTAATAGGAGTTATAAAACACATAATAGTTATAGTATGTTTCTCAGGCATAGATTGGGAATTTGGGCACTTAAAACAACATCTCAGCTCAAAAATACCTGTACTTAATATAAAGCATTAAAGCGGTTATAAATCTAACTATAACTAACATGCCTATATACACCTGCTCTGTGCAATCGTTTTGCACAGAGCAGCCCCAATCCTCTTCTCCTGTGGTGCTCTGCCAGCGCTCCAGGCCCCTCCTCTTCATTGGATGCCCCCATGGTACTGAATCCCGCTGCTGCGTCTATTGATACAGACAATGGGACTTGGCCCAGACTCTACTCCCGTGTCACTGAATTTAATTGGCAGCATGCTATCAATCTGTCCAATGAGGAGAGACGCAGCAGCTGCACTCATGCACATCACTGGATCGGATTTGGGCTCAGGTTTTTTCACCTTAATGCATAGAATGCATTAAGTTGAAAAACCTTGAGGCTTTACAACCATTTTAAATCTGATTGGCGATTATGAAAACTGACACGGGTTCATTTTGTACCCATTTAAAGATCATCCACAGCTTTTTTGCTTTGGCAGAATATTGCAAAACGGTGCAGTTCAAACTGCTGTCAGTCTTAGGATTTAGACCAAAGAAAAATATTTTTAGAAAATATCGATGTTTTAGAGTGAATGAAAATGTAAATTCCTACTGATCTGACAAGTGAAATAGGACATTCCAGCCATGAGAAAGATGGCCCAGATTTCTCTTCTCACGTTGCATACAAAGGACTTACTGTTTCCTTGTTCACTGTGTATCTTCTACTGTATCAGTTATTTTCCTGGAGCTCTGTCATTAGTGTTGTGTTTCCTGCTTGTTATACAAAGATGCATTTATTATACAGTGCAAAAATATTCCATGTAAGACTTTGTGCCTTTCATTTTATGTCTTTCTTTGCCAGAAGAAAAAGGGCCCTTAACTGTTTGGCCGTGTTCACCTTTATAATGCCTGAAATCATTAGCTACTTTTTTTTAAATGTATTGTACTTTGCATCTCACCAGGTAATAAACAAAAGCTAGAGCAGTCGTGCCCTCCTTTCCGTATTCTACATTTCCTAAACATTAAAACTTGGGCAAAGGAAATGTTCCACCAAAAAAACAGAAAGAGGCTCCCTTAAGGATTGCTCCATCTTCTTGTTGAAGTGTCACATGGTTGTTCCTTTATAAAGTGGGTGGAGCTGAGGCTTAGGACCCTTGTTTTGCCAGAAGATAGGGAGAGAGAAAGTGTTGGGTCCAGGTGTGTTTGTTTTCTCCCCTGATGTAAGATCATCTCTACTATCCCCACCATCTCTAACATCTATTCAAAAGGAAAAAGGGGTGGTGAACAGGAGATTCTGGGAGAGTATCCTAGTTTCCCCTAATACCAGGGTTGCCAACCTGCTGAAGTGAAATTTACTGACCCAACACAAAAAAATTACTAACAGTTCAAATTTTTTATGACTGTTCAAAAAGCTAGCTAAAATGGCAGTTTTTTGGTGCAAATATGAATACGTAAGCTACAAATATATGGCTAGTGCAATTAGCAAGGTGCCTAAAGTATAACAAAAAGCAAAAAACGAATTTCTTCTTTTACATGAAGGTGAAGTTAATGTAACCCAGTACAGAGTTTCTCCTTACATAAGAGTCTGCAGGGTTCCCCTTTACAATGCAAGGGAAAACTCTGCAAACCCTGATGTAAAAGGAAACACTGTGTACTCTGATGTAAGGGGAAATGCTGTGGAGTCTGGTGAAAAAAGGGAACGCTGATGTAAGATGGTCTCTGGTCACCAAAGTTCACAGCGTTCCCCTTTACATCAGAATTCCCACTTACATCAGGGTCTGCAGCATTGCCCATTACATCAGAATTTCCTTTTCCAATAGGGTCCGCAGAGTTCCCCCTTGCACTGTGAATGGGGACTCTAAAGACACAGATTTTAGGAGAAGCGCCAGGAACACATGCTGATGACCACAGACCACATGCTGCTTAGTGAATACACTGGTAAGATAAGTGTAGCGCCTGCTCCTGAAGAGCACTCGCTATGTGTTTTTTTCTATTTAGAATTCCTAAAGCCGTAGTTGGGTTTTAGGGTTAATTATACCAAATTATGGTTTCAGTACCAGTCTATCTGTGTTGCACTGGGTTCTGCTTGGCCACAGGTGTCGCTGTCACCAATGGCAAGTGTGAGAACACAGTTTAGCTAGGCATATTGGGTGCCATTCTTTCTTGGAACCAGCTCAGTGGGAGTGTCATATTGCTGTGCATTCTGGGAGAGGGTACTTAAGGTACTGACATCACGTGCTTCTGAGTTCTGGTCCAGAAGATCTTTCTGTCTGCTTGGTCCTGGTCCTCCTGACCAGCCCCCATGGCCCTCATGGCCTGGGGTGCGGATCCATCCAATTTCAAGTCTCGGGGCTGGCTAGCCCGAGGCAAAGTAACTGGAAGGAGGATTCAAAGGTGGTCCGGTGCCGTCTCATCTGTGGAGAGGCCCAGCAACTGGATAAGCAACCAGGGGAGGACTCTTTGGGAGAAGGCCACACATAAGGCTGGCTTCTCAGAAAGAGTCTGGAAGCTCAGTTGAAAGACACCAAGCGAATTGACACTCATACGGTATTGCCGGACCGGCTGCGAGATACTGGTACTGCATGATAGCTCTCTAACTTTATCTACATCCTTCAGTTGCATCAAGTCCGTGGCAGAGACTTTGTTCCAGTGTTCTATATGCAAGTCCGTGGCAGAGACTTTGTTCCAGTGTTCTATATGCAAGTCCGTGGCAGAGACTTTGTTCCAGTGTTCTATATGCAAGTCTGTGGCAGAGGCTTTGCTTTGCTCAAACACTCTATCGACTGCTAGGCCTAGTAAGAGGAGGTCTATTCGGTGGCTGTGAGAATCCAGTTGTCAATGGCAATTCTCTGGATTTCTATATTGAGAGACTTCCTATCTTTTGCAGTTCTAAGAGTACCTGAACTTCCTACCTAACCCATTACCCTTCATTGAGAGACTGTTCTGTCTACTTGCTGTTAAATAAATATACTAAAAGTGGATCCAGTGTCAGTTTCTGCAGTTCTTTTGGCCATATACCTCAGGAAACCCCTAGACGCACACGAAATCAAGAAGGTAACGGTAAGCCCAACAAAACCAGCGGCTCCTTCGGGGGTCAGTGCTACACATACTAGCACATTATGCCTTTACTTTGCAGGTAATTAGAAAGGAAGAAACGCACCAGGGCTTAATTCCTCTTTAACTAATTTATGTTATACTGTTCTGATAACATGTTTTCTGAATTTTCCTGATGTGACTCTTTTCTTTGTCATATGTTTTGCAATGTACATTGAAATATGCTTAATAAAACATTTGAACAAGAAAAAAAAAACAACTCTGTCAAAAAAATTCACCTTGTGTGAATTTTATTTCCAGGAGTGTCAGACGCCTCCTCCCCCACTACATATTGAGGTTCTGCCCATCAACTATGACATCTCTACAGCTATGCAGAGACATAGTGACATTGTGAGTATGGCCATCAAATGGAATCACAGGCATCCGATGCTCCAGGAGCTGTGTTATTCAGCTAGCATAGAACAGAAAGAGAAAAAAAAGTAAGGGTACAGGAAGTGGAACAGGTAAGTATTAACTCTTAACTGTCACAAAGTGATTTTTTACCCCCTTTTTTTTATGGGGATGCAGAGTTGTTTTTAGAATTACAGACTAGTATGATTTACTTTAACTTTATGTAATGCAAAAAAAAAAAATGAACTATTTCCTAACAAAACTAATTATGTGCCACAAGCGCTTACTTGCTTGTGTAGGATGGTATAATTATGACAACCTCATATATGCAAACTTGGAGCAAATAAAAAAAAGATCTTTCTGTCTGTCTTGCAGTGCCCAGGTAACCAGCAAAATACAATTCATGTGGTGACATGCTTGCCTTTTGATCCTCTATAGGCTGCTATAACTTAGTGCATGCAGTCAGGAGTTATAAGACAATTCTTTACTCTAGGGTAACAAAAAATAAAATAAAAATAAACTACAAGAGGAGATACATAGAAAAGTAATGGCAGAAAAGGACAGAGTAGTCCATCCAGTTTGCCCCTTTTTTATTTTCGTTAACTTTATTGTCTGAGTATAGATCTATGTTTGTCCCAAGCATGTTTGTAGCCATTAGCCATGTCCCCCCTTTCCCTTCTTTCCTTTAGACTGTACATATTAAGTTCCTGAAATTGCTTGTGATATGTGTTATCCCCCAAACCTTTCACCATTTTTGTTACCCATCACAGAGTCCTGACCCCAACCCAAAAGAACACCTTTGGGATGAATTAGAGCGGTGACTGCCATCCAGGCCTTCTCGTCCACATCAGTGCTTGACCTCACAAATGCGCTTTTGGAAAAATGGTCAAACATTCCTATAGACACACTCCTAAACCTTGTGAACAGCCTTCCCAGAAGAGTTGAAGCTGTTATAGCTGCAAAGGGTGGGACAACTCAATATTGAACCCTATGGACTAAGACTGGGATGCCATTATCGTTCATGTGCGTGTAAAGGAAGATGTCCCAATACTTTTGGTAATATAGTATTGGGGCACCTGCCTTTACACGCACATGAACTTAATCTATAGATCAAATAGAACAGGACCTAGTACAGAGCCTTCTGGTACACCACTAGTGACTGGTCTCTGTTCTGAGTGAACCCAATTTACAAACACACCCTGGTATCTATCCTTTAGCCACCTGCATATCCACTGAACCAACCAAGGGTTAAGTCCTAGCTTGTACTACTTTTGTATTAGATCATTATGAGGAACTGTGTCAAATGCCTTGCTGTAATCAAGATATGCTATGTCCACAGCACCACCCTGGTCCACAACATTGGTAATATAGTCTCAAAAAACGCAATCAGATTAGTCTGACGTGATCTGCCCTCATTCCATTAACCACTTTCAGACTGGACCATTTTGCTGGCTTAAGACCAGACCACTTTTTGCGATTCGGCACTGCGTCGCTTTAACTAATTGCACGGTCGTGCGACGTGGTTCCCAAACAAAATTGACGTCCTTTTTTTCCCACAAATAGAGCTTTCTTTTGGTGGTATTTGATCACCCCTGCGGTTTTTATTTTTTGCTCTATAAACAAAAAAAGAGCAACAATCAAAAAAAAAAACGCATTATTTTTTACTTTTTGCTATAATAAATACCCCCAAAAAATCTATAAAAAAAACTATTTTTTTCCTCAGTTTAGGCCGATACATATTCTTCTACATATGTTTGGTAAAAAAAATTGCAATAAGCGATTATTGATTGGTTTGCGCAAAAGTTATAGCGTTTACAAAATAGGGGATAGTTTTATGGCATTTTTATTAATATATTTTTTTTTACTAGTAATGGCGGCGATCAGCGATTTTTATTGTGACTGCGACATTATGGCAGACACATCGGACATTTTTGACACATTTTTGGACCATTGTCATTTATACAGCAATCACTGCTATATAAATGCACTGATTCCTGTGTAAATGACACTGGCAGTGAAGGGGTTAACCAGGGGGTGGCAGTGTAGGGGTTAAGTGTTCCTAGGGGCGTGTTACTAACTATTGGGGGCTGGGCTTTCTTTTAGTGAACACTGATTTCTGCTCCAATCACATGGAGCAGAGATCAGCATCACTTGTTGCTAGGCAGAACTGGGAGATGCTGTTTACAACGGCATCTCCTAGTTCAGTCGCCCCGTGAGATGATCACGGGTATGCCCAAGGCGATCGAGTCCACGGGGACCCGCGACCGGACTCACGGGGGTCCCGACCGACATGTGAGCAGGGCGGCAAATTTAAAGGGACATGCAGGTATACCCATTTGCCTGCCCATGCCATTCTGCCAACGTACACTGACGTGCTCCGGTCGGGAAGTGGTTAAGCTTTAATCGAGCCAGTTCCTCTGCTACCTCTGTCTCCAGAAATGAACCATCATTACTAGAACCAATATGATTCCCCAACTTGTTATTGTCAGTGCAATTTATTTCTGAGAAGACAGAAGCAATTGTTTACATATCATAATCAAAAAAAGCCTGTTAAGCAGCATAGGCTGCAATCATTTACTGTGAAATTCCATAATGTGGTGCAAAGTTTTGGAACGATTTCCCAAATAAACAAGAATGTTAAAAAGCTGGTGATACCTGTCTCTGGTCACTTTAGATTATTAAAGACATAAACTTTCTAAATTCCTTTTTTAGACTAATTATTTTGTGCTACTGGTAGTTAGCCAATAAAGGGTATCACTTAACCACTTGCTTACTGGGCACTTAAACACCTTCCTGCCCAGACCAATTTTCAGCTTTCGGTGCTCTCACACTTTGAATGACAATTACTCAGTCATGCAACACTGTACCCAAATGAATTTTTTGTCCTTTTTTTCCCACAAATAGAGCTTTCTTTTGGTGGTATTTGATCACCTCTGGGGTTTTTATTTTTTGCGCTATTGCGCTATAAATGAAAAAAGACCGAAAATTTTGAAAAAAAAACGCATATTTCTTTGTTTCTGTGACAGAATTATGCAAATTATTAATTTTTCTTCATAAATTTTGGCCACAATTTATACTGCTACATATCTTTGGTAAAAATAACCCAAATTAGTGGATATTATTTGGTCTTTGTAAAAGTTAGAGAGTCTACAAGCTGTGGTGCGAATCGCACAAAATTGATCACATCTGATGTACTGGTGGCCTATCTCGCTTCTTGTGACCCGAACAAGTCAGGAAAGTACAAATACCCCCCAAATGACCCCTTTTTGGAAAGTAGACATTCCAAGGTATTTAGTAAGCGGCATAGTGAGCTTTTTGATGTTGTCATTTTTTCCCACAATTCTTTGCAAAATTAAGATTTTTCATTTTTTTTTTCTCCACAAAATTGTTATTGTAATAGGTTATTTCTCTCACATGGCATGTGTATACCACAAATGACACCCCCCAAAAAATTCTGCTACTCCTCCTGAGTATTACAATACCACATGTGTGGGACTTTTTCACAGCCTGGCCACATAGAGAGGCCCAACATGCAGGTAGCGCTATCATGTGTTCTAGGAACATAAAATACACATCTAACTTGTTGACTATTTATTACACTTTTGAAGCACCAGGACCATGACACGTGACACTGATGACAGATGGCACTGATACGTGGCAATGATGACACTTATACGTGGCACTGATGAGACGTGGCACTGATGACAGATGGCACTAATATGTGGCACTGATTACAGATGGCACTAATATGTGGCACTGATGACACGTGGCACTTATACGTGGCACTGATGACACGTGGCACTAATACGTGGCACTGAAGACACGTGGCACTAATACGTGGCACTGATGACAGATGGCACTAATACGTGGCACTAATACGTGCCACCTATGACAGATGGCACTAATACATGGCACCGATGACGCGTGGCACTGATGACAGATGGCACTGATAAGTGGCACTGATGACACGTGACACTGACAGGTGGCACTGATGACAAATGCCACTGATACGTGGCACTGATGACAGATGGCACTAATACGTGGCACTGATGACAGATGGCACTATGTGGCACTGATGACACGTGGCACTGATGACAGATGGCACTTATACATGGCACTGATGACAGATGGCACTGGGGACAAATGGCACTGACAACAGGTGGCACTGGGGGCAGGTGGCACTGGGGGCAGGTAGCACTGGGGCAGGTAGCACTGGGGTGGATGGCACTGGGGGCGGATGGCACTAGGGTGGATGGCACTGCTGGGGGAGGATGGCACCGCTGGGGGAGGATGGCACTTTTTTTTTACTTTTTTTTATCAAATCAGAGCAGAACGGCTGCCGCTGCAGCCGTTCATCTCTCCCCTCTCACACTCTGTCTGTGTGAGGAGGGAGAGCGGCACTGAGAGATGATCTCATATGTTTACATATAAGATCATCTCCCATTGGACACGCCGATCGCGCTGTAAACGGCCGCTGTGATTGGCCGTTTTCAGCGATCTGTGTTTGCCTGTCCCCGGGGGACACGGCGAACACAGAACTTCCGCGATGCGCGCCCGCGGCGGCGCGCATTGCGGAAGTAAACATTAGGATGTCCAGGGACAGCCTCCCGGACGAAAGCGCCTGCTCTATGGCCGTCATTCGGCTATAGGGCGGGCGCGAGGTGGTTAAACTTCAGATTTTCTCAATAAAACAATTGCTAACAAAGTACAATATTCTACTACTGCCAAATAAAAAAAAAATTTTTTTGGGCTTACTGATTACTGTGACCCATCAGAAAACTTTTAAAGATCACCTTATAGCAGTATTAAATTCAAAAGCAAACATTTATTTTTTTTGCAGCTTACCAATTCTTGGATGTGATAGTTGTATTCGCGTTAATTTTTAGGCTTTTAAAAAAAAAAATATATATATATATATATATATATATATATATATATACATATATATATAAAGAAGTGCAAGTGTATACACCATATGATTGTCCCTATATGATAAACATGAAACAGTCTCTTGTAGCAGCCTTTGTTAGGCTGTGATGAGAAACAAAGTACTGATGGTGGTATATATTTTTTTATTTATTTACTTTTTGCAATTTTGTTGTCACATTGGTATGCATTAAGCACTTTCTGTTTTTATTTTAATTTGTGTTATATGTATATGGTGGCACCACGTAATGGTTAGGTTTATATATTTTAATCAAATTTATTTTATTTATTTTATTTTACTTTTTTTCCAGTTGTGTGTTTACATTTGTGTGCGCATTATTTGCTTGCCACAGATTGCACCCGAACTTTAAACCAGCTGTGTGTTTATTATTTTTGCACTTTATTACGCACCTGTGCATCTATAATTATAGATCAAGGCACAGATTATTAGGTATAGGACCTATCTAGTGCAACGTATGTTATTTTTATTTTACAGATAATAATGGAAACCATATATTTAAAAAATGTATAATTTTAATGAGAAATGTTCAGCTTAAACAGAAGTTTCATATTGATATATTAGCCCCATATGTTTCACCTAATAGCTTCATCAGGGTATATACGAATCAGTCAGGAAATGCGTAAGACTGTACAAAAATACAAAAAAGAAAAAAGAATAAAGTAAGTACAAAATATCAAAAACATATATGTATCATAAATGTAAAAGGTATACATCATTTGCCAATGCCTGTCCCTAAGTAAGGAGAACCTACCGTGCCAAACTTCCCGGGGAGACCACTGCCAAGGGGGACCAACCGACCCAAAAGGAAAGGAGCCCTGTGCGGCCACAGAAGACACATGTTGACCAGTCTGTAAGATGGTCAAGAAGAAGGGGGGAAAAATTATATAAGGTATGTATAATATTTATAAAGTTTACAGTTCAAAGGAATTTGGCACCAGAATCACAGTGAGGTGCCAAGATGATGAATCAAAAATATGGAAAAAATGGGATGGAAATTGAATACTCACTTAAAATGAATAGATTTATAGCATGGGGTGGAGGGCACCTGGAGCATTAAAGAGGTTAAATCTGATAGGGATGTAATAAACAACTCTGGAATAGGAAAGGAAAAAATATGAAAAATTGGTGAAGGAGAAAGGAAAAAGAGGAATAAATTATTCAGAAAATAATGAAAAACAAATAATAGCAATGTGTAAGGTGGAGTTAGATTTGACACCTCATCGTCAAATATAATAGTTGATCAAATTATGGGTAAAATGATCAAATACTAAGTTTTTTTAATGATATTACTGTATTTATTGGCATATAACACGCACTTTTTTCCCCCTAAAATCAGGGGGAAATCGGGGGTGCGTGTTATACGCCAATCCCCCGCCCTTCCTAACCTTTTCTGACGTTCTCGGTGGCTTTAAGGTATTTTCGGCCGTTCTCGGCTATTTTCGGCCGTTCTCGGCTATTTTTGGCCACATTCGGCCATTCTCGGCGGCTTTCGGAAAGCCAAAAGCCAACGAGAACGGCCAAGTGCGGCCGAAAATAGGCGAAAAGGGCTGAAAATAGCCGAGAATGGCTGAGTGCAGCCGAAAATACCCGAAAGCCTCCGAGAACGGCCGAAGACGAGTGTCGCTGATATACACAGGACATCCGCTCTGTATCTCAGTGGCACCATTTTTAAAATGGCAAGGAGACAAGCCTGGAAGGCTGCAATGGAAGGCTGCAATGGAAGGCTGCAATGGAAGGCTGCAATGAAAGGGTGCAATGCAAGGCTGCAATGCAAGACTGCAATGGCTAACCTATAGGTACAACTTACAAAGGGAGGTTTACAACTTCTTTAAAGACCGAAAGGCAGTAACTAGTTCTGGTCAAGTAGTGCTATGTAACACATATGGTAAAGCGGGTAAGCCCCTCATAATTGAATGAAAACTAGATTGTAAAAGTAGTCATAAGAAAAAGGGAGGGGGTAGAGGAGAATTAAAGCTATTTGTTATCTCAGCTGAGATACCAGTAAATAGTTAAACGGGTTGGAGGGAGGGGGAGAAGGGGGTTGCCGACAAAAGTAACAACGTAAGGTGGGGTAAGGAAGGGGGACGGAGAGAAGATGGGAGAAAAAAGGGAATAGGGGTCTCCAGAGAGGACCAGGATCTGTATGTTCTATATAAGCTTTGTTAGCATTAATAGGTCTGCCCAACTTACAAAGGGACCACCCTGAGTGTAAAACTAGCCTGCATGCTGCAAGACACAGGTAAATCCAACTGGTTTGATGTCAAGCTAGATTTTATGCTATTACAAGCCTGGTCTGAGCACTTTCTGCCAGTCAAAACTAGATCTCACTATTATTTCTTCAATAGCAGTTGGGTTGCACTACAGGTGTGTCACAGTCCAAGCTGATAATGAGTCCAGTTTGAGACCTAACAAGGTTTGGTAGTCATAGTTATGGTAAGACTTTAGTGGTGTCATTGTAATTAAACAGCCTCCCTCTTTTCACATATCACAGAAGTTTCAACCAGCCTTACTAGAGCATAACATCTTTTATTGAAGACTACAAATAGAGAGCAGATGCCAAGAATTACTTCCAGAATTGAAGTACTATGCAACGTTCATACAGATATAATAACATACTGAGAGTTACACCCAACATACACAGCAAAAGAAGTGGTACTCTGCAGCATGAATACATACAAAAAATGAACAAATATGGAAAATTACACCCAGCATACAGAAGGCGAGAAGCAGAGCCAAATTGTGTTTACATACAAAGAACAAAAACAGAGAATTATATCCACTGTGTATAACAAAAGCAGTACTATGCAATGCCCTTATGTGGAGGTTGTCAGCCTTTAGGAACAGTAAGAAAAAGAGCAAAATACCAATTAACTGGATTTTACACATATGAACATGTAACGCCGGGCAATGTTACTGACTGCAGAACTTTCTTTGTCCACAAGCATGGAGTAGCTGGGTGAGCGCTGACAGACTGTGTACATAATCGCCACTGTCACAGAGGGAGGAAGGAAGGCTGTATGTTCCACCACTAAGAATTGTGTTGATCCTCCAGCTTTCTCCTTCCTGTTCTAGCTGTTCTCCACAAAATCCAACCTGACAGGCTCAGAGAAGCATGCTGACAGTGGAGGCATCGGGATGTGGCTCCCGGACTGAAGTTTTCTTAGGTCTGGTTTAGCACAAATATCCACAACATGTAGTAGGCACCAGCCTTTAGACACAAATATACAGGAATTCTTTTTTTTAATACTTGTACTTAAAACTACTCTGCACTTTGCCAATTCATAGAAAGACAAAATCCCACAATTTTTTTGGCCTCACTGACCAAAAGTTGCAGTTTAGTAGAGAGTGAACCAAAGCTCCACCTTTAGAGCTGAAAGCAGACATTTGCAGATGAGTGTCCCAATTTAAAGCGGAGGTCCACCCTAAAATGGACCTCCGCTCATCAGAATCCCCCCCCCTCCGGCGCCACGATTGGCATCTTTCAGGGTGGAGGGGGGTGCAGTTACCTGGATAATCCAGGTAACTGCACCCACTTCCGGGATAGCTGTCTGCGGAAAGGGGCGTAGATTACGCCCCTTTCCGCAAGTGCCCCGCTGCCTGCTGGGAAACACACAGATCCCAGAGGCAGCGGGTACCGCCTTGATTGCGCCGCGCGCCTCGCGCATGCGCAGTAGGGAACCGGGAAATGAAGCCGAAAGGCTCCATTTCCTGATTCCCATACCCAAGATGGCGGCGGCAGCACCCGAGTGTCGATCTAGAGATCGGCTTCGGGTGCCGACATCGCGGGCGCGCTGGACAGGTAAGTGTCACTATTTTAAAAGTCAGCAGCTGCAGTATTTGTAGCTGCTGACTTTAAAAAAAAAAAAAAAAAACGTGGAGTCCCAGCGGACTCCCGCTTTAAGAGTTCATAGGACATTCTGGAAGATCAGCACCCTTCACAGAGATCGCATTAATTAATTAATTTCATCCTAGGCAAAGTTACTAAAAGACTCCTTTTTAACATAAAATGTAGCACTGACCCCCGAAGGAGCTGCTGGTTTTATTGGGCTTACCGTTACCTCCTTGGTTGTTACTCCATCTAGGGATTCCCGTGATAGATGGCCCAAAGAATGTGGAAGCTGACACTGAATCTTCTTTTGTGTTATTTATTTGGAACAGAAACAGAGTCTTTCAGTAAAGGGTAGAGGGTTAGGAGTAAGTTCAGGTACTTTAGACTGCAAACAATTAAGGAAGTCCTTATAGAAAATCTAGAGAATAAAGGCCATTTCACAACTGGATTTTACAACCCCTGGATAGACCCGCTCTCACTAGGCCTAGCAGCCGGTAAGGTGTTTGACAAAGTCTCTGACACAGATTTGTGATGTACACTTGAGTGTTACTGAGGGACGTAGATAAATTTAAAGAGCTATCATATGGTACCAGGTTTTCTCAGCCAATCCAGAGATACCATATGAGTGTGGATCCAGGTTGTGTCCTTCAACTAAGCCTCCAGGCTCCTTCAGAGAAGCCAGCCTTGTGCAAGGCCATCTCCTGAAGAGTCATCCCTGGGGTTCTTCAGTTGCTGGGCCTCTCCCTTCAGATGAGATGGCACCACCCTTGGATCAATAGGCCCTGAAATCCACTCAGGCCTGTCCCTGCAGTTGCGTTGCCTCGGGCCAGCCGGCCCCGAGACTCGGAATGCATGGTTCCACACCCCAGGCCAGGAGGGCCATAGGGCTGGGTCAGGAGGACCACCAGAACCGAACAGACAGAAAATCAAAGATGAAACCTCCAACCACATGGTGTCTGTACCTTAAATGCCACCCCCAGAATGCACAGCAGGAGAACACTCCCACTGGGTTGGTTCCGAGTGAACAGTGGCATTCAATACACCCAGCTAAAATGCGTTTCTACTCCTGCCGGCGGTGACAGAGACACCTGCGGTCAAGGAGAACCCAGTGCAACCCAGCTGGACTGGTACTGAAACCAGAAATTTTGAGAATAGTCCTGAAACCCAACTGCTCGTCAGGAGCCAGCACTACAAAAATGTTTTCTTTTTTTTAAATCAGGGATTTATTTATGCAATGGTAACATTATTGAAAGGTCCACCAGGAGCTTTTTCAATGCAGTTTTATATAACTAGACCTTTATATGGAACGTAGCGTGCTCTAAATATACCTACCAAAACACAATAGACTATGCCAAATGAGCATTAATGGGTGCGTTCTGTATACAGAATTATGAACATTTACCTGTGCGGATTTGTGCAGGTTATATGCACATGTTATTTTTATCTGGACAGAAATTGCTTGTGTCTGTCTTTATACAACTGGCTGAGTGAGGATGTCAGAGAAAATGTCACAGAGGCTGTGAATGTCAACTAAAGTAAACTACTCTTCCCAGTAACTCAGTTAAGCAGATTTGCTATAAGCCATGTAATACTCATGGGACTGAAAAGCAGTCTAATTACAACTAGTATTCAAAAACACATTTTTTTACAGGAATCAGATTGGCTGGGCTCATTAATGTAGTAATAATTATAGATTTGCACTTCTAATAACAGTAAACTATTGTGAACCAAAAACTCCTAATAGGGGAGAGCAAATAGCAATGATGTACAATAAAAGTTGGCCATGCACCAGAACAATTTAGTTAAAAAATGTTTGTTTTAGGAACATTCATTTGATTTTATAATGGTTTATGGAATCAAACTGACTTCCATTTTCTACTGCAGTGATGCAAATATTCAAAGAAAGAAGACGGAAATTCCTTCTCAAACCAACAAAGTTCTAACTGTGAATGAGTAAAATTGTATAAATTGTATAGCACTGACCCCCGAAGGAGCTGCTGAATTTGTATGGGCCTGTACTCTGCTAGTGAACCCCCACTGACTTGGCTCAGTCCCCTTGACACAGCTGTGTTGCAAAGTTGGTGTGACGCTAATGGTGAAGAACAACCCCACAATATGCAATATAATAACAGTATACCTTTGTTATTACCTGGGTATCCGATGGCTCCACCTGCTGCGGAAAAAGGCACAACACTCCACACCAAAGTACTTAACCATAAAATTATTTTTACTGGAACTTGTATTGAGTAATGTAAAATGGTAATTACAACATTTGCACTGTCACATAAACATAATGTAACAATACAGTAGGTATACACAACAGATTGTACCTGTACCGTTGTCTTAAATGACCCCTTAGAATGTGGCTCCAATTGGGACTAGTGCTCAGAAGGACTATGCCTTACTCTGGGCACCTTCCCACTTCCAGCACACCCTGGTTGCTACAGAAATGCAAGGTTAATAGTGAATTACAACACAATCCCTAGGGAGCTCCCACTACTTTAATGAGATGCAGTCTTTGATCTTCTTTCTTCTGCTAGCTATAGTTGTTGTAACAATTGTAATCCAACAGTAATCCGACAGTGGAACAACAAGGGTCAACATGAGATGCATATCAGAACTGTTCCTGTAGTGTGATACACCTGTAATTGCTTTGGAATAACACCGTGCTAATAGTGAAGTGAAGGATAGGCTTGAGGCCTGCTTAAACTCAGTCTGTCTATTAAATTCTCCTCCGTGGGACTATAGGCCCCAGCAACACTGTGTTAAAGTCTAGGTGTATGCAAGTGCGTAAGAAACTGTGGGCAACAGCCCTCTCACCAAACTGGGTTTGAAGAATGCAACAGCTCCACTCCTCTGGTCTCAGTCTATTTCTAGCTGGCTGGCTCTACCACACAAATCCGCTTCACAAGGTCACCAGGAGCTCTCAGTTTCCTCCATCAGGGTGCCTCTGGATCCTTCCCGATCCGACTACACTGCTGCCCTAGCACGCTGTGGTGTGAAGTCCTCCTCTGGCTTTAGGTTGCTGCTCCACAGGCTGCAGTTCTCTGGAGACCTCCTTACAGGTCCTCACAGGCAGGCCATGTGTCCAGAAGAGAAAGAAAATGGCCGTGCGGGCCCTTATATAGCCTATCCAGCATGCAGTTCAGTACAGGGTGATCATGGATAGGTCACCTGGCATTCTGAGTAAATAAGGTCACAGCCACGAATATAAACAACAGTCAGTTCCTGGCAAGCATGACAAGACTCTGAATAGCTGCACACCGGAAAAAGACTTAAAATCCTGTATTTTATTGAAAATCGTAGATCACATCACATCAAATGGTCCACAGCAAAGGAAAAGGGTGCAAAAATACTGACGCGTTTCGCCCTGGAATCAGTGCTTACCGAGTAAGCACTGATTCCAGGGCGAAACGCGTCAGTATTTTTGCACCCTTTTCCTTTGCTGTGGACCATTTGATGTGATGTGATCTAAGATTTTCAATAAAATACAGGATTTTAAGTCTTTTCCTGGTGTGCGGCTATCCAGAGTCTTGTCCAGCTTACCTTGTTATTGAATATGTATCAGCCAGCACCTGGGTCTCCCTGATAGGAGGAAGAGCCTTTTCCTTGGAGGATTATCTTGGAGTGGTGGTTCCCTTTTTTTTTTTTTTTTTTTACTTTATTTATTTTTTCCATCAAAATACAAAAATAATAGGAAACGCATTATTCCCATTTACAAACATTTCTTAAAACTTTCTTAATTTATGCATAATCCCTCTGATCCTTAAATACCCTTCTATCTACCCCCACCCCCTCCCTTCCCACCCTCCTACCCTTCCTTGCCAGTTTCTCATGGGGTTCATAATTAAATCATCTTTTTCTATTAGGAGTTGCTTATCCTTGGTGCTATTGTGTTATTTCCTCCACGTATCGCCATGATTTTTTAAATTTTTCCCAGGGTTCCCAATTCCCCCCACCGACTTCTTTTACTGTTAATTCCTCTCCCCCTTCCTTAAAACATTCCATGTGTTGTATTTCGTTTACTCAGAAGATCCAATCCTGTATTTTAGGGCTCTCCTTCTCTTGCCATTTTTTCGGAATTAAGCTTTTTGCGGTATCAAGTAGTATGGGGATCACCGTGGATCTATATTGTTTTATTGGCTCGTCTGTCCCATGGAATAAAACAATCCATGGGTCTTCTCTTACTTCTTTTTTTGTTACAACTTTTATTATGTCAATAATCCTCCTCCAATATTCTTTAATGATGGGACAGTCCCACCAGATGTGACCCATATTCCCAATTTTCTTACATCCCCGCCAACAATCCAAGGATTGTTCGACTCCAAACTTGCTCAGTTTGTCAGGGGTGGCGTACCACCTTGCTATGCATTTATAATTTGTCTCTATCAATTTATTATCCCCCACCAAGCAGTGAACTAATTTAAATATTTTCTTTCTAATTTGAGTGCTACATTGTGACCCCAGCTCGTTTTCCCATTTTTTGATAAATGCCGGGTCCTCCAGTTCGTCCCCCTCTGAGAGTATTTTATATATTCGGCCTATGTTATTTTTTGATTTTACTCTCTGACAAAGCAGTTCGAAGGGCCTTAGTTCTTCTTCACTTCGTATTGGTTGGGGCAGTTTTGCAACAAACTGACGTAACTGGAGGAACCGCCAAGCATCAACCCCCATAAATTCCGTATCCTCCCTTAGTGCTTGAAAAGTGATTAGTTTGCCCTTCACTAATATATCTTTTAATTGTGCATTATTTTTTATTATCCAATTCCCCCCTATTTCTTGTTTTCCCGGTGGAAAGTAATCATTTTCTTTAAAAAAAATCAAAGGTGAGTTATAACCCCAATTATTTTGTGTATGAATTCGATCCCAAATTTTGAATGCATATCGTGTTATTTCATGTGTGTTAGGACTAGGGATGAGCCGAACACCCCCCGGTTCGGTTCACACCAGAACTTTCGAACGGACCCCAAATTCGAACGAACTTTAGAACCCCATTGAAGTCTATGGGACTCGAACATCGAAATTAAAAGTGCTAATTTTAACGGCTAATATGCAAGATACTGTCCTAAAAAGAGTTTGGGGACCTGGCTCCTGTTGCAAATAGCAGCGGTGCGATCTAATGCACTCGTCTCAAAAAAGGCCCACACCAAAGAACTTTTAGAATAACGCGCAGAGGCAGCGCCCTGCACAGGCGGAGCTCTGCGGTGTGATTCAGTCGGTGTGCTGCCCCTAAGCTGACCCCCGGAGGGCATCCTGCCTCGTTGGACATGTGCCTCCTCCTCCTCCTCCTCCTCTCTCCTTCCAGGCACCCACGTGGAGTCAGTGCCCTCATCATCCCCTCCCTCTTCATCGCTGTAGCAAACCTGGCAGTATGCTGCAGCTTGTGGAACATGACTGACAGATTGCTGTCCTTCTTGAGCATCCCCTCTCTCTGCGCTCACGCTACTGCCTTCCTCTAGCTGAGTGTCATCATCAGAGCCCACAAAACACTGGGCATCCTCCTGGAGCATGTACCCAACACTGTGCTCAAAGAGTTCAGGAGACTCCTCAGGAGGACGTGGTGGGTCTAGGGAAGGAGTCACTGATGATGACATTGAGAGGAGGGAAGGCGATGCGTTGGCAGCTGCTTTGCTAGTACCCTGAGACTGGGTGAGAGAGGATGAGGAGGATGAAGAGGGCTTGGTCATCCACTCTACCAAGTCGTTGGCATGTTGCGGTTCAACATGTCCAGCTGCCGAAAAGAAGGACAAGCGTGTCCCATGGCCACGTGCTGATGACAATGCACCGCGTCCACGACCAGCACTGTTGTCTCTAGACACAGAGCCTGCTTGCCCTCTTTTATCGGCTCGCGCCTGTCTGCCTCTCCTTGCTGGCCTTCCAGACATGGTAATGGTCTGAAGGGAGTTGGGTAAAAAAGCAGTTGGGTAGTGTATATTGTGCTAGAGGCACACAACACCCACTAACTCCTGCAGATGCCTTTATTATAGAACACCAGAAATAAAGGGGTATATACAGATGTATACTGTGCTGTGCTGGAGGCACACACAACTTCCAATAACTCCTGCAGATGGCAAGTGGTCTCAAATAGAGAAGAGCTATGTAGGTGGATATAGCGGTATGTACTGGGTACAGAGCACGCAGACAGCACGCACTAGCTCCTAACACTACTGACTGCAAGCTCTATTATAAAAGATAGATCACTAGCTATATAGGTGAGGTGAATATAGCGGTGTATACTGCGGTCAGGGCACGCAGACAACAACCACTACACAACAGCAAGATCGAAAATCGGCCGAAAGCGATCGGTGTGTACTGTGTTGAAGGTACACAGAACACCCACTGCTTCAGACGCCAACACACTACACAAGGCCGCCGCGCTGGCGGCCTTATATAGTGTGGGGCGTGCACTACACAGCCTGAGCTATGATTGGCCACAGGCATCCTGCCTGTGGCCAATCATGGCTCTCCTCGCTGCTGGTGCTGCAATTGGCCAAGCATGCGGGGTCACAGGATTGGCACACGAATTTGGCGCGAACGGACCAAAATGTTCGGACTTCGCCGAACGGACGAACAGCCGATGTTCGAGTCGAACGTATGTTCGACTCGAACACGAAGCTCATCCCTAGTTAGGACCTATTGTCCTATGTTGTGGAGGGTTCCATATTATTCTCCCTAAATGTGCTTGACCTATTGCATTTTCTAAACTAACCCATCTCTTATCGTTTATATCTTTCGCCCACTCCACCACCAGTGAGAGAACTACTGCATTATGATATCTTTTCAAGTCCGGAACCGCCAACCCCATACCGCAAACGCAATTCTCTGATTTTTATATTGCCATATAAACTTAGAAATTAATTTTCTTAATATTTCAAAGAGGGCCGCAGGGAGTGAAATGGGCAACATTTGGAACTTATATATGATCTTCGGGACCAAAATCATTTTAACCACGTTTATCCGTCCTAACCAAGAGAGGGGGCTGGATGAGATTTTTTTTTCTTTCTCTCTTTATTTCATCTAATAATGGAATGTAATTTTTCATATATATTTTCCTAGTAGTATTCGAGAAGAGAACTCGCAGGTATTTAATCTCCTTACGCCAGGGGAAGTGAAATTCTGCTCGAAGTCTCTCCTCTTCCTGATTGCTGATATTAATATTTAAAGCTTCGGACTTGCCAAGGTTAATCTTCAAATTTGATATTTTACCAAATTTGTCCAATGTCCTTAGCAAGTTCGGAAACGTTATCCTAGGGTTAGTGATGAAAAAGAGCACATCATCCGCGTAGGCTGTGAGTTTGTGCTCTTCCTCTCCCACCCTAATCCCCTTTATATCCGGATTGTTTCGGATCGAGGCCGGTAACGGTTCGAGAGATAGCGCAAACAGAAGGGGTGATAGGGGACACCCCTGTCTGGTGCCATTTCCCATTTGAAGCTGTGTAGATGTTTCTCCGTTAACCTTTACCGCAGCCTGCGGACTATTATATAGAACTTTAATCCAATGGATCATCCTCGGGCCCATACCCATCTCTTCTAAGGTTTCTAACATGAGTCCCCAGTCTACCCTGTCGAAGGCTTTCTCGGCGTCCATCGACAGGAATAGACCTGGGGACCCATTGTTTTTTAAGGCCTGGATAAGGAGCAGTGCCCTCACCCCATTATCCCTACCTTCTCTCTTGGGTATGAATCCGACTTGGTCCGGGTGTACCAGTTCTGTCATTTTTTCCTTTAGTCTAGTCGCCAAAACGTTGGCGTATAGCTTTATGTCTGTATTCAATAAGGCTATCAGCCTATAATTAGAGCAGAGCAAATGGTCTTTGCCCTCCTTCGGGATCAACGTTATTGAAGCTCGCAAGGCTTCTCCTCCCATTTCATATTTTGTACCTAATCCGTTTATATATTTACAAAATTGAGGAATTTTCCTTATATTTTATATAATAGGAGATCGTGTACCCGTCTGGGCCCGGGCTTTTTCCTAATGCCGTTTCTTTTAATGCATTATGAATTTCCTCTTCTGTAATGGGTCTATCCATGTTCTGCCTATCACAGTCTAGCAATCGTGGTAGTTTAGCTTTGTACAAGAATTCTTAGATTTTTTCCTTTTTCCCTTTTCCTTGTTCCCCTTTCTGACCTACATTGTACAGGGCTTCATAATATTGTTTAAATACTTCCGCAATTTCCCTAGTTGTGTGAACAATCTTCCCATTCTTATCTTGAATTTTTTCAATGAAGTTTATCTCTCTCTTTCTTTTCACCTGTCTCGCTAAATATTTACCTACTTTATTTTCGCCATAATATCTCTCTCTAGCTCTCCCCTCTAATACCCTTCTTGCTTCCCGATCGTACATGTCTTTAAGCTCCTCTCTCTTATTGATCAATTGATGAAAGAGTTCCTGTTGTCGGCCCTTTTGTTTTTTGTGTTCCTGCTCCAATCTGTGGACCTCCCTCATCAATTTCTCCCTTTCCTCTGTTCTTTCTTTTTTTTTCGCGCCCCTATGGAGATGAGGATACCTCTAACATAGGCTTTATGTCCCTCCCGTAGGGAGGCACCTGTCGCCTCACCTGTGTCAATCGTCGAGAAAAAAAAATCGATTTCTTTCTATATTGTTTCTGCGATTTTATTATCCTGTAAAAGGTTCTTGTTTAACCGCCAGGTAAACGGATGTCTGTGTATTCCAGGTATCCTCATCTTCATTATCACCGGGGAGTGATCTGACAAGGATACTATTCCTATCTTTGTTTCCAATACAGTCTCCAACAGTCTGTGGTCAACCATCATGTAGTCCAACCTAGAGTGCGTCCCGTGCACCGGGGAGAAAAAAGTATAATCTTTTATTTTTTCATGTTGTATCCTCCAGACATCTATCAGTTGATTTTGTCTCAATCGGAGTTTAATTGTTTTCAGGCTCTTCCCACTCATCCCCTTTGCACGAGACGTACTATCAAGAAGTGGATCCATACAAAAATTAATGTCGCCCGCCAATATTACATCTCCAGTTTTAAAATCCGCAAGTCTCCTCAGGATTTGCTTCAAATATCTTACTGGGTTTTTATTTGGACTGTATATATTTGCTAGAGTAAAGGTCCTGTCCCCGAGTTTTCCTTTCAGGAACAAATATCTGCCCTCAGGATCGGTCAGCCTGTCGATCACCTTAAATTTTGTACATTTCTCAAACCCAATCGCCACTCCTTTGGCCCTCCTTATTGGCGAATCTCCATAAAACCAATTCGGGAAGTTATTGGAATACAGTTTAACGTTTGTATCTTGAGTTAAGTGGGTCTCTTGAAGAAACACCACTTCTGCTTTATATTGCTGTAATTCCTTTAAAAGTTTATATCTCTTATCAGGGGAGTTTAAACCCTTTAAATTATATGATACAAACTTTATCTCTGTCATCTGAGACTACCCGAGGAGATGTTTAATCTGCACCTTTTAATCTTACGACTCATTTGAACCCCCTTTTCTTTTTCTTTTTTCCCTCTCCTCTTCCCCTCAACTGCAAGGAGCATCTTTTCCCCTTTTTTTCCTCCTAATTCCCCCCTCCCCTCCCCCCCATCCCTCTCTATCCCTCCGGCCCATTCCTGGCCTTTGCTTTGCATTGTGAGATCAACTCCTTCTGCAAGCCCTATCTTCCGGGGTTTGACCCTGACTGCGGTGCCCCCCTTCTGTACCCCCACCCCCTTCCCCCCGAGGAGAAGGAGTCACCCTCTACAGGCAAAGAGTGATGTAGCCCAGACCCCTCCTAATCCCTCCATCAGTCCGTCCCCTCCCCCACCCCCCTCCGCCTTACACCCCCCCCCCCCCTCCATCAGTAGAGAGAAAAAAAGAACATGAGATGATCCTCCTACTCTCCCCCCATCGCCCATCATCCATTGTAATTACATTTCGCATGGATCTAGAGGGATCTTGGGGGTTGATATTCCTATTTTATTGCAAAAATCCTCCAGTTCATCTAAGAACTTTAGCCTAATGGTTCTTCCCTCTTTCTGGACCAAGAGGGCTGCCGGGAACCCCCAGCTATATCTTATATTTGCTTGTCTCATTTGTTCCAATAGGGGTTTCAATCTTCTTCTCTGCGCCAAAGTTCCCGAAGACAGATCTGTAAAAACCTGTAACGTTACCCCTTCATATTGAACTGGTGATAGTCCTCTAAGTTTACTCCATATCTTGGCTTTATCTTCAAAGAGATGGAATTTTATAATCACATCTCTGGGTACCTCTTGCTTTAACCCGGGGGGTTTCCTCACTCTGTGCACACAATCTATTTTTAACTCTGCACCTTCTTCTCTTCCCAATATGGGGTTAAATATCTTTCCCATTTTTACGCCTAGATCTTCTCCCTGTTGTTCTGGTAAAGATCTGATCCTCAGGTTTTGGCGTCGATTTTGGTTCTCCTGTTCCTCCATCTTATATAAGATATCCCTGTGTGCCTCTTGCATCTTTTTTGCTTGCATTTTTAAATCCAATATTTCCTGGGCCTGTCTTCCTGTTTGCTCTTCTACTTCCTCTACTCTCCTCAACAAATGCCCCATATCCGTCCTTACTGTTAAGATCTCAGCTTTAATTGTATTTTCTAGTTTCATAAACATATCTTGCATTTCGCCTTTTGTTGGTATTTGAGAGATATCCCTCGACTCCCTTCTTCTGCTCTCCAGGTCTGAGTCCGTCTCCTCCCCGGAGGTATCTCCCCGTACCCCTTCTGGTTTTCCAGTATCTTTCTTCCTCTCTATCACCCCTTTTTGATTTCTCTCTAAGCCGGGGCTTTTTTGACTTGTTTCTTTCAGATATTTCTGGATCGTGCTTGTGTTTAAACTCTCCCTCGAAGCTTTAGGGTCATTCGTTTTGGGGTTTCTTCCCCTCATGTTGTCTTTTATTTTTCTCTTCCCCAGGGTTCCCTTTTATTTTGAAGGTAAAAGAGCGGGGCAGAAGGGGCGGAGCTATTCCTTTCTGGTTATCTTCCCAGGGAGATATATAGAGATCTTTGGGGATCAGTTTCTAAAGTCCTCTCCACCAGCTTATAATCATAAATATAAATAATCAGCTATTATCTCAGCGCATGTCACCTGCTGTTTTCCACTACTCAATACTCCACCCTTTATATCCAGGCCTGTTACACTTTTAGATCTAAATATGCAGTGCAATAGTGTGTCCCGCTGTTGATGTATTATTTACGAGAAAAAAAATCACTCAATGCTGTTCAGTTCACAGTACTGCGTGTCATTCAGTCATCATGATTTTATAACCGGAGGCAATTCAGGTTTTCATCAGCAAGTGATCTTTCTTCCCCCTTTTTCAAAGTCAGCGTCACAGATTAATTTGTATTATCTGTTATGTAGTATATTGCTATATATAGGATATATAGACTGGAGTGCAGGCCCCTTTAAACGCACCTTTTTGTGGAGTAATATCCCTTTAATTAACTTCAATAGGTTTCAATGTGATACAGTGATAGGGAGTGAGGCAGCCAGAAAAAAAAGGGTACAAATCAATTCCTATTTAAGAACATTTCGGAGCATCCCATCGCAGGAGAAAGAAAAAAAAGGAAAGAGAAGTACTTCTCGTGCTTTCTGCACCGCTCCTTCCTGGGTCAGGGCTCCAGGTTCCAGTCAGTATAATCAGTTATATTTCTAATCTTCTTCAGTTATGTTAAATCTCCTATATTAACCACTTAAGGACCGCCGTATTGCCATTGTACGTCATCGCAATGGCACAGGCAGGCACAAGCACGTACATGTACGTGCCTGCCATTCAGCGGGTGGGGGGTCCGATCGGACCCCCTCCTGCTGGATACGGCGGTCCGGTTCGCTTCAGGAGCGATCCGTGATGAGGGGATGGCCGTTGGTTTCTGGCCACCCCCTCTGGATCGCTCCTGGCCAATGAGAAGCTTCCTCCCACTGTGTATTGTATACACAGGAAGGAGGAAGTGATGTCATTCTCCTCGGTGCGGTCTTTTTGACCGGACTACGAGGAGAAGACTAAAAGTAAGTGCACCAAAACACTACACTGACACATAGGTACACAAACCCCCCCCCCCCCCCGATCCCCCCCGCTGCATTAGTGTCGCTAGTGTCGCTAGGTAGCTAGTTTTATTTTAGGTTCACCGCCAGGTTTTTATAGCGTTAGGTACCCCGATATACTACCCAATAATGGTTTTAACCCCCTGATTGCCCCTAGTTAACCCTTTCACCCCCTTTTGCCAGTGTCACTAAGCAATCGTTTTTCTGATCGCTGCATTAGTGTCACTAGTGTCGTTAGGTAGCTAGTTATTTTTTTAGGTTCACCGCCAGGTTTTTATAGCGTTACGTACCCCCATATACTACCCAATAATGGTTTTAACCCCCTGATTGCCCCTAGTTAACCCTTTCATCAGCGATCACAGTATAAGTGTCACTGGTGACGCTGGTTAGCCAGTTAGTTATTTAGGTTCCCCGTCAGGTTTTTATATAGCGCCAGGGACCCCCATATACTACCTAATAAAAATTTGAACCCCCTGATTGCCCCTAGTTAACCCTTTCACCACTGATCACCGTATAAGTGTTACGGGTGACTCTGGTTAGTTTGCTTTTTATAGCATCAGGGCACCCACCATTTATTACCCAATAAAGGTTTAACCCCCTGATCACCCGGCGGGTGATATCAATTAGGTTTTAGGGTCAGGGTCTGCGTCGCCCCAGGCAGCGCTAGGTTAGTGCCAGTACCGCTTACACCCACACGCAAAGCATAAACCTCCCGCAGTGGTATAGAATCTGAACAGATCAATATCTGATCTGATCTGATCAGATCTATACTAGCGTCCCCAGCAGTTTAGGGTTCCAAAAAAATGCATTGTTAGCGGGATCAGCCCAGATACCTGCTAGCACCTGCGTTTTGCCCCTCTGCCCAGCCCACCCAAGTGCAGTATCAATCGATCACTGTCACTTAGAAAACACTAAACACATAACTGCAGCGATCGCAGAGTCAGGCCTGATCCCTGCGATCGCTAACAGTTTTTTTGGTAGCATTTTATATTTAAATCCGGAAGGCAGTGCTTGGTTTTCGGGGTCCCGTACGTGGCTAGGCTCCCAAAAAGTCCCCCACATGTGGTATCCCCGTACTCGGGAGAAGTAGCAGAATTTATTTTGGGGTGTAATTTGATTTATGCCCATAGCATGTGTGAGCAATATATCATTTAGTGACAACTTTGTGCAAAAAAAAAAAAGTTTGTAATATTCCCGCAACTTGTGGCAAAATATAAAATATTTCATGGACTCAACATGCCTTTCAGTAAATAGCTTGGGGTGTCTACTTTCCAAAATGGGGTCATTTTGGGGGGTTTTGTGCTATTTTGGCATTTTATGGCCTTCGAAACTGTGATAGGTAGTGAGGAGTGAAATCAAAAATTTGCACCCTTAGAAATCCTGAAGGTGGTGATTGGTTTTCGGGTGCCGTGCGCGACTAGACTCCCAAAAAGTCCCACACATGTGGTATCCCCATACTCGGGAGAAGTAGCGGAATATATTTTGGGGTGCAATTCCACATATAACCATGGCATGTGTGAGCAATATATCATTTAGTGACAACTTTTTGTAAATTTTTTATTTTTTTTTGTCATTATTCAATCCCTTAGGACAAAAAAAATAAATATTCAATGGGCTCAACATGCCCATCAACAATTTCCTTGGGGTGTCTACTTTCCAAAATGGGATCATTTGGGGGGGGGGGGGGGTTTGTAGTGCCCTGCCATTTTAGCACCTCAAGAAATGAGATAGGCAGTCATAAATTAAAAGCTGTGTAAATTCCAGAAAATGTACTCTAGTTTGTAGATGCTATAACTTTTGCGCAAACCAAAAAATATACGCTTATTGACTTTTTTTTACTAAAGACATGTGGCTGAATACATTTTGCCCTCAATGTATGACTAAAATTTAGTTTATTCGATTTTTCTTATAACAAAAAGAAGAAAATATCTTTTTTTTTCAAAATTTTTGCTCTTTTTCCATTTATATCGCAAAAAATAAAAATCGCAGAGGCAATCAAATACCATCAAAAGAAAGCTCTATTTGTGGGAAGAAAAGGACGCAAATTTCGTTTGGGTGCAATATTGCATGACCGCGCAATTACCAGTTAAAGCAGCGCAGTGCGAAATTGGAAAAAGACCTCTGGTCCTTAAGGTGTTTATTGGTCCGGGGCTGAAGTGGTTAATAGTCCATTAGCACACAAATTCATGATGAAAGGAAAAAAAAGGCACAATCTGACCTGTCTTTGCCTGTCTTTAGCTCCTTTCCTTCCTCTTCAGGCTCCTTAATTTCCGTCACATACAGGGTGATCACCTCCTAGGAGAGCAGAAGGGGGGGGGGGGGGTCCGGTGAATTCCTCGTCACCAGCCGGTGACAGAAGGCATTTCCGGGTCTCGCTGGCACGCTTTCTCCGTTATTCCCGGTTCATATACCACATGCGGACGGGCGGGGGGAGCACGTTCAGCGGGGCCGGGCTGATTTCATTACAGAGCGAAGCGCTCTCTCACTGCGCTCGGCTCCAGCTGGATCAGCAGGACCTCCTCCATCCACTCGTGAGAGCGCCGCTGTCAGGCCCCTCCCCTCTCTCACATACACCGCATCTGTCTCTCCTGCGTGCGCACAGATGCGATGGTGGTTCCCTTCTAACAGTCAGTTCCTGTTATCTTTCTAGTGCTTGGAAAAGGAAAATCATTTAAGTCCATTTCCTGTTATTGGCCGCTAGAAGGCACCAAATTCTAAAGAATAACACTGTCCATAGGCTTACATTGTATTCACATTAACATTGCATTAGTAGGCAAATATGCCAGCGCTACAATTGTAATAAAAGCTTATTTAATACAGGCATACCCCTCTTTTAAGTACACAATGGGGTTTATTTACTAAAGCTGGAAAGTGCAACATGCATAGAAACCAGTAAGCTTCTAACCCCAGCTTGTTTAACCACTTGACATCCGTGCTATGGCCGATCGACGGCCCCTTACCATGTGATCAGCTGTCAGCCAATGACAACTGATCACATGATCAAAACAAAAGCTCGGTGAACGCTTTTTTTTTTTCTCCTCATGCTGACAGCAGAGGAGAAAAAAAAAGTAATCTTAAAGGGATATCGGTCCCGACACGGAAGAGGCAATTATGCCTCATAATTGCCACCTGAAAGTGCCCACAAGTGCCACCTATCAATGCCCAAGAGTGCCACCTATCAACGCCCACCAGTGGTGCCAATCAGTGCCACCTAGAAGTGCTACCTATCAGTGTAACCGATCAGTGCCTATCACTGCCACCCATCAGTGCCCATCACTGCCACCTATCGGTGCCCATCACTGCTGCCTCATCAGCGTACATCAATGACGGACAAAAATTACCCGTTTTAAAATTTTATAACAACATTTTTTTTAAATTTGAAAAAAAAAAAAAAAATCGTTAATTTTAAATTTTTTTTTACAAAAAATACAAATCGCACAGGTGATCAAATGCCACCAAAAGAAAGCTCTATTTGCGGAAAAAAATGGTAAAAATTTTATTTGGGTACAGTGTTGTATCACCGCGCAATTGTCATTCAAAGTGCATCAGCGCTGAAAGCTGAAAATTGGTCTGGATAGGAGGGGGGTTTAAGTGCCCAGTAAGCAAGTGGTTAATTAAGTTTTGGTAATAAAACCTGGAAGCTTATTGGTTTCTATGCAGAAGTGAGCCTGATTTTGCACTTTACAGCTTTAGTAAATAAACCTCATTGCGTACTTAAAAATGGGGTATGCCTGTACCTCTGGGATCCCATTCCAGTTGCAAGTCTGGACAAAATTTTAAAGGGTAGGGTCACTTTTTCATAAAAAATGAAAAGGTAAACAAACTCTAAATATCCTGGCCACCCCTCCAGACCCATGGTACCCTGTGCTGCCTGTGCAGAGGCCCATATACTGCATACTGCAATAGACAGCCCTGGAGTGAGTATCTTTCATAATGCTCGCATTGCAAAGTGCTCATTGGTCAGTGCAACCACATGACCATGCTGACTAATCCGAGGCTTCTTCTTCCGGTAGGGTGTTCCAGAAGGAATAAAATGTTGTCATTGATCAGCACAGTCACATGTATATTCTCTCCAGGGCTGTGTATTGCAGTTCACGCACTGCTACACCAGGAGCATGGGGCATCACAGCATCTATGTGCAATGGGGTCCAGAGAGGATATTTGGAGTTGGTTCACCTTTTAGTTTTTTGTGAAAAGATGAACTTACCTTTTAAGAGTGTTCAAATTAAATTAGTAGACTCAATGATGGCAAGAAAGAATGTATGATTTTTTTCAGAATACTGTACGTTCAAGCAAACATCTAACCATGTAGGCCAGCTTCAAGGAAAGTTCCAAGTATGGCATTTTTTACATAGTTACCTTGGTCCAACTGTATAGTGATCTCCACTAGCTTCCAGGTCCTATGCCAAGCAGCTGTATTGGGAACACAGGAGGTCGGCCCCTCAGGACAGGCACCGTTTAAAGACTGCTTTGCATTTTCTCAATGAATGCAAAGTGGTTTCTGCAGCAAGCGACTTGCTATAGAGCGCACTCAGCAGTGGGGAGGATGTCAGGAAAACCTTTCCCACAAACATCCGAGTGGTGTGAGGGTCAGAAGAATACCTGTGCGCAGGAAAAGCAATAATGCAATTGGCGGTGCGCGGCCATTTTGACGGCAATTGGCGCCAATGACGCTATTTAAAGGGGACCTTTGCCTTGCTGTCTTGCTGCCCGATCAACAGCGTTCCTGTGTACTCTGCTACCCTGTATCTGAATCTACCTGATCCGTATTGAACTTGGCCTGTTTCTGACTTCTCTGCTTGCTGCCTGCCCCCGACCTTGGCTTCTGAACCTGACTATTCTCTTGGACTTCGTTTTGGTACCTGATCTGCTCGCCTGTGTTTGACCTGGACTGTTTAACTACTCTGCTACCTGCCAGTTACCTCCCTGGACTACAGAACACCTCCCTGTTCTCCACCTTATCCGGCTGGTGCCTTCTGCTGTGTTCTGCTATCATCTGCATCCTGCTACTGGACTACAGGACTCCTTCCCGTTGTCCGCTGTATCCTGCTGTCACCTGCATCCCGCTGCGGACTACAGAACTCTTCCCTGTTGTCAGCTGCATTCTGCCCACGATCTGCATCCCGCCACTGGGCTACAAGGCACATCCCTGCTGTCCGTTGCTTCCGGTTGGAACTGCCTGCTGCGTCCTGCTATCATCTGCATCCTTCGGCTGGACTACAGGACACCTCCCAACTACCAACGGTCTCCTGCCTGTTACACCGGCCATCCAGTCAGGCGCTTGTGCTCCTTTGTGCTCCCGAGCCCCTGTCATCTCTATCAGGGCCTCCCAAATCAGAGGTTTACGAGAGGCCGCTCCCTGCACTCTGGGCTCTGCCTTAACCACTTGCCGACCGCCGCACGACGATATACGTCGGCAGAATGGCACGGGCAGGCATAAGGGCGTATATATAAGTCCCTGCCTTCCCGCGGGTGGGGGGCCCGATCGGGCCCCCCCCCGGTGCCTGCGGCGGTCGGCATTCGTTCGGGAGCGATCCCGGACGAGGGGACGGCCATTCATTCATGGCCACCCCCTCGCGATCGCTCCCGACGAATGAAAATCCTCCGTGACATCACTTCCTCTCCTGTAATGTAAACACAGGAGAGGAAGTGATGTATTCTCTCCTCCGTGTCGGTATTTTTCGTTCCGGCACCGAGGAGAGAGCATCGGTGAGTTGCACCAACACACCACACATACAGTAGAACATGCCAGGCACACTCACACCCCCCTTTACCCCCTTTACCCCCCCAATTACCCCTGCCCCCCAGTCACAGTGACACCAATGCATTTTTTTTTTTTTTTTTTTTTTGCATTGGTGTCATTTGTGACTGTAATAACTGTTAGGGCAGTTAGGGTTAGCCCCCTTTAGTTCTAATGTGCCCCCCTAACCCCCCCAATAAAGGTTTAACCCCGTGATCACCCCCCGTCGCCAGTGTCACTAAGGCTGGGTTCACATTGCAGCGGTTTATGAGAACGGATGTGATTCGCACCGCACTGCAGTGCAAATCACATCCGATCTCTGTGCGATTCGAGTTCAGCCATACAGATAGTATGGCTGAATTCGCGCCGCACCCGCCGCAAATTCGCACGGGACCCTTTTTTTGGTCCGCAGCAGAATCGGATCGCATGGGTGTTCACACCATGCGATCCGAGTTTGCAGATCGCACTGCGATATGCGAACTGATCTGGGGGTGTCATTAACATTTTACTGACACTCCCAGCAGTTCGCATAGGGCAGTGTGAACTGCCGCCGGGAGGCATGCGATGCGGGAACCCGCCGCGGATTCGTGGCGTTCCCGCATCGCTCCAGTGTGAACCCAGCCTAATAAGCGATCATTTTTCTGATCACTGTATTAGTGTCACAGGTGACGCTAGTTAGGCAGGTAGGTATTTAGGTTCGCCGCAACTTTTTATAGCGCCAGGGACCCCCATATACTACTACCCCTGATTGCCCCCTAGTTAACCCTTTCACCAGTGATCACCATATAACTGTTACAGGTGACGCTGGTTGGTTAGTTATTTTTTTATAGTTTCAGGGCACCCGCCATTTATTACCTAATAAAGGTTTAACCCCCTGATCCCCCGGCGGGTGTCATTTGTGACTGTAATAACTGTTAGGGCAGTTAGGGTTAGCCCCCTTTAGTTCTAAGGTACCCCCCTAACCCCCCCAATAAAGGTTTAACCCCGTGATCACCCCCCGTCGCCAGTGTCACTAAGGCTGGGTTCACATTGCAGCGGTTTGAGAACGGATGTGATTCGCACCGCACTGCAGTGCAAATCACATCCGATCTCTGTGCGATTCGAGTTCAGCCATACAGATAGTATGGCTGAATTCGTGTCGCACCCGCCGCACCCGCCGCAAACTCGCACGGGACCCTTTTTTTGGTCCGCAGCAGAATCGGATCGCATGGGTGTTCACACCATGCGATCCGAGTTTGCAGATCGCACTGCGATATGCGAACTGATCTGGGGGTGTCATTAACATTTCACTGACACTCCCAGCAGTTCGCATAGAGCAGTGTGAACTGCCGCCGGGAGGCATGCGATGCGGGAACCCGCCGCGGATTCGTGGCGTTCCCGCATCGCTCCAGTGTGAACCCAGCCTACTAAGCGATCGTTTTTCTGATCGCTGTATTAGTGTCACAGGTGACGCTAGTTAGGCAGGTAGGTATTTAGGTTCGCCGCAGCTTTTTATAGCGCCAGGGACCCCCATATACTACCGCATAAAGCCCCCTGATTGCCCCCTAGTTAACCCTTTCACCAGTGATCACCATATAACGGTTACAGGTGACGCTGGTTGGTTAGTTATTTTTTTATAGTTTCAGGGCACCCACCATTTATTACCTAGTCTCACTAGTGTACCCCTAAATTTAGGGGTGTCTACTTTCCAAAATGGGGTCATTTGGGGGGGTTTGTGCCATCTTGGCATTTTATGGCCTTCAAAACTGTAACGCCCTTAGAAAGCCTGAAGGCGGTGCTTGGTTTTCGGGGCCCCGTACGCGGCTAGGCTCCCAAAAAGTCCCACATATGTGGTATCCCCGTACTCAGGAGAAGCAGCAGAATTTATTTTGGGGTGTCATTTCACATATGCCCATGGCATGCGTGAGCAATATATCATTTAGTGACAACTTTGTGAAAAAAATAAATAAAAAAAAAAGTTTGTAATTTTCCCGCAACTTGTGGCAAAATATAAAATATTCCATGGACTCAACATGCCTCTCAGCAAATAGCTTGGGGTGTCTACTTTCTAAAATGGGGTCATTTGTGGGGGTTTTGTGCCATCTTGGCATTTTATGGCCTTCAAAACTGTAATAGGTAGTGAGGAGTGAAGTCAAATATTTACGCCCTTAGAAAACCTGAAGGCGGTTCTTGGATTTCGGGGCCCCGTACGCGGCTAGGCTCCCAAAAAGTCCCACATATGTGGTATCCCCGTACTCAGGAGAAGCAGCAGAATTTATTTTGGGGTGTCATTTCACATATGCCCATAGCATGTGTGAGCAATATATCATTTGGTGACAACTTTGTGTAAAAAAAAAAAAAAAATTTTTTTTTGTCATTATTCAATCGCTTGAGGCAAAAAAATAAAATATTCAATGGGCTCAACATGCCACTTATCAATTTCCTTAGGGGGTCTACTTTCCAAAATGGGGTCATTTGGGGGGGGGGGGTTGTACTGCCCTGCCATTTTAGCACCTCAAGAAATGAGATAGTCAGTCGTAAACTAAAAGCTGCGTAAATTCCAGAAAACGTACCTTAGTTTGTAGATGTGACAACTTTTGCGCAAACCAATAAATATACAGTTATTGACTTTTTTTTTACCAAAGACATGTGGCTGAATACATTTTGGCCTAAATGTATGACTAAAATTGAGTTTATTGGATTTTTCTAATAACAAAAAGTAGAAAATATCATTTTTTTTCAAAATTTGCGGTCTTTTTCCATTTATATCGCAAAAAATAAAAATCGCAGAGGCAATCAAATACCATCAAAAGAAAGCTCTATTTGTGGGAAGAAAAGGACGCAAATTTTGTTTGGGTACAACATTGCATGACCGCGCAATTACCAGTTAAAGCAGCGCAGTGCCAAATTGTAAAAAGACCTCTGGTCATTTACCAGCAAAATGGTCCGGTCTGAAAGTGGTTAAGGTACGTGACAGAGGAGCCAGAATCGACGGTTGGGGGACCCAAGAAAAGGAGGTTTCAGGACCATGCTGTGCAAAACCACAAAGAGCAGGTAAGTATGACATGTTTGGTATTTTAAAGAAAATAAAAAGGGGATGGTATACAATCACTATGATGACAGATTGGCTATGGCACCATGCTAGAGGGGATAGATTCTGTACTGTCTGACTTTCATTTATTTTTCTGTGTTGTGTTTCCCTTCCAAGTCACCCCTTGCCTCTGCCCCTAGCTACCTTTGTCCCTTTTAGAGAGTACAGAATCAAGTATCATGTTGTGGTGCTAAGTAATTTGTATAGAATATATTGTTGATAACAAGAAAAGCAGTATAATAGATCTCCTGCAGCCAGCAACTATAGACCCCCCCCCCCCCACCCAACAATAGATCTCCCCTGGAACAACAGACCCGCGGCAACAATAGATCCCCATGGAACGATAGACCTCCAGAACCTCCAGCAGCCAGCAACAGTAGACCCCTCCCTCAACAATTGATCCCTTCCAGCAACAATTGACCCTCAGCTATGTGTAGCGCTACCCCTAACAAGAGACACTGTTTGTATCACGTTTTCTGCTCTTACCTCGATTTTGCTCAAGGCCTCAGCCCCACTTTCACCTCTAGTTACACTTATTTGGTGGATCTAGAATTACAATTTCTCAACACCTTAGGGTCACCCTGAAATTAGACCTAAGACTATGATAAACAGTTGAATATATTAATTTTCTCAGTCAGCATAAACTGTATCCCTCCTCACGCAATGAGTAATATATTCAGGTAATATGTGCAATGGCATTACAGCCAATAGAGTTTACAGTTTTTTTAGGTTTTTTTTTTTATATTTTAACACTCGCTGCTTAAAATCAGTTAAAATCTGTATTTTTTGCTAGAAAGTTATAAATATATTATAACGTTAAATATATTATTTATATTTTTAACAGAGACCCTAGAAAATAAAATGGTGATTCTTTCAATATTTTATGTCACACTGTATTTGGGCAGCAGTCTTTTCAAATGCAATTTTTTTTGTAAGAAATACACTTTCATGAATAAAAAAAAAAAAAAGAAAAACAGTAAAGTTAGTCAAATGTTTTTGTATAATGTAAAAGATGATGTTACGCTGAGTAAATAGAAACCTAACATGTCATGATTTAAAATTGTGCACACTCGTGGAATGGTGACAAACAATGGTACTTAAAAATCTCCATAGGCAACACTTTCAACATTTCTACAGGTTACTAGTTTAGAGTTACAGAGGAGGCTCAGTGCTAGAATTATTGCTCTCGCTCTGACAATTGCGGAGATACCTCACATGTGTCCTTTGAACACTGTTTACATTTGAGGGTACGACTTAGGTATGCGTATACTTTTTGCGTTTTGGGTACAGAGGAATGGGGCACTTTCAATTATTATTTTTTTTTTTTACACTGTCCCGTTCAAAAAAAAAAAAGATCACTTTTATTGCTGTCACAAGGAATGTAAACATCGCTTGTGACAGTAATAGGCAGTGATAACAGGTACTCTTTATTGAGGGATCTGTGGTCTATAAGACCCCAAATCCTGCACTTAAATGCCAAATTTGGCTATTTTGAATACTGTCATATTTTAAAATTTGGCGCCTTTAAGGCTTTAGTAAACCAGAAGTGATATAATGACACTGCTTCTGGGTTACTAGATCCGAGACCAGATCAAAGCGATTTACTTTGTTTAGGTCTCTGGCCAGCCGCAGGACTTGCCGGCTGGTCACTTAGGCCTCCCGATGGGACGGCAGAGCCCAGGAGAGCCGTGTGAGGGGAGGATGTCCCCTCCCGCTGCTTGTAATAACAGCCAAGCGACTGATTAGCCGCATCAGTTGTTATAAGAAGAAAGTCAACCATTGGCTCTAAAAAATGGTACACCCTTTGAAGCCGAAGGCTGAAAATTTGTGTTAGGTCGGCATGAAGGGGTTAAAGTTGCACTTCTGATGTTCAAAAAGCAATATTTTGTCTATTTATGAAACTATCACAGCAGCTAAATATGTGTCTGTTCAAACGTTAACCTCCCTGGTGGTATGATTATTTCAGATATTTGATGCTCAAAGTGGTACAATTTTTTTGCATAGAAATTTGGTGTTTAATATTGTAGGCCTGTAATTTTTAGGAATAACACACTTAAATCTGTCCAAACAAGAGTCTAGTAGACATCCCAGGTATGATAAAGTTTGAAACACAAAATTATAAATTATAATATCATAAATAACTATAAATAATTATAACAAATAATAATAAAAATTATTCAATAATGTAATCAGATCAAAAGCACTGAAATTTGCTGACTTGCAGAATTGTCGCTATCATTACTTTCAGCGTTTGATGACGAATTTACAGGCAGAAAGAACAGTATTTATAATATAAAACTGCATGCATGGCACTAGAGAAACCACTAGGGACAAAAGGGATGTGAAATTATTTCATACATTAATGTAATCTGCAAGATTACAGTATACTGTATATATAGTTTGTATAGTGTGTACAGCTCTGTGATGAATCGAGCGGAGACGCAGCCGCCACACACTGCGGGGAGACAACTCAGGACCCTGAGGACAAGGTAAGTTGTACCTAGATCCTGCAATGCAACCCCGAATGTGGGTCGGGGGTTACCGTTTTTGGTAATGAAAATCCACCCCGAGCCACACTCGAGAATACCGTCAGGGAGGTTAATAGGATAAATAACATGTTATTTGATTTTTACTCCAAGGGTATATAATGAGTTTGGCAATTGTACAGAAATTCTTGAATAATGCATTAGAATTGAACTAAACTAATTCGATTTTAGTCGACTAAAATGCACTGGAGATTTTAGTCAACTGAAATATGACTGAAACTAAAACAATAAAGATGACTAAAATACATAAAATAAAAAAAAATTGCATTTTATTTAAAAGACTATGACTAAAACTAAATTTAAAAATGTTCTTCAAAATGAATGCTGACAACTACCCTCAACATTGAGTAAACTGAGTACAGTCCTTAAAGTTAGTCTTCTGCTGGTTACGTTGGGGCCCTTGGTACACTTATTGATGATATATATGCATATAGTCCTGCACTCAGTGAGATAGTCTAAGAAATAATGAGTTTCTTAGGGCACAGATATAAAAGGGGCCGGGTAACAAGATAACTTGGTGTTGTAAGCCACGGCCAAACAGGACAAGTGGTGCTTAACGTGATTATAAGACCCCTTTCACACTGGGGTGTTTTGCAGGTGCTATAGCGTTAAAATTAGCGCCTGCAAAAAAGCCATAAAACAGCTGGTCCATTCACTCCAGTGTGAAAGCCCTCGGGCTTTCACACTGGAGCGGTGCGCTGGCAGGCCATCAGAAAAAGTCCTGCCAGCAGCTTCTCTGGTGCGATGAACTCACTGCTCCTCCCCATTGAAATCAATGGGGCAGCGCTGATATATTGCCGGCAAAATGCCAGGGCGGATTTAACCCCTTTTCTGCCGCTAGCGGGGGGCTAAAACCGCTCTTCTAACAGGCGAATAGCACTGCTAAAATGACAGAAAAGCAACGCTAAAAATGGCGCCGCTTTACTGGTGACGCCGATGGCGGCTCGATGTGAAAAGGGTCTTAAGTATTTTTTTTTTTTATTAACAACTCTATCCAAAACGAAAAAAAAACTGCTTACCTTTAGTTATACTTTAACTTGATGCTGCCTGCGTGACATGTGTGTGGCAGAAAAAGAGTGGGATTTAACATACACTCCACACATATGTTTCTGTGCTGAGAGCATGCTCACTGCACACTCCCAGCACAGAGACTGAGCTTTCAAAGACAGCTCTTTGTCCCCACTAACAATCAGTCACAGTGGTTACATGATTGCAGATCTTTCCCTCTCCCAGGTATTCAGAAAATTTTAAAGGAAAGTGGTTAAAGAGTATTTAAGCCTTTCATTGTGGGGAGGCTGCACTGCAGGATTATTATTTTTTTGTGCCCAGAGCTGGGCTTTAACATAATACCAGATGATCCACCATGAAAGTCCTTGCATTTACTGCTATGAGCTGAAAACTGTCTTCCAACTTAGCTCCTGTGTTGTCACCCTTTCACATGTGCCCCCAATGAAGGCTGTGTTGACACATATTGCATAGACTTCATCCACCACTTTCATTATCTGGAAGCTGGTCCAGAGCAATAACTGTGCAGTCTCCATTGAAGTAAGTGCGTGTATGTGGGAAGTGGTTGAAAAGGGCTGGATGAGATTAGCAGAACCGAGTTGAAAAAAAGGTGAAAATAAATGTGTGACAATGCTGCTATTCCATAGATACAGCATGGCAAGTGGTGAACATTGTCACCCTTGGCACTTGGAACTATACTTCACTTGTGGTTTGCAAAAAATAAAAAAATAAAAATGGAGCAGGGATCTTTTCCATACCATTTCAGTAGGAACAGCACTGGTACAGCCTATTCAAATGAATAGGCTGCCATGTCTGTGCAAAATGCGTCTTGCAGAGTCACAGAAGAGTGTTAGGGACAGGATCACAGGTGAAAAGAAGAGACAAAAAGAGTGATATAAGAAAACAAAGCACCACACCACATCTAATGACTGGTGAACTGCAGTATGTTATATTTTTGTTCCTGGGTTTAGATATACTTAGAGTTCATCCAGAGCTAATATGTCTGCTTTGGATAAATACCTGAACATTGATTTGCTTGCTCTTATTGCACTCAAGGACTTGGCAGTGAGTGTCTGCACTTGAGTTCCCAGCTCTATTCACTCCCAGTTTGTATTCCTTTATTGTACATTACAGAAAATGTAAACTTGAATTGTGTTCAAATGACCAGTAACAGACTCTGAGTGTAGATGAGGATACAGTTTAAGACATTTGCACAGGGACTCAGTTCTTGGGTATGCAATGAGAAAACAAAACCTCACATTAAATCCAATACCACCTGACATCCATGTTCACGTCAATGACATATTTGTTTTCTCCATCATCCATATATAAAAATAATAACAGCAATACTAAAATGATAAAATATGTGGACATGCAACATGCTATGAGGAGTTTCCTTATTCATCAGCTTGTATGTTACATCTGTAGCACTGACTCCCGATGGAGTCGCTGGTTTAATTGGGCTTACCGTTACCTTCTTGACCACGTGTGCGCCTAGGGGTTTCCCGAGGTAGATGGCCCAAAGAATTGCAGAAACTGACACTGGATCCACTTTTGGGATATTTATTTGACAACACGTAGACAAAACAGTCTCTCAATGAAGGTTAGAGGGTTGGGTAGGAAGTTCAGGTACTCTTGGAACTGCAAAAGATAGGAAGTCTCTCACTATAGAAATCCAGAGAATTACCGCTCACAACTAGATTCTCACAGCTACCGGATAGACCTCCTCTCACTAGGCCTAGCAGCCAGAGTGTTTAAGTAAAGCAAAGTCTCTGCCACAGACTTGAATGTAACTGAAAGATGTAGATAAATTTAGAGAGCCATCATAATGTACCAGTATCTCGCAGCTGGTCCGGCAATACCGTATGAGTGTAGATTCCCTTGGTGTCTTTCAACTGAGTCTCCAGGTTCCTTCTGAGAAGCCAAAGAATTCAATACACCCAATGTGACACTGCGCAATTCCAAATAAGTTAAAACAACAGATAACCCGCCAAAACAAGGATACAAGGGGGGGGGGGGGTGTTTGGCGGGGCTTGATGGAAAAGAAACTCACAAAATGCAGATAAGAGGAGTGATGTTTCTAGAGTCACTCACTGTCAGTGGAGAGAGGAAGGAGACGGATCGCTGCTGCTCTATAGCCTGTGGGGGTGTTCTGCTCATGGATGCATGCCAATCCGATGGTTTGGGCTCTGAATGAGCGATGTGATGCATGCTGGGAAATGGAGTCCAGCTTGGGGACACAAGATGACGCTAGCCCAGCGTGAAGGGAGGCTCAGAGCGCAACGCTGGAGCCCAACACGTGACGCCGCCGACCTGTGCAGCTGATTCTTACATGAAAAGCTTTGTGCTAGAGGGGGTTGCCATGCTGACTTACAGCTTACATGTTTTGCACGCATGAGCTTTCTCAAAGCCATGGGGGCTGGTCAGGAGGACCACGACCAAGCAGACAGAAAGATCTTCTGGACCGGAACCCAGAAGCACATGATGTCAGTACCTTAACCACTTACAGACTGGACCATTTTGCTGGTCAAAGACCAGACCACTTTTTGCAATTCGGCACTGCGTCGCTTTAACTGACAATTGCGCGGTCGTGCGACGTGGCTCGCAAACAAAATTGACGTCCTTTTTTTCCCACAAATAGAGCTTTATTTTGGTGGTATTTGATCACCTCTGCGGTTTTTATTTTTTGCGCTATAAACAAAAATAGAACAACAATTTTGAAAAAAACGCATTATTTTTTACTTTTTGTTATAATAAATATCCCCCAAAAATATATAAAAAAACATTTTTTTCCCTTAGTTTAGGCCGATACGTATTCTTCTACATATTTTTGGTAAAAAAAATCACAATAAGTGATTATTGATTGGTTTGCGCAAAAGTTATAGCGTTTACAAAATAGGGATAGTTTTATGGCATTTTTATTAATCATTTTTTATTTATTTTTTTACTAGTAATGGCGGCGATCAGCAATTTTTATTGTAACTGCGACATTGTGGCGGACACATCGGACATTTTTGACACATTTTTGGGACCATTGTCATTTATACAATAATCACTGCTATATAAATGCAGTGATTCCTGTGTAAATGACACTGGCAGTGAAGGGGTTAACCAGTGGGTGGCAGTGTAGGGGTTAAGTGTTCCTAGGTGTGTGTTACTAACTGTGGGGGGGTTGGGCTTTCGGGACATGTCCCTGTGTATCTATGGACAAACACAGCCCAGCTTAGGAGCATGCTCATATGGGTGTCCCCATAGCAGTGGACAGCGTCAGTGGGGGACCTCAGAAAAGGAGGTGAGGGGATGCTCTGTGCAATATTATTTTAGTAATCATAAAAAAAATGAATATCACTTTAAATGCCTTTGGGTGCATGCACAATAATCTCATGGGCTGTAGCTCCCAGCAAGTAAATAAAAAAGTTCCTTTGGCCCCATCAGTTCAGCAGCAGAGGCCTGGGACTATTTACAAATTTTTTACATTTATGTTGCACAACTTCTCATATAATAACAAAATAAAAATAATATGTACATATAATAGATGACACTACAAAAGTGTCCCGCGAACAAAGTCTTATTTACAATAAAAAATCCGTGCTCATCGATGTGCAGAATTGCTACAATAAAGTGCCAGTAAGGCCGCGTACACACGGGCGGACTGTATGGCCTACTTAGTCCGTCGAAACACATTTCAGCGGACAGTCCGCTCGTGTGTGGGCTTCAGCGGACTTTTTCAGCGTGCAGTCTGGCGTACTAAGTATTTCGGATTTTCCGTAATTCTGTCCATCATACTTTGGTTTCAGCGGACAATCCGCTCGTCAGTAGGCTAGTTCGACGGACTAAGAATGGCGCATGCTCAGAAAGGATTTACACGGCGGAAGGGTGCATTGCTGTGTATTGGACTTCCTATTTCTAGTCCCGTCGTACGTGCTGTACACGTCATCGCGCAAGCTTTCGACGGACTGTTTGTGCATCCGTGTGTGGTCAAGTCCATTCATTCGAAAGTATGACGGACTGTCCGTCGGATTGTATGACGGACTAAGTAGGCCATACAGTCCGCTCGTGTGTACGCGGCCTAAGACCTCTTGCACACTGCAGCTTGAAAAAGCTCAGTACAGCTTTTTTTTTTTTTTTACTGAGTTGAGATACAGCCCATTATTTGTAACGTGCCCTATGACCACAGGCGCATAACCAAGTGCTGTGCATTCTTCAGTAAAAAAAAAAGAAAAAATCAGCTTTTTTGGTCAGTAACTTACACCTCATGCATGCAAATGTGCACAAATGTGCGCAAATGGTTGTTTACATATGGTGCAGAATGAGAACGCGAGAATAAGTGTTTGTGCATTTGCACGCATGCGCGCGTAATTGCACAAATGCATATATGCGAAAATGCATGTAAATACGTACAAATACATACAAAAAAAAGCGTCTAAAGTAGTATTATGTGTAAGAGGCCTAATTCTTCAATGAAACTGTGAATCAACAGTGCTAACACAGTCCCACACCTACTGGTGAAATTAAAGTGCTTATTAACCACTCCACAGGTGTCACCTCAATGCTCACAGAACTCTCACCTTCATGTATAAATCTATGCACCAAATTAATATTAACCAGTTGGTTATCAGGTCTCTGTTTCACTTATGCCACGTACACACGAACGGAATTCTCGTCAGAAAAAACTCTGATGGTTTTCCCGACGGAATTCGGCTCAAGCTGTCTTGCCTACACACGGTCACATCAAATTCCGATCATTTATAACGCGGTGACGTACAACACGTACGACGTGACTAGAAAAGGGAAGTTCAATAGCCAGTAGCCAATAGCTTCTGTCTCGTAGTTGAATCTGAGCATGCGTGATTTTTGGCGTGTCGGAATTGCATACACACGATTGGAATTACCGATAGAAAGTTTTTCCGTCTGGAAAATTGATAACATGCTATCAATTTTTGGCAAAATTCGGACAGCTAAATTCCGATGGAGCATACACACGGTCGCATTTTCCGATGAAAAGCTCTCATCTGTCTTTTTCTGGCCGGAAATCCGATCGTATGTATGCGGCATTAGGGTCCTCCAGATGTCTTCATAAGTGTTTCTGATATGCTGGGGTTCTGGTCTCGTTAAGGCTCCGAATACCTTGTATACTCACAAACATGTCAGGAAACAAACATATGGAGAATGCCTTCCATAGTGTAATATTTAAATATATAGACTTTTATTAAAGTTAAAATTGTACTTACATATAAAAAAACTTTAAAACCACCAATGTGTTATACAAAAGAACCCTGAAACGCACCCTCTTATGTCACTTCCGATCCGCGACTCGGAAGTGAAGCCTTGGAGACCCTCTACGTGTTACGTCATGCCCACATGACTTCTTCAGGGGACTTCATGGGACAGACTTCACGTGACTTCAGGGGACAGCAACCATTCACGCTTCTGTTTTTGGTTTGGTCATTTACCACTGTATTATTTATAAGTATTGATTTAACTTATACGCAAAGGGAGCTCAGGAGTTTACACACTTTTTGTTTAGTTTATATGACATGTTAATTATTTTTATTTTTACATTTTGGTTTACAATCGATTTACTTGTCAGGAGCCACGGCATGAAGAATTACTTTGCCTGACTCATCCCTATCCAAGGTATGTCAGACAGTATAGGGCACCATGATTTCTAATGGCTGTATATAATCAGTCACGGGTGCAAAATGTCAGAATACAATTGAGATTCCTCCATCCATGTTGTATAGTGTGGACGGGGAATCAATAGAGATTTCACGTTCATCTAGAGAGAAGTTTAATGCCGCATACACACGATCTAATTGCCTGGCGGACTTAATCCGCCGGACCGCATTACGCTGGACAATTTGATCATGTGTGGGCTCCAGCTGACTTTTTCATCGTAAAGTCCAGCGGACTTAGAAAGTAGTTTTGACTCAAAATTTGTCCGCTTTCAGCGGACAATCCATTTGTCAGTGTGCTAGTCCAGCGGACTAGAATGATGCATGCTCTGAAGCAAGTACGAGAAGGAAGCTATGGGCTACTGGCTATTGAACTTCCTTTTTCTAGTCCCGTCGTACGTGCTGTACGTCATCACGTTAGAAATTGTCGGACTTTCGGAGTGTCCGTGTGTGGCCAAGTCCGTTCATTACAAAGTCTGGCGGATTGTTTGCTGGACTAAGTTGGCCGGAAACTTTGATTGTGTGTACGCGGCATTACAGTGTATGTCCAGCTTATCTAAGACTATAAAGAAAGTTTTGACTGGAATTATTCTGGAATTATTCTTTTACAGCCAAATCTACGGTCAACAAAGAAATAAAAATAAAGATACTGCATGAAAGTGTAAAACGTGGAAAATTATAAAGCTGGTTATTACATTGCGACAGCTAATCGCCATCATCATTGTCATGCAAGCTTGCCATGTCATTAGCAAAATGCATGGGATTCTTAATATATTAGGTTATGTATCTTTGTAAACCTGGGACTTGCTATTGGTTTAATACACAGCAAAGTGGAAAATAAACAGCGGTATGCACACATACATTCTCTCCTGTCTAGTCACAGCGTACAGGGTTGGAGCTGTCCTGCAGGTGTCCCCTCCCAGTATCACTAGACCTGTCCTTCTGGTTTAACTCCACCTCTGTTTGTTCACAGTGAAACATTCACCTGCTGTCAGAGCACTACAGAAAGCAGTTTAGTGGCATCCAGGCAAAGTGACATCCAAGGGGGAGCCCCAACACAGCAAGTCCTTTCTTTTATTGCGTCCTCTGGAATTACTAGGAGATTGGATTAAAGGCACACGGTGCAAAACTACGTGCAAGTTAAAACGGTGAGTACCTGTTGGCCTGTTAAACATCTACTAAGCTGAATGCGACTCTACATACTAATGAAAGGGGCTAACAATGGGCACATTGATTGAATAGAGGAAACCGATGAAAGCAAACGATTGAATTAATGATGTTGTTAAATAATAATTACACTGTAGTAAAAAGTTACGTTTTAAAAAATGTTAACTATAAATGATTAGGATATATATGAAGAAATAATATGTGTGCACTTTTCAGATATTAAAAAAATGAATTGATGGTACAGATATGTAAAAAAACAAAAAAAAAAAAACAGTATTGTGTTAATAAAACCAAAGGGCAAACAGCAACCTAGGAAAACACTAATCATGATCACAGATAGTGATGTGATCAAGGCTAGTGGAAAGCACCAGCAATGTACCTGAGTTGTAAAGAACTGATATATGTAGAATAGGGGGGAAGAGCCGGTGACTTCCTCTCTCTCTGTACCTTCGTGGGCCCCTTGGCAAGGCACCATGTAATATGAGAGAGGGTCTGGCACTACCCCAAGCTTCTTCTTGTTGTGTTCATTACTGGAAGCTTTGGCAAGTGGCTCATTGAAGTGAGAGTAAATTCTGGCATTAATGATAGTCTTGTTTAAAGTGCTTCATCGAGTAGGCATTCCTCGTCCTGTAAACTTGGCACAGTCTGTGGGGATGAAACGATTCTAATTTATTTATTACTTGCAATGGTGTGCTGCAACCCACGGCAACTAGGTCCACTGAAAGTCAGCTTCTGATTGGCTGCAGCTTCTGATTAAATACATTCACCGACCTGTATAGGGCATGTCGAGAAAAAATATATATGTATATCCACACACATCATAGCTGAACAACATTCAGTTAAATATTAACTCTCATTTGGAATACAAATTAGGGTTTTCTGTACAGAGTCTTGCAAAATAACCGAATTACTATAAATGCTCAAAACTGATGTTAACTAAGCAGATAGTATGGCTGGAAGAGATTGCAATAGAGAGATAATGATTTTAGTAGAATGGTACAGCGAGATTTATACACCTAGTGCAATAAAGCCATAAACTGCATCCTTTACAAGTATATGAGAGAATTTGCTGATTGGCTGGTACTGTGAAGATGCCTTTCAATGTGGCTGTGACATAAAAGCTAAACCATAAATAAAAGATGTAAAGATAAACTGATTGTTCAACTATGTGTAGAAGGTAAAAATTTAGACTGATTAAAAAAAGATTCTAAAATGATTTGAGGAACAATGTTATTGTTTAGAAGCCGATAGAAAACTTTTTCTATACTGCTATGCTATCTTCATATTTTATTAATATGACACAAATTTGTAATAGGATAACTAATGAGTGTCTTTGGATGGCTGTCATGGGTTAAATAATCCAGTCCCTGTTCATAGATATGCTCCCTGAAAACTGGAAGGCGGGTAGTATCATTAATTAATCATCTCACACCTTTAATATATGGATTCATGCAACTTCCCATAGTGGTGTTCCTCTTTACGTAGCTGAACCTTTATTGCACATTTTAAAGGTATGCTGACATTTAAAGTCATTCATGACAAGAAATGAGACTGCTCAGACTGTGGCTTAACTCATACGCTCTGTTAGTTCTAGCTGGATTTGCCTAGTGTGTGTAGGCAAGATTAATGGTGAAAGCAGCCAGGTTGTGGTGAGAACCAGTGTTGTATATTATAAGGATAATGAACTGAAGAACAGTTTCCTTAACCAATCCTCGTGCTACAATTGTCTTTCTCAAACTTTGTTTTAGCATGGAGTAACCCTTAAAATAGTTTTTAGATGTCAGGGAACCCATCCACTAAAATTATTTAATCTACAGCTTATGGCATATTAGCCTTAACACTGGTGGGTCAGTGAAGGCAGGAGATCAGTCTGCCACTGCTCTCTTTCTAAGGAACGCTTAGTAACCTTTGGAGGAACCTCAGTTGAGAAAGGCTGTGCTAGAGTAGAAACAGTTTTTGTAGACCCATACTCTGCAATCCAATTTTGCAAGCAGATAGTGCCCTGAACCTGGCCCAACCCAGAGCATGCCCCTGAAACTCTAGTAAAACCTTCTTCTACCAGTGCCATGAAACAGGAGACTACCAAGTTACATAGAAATCTTTATGTCACGGCAAGCAAAGCAAGTTACCAAGAGACTGTAGAATAATAGGAAGACTACCATATTGCGGTAAGGCTGTGGAGGTATACTCAAACTGCCATGTAGGCATAGAAGCTTGTATTTTGGTAGCTGGTTCTGAGTGGAATGACATGTAACATGCTTTCTTAGCACTAGGCCATTTGACTTGTGATGGCACATGAAGGGTAGGAATTTGAGTATATCCTGTAAACACTGCTCCTTATCGACCAGTAAGGTTCTATACACACCATTAAATAAGTATATCATAACAGACGTGGCTTGATAAAACACAGCTTTGTCCAATGTTGGGTTCGATTTACTAAAAGCAAATAGGCTGTTCACTTTGCAAGGGAAGTTGCACTTTGCAAAATAATTTGCGCCAGAAGTTAGTGAATGAGGTGAGGCCCTGCTAATTCCATCATCCAATCCTGTGCAAACAAAATGCTGTTTTTTTTTCCTTGAACATGATTAGGTACTCTTTGCAAAGTTGAACTTCACCACATTCACTAAGCTCTGGACAAAATTCCCTTGCAAAGTGCAACATCCCTTGTAAAGAGAATAGCCTGTTGCCCTTAGTAAATCAACCCTAGTATGTTCTTTATGTGCTGACACAAGTCAAGACAGGCAGAATATACAGCTCCATGGTGAACTGGGCTTATCATGTGTACACAAATCTATATGACAAGCTTAGTCAAACATGCGACCAAACAGTAGCCATCCTGCCCACGCTGACCTGTGTCCTTACATGAATGATGCAAAGAGCATTTTGCTACGCGTATTATATCAGTTCTTTACACTTGCCCACTATACCAAGATGACATAGTCATTATCAGAAATTCTGTTTGCAGTATGGGGGATTTTAGAGAATATTTGATTGGATGCTGTGATGCAACATGGACTTCTTGGTTTTCCCTAGACATATTTTCAGATTCAGGTTCAGAATCAGAATACTTTATTAACCCCAAAGGGAAATTACTATGTTATGTATATTACTCTCTCACTCTCTCTCTCTCTCTCTCTCTCTCTCTCTCTCTCTCTCTCTCTCTCTCTCTCTCTCTCTCTATATATATATATATATATATATATATATATATATATACAGGGGTGGACTGACAACTCATGGGGCCCCCGGGCAATAGGCGATTATGGGGCCCCAGGCAATCCGAGATTATGGGGCCACACAGTATACACACACAGTATACAATCATACAGTATACACATACATGTATACACAGTATACACAGACATGTTTCTATTGGCTGAGAAGGTACTGGGAAGTTGGGGCAGCTATAATCTCAGGATTTTTAGACCAAAAGGATGTCGGTAAGGGGCATTTCAGAGACAGATGTAAAAAAAACACAGATTTTTACATACTGTCCCTGGTTTTACTGAGGCTGGCAACCCTGATGGGGCCCCCTAGTGGCTCGGGGCCCTCGGGCAGTTTGCTCATTACAAATTAGATTTGCTTCCTGCTTAGGCCGGCCGAGATTCTAACCATGCATAGCCTGCCTACATATGTAGCACATTCATTGTACTTTACTGTTTCTCACTCTCAGTGCAGGCCTATCATTTTGTTCAGACTGACAAAAATTAGCTTGAGGCACCTAATTATTAATTAGTGGGGCAGCATTTTCATTGCCATACTGTTGCCTTTCAAAAAAATGTTTTGTTTTCGAAGCAAGTAAAGCCCAATGAATGGGAAAAAATTAAGCATAGGAGTACACCAGACAGCTTTCTCTAGAGAACACTTTTAGGCCTCTTGCACACTGAAGCTTAAAAACGCTCAGTATATCTTTTTTTTTTTTACTGAGCTAAAATACACCCCATTAATTGTAATGTGCCTATGCACACAGGCACGTAGCATTCTTCAGTAAAAAAAAAAAAAAATAGAAAAAGCTGCTTTTTTTGGTCAGTAATTTACGCTTTATGTGTGCAAATGCGCACTATTCTGCACAAATGCCCCATTTATATGTGCTGAACAAGAACGCGATAATAAGTTTGTGTGCATGTGTGCGAAAATGTGTGAAAATACACAAAACAAATTCATCTGAAAAATTAGATGCTCAAACAGGAGAATCGTGTGTAAGAGGCCTTAAAGCTGAAGTTTAGTTAGAAACAAATTGTGGGGTACAGCTTCAGTCACACAAGTTGCCTCTAATGAAGTGTATCCCATGAACAGCCGACTGCTGTTTACTATAGAAATGTTCCCTCCAGTTATCGGAGGCATAGCACCTTTCCTCCTCATTTGTCCCTCATTTTGGTCTGATTTGTATAGTTGTATATAAAATGCACTATTTATCTTTCAAAAAGTGTTTTCCAGTGCTAATCCTTTTTTGTAAATTTCAAAAGCCAGTATATAGGAATAGTAGAGGTAAAAAAAGCAATTTTTTTTGTTGTATCATTTTCCTTTAAGGGGGCGTGGCAGGGTGTGTGTCCTATGCCTGCATACTTTCACTTGTTCCCATCTCAGAAAGTTGGGAGGTATGCAGAGGTCCTCTTCCCAGTACAGAACCTCATGCCATGCTGGGTTAAATACCTTGGGTCTAACATTGAAAAAGTCCTGATGGCTGCCCTCCCCTTTCTGGTCTCTCCTCCATTCACAAAACTCATTGCATTGTTTTCATAAAACGGAACGTGTTCTCTAAATGCAGGAGATGAGCTTGTCATCCATCCACCTCTTCTCTGTTCAAAGAATGTGTTGAATTCTGCAAGAACAATACAAGGAGTGCTGTGAGTGGAGGAGAGAACTGGAAGGGTGGGTAGCTGTCGGGACTCCAAATCAGAGACAGTTGGGAGCTATAAAAATGATATATAATACAGGTGCAGTATGGAGCAAACAATGACGCGTCCTGTAGACATTATAATTCAGCTTCTGGCTATTTGATCTTATCTCAGCGGTCCTTCAATGCTATAGATATTTTCATTTGATTTTATCTAAAAAGAAGCTACATGGAAACAAAAGGCAGAATTTAAAATACAGTTATGAAAATATGGCATACAGTAAAGTAAAAATATCAAAGGTCATGTCTAATTAAAAAATATAACAATATTATAATTACAATAATTACTATAATAACTCAAAAAGTGTAGTTGCTTAAATTACAGCATAGGTCCTCTGTATCGGGATAATACATCGCTTCCTGTGACTGTCAAATTGACCTGACACTTAGCTGTGACCTTTTGACAGCCTCGATGCAGCTCTGACAGATAATAATCTAGTGAATGAACTAGTTCTAGTCCCTGCTGCCAAATATAAGAAAAGCTTCTACAGTGAAGAGGAATAACTTATGTAACCCAGGGTCATGACTTAAAGAGGGATTCCGCCCAAAAAAAAAATATTAACAGCCAGCAGCTATAAATACTACAGCTGCTGACTTTTAATAAATGGACACTCACCTGTCCTGGGTTCCAGCGATGCCGGCAGCCGAGGCCGATCGACCGCTCGGGCCTCGGCTGCTGCCGCCGCCATTCGAGGTGAGGGAATCAGGAAGTAAAGCGAATCGGCTTCACTTCCCGGTTCCCTACTGCGCATGCGCGAGCCGCGCCGCGCAATAGGAGATCTCTGCGCTGTCACTGGGACCCGTGTGTGTCCCAGCAGACAGCGCGGCAGGGCAGGAAATGGCGTAGACTCCCGTGGGAGTCTATGCCCGGAAGTGGGTGAAAATACCTGTCTTTGACAGGTATCTCCACCCCCCTCCCCCCTGAAAGGTGTCAATTGTGACACCGGAGGGGGGGGGGGTTCCGATCAGCGGAGGTTCCACTTTAGGGTGGAATCCCACTTTAATATGGATGGTCTGATCACAAGTCTGAACATTAGACCAAAGTTATTGTTGTCATCTTAATATTGTGTAGGTTTAGGTAGCTTAAAGTATAACTAAAGGCAATTTTTTTTGTCTGTGTCCTGTTTACCATTATCATGGGAAGTGAAAATAAAAGAAAATCCCAATTATTTGGGTTGTCTCCAGAAAAGTAATAGAGGGGAAATCTTGAAATAGGGACCCCAAGGAATTCCCTTCATTTTCAGGGATTTCCTCTCACTTCCTGTTTAGCTATGGGACAGGAATCAAAGGGAAATCTCCACAATGAGACACAGATGGCAAAAAATAAAACTGACAGGGGCCAAGTTTTGATTTATTTATGGGCAGGCTGGTTGTACTGAAGTCTATCCATCAATCAACTTCAGTACAACAAGTCTGTCAGATTTTTTGCATGTGATTGCTCCTGACAGCTATAGCTTCCAGCAGTAATCATCGTGTTCTGCCGGCATGGAAGGCTCCCAAATGCAGAACACAGTATAGCTGCAGGAGGGATTCCCCCATCAACACTGAAAGAAAAATCAAGCAATTTTCTTTCCTGCAACATGCTATGGCTTACCTTAGTGAGAAAAGTGAAAGGCACTCTTTTTATTTCTTCTTTTTGTAGTTTTTCTTTTTTCTTTTGTTGTTGTTTATTTGTTATAAAAAGAATTTCAAAAATAAAATCTGAATCAAGAGTGTAAAGCCTGCGTGTGTAATAAACAAATTATTATACAGGATTTATATAGCGCCAACAGTTTGCGCATCGCTTTACAAATATTCCTACGTACATATATCATTGTAAATTATATAATTCAAATATCTATATGAAGCTGGTGTCTATGACATCTTTATCTATTATATAAAATGATAATTGAAAAAACAATATATTCCCTTTAAAGAGGAAGTAAACCCTGATGTGTTTACTTCCTCTTTCATTCCCTGCAAAGGCAAAGCATAATGGACTACTATGCATCGCATAGTAGCCCATTATGTGTCACTTACCTGACACAGGAGCCAGCGAAGTCGCCACTGTCCCCTGTAGTCCGCCGCATCCATCTTGTTGGTGGGGTCTCGCAGCTCCGCCGCTGTCATTCGGCGAAGCCGCGATTACGTCACTCCCGCGCATGCGCACGGGAGCCGACACGTGCGGCAGCTCCGTCGCTGAGAATGCCGCGCTCAGTGCGCCTGCGCGCCGCTGTCTACGGCGCATGTGCCGTAGACAGCGGTGCCCGTTTTCGGGAAAATATCTCCTAAACCATATAGGTTTAGGAGATATTGCTTGGACCTACAGGTAAGCCTTAATCTTCTTACCTGTAGGTCAAAGTGGTCTGTAAGGCCGCGTACACACGGGCGGACTGTTCGCCCAACTTTGTTTGTCAAACAGTTTCGGCAAACAGTCCGCTCAAAATTAGCATGGACGGACATGGCCACACACGGCACTTTTTGAGCGGACTGTTTCAGCGAACTGTTTGACAAACAGTTCGCTCAACTTTTGAAATGAACGGACTCGCCCACGTAAGGCGGAGGCAAATCCGCCCATTTCGAGCGCGTGTGAAGGTAGGCGGGGCCCGCGAAGGAGACGTCGCGGGCTCCGCCGCCTGGAATGAACTTAAAGGGGAACCCCAACGCCGAAAAAAATCGGCGTGGGGTCCCCCCAAAAGTCCACAACAGACCCTTGTCCGAGCACGCTACCCGGCCGGCCAGGAAAGGGGGGCGAGCGAGCGCGCCCCCCCTCCTGAGCCGTACCAGGGCGCGTGCCCTCAACATGGGGGGGTGCCTTGGGGAAGGGGGGGCCGCGCGGCCCCCCCACCCCAAAGCACCTTGTCCCCATGTTGATGAGGACAAGGGCCTCTTCCCGACAACCCTGGCCGTTGGTTGTCGGGGTCTGCGGGCGGGGGGCTTATCGGAATCCGGGAGCCCCCTTTAAGAAGGGGGCCCCCGGATACCGGCCCCCCACCCTATGTGAATGAGTATGGGGTACAATGTACCCCTACCCATTCACCTGTGAAATAAAGTACAAAAAAAAACACAACACAGAGAAAAAATATTTTATTGCACAGCTCCGGGGGTCTTCCGTCTTCGGGGGTCTTCTCGCCGGACTCCTCCGCTATCTTCGTGTAGCTCTTTTACTAGCGGAGGAGCCCGGCTTTCCTCCTCCCCGCCGCCGGCCTCTTCTCCCGACTTCGGGGGTCTTGTCCCCCTCTTCGGTTCTTCTGCCGGGCCACCGCGCCTTCTTATAGCTCTTTTACAGGCGGTGGCCCGGTCTTCTGTCGCCGCTGCCTTCCGTTCTTCTGTCGCCGCCTTCGGTTCTTCTGCCGGGCCACCGCGCCTTCTTGTAGCTCTTTTACAGGCGGTGGCCCGGTCTTCTGTCGCCGCTGTCGCTGTCGCCGTCGCCGCCTTCCGTTCTTCTTCTTCTTCTTGTTCTTCTTCTTCTTCCCCAGGAGATGTTGACACGTCGCTCTCTCCGGCCGGAATGCCAGAGCCGCGCTGTGCGGTCACTTATATAGTGACAATGGGGCGGTGTCACATGGTATATGTCACATGGGTTGGTCACATGGTGACCCCGCCCCCTTACGATGTCATAGTCCCCATGTGACATCAACCCATGTGACCAACCCATGTGACATATACCATGTGACACCGCCCCATTGTCACTATATAAGTGACCGCACAGCGCGGCTCTGGCATTCCGGCCGGAGAGAGCGACGTGTCAACATCTCCTGGGGAAGAAGAAGAAGAACAAGAAGAAGAACAAGAACGGAAGGCGGCGACGGTGACAGCGACAGCGGCGACAGAAGACCGGGCCATCGCCTGTAAAAGAGCTACAAGAAGGCGCGGTGGCCCGGCAGAAGAACCGAAGGCGGCGACAGAAGAACGGAAGGCAGCGGCGACAGAAGACCGGCCCACCGCCTGTAAAAGAGCTACAAGAAGGCGCGGTGGCCCGGCAGAAGAACCGAAGAGGGGGACAAGACCCCCGAAGTCGGGAGAAGAGGCCGGCGGCGGGGAGGAAGAAAGCCGGGCTCCTCCGCTAGTAAAAGAGCTACACGAAGATAGCGGAGGAGTCCGGCGAGAAGACCCCCGAAGACGGAAGACCCCCGGAGCTGTGCAATAAAATATTTTTTCTCTGTGTTGTGTTTTTTTTGTACTTTATTTCACAGGTGAATGGGTAGGGGTACATTGTACCCCATACTCATTCACATAGGGTGGGGGGCCGGTATCCGGGGGCCCCCTTCTTAAAGGGGGCTCCCGGATTCCGATAAGCCCCCCGCCCGCAGACCCCGACAACCAACGGCCAGGGTTGTCGGGAAGAGGCCTTTGTCCTCATCAACATGGGGACAAGGTGCTTTGGGGTGGGGGGGCCGCGCGGCCCCCCCTTCCCCAAGGCACCCCCCATGTTGAGGGCACGCGGCCTGGTACGGCTCAGGAGGGGGGGGCGCGCTCGCTCGCCCCCCTTTCCTGGCCGGCCGGGTAGCGTGCTCGGACAAGGGTCTGTTGTGGACTTTGGGGGAACCCCCACGCCGATTTTTTTCGGCGTTGGGGTTCCCCTTTAAGTCCATTCCAGGCGGCGGAGCCCGCGACGTCTCCTTCGCGGGCCCCGCCTACCTGTGCACGCGCTCGAAATGGGCGGATTTGCCTCCGCCTTACGTGGGCGAGTCCGTTCATTTCAAAAGTTGAGCGAACTGTTTGGCAAACAGTCCGCTGAAACAGTCCGCTCAAAAAGTGCCGTGTGTGGCCATGTCCGTCCATGCTAATTTTGAGCGGACTGTTTGCCGAAACTGTTTGACAAACAAAGTTGGGCGAACAGTCCGCCCGTGTGTACGCGGCCTAAGGGTTTACAACCACTTTAAGGAGAATGCTTACATGCCCTTGCATGAATAAAAAAAAATGGATACAGAGAAAATATTTACAGAAAAGATATCATGAAACAGACAATTGGCAAATGTAAAATAAATCAGAATAAAAGTGAAGAAACAACCTGTGGTTGCAGGAAAGAAAATCGCATCATCTATGGTCTGCCTTAGGTTCTTCTTTAACAAAGTTCATCTGGTTTTTGTGTAGAGTCTTCATTAGTAGAGTAAACACAATCTGATGTATTAAATTAGAGCTATTATAACTCATTTGCAGCCATCTTTTTTGGTCTATGAAGAGGCAATTTACAGAACTAACAAAACCAAAGAGTCTGAGAGGTGTGCTGCCAATTGTAACCATACAGTATCTATATTAAACTTATATTAAACTATATTTATATCCGACCATGTTTTACAATCTGACAACCGACATTATTATTGAACAGAATGATATCACAATTTGTTAGAGGCCAAATATGATATTTTAATCAGATGCATATATCACTTAGAATATTTAATGTGTTCTGTTCGCATTGTAGAATAAGGGTGCTTGACGTCTAACTGATTTTTATTAAGTTAACTCCATCACAGCAGGAAATATGGAATATAAGTACAGTTTGGAAGCATAAAAATGCAGTTTTGAGTTTTAAAATGAAACTCACAGATGTGTAAATGCTCCTACACAGTTACAGTTATTTACAACAGAGCTCTATTAGGAGGCTATGCAGACTCTTTAGAATACTGTTTATGATAGTGCTAGATGTTTTACTACCCCCTGGCTGGCATCTAACTTTCCTTGATTTTTGTTTGTGTCTTAAAGTAATATTAAACCCAAAAGCAAACATGTATTGTATTGCAAATCACCAATTCCCAATTGTAATGGTTGCGTTTGTTTTCTTTGTAATCTTTTGTCCTCTTATTTTCACCTAGTGATCTGGCCAGTAAGTGTTAGCTGGAGTTTGGCTTCAGTTTACTAGTGTATTTAAATCTGCTAGTACAGTTAGCATTCCCCACCCCCAGACTGACAATGCTTCTATCCAAAGGTGTCCATGTTACTGCTCTAATATAAGAGGTTTGTTACTGGCCAGATTACCAGGGGAAAATAGAGGGGGAAAGGCCTAAAAAAGAAAATGAATGCATCCACCACATCTAATAGATGCATACTTAGTCTGGTTGAGAAAAGTCCATCTAGTTCAACCAATAAGAAGGAAAAAAAAATGACAATCCTATACCCACAGACCCAATGGAAGGCAAAAAACCCAGTGTTACTTAAATGCAATGCGTTACATTTTGTGACATGTTGTGTAAGTTTCTGTACACGTATTTGTATCTCTTCCCCCCTCCCCTCTTCTTGCTTGTCCAAGTGAATCTTCCTCCATACCATGGATACAACTGAAACAAACTCAAAGATCACCTTGTTTAGAGTTTCTGACCTTAAAGTGAACCTGTTGCTTTGTCCTGCATGGACAAATGGACAATGCACTTTTTATTTTAAGACAAGGTTTCTTAACCAGGGTTTCCATGAAATCCGGGGTTTCTCCACAGGTTGCTGGGGGTTCCTTGAGCAATGAACAGTTTCCAACTACCATTAACCTCTGGTATCTTTTTAGCTGTGTGTAAGGGGGGCAGTTTTCCCACTGGTCAACCGCTTGGTTCTCAGTCTTACAGCCAGAGGGGAACAGATGCAGCATTCACCTAGGTAAGTATGATAAAAAAAAAATACTTCTCTTTTAATATAAGGGGTTAATCTTCCATTGGCCATCAGTGTATGAGACCACTACACCAGCTATAAGAAGACACTTTGCCAATGACCATCAGTGGAAGGAGCACTACAATTTTTCACTGTTGGTGTTTCTTTTCTGACCATTATTATTACTTTCCTTATATCATGATTGTTACTGAAATAAATTTTACTTATAGAGCAGAGGAGTGTTAAAAAAACTGTCTACTAATTTAGCAGGGGTCCCCTGAAAATAATTTCAATGGTTCCTCTGTATTAGAAAGGTTGAGATAGGCTGATGTAAGGGCTTGTTGATGCATTATGCTATATATATATATATGTATATATATATATATATATATATATATATATATATATATATATATATATAATTTTTTATTTTTTATTTTTTACAGTATAGATACCATAGTTTGTAGATGCTATGACTTTTGTACAAACCAATTAATATTATAGGATTTTTTTTACCATAGACATGTAGCAATAGATGTAGAAATATTTTGGTCATGAATGGGGTAAAACCTCGCTCAAGTGATTAAAGTGTTACTAAACCCACAAAAGTAAAATTAGTCTGTATATGCAGCATAGCATGCTTGTTATACTCACTGTGGAACCCCTAAGGGGTTAATCCTCTGCATTGTGTAAAAAGGCTGTTATATCCTCCTGCACTGTCTATCTGGGGAAGGCCAGCTAACACAGGCAGGGTAGCCAACCTGCACATGCTCAGTTGTGTCTTTTATGCTGGAAAGAACATGTACTTGTTCTCAGAGCTAACCAGGTCACAAGATATTGGCATCACACATGTGGGCATGTATACAGGCTGCAGTGGAAATCTCCTCCCTCCTGAATTCTCAGCACTGAAGAAACTATGCAGTTTATCATGTAACAGATCATCCAAAAAGGTATAGCAGTATTTTAATGTAAAATATTTTACAATGTAAAATAAATGTAATATTACTGGGTTTAGTAACAATTTAACTTTCTATTGACACCCGCAGCGGTTCGCATAGTTGTGAACTGCCTGCGATTCCTATGCAATGCGGGAACCGGCACAGTGGGACTGTGATAGTGCATGGACAATCTGACACTAACTGATGCTGTGGGGGTAACTGACTATCTGGCACTGACATCACCAGTAACACTAATACAGAGATCAGTGCTCAGTCCCAGACATAAATGATTGGCTGGGAACCGGTGATCGGCTTGTGGCTGCAGGGATTGACAGCTTGGTTTTCCCTGTGCATGCATGCATGCGCAAAACGGACCAAAAAAAAAAGCCCTGATGCACAGGTAAGTACATTGCAGTACCTGCACCCACCTCCGCGCTGTAGTATACAGTATGTACTGCCGTGAGTCTGCAAATGGATAATAATGATAATAGAATTCAAAGTAGTCACCAATATACAACACTGGCTTTGATGGTCATTATCACAAGTTGACGTTATCCATTATTACTGCTCATCATTCGTAACCTTGTTGACTTATGGAAGAGAGATGCCTCCATAACATGTGTCATGTACATATCAGTATATGGTTTCCGTATATACGTACACCATATAATGTGTCAGATGTTTTTTGTTCTTTTCACAATGCTCTTCTGTCACAACAAGCAAAAAAATGCAGTGAACAAACAAATGCTAAGAAGTCGATTCTAATTAGAGGTTTAGTCATAGTAGGCTTCACGTGTGAATAGCAGGGTCAAATTCCTGCTCCATTACCGACAGCCCCTGTCAGGAGGCTGAGTGTCCCAGCTCTGGAATGTGAGTGTGGCAATACTAATGTCACTACACAACTGCTGCATGGTCACACAGGCCTCATGTAATACATAACCTGTCATTTAACTCCTTCACAGAAATGTCTTTTTCCTAACACAAACTGCTCATAGATTTATTGATCCCTCAGCGTACTATTTTCTAAGGTATTATTATTTTTGTTTACTGGCTGCTTGGTTGCTATAGTTAATACAACCCTAACTATAATATGGATTAACAGGAATTCTATTCTTTATGGTGTTTTTGGCTGTTTGCTGAACCTTTAATTATTTGTGTATGAGAGCTTGTCCAGAAACAAGCATGTATTTATACAGAACATGTAAAAATGTGTCTATTTATAAAATGTTTGTATGTAATGTAATACTGAAGATCAAGTACTTTGGTGCAGGGAGAATCAGTTCAGCCCATGGCAAAATAGTCAGCAATGCTCTTGTCCACAAGGGCCAAGCCAAGCTTTGCATGCAAAGTATAGTGTACTGAATTATGCACCATTCAGTATTGGGATCTTGTGATCTTGTGATCTTCATCACATCTCGGTAGGGGCCTTGAAATTGGTAGGCAGTGAACACCATTAAAGCATAACTCTACTTTTGTTGAGAAAAAAACATTCCATTCTGGGTGATCTATGTACATCGCAAGGATTTTAATAAACTTTGTTGCAGATTACTATCTTTTTGTTATTCTGAAGAAATCCCTGTGTGGTTTTCTGTATTCATGTAGGAAAGTGAATCTAATGGGAGTTGTTTCATAATTATCATTCAGCTGTGCACATGCAGGGCTCTAATAAGGAAAGCTGCTGGTCCTGCATCCCTTTAGACGTGATTTCCATGTGGAAGTATCTCACCAAAAATGACATTTTTGTTGCAGGGATGCCTATTATCTTAGGCTGGATTCACTCCTATGCATTTTTTGTGCTTTTTGCATATTTGCAATACAGAACGTGTTCCATAGGAAACCATGTTAAATGTTCTGTAGTGCAAATCTGCAAAATGCAAAAAGCACTAAAAATGCCATAGGTGTGAATCCAGCCTTAGGCTCCATTCACAGCTAGGAGTTTTTGGGCGATTTTCTGCTCTAAGCTTCAGCTCTAAAAATGCCCAACAAGACAAATCCCATTAATTTCAATGGCCCTTGTTCATATCTGAGCGCTCTGTGGCCTTAAGCAAAACTCTGTCACTCCATAAAAGTACATGAGCTTCTTTTTTGGCAGATTACAGGCGTTTTACTGCTTTTCATTGGTCACTTGTCAACTCAAAACACCTACACAAAAACACTACACAAACGCAAAACGCCAGACAAAAAGCCAGAAAAATGCCTGTAAAAATAGCAACACTTTGCGGGAGCAGGGGGACATCTCTACGGAGTTGCAGCACTATTTTGCGGTTAACGGGGACTCCACTACTTACGACATGGTGTGGGACGCATTTAAGCTTTACGCCCGCTCCCTGCTCTCCACGCGCATTAACAGACTGAAGCGGTCATCCAAACTTGTTGTCCAACAGGCTACGGAACACCTAGAGAGATTGGAGGAGGAGTTTCATCGAGACCCCTCGCCTGACGCAGCCACTAATCTTAAGCTCCAGCTACGACAGGTCTCCCAACTACATACGGAACAGGCCAAGCAGCGCATCTTTTTCTGTAGGCAAAGGGTATTTGAATATGGAGAAAGATCGGGCAGACTACTCGCTTACCTCGCTCACTTAGATTCCCGTCCCCCCGTCGTGGTGTCGCTGCTGGACACCCAGGGGAATGGTATTACGGATCCACAACAGGTGGCGGAGGAGTTTGCGAGATTTTATCGAGCACTCTATGCCACTCGGGTCACTCATACTCCCCAAGACACCAGAGACTACCTGGCGAGAATTACATTTCCCAAACTGACAGACGCCCAACGTGACCTTTTAGAGGCCCCCATTACTGAGGAGGATATTTCCGAGGCAATTTCCTCTCTGGCCACTTCTAAAGCACCAGGACTGGACGGTCTGCTGCTAGAATTTTATGCCACCTACTCTGAAATTTTGACCCCTAAACTCCATGACTTATATGAGTCCATATTTGACACGGGAATCCTACCCCCCTCCATGAGGGACGCACAAATAGTTGTGATTCCCAAGCCAGGGAAGGACCCACACTATGCGGAATCATATAGACCTATCTCTCTACTACAGGTTGACATTAAAATACTGGCTAAGATTCTTGCCTCCCGCCTTAATCAGGTTATCCTCTCACTGATCCACCCTGACCAGACTGGATTTATGCCAGGAAAAAACACCGCCATGAATATCCGCCGCTTACTTATGAACATCCAGGGATCCCATGATGAAGTCGGCTCGCGGGTCGTGGTGGCTTTGGATGCTGCCAAGGCCTTCGACTCCGTGGAGTGGAACTACCTGTGGGAATGCCTCTTGGGATTTGGACTTGGCCCCAACTTTATCCGCTGGGTCCAACTCCTGTATCAATCCCCGAGGGCCAAGGTGTTTGTGAACGGCTGGCTCTCTGAGCAGTTCCCGCTGGAGAGAGGGACCCGACAAGGCTGCCCCCTTTCCCCCATGTTGTATGCGTTGGCTGTGGAGCCACTAGCTATTATGGTTCGCGCAGACGCCAGAATTCGTGGCCTTAGGATAGGAAATCTGGAGGAAAAGATCGGGATGTATGCCGATGATACACTCCTATACTTAGCCGACTCGGGTCCCTCCCTTCTTGCAGCCCTCCACACCATAGACTGTATCGGTAGTCATTCGGGTCTGAGCATTAACTGGTCCAAATCCCAGATCCTTCCGCTTGATCATTTCCCCCCTGTACCCACGTCCCCTCCTCTAGATCTCCCTAGGGTTTCCGCGCTCAAGTATTTAGGAGTGCAGGTCACTAGATCGCTGACAGACTATGTACCCCTAAACATTGAACCCCTTTACGCCCTGATCAAGACCAAGACACAAACCTGGGCCAGACTACCTCTGGGCGTTATGGGACGCATCAATCTGGTCAAAATGATACTTCTGCCCAAGATACTTTATTTGGTGTGGCATGCACCCCTGTATATACCACAAAATTTTTTCAAGACGATTGAATCAATTCTCAATTCATTTATATGGGGCCACAGCAGACACAAATTGTCTTGGAGACTTCTGAAGAATCCAGTGACAATGGGAGGGGCTGCCCTTCCTGATTTCCAGGATTACTACCTGGCCTCCCAATTGTCCCATTTTTATCACTTTGACAAGAGCGAGCTACCAAGATACCAGACATTACTTTGTAAACGCCCTGACGACCCTGCCCACACCCCACTTCAGTCAGTCCTTAGGGCTCCACTGTCAAAACGTTCCCCCTATCCAAAAGTAGACATGTTGACGCATCACCGGAGGATATGGCGGACGGCCCTAAACAAACTTGGGACCCCACAGGTTCATTCTTATACTCCTCTCTGGTTCAACACTCACTTGCCCGAACTGCTGTCCGTTCCAGACCCCGCAGCTTGGACGCGGTATGGGATATTGTACATGCACCAAGTTATGACTAGCACTGGGCTTAAATCCTTTCAAATGCTAAAGGAAGAATTCGCACTCCCTAACCATCTCTTCTTCCGATATTTACAGCTCCGACATGCGCTACAGACTCAGTTTGCCGGCTCCAACCCCCCTCTGACAGTCCCTCCTATAGTAGATATAATCACAGGGGCTGAGCCAACTAGGTTGATCTCTGCCCTCTACTCCGCCATCCGTCTCCCAGGTTCCGTGGCATTGGCTTACGCCGCCAAGGCCAGATGGGAGGTGGATGTTGGATTAATTGAGGACGAGGAGTGGGATGATGTATTGGGGGATGTGAAGAGAGTATCCCCCAGACTTTCGGACCGCCTCACACAGCTGTACATCGTACATAGGACATATCTGACCCCCCAAAAGATAGCACGGTTCAAACCCACGTATAATCCGGGATGCCGCTTATGCGACCACACTCCAGCCTCCTTCCATCACCTCATATGGTCCTGCCCGGTTATACAAACATACTGGATACAGGTAATTCGCTTTCTCCATGACCAGATGGGCTCTCCTGTTAGCCTCGACCCGAAGCTGTGCTTACTTGGTCTCTTGCCAGAATTTGATGCTGACAAGTTCCTTCGTACCTTTTTACATGAAACACTGTTCCTGGCGAGAAAAGTGATTGCTCGCGGCTGGATGCAGGCCCTCCCCCCCACGGTTCAATGCTGGAAGAAAGAGGTTAACGATACCCTCCCGTATAAGAAATTAATATATACGCATAGAGGGTGCCCACTTAAATACGAGCAGATATGGGGCAGATGGTTGGGGGATGGGGAGACATGTACTTGATATGCTGTTGTATTGATCCCTTGCCCCCTTCCCCCCTCTGTTTTTCCCTTTCTGTGCTTCCTCCACCCCATGGGCCTGCTTTTATTGTGTCCCCCTCCCTCTCCTCCTTTTTTTCTTTTTCTCTCTCCACCTCCTGCCCCTTCCCCGGTTGACACGGATTGGTCTTACAATGATGCTACCCATCATAGGTATCTACACCCTATGCAGCGCAACTATCCCAAAGCACTCCTGTATGCAACACTGCCTTGGCCAGGTTGGCCCTTATTACCTGATGTACCTTATGTATGCTTACTATGTATGTTATCTTCTCTGTTTCCTTCTTTTTGTTTTTTCTTTGTTTTTTCAATAAAGTTTGTTTTTCAATTAAAAAAAATAGCAACACCTAGATGTGAGCAGAGCCTTAGGGCAGACTTTTGGGAAATCAGTGAGCCAATCACACAAGTAGGAAATTATTTTTCTGGGGCCATTCTGTACACATTCTATGCAGGGCTGGTGCAAGGATTTTTGACACCCTTAGGCGAAACCTAATTGTTCTGCCCCCCTGGCCTCCACCCCTGACTCCATCCCCTTTGCCCTGCCCATGTATACCCCACCTTTTAAATGAAGCACCCATCAAATGCAGCCCACCAGTACCCATCAAATGCAGCCTCACCAGTGCCCATCAATACAGCCTCACCAGCGCCCATCAATGCAGCCTCACCAACACCCATCAAATGCAAACTCACCATCATATGCAGCCTACCAGTGCCCATCAATGCAACCTACCATCCCCCATCAATGTAGCCTCCCAGTGCCCATCAGTGAACGTTTGCTTGCTTCCATTAATTTGGGAGTCTGGACACATACACAGTCCTCCGCCGTCGCTGTGCCTCTGACACTATGTGCGAATGGAGCAGCTGCTACCCACTGATGCTGAGACTTAGTTGCTTGCTGCAGAGAGAAGAGAGTAGGCACATCAGTGGTCGGGCGCCCTAGGCAGCAGTGCGCCCTTGGCGGCTGCCTAGTGGTAGCACCGGCCCTGATTCTATGTGCAGAACACCTCCAGGAATCCATATTGCATTCCATTTTCAGAAAATTACAGAGCTGCAGTTTAAAAAGGAAAGGCAATTTCAATATGACTTTTGTCCCAATTGTATACACTATATTATTTTTTTCTTTATATGCTATTTTTTTCCCCCCACAAAAGTGGAGTTACTCTTTAAGCTCAGTTCATATTGCCATAACTTGAGATCCAACTTGTGAGATCACATGACATGTCAAATCCCATGTTAGTCAATGAGAGCTGTCTTAATTAGCACTACTGAAGTCACCCCGACATTAGAAAAGGTTCCCGTACTACTCTAAGGTGACTTCTATCTGACTTGTGCCCATAGACTTTAATGGAAGTCGCCTTCAAGTCCGATTCCCATCTATATTGATGTGATTGGATCCAACATCACAGGAAGATTACCCACGCATTCCCTGAAAGTCGCTTCAAAGTCGTGTCAAGTCGTACTCAAGTCACTAGCAAATCGCCAGGAAGTCGCACCATAGGTCACGGCAGTGTTGATGGAGCTTTATTGAAACTGGACCTGTGAGCATACAAAAAACTATACCGTGGCACCTACAGATACCTGGACATAGGTTTTGATCTCTTGTAGACAACCAATGGACCTCCTGGGTCCTCAAGGCTCTACAACAGATCCACACCAAACTGCAAGCTCTTGGAGATGCCTGCTGGGTTGGTAGAAATGAATGTCCATGGTAAATGGCCTTTTTCAGTACCTATACATTTACAAATAACTATACTCATGGGTGCATTATGTAAATATATTTTGAATAAATTCCATTTATCTCACATCTTTTCAGTGGTACATCTGCAGCTTACATATAGATAGTTTAGATAGCTAACCTCTAAAATGAAAGTGTGACCTTGTCTAGCTGTATGGAAGGGCCCTAGAGTCATCAGATCGGGGGTTATGGGTTGTGTTAAGTAACTTAACACATTTCAATTCTAAAAAAGACTAAAATATGTCAGAAGCCTGGGTCCCTGACTGCATGTTGTAGTTCCATCCCCTGAACTACAGCAGTGACATAGGGGTTGGAGGGTGAACCAACTCCTGGGAGTGGTAAAAGCCAAAGAGAATATAATAGTTAGGAGACCCGTGACACTGCAGAGGTCTTCTACTACAAGGAACAGGCCATAAGGATTTTTGTATTGCCTAACAGGATTGTTTTAATCTTTTTTTGTGGATTTGTTTGTATGTTTTATGTTCAATAGTGTCTATGTTCTACAATGTATGACACTGTTATACAATAAAGAAGGAACTAAGGCTGTTTGATGTTTGGGCGTGAGTTCATGCCTGGGGTCCAGTGCTTTCCTGTACACCAGTTCACACATGCCTGGGGCAGCCGCGGTCCGCATTGAAAAAGGGAACGGTGTGTCTTTTGGGTCTGGTGCGAATTCAGGCTAAAATTCGTAGCTGAATTTCACCTGAGCTGGACCCAAAGAAGCACCGGACCCTTTTTCAATCCAGCCAGCACCCGCCCCTGGACATGTGTGAACCAGCTCCATTGAGAGCCAGTCACACTTGCCTGTCATGCAAATTGGATGAGGGGAAACCCGCATCCAATTTGCATATGTGTGAACAATTGGAAAAGTTAAAGCGGAGTTCCAGTCAGCGGTACACTCACTCACGCTGTGTTCTCCCCATGTTCTCCCTCGGCAGCACCGGCATCTCTACTATGGGCACCCGGTTGTTACAGCTTGCGGCTTCACAGCCAGGTGCCCACTGTGCAAACGCAAGTGGCACTGCGCTCTGTGACTGGTCCAGGTCATGTGTCCCAGAAGACTTCGGGAGGGAGAACTGCTTCAGATTGCCTAAGGTGACCAAAACGGAAGTGGGATCAGGCATTCGTCAGAATCGAGTACCTGCTCCCCACCCCCCCTCCTCCCCAAAACCTCTGTTTCACAAACAGGAGCCAGGGAGGAGGCCTTAAAGTGTAAGTTTTACTTTTGGGTGGAGCTCTGCTTTAAACTGGCATTTATAAAGAGCAAAATGTGTTGTAATGTGGAGTGCAGTGAAGCTTACATAGGATAATTAGAGGGCTTATTCACACAGGTGCTTAGCTGCATGCAGCATGCAGAGAATTGTGTTTATTTTTTTACTATAACTGAGCAGTGTTCAGCCTAAATAAAGTGAGTTGGTAGGTATCGGCTCTATTGAATCACCTGCACAGGGACCTGGACGCACAGGCTGTATCTGGGTTTGTACACCTGTTCTTGCATACCTGTTAGGCTGGATTCACATCTATGCATTTTTAGAGCTTTTTGCATTTTGCAGATTTACACTACAGTCCATTTACCATGGTTTCCTATGGAACACGTCCTGCAGTGCAAATCTGCAAAATGCAAAAAGCACTAAAAATGCATAGGTGTGATTCCAGCCTTAAACTCAGCTGTGCAGGTGAGTTCATACAGCTGATGCAGACCCTTTCACTTTATATGGACTGCCTGCACAAAGCTTAGCATTAGTAAATAAATGGCTGTGCATGCTATACGGGACTGAGTGCCCCTATGAATGAGCTAGGGCTTAGGAGGTGACCTTAGGAGGTGACCATAAGTCCAAAAATCTGAACTAAATGATTACACAGCAACTATTCGCCAGTTACCATATTCTCCTGGGTATACAAGCTCTCCAGTTCAATCAGGCTGCTTTGTTTATATTCTGTGTGACTGAAGGTCAAAAGAAGTTTGCATGTTTTTCCCAAGTCAACTTGTAAGCAAGCTTTTACAAGTCTTAGCAGTATTATCAGTGGGTACTATTTGAGCCCAATGTCTACACTGATCATGATGTGTAAATAGTAAGAGTTCTGTATAGACTGCGGGAAACCAAAAGATAAAAGTTCTTGATAATATATTTGCATTCATGTAATACATAAGGCATGTAAAACAAGCCATTTAGATAAGTATTACCAATAATAATAGCAGTATTTTATTTAGCTTATTCATTAGAAAATTGCTCTCTGGTTTCATCTTTAAACACTCTTGTGCATGAACTAAACCAAAGAGTAAATTTGTACAGAGACTAAATATAATGCTAAATAAACAAATCTATTAAAGTGAAATAAATCCAAAATACATTCCTATGCCTTTTTATGTCTGTTTGCAGAACCTTTCCTTCCTGTATTGTTTACTTTTTTTGTAAATACCTACACTGTGTGCACAATTATTAGGGTCCTTTCACACGGGGCGGATCAGTTCTGATCCGCCCCGTGGATGTCCGTTTGCTCAGCGGGGATCACTCCGCCGATCCCCGCTGAGCAGGGAGATGACAGGTCTGTCTCCGCACACTGTGCAGGGACGGACCTGTCACAGCGCCGCTCTCCCCTATGGGAGATCGGATGACGACGGACCGCAGTGCCCGTCGTCATCCGATCCGATCCGCAGACGGATGGAAAAATAGCTTTTTCCTCCGTCACACTTTTTCGGATCGGAGCGGGTCGGATGTCAGCGGACATGTCACCGCTGACATCCGACGCTCCATAGAGCTCTATGGAGCACCCGTTCAGGTCCGCCTGAAAAACTGACAGGCGGGCCTGAACGGGACGTTAGTGTGAAAGGGGCCTTAGGCAAGTTGTATTTTTGAGGATATTTTTTTTCATCTGTTAAAGTGATAATAATAAACAGCTCAAAATTTACAAATAAACAATTATGACATTTCAAAAATACAATAAAAATCAGTGACCAATATAGCCACCCTTCTTTTCAATAACAGTCATAAGCCATATTTAAATTCATGGAGTCTGTCAGTTTTCTTGATTTGTCAACTTTTTGTGCAGCAGCAACCACAGCCTCTCAGACACTTTTCAGAGAAGTGTACTGTTTTCCTTCACCATAAATCTCCTGCTAAAGAAGCGTCTATAAGTTCTCAATAGGATTTAGGTCAAGTGAGGAAGCTGGCAATGTCGTTATTCCTAGCCATGCAGTGGAGTACTTTGATGCATGTGATGGAGCATTGTCCTGCATACATGTCATGGTCTTCTTGAAAGAAGCAGACTTTTTTCTGTACCACTGCTAGAAGAAAGTGTCTTCTAAAAACCGTCAGTAGGATTGGGAGTTGCTTTTGAGTCCATCTTCAACCTGAAAAGCTCCTCTTTAATAATACCAGCCCATACCAGTATCCCATCTCCACCTTGCTGACGTCTGAGGTGAAGTGGAGCTCTGTGCCCATTACTGATCCAGGCGCAGGCCCTTCCATCTGGTCTGTCAAGAGTCACTGTCCTCTCATAAGTCCATAAAACCTTTTGAAAAATCTGTCTTCACATATTTCTTGGCCCAATCTTGACGTTTCAACTTATGTGTCTTATTCAGTGGTGGTCGGGTTTCAGGCTTCCTTACCTTGGCCATGTCTCTGAGCACTGAACACCTTGTACTTCTGGGCACTCCAGGTAGGTTGCAGTCCTGGGATATGACAGCACTGGAGTATAATGGTAGCTTCACATTTGATACTTCTAAAATGTTTGGCAGTTTTGGCATCTTTTTTTTCTCAACATGTTTCTTGCGACCCTGTTGACTATTTGCAACTAAACCTTTAATGGTCCTGTGAGGAGCCCCCAATATCTTTGCAATTAATTAATTAAATAAAGAGTGTGGCATCTCTCTGAAAGAGGTTTTACAATTTTTGACTTTTCAGAGTCAGTTAAATCTCTTTTTTGGCCCATTTTTCCTGAGGAAAAGAAGCTGCCTAAAAAATGATGCACACCTTGATATAGGGTATTGATCTCTTTAGGCCTCACCCACTTTCATTACACAAATACACATCACCTGAAATACTTAAATCCAATAAGCATTTAGTCAAAATACCCACTTGCCTAATAATTGTGCACACAGTGTAGTTGGTCCTGCCATTTCATGCAACCCCCTTAAGGGTAGCGTCAGCACAATAGCTGCTGATCCAGACTTGAAAAAGTATTTGGAAGTAGTTTATCACAATATTCAGTATACAGTAGATTTTCCTCCTATATTAATTAATCATAAAGGTCTCTTTACCCCCTCTGGTGCCACATTTGGCACCTTCCAGGGGGGAGGGGGGAGCATATACCTATCTTTGACAGGTATGCTGTCCCCACTTCTGGGAGTCTCGGCTGTGGCTGTTGAAGTCACGGCTTGGCTCCCTCCTCCTTCCCCTGACTCCGGGCCAGTAGGAGAGCGCAGCTTCACTAACGGGTATCCTTACTGGCTATGCTGTCGACATCGCTGGACTCCAGGACAGGTAAGTGTCCTATTATTAAAAGTCAGCAGGTGCAGTATGTGTAGAAGTATTTTTGCAGCGGTGGGCGAACCCCCGCTTTAATGACACTTTAAAGTGATATTAAATTGTACAAAAAAACTGTAAATGGTCCTCCTTTAGCTTTATGCCATATTGTGTTAGTATGCAATGTGAACAGACTTACCTTTGAAACGGAAACCCTCCAGTGCTGCGTCGCTGCTCCTGCTGCTTCCATCTTCACCTGGTCTTTCTTCCAGGTTCATGCTCTCTGTTTGTTTGAATGATAAATGTTTTTACCATATCAGAAATAATAGTGAGTTTGTCACATTCCTGTGTATATAGAAGGATTTTTGCATACCAACAAATTGGGACTTTAAATTGGCAAACACACTAATGGATTATGTAAAAAATTATTTTATTGGTACAAATAGAAACTAAAAAAATCATTGCACAATGATTGCTAAAATAGACATAAACATAAGACACACACATATAATACAATATCTTGCAGTAGAGTACAAAAGTACGTAAATAAAGTAGCCTCTCTCCAGTAGCCGAAAACACTTTCCGGTAGTCAAAATCCAGGAAAATCTTTCCGGTACCCAACGCATTTCAGGTTCAAAGTCCTTTCTTTAGGGGTATTTATAGAGGAGAATTTTCAATTTGAGATATGGTGAATGGCACTGCAAGCAAACATACAGAGTATTCAGGCAAGGCTAGAATTAACATTTATTAGAAGATGGCTTATATGTAGGGGTCAAGTCCTGGGGAAAAAAGTGTGGGAACTCCCACCCAAGATCCACTCCCACACCAAAATAAATAAATGATACGCTCCTATGCACGAACGCTTCAAAAGTGGTATTTTTCATCCAATTTTCGTATTGTGTGTATGAAGCTTAACTTTTAGTACATAAAAAATAAACAATCCTCAATAAACATAAATATGGTAATTCTCTGAATAATCAGCATTCATTCAATTGTGCTTCCATGCAAATGTGAACATCATGTTTTGATCTTTATTGGGGAATGTTATTTTGTATATAGAGTGTTTATGTGGTGAGTTTACACTTTTTATTGAACAGAGTTTGGATAACACAGGGTTAAACGGAAAGGTCATAAATTAACTGCACATTATCTGGACAGAATAATTGGGGAGATAGTGATGTGTTCCTGCTTAGGAGATGTATATTAGCTTGGGGGGGCTGCAAACTCTGCAGGGCTCCAACACACACTCGCTGCTATTCCAACCCTTCACATATTTCCACATAAACTTCCCTCCTGGCATTAAACTTTGCCAGGTATTGTGCTCAGCTTACCAACCCAAACTGATGTTCCTCCCTCAGCTCACCTCTCTCCCTGCATGTCCTGTGAGCAGAATAGCTGTGCTCCTCCTCTGGGTTCTCTCATCATATGACACTGAAGATAGAGGAGGGGGGGATTCAGCAGGACACACAGAGCAAGTATGCAGGAGACTGGGGGGGGGGGGGGGGGGAGAGAGATGAGAAGACAGAAAATCAGGAGGGGCCGGCGGGGAAGAGCACATCATGAGAGGTCTGACTAAATACAATCTCTTAGCAGCAGGGACCTAATCTACCCATCAGCTAGCTGTGATTGACAGGTAGATCGAAGCGGAAGCTGTCATGGGGGCCCCCTACTGGCAATGTCTGAATGGTCAGGCGTGCGGCACTTATTATTGCGAGCTGTGTCCTGTGTCGGCAGCTGCTGGTGTAGCACCTGCCACACAGCTCACATACTTCAAAGTCTTGCAGGACATGGCTGCTAATGGGAACTGAGTTCCTGTTGTGGAAAAAGTACAGGAACTCCATTCCCATGCGTTCCCGCAGGACTTGAGCCCTGCTTATATGGAGGTCTAGTTCAACCTATGGATTTTATCAAAGCCCACAGGAAAGGAACGTATCAATGGTCCCTCAGACAGGGGGGTGTGCAGCTGAGAACGATAACTTTAAAGTTCATCTGGCAATCTCATAAAAGGGGGGCAAATATAACTTCTTCAGTCAGGGTCCTGTGTCGAATGATATATATTGGAATGCCATTTGCCATTCCTTCAGCTGTCTATAGGAGTTCCGGGAGGCATGCCATATAATCTAGCAAGGCAGACCTTGGTCTATAAGAAGGATATAAAGAACAGCGCTCTTGTCATTACATGGTACTGTTCTCTGCATCATTGAGAATTGCTCGCTACCACTGCAGCAAGAAAAGGATCCCAAGGTGTTACAAGACGTGTCCTTCTTTTAAGAGTCAGCAGCTGCAGTATTTTTATTAGGCGGAACTCCGCTCCACCTGCAGTGTTTTACATAATCTGACAGTGTTTCAGCCACTAAACAAGCATTTTCAGAAGGAAAGGTCAGAAATGGCAGTCTACACATGTCTCAGTTTTCCGCTAATGCAAATGACAATGGGGACATCACGAAGGAAGCAAAGACAATAAACAGATGCCTGGCACTCTGACAAAGTATAGTATGTCTAAAATAAGGCCTGCTGGAGTGATGGGCCCTGAAGAGGCACAAACACTTTTGTTACGTACGAGGGCCCTCTGCAGGTTTATGACACATAGAAACAGCCAAACATCAATAAATTTTCAGGTGTATCTGTTAATAAAATCCAGGACTTATTTCCTTGTAGTGTTGCTGAAACAGCTTGATAACAGGTCAAAGATCAGGATTAATTCACATGATTATTTATCAGAGTAAGTGAAGGGTTAATGCACCCACCCAGGGAGTGGTTAGACTTCAGAGGACATTCTGGATTGCTCTATGCTCTTTGCTTTCCTAATGTCACCATAAAAATATGAACCTTGATCCGTCAAACACAGCAGTAAATGCCCATTAAAGGGGCAGTCCTTTCTCTACTTCAAGTCTGCCAGCAGATAAATTTGACTTTTCCTATTAATGAGAATTACTGTTCTGCTACAAACAAAAGGGAACATGTAATTATGATTCTTAGGGACACTTTTATTAATGATGATGTTTGTAATATAGGTTGAAATGACAAGGAAATTCAGCAGATTAACAGCAGGTTAAATGGTCCCTATGAGAGGGCATTAACATTCTATTATATTCATGTATTTATAATACCGATAAAATACCTTTGTAAAGTTTATTTGCAGTTGCGTGACCTCTAACACTAAATGTGTGTGATTCATTGAAAAGCGGGGAGCGAGATTCCCCCGCTCAGTGATGTCAGTGCAGGAAGCACTCCACCACCCCAGGCTGTTCTCCATGGAGGACCTGTCATTGGACAGTACAGACTGAACTGGCAGGTGAAGTTCAGTGAACAGTGTATGCATATGTGCACAGTAGGAAGCTTTTCAAGATGCTCAGCACTTGTACATAGGGTAGCAATGCTTCTAGTTCCCGACAACCCTGACATACAAACAGGATTGTGTTGGTATGCCACAGCAGGAAAACCGTTCATATGGGATTTAGCAGCAGAGCCATCAGAAAAATTCTTTATATAGTGTAGCCCCTGGGTCATATAGCTGCTCTGTCTGGCACATGAACTGCTGTGTGGACAGTCAAAAAGCCAGAAGGAAGCCTCGCCTACCACAAGGAGGACACAGAGGAAAGGGATATGGACTGCTGTGCATCCTGGGACAATAAGAGCCTGTTGGGAGGAATTGAAACTTGTGGGGGATATAGTCCCCAGTCATTCTGTTCCTATGTTTCAATTTGGCAATGAAGTTACTCTTCCCAGCATGACCGGGAGTTCTGTGGAGGGGAAAAGGAAGGACTGTTCCCAGGCTTGAGGCAGATGTGGAGAGGACATTGTGGGAGAAAGACCTTTTTGCCACTGCATCAGGAAGACACAGAGAGGGTAAGTAATACAATAGTTTAAAGTCCAAATCTGGGTAAAAACTATCCCTACAATAGCTCTGCTTTTCAGAGGGCAGCTGACAAGTGGCTGGGAGGTAATGTGTTGCTTCCCGGTTATCTGTTTTAACTGTTGAAAGACCACAGCACTACAGTGCAACTGTGGGCATTACACACAATTACAGGGTAGTTGTGGTGGGGTCCTATTCATTTGATGGGATCAGTAATTGAGCTACAAATCACTGGAATCACATGATTCTTCCATGAATGCAATTCACTTTTTACTAGTAATAAAGACACTAGCGGCTAGAAATGGCTGCTAGAAAATCACGTATGTGACACAGGCATAGAGCTAACCACAGTTATTCAAAACGGTTGGATGTGTCGGCTGGATCGAAAGGCTCCTGGCAAAACTATGCCTTTAACCACTTCCAGACCGCTCACCACGATTATACGTTGGCTGTTTGAAGAGGAGTATCGTTGTTATGGCAGCAGCTAGCTGCCATAACCCCGGTATCCTCTTCTTCAGTGAGCGGTCCGGTTTAAAATAACAGTGTTCCCTGCGGCGGATTCGCCGCAAGATCAGTTTTATCGGCAGCGGAAGAGGGCCCCGCGGAGGTGATCAGATGCTGTCACTAGCTGGGTATGGAGACAAGTGAAGGGAAGATGGCCCATCCATCTCCATAACAATGCAGGGCGGAAGTGACGTCAAAACGTAACTTCCACCCACAGCTCTTAAAGTGCCATTTTTTTTTAAATGATATTTTTTTTTTATTATTGCATTTTAGTGTAAATATGAGATCTGAAGTTTTTTTGACCCCAGATCTCATATTTAAGAGGTCCTGTCCTGCTTTTTTTCTATTACAAGGGATGTTTACACTCCTTGTAATAGGAATAGAAGTCACATTTTAAAAAAAAAACAGTGTAAAAATAAAAAATAAAAGGTAAAATAAATAAATAACGCGCCCTGTCCCGACAAGCTTGCATGCATAATCGAACGCATACGTGAGTGGCGCCTGCATGTGAAAACGGTGTTCAAACCACACATGCGAGGTATTGCCGCCTCGGTAGAGTGAGAGCAATAACGGTGTGACACAAAGTATTGCAACGACCACCATTTTATTCTCTAGGGTGTTAGAAAATAAAGTATAATGTTTGGGGGTTCTAAGGTTCTAAGTAATTTTCTAGCAAAAAAAATGTTTTTAACTTGTAAATAACAAATCTCAGAAAGCGGCTCTGTCCTTAAGTGGTTAAAAAGCAACATTTAAACCTCTCCTGTGCTGCTGTTTAAAGTGGTTGTAACCCTTACATATAAATTCTTGCCCTCTCATCTCTACAGCCTTCTAAAACACACAAATCAAAGGCTATTTCTCAGCTCCAGCAGGCAGGGGAAGGGACTATGACATCACACACTGCACATCATAGAGCAGAAAGCTGTATATAATCTGAGACCTGAGTAGAGGGAATGGACACACCCATGCAGACAGCAGTCATGCAGACAGCAGGGAAATTACAGAGGAGACTAAAGTCACACTAAAGCCCCGTACACACGAGAGGACTTATGTCCGACAGACTTCCGAAGGAGTCCTGCCGGAGTTCTGCCGGAGTTCCGACAGAGTTCTGACGGACTTTTCGACTGAGCGGACTTGGCCACACACAATCACACCAAACTCCGACGGATTCGAACGTGATGACGTACGACTGGACTCGAATAAGGAAGTTCATAGCCAGTAGCCAATAGCTGCCCTAGCGTCAGTTTTAGTCCGTCGGAATAGCATACACACGAGCGAATTTTTCGAAGGGACCGGGTCCGGGGGAGTTCCGTCGGAAAAATTTGAAGCATGTTCCATTTTCTAAAGTCCGTCAGACTTTTGCGAATCAAAAGTCCGTTGCAGCCCACACACGATCGAATAGTCTGACGGAATCATTCCGTCGGACTTTGGATGTTGAAAAGTCCGCTCGTCTGTACGCGGCATAAGTGCTTTGGATTGAGCCATATACACACTATAGAGGTGTATGTTTATTCATAATTTTTGCTTTAGAGGAAACAACAGGAATTCTTAGGTTGAGTATCCAATGAGCCCATACAGGCACCTTTGTCTAATCGGATTTCCATAAGGCATTATTTTGGAACGATTAGCCAGTTTATTTCGATGAACTCAGGTGTGGTCATTGTGGTAAGATAATTATTGTATTAGGTGATAACATTTTTGTGCTATGATTGACATATCCAAAATTATTATAATTATCATTTAATTATATAGTATCAGAAATTTCCTAAGTGATTTACAATGAAGACAAATCACATACACCATTATTAAAAAACTGAAACATCATTGAATTTCCTACTCATTCATTTTTAAACCATATGATTAATGAGAATGGCAAAAGAAAACAGTAATTAGTTTACTACTTACTACTTTTTCCCAGACACATTTGGAGACATAGACTTGCTGGAGTATTCATAGCTTTTAAAATGTAAAAAGAAGCTAATTATAGTGTCCATAGACAAAACGTTGTCCTTTGTTCTAGTGACCTTAATTACCAGGACAGAAAAGTGACAACTGTCCAGATTCAAATTGAGTGTTGGTATCTTCAGGGATTTTTAATAGGTTTTTAAATTTTTTACTGCATTTCCAGATGTAAGCATTTTTGTTTAGGCCAATGGAAAAAAGATTGCAAGGAGAAGGAGAATGACTGTTAAGCAAGCATGACAATATATGTTATGTGCAGTTTTTCAAGTGCTCTCATTAAAATCTATTGAACCAAAAACACATGATCCTGCCTTTAAAAATTGCCTGTTCTCTTTGATGCATCAAACAGCAGCACATCGCTCAGATAAAATGAAAATGGAAATTTTATTGCTTTTGAAAATATGCAACAAATCACTCATGTGTGAACGAGGCCTAAGGCTGGATTCACATCTATGCATTTTTAGTGCTTTTAGCATTTTGCAGATTTGCACTACAGTCCATTTAACATGGTTTCTTATGGAACATGTTCTGTAGTGCAAATCTGCAAAATGCAAAAAGCACTAAAAATGCATAGGTGTTAATCCAGCCTTAAGAGATTTCCTCTTACAAATTGTGGTGTCCACAGACCAGGAAGGAACACAGCAGAAAAGGAGAATTTCAACCATTCCCTACTTCATCCAAAACAAAATAGCGGAGAGAGACAATTTAAAGCCAGTCATACATGGATCGAAATTTGTCCGGGTTTAGCATTGACTGGTCTAATTTCGATCCACGTATGGGCAGGCTGACTGTGTTCAAATCAATCCATCAATCGACTTGTGTACAACCAGCCTGTCTTTTTTTTTTTAAATGGGATTACTGCCAGCAGGTATGGCCACTAGCAGCAATCATTGTGTTCTGCCAGACAGGAAGGCTCCCCGTGCCCTCCTGCCAGCATTCCTGGCGGGAGGGCAGCATTCCTGACTGTGTTGATGGAGGAATCAAGTGATTTTCTTTCCTCCCACCCATTGTGGAAGGAAAGAAAATCAAATCGTATATGGGCTGCCTAAGTCCCACTCCTTAACCCCTGCCACCGCCACCTCTTGGCCCTTTAAGAGCTTCTAAATGACAGGAGGTGGAGGCGGGCATTCGGGTCATGTGACCGCTGTGATTGTCTGTCACTGCGGATACATGATCAGAAAGCTCCCGAACGCAAGTTTACACAGGTGACTGTGCTGGGAGTGTGCAGGGCACGTGCTCTGAGCACAGGGGTGTGTTTAAATTGGGCCGCATATATGCGGCCTCTCAATGTTAAAGCCCACCCGCAGAGAGGCCGCATATATCTACATCGGCGGGAGGAGGTAAGTACTCAGAATTGATAATATTTGGAAAAACGATGCATAGGTTGATAAACACCTCTTGCCCTTTGGCACTAAATATTTGCACAACACCATTAAAGTGAAGACCGCTGGGAGTTAAGAGTATTCTAAGAAGTCATCCACATTTCACTGATCAGACTATTTAGCTGTCAGATATCTTACCCATCATTCCCTATTGAGATAAACCATGTCTCAACTTAGATGGCCATTTTCTTGCATTAAGTAGTCTACTCACAATTTATTTTAGTTTTGCAAAGTGGGGAAGGGTTAGTGCATTTTTTAGTTTTTTTATTTGCTGTCTGTGTTACCTTTTCTGGTGACTTCTGCCAGATGGGACAAGAAGTAAGGGTATACAAACACAGACAGAAATAAAACATTTATGTTGGATGGATAGCATATCTGTCAGTTATTTTTTGGGGTAGAATTCACTTCTTTCATCGGAAAATGCGACCGTGTGTATGCTCCATCAGAATTTAGCTGTCCGAATTTCCGCCAGCCAAAAATTGATAGCATGTTCTCAATTTTCCAGACGTAAAAACTTTCTATCGGTAATTCCGATCGTGTGTATGCAATTCCAACACGCTAAAAAATCACGCATGCTCAGATTCAACTACGAGACAGAAGCTATTAGCTAGTGGCTATTGAAATTCCTTTTTCTAGTCACGTCGTACGTGTTGTATGTCACCGCGTTATAAATGATCGGAATTTGATGTGACCGTGTATAGGCAAGACAGCTTGAGCCGAATTCCGTCGGAATTCCGTCGGGAAAACCATCAGAGCTTTTTCCGACGGGAATTCCGATCGTGCGGCATAAGACGAGTTCTGTACCCATTGGGCATGCTTCCTTTGCTTCCTTTGTTATTGTGCCTGACTCTGCCCCAGACTGTGTGAGGTGGATGCAGATGAAGTGGTTACATGGCTTCAGGTGCACAGATCCAAACGCAGACAGTGTGGGTTCAGATGTGTACACCCACTCCTGCCCACATGCCAAAAGTTGACATGCGGCTAAATGTGGCTGCGGCATCTGCATGTACCTCTACAGGCTGCATGCACACATCCTGAGGTGGAATGAGATTCAATAACAAAGGTAACATGGTGCAAGGAGAGACACAAAAATTAGGTCAAATCTCCTCAACATGGTGCAAGGCATGGCCTCTTACAGGGGATATTCATTAATGGTGGGTTGCCCTGGGAATTTGTGTGTAAAATTTGTGACAGGTCTGTAGTAATACTTATGACCTTTTGGTTATGTCAAGAACTGATCCAGAGGGGATGTTAGCCATCTATTCACTGAAAATATTGTTTTTGTTTTTTTTGTTTATGAATCTGTTTTTTGCTACTTGAGAATAGCATATGATCGCAGTGTTATTGTAACATTGCTATGTATGGCAAAATGTGGCTCTTTTATAAAAGGCTTTAAAAAATCTTTTTTCTTAATGACGAACAGATTAAGTTTAAAAAACATTTGGACTCTCTGGCTGAATTACTTGCAGCCGCCTGTGTAGGCTCGCTACAAGCTGATTGAGATGGGGCAGAATAGAAGCAGATCTACCCCCCTTTTTTTTCTTTTTTTCCCTTCTCTTCCCCTCACTCTACTTCTTTGTTCTGCTCATTTCTTTCTTCTAACTGTACTCTAACCAAGCCTTTTCTTTCCTGATAGAAGTATAGCTCCCCATAAGATAGTATTGAGCACCCAAGTGCAATATGATAGTGGCCTTAATGGGGGATGCTAAGCTTTATTGTTACTAGAGCAACTAAGATTTAGACTAGATCTACAGTACTTAGTACCAAATCAACTGGGATTTTGAATTCATTCATTTTGAATTCATATCTAATCAATCCTCCCTCTCTTAAAGTCTAGTACACATGGGCCAAATGTCGGACGACATTGGCTGGTTCAATAAAAACAATCCGACATTCAGCCTGTGTGTATGGCAGCCAGTCTGACAGAAGCTGATCATTTGGCCAGCTTCTGTCAGATGAGCATGTGGAAAAACAGCAGCCAACCGACTGGCTCCTGATCAGTCATTGGCTGAGAGCGCTGACCAGGCTGTCCCCCTGTCAGAACACAATAGCACAGCAGGGAAGATCGCTTTACCAACGTCAGATCAATTGGAGCTGTCAGGTTTTTTTTTCGTTCAGCCCAGCGGTAGTGGTGTGTACCAGGCTTAAGATGGGCCTTCTTGGAATGTACTCTTCAGTTATGCACAGCCATATGATAGGTGGGGCTTATAGCCCTTATATAGTATATTCTTTTCGTTCATCTCTTTTTTATGACAATATTTTCTACTGTGTTTTGTATGGTAATATTGCAAACTGGCTCGTTTTATGGAAACATGTTTTTTAGTCTTCACTTAAAAAAACAATTACAAAATATAGAAACACAAAAAAAATCTCTTCAATGTGGACATCAGGAGCAATGAAAGTCTAATATAGCCCTTCTCCAAGCTATCCAAAAAAAGAGTATGTTAGATTTCTTCTTTAAACTCCTTTCAGCTACTTTGTGTCTGATACAGTAAATCTAAATAGAGAAGTTACATCTCGCCCCCTCCTCCTTAGCCCAAAATGCCCAAACACCCGGATTTGCAAAGTGCGTTAACAATAATAATTTCAGGAGATGACAGTGTTTATCTTGTGGGTGGCAGAGACTAGGCTGCTGATTCTAAAAACAGAGCTGCGTAAGACAACAAGAAACATACACATCAGTGCCAACTGTGTATTAGAAATCACAGTTTAATTGCCATTGTTTTTCAGCACACGGTGGGGGGTGGGTTTGGGGGGCCACAAAAGTCCTCCTAAAGATAAAGCTATTAGTTCTTCTGTGAAGCAAATCTGCTATGGTGTTTTGTTTATTAACAGACAAATATAAAATGGAAACTCGGGTTACTATAATGGTTTATGGCCCTTTCACATGGGGTGGATTCAGCTCACCACTCCCCTGCTGATCGAAGCAGAGCAGGCGGAAGCTCTGTTTCTATAGAGTGGCTGTCCGTTTGCACCCAACTACCCTCCAATCCGATCCACTTAAACAAAAGAGAACAGCTCCCCTTCAGCTTTTTTTAAGTGGACCAGATCGAACTCGGAGGTAGGCAGGTGTAAACAGACCCAAGTCCACTTATACCCATCCATCCATAGGAATGCATGGATATTCCTATCAGGTCCAGCTGAAAAAAACTGACAAGAGAGCTGTTTAGATCACCTGTATGAAATGGGCCTTACTCTTGTCTTATACTAAGAGAGTGTGTTTTATTTTGTGTGTGTGTCTGTGTATAGGGTAGTATATTTAATTTAGTGGTGTTATTTTTTGCCTTTTTTATTTATTTCATTGTTATTTGTGTACTGCAACTTTTTTCAGTGAAAAACATGAATGAGGTAAACGAAAAGCCAATTTTTTGGCACAAGAACGGGTCCAAGATAGTTTAAGGGATCTTCTGTAACCCCCAGGGGCCATTTAGAGTCAAATATGTTTTTATTATGTTTAACAAAATAAAATAACATAAATGATGACCAAATGTTCATTACAGAAGATAGTATGATGTAAGTCACGTATCCAGTGCACTTTAGGATATAATCCTGGGTGAAATACCAACATATAGCTATCTCAGGATCAAGAGGTTAAAACCGTTACGTATTGCAGAGAGACTTATTAGAGTTTGGTGAGTACAACATCTGGGTGAGGGGTGAGGTGACATAGAAGTGGGGGAAAAGAGAAAGGAAGAGGAAGAGGAAAGAGGAGAGAGAGGGGAGGAGGAAAGAAATAAGGAAGGGGGGAAAGTTCAGGCGTAGTATAGGAGGGGAGAGGGTCAGAAGGGAATTGAGCAAACCTTGGTGCGACAAACCTGTGTGATGGGATCAGGAGGTGTTTCAGAGTCGACAATGGGGTGCCAGCATAGCTTTCAGGGAGTCCAAGGTAGAGTAAATAATCCAGATGAGCCATAGGACCCTAAATTTGTCAAAGGTATCATTGTCTAGTGCTAGCATCTCTTCCATACGCATGATGTCATTGACCATTGAGACCCATAAGGACAAAGGGGATGGTGGTTGTTTTCCAGAATAGGGGAATAAGCTGTCTGATGGCTGACAAGAAAATGCGCAGCAAGGTGTGTTTTTGGGAAGCTATGGAGCTTGGAAGCATGGATAATAAAGCTATCTCTGGGATGGGTATCAGTGGCCAATCATATAAGCTGCTATATATATATGGGAAAAACCTGCGACCAGAGGGGTTGTATATCATTACAGTTCCACCAAATGTGTGAATGGATTTCACAAATGAAATGTCCTTTTTTGTACTATAAATGTAAGGTAACGGTTGTTAATGGGGAGGCGGAGAAAAGTAAATGTAACTTCTGCCCGTAGCCCCAAAGTAGGGCCCGAAGGTCGAGGCTGGAAAGGTCTTGTTCTACCATGGTTGATGCTTTGGGGAAGGGGCAAGGGAACCTGCACGGTTTAGGAGATATCCCCTGTATTTGCATGTGCCGGCGTCATTAGCACATGCACACTGAAGCAATGGCACGTACTTGCCATTTGCTTCAGTGAGTGTGCCGTCACCGGCTGTGCCGTTACTCCATCTGGCTGAACGACACCCCTGTTATGCTGCTCACAGACCTCTCATGCCAAACAATGGAGCAATTGCTGTCACCTAGTGTCCTATTATTTTTTTTTATTTTTTTTGTTTTCAATGGTGGTTGAAGACGGAAGCCTTTGTAGGCTTTGTGAAACAAGCCTATAGTACAGTTTTTAAAAATGAATACATCTTTGTTTAGAAATGCGAAGGTGTATGCCAGCCTTGATATATTCATTTTATGTTGGTTTTGTGTGATGTAAATAAAGTGTAAAACTTTTATGAGCTATATATGTTTTTTTATGTGGGTTATGACTTACCAAAAAGGTCCCATTGGTGCTGTTTTTCAGTTAACAATAATTTGAGGATGATAGTATAGACATGAAATGATTAGCTCTTGGGGTCTGAGAACATGTTATTACACATTGTTGCAGTTGAAGTGAAAATAACACCATCTGTTCATCCTGTCAAATGCAGTCACTTCAAGTGCATGGGACTGCACCACATGTGCTCTGCAACAGTGGCTAATATGTTACTAAACCCAGGACCCTGCATTCACTATATCTGGTCACCCACAATGCACAGAACATGGAAATGCAATAGTTTTAGTAAATCGAAACTACTAACTACCTTTTCTCATCAGCAGTATATACAGTAGGGGAAATAATTAATTGATCCACTGCAGATTTTGTACGTTTGCCCACTTACAAAGAAATTAAGGGTCTATACATTTTATCATAGGTGTATTTTAAATGATAGAGACAGAATATCAACCAAAAATCCAGAAAATAAATACATAAAACAAATGCTATAACTTAAGTTGCACTTCAGTGAATAAAATTAGTATTTGATCCCCAAGCAAAACATGACTTAGTACTTGGTGAAGAAATCCTTGTTGGCAAGCACAGAGGTAAGACATTTGTTGTAGTTGGTTACCAGGTTTGCACACATTTCAGGAGGGATTTTGGTCCACTCTTCTTTACAGATCTTCTCTAAATCCTTAAGGTTTCTTGGCTGTCTCTTGGCAACTTGAAGTTTAATCTCCCTCCATATATTTTGTATAGGATTAAGATCTGGAGACTGGCTAGGCCACTCCATGATCCTAATGTGCTCCTTCTTGAGCCACTCCTTTGTTGCCTTGGCAGTATGCGCAAATACAGTGTGACATAAAGTATTGCAACGACCGCCATTTTCTTCTCTAGGGTGTCTGAAAAAATATATATAATATTTGGGGGTTCCAGGTAATTTTCTAGCAAAACAAAATAATTTTAACTTGTAAACACCAAGTCTGAAAAGTAGTTAAGGTCATGGAGTAGCCTAGCCAGTCTCCAGATCTTAATCCTATAGAAAATTGATGGAGGGAGCTGAAACTTTGAGTCGCCAAAATGAAAGCCAAGAACCCTTAAGGATATAGAGAAGATCTGTAAATAAAAGTGGATCAAAATCCCTCCCAAGATGTATGCAAACCTGGTCACCAACTACAAGAAACATCTTACCTGTGTGCTTGCCAACAAGGGTTTTTCCACCTAGTACTAAGTCATGTTTTGCTTGGGCATCATATACTTATTTTACCCACTTAACTACAACTACATTGTTAACATTTTTATCATGTGTTTTTTGTCTGGATTTTTGGTTGATATTCCGTCTCTATCCTTTAAAATACACATACATTTTATATATTAATTAATATTATAGACCCTTCATTTCTTTGTAAGTGGGTAAACTTACAAAATCCGAAGGGCATCAAATCACTACTTTCCCCACTCTAGCAGTCCTGTGGCTTCTATCAGTATCTGGTTAAAGCTTGTAGGAGGAGTTTTTATTCTCCTCTGACTGTCCTATAAGGCTGCAGGACCTCTGACCCTCTGTCTGGACAGTGTTGATTGGCCCAGGGCTGGTCACAAGCACCCTTCCAAGAAAAAAAAACTCTCTAGCAATACACATCAGACTGAGTATGTGCAGCTTGTCCCTTAGCCTCTGTTTCATCAGGAGATAGATTGGGGACTGTGGAAGAAGGGGAGGAACAGAGAAGATAAGATCAAACAACATTTTTACACAATTCAGAGGATTAACCTTAAGTTCCACAGTGATTATAACAAGCATGCTTTACTGCATATACAGACTGATTTTACTGTTGTGGGTTTATTAACACTTTAACACAGGTGGTGAACATATCACAGGAGGCAACATATCACCTCCAAGCCATCTGTCAAAGGCTAAGTATCAAATATGGACTGGCCCCTGTAAAAGTATCGTCGGTAGGGTCTCCTTTCTCTCTTCTTCCTCACACATCAAGGCTTCTGCAAATAGTATGGCACTTTTGTTTAAATTGGCTGGCTACAGCTTTCGATCTGTACCCACTGATAATATCCTCCTGAAGAAGTAAACATTGAAATTCGTTGAAGGGAAATTTGGGGTCTCTGGATCATGTCAATCATTGTGAAGTATCAACATGCTATATATAGAAAGATGTTAAAGTGGGGGAAAAAAAGTCAGCAGCTACAAATACTATAGCTGCTGACTTTTAATATATGGACATTTACCTGTCCAGGGAGCCCTCAATGTCGGCACCCGAAGCCGATCTTCGGATCAACTCACGGATTCTGTCACCACCATTCCTGGCAAGGGCACCAGGCAGTGAAGACTTTTGGCTTTACTCAATGTGCGTCAGTCTTTCGCTGGAAGTGGGACCAATACCTGGATTTGACAGGTGTCAGCTCCCCCCTCCCCCCTGAAAGGTGCCATGCGTGACACCGGGGGGGGGGGGGATCCAGTCAGCGGAAATTCCATAATTTCTAGGTTAAACTCTGCTTTTTTTTATTAAACTCCGCTTTAAAATAGACCAGGATCAAAAGGGAATATATGTCTTTAACCACTTCCCAACACGACGATGTACATTGGCAGAATGGCACGGACAGGCATATGAGCATACAGGTACGCCTCTTTAAAGAATTCCGCAGTGCCATCGCGTGTGCGGCGGTGGCGACACACTCGTGCGCCAGTTGAGACCCCCGTGAGTCCGGTCGTGGGTCCCACGGACTCGCGATCGTCTCACGGAGAGGCTGAATGGGGAGATGCGGAAGTAAACAGCATCTCCCAGTTCTGCCTAGCAACAAGTGACACTGATCTCTGCTCCCTATAATTGGAGCAGAGATCAGTGTTCACTAACACACAGCCACGCCCCCCACAGTTAGTAACACGCCCCTAGGACACACTTAACTCCTACACTGCCACCCCCTGGTTAACCACTTCACTGCCAGAGTCATTTACACAGGAATCAGTGCATTTGTATAACACTGATTGCTGTATAAATGACAATGGTCCCAAAAATGTGTCAAAAATGTCCGATGTGTCCGCCATAATGTCGCAGTCACAATAAAAATGGCTGATCCCCACCATTACTTGTAAAAAATAAATTATTAATAAAAATGCCATAAAACTATCCTCTATTTTGCTATACATTTTGCACAAACCAATCAATAATCGCTTATTGCGTGTTTTGTTTTTGCCAAAAATATGTAGAAGAATACGTATCAGCCTAAACTGAGGGAAAAAAATTTTTTTTTGTTTATAATGCAAAAAAATAAAAAATCCGCAGAGGTGATCAAATACCACCAAAATAAAGCTCTATTTGTGGGGAAAAAAGGACGTAAATTGAGTTTGGGAGCCACGTCGCACAACTGCGCAATTGTCAGTTAAAGCAAAGCAAGTGGCGAATCGCAAAAAGTGGTCTGGTCTTAAGCGAGCAAAATGGTCCGATCTGAAAGTGGTTAAAGAATATTCTGAAAAACTGTGGCTATGTGTTTGGTCTACCAGCCTTGATATGTTAGTTTTAAGTTGGTTTTATGTAATGTATATAAAGTGTAAAACTTTTATGAGCTATATCTGTTGTATTGTTATATGGTTTATGATTTTATGGACCACAATATTCTATTGATGCTGTGTTTCTAGCGTTAACCTGTGACCTCTGTGGTTGGGGGGCTGACCCCGCCACATCACTGGCTGCCCATGTAAACAAAACCTAAGAAAGTTGTCAAACCAGCATCTCTGTTTCAGACATGAGCCAGGCGCTGGCAGAGGGGTGTTTATTTTGTATGCAGTAAAAGCACTCATATACTTTCATATAATCTATTCACTGAAAACAATCTCAAAGGGTGTTTATAGCAGTGATTCGAATTCCAGCTGTCAATTAGTAGAGTTTCACAAGGTAAAACAAACACACTTTGTTGGGGACAGTATTCCTGTTGCATTCATGTGCCCTTACCCACGTTATCAATCAATCTCCAATAATTATAGTACATATTATACAAAAGCAAGACAAAAGGCTGCATAAAGAAACTTTGCGCATTAACTCACAGATTGTATCTAAGGACATCAACAGACCAGCAGATCCCTTAAAATGAACTACTGTTGATAGCTATTATGCCTGGCTGTCCTCAGAATGGTCCCATAGTACCCACCTTGGCGAGCACAGCATTGGACTCAATGGACTAAAGAATATCTCATGAGATAACTGAATCACGTGACACATTTTTTCCAATTATCTTATGAGATAATGAAACTGTCAATGCAATCACCTCATGAGGTATTTTTCTTAAAAAGCAAAAACACTCGGTAAAAACCTCCATAAAATGGTGTTAAACTCAATTCACTAAAGGAAATAAATAAATAAATGCAAGAGTTAAATAGGTAGGAGTCCAGGCATGAGGAATTTAAAGTGATGCTAAAGCCTTCTTCTTTGAATTCTTTACATTAAAGTAGAAAAGATTTAGGCATCAAATTTGTCCCCTCACACTCTCTAAGCCACTGTACACACGGTCGGACATTACAACGGAAAATGTCCGATCGGACCACGTTGTCGGATAATCCGACTGTGTGTGGGCTTCATCTGACTTTTTCCGTCGGAATGTCCGACCAACAAAGTTTGAGAACTGGATATAAAAATTTTCAGACGACATGATCCGATCGGACTTTGTCCAATCGTTTGTAGAGAATTCCGATCAGACAAAGTGCCACGCATGCTCAGATCAAATTCCTAGACCAAAGCTATTGGCTACTAGCCTGAACGTAGTCCCATCGTAACTAAATAACGTCATCATATTAAGAACGATCGGATTTACTGACAACTTTGGACAACTTCGGACAAAATCCGTCGGACGAAATTACCCGAGCCCTCATTTGATCCAGCGCAGTGCACGCCCGCAGCTCTCCCTTCCCCTCACTTCCGTATCTCACTAGCTTTTCTGGGGTCAACCAAAGCCAGTGACGAGGGAGCGGGGGGGGGCAGGGCTCAGGAGCAAGCATGCACGAGTGCCCCCATGGGAAGTGGCTTTCCATGGGGCTCTGAACAAAGTGGAGGAGGAGCCAGGAGCACCAGTGGAGGACCCGAAAAGAGGAGGTTCAGGGCCATTCTGTGCAATTTCTTTGCACAGAGCAGGTAAGTATAGAGATTTTTTTTCCCTCTACAATCACTTAAAGGAATGTAAAAATATAATAGCCAATTTTGAGTAGTCTCAACCTTTTTGGATCAGTTTCTCAACAGTAATGCATAGAAATCTAAATATGAAAAAACACAGAATCATTGGATTTGATTTACTTACTAAGTATAACTAAAGACAAAACATTTTTTTTTTTTTATGGATAGAGTGGAGATGGATTAGAACCCCTGTCAGGTTTTTCAGGTTTTTTATTGTTGCCTGCACCCCCCCCCCCCCCCCCCCCCCCCCCCAGGGAGATTTGCCCTCTCTATTTGTCCTGTTTACTGTTATCATTAAAAGTAAAAGAAGATCCCAAATTTTGGGTTATCCCCAGAAAAGTAATAGAGGGGAAATCTTCCAATGGGGACACTGGTTCTGGTGACCTGGGGGTCCCTAGGGGTTTCTTTTATTTGTATCGATTTCCTCTCACTTCCTGTTTTGACTATGGGACAGGAAATGAAGGGAAATCTCCCCAATGACAACGTCTTTTTTAATGTTGGAAGAAGGATATTTATATTTGTGCGTGTTTTTTTTTTTTTTCCATAATATCTTCATTCAATAGTTGAAATTTATGTTTTTTTTACTTAATTGAACTTGTTTTTTTTTTTTTTCGATGTGCCACATGTGTCCTATAAAAACAGCTTCCCTTTGACTGGTATTCTAGTCACCTTTTTTCTTATTTTTTGTATTATTACATATGCTGCAGGGACCGTAATGACTTAGTGAGTTGGCATATTTGTATGGTTTAAACCATTTTACCTCTTTATTAGCAATAAAAACTGACAGGGGTTCTAATGCTTCTCCACTGTATCCTTTCCACTGGATATCACAGAGATAAAATATATTAAATGGTTTCATGAGATAAATACCTCATATTTTGATTAAATGACTCACTCATACTTGTTTTGGAGCTACTTTTAACCACTTATGGACCGCCCACTGTCGTTGTGCATCGCCAATTTTAAGAGAGATATCGTTGTTATAGTAGCAGCTGGCTGCCATAATCCCAGTATCCTCATCTTCAGCGGGCGGTCCGCCTTCAGATAAAAGTGGTCTGCGGTGGATTCACCGTGAGATCACTTTTATTGACGGCAGGAGGGGGCCCTCCTGTGCCAGTAGTGGCAGAGGTGATTGGGTCCTGTCATGTGTGTGGTATGGAGATGAGTGAGGGGAAGATGGCCCCCATCCATTTCCATACCACTTTCTTTTTATTGCATTTTAGACCCCTTTCACACTGTGGCGTTTTTCGGGTGTTTTTTAGGTGCTTTAGCGTTAAAAAAAGCGCCTGTAAAGCGCTTGAAAGAAGCTGTAACTGCAATCCCAATGTAAAAGCCCGAGTGCTTTCACACCGAGATCCCTTTCACACTGGAGCATTTTTCAGGCACTTTAGCTTTAAAAAAAAGCGCCTGAAAGAAGCCGCAACTGCAATCCCAATGTAAAAGCCTGAGTGCTTTCACACCGAGGCGCTGCGCTGGCAGAGCGTCAAAAAAAGTCCTGTAAGCAGCTTCTTTGCAGCGCTTTTGGAGCGGTGAATACAACGCTCCTAAAGCGCCCCTTCCCATTGAAATCAATGGTAAGAGCCTGTAAAACGCCTGAAAAGCGCTATTGGCAGCAGCGTTTTGTGGGCGCTTTTAACCCTTTATTTGGCCACTAGCAGGGGGTTAAAAGCGCCCAATAACGCTCAAAAAACGCTGGTAAAGCGCTGCTAGTTTAAGCGGCGCTTTACGAGCGTTTATCGGGAACTGATATTGTGAAAGGGCTCTTAAATCACTTGGGCTTTCACATTGGGACTGCAGATGAGGCTTCTTTCAAGCGCTTTACAGGCGCTTTTTTTTAACGCTAAAGCGCCTGAAAGACGCCTGTCATGCTTTTTTTCTATTACAAGGGATATTTACATTCCTTGTAATAGGAATAAAAGTGAGCCTATTTTTTTTAAATAAAAGAACAGTGTAAAAATAAAAAATAAAAGGTAAAATAAATAAGAAAAAAAATATTTTGTAAACTTGACCCGTCCCGCAGAGCTCGCATGCAGAAGCAAACACAAACGTAAGCAGCACCTGCATATGAAAACAGTGTTTAAACCACGCATGTGAGATATCGCCGTGATCGTTAAAGTGCAATAATTCTAGCCCTAGACCTCCTGTGTAAGTCTAAACATGCAACCTGTAGAATTTGTTAAACATCTATGGAGATTTTTAAGGGTAAAAGTTTGTCGCCATTCCACGAGCGGGCACAATTTTGAAGCGTGACATGTTGGGTATCAATTTACTCCGCAGAACATTATCTTTCACAATATAAAAAAATTGGGCTAACTTTACTGTTGTATTTTTGTTTTTTATTCAAAAAAGTATATTTTTTTCAAAAATAGTTGTAAGACCGCTGCGCAAATAGAGTGTGACAGAAAGTATTGCAACAACCGCCATTTTATTCTTTGGGTGTTAGAAAAAAATAAATAAAAATATATATATATATATATATATATATATATATATATATATATATATATATATATATATATATATATATATATATATATATATATATATATATATATATATATATATATATATATATATATATATATATATATAATGTTTGGGGGTTCTAAGTAATTTTTTAACAAAAAAAAGTTTTTAACTTGTAAACACCATATCTCAGGTGTATAGTCTTTTTTATAACTTTTACCTACAGGTAAGCCTATAATAAGGCTTACCTGTAGGTAAAAAAAAATCTCCTAAACCTGTACGGTGGAGAGGCCTGGTCCTTAAGTGGTTAAAGAGTTAGGCTACTTTCATACTGAGGTGCTTTACAGGCGCTACAGCGCTAAAAATAGCACCTGCATAGCGCCTGTAAAGAGCCTCTCTAGTCTCTCCAGTGTGAAAGCCCAATTGCTTTCACACTGGAGTGGTGCACTTGCAGGGCGGTAAAAAAAATTCCTGCAAGTAGCATCTTTACAGCACTGTAGGAGGGGTGTATACACTGCTCCTAAAGAGCTCCTGCCCATTGAAATCAATGGGGCAGAGCCCTCAAGTCACCGGAGCTTTGCGGGCAGTTTTAACCCTTTTTCGGATGCTAGCAGCGGTTGAATAGCGGCACTTTACCGCCAACCCCCAGCCCAAGCCCACCCAGTTGTGTGACAATAGTAAATTCGCTATTGTCTTCCTGATCCTCAACCCGGCTCAAGAAGTGGATCCAGAGACCCAATTGGCCAAGATGAAAAGCGAACATATTGAGGAGGAGCAAGGAGGAGACGCAGGGAAACTGCGCCACCGTGAAGCCTAAGAAGTAGGAGATGCATGGTGTAGTCGCATGGTGAAGCCGCCTCCCACGACCTAGATAGGGCAAGTGCGGGGACCAACCAATCAACGGGGGGGTGCTGGAGACTCGACCAACTGACCGCGGGGGGAATGGGGAGATTGCGAGGGGGGGGGGGGCTGTGAGGTAAAATATAAAAAAGTAAAAAATATATCAACTGGCTGCCACTGCTCCTACCCAAACTGAGAATACATATTGTAGGTAAAGCTGCTCTTAATTACCAAAGCTGATTTTACACACCTCCTTTTATCACCAATGAAAATGAAAGCAAACATCTGATTCATTGTATTTGCAACAAAGTTATCTCCCTCCAGTTATAAAATAGACTCCAGTGGTTCATGGTTACATTATACTCATACAGATGTCTGAAACCGACAGTACATTTAGCTACTTTTGTTGCTTTTTACTTTGATTGCACACATGGAAAAAGTGCTGCCTTCAGATAAATGGATGGCACTAGAATTACAAAGCAGTAAGGCAAAAACAAAGTTTAACAAATAACTTTATGAAAGAGAATTTGTGACATGGCAAGAGAGGGAAATTGCTGCAGGTATGTAGTGCAGGCACCAAGATATTTGTGCAACAGCCTCTCAAACCTTCCTGTCACAGCTGAGTCCCTGGTCACTGCGCCAGGCGGAAGCATTTCTGGGTAGTGTTGGAGCTGGCAGCTAAGCCTCACTTTATTCATTCTTACTGGCCTTATAGCATAATGTCACTATGAAATCTCAGAAAACTTAGACAATATCAGCCATGTTTGAGAGGCTGCTGCAGATATCTGTAGGCACCTCTAGGTACCTGCACTTCCTACCTGCAGCATTGTTCTCTCATCCCTCCTGGTGACAAAGTCTCTAAAAAAGGACCTTTACAACATTTATTATATATTACAGGTTTGGTAGGATACGTTGCTAGAAGACCTTTAGCCAAACTGATAAAGTGAAGTGAGGTCCAGCCTCTTAAAACATTGGCTTAGTGATATTCTGTTAATTTTGATCAAATTTTAATCTGAAATACAGTAAATGCAGTTTTGTATTGCCTTGTACTTGACTGTTCCCTGTTGCAAAACAATCCTATTTTCTTTCTCAGTTGTCCCTTCTTTGGGGTCTGATGTCTGATTGTCTGACGGATTTGTTCCATGTCAGACCTTTGCTGTCAAAAAGTCCGGTCGTGTGTACGCGGCATAAGGGAGTGCAAAACCTTGAAGTAGGTCAAGTGCAAGCCAAAAGAATGTCAACTGCAGGTCAAATACACCTGTCAATGATTTATGAATAATCTCAGAAGCATCTAAAACTGATGTCAAAGGGACGCAATTGACACAGGCCCCTAAAAAATCCATATTAAAGATCCCTGCAATCAGTGGCGGAACTACCGCCATAGCAGCACATGCGGGCGCTATGGGGCCCGCAGTCAAATGGGGCCCGGTGAGGACAGGCGCTATGGCTCCGCGGGAGATAGCGGGCGGCTCCGCGGGTGGTCCGCGGGCGGCTCCGCGGGTGAGAGCTGGCGGTCCGCGGGCGGCCCGCGGGCGGCCCGCGGGTGGACCGCGGGCGGCTCCGCGGGTCCGCGGGGGGCTCCGCGGGTGATAGTGGGAGGCAGATGAGAGTGGCCGGTCCGCTGGTGAGAGAGTGGGCGTGAGCGGGCTGGCCAATCAGGGAGCTGACAGGTGAGGGAGCATAGAGATGACATCATCTCTCGCCGCCCTCTCATCCCTGCAGTGCAGTTCCCCCCTCACTGTGCAGGCAGCCAGGAAGCAGAGAGATGACATTATCTCTCTGCTGCCTGACTGATAATCTGCTGCCTGACTCTGTGACACAGCAGGAAAGTGGCAGAGCAAGTGACAATCCATAATGTGTGGCAGGCGACGTGGCAAGTGACAACCCAGGACGTGGCAAGTGACAATCCGTAACGTGTGGCAGGTGACGTGGCAAGTGACAATCCGTAACGTGTGGCAGGTGACGTGGCAAGTGAAAATCCATGACGTGGCAAATGACAATCCATAATGTGTGGCAGGCAACGTGGCAAGTGACAACCAGGGACGTGGCAAGTGACAATCCGTAACGTGTGGCAGGTGACATGGCAAGTGACAACCTGGATGTGGCAAGTGACAATCCGTAACATGTGGCAGGTGACGTGGCAAGTGAAAATCCGTGACGTGACAAGTGACAATCCGTAATGTGTGGCAGGTGACGTGGCAAGTGACAACCCGGGACGTGCAAGTGACAATCCATAATGTGTGGCAAGTGACAATCTAGGATGTGGTAAGTGACAATCTGTAATGTGTGGCAATCTAGGACGTGGCAAGTGACACTCCGTAATGTGTGGCAGGTGACGTGGCAAGTGACAACCTGGATGTGGCAAGTGACAATCTGTAACATGTGGCAGGTGACGTGGCAAGTGAAAATCCGTGACGTGACAATCCGTAATGTGTGGCAGGTGACGTGGCAAGTGACAACCCGGGACGTGCAAGTGACAATCCATAATGTGTGGCAAGTGACAATCTAGGATGTGGTAAGTGACAATCTGTAATGTGTGGCAATCTAGGACGTGGCAAGTGACAATCCGTAATGTGTGGCAGGTGACGTGGCAAGTGACAACCTGGATGTGGCAAGTGACAATCCGTAACATGTGGCAGGTGACGTGGCAAGTGAAAATCCGTGATGTGACAAGTGACAATCCGTAATGTGTGGCAGGTGACGTGGCAAGTGACAATCCATAATGTGTGGCAGGTGACGTGGCAAGTGACAACCCGAGACGTGGCAAGTGACAATCTAGGACATGGCAAGTGACAATCCGTAATGTGTGGCAGGTAATGTGGCAAGTGACAATCCGGGACTTGGCAAGTGGACAATCCGCAACATGTGGCAGGTGACATTCTGCAACGTGTGACAAGTGACAATCTGCATCTGGTGGCAGGCGACGTGGCAAGTGGACAATCTGCAATGTGTAGCAGGTGATGTGACAATCCTTAATGTGTGGCAAGTGACAATCCAGGACGTGGCAAGTTACAATCCATAATGTGTGGCAAGTGACGTGGCAAGTGACAATCCAGGACGTGGCATGTGACAATCCATAATGTGTGGCAAGTGACAATCCAGGACATGGCAAGTGACAATCCATAATGTGTGGCAGGTGACTTGGCAAGTGACAACCCGGGACATGGCAAGTGGACAATCTGCAACATGTGGTAGGTGACATTCCGCAATGTTTCACAAGTTACAATCTGCATCTGGTGGCAGGCGATGATGGCAAGTGACACGCTCAGGGATCCCACTGATTTTGCATTATGGTGAGTTGAACTATTTCATTTTATATAACAGAACAGAAATTGGTTAAAAGGCCTGGAGGTCAGCAATGTGTTCCCTTCAGGGGCTGCATAGAGTATACTGCATACTTTGTTGTTCAAAATTAATATAAGCCGTTGCCTGGGTACTGTGCCACATGGGTGTGGTAGTCTGTTGTTTAATGGCATTAGTTCATTTTTTTTTGGTGGGGGGGGGCCCATACAACATTTTGCTATGGGGCCCTGTGATTTCTAGTTACGCCCCTGCCTGCAATAGAAGAGTGTTTAGCCTTTGTAAGACTCTTCAACACTAAACTCCTCTGAAATTGTTGGATGCTTGTGTCCTCTGTCACATACTGTGTTTAAATCCTTTGAACCCAACCTCACTACTGAGACCTGCGGTGATATAGGGGGTCCTAAGAAAGAAACTACAGTGCAACTACAGTGTCCAATGGGGGACATAGGCATCCAACACTCCTAGAAGTGTCATGTGCCCAACAGTTGTGTGGCCTGTGTCTATGGGCTTTTGCTATTGTCTGATGTTTGAATTTCCATAAAACCTACATGAAGCAAGTCAAATGCAGTTTACAAGGAGGTCAGCAGCAGGTCCAATACATCTAACAATTAATTCTAAATCATGTCAGAAGCATCTCAAACTGCTGTTAAACAGATGCCATTGACAGAAGTCCAAAGCTTGTTGAGACAGCCTCTTAAAAACTCCAAATTAAATGTTCTTGCAATTGAAGAGTATTTATACTCACCTCTCATGTCCCGTGTCTCCTATGTTTCATTTGTTCCAGCTGCAGCCTTTGTGACTTAAAAATTCAAATTCAAATTGTTGGATGTCTGTGTCCCCGTCCAATGCCTTTGATCTCTACATCGCTACACACTCCTGTAATGATGTAGAGGTCCAAGAAAGGAACTAAAGCATGTGTCAGGGGACCCGGGTATCCAACGCTCTTAGAAGTGCTCATGTCAGATAGGTTTGCATTCTCATTTAAACCACTTAAGCCCCGAAACATTTGGCTGGTCAAAGACCAGACCACTTTTTGCGATTCGGCGCTGTGTCGCTTTAACTGACAATTGCACGGTCGTGCGATGTGGCTCCCAAACAAAATTGATGTCCTTTTTTCCCCACAAATAGAACTTTCTTTTTATTTTTTGCGCTATAAACAATAGAGCGACAATTTTGAAAAAACACATTATTTTTGACATTTCACTATAATAAATATCCCCCAAAAATATATTAAAAAACATTTTTTTTCTTCAGTTTAGGCCGATATGTATTCTTCTACATATTTTTGGTAAAAAAAAATTCAATAAGCGTTTATTGATTATTGAGTGCAAAAGTTATAATGTTTACAAAATAGGGGATAGTTTTATGGCATTTTTATTAATAATTTTTTTTTTTTACTAGCAATGGCGGCGATCAGCGATTTTTATCATGACTGAGACTTTGTGGCAGACACATCGGATATTTTGACACATTTTTGGGACCATTGTCATTTATACAGCAATCAGTACTATATAAATGCACTGATTCCTGTGTAAATGACACTGGCAGTGAAAGGGTTAACCACTAGGTGGCAGTGTAGGGGTTAAGTGTGTCCTGGGGTGTGTTTCTAACCCGTGATCTGACTCATGGAAGTCCCGGCCGGCGCACATGCGATGGCATGGCAGCAAATTTAAAGGGACGTACAGGTACGCCCATTTGCCTGTCCGTGCCATTCTGCTGACGTACATCGGCGTGCGCTGGATGGGAAGTGGTTAAAGCAGGTCACAAGGAGGGCAAGTGCAGGCCAAATACACCTAATAATCTCAGAAGTGTCTCAGAATGATGTCAAACTGATGCCATTGACACAAGCCCAATATCCATACAGAGTATATATGGAGGCTACCATGCTGGAATGGAGGGGAGGCATGAAACATGTAGCACCGAAGTGATCAGAATAAATGTGCTTCTATTCCGTTTATTCAGAATTTTTAAAAGCCTAATAGGGTCCATTGAACTACCAAGGCTGGATATTTGGACTGTTATCGCATTAACTTTCTAATGCTATGGAAAGGAACTAACCATTTTATGCAGAAATTCTTTGCTTCCATATGACTCGGGGTGTGGCCAGGGTTTGTCCTTTTGCTCTGCAAATTGTTCCTCTTTCCCATCTGATAAAGAGGAGATGAATGATGTTTGATTTTGCTGTTTCTGTAACTTCAGCATGGGATTCTTGGCACTTCTTGGCAGGTTCTCTGCTATTGATTTTGCACAGTCGAGGTGCAAAGTTATCTTTGCTCCTGTATCTCTTGATACAGCAAGCTCTTGTTACTTGGGTTGTTATTTGCTGATGTGTGATAATATAGGTGAAACTATCAAAAGTTTGCTGGCCAGCTGAACAACAGAAGTGTAGAAAGGAAAGCTGTGTGTGTGTATATGTAGATAAAAAGTAGTATATGAAGTGTTTACATACTGGTGTACCGCTTGTACCATGGATAAAATATGTACGGTAATTACAGATAAATGTAGTGTGATTTCTGTAAGGGAATAGAAAATTAGAATTGGGAATAGGCATTTGTAAGAATTAGATTTTTACATTTTATAGGGAATGTATATCCACTCTATCAAATTATTTTTTGCTGCCCAGCTGGAAAGATTTACCTCCACTTCCTGTTTTGGAGACACGACAGAAAATGAGAGTGGGTTTCTCACTTTAAATAGTTGTCACCAAAACATTTGTCGCCCATTGGACCTCTTTTTCTGGTGACAACTCTAAAATGTAGGATTTGCCTCCATTTTGTGTCTTCGGACAATGGCAAGCAAGACACTTAGAGGGTTAAATCTTCACATCGGGAATACAAACAGTAATAAAACTTGAGAAAGAAACTAGCCACAATTAGAAAAAAAGCTTTCTTTACACATTGGGGTTGATTTACTAAGGCAAATGGGCTGTTCATTTTGCAAGGGAATTTTCCCTTTGCTTAGTGCAAGTGTTGAATATTCACTTTTAATCTTGGTGCATCTTGATTGGATGATAGAAGTCAACAGAGCTTATTCTTATTCACTAAGTTAAGGGAAATTCCCTTTCAAAGTGAACAGCCTTTTTGCTTTTAGTAATTATTAAAGTAAGCATTAAATTAGAATGATAGGAACAATACTTTTATTTGGATATAGGGAAGGTTATAACCCCTGTAAGGTTTATTTTTGTCATCTGTGCCCCATTGGGGAGATTTACCATCACTTCCTGTCCTATGGCAAAAACAGGAAGTGAGAGGTAATCCCTCCTAATTAAGGGGAGATCTTTGGGACCCCCAGGTCACCAAATGTAGTGTCCCCTTGGAAGATTTTGATTTTCTTAACCAAGGCTAAACAGGACAAATAGAGAGGGTGAATCTCTGTAAAGGAGACCTAGGTGGATGCAGCATGGGATCGATGCTAGATCTGTCCCCCTGGCATCTTTGCGCTGAAAACCGAGCAATCAAACACCACCAATGGCTCGGTTCTCTTGGCTACCTGAGCAGAGAGCTGCTGCCTGTAAATCAGTAGCTCTCCTGCTCTGCTCCTCCATGCTCACTGGAGTACTGAGCTGTGGATGGGAAAGAAGTGGCTCTCTCAGAGGCTTGCTGAGAGGCTGAGACAGCCATTAGTCCAGGCACATGGTGGATACAGATTTCCAGAGTCGCGATGACGCGGTGCTTGGACTGATCTGTGTGACATCAGCAGAGAGCAGATTTTAGAGCGCTCGCTGCTGAAAATGGGTCAAGGAGTGCAAAACTAATTGCACTCCTGTCATCCATAGGAGAAGCCCAGCCAAACGAGCTCAGGCTGGACTTCTCCTTTAATGGGGGCACAGACAGCAATAAAAACGGTGTCAGTGGTGGTTGCTGCCCCGCAGCAACTATTGCTCTAATCAGGTGCTTAAAAAAAAAAACCCTGGCTGCCGTAATTCATGCGCCCAGTAACTCAAAAGGGGCTATTCCCATGAATAGGGGGTGGCCATGGATAGCTATGAATGAACCTATCCATTGCATATAGGGGGTGGCGAGGAGAGAGGGGGGCGGTGCCCGGGCGCCCCTAATGGACAAGCTCCTGAACCGTGTTCTAATCCATCTCCACTCTATACAAAACTAAAAAAACTTTTGTATTTCGTTTAGTTGTTAAAATAGTGTCAAGGTGTAAGGCCCTATAGAGGCTCACCTGTCTCTTGTCTGGGCTTAAAGAGGAAGTAAACCCTGATGAGTTTACTTCCTCTTTCATTCCCTGCAAAGGCAAAGCATAATGGACTACTATGCTTCGCATAGTAGTCCATTATGTGTCACTTACCTGACACAGGAGCCAGCGAAGTCACCGCTGTCCCCTGTAGTCCGGCGCATCTATCTTCTCGTGGGTCTCGCTGCTCCGCCACTGTCATTCGGCGAAGCCGCGATGACGTCACTCCCGCGCATTGCGCACGGGAGCCGCCACACACGGCATCTTCGTCGTTGACGGTGCCGCGCTCAGTGCGCCTGCGTGCCGCTGTCTACGGCCCTACACGGTTTAGGAGACATTTCTTGGACCTACAGGTAAGCCTTAATCTAGGCTTACCTGTAGGTCAAAGTGTGTTATAAGGGTTTACAACCACTTTAAGGCTGATATTAGACAGTCTGTCCATACTGCTGTCCGAGAGTAAAACTGTCAATCTAAACTTGCAAAATATACTTTTTATCATATTATTTAAGGTGCACAACCTGTGGTGTGGTGTGATGTTTGAAACCATTCTTTTGTACTAAAATACATAGGATACATGTGTTACATGGTATGATATGAAATCAAAGGTACCTAAGGCAGTGATTGCAAAGATACGACATTGGGGTACACTAATAATATCCTGATTTATACCAACCTGTCTAGCTATCATGTTTATTACAGGAATACTTGCCAGATGGTAAAGAAAAGTGACGTATTTGACTGTGCTGGGATTTGAATGGTTTCTGGGCGTTGCTGAATCTTCTTCACTATAGGTGTTTGTAAGTTAATTTTCTTGGTTGTCATTATTATTAGGGCAGATAAACCGGCTCTTTCTGCCAAACAGGAGTAGCAAACCTGAATTGCAGCTCCCAGACAGAAAAATTAACTCCTCACAGCACACCACAATGATAATGTGAAGACCTGATGGAAAAGCTTAAGTAAATACCATATAGGCTAAAAACAGCCAAACCTCAAATTTGTACCCAAATTATTGGATCATAAATATTAAATAGGAGTGGTTTATAAATCCTAGTGCAGAGGAGCTGCCCATAGTTAATAGTCAAATTTCTATTACATGTGTTTCGAAAATTAAAGCGGAGCTCCAGCTCCACCACCAAAAAAATTAAAAGTCAGCAGCTACAAATACTGTAGCTGCTGACTTTTAATATTAGGACACTTACCTGTCCTGGAATCCAGCGATGTCAGCACCCCAGTGGATTTTTCATTCGGTTCTCGGATGCCGCTGCCGTCATTCTTTGTAAGAGAAACTGGCCGAGAAACCCCGTTCCCTACTGCGCATGCACGCTGCACTTTATAAATGGCCCGGTGGTGGTGGAAGGAGGAGGTGGGCTAAACGTGGGGGCAGGTACCTATCAACACAAGTACCCACTCCTCCCTCCCCTGAAAGGTAACAAATGTGGCAGCGTAGGGGGGGAGGAAGCAAACAAGCGGAGCTTTCACTTTTGGATGGAGCTCTACTTTAAGTTGGAACCTGATTTGTTGCTGTAGTCAACAGCTCCTATTTTATTATTCTAGGTTTCATAAATCATCCTTGTGGTAACACGTATGGCCTCATTCACATAGACAGTAGTCTTTAGTGCCCTCTAAAAAACAATCTGCAGTGGATCAGTTTTCAGAGAATGATTAAGCACTGATGTTCAGGTGGCTGAACTGTTGAGCCCCGTACACACGAGAGGACTTATGTCCGACAGACTTCCGAAGGAGTTCTGCCGGAGTTCTGCCGGAGTTCCGACAGAGTTCTGACGGACTTTTCGACTGAGCGGACTTGGCCACACACAATCACACCAAACTCCGACGGATTCGAACATGATGACGTACGACTGGACTCGAATAAGGAAGTTCATAGCCAGTAGCCAATAGCTGCCCTAGCGTTGGTTTTAGTCCGTCGGAATAGCATACACACGAGCGAATTTTCTAAAGTCTGTCAGACTTTTGCGAATCAAAAGTCCGTTGCAGCCCACACACGATCGAATAGTCTGACGGAATCATTCTGTCGGACTTTGGATGTTGAAAAGTCCGCTTGTGTGTACGGGTCTTTGCTGTTTTTTTTTTTTTTACAGCCAAAGGGATATTTTACATTGAAACACTGTGCTGCAACCGTGAGCCAAGCATTTGTACTTGTGGTTGTGGCACAGTACCATTGACGTCAGTGGCCGAGTTTGGCAGGTGGTGCTGCCTGTTAAACTCAACATGACAAGGGTTATGAAACACAGCATTGCATCCACAGCATGGATGTGGATGCATGAAGGTAAAAAAAACTTCAGCCTTTAGAACCACTTTAATAACTGCTATTTGGCCTGATAATTTTGGGATCAGGTGGCTTAAAGGGGTAGTAGACCGCACTTGTATAAGATTGTATCTTGGAGCATCAAACAATCCTCATCTGCTCAAGCATGTATCAGGGAAACATACACATACAGGTTTAGGTAGAAATTGATGGGGACCACAGCACCTTGATAGGAACTGCTGTGGGGTCCTCTAACGTAAGTAAACTTGAGTTTAAGGAAGACATCAACTTTTTATATATTACTACTAGAGCGTTCAAGTAACATAAATGCAGGAGGTTCACTATACGATTCACCCCTCGATATACATAAGAGAGGTCATGGACTTGGGAGCCTAGCATTACAATAACTTAACCCTAATGAAATAGTATTAGTGGCAATAATGCCTCCTACTCAAATTATGTAATAATTAAGGCACTTGCAATAATCAAATTCCCTAAAACATGCCCAGAAGAGTCTGGGTTACAAAAAAAGGGGGTCAACACACTTGCGATGCCAAGTATGGCTAAGAACAGTGAAGGGGGAAGTAAAGAAGGAGACGGAGTGGGAAGAAGGAAAAATCCATCTGGGAACCTCCCTCCAGTTGACTTAATAAATATCGCTATTGGTGGTGTTGCCTATTAAACTCAACATGACAAGTTAATTTGCCAGGGTCATGAAACAAAGCATTGCATCCACAGCATGAAGGTAAAAAAAACTTCAGCCTTTAGAAACACTTTAATAACTGCTATTTGGTCTAATAATTTTGGGATCAGGTGGCTTAAAGGGGTAGTAAACTGCACTTTTATTTTTTTCAAACCCTGCAAGACATATGCATAAAGTGCTAGTATGCATCACATACTAGCACATTATGAAATAACTTAGAACAAAGCCTTTCGCACTGTTGCCACTGACAGGGCTTCCATCTTCACCCGGTCTTCCTTCCAGGTTTGTGCCCTCCGGCCATCTAATTGGCTCTGCTGTGATCACATCACTCCCACACATGTGCAGAAGTCTTGGACCGCGGCACGGAGCTCTGAAGGGATGGCACAGGTATGCTGTCTCTTCAGAGTGCATGCGTTAGTGACGTCACTGGCTGCATGCTGTGTGAATATTTCCTAAACTGTGCAAGTTTAGGAAATATTCACTGTACCTACAGTGAAGAAGAATTGCCTGTATGTACAAGTAAAAAAAAAAAAGAAAAGGGTTTACTCCCACTCCCAATGATATGGATAAAGGAATCTCCCCCGATGCACTATTGCGCTCTTTTTCAATAATGTTTATTGTTATTTTTAGAAAATAAGTAAGATTAAAAAAGGAGATCGTATCTCATCTGCTCAAGCATGTATCAGGGAAACATACACATACAGGTTTAGGTAGAAATTGATGGGGACCACAGCACCTTGATAGGAACTGCTGTGGGGTCCTCTAACGTAAGTAAACTTGAGTTTAAGGAAGACATCAACTTTTTATATATTACTACTAGAGCGTTCAAGTAACATAAATGCAGGAGGTTCACCCCTCGATATACATAAGAGAGGTCATGGACTTGGGAGCCTAGCATTACAATAACTTAACCCTAATCGGGTCAAGTCCTGGGGAAAAAAGTGTGGGAACTCCCACCCAAGATCCACTCCCCCGCCAAAAAAAAAATATGATACGTTCATATGCATGAATGCTTCAAAAGTGTTATTTTTCATCCAATTTTCGTATTGTGCGTATGAAGCTTAACTATTAGTACATAAAAAAAAAAAAATCCTCAATAAACATAAATATGGTAATTCTCTGAATAATCAGCATTCATTCAATTGTGCTTCCATGCAAATGTGAACATCATATTCTGATCTTTATTTTGTATATAGAGTGTTTATGTGGTGAGTTTACACTTTTCATTGAACAGAGTTTGGATAACACAGGGTTAAATAGAAATGGAAATGAACTGCACATTATCTGGATAGAATGCTTGGGGAGATAGTGATGTGTTCCTGCTTAGGAGATGTATGTTAGCTTGGGGGGCTGCAAACTCTGCAGGGCTCCAACACACACTCGCTGCTATTCCAACCCTTCACATATTTCCACATAAACTTACCTCCTGGCATTAAACTTTACCAGGTATTGTGCTGAGCTTACCACCCCAAACTGATGTTCCTTCCTCAACTCACCTCTCTCCCTGCATGTCCCGTAAGCAGAATAGCTGATCTATCCGTCAGCTAGACCTAGACCTGATCTAACCGTCAGCTAGCTGTGATTGACAGGTAGATCGAAGTGGAAGCTGTCATGGGGCCCCCTACTGGCAATGCCTGAATGGTCAGGTGTGCGGCACTTATTATTGCGAGCTGTGTCGACAGCTGCTGGTGTAGCACTTGCCACACAGCTTGCATACTTCAGAATACACCGATCAGCAATGCAGCTATTGGCTGGACCGTTCAGCAGAAGCCGGTAAGCTGATCAGCCTCTGAACAGAAAGGGGAACACATGAATATAAATTCAACTGGCCACATTTTGATGTGTACCGTATATATCCAGTTTTACAGAGCTGATTGTTTAAGAGTAAAGACGATTTCATAAACTTCAGTGTGTCTGCTGACCATCACGTTTCATTACTTCATTATAATAACCCCCCCCATAATTTAAAAGGCAGTGGAGTTACTGTATTACAGCCATATAACTGCATTAAAAAGAGACTACACTTATGTAAAGCATAAAAGTGTTCTTTCTGGCTTCCAAAGCTGGTTGGGCAAAACTGAATGGTAGAGTAGAGTAAAAACAAAAAAAGGAGAGAGAGTAGGTTTATGTGACCCATCAAAGTAACAGGACTGGCATTTCTCCAATCACAGCGTTCTCCCAGCGGCCAAAAAATGTGTGCATAACCCTGCAGAGTATAATGGAAAGCAGATATCTGCTGTCCCTTTTTGAAGTAGCCTCTGACAGCCTTTAGAGGATTCCAAAAGGAGAAATTTTGGTTGGTGCAGGCCCAAAGCTAAGCACTACCCAACAAAGCTTCCCAATGCTACTTGCTTCCTGCACTTTACTACAGGCCAGTCATTCTATATAGAAAACTTTTTTTTTTTAGAGAGGCATATGCTAAAATATTCCCTGAATAAAATAGAATTAGGCCGGCCTTACACAGTTCGAATCTTGGCCGGTTTAGCAAGTACCAGCCAAGATCCGAAGTGTGTAATGGGCAGGCTGAATTTACAAAGTTGATCAATCAAAGCTTCCCTGGCCCCTGCTGGGAGCGGACAATTGCTGATTCTCCTGTAAGCAAGGTCTGTGTTGATGGGGGAATTGTATGTATGGCCAGCCTTCGTATACTACTGTGTTTAACCTGTTTGGCAACTCTCTATCTTTTATCTCAATTTCAGAGGTGACAGGTAACACTACAGGGCACCACAGCACATGCAGATGGACACAATTGCATAACCAAAAGGGATAAATTGGCCCCTTTTGTTCTCACTTTGACACCGGTCAGCCTGAGGCCTTTCAAGTCCAAGCTGCTCATTTTACATTGTTATTGAAAAAGTGGCATCCGTATGGCTTTCTTCTCCACAGCAATGCAGCACACAGACGGGAGGGACCTCTAAAAATGTCACACACCCACAAGGTGGAAAAGATGTCAGATGTACACATAGCTAGCTGTCACATTCCAATCTATGAAAAACTAAATCGGAAATGTGAGGTCTGTTCAGACATCAAGGTCTGCGTTTAATGGATCACACCCTATAATAAGACATGAAAGCTTCATTGTGAATAAGTGCATGGAATCCCTGACCTCACCATTCACGTACAGTGCTCAGTATTATGAAAGTATTGTGACAGCATTAGCAGGTATTACACACTGGAATAATTGGCTATGTTGTTTAGTTTAGGAAAGATAAACAGCCAAGTATATAGATAAATTACTTATGTGTGCTGATTTACCTGCCAAAATAGATGTAATTCAGTCCAGCCACTTTTTGATTCACAAACCCCTGCCACACTGCATAGCCAGAAAGGTGATGCCACTTTCTCTGCTACAGTTAAATTGGACCTTTAATCAGTTTTGGGAAATCTCATGTAAAGCAAGGTATTTAGGCATATGCTCAATCAGCTTATTTTAAGTGTCCTTTGTTTTTCATTTTAAATCAGCCTGCAGGCTTGCATGCACAGTTAAACTCCCGTTGTTCGCTTTTAAGTTGCTAAGAACGCAGACTTTTCAATCTGGGTAATCTTTGAAGTTATCTGACCAGCTGGTCTGCTAAACTCTACTGTACCCCATACAATGCACATATGCGCATGCACTTAACTTGTAAGCTTATATTATTTTGGGCCAGCAAAGATGATGCCACGTCATGCCAAAAATTGATAACCTCCTTGAAAAATAGTTTACATCAAAGATAGGCAACCTAATGCCACGTACACACGACCGGACTTTTTGACAGCAAAGGTCGAACGAGTCCATCGGACAATTTGATCGTGTGTGGGCTCCATCGGACCTTTGCTTGCCAAAAATCTGGCGGACTTTAGAAATAGAACATGTTTTAAATTTTCCCACCGGAACTCTGCCAGACCAAGAAATCCATCCGTGTGTATGCTGGTCCGACAGAAAAAAACGGACGCTAGGGCCGCTATTGGCTACTGGCTATGAACTTTCCTTATTCAAGTCCAGTCGTACGTCATCACGTTCGAACCCGTCTGACTTTGGTGTGATTGTGTGTGGCCAAGTCCGTTCATTCGGAAAGTCCATCGGAACTCCACTGAAAATCCGTCGGAAAGACCCTCGGACCTAGTCCGTCAAAAAGTCTGCTCGTGTGTGCACACAAGCCAGGACAGATACATAGGGGTTGATTTACTAACGTTAAATAGACTGTGCACTTTGCAGTTGCACTTTGCAAGTGTAGTTGTTCCAGGGTTTTATGACCCTATGTTCACACCTATGTGTTTTTTAGTTCGTTTTGCAGTTCAGTCCATTTAACATGGTTTCCTATGTACACATTCACATCTATGCGTTTTTCAGCCGGTGCATCCTTGGAAAGACTTTTTTTTCTGCAGCAGATTGAGTTTTGCATGTAATCGACTTCAATGGACCCGCACCACAAACGAAAGTGTCTTTGATGCGTTTTTTACATGCGTTTTGAGTTCTACGTTTTTTTTTCTTCATAACAAACTGATTAGCTGGTTGATAAGGAGCGGGCTGGTAAGCTGGTCACCACGTCGTTAACAACCGATGAATCAACAGGGTTCCCCACTGACAGCTGAATGTAAAAAAAAGAATTGCTGGCAATACAAATATCAGGTAGAAAATAGTGTGGGTCACCCCCAATCCATACCAGGCCCTTATCTGAGCAAGTAGCCCAGCAGGTCAGCAAATGGAGGGGACGAGCTAGTGCCCCCCATCCTGAACCATACCAGGCCACATGCCCTCAATATAGGGGGGTGCTTTGTAGCAGGAGGGGCTCTTCCCCCCCATCCCCAAGCATTTTGTCCCCATGTTGATGGGGACAGGGGCTTCTTCCCCACAAAAATAAATAAAAAATAAACAGCGCTTTAAGGAATGTGATAAAAAAAGTCCATATATATACTATGCAAAACAAGTCCATATAGTGACGTGATATCCACCAAACCCCTTAGTAATGGAAACTTCCCCTAAGAATAGTGCCAATAGAAAAAAAAAGACCTCCACCTGATGAATTGACCGCTTACCAGCTCCTGAGACCTCCTATCACGGGAGGTCTCAAACACTTGCAGCTCTAAACCCAGCCAGGGCCTTTGATCATCCAAGGGATCGCGCCGACAAGCCTCCACCACCCAATGTAAGTCAATCACAGGGGGTTCTCCTCTGCTGCCACTTCCAGCAATGTCTTTTCTCTACTTCCCTGGGCAGTGGTTGTGGTGGTCTACGGGTGGGGGGCTTATCTGAATCTGTTTAACAAGGGGGCCCCCTTGATATTACACTTATTGCTTTTAAGAGGGGTGGAAAGTGTGGGGGAGGGAGGTTGGGCGCTGGAGGAAATGTCTGCTTTGATATATTGTGTAAAAATTACGAAGTTTAAAAAAAAAAAGATACTGATCTGTACAGACACTAAAAAAAATAAAAATAAAAAAAAAGATAGTACCATCCTACTAATAAAAAGTGATTTAGCATACAAAAAAACAACAGCAAGGGGGCCCCCAGATGCCGGCTCCCCACCTATGTGAATGAATATGGGGTATAGCTATTCATAGTTTGTTAAAGAGGAAAAAAAAAAAGGCATAACACAGGAAAACTACATGCAAGAACGGATCAAAAATACGGGATTAACCACTATAATACCAGGCGCTTTCCACCGTTCCTGCCCAGGCTAATTTTAAGCTTTCAGCGCTGCCACTTTTTAGATGACAATTGCACGGTCATGCTACACTGTACCCAAACAATTTTTTTTATCATTTTGTTCCCACAAATAGAGCTTTTCTTTGGTGGTATTTGATCACCTCTGCATTTTTTTTTTTGTTTTTTTTTTTGTTTGCTAAACAAATAAAAAAAGACCTAAAATGTTTAAGAAAAAAAAAGTTTTCTTTGTTTCTGTTATAAAAGGTTATAAATAAGTTTGCTCCTTCACTGATGGGCACTGATGAGGTTGCACTGATGGACACTTATAAGGTGGCACTGATGAGGTGGCACCAATGAGGTGGCACTGATGAGGTGGCACCAATGAGGTGGCACTGATGAGGTGGCACTGATGGATACTGATGGGTGGCATTGATATGCAGCACTGATGGGCATTGATAGGCGGCACTGATGGGTTCTCATAGGTGGCACTGATGGGCAAAGATGGGTAATCAAATGTGACACTGGTGGGCACTGAAAAGTTGCACTGATGGGTACATATGGGTGGCACTGATGGGCATTGATAGGCAGCACTGAGGGACACTGATGGGTGGCACTGATAGGCATCACTGATGGCACTGGAACTGGCAGGCATTGCTGATGGGCACTGATTGGCATCATGCCTGGGCACTGACTGGCATCATGTCTGGGCACTGACTGGCATCCCTGGTGATCTAGGGTGGTATACTTGGTGGCGAACCATGATCAGAATCCCTCGTGGTCTTGGGGGCATTCCCTGGTGGTCATGAGTGAGCATCCATGGGAGGGACTGCGCTGATAATCATTCAGCGCAGACCCCCCCCCCCCCCCTCATCAGGAGAGCAGCAGATCGGCTCCCGGCTACTCGCATCTGTCAGATGCGAGCGAAGAAAGGCTTTTCTTGTTTACAATTTGATCAGCTGTGATTGTACATGGCTGATCATGTGGTAAAGAGCCTCCATCAGAGGCTCTTTACTGAGATCTGTGTTGCAGGGTGTCAGACTGACACGGGCACGCGCCGGCTGTTAAACTGAAAGTCAGGATAACGTAATCACCGTCCAGCCATCATTTTGCTATAGGCTGGGCGGGAAGTGGTTAAAAATGCAAAATGCACTGCAAAGCTAACCGGAAAACCGCATCAACTGGAGCTGCATAGATGTGAACCTAGGGTCAATGAGCAGTGACTTTTATCATCCATTCATGTGCAAGCAAAAATGCTGTTTTTTTAAATTTCCTTGCATGTAATTGGGTATTCTTTGCAATGTAAAGCTTTACCTCATTTGCTAAGCTTTAGAGCGGGGGTAGGCAACCTTCGAGAGATGGTGACCTACTTGCACAACACTAATAAAGTTAAAGATCAGCCCCCCCCCCCCCCCCCCCAAAAAAAAAGCCTGACTTTTTTTTTTATGATAAAATATTTTTACTCAGAACTAAAATAAAATAAGTAATAAAAGAAAGTGTGGGCTTTAGTAGTGCGTTATGCAGAGAATGCAGGGTGCACCAGTGCATTATGCACAGGATGCAGGGTTCAGGAGTAGGGATGAGCCGAACACCCCCCGGTTCGGTTCGCACCAGAACTTTTGAACGGACCCCAAATTCGTACGAACGTTAGAACCCCATTGAAGTCTATGGGACTCGAACGTTCGAAATTAAATTTGCTAATTTTAACGGCTAATATGCAAGATACTGTCCTAAAAAGGGTTTGGGGACCTGGCTCCTGCCCCAGGGGACATGGGTCAATGCAAAAAAAAGTTTTAAAAACGGCCGTTTTGGCGGGAGCACTGATTTTAATGACGATTAAAGTGGAAAAAAAGTGAAATATTCCTTTAAATATGGTGCCTGGGGGGTGTCTGTAGTATGCCTGTGAAGTGCCACGTGTTTCCCGTGTTTAGAACAGTCCCTGCACAAAATGACATTTAACGGAAATAACGTCATTTAAAGCTGCTTGCGGTTTTAATGTTATATCTGGTTCCTGCAATATGGTTGAAAATCATTGAGAAAAATGGCATGGGTAGCCCCCCCTGCCCATTACCAGCCCCTTTGGGTCTTGTACGCATATTAAGGGGAACCCTGTACCCATATTAAAAAAAGGAAATGCGTGTGGCCCCCAGGCCCTATATACTCAGAACAGCAGTATACAGGCGGTGCAAACAAGACAGGGACTGTGTAGGTTTGTTGTGTTAAGTTGAATCTGTTTGTAATTTTCAACTGGTACATTTTTAAAGTGTAGCTCCAGTCAAAATAAAATTTTTTAAGCTTTTTGGAAAACATAGGGAAGGGTTATCACCCCTGTATAATTTGTTTTGTCGTCCATCTTTTTTCATCTCACTTGCTGTTGTCTCCTTCCGTTTGCAACTAGGAGATGTTTGTAAGTTGGATGTTTGAAAGTAGGGGCCTGCCCTATATGCTCTGCAGAAATGGCGGGAACAAGGTGTTGGTTTTGCCACAACATTGTAAGCCCTCAAAGTGACTCTTGGTGGGCGCTGAAGCGCCCTGCTGTGAACGATTATATCAAGAATTTTAATTACATGCCATTGTTGAACAGTGGTAGAAAAATTGACCTTTGGTGGTTGTGGTGCTGGTGCCACAACACTATAAGTCCTCACAGTTACTCTGGGTGGGCACAGGAACGGGCCCTCCTGTGAAATATTATATCAAGAATTGTAATTACATGTCCCTGTTAAACAGGGGCAGAAAAATTGGGCCTTAGGCACTGGTGCTGGTGCCACGACACTGCAACCTCTCCCATATACTCTAGTTTTATTGCAGGAATTAGCCCTGCTGCAAAGCATTGCATCAAAAATTGTAATTAAACGCCCCTGTTAAACAGGGGCAGAAAAATTGGGCTGATGGCACTGGTGCTGGTCCCACAACACTGCAACCTCTCCCATATACTCTTGTTTTATTGCAGGAATTAGCCCTGCTGCAAAGCATTGCATCAAAAATTGTACTTAAACGCCCCTGTTAAACAGGGGCAGAAAAATTGGGCTGATGGCATCAACCAGAAACAGAAATGTTCTTCCAGCATATCATCGGAGGAGGAAGAGGATAGACAATCAACATAACAGGACAGTCACTCAGCATCAGCATAGGCAGTCTTGAAGGGATGTGATATTTCCAAAAAAATTATTCAGTTACATCAGCTTCAGGTGCTTGGTAGCTGTGGGTGATCCAAGACTGATTCATCTTGATGAAGGTCAGTCGATCAACTGATTCGGTAGACAGCCGCACCCTGTGATCGGTAACAAAGCCACCAGCAGCACTGAAGGTGCGTTCCGAAAGAACGCTGGATGCAGGACAGGCCAGTAGCTCAATTGCATACTGTGCAAGCTCTGGCCAGTGATCCATCCTCAAGACCCAGTAAGCCAGAGGATTTTCGGTGGGAAAGGTGTCCAAGTCTGACCTTGCCCCTAGGTATTCCTGCATCATGTAAATCAGACGCTGGGGATGGTTGCTGGAACCGATCATACCTTGGGGCTGCGGACTAAAAAATTGTCTGAAAGCATCAGTCAGACGGCCACCTTCTCCACCGCTCCTTCTGACCGATGCCTCAGCAACACGTTGTCCAGGACCAGGAGTTTGTAACCTCCCAGTCTCTGGGAACGCGTTGCACAGACCTTTCTGCAAGGCCTCCCGGAGATGTCTCATCCTCTGCTCCCTCTGCGATGGCAAGATAAGGTCGGCAACCTTACCCTTGTACCGTGGATCAAGGAGAGTGGCCAGCCAGTAATGGTCCCTCTCCTTGATCCAAAGAATACGAGGATCCTTCCGCAGGCTTTGCAGGATCAGGGAGGCCATGCAGCGTAGGTTAGCTGAGGCATTCAGTCCGGAGTCCTCTGGGTCACTAAGGACAACATGATCCTTAACTACCTCCTCCCAGCCACGTACAAGTCCACGTGTTTCTTGGGACTGTAAATCATCCCTACAAGACTGCTGCTGCTGCTGCTGCTGCTGATGCTGAGTGCCAGCCTCCACCTCCATGCTGACACAATCATCCTCCTCCTCCTCTTCCTCCTCCTCATCCTCTTCCTGTGTGATGGGTGGCACAGCAGGAACACTGTCTGGATAAAGGGGGCCTTGAGAGGCAAGGAAGTCCTCCTCTTCCTGCCTCTGTTCTGCCTCAAGTGCCCTGTCCATTATTCCACGCAGCGTATGCTCCAAGAGGTGGACAAGAGGTACAGTGTCACTGATGCATGCACTGTCACTGCTCACCATCCTTGTGGCCTCCTCAAACGGTGACAGGACAGTGCATGCATCCCTGATCATGCCCCACTGGCGTGGTGAGAAAAATCCGAGCTCCCCTGACCCTGTCCTAGTGCCGTAGTCGCACAGGCACTCATTGATGGCCCTCTGCTGCGTGTGCAGCCGCTGCAGCATGGCCAACGTTGAGTTCCACCTGGTGGGCATGTCGCATATAAGGCGGTTCTTGGGCAGGTTCAACTCCTTTTGGAGCTCAGCCAGCCGAGCAGAGGCATTAAATGATCGGCGGAAATGCACACAGACTTTCCTGGCCTGCTTCAGGACATCCTGTAAGCCGGGGTACCTGCCCAAGAACCGCTGCACCACCAGGTTAAGGACGTGAGCTACACAGGGCACATGGGTCAGTTGTCCCTGTCGGAGGGCGGAGAGGAGGTTGGTGCCATTGTCGCAAGCCACCATTCCTGGCTTCAGCTGGCGTGGCGTCAACCACCTCTCGGCCTGCCCCTGCAGAGCTGACAAAACATCCGCCCCAGTGTGGCTCCTGTCCCCCAAACAAACCAGCGCAAGCACGGCATGGCATCGTTTTGCCTGCGTACTTGCGTAGCCCCTGGAACGCCTACGGAGCACCACTGGTTCTGAGGACAGAGCACTGGAAGAGGCCATGGAGGAAGAAGAAGAGGAGGGGGTGGAGGAGAGAGGTGTGTCACAACCAATAGTAGCATTTTGGAGGCGTGGTGGCGGAACAACCTCCAACACTACTGCACCTTGTCCTGCATCCTTCCCAGCTGCCAGAAGAGTGACCCAATGGGCCGTGAAAGACAGGTAACATCCCTGTCCATGCCTGCTGGACCATGAGTCAGCGGTAATATGCACCTTACCGCTGACCCCCCTGTCCATTGAGGCAAGGACATTGCCTTCCACATGCCGGTAGAGAGCCGGAATTGCCTTCCGTGAGAAAAAGTGGCGTTTGGGGACCTGCCACTGAGGAACCGCACATTGTACAAACTCACGGAAGGGGGCCGAGTCTACCAACTGAAAAGGCAGCAGTTGAAGTGCTAGCAATTTAGCCAAGCTAGCATTCAACCGCTGGGCATGTGGATGGCTGGGAGTGAACTTCTTTCGCCGGTCCAGCAGCTGGGGCAGGGACATTTGCCTGCTATAATCGGACGTGGGTGTACTGCTAGCAGAGTGCCCGGAAACACTTGGCTGTGACACACCTAATTCTACACCTTCATTCCTCTCAGAGCAGGTTTCAGAGAGGACTGAAGGTCTAGTGGGGTTGGAGATGCCAGCTGATGAGGAGCAAGGAGAGGGCCGCTTTGTTCTTTGGTGTGGGTCTTTGAGGTACGCTTGCCAACGAGCTGCATGGCAGGTCAACATATGTCTGGTCCAGCATGTGGTGCCCAACCGGCTAATGTTTTGGCCACGCGAGATACGCTTGAGACATATGTTGCAAATAGCAGCGGTGCGATCTGATGCACTCGTCTCAAAAAAGGCCCACACCAAAGAACTTTTAGCATAACGTGCAGAGGCAGCGCCCTGCACAGGCGGAGCTCTGCGGTGTGATTGAATCAGTGTGCTGCCCCTAAGCTGGCCCCCAGAGGGCATCCTGCCCCGTTGGACATGTGCCTCCTCCTCCTCCTCCTCCTCTCTCCTACCAGGCACCCACGTGGAGTCAGTGCCCTCATCATCCCCTCCCTCTTCATCGCTGTAGCAAACCTGGCAGTATGCTGCAGCTTGTGGAACATGACTGCCAGATTGCTGTCCTTCTTGAGCATCCCCTCTCTCTGCATTCACGCTACTGCCTTCCTCTAGCTGAGTGTCATCATCAGAGGCTACAAAACACTGGGCATCCTCCTGGAGCATGTACCCAACACTGTGCTCAAAGAGTTCAGGAGACTCCTCAGGAGGACGTGGTGGGTCTAGGGAAGGAGTCACTGATGATGACATTGAGAGGAGGGAAGACGATGCGTTGGCAGCTGCTTTGCTAGTACCCTGAGACTGGGTGAGAGAGGATGAGGAGGATGAAGAGGGCTTGGTCATCCACTCTACCAAGTCGTTGGCATGTTGCGGCTCAACATGTCCAGCTGCCGAAAAGAAGGACAAGCATGTCCCATGGCCACGTGCTGATGACAATCCTGCCTGTGGCATCCTGCCTGTGGCCAATCATGGCTCTCCTCGCTGCTGGCGCTGCGATTGGCCAAGCATGCGGGATCACAGTGCATGCTTGGCCAATCATGAGCCAGCAATGCACTGCGCCATCGCAGTGCATTGTGGGCTGTGAGCGCCACACGAATTTGGCGCGAACGGACCAAAATGTTCGGACTTCGCTGAACGGACGAACAGCCGTTGTTCGAGTCGAACGTATGTTCGACTCGAACTCATCCCTATTCAGGAGCGTGTTGCGCTCAGAATGCAGGGTTAAGGAGTGCGTTGTGCTCAGAATGCAAGGTTAAGGAGTGCACTACGCTCAGAATGCAGGGTTAAAGAGTGCAATATGCTCAGAATGCAGGGTTCAGAAGTGTGCTACGCTCAGAATGCAGGGTTAAGCAGTGCGTTGCGCTCAGAATGCAGGATTAAGGAGTGCGTTAATGGTAGAGTCAATTTTCATATTTAAATACATTTTACGTTTTTGGTTGTAACATGACAAAATTTGGAAAATTTCAAGGGGTATGAATATTTTCCAAGGAACTGCATCTGTTTACTGTGCACAACGTCGTGATTTATATTTTAATGGGTGATAAATTGCGTTTATGTGCCCTAAAATTTGCACTTGATAAACTATTGCGTAAATATTGTGTGACATAAAAAATTAGAACTACCGTAATTTTATTTCCAGGGTCTCTGGTTTCAGAAAATATAATGCTTGCGGGTTTTAACTAATCTTCAGGCCTAAAAAGATTTTTTAATCATGTGTGCAAAAAACAAAACATTCTTGCAACAGACTGCTGCATTACAGTAGCATGAAAAGCTTGCTTACATCACCTTTTTTTTGTTTTAACCACTGCTTCCTCTCACAGGCCACACTACATGCAGGGGCTTTGCATACCTCCCAATTGTCCCTGATTTGAAGGGACTTCCCTGATTTGGAGCACTGTCCCTCTGTCCCTCATTCCTCCTCATTTGTCCCTCATTTTGGTCTGATCTATATAGTTGTATTTAACCACTTGCCGACCGGCACACGCTGATGTACATCGACAGAATGGCACGGACAGGCAAATGGGTGTACAGGTACGTCCCTTTAAATTTGCCGCTATGCCATCGCGTGTGCACCGCCGGTCGGAACCTCAGTGAGTCCGATCGAGGGTCCCGCAGACTCGATCGCTGTGAGGATACCCATGATCGTCTCATGAAGAGGAAGAACGGGGAGATGCTAATGTAAACAAGCATCTCCCCATTCTGCCTAGTGACAATGTCACTGATCTCCGCTCCCTGTGATCGGGAGCAGAGATTAGTGACGTGTCATACACAGCCATGTCCCCCCCCCACAATTAGAAACACTCCCCAGGGCTCACTTAACCCCTCCCCGCCCCCTAGTGGTTAACCCATTCACTGTCAGTGTAATTTACACAGGAATCAGTGCATTTGTATAGCACTGATTGCTGTATAAATGACAATGGTCCCAATAATGTGTCAAAATTGTCCGATGTGTCCGCCATAATGTCGCAGGCGCGATAAAAATCGCTGATCGCCACTAGTAAAAAAAAATGATTAATAAAAATGCCATAAAACCATTCCCTATTTTGTAAACGCTATAACTTTTGCGCAAACCAATCAATAAATGCGTATTGCTATTTTCTTTTTACCAAGAATATGTAGAAGAATACATATCGGCCTAAACTGAGGAAAAAAATTTTTTTTATATATTTTTGGGGGATATTTATTATACCAAAATGTAAAAAATATGGTGTTTTTTTCAAAATTGTTGCTCTTATTTTGTTTATAGCGCAAAAAATACTGAGTGAGCATTGTCACCCCAAAACAAGAACTCAGGAAAAAGAAAACAATCAAATCCAAAGGTTTTCTAAAGATAAAATAAGCAATGATTGCACTTTTATTATTAACAGGGCATGGGCAAACAGATACATGATTTATACATTTGCATTTACATGCACTTCAAAATTAAGTAATTTGTTAGTGTGTATGCATCCAGTTAGAGTATACAGTCAAGATTAAATGTACTATAGCATTGAAAAGGGTTTGTGTAAACCATGGGCATTCCTCCTTTATCACTGGGAATTGACAAACTTCCAAAAGAACCCTCGACCTAGTATACAAATCCCACTATGCCTGAGATTATCTTAGGTCAGGTCCTTCTGGGCTAGTTTGCTGATATAAAATATGATTTATGTAGCGCTACCCTGGCTGGAGACGCTAAGTTCTCTGTTCTTTGCCTTGACCTCCTCAAGAACTTCAGCCCCTCTGACACATTAGGTTAGATACACAAAGCATGCAATATCACAGAAAATCACTGATGGCTATACCCGATATCCACTAGTGGTAATATAATCAAGTTATTAAAGGCAACTTAATATTGTGTCACCTGATATGGTTGGTAATAAAGTAAACATAGAAATGGATTAACCACTTAAAGCGGTTCTTCACCCTAAGGGGGAAGTTCCGCTAATCTGATCCCTCCCCCCCCTCCGGTGCCACAATCGGCACCTTTCAGGGGGGAGGGGTGTGCAGTTACCTGGATAATCCAGACCGCCGCAGACCCCCTGCTGATGCTCCGCCCCCCCCCCCGTTGTGTTCTGGGAAACACACAGTTCCCAGAGACACAGCGGGGGACCATAAGAGACGCGCAGCATGCGCAGTAGGGAACCGGACAGTGAAGCCGTCATGCTTCACTTCCCGATTCCCTGACAGAGGATGGCGGCGGTGGCAGCAGCGAGACGAGCGATCGCTCGTCATCTGCCGCCGACATCGCTGGAACCTGGGACAGGTAAGTGTGATTTTATTAAAAGTCAGCAGCTGCAATATTAGTAGCTGCTGGCTTTTAATATTTTTTTTTTAGGTGCAGCTCCTCTTTAAAGACTGGGCCTATTTTTCAGATTCTGTGTTTAAGTTAAAATTATTTTTTTTGCTATAAAAACACTTAGAACCCCCAAACATTATATACTTTTTTCTAACACACTAGAGAATAAAATGCCAGTCGTTGCAATACTTTGTGTCACACCGTATTTGCGCAGCGGTCTTACAAGTGCAATTTTTTGGGGAAAAAATATACTTTTTTGAATTAAAAAAAAGGACAGCAGTAAAGTTAGCCTAATGTTTTTTTATCTTGTGAAAGATAATGTTATGCTGAGTAAATTGATGTATTACTTTTGGATAACTTTTGTACTGTACCAGTCTGTTGTGATGTCTGCATATTTCTTGTTCTGTACTGTCTTCTCAATAAAACCAACCGTGTTGTTAAAAAAAAAAAAAAAAAAAAAAATATTGATACCCAACATGTCACGCTGTAAAATTGCGCCTGCTCGTGGAATGGCGACAAACTTTTACCCTTAAAAATCTCCATAGGCGAAGTTTAAAAATTTCTACAGGTTACCAGTTTTGAGTTACAAAGGAAATCTAGGGCTAAAATTATTGCTCACGCTCTAAGCCCTTGTACACATGGTCGGACATTCCGACAACCAAATCCGTCGGATTTTGTCCAACGGATTTTGGCCCGAAACTGTTGCATACACACGGTCGGACAAAGTTGTCGGAAAATCCGATCTTTCAGAACGTGATGACGTAATTTCGTTACGATGGGACTACGTTCAGGCTAGTAGCCAATAGCTTTGATGTAGGAATTTGATCTGAGCATGCGTGGCACTTTGTCCGATCGGAATTCTCTACACATGATCGGAGTATGTCCGATCGGAGCATTTTGTCGGAAAATTTTATAGCCCAGCTGGAAATATTTCCGGCAAGTTGGAAAATTTGGTCCGGCGGAAACAGTTCGATGCATACCACACACAGTCGGAATATCCGACAAAACGCTCTAATTGGACACATTCCGACGGAATCTCCGATCGTGTGTACAAGGGCTAACGATGATACCTCACATTTTTTATTATCATTATTAATTTAATTTTTTTTTTTTTGACACTGTCCTTTTAAAAAAAAAAAATTGGGTCACTTTTATTCATACAGGGAATGTAAACATCCCTTGTAATAGAAAGAAAGCATGACAGGACCTCTTAAATATGAGATCTGGGGCCAAAAATACCTCAGATCTCATATTTACACTAAAATGCAATAAAAAAAAATTTTGGAAAAAAAAAATTCTGCTTTAACCACTTTGACACTGCGTCGGCTTAACTAACAATTGTGTGGACATGCGACATTGCACCCAAACAAAATTTACGTCTTTTTTTCCCTGACAAATAGTGCTTTCTATTGGTGGTATGTAATCACCTCTGCAGTTTTTTTTTTGCGCTATAAACAAAGAAATACAGACAATTAAAAAATATATATATATATTTTTAACTTTTTGCTATAATAAATATCCTCCCAATTAAAAAAAAAACAAATTTCCTCATCAATTTAGGCCAATATATATTCTTCTACATATTTTTGTTAAAAAATCGTAATAAGCGTATATTGATTGGTTTGCACAAAAGTTATAGTTTCTACAAAGTATGGGAAAGGTTTATGGCATTTTTATGGCATTTTTATTATTTTTTTGTTTTTTTTTAACTAGTAATGGTGGCAATCTGTGATTTTTAGCCATATTGCGACATTGCGACAGACAGATCGGACACTTTTGACACATTTTTGGGATCATTGACATTTATACAGCGATCAGTGCTATAAAAATGCACTGATTACTGTGTAAATGTCACAGGTAGTGAAGAGGTTAACACTAGCGGGCGATCAAGGAGTTAAATGTGTGTTCCCTCAGTGTGTTCTAACTGTAAGGGGATAGGACTAAGTAGGAGATGAGACATATCGCTGTTCCTACTTAGTAGAAACAAACAACATGTCTCCTCTCCACTGACAGCACAGGAATTTGTGTGTTTACATCCCCTTTCTATCCCACTGGCCACAGTCTGGCCCCTCCTAAAGTCTAAAGCATCTAAGTCAGGAGGCGGCAACCTGGCGATAGCGGGCAGGTGACAGGCAGATTTCTCCCCTTCCTTGCCAACCCCCGAAACCTGGACAAGAGCAGAGAGGGCATTTACAGAAACCGATCTCCTGTATTTTCCTCTTGTAGCAGTTGGCTTCTCCTCCTCTCTTTCATGCTGGCATTCAGCTGCTACAGGAGGATCGGTTCCAGTAAATGCAGCCCCTCCTGTCCAGGTTCCCCTTCCTTCTGGTGCCCAGACCCCCTCCTCCCCCTCCCCTCACCTGGTTAACCAAATACAATTGCAATAAATAATAAAAAATAAGTTAATAAAAATAAACAACTACTGATACTGTCCACTGCCCTCCTGACACCACCCACTTCTCTACCGACAACCGTCCTCTGCCCTGCTGACAAAGTTCACTGCCCTACAACTTTGTCCACTGCTCTACTGACTGACAATGTCTACTTCTCTACAGACTGACATCAGCCATTGCTCTCCTGACTGACACCATTCTCTGCCCTACTGACACCGTCTTCTGCTCTACTGACACTGTCCTCTGCCCTACTGACACTGTCCTCTGCCCTACTGACACCAATCACTGTCCTACTGACACCGTCCACTGCTATACTGATGCATAGTGTCTATTTTAAAGGTCGGCTACGTTTATATTTTGCAATGACATTTGTTTTATTATATTTCCTTACTATTTAGTTAGGCCTTGCTAGTTAATATCTTTAGCAAGATACTCCTAATATTATAAGTCCTGATCCCTGTTCCTGTCCACCTGGCAGTTTTGGGCAATTCGTGCCTATCTTTGCATGTGTCTAAGGCCGCGTACACACGGGCGGACTGTTCGCCCAACCTTGTCCGCTGAACAGTGTTTGGGCGGACAGTCCGCTCGTGTGTGGGCTTTCAGCGGACAGTTTCAGCGGACAGTTGGACGGACAAAGTCTTTCGGAAATTCCGAAAAACTGTCCGCTGAAACTGTGTTTGAGCGAACAGTCCGCCCGTGTGTGGGCCTGTCCGCTGTACTTTCGAAATGAGCGGACTGTTCCCGCTCGGAAAGTCCGCCCATTTCGAGCGCGTGTACAGGCAGGCGGGGCCCGCGAAGGAGACGTCGCGGGCTCCGCCGCCTGGAATGGGCTTAAAGGGGAACCCCAACGCCGAAAAAAATCGGCGTGGGGGTTCCCCCCAAGTCCACACCAGACCCTTGTCCGAGCACGCTACCCGGCCGGCCAGGAAAGGGGGGCGAGCGAGCGCGCCCCCCCTCCTGAGCCGTACCAGGCCGCGTGCCCTCAACATGGGGGGTGCCTTGGGGAAGGGGGGCCGCGCGGCCCCCCCACCCCAAAGCACCTTGTCCCCATGTTGATGAGGACAAGGGCCTCTTCCCGACAACCCTGGCCGTTGGTTGTCGGGGTCTGCGGGCGGGGGGCTTATCGGAATCCGGGAGCCCCCTTTAAGAAGGGGGCCCCCGGATACCGGCCCCCCCACCCTATGTGAATGAGTATGGGGTACAATGTACCCCTACCCATTCACCTGTGGAATAAAGTACAAAAAAAAACACAACACATGGAAAAAGTATTTTATTGCACAGCTCCGGGGGTCTTCCGTCTTCGGGGGTCTTCTCGCCGGACTCCTCCGCTATGTGTGTGTAGCTCTTTTACTAGCGGAGGAGTCCGGCTTTCTTCCTCCCCGCCGCCGGCCTCTTCTCCCGACTTCGGGGGTCTTGTCCCCCTCTTCGGTTCTTCTGCCGGGCCACCGCGCCTGGTCCGGTGGCCCGGTCTTCTGTCGCCGTCTTCCGTTCTTCTGTCGCCGCCTTCGGTTCTTCTGCCGGGCCACCGCGCCTTCTTGTAGCTCTTTTACAGGCGGTGGCCCGGTCTTCTGTCGCCGCTGTCGTCGCCGCCGCCGCCGCCGCCTTCCGTTCTTGTTCTTCTTGTTCTTCTTCTTGTTCTTCTCCTGGAGATGTTGACTCGACGATCTCTCCGGCCGGAATGCCAGAGCCGCGCTGTGCGGTCACTTATATAGTGACAATGGGGCGGTGTCACATGGTATATGTCACATGGGTTGGTCACATGGTGCCCCCGCCCCCTTACGATGTCATAGTCCCCATGTGACATCAACCCATGTGACCAACCCATGTGACATATACCATGTGACACCGCCCCATTGTCACTATATAAGTGGCAGCGGAGCGTGTCCCTGGCATTCCGGCCGGAGAGATCGTCGAGTCAACAGCTCCAGGAGAAGAAGAAGAAGAACAAGAAGAAGAACAAGAACGGAAGGCGGCGGCGGCGACGGCGACAGAAGACCGGGCCACCGCCTGTAAAAGAGCTACAAGAAGGCGCGGTGGCCCGGCAGAAGAACCGAAGGCGGCGACAGAAGAACGGAAGACGGCGACAGAAGACCGGGCCACCGGACCAGGCGCGGTGGCCCGGCAGAAGAACCGAAGAGGGGGACAAGACCCCCGAAGTCGGGAGAAGAGGCCGGCGGCGGGGAGGAAGAAAGCCGGACTCCTCCGCTAGTAAAAGAGCTACACACACATAGCGGAGGAGTCCGGCGAGAAGACCCCCGAAGACGGAAGACCCCCGGAGCTGTGCAATAAAATACTTTTTCCATGTGTTGTGTTTTTTTTTGTACTTTATTCCACAGGTGAATGGGTAGGGGTACATTGTACCCCATACTCATTCACATAGGGTGGGGGGGCCGGTATCCGGGGGCCCCCTTCTTAAAGGGGGCTCCCGGATTCCGATAAGCCCCCCGCCCGCAGACCCCGACAACCAACGGCCAGGGTTGTCGGGAAGAGGCCCTTGTCCTCATCAACATGGGGACAAGGTGCTTTGGGGTGGGGGGGCCGCGCGGCCCCCCCTTCCCCAAGGCACCCCCCATGTTGAGGGCACGCGGCCTGGTACGGCTCAGGAGGGGGGGCGCGCTCGCTCGCCCCCCTTTCCTGGCCGGCCGGGTAGCGTGCTCGGACAAGGGTCTGGTGTGGACTTGGGGGGAACCCCCACGCCGATTTTTTTCGGCGTTGGGGTTCCCCTTTAAGCCCATTCCAGGCGGCGGAGCCCGCGACGTCTCCTTCGCGGGCCCCGCCTACCTGTACACGCGCTCGAAATGGGCGGATTTGCCTCCTCCTTACGTGGGCGAGTCCGTTCATTTCAAAAGTTGAGCGAACTGTTTGCCCAACCTTGTTCGTCAAACAGTCCGCTCGTGTGTGGGCAAGTCCGCTCATGCAAATTTTGAGCGGACTGTTTGCCCAAACTGTTTGACGGACAAAGTTGGGCGAACAGTCCGCCCGTGTGTACGCGGCCTAAGAGAATATACCTGTACAGATCAGAAAAATGCATTGTATATTTCTTCTGTGTAAGCATATTCTATCAAACCACAGTATTAATATAAATATATATATATATATTGCTTTTTTTCTGCATTAATTAGAAGTGATCAGCAAATGAATGCAACCCAACTACCATATACATTATTTATATATCTATATCCTGTAGAAATCCCCTAGCCAGCCAGCTATATGGTGTAGAAACCTTATACCCCTCCGCCTAATGTCTCCAACAGAGGATCTTTGGCAGAGGAACAGAAGGACACCTGCATGCTATGAAATATTAACCGAATAGGGGGCGTGGGGCACACGGCAGAGAGCAGGCGCTGAGGTGTAGAGTTACTAGGCCTTTGTCAGCCACACACGGGTGGCTCAGAGTTTTTGTGTGCCCTTAACCATTTGCTGACAGTTACTGCCATGCCAGCAAGCAAGCTTGCTTTGTCACCTCTGCTGAGTTCAGCTGTTGTTCCTCTAGTATGGTGGGATAATTTGTGTGCTATATTTTATTTACAGATTGTAGTTACCAAGCTGTATAATGTATCTGATGTTTCGTTTGTCATATGAATATATTGCAATCATTGTTAAACTAAAGTTAAAAAAAAAGGCGAAAAGGCATTTTTTTTATTGCATAAAGGACAGTCCTTTATTGAATGTACACTGAGCTGCACCTGCACAGGTTGGCATACATTCTCAGAACAGTACCAGTGTGCCGGGATGAATGACTTCCGTGCACATGTGAAGAAGTCATGCCATACCTATCGGCCAATCTAGAGGTCCCGAAAACCTGGCACCTGGAAGAAGCCTGTAAAGAAGATGTCAGCCGCCAGCAAGGGATCCAGTGGTCACATCGCTGGAATGGAGGTGAGTATTATGTGGACTTTAGTTCTGCTATAAGCTTGTTTGTTTCTATGACAGCAGCTTGCTTCTCATTATGCACATGCTATTGGATGGTGTTATGCATTAAGAGCTATGTAAACGAGGTCTAAATGTGAGCTTGTTTTCCTCAGTTTAGTAATAGCAGATGTTGCACTGTCTTATGGCCCATACACATGAAGCGGTTGCACAATAATATGATCGTACGTACACAGCTTTGGAGACCCGATCATGACAGTTCATCCTATATTATCCGATGGGACAAGTAGGAAAATTTTTCTTGTACGATAACAGATCATACAATTTCTATTTAATCAGTACAGTTGTTGTTCGAAATCACAATACAAATACACTACAATACAGCATGCAAAAAAAAAAAAAAAAACGACGATCATTCGTCCAATAACCTCATCGTGTGTACCAGGCATAAGCCATCAACTAAGTAGATGTTTGGATTTAGAATGAGATCATTTATTAGGTAAATAATGCAAGCTTTCCAGGCACCCTGGCCTCTTCTTCAGGCATAACTCTGTTTAGCAATCTAATTAAACAAAGGAGTGCATTCCTAGCAATGAATGACCTGTAGCAACCCTACTTTGCTTTGGTACCTTCTAGCATAACATGAAAGGCATTGTGGGCCAGTTCAGGGAATACTCAGACCTCCCATGTGCTGGATTACATAGAATCAGGTCATCAGGGAGGAAAAAGCATACAATCACAAAACAGATTTTTTTAATAGATAGTAGATGTTAAATTAGATGTAGATGTCAAATTTGTTACTTTTTTTTGTAAGTGTTTCCTCAGTACTTATGGCCCATCAAAGTAAACTTTTTAATGCTTCTGTATAACAGAGACTTGACAGAGCGTACACATTTATATGCAGGTGTATACAAGTGTATATGCGTAAATTGCAACAGTGGCTGAAGAATATTAAACGTGTATATGCATATATGTGTTTACATGCCTGCGCGCATGTATGCGTAAGGTCTTTAAGTATACACTGCATTTTTACTCTGGATCTTTCTGCTGGCAAGATCCTGCATATAAACTTCAGTAAATGATACCATCTAATTAAAATACACCTGTCATTGCTGGATCTTGCTACCAGAAGCTGGCAGTAAGATTCTGCGTTAAATGTTAACTGTGAACTGTACACATGTAAAAGTTTCCGTAATGTTTACATGCATACAAGTTTACAGCGCAAGTGTACACTATTGGTTGGCGGCATCTCAAGCCACCTGCATCTTGGTAACAAAAAATGCTAAGCAACTGGACCTGCCTGTATTCTAGCAACCAAGGACAAAACAAACAGAAGGCGCCTCTAAGTGCAGTAAACACAAGACTTACTAGAATACAAAAATAGAAAAAGGCTCATTATGGTAGATAAGGTAGGAAGTTCACTGGCGGGTAGTCCGAGAGGTGATCCGGTTTGCAGGTAGATGGAGAAAGTTCCAACTGACCAGCAGAGGGGGCCACAGGAGGATGCACCTTGTCATACCTTGGCGACCTGGGGTCACAGAGACCCCAAAATTGCGGGAAGGTAGACAAAGTTCTACCCCACCACTGGTCAAAATTTGGTGCTGCAAAATGTCAAAAGCCGCATACAGTGCGGTCAGTTTAAAAACAAGCTGGCACATGCTGTTTGCAGCAGACTGAAAGGATGAGCTCACAGTGCCTCTGATTTCATGTCAGATACACTAAACTCAGTGTTGGAGCCCTAGAATAATGGTAAAGCACCATTGATCCTACTGCAGTAATGGAGGCTGTCCTCTCATTTCAGTGTCATATAAGGGGCTATGTGTCTAAAAATAGAATTTTTGGACTCACCGTAAAATCCTTTTCTCTGAAGTTCATTTAAGGACACAGCGTCTTCATCTTGACCTTACGGTTATTTCGCCCCTTTAGGACAGGACTAGGCAGAACATGTTAAAAAGAGCAAAACTTCACAGTACATCCCAGGGGGCGGTCCTACTGGCTATAACCCCTCACACTGTATCCAGCAGCTCAGTTTGTCAACAGCAGTACAAACATAAATAGGCGGGGTGGGTGCTGTGTCCATCAATGAACTTCAGAGAAAAGGATTTATTACGGTACAAAAATCCTATTTTCTCTTTTGTTCATTGACGGACACAGCATCTTCATCTTGACCTTAGGGACATCCCCAAGCAGTGTCAAAAAATGAGGGATGGGAACAGCAAGAAAATAACTCCACCCATAACAACCAAAGCTCCTCAACGGAGGAGTTGTAACCTTAAACAGCCGCCTGCAAAACCTTGCTGCCCGAAGCAAGCATGCGAAGAGGCGCTCACATCAACCTTTTAAAATTTAGTGAAAGTGTGAATGGACGACCAGGTCGCCGCCTTACACACCTGAGAAACAGACGCTTTATGACGGAAAGCCTAGGAGGCACCAGTTGCCCTGGTAGAATGTGTCGTGATAGGAAAGGGAGGCGCCCGTCTCTTTATGGCATAAGCCTTATCCTTATGGAGGACCAAGTAGGGAGACTTGCATGACAAAGCTCCCAACTCATAAACCCTGGCAGATGTAATAGTCACTAGAAACACTACTTTCTGAGAGAGTGTCAAGGGAATCTCCCTAATGTTTTAAAACGCCGGTTTCTGAAGCAGCAAGAGCACCAGATTCAAATCCCACAGAGGCAGCGGTGGTCTAACTGGAGGGGCCCCATGTCAAACCCCCTGAACAAACATACTCACCAATGAATGAGTCACCAAGGGTAGCTGAAAAAAGATCAAATCTGATATCTGTCCCTTAATGGTGCTTAAGGCAAATTTCTGATCCACTCCTCGCTGAAAAAACAGCAGGATCCTGAGTATGTGCGCGGACACCCACACCATCTCCTCACACATGGAAATATAGGCCTTCCACATACGATGATAAATCTTCTGAGAAGATGACTTCCGTGCCCTCGGTATAGTGGAGATTACCGAACACGACAGACCTCGGTCCCGTAGCACCTGGCTTTCAACAGCCATGCCGTTAAAGCCAGTGACGTTAGAGCAGGTGCCAAGGAACATCCGCCACCATTCGTACTATGTCGGCGTACCACGGACGCCGAGGCCAATCTGGGGCAATCAGAATCACCGGAATCCCCTCGGCCTCAAATCTGCGAAGCAGACGTGGTAGAAGTTTGAGTAGGTGGAAGGCATAAATCAGCCAATAATGCCTCCATGGAGCCACCAACGCGTCTGCTGCATCTGCCCAGGGATCCTTTGACCTGGCCACAAACCTCTGTACCTTCCGATTGAGTGGAAAAGCCAGAAGATCCACATCTGGCTTGCCCCACCTTAGGCAAAGGAGCTGAAATACATCCGGATGTAGCGACCATTCCTCTTGGTCCAGCATCTGATGACTTAGGTAGTCCGCTTGCCAGTTTTCTATGCCTAGAATGTACACGGCCAACAGAGCCGGCACACACCGCTCGGCCCACCTCAGGACGTGGGCGACCTCCAGTGCTGCAGCCAAGCTCCTTGTTCCTTCTTAATGGTTGACATACGGCTCCGCCGTGGTGTTGTCTGACTGGATCCTGACCGGATGCCCCTGCAGCCTCTGTGATCATGTGGAGAGGCAGCACATGTTCCAGAACATTGGCATGCGGGATTTTCCTGGGTCCAGCGACTCTGGGCCAACTGTACACACCAAACTCCCCCTCAACTGGTTAGGCTGGTGTCCGTTGTGATCACCGTCCAATGAAGAGAAAGGAATGACTTCCTGGACTGAAGGGCCGGCGACCTCAGCCACCGGAGCAGGGAATCCCTGACTAGCTGGCTCACCTGAATTTGACAATCCAGAGACAATGGAGATTTGTCCCATTTTGACAGGATCTCCTTTTGCAACCCTCAAGTATAGAATTGAGCATACGAAAGTGGCTACCATGAGACCCAGGACTTGCATGCAAAAATGCAGCAACGACCACCTGTGGGACACCAACAACTTCACCGCAGCTTTAAGAGTCTGCAGCTTGTTCGAAGGGAGAAAGACTGTTGCCTCTGAGGAGTCCAGAAGCAAGCCCAGGTACTCCAGGCATTGAGTCGGCACCAACACCAACTTCTGTAGGTTCAGTATCCAACAAAACTCCCAAAGAGTGCATGGTGATTGCCAATCCTCCCTTAATTCTGAGGCGGAAGCTGCCCTCAGAAGGGGGTTGTCCAGGTAACCCACAATTGCGATCCCTCGCTGCCTTAGCAAAGCCAAAATTGGGGCTAACACCTTGGTGAAGACCCTTGGTGGCAACGCCAGGCCAAAAGGGAAAGCTACAAATTGGTAGTGCTCGTCCCCACAAATCACAGAAACCTCTGATGCTTGATGTATATGGGGACATGCAAATATATGTCCTTGATGTCCAGGGACATCAGAAAATCCCCCTGATGGAGTGCAGCAACCACTGAGCGAACTTATTCCATCCTGAACCTTTGTACTTTCACAAAGCTGTTCAGGGCCTTGAGATCCAGGACCAGACGGACCCCTTCCTTCTTTGGAACTACAAACAGATTGGAGTAGAATCCCTGAAACCTTTCTAGCATCAGTACAGGCACTATCACCCCGCGCAGCAGCAGGTCCTGTACTGCCCCGAACAAGGTTTCCCGACGAGCCGGAAAAAGATGAAGGTTGGAGGGAAAAAATCAGTTTGGCAGACAAGAAAGGAACTCTATCTTGTATCCTGATGAAACCAGTTCGCAGACCCACTGGTCGGAAAGTAGGGAGGTCCACCGAGCTGCAAACTCCCAAAGGCGACCCCCCCACCCGAGAGTCAGGCGGGGGTAAACCTTCATGCGGTAACAGATTTGCTTGCAGGCTTGTTCGGTTTAAGAAACCAGGGATTCTTTTGTCCCTCAGCGGGCACTTTGTCAGACTGGGAATGCTTACCTGCCGACCCGGGCGGATGAAAAATCCGCTTCTGAGTGCAAAAGGAAGGCCCTTGCCCATGGCATGGCTCCTTACCTTTCCTGGACTGTGGGAGCAAAGTACAATATATATAATTTTTTTTTTTTTTGTAGAGACCCTAGGACATAAAATGGTGGTTGTTGCAATATTTTATGTCACACTGTATTTGTGCAGCAGTCGTTCAAATGCAATTTTTTTGGAAAAAGTTAGACTTTAATGAATAAAAAAAAAACAAAAAAAACAGTAAAATTAGCCCAATTTTATTTTTTATAATGTAAAAGATTTTACGCCACGAGAATCTTGAGAGAATCCCGATCTTTTTATACTAAGCAAAAAAATTGTGATTCTCATTTTGCCCAGAATCGTGCATATGTAGTGTACACCGATAAATTCTGCTCTCTAAATCTCATAACACATGATTTGAGATTTTTTACTTAACCCCTTCCCGCCGAGCAGACGCAAATCTGCGTATTTGGCTTCCGGGGTTTATACCGGGATGATGCCCGGACCTGCAGGCATCATCCCGGTACCGTTTTTTACAGCGGACGATTGGCTATCCAGCCATAACAACCGAAGCGGCTAAAAGCCACTCGGCTGTTATGCCGGAGGAGCGGGAGGGGACGTCCCCCCCTCCTGCCGCCTCCCGCCGCTGTTACCGGTGCTCCCGCTAGATCGGGAGCACCGATTCACGATCGGATGCCTCCGGCTGCTGGGGAGGAACTGGAATGGCGCCGTAATCTGCGTCATTCCAGTCTCCTAATAGTAAACACGTCACTTCGCTCCCCGTTTACTCGGCTGCCAATGGCGTCAGTTTAAAAAAAATATACAGTATTCAGAAACGCCGTTTTCGGCAATCTGAATACATTGAAGTGTAAAGGAGGGATGGGGGGTCTTTTAGACCCCCCATCCCTCCATAAAGAGTACCTGTCACCACCTATTACTGGCGCAAGGGATGTTTACATTCCTTGTGACAGCAATAAAAGTGATCAAAATTTTTTTCTCTTTAAAAAAAACAATTTATTAATTTAAAAAAACTAAAAAAATGTAAAAAAAAATTTCAAATCGCTCGCTGTCCCCGCGAGCTCGCGAAGCAAAGAAAACGCATACGGAAGTCGCATCCGCATATGTAAACGGTGTTCAAATCACATGTGAGGTATCGCTGCGATCGTCAGAGCGAGAGCAATAATTCTAGCACTAGACCTCCTCTGTAACACTAATCTGGTAACCGTAAAATTTTTTTAAAGTGTCGCCTATTGAGATTTTTAGGTACCGTACTTTGTCGTCATTCCACAAGTGCGTGCGATTATAAAGTGTGACATGTTTGGTATCTATTTACTCTGCGTAACATTATCTTTCACATTATACAAAAAAATTTGGCTAATTTTACTGTTTCGTTTTTTTTAAATTCATGAACGTGTCCCTTTTCCCAAAAAGTTGCGTTTAAAACACCGCTGCGCAAATACCGTGAGAATAAAATATTGTAACAATTGCTGTTTTATTCTCTAGAGTCTCTGCTAAAAAATATATATATAATGTTTGGGGGTTCCAGGTAATTTTCTAGCAAAAAATATGGATTTTAACTTGTAAACACCAAATGCCAAAAATAGGCTTAGTCATGAAAGGGTTAAGGATCTGAACACTGCATTACAATATACTGTAGATATTCTATATTTATTGCTAGCTCTATAACATACACACTGCAATAGTAACATTATTGGTGATTGATTCTCAACCCCATTTGGCTTGAGTGATCAAGAGAGTTAATTAGCTTTTACAGCCCTAGCCTGTCTGTGGCTGGCCTAGTATTGCCATCTTCTCTCAGGTGTCAATCAGACCCTATAATGACCAGTTGAGAAATGCATGCCAAGCAGCCTATGGGGAGGCACAGACAGCATTTGACATTTATTATATATGAAGTCAGATTCCCACGCTATCCAGTAACATGCTCCTTCTACTCTTCCTTCTCACATCAGTGTCTTCTATCCTCAAATTACCTTACTCTACAACTCCTCTCTACCCTGCAGCATGCACATATCAACCTCCCTCCTACCCTCTCCCCACTACTGCACTCATCATCCCCTACATTTGCTGTACCCACATGCTGACATAAGCACCAGAACCATTAGACATGTGTTCTTATAGACATCCCACTCCCATCTTGCCTTCCTCACACTCCTTCTCCTAGTCTCAGGTGACATTTCTCCTAATTCTGGTCCACCATTATCCAACTGCAAACCACATGAATGAATGAATGAATGAAATACTTATATAACGCACAATGCGAACTGAATCGCCTCATATCCAATACCCCTCCTCCTCTGGCAACCACTGAAACCTGCTCAGTTTAATTTCTATCCCCCTGCTTCCTCAAACCAACCCCCCTATTTCATGCGCCCTTTGGAACGCCCGCCCCATCTGTAACAAGCTAACATCTGTGCATGACCTTTTCATCTCTCATGGCTTTAAACATACTCCCCATAACTGTAACCTGGCTTCAAAATTTTGACTCAGTTTCTCCTGCTGCCCTCTCACATGGTGGTCTCCATTGGATTTAGACCCAACGGACAAAAAGGAGGAGGAGTTGGATTCCTTCTATCCCCACAAAGCACCTTCCAAGTCCTTCCTTTCCCTCCTTCTCTATCCCACTCTTCTTTCAAGATGCACTGCATTTGTCTGTTTTCTCCCATTTCTCTGAGGATTGCCGCAATATATAGGCCTCCTGGACCAGTGTCACGCTTTTTTGATGACTTTGCTGCCTGGCTACCCTACTTTCTCTCCTCTGAAATACCCACTATCATCCTTGGAGACTTCAACATTCCTGTCAATGTTAATAACCCAGCTACAGATCAACTTCTCAACTAAACCTCATCTTTTGACCTAACCTAATGGACACATACTTCCACTCCAATAGTAATATCCTCAACCTTGTATTCTCCCATCTCTGCAATCCTGGCAACCTTGCCAAAACTCCCTTTCCTTTCTCTGATCACAACCTCATCAGTTTCACTGTATCCTTGCTTCCAACTACCCATCTCTCCAAGCAGCAAACAATTACTTGTAGGAACCTTTGCCACTTTAACCCTTCTCTTCTCTATTCTGCTACTGACCACCTATATGACATAATCTCTCCCCTGACCTGGTCACCTCTGTCTACAACAGTTCACTGTCATCATCACTGGCTGCACTTGCTCCTCTAACCACACACAGAATCAGGCCCCGACCACTACAACCCTGGCAAACTGACAACAATAGAAATCGCAAGATACATTGCCGTGCTCTTGAACGACTGTGGCGTAAAAACCAAATGCCTGCAAGACTTCACCCTATATAAATCTGCCCTTCTAAAATACAATTTCTGTCTCCATGCTGCCAAACAAGCCTACTTTATCTCTCTTATTAATACCTTGTCATCCAGTCCCCATCGCTCTTCTCTACCCTTAATTCTCAGTTTCGTCTCCCACTCCCTCTACCCACTAACTCACTCACTGCCCAAGAGAATGCCAATCACTTCAAACACAAAATTGATGCAATTCGTGAGGACCCCTCAACTGTGCGTACATCTTCCCCACCCAACATACCTTGCCTAACAGCACATTCAACACTCTCCTCTTTTGAACTGGCTACTACTGAAGAGGTTACAAAACTTTTTTCAGATGCCCACCTAACCAATTGTGTGAAGATGTTTATAAATAGTCCCCTTGGTTTATGTGCATTTCTGCTTTTGGCATCTTAACCTAGTGAAATATGGTGACACCAATCCAGTGCACAATATCCATATTTCTATAGATGACACACACTGGCTCACCTTCTAAATCAGAATAATTGAGGAATAAAAATCTGAGACAAAAGATCTCCATGTAGTGGCATGAGGGTAGACCTTTGACACTCTTCACCATCAACAACATCACATTTTGTATAACAGATAGATATATATAAGAATCTTGTGTTTAACCTGCTGCATTCACTACAGAACTGCAGCTTCAATTGTAAATGGACAAACTGTGGAACAAGCTGGCAATTTGGAAAAGATGACATGTTGTGGTCTATATGGACCGTGAGACACACAGGATATTATTATTATTATATTATCCTGTAAAAAAAAATCAACCAAGGATCGCTTGAGGGCTTACCTTCCATATTGAATTAAGCAAATCTGGTGGAATTAAAATTTTAAACCCCAAATGTGATTGATACATGGATGTTATTCTTTAAAGACAAATGTGTTTTAGTTAACACTGAGCTCTGGGTGAATACACAGATTTAATACATATTATATATGAGAGCTGTTTTACCCGGCAAAGGATTTGTACAATATTTCTGCCTTTCCAGTCCTGAGCATTACACAGCTCTGTCACACAACAAAGCTCTGATTAGCAGGGAAGAGGACTGAATTGCATATGTCATTAGTTTTGAACATGAATTTGATCCAAATAAAAAACCTTTGCACCTCCCCAATCCATACCAGGCCCTCCCGGGTCTGGTACAGGTTTTAAGAGGAACCTCACATCAATAAATGGTCTGCCCCCCCCCCCCCAAATCCATACTAGACCTTTATCTGAGCATGCAGCCTGGCAGGCCCTCCTGAACCAGGCCACATACCCTCAACATGGGGGGATGTTTTGCAGAGCCCCCACCCCAAAGCACCTTGTCCCCATGCTGTTAAGAGGCAGGGCAACCCGCAACATAATCTGGTAGTACCGCCCCCCTGTGACATCAGCAACTGGTGTATACTGGGTCAGTCAATGTGATGTCTGCATTCGTTTTCTTTTTTAGGCTTTTGTTCTTTTAATTTTACCTTTAACCACTTCAGGACCGCCGTATTGCCATTGTACGTCAGCTCAATGGCACAGGCAGGCACAATCACGTACATCTACGTGATTGCCTTCCAGCGGGTGGGGGGTCCGATCGGACCCCCTCCCGCTGTTTACGGCGGTCCGATTCGGTCCAGGAGCGCTCCGTGATGAGGGGATGGCCGTTGGTTTTCGGCCACCCCCTCTGGATCGCTCCTGGCCAATGAGAAGCTTCCTCCCCTGTGTATTGTTTACACAGGAAGGAGGAAGTGATGTCATTCTCCTCGGGGCGGTCTTTTTGACAGGACTACGAGGAGAAGACTAATAGTAAGTGTGCACCAACACTACACTGACATGTAGGCACACACAGGCACACAAACCCCCCCCCCCCCGATCGCCCCCCGATCCCCCCCGCCCCCCCCGACCCCCCCAGTCACAGTGTCACTGATTGCATTGATCATTTCTTTACTGATCAATGCATTCAGTGTCAGTTGTGACAGTAAAAACTGTCAGGACAGTTAGTGTTAGGTCCAGGGTAGCCCCCTATCACCCCCCAATAAAGATTTAACCCCCTGATTGCCCCTAGAGTTAACCCTTTCACCCCCTTTTGCCAGTGTCACTAAGCGATCATTTTTCTGATCGCTGCATGTGTCGCTAGGTAGCTAGTTATTTTTTTAGGTTCACCGCCAGGTTTTTATATCGCTAGGTACCCCGATATACTACCCAATAATGGTTTTAACCCCCTGATTGCCGCTAGTTAACCCTTTCACCCCCTTTTGCCAGTGTCACTAAGCGATCGTTTTTCTGATCGCTGCATTAGTGTCGCTACAGTCGCTAGGTAGCTAGTTATTTTTTTAGGTTCACCGCCAGGTTTTTATAGCGCTAGGTACCCCGATATACTACCCAATAATGGTTTTAACCCCCTGATTGCCGCTAGTTAACCCTTTCACCCCCTTTTGCCAGTGTCACTAAGCGATCATTTTTCTGATCGCTGCATGTGTCGCTAGGTAGCTAGTTATTTTTTTAGGTTCACCGCCAGGTTTTTATATCGCTAGGTACCCCGATATACTACCCAATAATGGTTTTAACCCCCTGATTGCCGCTAGTTAACCCTTTCACCCCCTTTTGCCAGTGTCACTAAGCGATAATTTTTCTGAACGCTGCATCAGTGTCGCTAGTGTCGCTAGGTAGCTAGTTATTTTTTTAGGTTCACCGCCAGGTTTTTATAGCGCTAGGTACCCCGATATACTACCCAATAATGGTTTTAACCCCCTGATTGCTGCTAGTTAACCCTTTCACCCCCTTTCACCAGCGATCACAGTATAAGTGTCACTGGTGACGCTGGTTAGCCAGTTAGTTATTTAGGTTCCCCGTCAGGTTTTTATATAGCGCCAGGGACCCCCATATACTACCTAATAAAAATTTGAACCCCCTGATTGCCCCTAGTTAACCCTTTCACCACTGATCACTGTATAAGTGTTACGGGTGACTCTGGTTAGTTTGTTTTTTATAGCATTTTATATTCAAATCCGGAAGGCAGTGCTTGGTTTTCGGGGTCCCGTACGTGGCTAGGCTCCCAAAAAGTCCCCCACATGTGGTATCCCCGTACTCGGGAGAAGCAGCAGAATTTATTTTGGGGTGTAATTTGACTTCTGCCCATAGCATGTGTGAGCAATATATCATTTAGTGACAACTTTGTGCAAAAAAAAAAGTTTGTAATATTCCCGCAACTTTTGGCAAAATATAAAATATTCCATGGACTCAACATGCCTCTCAGTAAATAGCTTGGGGTGTCTACTTTCCAAAATGGGGTCATTTGGGGGGGTTTTGTGCTATTTTGGCATTTTATGGCCTTCGAAACTGTGATAGGTAGTGAGGAGTTAAATCAAAAATTTGCACCCTTAGAAATCCTGAAGGTGGTGATTGGTTTTCGGGGTGCCGTGCGCGACTAGACTCCCAAAAAGTCCCACACATGTGGTATCCCCGTACTCGGGAGAAGCAGCAGAATGTATTTTGGGGTGTCATTTCACATATGCCCATAGCATGTGTGAGCAATATATCATTTAGTGACAACTTGGTGCAAAAAAAAAAAGTTTGTAATATTCCCGCAACTTGTGGCAAAATATAAAATATTCCATGGACTCAACATGCCTCTCAGTAAATAGCTTGGGGTGTCTACTTTCCAAAATGGGGTCATTTTGGGGGGTTTTGTGCTATTTTGGCATTTTATGGCCTTCGAAACTGTGATAGGTAGTGAGGAGTTAAATCAAAAATTTGCACCCTTAGAAATCCTGAAGGTGGTGATTGGTTTTCGGGGTGCCGTGCGCGACTAGACTCCCAAAAAGTCCCACATATGTGGTATCCCCATACTCGGGAGAAGTAGCGGAATATATTTTGGGGTGCAATTCCACATATAACCATGGCATGTGTGAGCAATATATCATTTAGTGACAACTTTTTGTAAAAAAATTTTTTTTTTTTTGTCATTATTCAATCCCTTAGGACAAAAAAATAAATATTCAATGGGCTCAACATACCCATCAGCAATTTCCTTGGGGTGTCTACTTTCCAAAATGGGGTCATTTGGGGGGGATTTGTACTGCCCTGCCATTTTAGCACCTCAAGAAATGAGATCGGCAGTCATAAATTAAAAGCTGTGTAAATTCCAGAAAATGTACTCTAGTTTGTAGACGCTATAACTTTTGCGCAAACCAAAAAATATACGCTTATTGACATTTTTTTTACTAAAGACATGTGGCTGAATAAATTTTGCCCTCAATGTATGACTAAAATTTAGTTTATTCGATTTTTCTTATAACAAAAAGAAGAAAATATCTTTTTTTTTCAAAATTTTCGCTCTTTTTCCATTTATATCGCAAAAAAAAAAAATTGCAGAGGCAATCAAATACCATCAAAAGAAAGCTCTATTTGTGGGAAGAAAAGGACGCAAATTTCGTTTGGATGCAATATTGCATGACCGCGCAATTACCAGTTAAAGCAGCGCAGTGCGAAATTGCAAAAAGACCTCTGGTCCTTAAGGTGTTTATTGGTCCGGAGCTGAAGTGGTTAATCCAGCCAGTAAGTCTGTTGTTTTTCATGGTACAAACTCTCCAGCAAAATATATCAGCTACAGAGATTAGACAAACCACTTAACACTGGCAGAGGTGCTTACAATTCACTCACAGAAAAAGGGCAGCGCGCTCACTGAGATTCACACAGGGAGGTGAGATATCAGAGCACACGCTAAGCCCTTGTACACATGGTCGGACATTCCGACAACCAAATCTGTCGGATATTGTCCGACGGATTTTGTCCGAAACTGTTGCATACACACAGTCAGACAAAGTTGTCAGAAAATCCGATCGTACTTAACGTGATGACGTTATTTCGTTAGGATGGGACTACGTTCAGGCTAGTAGCCAATAGCTTTGGTCTAGGAATTTGATCTGAGCATGCGTGGCACTTTGTCCAATCGGAATTCTCTACACATGATCGGACAAAGTCCGATCGGATCATGTTGTCGGAAAATTTTATAGCCCAGCTGGAAAATTTGGTCCGTCGGATACTCTGACGGAAACAGTCCGATGGAGCCCACACACTGTCGGATTATCCAACAACACGTTCCTATCGGACATTGTCCATCTGAATGTCCGACCATGTGTACAAGGGCTTAAAGTGTCTTCCTTTCACTCAATGTGTAGTAATAACTGGAATATCCAGCAGGCAGCTTGAATCATTCACATGTAAAAAATCTTTATTTACCATAGGATAAGTACAGAGTAGAAAAGCATATGCTTAGTCTTAGTCTTGGTCTTATTCATAACATAATAAACTCTGGACTGAACATGCATATATACAACGCTCCACTCGCAACATACAGGTACTATCAAATAAGTTAAATAAAAATCGATTATTAGCTAGCGGCAAAGGGAATCCACATCCAAAACAATACAAAAAAGAAGAAAGAATTAGTAAAAAAAAAATATTTGCAATAAAGTACAGTACACCAAACCTGTATATAACCTGATATGCAAGAATACAGACATTGTACATGAATAAACATAAATACCAAGATAAAAATTAATGCAAAAACTGAGCAATAATAATTTTGGCTACCCACACAATGTTATGCCCTGTACACACGGTCAGAAATTCAGACGGAAAAGGTCCGATCGGATTATATTGTCGGAAAATCCGATCGTGTGTGGGCTCTATCGGACTTTTGAGAAAATTTGAGAGGAGGATCTCAAATTTTCCGACAAAAAAATCTGATCAGACTTTTTTCGATCATTTGTAGAGAATTCCAATCGGACAAAGTGCCACGCATGCTCAGATCAAATTATGGGACCAGAGCTATTGGCTACTAGCCTCAACGTAGTCCCATCGTAACGAACGAACGCCATCACGCTCCGAACAGACAGATTTTCCGACAACTTTGTCTGACCGTGTGTATGCAACACCAGTTTAGGACAAAATCCGTCTGAAAAAATCTGACGGATTTTGTTGTCAGAATGTCCGACCGTGTGTACAAGGCATTATCCTCAATATTATCCTCAAAAGGTGCTGATATAATTCAGTTCATAAAAACAAGCCTTGCACCGGATTAAACAACAAATCCATGATAATATCAAGGGACAGGTGATACACCCCAATTCTGTCACAGCATAAATAAAACATATATAATGCATAAATGAGCAAGAGCACATTCACGTGTCAGAAATAGTATGAAAATTCAGAAAAATTACAGGAAAGATTACCCATGAGGGGAAACTGCTGAATAGTAAAGCTGAATCTGACCACTAGAGAGGGGTGCTTACAATGATCAGCTATTATTTATTCATGCCAACCTTTATCCTAAAAGAAAAAAAAAACGTTTGCTGTTACTGCTTATACAGTGTGATCTGGAGATTGGTTTCAATTTGTTAGTGGTTCCAAATCTGCTAATACAGCACTACCCTCCCCCAGACTGACAATGCCGCTGTGCCTCCTGTTCTCATTCGACCAGAGTTGTGTCTCACTAATACAGGAGGTGTTTTGCTGGCCAGATCACCAGGTGAAAACAGAGAGAGAAAAAAAAACAAAGGCAGCCACCACATCTAATGGTTGGTAAACTGCAATAAAATATATTTTTGGTTTTGGTTTATTACTGCTTTAATCATCATGGAATGATTCCTCTTATTTTTTTAGCCTTTCTTGCACACATTTGTCATACTTCATACATATTGGCATAATCCTGTTTTTGTATGTTGTTTTTTTTACTCAGGTCAGTGTCTGAAGGCTTTTTTTCTGATAAATAAATCAATTTCTGCAAATGAAAAATTGTAACTCAAGCAAAATCTAATTTTAGGAAATTTTTTCATGCTTAGCTAAATTAGGCAGGGTTATTTCAAAATAAATGTGACCTTATGCGTTATCACAAAGCCCCAAGGAATGGCTTATACATTCCTTTTCTACTTGCTCATAATTGTGTCTATTGTATGTACAAATGGCAAAATACTTGAGTAGTTAAAATGCATGCACATCGGATGAATGAATTACATTTCATTTAGATGCACATTTTACAATTTTGTTGGATTTTGAGTTTACCTTCCATTTCGGTTGGGATCATACTAATACTGGAGTAAAATTTTCAATAAAGTATTGCAAGATTCAGGCCTTTTCTACGTCATATGTATGTGTAACAGAAAGGTATGTGTTACAGTGTATCTCAAGCTAAAAAATATTTAAGGGTGTCATGTATAGAACCCCTGTTGTGTTTTTATTACTTAATGAGAGATATCCATGTCTCAATGGACCTTGCTTTGTGCACTGTTGGAACAGGAAGTGGCCATCCCCAAACTGTTCCCATAAAGTTGGGAGCATGAAATTGTCCAAAATGTCTTGGTATGCTGGCACCTTAAGAGTTCCCTTCACTGGAACTAAGGGGCCAGGCCCAAGCCCTGAAAAATAACCCCCCCGCCATAATCCCCCCTCCACCAAATGATTTGGACCAGTGCACAAAGCAAGGTCCATAAAGACATGGATGAGTGAGTTTGGGGTTTTAGAAACTTGACTGGCCTGCACCTCAACCCAATAGAACACCTTTTGTATGAATTAGAGCGGAGACTGCAAGCCAGGCCTGCTTGTCCACATCAGTGCCTGACCACACAAATGCGCTTCTGAAAGAATGGTCAAATATTATATTAGACACACTCCTAAACCTTGTGGACAGCCTTCCCAGAAGAGTTGAAGCTGTAATAGCTGCCAAAGATGGGCCAACTCAATATTGAACCCTATGGACTAAGACTAGGATGCCATTACAGTCCATCTGCGTGTAAAGGCAAGCCCAATACTTTTGGTAATATAGTATGTATATCGAGAAGGGGTGCCAAACAAATGCTTATCAGAGTCCAAATGTATTCATTTGATTCAACTAGTGACCAAAAGGAAAACAAAAGCAGTCAACACGTTTAGGGAGCCCAAACATTCCCCTTTATTAGGGCCTTAATGCTTCAAACAACAATGTTTACAGGAACAGAGGTTATGGGAAATCTACTCCATGGAGCACACGTGAAAATGAAAATTTGAAAGGGTGTCTGTCGCACTATTATCCACTTTATCCAAAACAAAAAAAAGTTTTGGCTTTAGATAAACTGTAGGTTGGATTTATACCACCATTGCCATTGTTACCAATAAGCCATAGAATGCTCACCAATGGCTAACCTGTGTACATGTGTTAGTGTGTGTGCAATTATTATTTAATTTATTATTATTAATTATCATAATTTTTATTTAATATAATTATTTTTCTTTTATTAATATATATTTTTATGTTTGTTTTTTGTTTGTTTTTTACTAGTGATCCTACCAGAAATAGCTTTGAGATAATTTTTTCTTTTTATAGAATGTGGATCGTTTAAACTTCCTGTTAAGCTGGTTTTATTTTGACCCCTGTCACAATTCTCTGTGGAGGCATGCGTAGGTATTTATCTTCACTAGCAGCAACATTATATGCAGGAAGAGATAAGTGTTTCAGTTGTGTTTGGAATGTCAGGTGGCATTATAATAAGTACTCTGCTTCTATTCAGTACAAAGACAGGCTCATGACAGTTTTCTGTTAGGTGACGCCGTCTAAGATTTAGCTCAGCTTTTTCCATTGACCTACAATTAGCAAAAGACTGGCACTAATTAAGGTTGAATTATAGTAGATTTAAACATATTTATCTACTTTTTAAAATATTTTTTAATAGACCAAAAAAATCACATTTACATTTAGTGCATCAGATAAATATAAATATAAAATAATATATTGCATATTAATACTTTGTATTTTCAATGCAGCCAGCAGGTGGAGCTTTATGTTTGTTTTCAGATGTTTCCTCTGTTTGCTCTGCTAAAAAAATCTTGTTGTATACGCAGTTTAGCTCAAGCTGAAATTTACACACAAGTTAATGAGTCAGAGCAATAATGCATCCTTTATCAGACAGGTCCATTTGTGGTTTCAGTGAAGGACAGTGTACCTAAAATAAAAATAAACATAATGCCCTGCTGCATTCTCTATACTTCAAAATAAAAAAATCCATCATGGAGAGTGGGACCCATTGTCACGTCCGGGAGATGAGGCCGAGATGCTGAGAGGGCTCCCCTTGCGGCCGAGTGCAGCACAACCCTGAAGGTGATACAGGGATGCAATGCCCACAGTAGCACAGGTTGCCAGGTAGCAGCAGCAGAGGACAAGGGTGAACAGCGGCGCTAGATATGGTGATAACATAAAATTATATAACAACTGGAATATAGGTATACATAAAACGTGTGTGAATAAGCACACATGATATTAAAACATTTGTTTAAAACATAATGTCCATAAATGATCCGAGATCTTGTATGATTAGCACCTGGAGGCAGCTCCCTTAGAGTGAAGCGATGAGCTCTGTGTAGAAATGGGAACAGAGGGGCGCCAGACTGAGTGCAGTATAAATCATATATTTAATAAAAACAAGTAGTAACTCACAGGTTAAATTAGATGAGTTCAGTATGCAGTGAAAATCGCCAGTCCTGGAGTCTCATAAATGTCTTCCCTTTGCAGCCTGGGGCACTGGTGTGATCTTACAGGGATCCAGAAAATGCTGGGAACCAGGAGGCAGGAAACAAGAAGCAGCTGGTCGTGACTTCACAGGAACAGGAAGTGTGATTATTCACAGTGGCAAGGAATGGTAATGCATTTCGAAGCTACAGCTTCTTCATCAGACCATGATTGGCTGGCAAACCTGGCAGTCTTATATTGCAGAGGAAATAGAAACAGAGAGATCTGATGGGCTGGCCAGCCCATCAATCAAATACACAGATTCAAAGAGGTAGATGGCTGGAGACCGAAGAGAATGTAAATATGAGTAAGAAGCTTGCTGATTAATAGTGGAAGATAAGTTTATAACGTTTGCAGAAATCGATCAATTCACTAATTGATTAAATATATAAATATAAAATGTATAAATATACCTCAAATTTAAAATGAATACATTTTTATAAGTAAATTAACTAAAAAAATGAATTAAGAAAATTATTAGCAATTTGGAAATCAATTGATTATTATAAATTATAATGAATTAATAAAATGGTGAGAATGGAGGAAAGAGAGGACTCTATGCTAGGTATAATATTAAGGTTCTAAGTTATATCATGACCAAAACATCATGTACATGTTTACAACATGCAGTTGTAAACATGTACATGTGCAACAAACACATGTATATACGTGAGTATATACAAACATCCTTCTGTCCCAATACTCTCTAGAGGGAACATAATATTGTATAAAAAAGGGGAAGGGGAAGAGAAAAAAAAAAAAAAAAAAAATAAAAAAAAAAAAAAAAGGGGGGGGGAAGGGGGTGGTAAAAACAAAAACAAAAAGGGGGGTGGTAAAAAAAAAAAAAAAAAAAAAAAAAAAAAAAAAAAAAAACGGTGCCAAATTTGTGTCTGTTGCCCAAATGAGCTATTTAGTGGATAAAACTGGGTATCCATTCACCAGTAACTGGGCAACCCACTGAGGCATGACCAGGGGAAAATCACACCAGCACCTGATTAAATAACAGTGCTGATTTCGATCTCCTCGTTCATTCCTCTAGGCGACATAGTATCCAAAGTGAAAATCCAATACGTTTCCTGACGACACAGTCTTTTGAAACGTTCTGCTGGGGGAAATTTATCTGGAATTGATTCAAGGACCCAAACTTTTAGATCCTTGGATGATTGTTTATGATATTCTAGAAAGTGGCGGGGGACACTGTGTTTAGGGAGACCAGCATCGACAAATCTGCGATGTTCCCCAAATCTGGCTCTAAGGGCTCTGATTGTACGGCCCACATATAGCATGCCACAAGGGCAAGCTAGACAGTAAACCACAAACATGGAAGAACAGTTATGGAAGGTGTTGAATGTGTATGTCTTACCCTTATGAGCAAAGGATTTTTGACCATGTTCAATATGAGCACAAGTCAGGCACAGGGATTTTTTACACTGAAACATGCCCACCAGAGGAATGAGTGTTAGTTGAATGTTATTGGATATAGATTGGGCAGATTTAATTTTGCTAGGAGCGATTTTCCCTTTTATATTTGGAGCCTTCCTATAGGCAAATTGTGGCACTGTTGGAATAGTGGTTTTTAAGTGTGGGTCTTGCTGTAGTATAGACCAGTGTTTTTTGAAAACGCTCTCCATTTTCCAGTGTTTGTTGTGATATTGGGTTATGAATCTTGTTCCTACATTTTCTTGTGATCGCTGTTTTGATTTTGGAATGTCATTGGTATTATAAACCATATGAGCCTGATCGATGAGGTCTGGGGGGTAGCCTTTCTCTATAAATTTCTGTTTGAGGTGAACACTTTGTGCATTATAGTCCTCCAACCTAGTGCAATTGTGCCGTAACCGGCAAAATTGACTTTTGGGGACATTTTTAACCCACCTCGGATGGTGACAACTGGTGAAATGTAAAAAAGAGTTCCCTGATGTGGGCTTGGTGTAACCTTTAGCTATAATTGTGGACTCTTGGTGACTGAGTTCCAGGTCCAAAAAACAAAGAGAAGTGGCATTTATTTCTGAGGTAAAGGAAAGACCAAAATTGTTAGAGTTGCAGTGTGATAGAAATTCCTGTACAGTATGAAGAGGACCATCCCAGATGATAATAATGTCATCGATGTAGCGCCCATAGAAGACCAGGTGCGCTGCGAATGGGTTATGTGCCCATATGTACCTGGTCTCCCATAGGCCCATCGTGAGATTTGCATAACTGGGGGCAAAATTTGCCCCCATAGCAGTCCCAGTATTCTGAAGGTAATAATCATCCTCAAAGTTGAAGTAATTATGTTCCAGGCAGAATCTGGTCGCTTTCAGAATAAACTGTGACTGTCTGGAATTGATGTCACTGTCCTCGGATAAAAAATGCAAAACCGCCTGTAGTCCAACCTCATGCGGGATCGAGGTGTACAATGAACACACATCCAACGATACCCACAGATATGTTGGTTCCCAAGTATATGGTTGTAATAACTCTAGGAGATGGGTACCATCCCGGATATATGAGGGGAGAGCTTGGGCCAGAGGTTGGAGGAATTGATCGATGTAGAGAGAATAACTGGTGGTAATACTCTCCATGGATGCCACAATGGGACGTCCAGGAGGATTCTCAAGGTTCTTGTGTACCTTTGGAAGATGGTAGAAGTACGGTACATTGTAATATTCTCTATGGAAGAAAGAGGCTTCAGCTTTAGAAAGGACACCCTCAGATGAAGCTATGGTAATCAAATTCTTGGATTCCTTGATGAAATCTGGTAAAGGGTCTGTTTTTAGTTTTGTATATGTGCTACGATCAGAAAGTAGGCGGTGTGATTCATCAAGATAGGTGGCTCGGTCTTGAATGACTATACCACCGCCTTTGTCTGCCATTTTGATAATTATTTGTTCGTTCTTACTTAAGTTGTTTATAGCTAGACGTTCTTGAGAGGTGAGATTGGCTTTATTATGTATGGATTTGGATTGTTTACATATTTCCAGAAGTTCTGAATATACCACCTGATAAAATGATTCTATGTAGGGGCCTTTGTTATGTGTGGGGTTAAAGATAGACTTTGGTTTAAAAGAGGTATGTTTAATAGGTGGAGAATGGGCTAGTTGTTGGAATGCAAGAATTTGCTCCATATTATCACAATCCTCCCATAGTTCCATCAAATCGCTCATGGCTCGTATTTCTATGGAGGTATCGAAAATGGTGTCAGGCACTGGGATGGTGTTGACATTGGCTACTATGGTATCTTTGTGTTTGTTGGCCTGTAGACTGAAATGTCTCTTGAGAGTAATATTTCGGATGAATTTGTTCAAATCTTTGAAAATGGTAAATGGATTAAGTGGAATAGTAGGGGCGAAATTTAGACCTCGTTGTAATAATGACAGTTCATCATCAGTAAATTTAATGGAAGACAAATTGAAGATCTTTACAGTCTCCGCATTTTTTCTGGGTGTGGTGTGTTTAGATCTGCCCCCTCTCCTGCCTCGTCGTCGTCGTGTTTTCTTTTGTTGGGGCTGGATCGGGGGGTTAGGCATAAAAAAGATGATTTATTGAGAGCACTAGGAGAACCAGGTGGGTGGCCAATGTTTCCAGCCACATCATGTATAGGATCACTATCTCTGGCTGGTGCCAAGGGCGTAATTGAAAGATCACAAGTAGGGACAGTGTTATCAGTCATACCAAATGCAATTGGTGCATCATGGATAATGGTGACGGGATCAATGGATGATGAAATGGTAGGGGTGGTGTCCTCTGTCGCTATAATAGCAGTGGTTAGTGTACCTGAGGCAGATGTAGTATTGGACAAATCTCTATTGGTGGTATCTGTACGACTCAGACTGATGTCTGCCGTGGGATGTACAGATGTTGGCCTGTGGGTCTCAGATTTATTATTGGAGGAAGATACTGTTCTGTGGTTTTGAGAAGATGGAAAGGGACTTGGGGTTTTAGATTTGGAAAATCTAGAAGTAACAGTCTGGTGGTTGGATTTGGAGGGAATGAGATTAGAATGATTATGGATGTGAGAAGTAGGAGTCAGGGACATGAGTGGTGGTACATTATTCAAACGGTTTTTTAGATTTAGATGAGACCGGAAGCAGGAGTCGAAGCCAAGCCGAGATCGGGTGCAGGAAGCAGACAAGGAACGTCGGGTACAAGCCAAGGGTAGAAGCCAGGAGAACAACAGGAGCAGGTTAAACAAGCCGGGTCGGTACACAGGAGGTCAAGTCAACAAGGATCACAGGCACAGGTACACAGGAGAGCTGACGATAATCCAGCGATGCGGCTCTGTCAGGTGAACGTTTAAATAGACGAGATGACCGGGTCACGTCGTGGGCGCGTCGGGGCGATCGTACGGCTACGTTGAGTATTCGTAACATCCCTGCGCATGCCCGCCCGGTTAGGCGTAGCGTCGGTCGTTCGTTTAGAAACTACTATGCGCTTACGTGGGCGCCGACGCGCGCTAACACGAACGTGCCTCGTGAGGTTGCGGCTATTTCCCTGACAGTGCCCCCCCCAAGGGGCAGCCTCCGGATGCCCAACCGAGCCCATTTTTCAGGGTACCGGCTGCGGAAACTGTGTATAAGTTTAGGAGCATGTACGTGATTAGCAGGCTCCCAAGAGTTCTCCTCAGCAGAATACCCCCTCCACTTGATCAAAAACTGAACAGTCCTACCTCTCCGGCGACAGTCAAGGATAGACTCAACTTCGTACTCAGTTTCTTCACCAACTTGAACTGGAGGCGGGGGCATTTCTTCTCTTCCTGAAAAAGGGCTGAAGGTAACACGTTTAAGCAGAGAAACATGGAATACAGGGTGGATTTTAAAAGATTCAGGTAAAACGAGTTCAAATGCTACAGGATTGATCTCCCGTTTAATCTCAAAAGGACCCAGAAATTTAGGTCCCAATTTCCGGGATGGACATGGCAGCTTAAGATTTATCGCTGAGAGCCACACCTTGTCCCCTGTCTTGAAGGCGGGATTAACCCTTTTCCCCTTGTCGTACTGTCTCTTGTACTGTTCCTGAGCCTTCTTCATGGTGTCTTGGAGCATTTGGTAGTTTGCCTGAATAAGGTTTACCCTATCTTGAACTGCCGGGACAGAGGATTCAGGAATGACATTAGGCAGAAATGAAGGATGGAATCCGTAATTCGCCCAGAAAGGCGACTGATTGGTAGAAGCGTGTACTGAGTTGTTATAGGCAAATTCTGCACAAGGTAACAAGGAAACCCAATTATCCTGGGAAAAGGAACAGAAGCATCGTAGATATTGCTCTAATGTCTGGTTGGTCCTCTCAGTTTGACCGTTGCTCTGTGGGTGATAGGCTGAGGACAGGCATATTCCAATCGAGAGCAGTTTACAAAGTTCCTTCCAAAACTTAGAGGTGAATTGTACCCCTCTATCTGATACGATGCTATCAGGTACCCCGTGTAATCGAACAATTTCCTTTATAAAGGTCTTCGCTGTATCCAAGGCAGAGGGAGTTCCTTTCAATGGCAAAAAGTGCGCCATCTTGGACAGGCGGTCTACCACTACCAAGATAGTCGTAAACCCTTCAGAGGGAGGTAACTCTACGATGAAATCCATGGAAATTTCTTTCCATGGTTTCTCCGGGACTGGCAGTGGTCTTAACAGACCCCAGGGTCTGGCGTTACATCCCTTGTTACGTTGGCAGGTGGTACAGGAGTTAACGTAGTCTTTACAATCCGTCTTTAGGGTAGGCCACCATAGGGACCGCTGTACAAGGTCAATTGTTTTTCGAACTCCAAAGTGGCCTGCTAGTTGGTGGTCGTGGAAAGTTTTTAATACCAGTAACCTGGCTTGCCGGGGAACAAAGATCTTGTCTCGATGCCATAAAAGCCCTCCTTGGCTTCTTAGAGAGGAAACTTCAGACTCCGTACACTGGCTAGAGGCCTGCTCTATTGAAGACCTCAGATCCGGTTGTATTAGTAGAAAATTTTGGGGAGACAAGATTGTACTGGGTGGAGCATCCTCCGGAGTATCAGGAAACATCCGGGACAAAGCGTCTGCTTTGCCATTCTTAGATCCTGGGCAATAGGTTAGGTGGAAATTAAACCTTGAAAAGAATAAAGCCCATCGGGCCTGTCGGGGTCTCAGGCGTTTGGCCGTACGGAGGTATTCTAGGTTCTTATGATCCGTGAAAATGAGGACGGGGTGAGCAGCACCTTCCAAGAGATATCTCCATTCTTCTAAAGCGGTTTTAATCGCCAGAAGTTCCCGATCCCCCACATCGTAGTTCCTCTCTGGGGAACTCATCTTCCGAGAGAAAAAGGCTACGGGGTGAAGTAATGCCTTGGAACCCTGACGCTGAGATAGAATCGCCCCTGTGGCCACCTCCGAGGCGTCAACTTCTAGCACGTAGGGCAAGGCGGGGTCTGGATGCTGCAGGATTGGTGCGGTAGTGAAGAGGGTCTTGAGCTGGTCAAAGGCGGACTGCGCTGCTGGGGACCAATGGAATTTGGTGTGTAGACGAGTGGTTTGAGTGATGGGTGCCACAATGGTGGAGAAGTTCCTTATGAATCTTCGGTAGAAGTTGGCAAACCCAATGAATCTCTGAACCCCCTTCTTGTCGGAGGGAGCGGGCCAGTCCAGGATAGATTTCACCTTTTGGGGATCCATGGCAATTCCACCTGTGGTAATAATAAGTCCCAGAAATTGAATAGATTCTTTCTCGAAATCGCACTTCTAGGCCTTGACATATAACCCATGCGTTCTAAGGATGTATAGTACCTTTTTAACATGCACCCTGTGAAGTTCCAGAGAGGTTGAGAAGATAAGGATGTCATCAAGATAAGCGACCACAAAGTGGTCTAGATGTTCCCGGAGGATATCATTGATGAAATGCTGAAAGGTTGCTGGAGCATTACATAGTCCGAATGGCATGACTAGGTACTCGAAATGCCCGAATCTCGTTCTGAACGCCGTCTTCCACTCGTCCCCCTCCCGGATACGGACAAGGTTGTAAGCCCCACGTAGGTCAAGTTTGGTGAAAATACGTGAGGTGTGGAATCTTTGGAAAAGTTCGGGGATGAGCGGGAGTGGATAACGTTTTTTTAGGGTGATATTGTTTAATTCCCTATAGTCCACACACGGTCTTAAGGTCTTGTCTTTTTTTTCCACGAAAAAGATGCCTGCACCGGCGGGGGATGAAGAGGGACGAATGAATCCCTTGGCCAAGTTCTCATCAATATATTGTCTCAGGGCCTCAAGTTCAGTTTCTGAAAGGGGAAATATCCGGCCAAATGGAATGGGGGCCCCCGGAAGTAACTCGATGGGGCAATCGTAGGGGCGGTGTGGCGGTAGAATATCGGCTTTCTTCTTGTCGAAGACATCTTTGAATTCCTGGTACGCTGCTGGAATGTCAGGATGTGGACTGGGTACGGGTTGGATGGTCAGACAACGGGACAAGTCACCTGATTCGGGATCCAGGCAATGTTGTTGGCAATAGGCAGACGTGAAGGACACCTCCTTCTTGATCCAATCAATCCTGGGGTTGTGTGCCTGCAGCCAAGGGGTCCCCAGGATAACGGGAAACATTGGAGAACTCAGGACATCGAACTTTAGGAATTCCCGATGACCTGAATCAGTGATCGTTAGGATGGGTATGGTTTCTTTGGTAACATGGCCAGAGCTAGGTAAGGAGCCATCGGCCAGGTGCACGGTCAATCTCTGCTTCTTGAGGTTGAGTGGAAGGGCCAGACTCTTAGCCAGGGCTAGATCCAGAAAACAGCTACAGGCGCCAGAGTCAAGTATTGCCTGTAGCGGGACCCTCTTGCCTGCTACCATCAAAGTGACCGGAAGGGTGACGTGGGTGGAGGCCAACCTTGTCACCTGTAGGTGAAATGGGGTACAGAGGACAGGTCTACTTGGTCTTGTAGGGCAGTTGTCTATGAAATGTCCTGATTCCCCACAATAGAAACAAAGGCGTGCCTGTCGGCGATGCAGTCTCTCTTCAGAGGTTAAGGCGGGACGGGGCATGTTATACGGGACAGCAGTCATTGCTGGGTGAACCGAAGGTGGAGCCTGGGAAGAACAGAGAATCCGAGCACGTTCGGACTGACGTTCCTGAAGACGCCTGTCTAGCTGGATGGTGAGTTGGATAAGATCCTCGAGGGTAGAGGGAACCTCTAATCTGGCTAGCTCGTCTTTAAGAGCTTCGGACAACCCCATCCGATATTGATATCTGAGTGCTGCTTCATTCCAACCGGAGTCAGTACTCCATATGCGGAATTCTGCTGTATAGTCCTCTGCGGGTCGCTCGCCCTGGCGAAGGGCGTACAAGTTTGCCTCAGCTGTTGCCGTCCGAAAAGGGTCGTCGTATAGGCGTGCCATGGCTTCGAAGAACAGATCCAGAGTTTCTACCGAAGGGCTGCGGTGTTCCAGCAGGCCATGGGCCCATGTCTGGGGATCGTCTCTTAACAGTGAAATGGTGAACCCCACCTTGGTTACTTCAGAGGAAAAGGTCTGAGGTTGCAGGGAGAAGTATAGAAAACATGAGTTTCTGAAGGATCGGAATTTCTTTCGGTCCCCATAAAAACGCTCTGGGGCTGGAACTCGTGGTTCTGGAGCGGTTGAGACTACTGGAGCAGGTACTTGACCAGGAGAGGTGGGCAATTCGAGACAGTGCTGTAGACGTTCCTTCAGCCAAAGATAACTTTCCTGGAGTTCCTGAATAGCTGGCGTAAGAGCCATAACTTCTTGTAGAATGGCTTCTTCTGGGGAGTTGCCTCTGTCGGCCTCTGACATGGCTGGATTATACTGTCACGTCCGGGAGATGAGGCCGAGATGCTGAGAGGGCTCCCCTTGCGGCCGAGTGCAGCACAACCCTGAAGGTGATACAGGGATGCAATGCCCACAGTAGCACAGGTTGCCAGGTAGCAGCAGCAGAGGACAAGGGCCTGGTGAACAGGAGTCCGGAGCAACCGTGCTAGGAAGTTCAGTAGAGAGGTCAAACCAAGCTGAGGTTCAAACACGGGAGGTCAGTCCTCGGAGATTTAGATGAGACCGGAAGCAGGAGTCGAAGCCAAGCCGAGATCGGGTGCAGGAAGCAGACAAGGAACGTCGGGTACAAGCCAAGGGTAGAAGCCAGGAGAACAACAGGAGCAGGTTAAACAAGCCGGGTCGGTACACAGGAGGTCAAGTCAACAAGGATCACAGGCACAGGTACACAGGAGAGCTGACGATAATCCAGCGATGCGGCTCTGTCAGGTGAACGTTTAAATAGACGAGATGACCGGGTCACGTCGTGGGCGCGTCGGGGCGATCGTACGGCTACGTTGAGTATTCGTAACATCCCTGCGCATGCCCGCCCGGTTAGGCGTAGCGTCGGTCGTTCGTTTAGAAACTACTATGCGCTTACGTGGGCGCCGACGCGCGCTAACACGAACGTGCCTCGTGAGGTTGCGGCTATTTCCCTGACACCCATCAATATGGTGATGTGCAGACCACTGATCTCAAAAGTATAGGTCTCTCCAATAAAGTCCCCCAAAGATGAAATACATTGTCAGTTGGTTTAACTCTCCAGAATTTAGCAAAAATTGTAACTTCAATTCTGAGCAGACTGACCAATTAAGTGTCATTAAACCATTTTGTGGGAAAACAAGTATCTAGCAGCGTTCGTCATATACTTCCTGGTTTGTGGTCCCCTTTTTATGCACAGGCTGCAATTTCTGCAAACACAACCATTGAACTTGCTCTGCCCCTGTTTGGCGGGAATGCTGTCTTATGGGGTTCCCCTAAAGCTCCAGAGTAGCCAACATTATGTGCATGACCCTTGCTGGGACTAGTACCGACACTCCTTGGCCACTCTCTTGCTTCTACTCCAGGTTTTGATTGACAGCAGCTTGTGCATAAACATAACCTGGACGTGAACAGTGCACTCAGCAACCAAAAGTTCAAGGAAACCACCAGTAAGATGAGCTAAGAGATGAGGAATAGAAGTGTTTTTTGGGGCAAATTACAACTGTTTTGCTTTTTTGAATTGATCTACAGGGTTTGTTTACACCAGCAAGCCACATTAAACATAAGGCTGCTGGATGTCCACTGGAGGGAAACATTGTTGATGCACCAATCCCAGAGTATCACACTCAACTTTTTCCTTTGTTTTTTTCTTGTGTTTCACAATGCTAAACTGAAAAGAAAACGATTTTCTTCAGTGCACATCACTTCGATGCACTGAGTTGAACTGGCCTTATAGAGAACAAGGCTTTTTGTCTTGCACTGGGACTGTGCTGGGCAGCGTTGCACCAATGCAGCTTTTATCTTTGATCCCAAAGAGACAACTCAATATAACACCAATGGTTTAATACTACTTTAAAAGAAATATGGTGCTGTTATATAGAAGACGATGCAATCAATGGTGGTTTCCATACATCTCTCAGACAACAAGGGGCCCACAGAGTGTGTTTTGGGTTACCATATATATTTCATTTTTACTTTAAAAGATCAAATAATATTCTTGTCTACCAACTGACAGAGGAAATTGTTAGGGTGGTTCCTGCACTGACAAGCAGCAGTTTATTAAGTAAACCACATATTTCATCACCGCATGTGACATTGTTTGGAAGGTGTGTGATCTAGAGATAGATAGATAGATAGATAGGTAGATAGATAGAAAACTATATATCTATATCTGTAGATAGATATCTATATCTATATATAGATCAATGCTGCATTTGTTTATGTATACATATGAATATATATTTATTTACAATTTATCAGCAGCAACGTAAGTGTTGATACATACAAACGTATTCAGGCTTACACAACACCAGAATTAAATAGATTTCTGCACTTGGGAGTCACAGGTATTGGTGCACAGCTATGGCTAGGAGCCTGAACAAAGGAATGACAGATTGACAGACGCCGTGGCTGTACGCCTATACCCGCACATCCGAGTGGTTACATGTGTACAGGGACAGATTAGCCTTAGCTGTGAACTTATATACAAGAGCCTCCTGCTGGTCCTTTCATCGGTTCATCTCCCACTGTGAGTACCAGCCCCTCCAGGAGCACATTTCACTCCATTAACAATCCCAACAGCAATGTCAGGGGCATGCTCCACTGTAACCAGCCACACTGATAGACACACAGAAACTTCAGCTACAGTCCTCACATCTTGGCCATGACCCTGTTAGAGTGTCGGTGTCTTTTGAGGATCTCAGCATTTAGTGAATTCAGGTATATTTGCTCATCTTGAAAATTAATACCCCAAAAGATGATGTCAGGTTTTCTACTGTATAAACAAAGCTACCACTCAGCTAATCCACCAACCAAAATCACCAACCAAATATTTCATGTATTTTATGCTACAAAAACAGTGGCTGTTCTTAATGTAGCATCCTGTGTTAGTGTCAGGTCACCTTGAGGCGAGGTGACAGATGCATACCGTAGGGATCAGGAGTGCACCGCAAGGTTGTGGACCCTACGGCTGACTGCTGCAGAAGGGGGACAGATCCCACTGGGGTTAGAGCGTAAGATTCTCTGGGGCGCGGAGTCTAAGAGCCAGTAGGTGTTCACCAGTGCCTCTAGTGGTGAGGATGGACTTGGCTGCATCTGGCTCCAGGTCGCGACCCCCAGGGTCCCCCAGCTCACACCCACAGTAGGCAACAGGAGGATAGGGATGGTGAGGGACAAAGCCAAGGTCGGGGCCACAAGCAGACAAGAATAGTCGGGGACACGCCAAAAGGTCAGGATCACAGGCAAACAGGGATAGTCAAAAACACGCCAAAGTCGGTAACGGAAAACAGTAGAAGAGCACACGGCAGGAAACAGGAAGCTAACACACAAAGGTATACACAATGGTTGATCAGCACTGATGGCCTGCAGTGCACAGGTTAATATAGGGCTCCCTGATAGGGCCTGGGGTGGAGCCATGCTTAGAGGAGAGGTTATAAAAACCACCAGGTGGAAGTGGCTGGCCTCTAGTCTGAACACATGAGGGGAGGTAAGCAAACACAGGAAGATCACTGCATAACCATGACAGTAAGTTCACCTTACAGATTTTCTGTAATGGTGAACTTACATTTTAAGTTAGCTTGTGATTTCTCAGTGTCGCCAGTAGATGTTTCTCAGGATCTCTTCACATCCCTTTTGTCCCCAGTGGTCTTCTCAGTGCCCGCATGTAGTTTTATATTATATAAACTGTTCTTTCTGCCTGGAAACTGGAGATTGTCCATAGCAACCAAACCCGTCCCTTTACATCAAAAGTGGTTTCAGACCAGCTAGAAAACAGCGATAATAAATTAGAATCACTCACAGAATTGAGCGATAGCGATTTGTGGGGAGATCCGTCACCAAATACTGAAAAGTAATGACAGTGACAATTCTGCGATTGAGCACATTTCTGTGTTTTTGATTTGATTACATTATTGAATAATTTTTATTATTATTATTATATTATTATTTGGTCTAATTATTTATATTTATTTATTATATTTTAATTTATGATTTTGTTTTTGAAATTTTATCATAGCCGGGATGTCTACTAGACTCTGGTTTGAACAGATTTAAGTGAGTTATTCCTAAGAATTACAGGACTACAATATAAAACGCCAAATTTCCATGCAAAACATTGTACCGCTTTCAGCACCTAAAATCCAACATAATCATACCGCCAGGGAAGTTAACTGAAAACTGCGCGGTCGTGCAACGCTGTACCCAAACAGAATTGATGTCCTTTTTTTCTACAAATAGAACTTTCTTTTGATGATATTTGAGCACCTCTGCAGTTTATATTTTTTTGCGCTATAAACAAATAGAGAGCGATAATTTTGAAAGAAAAGCTATATTTTTTACTTTTTGCTATAATAAATATTCCCCCAAAAAATATTAAAAAAACTGATTTCTTCATCAGTTTAGGCCAATATGTATTCTTCTACATATTGTTGGTAAAAAAAAAAATGCAATAAGCATATATTGATGGTTTTCACAAAAGTTAGGCCGCGTACACACGCGGGGACTGTTCGCCCAACTTTGTCCGCTGAACAGTGTTTCGGCGGACAGTCCGCTCGTGTGTGGGCTTTCAGCGGACAGTTTCAGCGAACAGTCCGCTGAACAAGGTTTTTCGGAATTTCCGAAAAACTGTCTGCTGAAACTTTGTTTCAGCGAACAGTCCCCTCGTGTGTAGGCTTGTTCGTCAAACTAAGTTGCGCGCATGCTCAGAAAGGATTTACACGCCGAAAGTTATAATGCAGTGTATAGGACGTCGTATTTTTCGTCCCGTCGTACGTGCCGTTCACGTCATCGCGCACGGTTTCAGCAAACTGTTCGTTCGTCGTGTGTGGCCATGTCCGTCCATGCTAATTTTGAGCGGACTGTTTGCTGAAACTGTTTGACGGACAAAGTTGGGCGAACAGTCCCCGCGTGTGTACGCGGCCTTATAGTGTCTACAAAATAGGGGATATATTTATGGCATTTTTATTATTATTTTTTTTTACTAGTAATGTCGGTGATCTGCGATTTTTATTGGGACTGTGACATTGCGGCGGACAGATTGGACACTTTTGACACTTTTTGGGACCATTGACATTTATACAATGATCAGAGCTAAAAATAGCCACTGATTATTATATAAATGTCATTGGCAGGGAAGGGGATAACACTGGGGGGCGATCAAGGGGTTAAATGTGTGTCCTAGGGAGTGATTCTAACTGTGGGGGGATAAAACTGCATGTGGAAGCATGAACAACAGATCTGTCTCCTCACCCGTGACAAAACAGAGATCTTTCTGTTTACATTGACAGATCTCTGTTCTGTCTCTCTCAGGAGCAATAGCGGGTGCCCAGCATCATCGTGCCACACGCTATCCCCCTAGTGCTCTTAAAGTGGCCTATGTACAGCTACGGCGACATGCCCAGGAGAGCCAACCTGCCGCAGTAACAGGAGGCACTAAAGGGTACCTAAAGGCTACTCTATTTGGAGGTATAGTTAGCTTTACACAAGTACAATTTTGTTTGGAAATTTTTATTTTTCTAATGTTTTGTGAGGTCAATTGTTGACTGTAGTGACAAGAAAATTCTAAGGAGAACAATGGAAATGTTTTCTCGTTTCTTGAAAGCCATCCACCAAGAGCATATGAGCCTGGAGGGCATGATAAAATAGTTTTATCATGCCCTATTTCTGAATGGCAGGGTCTTGCCTGGTGCAATCTCAGTGTTGTAATAAGAAAATCCACTGAGTATGCATTCTTTTATGCTGGGTTCACACTGGTGCGATGTGAGAAACCCTGCGATTCAGTGCTGGTTCCCTCATCAACCCTGAATCACACAGTAGTCCACAATGAGATCTGCAAACTGCTGGGGGTGTCAATGTAAAGTTAACCACTTGCTTACAGGGCACTTAAACACCTTCCTGCCCAGACCAATTTTCAGCTTTTGGTGCTCTCACACTTTGAACGACAATTACTCAGTCATGCAACACTGTACCCAAATGAATTTTGTGTCCTTTTTTTCCCACAAATAGAGCTTTCTTTTGGTGGTATTTGATCACCTCTGGGGTTTTTATTTTTTGCGCTATAAAAGAAAAAAGACCAAAAATTTTGAAAAAAAACGCATTTTTCTTTGTTTCTGTGATAAAATTTTGCAAATTATATTTTTTTTTTCATAAATTTTGGCCACAATTTATACTGCTACATATCTTTGGTAAAAATAACCCAAATTAGTGGATATTATTTGGTCTTTGTGAAAGTTAGAGAGTCTCCAAGCTGTGGTGCGAATCGCACAAAATTGATCACACCTGATGTACTGGTGGCCTATCTCATTTCTTGCGACCCGAACAAGTCAGGAAAGTACAAATACCCCCCAAATGACCCCTTTTTTGAAAGTAGACATTCCAAGGTATTTACTAAGATGCATGGTGAGGTTTTTGATGTTGTCATCTTTTTCCCACAATTCTTTGCAAAATGAAGATTTTTTTTTTTTTTTTTTTTCCTCACAAAATTTTCAATATAATAGGTTATTTCTCTCACGTGGCATGTGTATACCACAAATGACACCCCAAAATACGTTCTGCTACTCCTTCTGAGTATTACGATACCAAATGTGTGAGACTTTTACACAGCCTGGCCACATACAGAGGCCCAATATTGAAATAGCACCATCAGGCGTTATAGGAGCATAAATTACACATCTTATTTCTCAACCACCTATTACAGTTTTGAAGGCCCTGGAGCACCAGGACAATGGAAATGCCCACAAAGTGACCCCATTTTGGAAAGCTAACACCCCAACGTATAATCTATGAGGCATAATGAGTCGTTTGAATGGTTCATTTTTTTCCAGAAGTTTTGGGAAAATGTGGGAAAAAAATGAAAACGCATTTTTTTTACGCAAAGTTGTCCATTTATAAGATATTTCCAACACATAGCATGTACATAGCAAAAATGACACCCCAAAATACGTTCTACTACTCCTCCTGAGTATAACGATACCAAATGTGTGAGACTTTTACACAGCCTGACCACATACAGAGGCCCAATATTGAAATAGCACCATCAGGCGTTCTAGGAGCATAAATTACACATTTCATTTCTCAACCACCTATTACAGTTTTGAAGGCCCTGGAGCACCAGGACAATGGAAATGCCCACAAAGTGACCCCATTTCGGAAAGCTAACACCCCAACGTATAATCTATGAGGCATAATGAGTCGTTTGAATGGTTCATTTTTTTCCAGAAGTTTTGGGAAAATGTGGAAAAAAAATGAAAACGCATTTTTTTTACGCAAAGTTGTCCATTTATAAGATATTTCCAACACATAGCATGTACATAGCAAAAATAACACCCCAAAATACGTTCTACTACTCCTCCTGAGTATAACGATACCAAATGTGTGAGACTTTTACACAGCCTGGCCACATACAGAGGCCCAATATTGAAATAGCACCATCAGGCGTTCTAGGAGCATAAATTACACATCTTATTTCTCAACCACCTATTACAGTTTTGAAGACCCTGGAGCACCAGGACAATGGAAATGGCCACAAAGTGACCCCATTTTGGAAAGCTAACACCCCAACGTATAATCTATGAGGCATAATGAGTCGTTTGATGGTTCATTTTTTTTCCAGAAGTTTTGGGAAAATGTGGAAAAAAAATGAAAACGCATTTTTTTTACGCAAAGTTGTCCATTTATAAGATATTTCCAACACATAGCATATACATAGCAAAAATGACACCCCAAAATACATTCTTCTACTCCTCCTGAGTATAACGATACCAAATGTGTGAGACTTTTACACAGCCTGGCCACATACAGAGGCCCAATATTGAAATAGCACCATCAGGCGTTCTAGGAGCATAAATTACACATCTTATTTCTCAACCACCTATTACAGTTTTGAAGACCCTGGAGCACCAGGACAATGGAAATGGCCACAAAGTGACCCCATTTTGGAAAGCTAACACCCCAACGTATAATCTATGAGGCATAATGAGTCGTTTGATGGTTCATTTTTTTTCCAGAAGTTTTGGGAAAATGTGGAAAAAAAATGAAAACGCATTTTTTTTACGCAAAGTTGTCCATTTATAAGATATTTCCAACACATAGCATATACATAGCAAAAATGACACCCCAAAATACATTCTTCTACTCCTCCTGAGTATAACGATACCAAATGTGTGAGACTTTTACACAGCCTGGCCACATACAGAGGCCCAATATTGAAATAGCACCATCAGGCGTTCTAGGAGCATAAATTACACATCTTATTTCTCAACCACCTATTACAGTTTTGAAGGCCCTGGAGCACCAGGACAATGGAAATGCCCACAAAGTGACCCCATTTTGGAAAGCTAACACCCCAACGTATAATCTATGAGGCATAATGAGTCGTTTGATGGTTCATTTTTTTTCCAGAAGTTTTGGGAAAATGTGGAAAAAAAATGAAAACGCATTTTTTTTACACAAAGTTGTAAATTTATAAGATATTTCCAACACATAACATTTACATAGCAAAAATGACACCCCAAAATACGTTCTACTACTCCTCCTGAGTATAACGATACCAAATGTGTGAGACTTTTACACAGCTTGGCCACATACAGAGGCCCAACATGCAAGGAACACCATCAGGTGTTCCAGGGACACATAGCATGCACATACCAAGAATTACACCCCAAAATACATTCTGCCGAGAAAAGAGTAAACAAAAGATTACCTGTGGTTTTAGCAGCACAGTTGTCCACAGGATGTTAGCACTGGTCCAGGCAGCAGACAGGGACTTGGTCAGCAAAAATGAACACAATTTTCCAGGCAACAGGCAGGTATACTGTCCATAGTCAATATTGGCAGCAGGCAGGGATACTGTCCATATACAGTCCAAGGTCAGTGCAGGCAGAGATCGTCAGCATTGCCAAAATATTGGTCCTGGTAGTAGGCAGGAACATGGTCCATCCATGTTGTGTGGTCAGTTCATGCGACAGGCAGAGGCATGATGGTATAGGTCCTACAGGCAGCAGGCAGAAGTAGGGCCTTGTTCAGGACAGAATGGGGATAGGGGTAGAGGCTTCTCCCACCCAAATCTCTTTGAAGCCTCCGAGTCTCCAGACCCTAGGAATGAGAAAACAAAGGAAATTGTCTTCTTCATCCAAAAAATCAATTCTGGAGCCCCTCACATATGTGAGACCCCTGTTATGAATCCCACTAGTCCACAGAGGGTACAAGATCAGTCCAAGAGGCAGGCAAAAGGCATGGTCAAACAGTCCAGGGTCAGTTCCAGATCAGGCAGAGGTATGTACAGAATCAGTAGGCAGAAGCATGGTCGAATAATAGTCCAGGGTCAGTTCCAGATCAGGCAGAGGCATAAACAGAATCAGTAGGCAGAAGCGTGGTCGAATAACAAGCCAGGGTCAGTTCCAGATCAGGCAGAGCTTTGTACAAAATCAGTAGGCAGAAGCGTGGTCGAATAACAAGCCAGGGTCAGTTACAGAGCAAGCAGAGGCATAAGGGGTTTGAAGGTAAATGGCAGGAAGTGAGGGTTAGGGTTACCATACTTCACTAATAATTCACTAAAGTATGGTAACGGCGGAAACAGTCACCTATGCAGAGGCCTGGTTGGGAAGGGCATTCGGCACAATGATAAGTGGTGTCTCTTCTCACTCCTCGTTTGCTGCACACCCGACATTTTTTCTGATGTCTTCGGCCTGTTGGTTTGGGAGGGATTTTGTCAGGAAAGTGGCGTTCAGAGAGTCTGCTAATTACATCGGATCGAATGTTTTGTGGCGGGCCGTTGGGGTATATAAGGGCAATGGTGATTTCCTCCTGGTAGCCAAGGAAGGGTATGGGTCTTTCTGTGGACTTACGATAAATGACATATGTATTGTATATGGCCAAATTAAAGAAATAAATTGCAATTTTTTTATACCACTTGTATGTTCTTCTCATGGCAAGATAGGGTTCGAGCATCTGGTCGTTCAAGTCGACACCCCCCATGAACATGTTGTACTCATGGATACAAGTGGGTTTTTGTATTGGGCCATCCCTCCTGGTGATCTCAACAAAAGTGTTGTTGTGGATCGAAGAAAGCATATAGACATCCCTTCTGTCCCTCCACTTCACAGCCAAAATTTCCTCGTTCCGTAAGCTCGCCGCTTCGCCTTTTCTTAGCCTTTTGTTGACGAGGCTTTGAGGAAAGCCCTTCCGGTTCGTTCGTACGGTGCCACATGCTGGAGTTTGCTTTCTATGGAGATTGCGGAACAGGGGTAAACTTGTATAAAAATTGTCCACATAGAGATGGTAGCCTTTCTCCAGGAGTGGGTTTATGAGTTCCCAAACAACTTTTCCACTCGATCCGATGTATTCGGGGCAATTAGGGGGATGTAGCTGGGTGTCCTTCCCTTCGTATACCATGAAGGAATATGTATACGCTGTGGCTCGGTCACACAACTTATACATCTTCACTCCATAGCGGGCCCTTTTGGAGGGAATAAATTGCTTTAGCCCCAGCCTGCCAGAAAATTTTATCAGGGACTCATCCACACATATGTGTTGGTCTGGGGTAAACAACTGGGGGAAAATCTGAGAAAAATAATTTATTAGTGGCCGAATTTTGTAAAGTTTATCAAAATTTGGGTCATTCCGGGGAAGGCACTGGGTATTGTCGTTAAAGTGTAGGAATCTCATTATCGTTAGATATCTGGTCCGGGACATTATTGAGGAAAAGATGGGCATGTGATAGATGGGGAGGGTTGACCAATATGCACGTATTTCATTTTTATTGTTTAGTCCCATACAAAATGTGAGGCCCAAAAAAATTTTAAACTCCTCCACTGTTAGGGCTCTCCACTCGTAGGGACGGGCATAAGAGGACGTTGGGTTACTTTGAATAAATTGTTGGGCATATAGGTTGCACTGGACCACAATGGATTCAAGCAAGTCCTCTGTAAAAATTAGGTGGAAAAAGTCCATCAGGGAAAAATTTTGTGTGTCCACCTGGACTCCTGGGTTGGCAGTGAAAGGGGGAACGTTGGCTTCTCCTGAGTTAGGAGGAAGCCACAAGGGGTTCTGGAGGGAATAGGGAAGGCTGGCATGGGACCTAACCCTTTGGGGCCGAGTTGACACCCCACTGGTACGTGGCCTTTGCCGAGGTACTGTGGTGCCGGTGGATGGCACTGGGTTGCCGGTGGATGGCTCTGCGGTGCTGGTGGATGGTACCGCCTCCTCACCAGTGCGCCTTCGTCTGACGGGCGGACTATCATCTTCCTCCTCTGAGGCTGTCATGGTACCACTGCTGAGGACAGGCTCGTAGTCCACGTCAGAGTCACAATCTGAATATGAGGAGGAATCCGAAGCGGAAACCTCCCCGTTGCTCTCGTCGGCTGCAAGGATATCATATGCCTCCTCAGCTGAATACAATCTTTGTGACATTTTTATCGATCACAAATGGCACTGACAGGCGACGCTGATGTGGCAGGTGACACTGACAGCACTGATCACAGGTGACACTGACGACACGTGGCACTGACAACACGTGGCACTGGAGGCAGATGGCACTGGAGGCAGATGGGGCTGACAGATGGGGCTGACAGATGGGGCTGACAGATGTGGCTGACAGATGTAGCTGACAGATGTGGCTGGCAGATGTGGCTGGCTGGCAGATGTGGCTGGCTGACAGATGTGGCTGACAGATGTGGCTGACAGATGTGGCTGGCAGATGTGGCTGACAGATGTGGCTGACAGATGTGGCTGACAGATGTGGCTGACAGATGTAGCTGGCAGATGTGGCTGGCTGACAGATGTGGCTGACAGATGTGGCTGGCAGATGTGGCTGGCAGATGTCACTGGGGCTGGCACTGGCAGATGGCACTGGCTATTTGCTCTGGCAAATGGGGCTGGCAGATGGCACTGCGGCTGGCAGATGGCACTGGCACTGGCAGGTGGCACTGGCACTGGCGGCACTGGGGCTGACGACACTGGGGCTGACGGCACTGGCGCTGACGGCACTGGCGCTGACGGCACTGGCGCTGACGGCACTGGGGCTGACGGATGGCACTGGCGCTGGCAGGTGGCACTGGCACTGGCGGCACTGGCGCTGGCGGCAGTGGGGCTGACGGCAGTGGGGCTGACGGCAGTGGGGCTGACGGCACTGGGGCTGACGGCACTGGCAAGTGGCACTGGCGCTGGCAGGTGGCACTGGCGCTGGCAGGTGGCACTGGCGCTGGCACTGGCGGCACTGGCACTGGCGGCACTGGCGCTGGCGGCACTGGGGCTGGCGGCACTGGGGCTGACGGCACTGAGGCTGACGGCACTGAGGCTGACGGCACTGGGGCTGACGGCACTGGGGCTGGCAGGTGGCACGTGGCACTGGCAGGTGGTAGGTGGCACTGGTGCTGGCACTGGCGGCACTGCTGACAGATGGCACTGGGCTGACAGATGGCACTAGGCTGACAGATGGCAGTGGGCTGACAATGGCAGTGGGCTGACAATGGCAGTGGGCTGACAATGGCAGTGGGCTGACAGTTGGCACTGGGCTGACAGTTGGCACTGGGCTGACAGTTGGCACTGGGCTGACAGTTTGCACTGGCACTGGGGCTGACCAATGTTAGCACAACTCACAGATCCGCTCTCTCTCCTCACACGCTGTCTCTGTGTGAGGAGAGAGACACGGCAACGGGAGATGATCTCATTTGTTTATATTTGAGATCATCTCCTATTGGCAGCTGTGATCGCTCTGTGAACGGCCGCTTTGATTGGCCGTTCACGGCGATCTGTATTCGCCTGTCTCCCGGAGACACGGCGGATACAAAACTTCCGCGATGCGCGCCGCCGGGGGCGCGCATTGCGGAAGTAAACACAAAGCCGTCCAGGGACGACCGCCCGAACGAACCCGCCTGCCCCACGGCCGTAATTCGGCTATAGGGCGGGCGGGAAGCGGTTAATGACACCCCCAGATCGGTTTGCAGATCGCAGTGTGAACTGTGAAATGGTGCATGAATCAGATTGCCTAGGTGTGAATACCCATGAGTTTCGATTACAGTGCGGACCAAAAAAAGGGTCCTGCACCATTTTGGTGTGGGCTATTACACGGCATTACATCCAAAAGCTATGGGCAACAATAATCAAACTAAATAAATAAAAATCTATTAAACCTGGGAGCACTTGGCTATTAATCCCTTCTGATCTGGTTTTAGCAGCATGGACAGAAGAAGTGGCTGAGACTTTCTCTCTGCTTCTCCACTTCCTTCTTCTGGGATTTTAAAGCCAGCCTCCAAGAGACAGGAAGTACCAATACATAATTATACATAACACTGCACTACATAGCACTACATAGCAGCTAACAGTAGATCCCTACACCATACCTCCCAACTTTTTGAGATCGAGGGACATCTATTAGCAAAATTATGTAAGCATAGGACACACCCCTTGCCACACCCCCTTAAAGGAGAATTGTACAAAAAATGATTAGTTAAACCCACTAGTGCTTTTTTTTATCACTACTATTCCTTTATACTGGCTTTTGACATTTACAAATGAAGCAGTTTAGAAATTGAATGAAAGGTTTAGCTCTGGGACACACTTTGTGAAAGATAAAAAATTGCATTTTATATACATCTATAAAGATCGGCCCAAAATGAGGGACAAATGAGGCGGAAAGAGGGACAGAGGGACATTGCTGCAAATCAGGGGAGCTATGCTACATACATTACCTTTTATTAGGGTCAAATGAATAGACCTGTCTGCGTACAAAGGCATTCGCCTCTCTCTAACTGCATGTAATTGCTCCTTGTGTGATTACATGTGAACAGCCATGGACTGTATCAGTCTGTCATTGATTTGTACAGGCTGAGCAGCAACAGATCACAAACACCTGGCCTTACCCACCACAGAAATAGACTGATCTGGGCAGTGAACAATCATGTGATCAAGTACTTAGTTGTGGAGGGGCCGTAGAGAGTATCCCAGCAAAAATGAGACTCCAAATGCCTTTATTTGTCTTGCATGTTAGTGCATACTTGTGAGAAAAGCAGTGAGTAAATTACATAAGCACAATGTTCGATGTTGGGGACAGCCTATACATCAGCAGTGTACACAAAATCCTTGGTTTGCCACTGTACAAGTAACTAACATTTAGATTTTTTGACAGCTTTAGAAAACTACAGCAGCTGCAAAATAAAATAACTTAATAACATTAAATTGAAAAATGATTTGTGTTACAATTATGTATGTTATTTTTTGTGTGAAAGTGGCATTTTCCTTTTAAGTAACCCCCTTAGAGTAGTATTAAACCCTCAGCTTCTTTTTTTTTTTACTCCAGTTTACAACTTTCAATGCTGCTAGCTCCTGCTGTCTCCTGCTAGTTCCTGCTGATTTCTTGAACTTCATGTTCACAGGAAAGGTTTGATGCAGGACAGTGCAGTCTCCAGCAAGGAAAATAAAGGGAGAAGGGGAGGGAATAGCAGTAGAGTACCTTGCCATCCTAGACTCAGGATACAGGGCATTTTGCCTTGTCATGTGGTGGCACTGCACTGGAATAGCCAGCCAACTCAGTCAAACAGCATTTGCTGTGTATGTTCCCTAAAAGATAAAGAAGCTGCATACTTAGTAATTGATTAAATCAGCTACTGGAAAAGCTTAAAAAAACCAAAGGTTGAATATCACTTTAACTGTGACTGCTAAAGATAGCAAACTAGTAAAAGATGTATCTGACATGCTCAAAATATGAGCATTAATAATTAACAAATGCTGCTGTCTATAAATATTAATAATTAAAGGTAAATATACTCTATTTATAGATGTGGTTTAGTTTTCTATTTATTCCTTGTGTAGTAAAACAAGAACATAGCTGTTGTTCTATATATAAAAAGTGTATTTAGTAATGTTCATCAAGTAACATACAGTGGGGAAAATAATTATTTGATCCCCTGCAGATTTATCAACTTACAAAGAAATGAAGGGTATATCATTTTTATCATAGGTGTATTTTAAAAGATAGAGACAAAATATCAACTAAAAATCCAGAAAAAACACATGATACAAATTTTATAAGTTGAGTTGCCATTCAGTAAGTAAAATAAGTGTTTGATCCCCAAGCAAAACATGACTTAGCACTTGGTGGAGAAACCCTTGTTGGCAAGCACAGAAGTAAGACATTTGTTGTAGTTGGTGACCAGGTTTACACACATCTCAGGAGGGATTTTGGTCCACTCTTCTTTACAGATCTTCTCTAAATTCTTAAGGTTTCTTGGCTGTCGCTTGGTAACTCAATAGTTGCAGGTAGGTGTGCATGGCCGCTGGCGCACTCTTACTTCCACTGCACACTGCAGGAGCATGTCCGCTGGACAGGTAGACTCCATGTCCGCCGGGGACCAGCGATCGCCTAGTGCAGGGGCAGAACGGGTATCAGCCAGGGTAAACAAGCGGATCCACGTTCTGCCAGATGATATCGCAGAGATCTACTGCTCCCAGTGATCGGGAACAGTGCTCTCTGTCATGTCTCTGGCAGCCCATGCCCCCTAAAGTTAGAACACACCTAGGGAACACATTTAACCCCTTGATCGCTCCCTAGTTTTAACTGCTTCCCTGCCAGTGTTATTTTTACATTGATCATTGCATTTTTTTAGCACTGATCAATGCAATAATGTCACTGGTCCCCAAAAAGTGTCATTGAGGGTCAGATTTGTCCACCGCAATGTCGCAATCCTGCTAAAAATCACAGAGCGCCTCCATTACTAGTTTAAAACAATAAAAAAAGTCCCTAAATCTATTCCATATTTTGTAGACGCGATAACGTTTGCACAAACCAATCAATATACGCTTATTGCAGTTTTTTTTTTACCAAAAATATATATCATCCTAAATTGATGAATAAATGTGTTTTTTTTTGGATATGTTTTATAGCAAAAAGTAAAAACATTTTTTTTATTTTTTTTCAATATTGTTGCTCTTTGTTTGTTAATAGTGCAAAAAAAAAAAACGGAGAGGTGATCAAATACCATCAAAAGAAAGCTCTATTTGTGGGAAAAAAGGACATCAATGTTGTTTGGATACAGCGTCAGTTAAAGCGATGCAATACCGTATCGAAAAAAATGGCCTTGTCATTAAGGGGGCAAATCCTTCCAGGCCTTAAGTAGTTAATAATACAGATCTATAAATTTTGGCCTCTGCTTTTAGGGGCGTTTGGTGTTTTTATTCCTGCCTCCAAACGCCCCTGCATGTTAGCCTATGTGTCCATGCACACATCGACGTTTAGAGGAGTTTTGAGGCAGGGGCATTTAGAGGCAGAAAGACGAACACAGCTAGTGCGTCCAAGAGCAACAGAGTTTTGTCAGAACAAAATGCTTGACGCATCTACACGGGTGTAAATACGTCTAAACGTGCCTAAGTGCTAGGCGCATTTAGTGCTTGAACGTTAATTCAATTTAATGGGCAGAATAAATTATTATTCTGATCAATGAAATTAATTAACCCCTAAGTGCTTGATGTGCCTAAACGCGTTACATGGTTCACAAGCATAAAGCGTTTTTTTTTTCTGCCAAAATTCTGCTGCCAGGAGGAAAGGAGTCCAGGAGAGATAGCAAAACATCCAGTGTGCATGAGGCCTAATATTGCTATAAAGTTGATGGGAAGAGGTTGTTTGTACATATTTGGTGTTTCCAGCAATTTACTATACAAGTGGAAATGTATATTATACAATTCTTCAATAAATCTCTTTGAGTGCAGGCAAAGTTTGTTTCTATTTATTATTTTTTTTTGGTTATGATCAAATTGCGGTTGTGATTACTGCACCAAGTCTGGTGGCTCTGGACATAAGGGTCTAAAATGTATATGCTCGGGTTAATGTGACGATTTTTTTTTTTTGAGCTTGTTGAGCGCCTCTAATTGTCACTAAGACCTGCACAGGGCAGATGAGAAGCAGGAGGCATTTGTCATGACGTCATGAGGACAGACAGTATACCGTAGTTACAATACAATTAAATACAGGAGGAATCTGAGGGCCATCTTAGTTTGTAATATTCAAATGTGGTTGGGCAACGAACACCACCTTCACTCCCTGACTGACCAGCACTCAGTCATGCGGAGTGCTTCTCTATTTATCTCCTGACAACATTTGGGCAACTATGTAAAAAGGGTGTTTGCTGTCTGTCGTAAATGAATATTACAGGCCATGAGAAAGTTCAAGGTATTGCAAGGTATTTCTCCATTTGTCCATTCAATGTGAATAAATGATTGTACTTGCCCAGTAGTTGACTGCTGGGCCTAAAATTATTCTTTGGTCCGGTCCATTGGTGATTATGTTCACCACGGCTCCCATAAGAGGATTTTTTAAAGTTGAACTCCAGGAATGATCTTTTTTTTAAACTTGCACTGGTCCATCTTGGTTTTATCTAATTTTTCATATTGCAAAAATTCACCGTAATAGTCTGTGCTACTTATAGTCAGCGTTGATCCTTTTTTTTGCTGCTCAAGTGACTTTTGTGTCATTGTGTACTGAAAGTGACACTAAATTCTGATTTAAAAAGAAAAAAAATCTACTCAAGTATTTTTTCTTAACGTAGAAAAATACCTTCTATTACTCTCAGCCTCCTCCAAATCTTTAAATTCCTTTGTTTTTGCTGCTGTGATCTGACTTCATGTTAGACGGTGTCTATGCTCATTCAAGTCCCCACTGTATGTAGGAACATAGCCACCCTCCCTTGCTCCTGAGATATACCAGGGACTATAGACTATGGGATGTGTAGTGTGCAGATGCCCACAACTAATCTGCAGTGAAAACAAATAGAAGTGAGACAGGAAAAGGAGAAGTTCGGGAGCACACATGGGAAATTACAAGGAGGCAGAAAAATACAGTAAGAAACAATTTCATGAAAAATAGATTACAGGGCCATTAGGTAGTGAATGTGTATGGCATGGGTACCCAACTGCTGAGCCCTCTGATGTGGCCTGTGATCTCCTGCTCTAGTATGGGGGGTCGGCAAGTCCAGATTGCAGATTCCCATCCCGCCATTCTAGAGCATCAGTGTTGAGAATGGAGACGGCTGTCAGGGCCATCTTTAATATTGACTGGACCCTGGGCAAACATTTTCTTGGGCCCCCTCTTGCATGCAATTTCACTCTCCACATGCTTTGAGACATACAATAATTAGCAGCTAGACTCAAAATCAGTTTACTGAATCAGTTAAGGCAACGATTGTGATTGGTTGCCAGAGGTCACAGTGTATCTTCACCACTCTCTGATCGGCTGCTAGAGGTTACAGGACACGTTATGGCTCACTGTTTATTTTCTGGAGGTTACAGCACATGACTTCTGCTTGTTGATTGGTTGCTAGAGATTACTATATATCAATACTGCTCACTGATTGATTTCTAGAGGTTACTGGGCATCTATACCATTCACTGATTGGTTGCTAGAGGTTACTGCACATTATTACTGCTCACTGATTGGTTCCTAGAGGTTACTGCATATCCTTACCGCTCAATGATTGGTTGCAAGAGGTTACAGTACATCATCTCCTCACTACCTGCAAACCATGGACTGGGGAGGTGAGGGTCCCCATCAATAGACCGAAAACTCAGAGGAATCCTAGGACTCCTGGGATCAGTGCCAATGCTGGGGGGGGAGTGTGATCAGTGGCAATGCTGGGGGGTTGACGGGATCAGTAACAGTGGTGGGGGGTGGGATTAGTTAGGAGGCAGTACACAGTGGCCAATTCTAAATCATGTAGAGCAAAGCTGGAAATCTTTGGCAAGTATATAGTGGGGGATTCTACCAATGTAATGGGGAATTTACACTGACAATCAATGTGAATGGGAATTTGCACTGACCACCATGTAATGGAGGATTTTACGCCACCTCCCAATAGAAAGAGGGATTTCTACACTGACACTAATGTAATAAGAGCATTTACACCAACCACCAGTGTAAGGGGAATATATAATGGCCACCATGTAAGGGGGAAATACTTCTACACCGACCACCAATGTTAGGGAAGATTTACACTGACCACCAATGTAAAGGGGGACCCAGTCAGAGCTTCCATTCACCTCCTATGGTGTCCATTTACATTCGCCTACCTGCACTCCGATTCACTAAAAAACAGAAGGGTATTGTTCCCCTTCTGTCTGGCTGGATTGGATCAGATCAGAGGGCCCATAGAGTAGAGTGGGCTGTGTCGTTGTCCAATCTGCATATGCAGAGTGGACATGGACCTGTCAACCACCCGCTCCACTCATTGTGGCCCATGACCAGTTACTAAGTCGCTTAAGTGGCCCTCACTCTTCAAAAGGTTGGGCACCCCTGGTGTATGGATTATTTTTGGAAAATACTTATTTGAATACAGGGGTTCATCTGCTGGACACCTCTGCCCTTCTGAGAGCATCATGTATTTTTTTACAATAGGAGGTGTTCTCTGATTGGACAAGGTGGAGAGGAGGAGGGTAATGTCACAATCTCCGCCTTGTCCAATCAGAGAACAGAAGTTGTAGCCTAGAAATCCAATATGTTAAATAAGACAATAAATACATTCTTGGAATTCTGTATTCCCATAAACAACGCATAATGAAGGTCAATGTTCTGTTAACACTGTTATAAAAACCTTTAATTGCTTATGGAGTCAACGGGCCTTTATTACTCTATGTTTCTCATGAGCTTGTATAACGTCAGTAAAATATATCCTTAAAAAGATTGATTCCATAATATTACTCATTATAAATGAGTAACTCTAGCTAATGACGTGATGTTAGGCCTAGCAAATCTGTTAGTGCACCTTAGGTATGCCCCCACCAGCATTTTAGAATCCTAAAACCACAATGTTTCAAAGCTTCCTCCTAATTAAGCCTTGGCTTAAACATACTTGGATACTCGGTCCCAATTTTAGCAGGTCACACCGTTTAGGGGTGCAAAAATTGTAATTGATATTAGGCACTGTAGATTTGAGCAAGGGTAGCAGTTTGAGAACTGATCATGTTTGCTAGTCCTACTTATTTAATATAGAACTGTTGTGTAATGGAAATGGTGATTAATGGTGCTGTATAAGCTGGAATACAGGGACACTGCCAAATTCACTGATGAAATACAAAGTTGGGAGCTCTCAAGGCTAGATGCACAAAATTAAAAAACAAAAGTTATTGGCGCACAAATGAATAAAACCTTTTGTAGAGAACGCTTTATCCAAATGTTAGGTTAATTGTTGTCTCAAAGAGGGCCTGTAAATAGTCTCAATGTGCACCTGCTAGACCACTTTGGACTTGGTGGAAGAAAGCAGAAATTGAACCATCAGAAGAACAGCGCATCAGAGAGACTCATAGTCTGATGTAAAAAGCATAAAGACAATTTATTAAATGAAAAAGATAAAAAACTCAATAAAGGACGTTTGATCCTCCTGGGATCTTAAAACCTTTACATCAGTCAGTCACGACAATAAAACGACAGTTGCTTGATGACAAATTAACCCTGGGATCTTCTATTCGTGACTTTGAGATATTGGTGACAACAGGGCTGTGTTACCAGTGTAGTCTATTGTGCACGTGGATATAAGGACTGTGGGTGATTATCTCCCAGAGGCAGGGGGAACCAGTAGGCAGGGGGAACCTATTTAGAAAATAAAAAATTAAGCTTTACAACCCCTTTAAGTAGACATTTCCCCCAAACCCTATGTAGAGCTTACCAACCAAGGGGGCCGCTGATGTTCTGCCTTGCACTAGTGATGATTCACCATTACCATTACTCAAATGACACTGTTACGTACCTAAAGGGTGAGGCCAAATTGCAGAGGATGGCCTCTCTAACGCCTGCGAATCGAGGGCCCCTGGTAGTGGCGACAAGGGTGCAGGAGTGCAGAGTGGTACGAGTGCCTGGCAGGATCAACAGCAGAAGGATCAGATGGCTGGCACAGCTGACAGGATGGATCAGTGGACAGGAACTGCAGACTGGACAACTCAGCAGACAGGACAGCAGGCCGGATGGATCAGCAGACAGGTGAGCAGGCTTGATGGCTCAGCAGACAGGCCCAGCAGACTGGATGGCTCAGCAGACACGCTCAGCAGAATGGATGGATCAGCAAACAGGTGAGCAGCCTGGATGACTCAGCAGACAGGCCCATCAGACTGGATGGATCAGCAAACAGGTGAGCAGCCTGGATGGCTCAGTAGGCCCCTTTACCCACAGTGCTTCTGGCTTCCCTCCTCTCCTCTCCTGCTGGAAGCTACTGCAGGCACACAGATGGATGTTTCAAGATGGAGAGCCGAGGAAGAGGCCTGTAAATATGTACTTTTCTGGCCCTTTCCTTTCCTGAATGACCCCAATGAGTGAACAATACTAATCTCTCCTGTGTCCCTATCATCACTTAAGGCATAGTAAACTGTATTTTCAAGGCTTCAGTTTGTGAATGAGCAGGAAGCCTTAGAGCGCTTCCAATTCATTCATCTGTGCAGCTGAGGTTGTAAAGAAAGAGACTGATAAATACCATATTTAACAGCGTGCCATCAATACAGCAGCCTCGCCATTGCCATCAATGCGGCAGCCTCGCCATTGCCATCAGTGCAGCCTGATCAATGTCCATCTGCAGCCATTTAGTGAGAATCTCCTATGATAGACAGAACACTGGTCCAATGGCGGCCCAGGAGATGGGACTTCCTATTAGAGGCCGCCAAGTAAACAGGAGATTCTCACTGTATATAATCTGATGGCACTTGTCCTGCCCCCCTCCCTATCCCCTCCGAGGCAGCTAAAATGTAAGTATTGGCGTATAACACGCACAGGCTATTTGCACCCGATTTTCATGGTGAAAAAGTGAGTGTTATATGCCAATAAATACAGTATATGTCCACAGTCACCTTTGGCAGGGGGGCAGTCAGGTAGGCTGTAGGGGGCCCCATTATTTCTAACAGCAACCCTGGTTGAGGTCCACAAAGAGAACTAACCATGACTTCAACTGAAAAAATATATATCTGCATAAAATGTAGCTTCCTATATGCATTACCTAGTGGAGTGCATAAAATACTGGCTTAAATTTACAATCTTGAAAGAAAGGTGCCAAAACCAAGGACAAATCTATAGTCATAGCAGATTATGCAGCTATAATGTAGAACAGGTAACATGATAATCTGTTATTTGTGGATAAGGTGAATAAGTAAAACGTTTAGATAGCCTTGTTACAGTTGCAACTAAACAGCTTAGTGCCTGCTTATGTGGACTTCTTTTAAAGCTCTCCTCACCATCTGCATATAAATACCTTTCCTTTTGCTTTCCTGATGCTCTATTCAACTGCCAAGAGCTAAGAAAATAGCCATTTCAAAGTATGATAGACTATATGACTGCAGCATGAGACTGGGCTATGCATCAGTGCTGTCACATAGGGAGGTCCATAGCTCTGTGTAGGCTGTACCTAGAGTGACTTGTACCTTAAAATAAGCAGCTTTTCCTGCTCCCATATACTCAAAAACATCTCAAACGTATCTCAAATGCAAGGCATTTTGCTGTTAAAGTCAGCTACACTTGACTTGCTTCTGGGTCTGTTGTCCATGTACACTAACCCTTATCTTCATTCTATCTTTTTCTCAGCCACATAAAAATAGAGCTGGTTCTGACATCAACAAGCCAAACAGTGTACACACTTGGAACATAAAAGAACTAAACAATCTTGTCCTGAGCTTGGGTTATTTTCAGAGGCAGGAACTAAAGTTATGAGCTTTAACAATGTAAATGATTCAGAAATGATTCAGGCAGCCTAATACAAATTAGAGGCTTTCCCCTTAAATAAAAATTATACCTGAACAGACAATACCTTCTAAAGCATTTGTTTACATGTAACATTACATTAGCATTCTATATTCTTAATTTTGCATTAACTCCTTTTAATACATAAGATTTAATAATAAACAATTACATAATTCATTATAGATGATCCAAAATGCAGAGCTCATGGATGTCTCACACATGGCTTTCGTTATTACCTCTGTTCCTGTTGGGAAAATTCCTTGCACTTCTTTCTAGGCAATCACCCAGAAAGTGAGGAGAACCATGCCCTCAGAGGCAAGGCAACGGAAAACAGCTAACAAGCCTTCTAGCCCTTCCCCACTCTACCAAAAAAAATATTAGCCTTTTAGAACATCCACTGTTCAACCCATTGGCTGCACTGTAAAATAGTCAACATGACTACTTACCTATATGCTCCCTATTGCTGATCAGAGGGTGCTGTGAGTAGAAATACCCCTCACTAATCAGCAGAAGGTAAGATCTGGACAAGTGATAAAAATGAAAAACATTGTAAATAGCTAAAGAATATATTACCCCAACATTTCACATTCCTGATATGTGTCTGTTGTACCATGTACCTGTGTTAAAAGGTATCCTGTTCTCATTGTATCCCTTCCTTTGTGTGAAATACCTGGTGATCCTGCCAGTCCCCCTCCTTTCCTATTGCAAACTGACCATGCTTGACATTGAAGCACATACATCCCAGCATTGTCAGTTTTCTAGTTGTGTTGGGAGCACAACCTACATGTCCTCCAAAAGAGTTCTACTGACTTGCTCCCCTACTGTTTCCCCCACCTCTCCAAACCCCTTATGCAGTAAGTGATCACTTACAAAAAAAAATGTGCATAAAAATGACAAATTGTCTCTGGTAGTAAAATGATTAATTTTCAGAAAGAATAGGCTTTGGAAACATCAGTGCCTGAAATTAATTTAAGAAATGTAGGGAAAGCAGTTCCACAATGGTAATGCAGAACATTAAGAATTTTCATTGGACAAAAGGGATACTTGAGAATCCTGTGTAGCCTTAGGAAACAATTTATTAATAATCTTTAACCACAATGTTTGTGACATTACTGGCATACAACATAGGTACTGTATTTGCTGGCGTATAAGACTACCTTTTACACTTTAAAAAAATGCCCAAAAATCGGGGGTCGTCTTATACGCCGGGTATACATGTATACAATGCTGCCCGATGGATGTCAGCCCCCAAATGTCTGCTAAACTGTATGTGGCTTCAGCTACAAACAGCATACGCCGTTGAGCCAATCCCGGCGAGCGATGTATTCTATTAATGAATACAGAGCCTGCTTGGATTGGAGTAACAACCTCTGCCAATCCGAGCAGGCTACATAGAGTAGCCTGCTCGGATTGGCTTTGAGAGAGAGAGAGAGAGAGAGAGAGAGAGAGAGAGAGAGAGGCAAGGGCTGATGATGCTACAGCCTCTGCCAATCCAAGCAGGCGTTGTATTCATTAAAATAATACACCGCTCACCATACTTCCCTGGGTAAATCCATTCACTGATCTCCTACTACTATACATCCTGCTATTTGCCTTTGAGGTCCCAGGCACCCAAGAGGGACAGGTAAATCTGGGACATATGACAGGGGGGTTATTAAATGCATTTTGGTGGACAATTCCCATAGAATGTAACCCAAAAGTGGTGTAGGTTTGGTTAGTGAAAAATTCTACTTTCCAGAGTTGTGGCATTCAATAGATCTCTGTTTGTGTTATTATTGTTTGATTTACTTTATGACATAACACAGCATGGCGGATGAGTAGTTGGCATTCTTGCTTTGTATTTTTTAATCGTTCTAATGTTTTTTTTAAATGGTGTTGCCTCAGAAGTGGGGTAGTCTTATACCGCGAGTATTGCCCAAAACCTATGTTTTCACTTGAAAAATAGGGGGTCGTCTTATACTCCCAGTCGTCTTATACGCCGGCAAATACGGTAATAAAAGTTGTGGCAGCTTCTGTAAATTCAGATGTTCGATTTTGGAAGGCATTGAATGTGCTACTCTGGATAGTCAGTATTTTAGTCTGCAGACAAACAGCTCTTATCACTTTGAACTTGGAAAGTGTCCCATATCTTTTGATCTATAGTATTACACGTCAGTGACGCATTTATAGTTTATCTCCTAAGTACAAAGGGTTCATAAAAGGAAGATTAAGATTGCACAAGGAGTTATTACACCGTTTATTCCAAGATATAATAAAACCTGGTTGGAATGATTAATACAGAGGTACAGGTTTTATGGGCTTACTAATATTGGATCTAGAAGCAGCATTTTTGATGACATAACATATAACTCTTCTGAATAGAACTGGGAGAGAATTACTTCCTCACAATCACTTATTCAATTTGTCCTGGGTTGTGTGGTTCCACAAAAGTATTTATTTCTCAAATACAGCAGTAACTAAAGGCAGTCAAGTTCTTATCATTCCTAGACCCTATTTTGAGGTTGAGGAGGTCTCCAAACTTTTATCATAAAGAGCTAGATGTACTGTATGTGTATCTGAACTTATGGTGGCCATATACACTTCAATACATTACCAATTTATTTTCCAATCAACCTCTTCCAACAGGAATAATCAATCTACAGTTGATTACCCTTTTGATCAATATGCCAAAAACTGGAAAAGGATTTCAATTAATAGTTAAGATACCAAATTAACTTCATGAGTTATCTCTGTTTTCAACATGAACAAAGTATCTCAGTGCTGCCAATTGATACAAAATGATCAGTATTATGCCACCCTATCCGATCAACTCATTTTGACCAAATCCAATTAAAACTAATTCTAGATTGATAATTGGAAGGGAAGTCATAGCTGTTTTTTGTGGATTTGATAGTTTTGATGAAATGGTAATGATAAAAAAAGTAACCGTGTGTGGCCACCATTAGTGGCTTAAAGCTCTGCAATCAGGTATACAGTTCTAAGGTTCTGTGAGAAAATGCATGAGCCAAAGGGGTCACTCTTGACAAATATTAACAGAAAAACTAACATAGCTCCAACTGTCCCTCTTTTGGAACCAAGTCCCTGTATTCCTTTTTGCTTTTTAAATGTCTCTCTATCTGGTCCGGTGTATAGACTCCTAAAACAAAAGCAAATACCAAGAGTTACACTACGCTAGACATTTTATCCAACCTCTAAACTATTGTTTGTTTGTTTTTTAAGTTTTATTTTATTTTATTTTAAAAGGCTAGTATAAATGAAAGGTAGCAGTAAAAAAAAAAAAAAAAACACTCAGTTTAAACAATCGCTTGTTTTTTTTAGTTCTTTGGGTGTCAGGCTGGCAATTTTTTAAGTAATCAAAGCTTTACATTTGCAGAATACTGCTGTAGAAACGATCGAAACTCAGGAACAAAATTTTGCAGCATACCAGTCCTTAGTTTTAGCAGCTGCACTAGTTTTTCTTTGCTTTTTTCAGGCTATTTTTTCTTTTTTTGGACAATTTTTTTAGCAGACACATGGGGTTGCCATTGAGGCCTGGTTCACACCTAAAAAATGCATAGGTACCACGCCTCACTCAGCACGTTTTCAAGTGCAGAAAATCTCACTGTGCAAAAGAACCATGCGATTTCTGTGCAGCTTGGGGTTTAAAAAGGGCAGGGACCCTTTTCCTGTGTTTCCCAGAGGTACAGCAGTCTATTCAAATGAATGGGCTGATGAGCCCCTGCAAATATAAGCTGCACCTATTGCATAGGTGTGAACCTAGCCTTGGTTTATAAACAATTTCTGATGTTTAATAATGAATTTATTTAAATTAAAGGTGAATGTAGCAATTAATATATTAGCAAAATCAGCAAGCATTGTAATACTCAAGCATTATTAATTTTAATTTAATGTAAAACCTATATGATATTATTTGCCATAGTACATAAAATATAGTACCAGGTTAAAAGGCTTGAAACGTCATGTAGTAATTGTTGGCACCCTGTGTCTATTAATAAACATGCAAGTGCAGGGATAAGAAGAGGCTATGCTAAGTGTTCTGTCTCCTTATAAATTTTACTAGTAGCCAAAGCATTAGTGAAAGGGAAATGAAGAGTACTACAACATAGAATAACAAAAGAGTACTGTACTTATCTGCAGGTCCGGTGCTCGACCACAATGTTGAAACAGCTGGCTTTTTAGGAGATTACATTGTTAATATTGTCTCATCAAATATTTGCATCATATACAGTAAGTGGCATCAGCACAGCATGTCTACCAAACTGATGAATAAGCAATATGTTCAATATAATACTGTACATTTACTGAGTATATAACTATTGCATATATTATTTTCAAAATATTTTTGGATACAGTACACAATTTACAGACTGTAATCAGGCTCATGGTCATCTACTTGTAGGCAGGTGCCTAAATAGTTAATTATCTTTAGTGTTTATAATATTGTCTGCCTTATGAGTTTAAGTTTTAGTGCTGCACTGTGCCTCCTCCCTGCACATGTCACTTCCTGTCTTTGGGGGAATGATAAATACAGGGTGAGATCGGGCCTCGTGTTTTTTCTGTAAGTCGGGACTATGATCATACATTGTGAGATGTGATTGTTGTGGTAACGTTAGAATTACCGCTCAGTAGGACTCTGGCAGGGGACTAAGGACTGGACTTTCTTTTATTTTACCTTATGGGGTCATCCTTGCACTGGACAGGTTTGAACACCACAGCATTCAGTTAATCCAGGGAGAATGTGAAAAAGTTCTGTTTCACTGATCTTAGGGCCCCATTGTGCAATGGATCTTGTCCTAAGGACTCAGCCTGGAATCACAATTTGTGAGGCCTCACAGTGTATACAGCAGCTTCCCTCCTAGCCCATGGGCTGAATAAATGTGTAGTGGAAGAGCTTATAGGGAAAGACAGCACTCTTCATTGTCACTCCCGAAATGGCTCTATGGTCCCTGCCAGGACAGGAGTCACTGGCAGGTGAAAATACGTTATTCTTCTGTTTGTGGGGCCCCAAGATTGCAATGTGGCCTCCAGCAATGCTACACACAAATTGGCCTGTCACAAGACCACTTGGCCAACAAAGATAAATTGGCTTGGATGAAAATACTGCAAACTGTGTCTTGGCCTCTTGACATTCTACTATGTATTACTCCTGCTGTTATATGGTTTAATTTGTGCAGCTGCAATCAAAAATAAATCACTGGGTTTGGATAAGCAATTCAATGAACTCAATGATCTCTGCCACATCTCATCGTGGAAGTAAAGTGGATCTTGAACCACATTGGATCTTGTCCCACATTACTTGGGCCAGATTAAGGCAAATGATGCTGCTCTAAGCACAGCCCAACAATGATGCCCCACTCAGCCCCCCCTCATTCCTTAAAGCCATAGGCCATTCCTTGCTAAACTGTCTGAGATTCCAACCATGTATAGGCAGGCTGATTGTACCCAAGTTGATTGATCGATCAACTTAGGTACAACCAATCATGCAATTATTGCCAGCAGCATCAGCAACATTAACTCTTGTATTACTCAATTCCTTAGCATTTGAAGCATGATACAAGGGATGGAGGAGTTCTGACATGGGGTAAAGTGTCAGTCCCCATCCGTACCTCATCTTTTTTTCAGTGGCAGCCCTTTCATAGAGGGTGCATGGGCGCTGCCCCCCCCCCCCCCCCATCCATGCGAACTATGGATTCCAATGGGGGAAGTGTTTTCTTGAAGAACATGATTAGTGCCAGAGGCTCTAATAGGCTTCAAAAAAGCGTGGGCTCTGCGCCCCCGGTCCCAGCCAGTTGTGTGACGATAGCAAATTAATTTTTGCACATTCACACCAAAGTTCCTGCCCTCCAATCAGGAGGCAGGATGTGAGACTTGTTTCCTGATTGGCCAAAGTGTCAGGTGATCCTATTGGATGCCTAGCACTTTGGAGGAACAGAGAGGAGACACACCACTGCCCACACCCCAGAAGAGGAGGAGAGGACACCACAGCCTGTCAGCCCTAGATCAGAAAGGTGCCTGCTCGCCGACCGCACGGAGGGGTTGTCAGTGCAGCAGTGCCAGCCTCCCAGAGGGGGGGGGTGTTGTTAGTTCCACCCAGGGGGGTGCCGCCCCCCCAAAAGAAAGGCCCGCCAGCCTCCACTGCTTTTATTGTGCCTTATAGCAGATCTACCATGTCATGTCCAGCACTAATGAGTCTACAGGACAGAAAGTGGAGGGACATCTCCTCAGTGGACACAGACTCCATACTCTGGTGCAAGATTATCTACTATATCCAAAACGAAAATTTGGTATTAGGTTTACTATAACGTATGTTAACCTTAAATAACTTTATTGATTATTTAGGAGTGAGTTAAAAAAAGTGCCCACATCATTTACATAAGCTTTACTTATGTTTTGTAATAGAAACACAGAGATAACTTCCCATCCTGAGTTTTTTAATTTCGATACCCTCAGCCTATGTGTAAGATATATCATATTGCAATTGGATCATAAAATATGAAAACACTTTAATCTATGCTCTGAACAGCTAACCAGTGAGGTCACCTGGCACTTATCATGCGTTTAATGACTAATTAAGGTTCACATGAGCACACTTAACTATAAATAGGTGCCAGCGTACAATCGATGTCAACATAGTACAAAAAGACAGTGGTGTGCAGAACCTGGATGATTCCATCGGTCTCCAGTCTCCACATTCTACGCCGTTGCAGGTGTTGGGTTAAGTGTTAAAGAGACTGCCACTCTGCCAATTTAGGGCAAAGGTTAGTGTGATTTGGACTCCCAGCACCCATGGAAGGATGAAGCAACAGGCAAGCATGGAGATGGTGGTTATTGGTTATCAATTGGTGATGGTAGGGGATTATTCTTTCAAGAGACATAGTCAATTTAAAAGGGAAGTGAACTTGCTATTTTGTCTTTTTAGAGTCCTCTTGATATTGTACCTCCTCTGCTACTGATGCTTATCTTTTTGGAATCCACCTACTGCTCCACTTGCCTCCTGTAGGCTTGTTTGGACATTGTAAAGATGGGACTAGATTGTGCAACTTAGAAACCCCCTTACACTAACTGCTTCCTTTTTACAGAAATAGCAAGAGTGCAATAGTTACTTTTTGTCATCAACTTTCGCATAATTAAAGTCAATAAATTAAAGTTAGAAAAGTGAATCTGACTGCCATTAGATTAATAAACATACTGTACATTATGAGCCAAAGCAGTGCTCAGTAAAACAGATTATGAATCTAAGGATTCAACTGTTCATAGGTCATTTTCAGACTCCAGAGACAGACATTTTTAAGAGACTATGTAGCAAACACTGGAGCCTTTTATACCTTTCTGTGGCATAGCCTTGGCATGTCACTATATAAGGTCATACAATCTCTTCCAGTTTTTCTGTTAAGCAACACTTCCTGAAGACACCATTTACGGCGAAACGTATGTCGGAGCAGAGTATTCATCACTTCCGGGTCCTGATCTGTCATCCCAAACCAGGCTCTACCCCTACGAGTGGGACATGAAATGCACGCTACAGTGTTAAGAACCAGCCAGATCCACACACGCTGTTTTCCCTAGTGCCAGGCAGTAAGGATGAGCCGAACACCCCCCCCCCCCCCCTCCCCGGTTCGGTTTGCATCAAAACTTGCGAACAGGCAAAAAATTCAGACAAACACATGAACACCATTAAAGTCTATGGGACACGAAGATGAAAAATGAAAAGTGCTCATTTTAAAGGCTTATATGCAAGTTATTGTCATAAAAAAATGTCTGGGGACCCGAATCCTGCCCCAGGGGACATGTATCAATGCAAAAAAAAGTTTTAAAAACTGCAGTTTTTTTCGGGAGCCATGATTTTAATAATGCTTAAAGTGAAACACTAAAAATGAAATATTTCTTTAAATATCGTGCCTGGGGGGTTTCTATAGTATGCCTGTAAAGTGGCGCAGTTTTCCCGTGTTTAGAACAATACCACAGCAAAATTACATTTCTAAAGGAAAAAAGTAATTTAAAATGTCACGTGGCGTCAGAGGGGGACAGGGTCACCCATTTACGTCACCGGGTGGTCCTGCCCTTTAGCTATATAACAGCTGTCACTGAGAAGAAGCTTCACTTGGCAGGAACCTCCTGTGGAGTCGGAGCTGTTGCGACATTTTTTTCTTTTTTCGGCTTGTAGGGCGGCATGAGATGGATTTACATCTCAGGACATTTTTTCTTTTTTTCTTTTTTAATAAAGGACTTGTCCCAAAATGTCTCCTGTCTTTTTATACTATTTTTGGCACTTTTTTGTGAAATGGTGGGGTACAATGTATGCGTTACTAATTCACATGAGGGGGTGGCCGGGAACTGGGGGTCCCCTTGTTAAAGGGGGCTTCCAGATTCCGATAAGCCCCCTGCCCGCAGACCCCCACAGCCACTGGGCAAGGGTTGTGGGGATGAGGCCCTTGTCCCCATCAACATGGGGACAAGGTGCATTGGGGACCCCAAAGCATCCTCCCCATGTTGAGGGCATGTGGCCTGGTATGGTTCAGGAGGGGGGCTCTCTCTCACCCCCTCTTTTCCTGCGGCATCCCAGGTTGTGTACTCGGATAAGGATCTGGTATGGATTTTGGAGAGGACCCCTACGCCATTTTTTTGGCGCAGGATTCCCTTAAAATCCATACCAGACCTGAAGGGTCTAGTATGGATTTTGGGGGGGCCCTACAACATTTTTTTAAAAATTTGGTGCAGGGTTCCCCTTAATTTCCATACCTGACCTGAAGAGCCTGGTATGGATTTTGGGGGGCCCCCCACATCATTTTTAAAAATAAATTGGTTCCCCTTAATATTCATATCAGACCCAAAGGGCCTGGTTATGGACTGGGGGAGGGGAACCTATGCCGTTTTGTCAATGAGTTTTATCCATATTGCCGAGACCCGACGATTCATTACAGCCGCGATCACTTTTAGATTACTTTTTCCTTTAGAAATGTAATTTTCCTGTGGTATTGTTCTAATCACGGGAAAACTGCGCCATTTTACAGGCTTAATATAGACACCCCTCCAGGCACGATATTTAAAGGAATATTTCATTTTTATTCTTTCACTTTAATTATTATTAAAATCACTGCTCCCGAAAAAAACAGCCGTTTTTGAAACTTTCTTTTTGTATTGATACATGTCCCCTGGGGTCCCCAATGGCAATAACTTGCATATAAGCCTTTAAAATTAGCACTTTTGGTTTTTCATGTTACTGTCCCATAGACTTTAATAGTGTTCCGTGGCTTTTTGAAATTGCCAGGAACACCACATAATGTTTGCTGTTCGGCAAACAGGCAAACACCCAATGTTCGAGTTGAACTTATGTTCGACTCAAACATCTGGCTCATCCCTACCAGGCAGGCATTTTACATGTGGGTGCAACCTACCACTTTGTCATTATTTTTATTTTTATTAAATATACTACGCTATGAGACTTTCTCTCTCGTCTCCCGTGGAGTCAATTTTAATGCCCTAGCTTCATCAAAGGGTCTATTAGAGCGGAGTGGTGTTGGCAGTTGGAATCAATTTGTTACTCCAAGTGCGCAATTTTACCTGGTGGAAGAATTAGAAGCTTCATTCAAAGCATTTTTTTGGTGTTGGGAACACTATCACTAATGGACTTTTTAGCTTTCTATATGTTCAACAATATATCTGTTTTTTTGCAGTAATATATGTTCATGATTTTGGTTCATGATATATACTGTATAGTCACTTGTATATGCTTAGCGCCACCTTTTATATATTTTTCCAAGAAAAAAGTGAGCAGCACAGTAGTGGCATTACCATTAAATCTCCTGAGACTAGCAGTCAGAGACACAGTTCCTTGGATGATCTCACACTGCAGATATAGGTTAGGCAGCTCAAGGCATAGCAGTATCTAGACTCCTAGTGGCCATCCTGCGGCACTTTAGCACTAATTGTGCAGCCGTCATGGCTCCTGCAGTCACAATCTGTGTTTTCCATATTTGCCTGCTTATTCAGGCCAGTGAAGGAAAAATATTTTATATAGTTAAATGGTTCTGTTTAATTCCTACCTTTTAAAATTAAAATAATAAACACGTTATACTCATCTGATCTGTGTATTGCACAGAGCAGCCTCAAACCTCCTCCAAAAGACACACACAGTACAGTTTGGCCCCGCTTCCTCCTCACAGCATTTGATTGACTGCAGCAGGAGCCAATGGCTCTTGCTGCTTCCCGAGTCCGTATGTAAAGAGGAAGAGAGGGCAGAAAACATCTAGCAGTGCACAGTGCTGTATCAGTTGAGGTAGGTATTCAGGGAGGTGGGGGAGGACAGCAAGCTGTACAATGTTTTTACCTTACTGCACAGAATGCATTAAGGTAAAGAATGTTTTGCCTTTAGAGCCAATTTAACCACTTGCCGACCAGTGCACAACAATATACGTCGGCACAATGGCACGGCTGCACAAATACTGTACGTCCCCTTTAGGACGCAGTATTGTGGGCAAGCGCACCCGCTGCATACTCCGTGACCGTGCACGTGCCAGCTGCATACTCTGTGACAATGCGCGTGGGTCCCGCGGACTCGTGATCGTGTCACGGAGCAGAAGAAAGAGGAGATGCCTAGTGACATGCCTAGGACATACATAACCCCTTGATTGTCCCCCAAGTGTTTAACCCCTTCCCTGCATTTTTATAGCACTGATCACTGTATAAATGATAATGGCCCTAAATTAGTGTCAAAAGTGTCTGATGTGTCTGCCATAATGTCGCAGTCACGATAAAAATCACAGATCACTGCCATTACTAATAAAAAATAAAAAATAAAAATGCCATAAATCTATCACTTATTTTGTAGATGCTATATCTTTTGTGATAACCAATCAATATACGCTTATTGCAATTTTTTTATTTTACCAAAAATATGTAGAATAATTAATATCAACCTAAACTGAGAAAGAAATTAGTTTTTTATACATTTTTTGGGGATATTTATTATAGCAAAAAGTAAAGAAATATTGCATTTTTTTCAAAATTGTCGCTATTTTTTTGTTTATAGTGCAAAAGATAAAAACTGCAGAGGTGATCAAATACCACCAAAAGAAAGCACTATTTGTGGGAAAAAATAGACATCAATTTTGTTTGGGTGCAAAATCGCACTACCTCGCAATTGTCAGTTAATGGAATATTTCATTTTGCTGTATCGCAAAAAGTGCTCTGGTCAGGAAGGGGGGTAAAGTGGTTAAGTATGAAACAGGTAATATTTAAGAGGACTGTTGGGAAGCACAAATGTGGAAGCATTGATATCTAAAGGAGCTGTGATAACAGTAATCTCTAATGCCCTGTACACACGGTCGGACATTCCGACGACAAAATCCGTTGGATTTTCCCGACGGATTTTGGTCCGTTGGATTTTACCGACCGATTTTGGCTCGAACTTGTCTTGCATACACATGGTCACACAAAATTGTCGAAAAATCCGGTCGTTCAGAATGAGGTGACATACAACACGTACGATGGAACTATAAGGAGTGCCAATAGCTTTCATCTCGTAATTTATTCTGAGCATGCGTGGCACTTTGTCCATCGGAATTGTCTACACACAATCGGAATTTAAATGATTGGATTTTGTTGTCGGAAAATTTTAGATCCAGCTCTCAAACTTCGTGTGTCGGAAATTCCGACGGAAAAAGTCAGATGGAGCCCACATGATCGGATTTTCCGACAACACTATCCGATCGCACATTTTCCGTCGGAAAGTCCGACTGTGTGTACAAGGGCACAACAGTCCCATGTAATATGTCTACAATCTATGGCTGTCTCCTGAAGTGTGTCTCCACACACTCCTATAGCATGTTCGCAGTCTCTGACTATTGCATGTAGATGTCCTCCTCAATCTCTGTCCATCATCCAAAATGCACATAGTCTTTGACCATTTCCTGTTGCACACCTACAGCCATTTTCTGTAGATGACATTCAATAAATATTGTGCATGGCCCATTGATGATATCAAAGGCCTCACTTTAGACCCCTATATTCAGAAAGTTGACTATCACTGGTCTAGGCACATGTAAACTACTGTTTTTTAGAAGAAATTCAAAACCAAAAGTAAATTTTCAGGATACTACTTTGGCGTAGTTAACATTTTTAGATGTCTCCTTTAAAGCTTTACTTTTTGAACTTACATCCACTTTAAACTCTACTGTCTGTAGCAGACTGTGCATTTATAGATAGCAGGGCTCTCCAATTTTTCAGAACAGGGAACCACCTTGTATGTTTTACAAATATTTGTGGGCTGAAAACAAAATTGGCTTTATAAATGAATGTATCCATTTAAAGTTTTAATTGGAGTTGTATTGTATTCAGCATGATGTGGTTTAGAACAAAAAAAATCTGTAAAATGAATAAAGTTTTCACATTAGAAGCCCCCCTTACATCAGAGTCAGAGTGCCCACTTACATTGAAGTTCCCATCAGAGTGCCCCTATACAAAGGAGTCCTTCCTTACATCTCTTCCCTCATTAGAGTCCCTTATTACATCAGAGGGCTATATAAAATCATGCATCAGGCCACATTTGACTCATGGGCCACAGCTTGGAGACCCCTGATATACAGCAAAACAGTATAAAATAGAGGTACTGCCAACAAGGCACAATTTGACTTACTTGGCGCCCATACTACGTCTATTGACGTCATGGGCTTTCGGTGGTTATATCTGAATGATGCCTGAGGCCACAGACATCATTCAGATATCAGCGTTTTCAGCCGGCGATTCCCTGCACCATAAGAATGATCATAGCGGCTGTTCCGCTGCTTGATTGTTCTTACGGGCGGCGGGAGGGGACGCCCCCCCGCCGCCCTCCGGTGCTTGTACCGACTCACTGCTTCCATCGGTGAGTCGGTCACAGGATCCGCCGGCCCCCGCCAGTTACCATAGAGATTTACGGCAGACCAGATCGCCCCCGGAGTCTCTATGATCGTTCGGAGGCCGGGCGCAATGTTATGACGTCACACCCGGCCTCGGTATTCAAATTAACGGCGCCGATTTGGCAGGGAAGCCGGGATTGTTTTTTTTTTTTTTTTGATTTTATTCTTCCCAGCCTAGAGGTGAGATATGGGGTCTTATTGACCCCATATCTCACTGTAAATATGTCCAATCGTGCCATATTCCTATTACAAGGGATGTTTACATTCCTTGTAATAGGAATAAAAGTCATCATTTTTTTTTTTTTTAAGTGTCATGCTAAAAAAATTCAAATAAAATTAACAATAAAAAAAAAATATAAAGCGCCCCTGTCCCCGTGAGCTCGCACACAGAAGTGAATGCATACGTAAGTCCCGCCCACATATGAAAACGGTGTTCAGGCCACACATGTGAGTTATCGCCGCAAACCTTAGAGCGAGAGCAATAATTCTAGCTCTAGACCTCCTATGTAACCAGTAAAAAAAATTTAAGCGTCGCCTATGGGGATTTTTAAATACCAAAGTTTGGCGCCATTCCACGAGCGTGTGCAATTTTGAAGCGTGACATGTTGGGTATCTATTTACTCGGCGTATCCTCTTCTTTCACATTTTGCAAAAAAATTGGGCTAACTTTACTGTTTGTTTTTTTAAGCATGAAACGAAAAATTGCTGCGCAAATACCGTGCGAGATAAAAAGTTGCAACGACCGCCATTGTATTCCATAGGGTCTTTGCTAAAAAAAAACATATATAATGTTTGGGGGTTCTATGTAATTTTCTAGCAAAAAAATTAGGAATTTTACATGTAGGAGAGAAATGTCAGAATTGGCCTGGGCGCGAAGTGGTTAAAAAGTCACCTTTCATCCATATGAATAATTTAGCTAAGTTTGGCATAATAAGTAAATGAATGATGATGAAATGTTTAGGTTTTGGAGTGCCTTGTAATTAACATAAACAAAGTGTTATTTTGTAGCAACTAATCACGCCACAGTGGTTATCACCACACAAGTAGGTTATTATGCAAAACAGATCACCTTCAAATAATTATAAACTTGTATTTATTTAGCTATTGAATATAGCATTGTATGTTTGTCCATAGATAGACAGATCGCTTGATTTGCGTGGTGATGAAGAGATATACTCTTGCTTTACTGGAAACTAATACTAAAAAAAAATAGCTTACCTGGTGATCTTTGACTTTAATATTCTTTGAATCACTGACCTGTAACCAGTATGCAGATTAGAAAGCCAGAGGGTAGTCAGACCTGATTTCCAGTCCTGCACATTTGACATTTGAATTTAAATGTATATCCATGTAAACTATTCTTCAATGCCAAACCAGCTATGCTGTGGGGCTTTGTTTACTAAAGCAATACAAACAGTAATGACAATGTGCAAAGTGCAACAACTGAGACCAACCACTAAGAAATAATTTCTTCGCTGCTATAGCTATAGTAAATTGATTTGGATTGGTTGCTGTTTGCTGTGGGTCATTGTAGTTTGTACAGTCATTATACACTGCACTGCCTTATTAAATAAGTCAAAATGTCTATTTGATGTAGACACTGAGACTAATCAATAATCATTTCTTTCTCTATACAAAGTACACAGTCAGAATGCCCTTTTTCCCAGCAAACAACCTTTAGGCATCTATCAGGGCCAGGGAGTCAGTTCAGGGCTTTTACTTCTACTAAATACTTTAAAGCAGCCCCTCTTCGTTTTTTTTTTAACATGGAGGATCCCTTGAAACAACATTTAGGTCTCAGGGAATCACCTAATTACTATATCTGCCGCTCATATCATGTTTATTAAGTAATAACAAGAAAATGAAATAAAGAGAAATCATGGCCAAAAGAAGAAATGCAGAGAGTGAAAGATTTTGTTTTCCTGGTGGTCAGTGGAAGAATGCCCCTTACATTAGTGGCCAGCGGGGAGGACTGCTTTACGTTAGTGGTCAGTGGAAGAAGGGCCCCTTTACTGATGGTCAGTGAGAGAATGAGCCCCTTGCACTGGAAGTCATTAAGAAGAAATGCCCCCTTACATACTGTACTACAGTGGTCATCAACCCTGTCCTCAGGGCCCACTAACAGGCCAGGTTTTCAAGATAACTGAAATACATCACAGGTGATCTCATTTGCTGCTCAGTGATTGCAGTGTTCTAGTCTGCATCTCCCCAAGGTAATACATAACACCTGGCCTGTTAGTGGGCCCTGAGGACAGGGTTGATGACCACTGCTCTACTGTATAGCTAAAAACAGCATCATTGTAGGTACTGTTTCTGATAGACAGAAATATATCATGCACTGTTCAAGGAACCCCTAGCAACTTCTTTAGACACCTTGGGTTCCATGGAATCCTGATTAAGAAAGATTGCTATAACGGTAAAAAATGGAGCAGAACAGAATACCTTCTCCAGTGATAAATGGCCCATTGACAGTCTTTGAACGCAATATCTTAACAGAACACAAACTATGTGGCTAATTTACTGACTAGTGTTTTCTGTGTATGTAATAAAATAATTAATTGTTTTCATATTGCGTTTGTTCCTTTAATACATGTTTTTCTTGTTGATGCACTATGGTGCCCCTCACTCCTAATGGCACCCCAATACACCTTGCCAACACAAGTGTGTTGCTATCTACTACAATGCATGGTAACGTATTGTAATTTTGGAAAGCTTGGCAGCTAATTTAGATGAATGATATGATTATAAACATTTTACTAACACGAATGCTGTCATTAATTGTCATGCTACATTGCCACTTGAGCGTCCGCAGCTTTGGTCATTTTTTGCATGGTCTTTGTGATTTCAGGCTTAAATGTTTTTTGAAAAGCAAGAGACTAGGAGGAAGAGACAGTTGTTAGGCATGGAACCACACAAACAATGTGTGTTTTACATGGTAGTTCAGGCATTTTTCAGGTGCTCCTATTGAAGACTATTGGGGCCAAAAATGCATGATCATACCCCGAGGAAGCTCCCATACTTTTTCTGAGTGATGAGCAACAGCACATCACTCAAGTGTGAATGAGAACAATAGGATAATACAGAAATCAGAGTATCGAGCGTTGAAGCATTTCTGAAAAAGCGTTAAAATCATTCAGGTGTGTGGGGGCTTAAATTCTTGTGTACTACCTGTGTCTGTCTCCTAGTAATAACTATTTATTTTTATGTTTTTTACAGCTGATGCAGCGATGAGTCAGTCAGGATCTACTGGAAGCAAGCATGGATCCTCCAAGTAAGAACTGTTATATCCTTTATTACTGCATCAGTAATTGATCTTTAAATGAAATTTTCAATTTTTTATGAAATTTTTATTTATTTTTTTATGATATTTTTAAATGAAACCTATAGTCATTAGATGGTGCTCAGGAATCAGAAATAATTAACAGGAACATAAAGAATTTTTTTCACATCTTTTGATGCAACCCCAAAAATACATGCTTATGTAGCAAAGTCCCAGGCCTCCTTCGGTATATTGAGAACCTCCAGGGCCAGAGATAGCTGACATCCTTTTGAATATGGTGGGTTGTGAGGCATATTGGGCACCAGACACTTCTTGAATGCGAAAGAGATTTTATTTCTCTTAATAGAACTTTTGGGAGAGAGGGTTAGAGTCAGAACACTCTTAGGTAGTTGCAAGATTAATTTACAGACTCCAAGACTTCAACAGGAGGACAGCCTTGCAGGGAAAGGCTTCCAGCACGACACCACATCTGCATGTGTAAGAATGCTGTCTCCTATGGTAACAGTCTTTAACAGTTCCTATCACAAAGTGTAACAGTTCTTTCACTTCCACTACAATCACTCCTTGTAGTTCTTCAGCCCACTGAGCTCCCAGTCTCTCACTAGGCTAGATGATTCATTGACACTGAATCCCTTGAGCTCCTCCAATCTTCACGGTGGTATCTTCCTCAAGCGTCAACCCCGCTTCTCTGCTCAGTCCCTGGGTTGACAATAAAGGCTGCTCTGCAAGCGTCACCTCCGCTGGCTGGGTCCCTGGCTTAACACCCACTGAAGTTTCCCGATTCTTCACCAACCCCAGTTGGTGAAAATACTGCTCCGGTACTTGCCTCAGCTACTCACTGTGGTCCCTGGTAATAAGGTGGTTGGTCCCTTAGTGGAGACAGCTTCTGCCCTACTAACGACAGGTTCTCCGGCTGGCAGAATCATCACTTCTGGTTGGATTGCAAACCGCAATCCCAACCCTGCGCTTCTCTCTTGCTTGTGGATAGGCCATCAGACAACCTAGCAGCCAGATGTGCCCAGGTTAGCCTAGCAGCCCGGGCAGTACAACACGTGTCCAGCCAGACAGCCGTCCAGGTGGCACAGAACACCGATCACCTGACTCCACCCGAACATATAGGCTCTCCCAGCAGGCCAAGGGATTCAAGAAAACCCCTGCCTTTTGGTTGAGATACCCCACATACCTGTACTCTAACCCTGCATGCCCTTGTCGTATCTAGTACCACCAAGTACCCGGCCACCTAGCGGTAGAAGAGAATGTGCTACAAGGTCAGACTTCAGGGAGAAATCAATTGATCTCTAAGAATTAGCCAAGATAACGATTCCTGGCAAGTACATTTTGGGGAGCAACCCTGCCTAAATTCCAGGGTGCTACACCTACATCTTACAAGATTGTAGTAAGTTATGAACCATAGAAACTGAAAAATAAATATATTGCACTACCCATTTATATGTGGCAATAATCATGAAAACAGCGCTACAATAAAGATCATCAAATTAGCAAAAGTATTTTGTTAATAAACTAAATAAAAAAAAGTGACATCTTGAACAGTAAAATGAATATCAGGCATAAAACATCCAGTACAAACAAATGGCCACTGCCCCAACCTATAACTGGCCTTTGCAGCAAGAAGCACGTGGAAAGGTGACAAATGTGAAACAAAACCAAAGTAAATTCCCAGCTCAATTTATCAACCAGCCTTCAACCAACCAAATTATCCTGTCTAACAATATGCATTAAAAACAGGGGTTTAGTTTGCACACATTTGCACATTCATGCGTAAGCCTTCATAGTAGAAGCACATGCATAGTATTGGATAGATAGAGGACAGGTTAGCCTGGAGGGAGCCCACTCCTCCTTAACCCCCCTGACGGTCTTCCCGAGTCTGGCTCGGGGTGGAATTTTTGTACCATTAGCGGTAACCCCGAGCCAGACTCGGGACTGCATCGCTGGATCCAGAAGGACGCTTACTTACCTTCTCCCTCGGATCCAGCGATGTCCCCCCGCTGTACGAGCGAGCCAGCGATTTGTGGGGAGATCCGTCATCAAATATTGAAAAGTAATGACAGTGAAAATTCTGCAACTGAGCAAATTTCAGTGTTTTTGATTTGATTACATTATTGAATAATTTTTATTATTGTTATTATTTATTATATTATAATTTATGATTTCATTTTTCAAACTTTTTAATACCCGGGATGTCTGCTACACTCTGGTTTGGACAGATTTAAGAGAGTTATTCCTAAAGCCGCGTACACACGGGCGGACTGTCTGGCCTACTTAGTCCGCCGAAACACATTTCAGCGGACAGTCCGCTCGTGTGTGGGCTTCAGCTGACTTTTTCAGCGTGCAGTCTGGCGGACTAAGTATTTCGGAATTTCCGTAATACAGTCCGTCGGACTCGCATTTCGGCGGACAATCCGCCCGTGTGTGTGCCAGTCCGCCGTACTTTTGAAATGAGCGGACTTTTCCCGCCCGGAGAAAAGTCCGCTCATTTCGAGCGGGTATCCAGGTAGGCGGGGCCCGCGACGGAGACGTCGCTGGCCCCGCCGCCTGGTATGGACTTAAAGGGGAACCCCAACGCCGAAAAAAATCGGCGTGGGGGTCCCCCCCAAGTCCACAACAGACCCTTGTCCGAGCACGCTACCCGGCCGGCCAGGAAAGGGGGGCGAGCGAGTGCCCCCCCTCCTGAGCCGTACCAGGCCACGTGCCCTCAACATGGGGGGGTGCCTTGGGGAAGGGGGGCCGCGCGGCCCCCCCACCCCAAAGCACCTTGTCCCCATGTTGATGAGGACAAGGGCCTCTTCCCGAGGGGTCTTCCGTCTTCGGGGGTCTTCTCGCCGGACTCCTCCGCTATCTTCTTGTAGCTCTTTTGCTAGCAGAGGAGTCCGGCTTTCTTCCTCGCCGCCGGCCTCTTCTCCCGACTTCGGGGGTCTTGTCCCCCTCTTCGGTTCTTCTGCCGGGCCACCGCGCCTTCTTATAGCTCTTTTACAGGCGGTGGCCCGGTCTTCTGTCGCCGCTGTCGCCGCCGCCTTCCGTTCTTCTTCTTCTTCTTCTTCTTCTCCAGGAGATGTTGCCTCGACGATCTCTCCGGCCGGAATGCCAGGGACGCACTGCGCGGCCACTTATATAGGGACAATGGGGCGGTGTCACATGGCTTTATGTCACATGGGTTGGTCACATGGTGACCCCGCCCCCTTACGATGTCATAGTCCCCATGTGACATCAACCCATGTGACCAACCCATGTGACATAAAGCCATGTGACACCACCCCATTGTCCCTATATAAGTGGCCGCGCAGAAGAACCGAAGAGGGGTACAAGACCCCCGAAGTCGGGAGAAGAGGCCGGCGGTGAGGAAGAAAGCCGGACTCCTCCGCTAGCAAAAGAGCTACAAGAAGATAGCGGAGGAGTCCGGCGAGAAGACCCCCGAAGACGGAAGACCCCCGGAGCTGTGCAATAAAATATTTTAACCCTGTGTTGTGTTTTTTTTTTGTACTTTTTTTCACAGGAGAATGGGTAGGGGTACATTGTACCCCATACTCATTCACATAGGGTGGGGGGCCGGTATCCGGGGGCCCCCTTATTAAAGGGGGCTCCCGGATTCCGATAAGCCCCCCGCCTGCAAACCCCGACAACCAACGGCCAGGGTTGTCGGGAAGAGGCCCTTGTCCTCATAAACATGGGGACAAGGTGCTTTGGGGTGGGGGGGCCGCGTGGCCCCCCTTCCCTAAGGCACCCCCCCATGTTGAGGGCACGCGGCCTGGTACGGCTCAGGAGGGGGGGCGCTCGCTCGCCCCCCTTTCCTGGCCGGCCGGGTAGCGTGCTCGGACAAGGGTCTGTTGTGGACTTGGGGGGGACCCCCACGCCGTTTTTTTTCGGCGTTGGGGTTTCCCTTTAAGTCCATACAAGGCGGCGGGGTCAGCGACGTCTCCTTCGCGGGCCCCGCCTACCTGGAGACGCGCTCCAAATGAGCGGACTTTCCTCTGCGTGTGTGGGCGAGTCCGTTCATTTCAAAAGTACGGCGGATAGTATGGCGGACTTAGTCCGTATTAGTCCGCTCAAAAAGTGCCGTGTGTGGGCAAGTCCGTTCATTCGAAAGTATGACGGACTGTCCGTCAGATTGTCTGACGGACTAAGTTGGCCAGACAGTCCGCCACGTGTGTACGCGGCTTAAGAATTACAGGACTACAATATAAAACGACAAATTTTCATGCAAAATAATTGTACCGCTTTCAGCACCTAAAATCCGAAATAATCGTACCGCCAGGGAGGTTAAAGGTAGAGGGACGTAGTAGACACCCAGCATGTTGCACAATGTAATTGTAATACTGATGAGGGGACACACTGGACACCTTTGCTGCCATTGTGATATATGCTGGTATCCAGTACACCCCTGTGCCTTTAAAGAGGGATGGACTCCCTCCAGGCTCACCTGCCCTCTATCTATCCATTATTATCTACTGTGGAGGCTCTGGAAAATGTATAGAGTTAGGACTGTAGATAATACTGGGGTGCCATGACGTGGCCTCTGCTGCTCATGCATGTATTTTTAAATGTGTGCAAACTAAACCCCTGTTTTTAACACATGCTGTTAGACAGGATATTCGGTATGTGTTCAATATGAAAACAAATAATCCACATGTGCCAATCCCCTAAGGGCCATGAGCATATATGGAGCCACACTAAAAGCAGGGAGGCCACACAGCAACCAATAGTCACCTAGGCAAAGATATTACACAAGAAAGAAGAATACACAATGCTACGTGTAATCAACTACAAAATATTTTGTGACATCTTTGCTGGGTGTTGGTTTCACAATCATAGTGTAATAGAAGTATGGCGTGCATTCATTTCCTGTCACCTTTACTCATCTTTGGGATTATTTTGTACAGATATTACTGTAATTTCTGTCTATGCCTCCCGTTAGTGAGATTCACCCACCCTATTTGTCCTGTTTACCATTATCACAGAGAGTGAAAGTGAAAGAAAATCCAAATTTTGGGTCGTGACAAGAACAGGAATAGAGGGGAAATAATCCAATAGGCACGCTAGTTCTGGTCACCCTTATTATAACCAGAGATTCCCTCAATTTGGAGAGATTTCCTCCCACTTCTTGTTGTGCCTTCATTTTTATTTTTACAATAGCAGAGAAAAGTCAGGTCACCATCAACCTTGCTGTGCTCGCTGAGCTGAGCTGCATAAATCTGAGGACTTAAAGTGGTTGTAAACCCTTACAAACCACTTTGACCTACAGGTTAGCAGAGATTAAGGCTTACCTGTATGTCCAAGAAATATCTCCTAAACCTACACAGTTTAGGAGATATTTACTAAAAGACAGTGACAGCTGTCTACGGTGCATGCGCCATAGACAGCGGCACGCAGGCGCACTATCGCCGTTAGCAGCATGCCGCTGCTAACGGCGATATGCCGTTAGTGGTGGCTCCCGTGCGCATGCGCAGGAGTGACGTCATCGCTGCTCCGGCGCTGTGAGTGGCTGGAGCATCGATACCCGGAAGAAGATGGATGCTCCGGACTACAGGGGACAGCGGTGACTTCGCTGGCTCCTGTGTCAGGTAAGTGACACATAATGGGCTACTATGCGATGCATAGTAGTCCATTATGCTTTACCTTTGCAGGGAGATAAAGAGGAAGTAAACCCATCAGGGTTTACTTCCTCTTTAATGGACAAAAATACAAACCATTTGGCAGCTCCCCCATATGTATCCCAACTATATATTTCAAGTTTACCTGGAGTTCATATTTAAGTATTTATAGATGATTAAATTTGTTCATTGCTTTATAAAAAAAAATATTAAAATGATATCGTTACACATATTTAGTGTTATTTGCAAAATAATTTTTCTGTTTCTTTCAGTGGAGGAACAGGGAAAATGAGTGCAAAGGACTTGTTTGGTAAGTTTCCTATGGTTATTTTCTGATTATCGGTAAATTAAAGGAAAGTCTATAATATTTGCTCATCATATGCATGTCTGATCATTGCATATGCATGCGTATCAGCCTCTGTTCACCTGTCTATTAGTTTGAGTGCTTAGTACACACATTTCTACAAGGCATCTATACAATACATAGATTATTCACTGGTGTACAAGAGGATGAGAATACCTGCATATACAGTATCTAACAAAAGTGAGTACACCCCTCACATTTTTGTAAATATTTTATTATATCTTTTCATGTGACAACGCTGAAGAAATTAAGAAATTACATTGCTACAATGTAAAGAGTGTACAGCTTGTATAACAGTGTAAATTTGCTGTCCCCTCAAAATAACTTAACACACAGCCATTAATATCTAAACCGCTGGCAACAAAAGTGATTACACCCCTAAGTGAAAATGTCCAAATTGGGCCCAAAATGTCAATATTTTGTGTGGCCACCATTATTTTCCAGCACTGCCTTAACCCTCTTGGGCATGGAGTTCACCAGAGCTTCACAGGTTGCCACTGGAGTCCTCTTCCCATCCTCCATGACAACATCATGGAAGTGTTGGATGTTAGAGACCTTGTGCTCCTCCACCTTCCCTTTGAGGATTCACCACAGATGCTCAATAGGGTTTAGGTCTGGAGACATGCTTAGCAAGTCCATCACCTTTACCCTCAGCTTCTTTAGCAAGGCAGTGGTTGTCTTAGAGGTGTGTTTGGGGTCGTTATCATGTTGGAATACTGCCCTGTGGCCCAGTCTCCAAAGGGAGGGGATCATGCTCTACTTCAGTATGTCACAGTACATGTTGGAATTCATGGTTCCCTCAATGAACTGTAGCTCCCTAATGCCGGCAGCACTCATGCAGCCCCAGACAATGATATTCCCACCACCAGTGGCAAGATACACTTGTCTTTGCACTCCTCACGTGGTTGCCGACACACACGCTGAACCAAAGTTTATCTTGGTCTCATCAAACCACAAGACATGGTTCCAGTAATCCATGTCCTTAGTCTGCTTGTCTTTAGCAAACTGTTTGCAGGCTTTCTTGTGCATAATCTTTAGACGAGGCTTCCTTCTGGGATGACAGCCATGCGGACCAGTTTGATGCAGTGTGCCGCGTATGGTCTGAGAACTGACAGGCTGACCCCCTACCCCTTTAACCTCTGCAGCAATGCTGGCAGCACTCATATGTATATTTCCCAAAGACAACCTCTGGATATGATGCTGAGCACGTGCACTCAGTTTCTTTGGTCGACCATGATGAGGCATGTTCTGAGTGGAACCTGTCCTGTTAAATGTCTGTATGGTCTTGGCCACCATGCTGCAGCTCAGTTTCAGTGATTTGGCAATCTTCTTATAGCCTAGGCCATTTTTATGTAGAGCAACAATTCTTTTTTTTAGATCATCAGAGAGTTCTTAAGGTGCCATATTGAACTTCCAGTGACCAGTATGAGAGAGTGAGAGCAATAACACCAAATTTAACACACCTGCTCCCCATTTACACCTAAGACCTTGTAACACTAACGAGTCACACGGCACCAGGGAGGGAAAATGGCTAATTGGGCCCAATTTGTGGTATATTAGGGGTGTACTCACTTTTGTTGCCAGTGGTTTAGACAGTAATGGCTGTGTGTCGAGTTATTTTGAGAGGACAGCAAGTTTACACTGTTATACAAGCTGTACACTTACTACTTTACATTGTAGCAAAGTGTAATTTCTTCAGTGTTGTCACAGGAAAAGATCTAAATGTTTACAAAAATGTGAGGGGTGTACTCACTTTTGTGAGATACTGTAAATATCAGAGAATGTGCTTCATTAAAAAGCAGTCCTTGGGCTCAAGTCAAGTGATTGCAATTATGCTAGAGGTTTTTCATTATTTTTTTTATTGTTCAATATACAGGTGATACTTAAAAAATTTGAATACCGTGCAAAAGTTCATTTATTTCACTAATGCAACTTAAAAGGTGAACCTAATATATGATATGGACTCACTACATGCAAAGCAAGATAGTTTAAGCCATGATTTGTCATAATTGTGATGATTATGGCTTACAGCTCATAAAAACCCCAAATCCACAATCTCAGAAAATTAGAATATTGTGAAAAGGTGTAATATTCTAGGACACATTAGCACACCTGCAAAGGGTTCCTGAGCCTTTAAATGGTCTCTCAATCTGGTACAGTAGGAATCACAATCATAGGAAAGACTGCTGACCTGACAGTTGTGCAGAAAACTATCAATGACACCCTCCATAAGGAAGGAAAATCTCAAAAGGTAATTGCAAAAGAAGTTGGATGTTCCCAAAGTGCTGTATCGAAGCACATTAATAGAAAGTTATGTGGAAGGGAAAAGTGTGGAAGAAAAAGATGCACAAGCAGCAGGGATGACCGCAGCCTGGAGAGGATTGGCAGGAAAAGGCCATTCAAAAGTGTTGGGGACTTTCACAAGGAGTGGACTGAGGCTGGAGTCAGTGCATCAAGAGCCACCACACACACTGCAAGATGCCTGAAGTCCAGTGTGAAGTTTCCACAGTCTGTGTTGATTTGGGGAGCCATGTCATCTGCTGGTGTTGGTACACTGTGCTTCATTAAGCCCAGGGTCAATGCAGCCGTCTACCAGGAGATTTTGGAGCACTTCATGCTTCCTTACACAGACTAGCTCTATGGGGATGCTGACTTCATTTTCCAGCAGGATTTGGCACCTGCCCACACTGCCAAAAGCACCAAAACCTGGTTTAATGACCGTGGGATTACTGTGCTTGATTGGCCAGCAAACTCACCTGACCTGAACCCCATAAAGAATCTATGGGGCATTGAGAAGAGAAAGATCAGAGACTTGAGACCGAACAATTAAGGCCGCTATTGAAGCATCCTGGTCTTCCATAACACCTCAGCAGTGCCACAGGTTGATAGCTTCCATGCCACACCACATTGAGGCAGTAATTGCTGCAAAAGGGGCTCAAACCAAGTTCTGGGTACATATGCATGCTTATACTGTATTTTTCAGAGGTCCAATATTGTTCTATGTACAATCCTTGTTTCATTGATTGCATGTAATATTCAAATTTTCTGAGATTGTGGATTTGGGGTTTTCATGAGCTGTAAGCCATAATAATCACAATTGCGACAAATCACGGCTTGAACTTTCTTGCTTTGCATGTAATGAGTCTGTCTCATATATTGATATTATATTAAAGTGGGGTAGTTTGCGCTACCTAATAAATGGTCCTGTTTCTCAATTTATAAACTTTTTAAATAAATACAGTGGAATTAAGGGTTCCAGGGACACATCTACTTGTTATTATATGGTGTAATCCAGGGGTGTCCAAACTTTTTTCAAAGAGGGCCGGATTTGATGAAGTGAACATGCGCGAGGGCCGACCATTTTGCCTGACATTCTTTGAATCGTTAAAATTCGGTCTAAGTGTGTTCGTTCGAGCACTAATACACGGCCCAACAAGAATTCTCTTGCCTTTGTGGCTGTGTGTGGGAAGAAATGAGCTTGGGCGTATTTGTACATACTGTATTAATTGGCGTATAACACACACCTTCACTTTAAGAGGGAAGTTTCAGGAAAAAAAAATGTTTAAATAAAGAACTGTGAAGCAAAATAATGGTCAGTGCCCACCAATGCAGCCTAATCAGTGCACATCTGCAGACCCACCTTTGCCAGGAACACACCCACCACAGCCAGGAATGCCCCCACCATAGCCAGGAATGCCCCCCCCCATAGCAAGGAATGCCCCCACCATAGCCAGGAATGCCCCCCCCCCATAGCAAGGAATGCCCCCACCATAGCCAGGAATGCCCCCACCATAGCCAGGAATTCCCCCATCATAGCCAGGAATTCCCCCACCATAGCCAGGAATGCCCCCACCATAGCCAGGAATTCCCCCACCATAGCCAGGAATTCCCCCACCATAGCCAGGAATTCCCCCACCATAGCCAGGAATTCCCCCACCATTGCCAGGGACACAGAACCATTGGCAGGGACACAGCACCATTGCCAGGGACGCAGCACCATTGCCAGGGATGCAGCACCATTGCCAGGGACGCAGCACCATTTCCAGGGACGCAGCACCATTGCCAGGGACGCAGCACCATTGCCAGGGACGCAGCACCATTGCCAGGAATGCCTCCCCAAATGCCTCACCATTGCCAGGAATGCCTCCCCAAATGCCTCACCATTGCCAGGAATGCAGCACCATTGCCAGGAATGCAGCATCATTGCCAGGAATGACTCACCATTGCCAGGAATGACTCACCATTGCCAGGAAAGCAGCACCATTGCCAGGAACGCAGCACCATTGCCAGGAACGCAGCACCATTGCCAGGAACACAGCACCATTGCCAGGAATGCACTGACGAGCGCCAAAGGAGAATCTCCTGTTTACACGGCGGCTTCTTTAATAGAAAGTCCCGCCTCCTTTGATGGACAGAAAAGTCGTCCAATGGCAGTGCAGGAGAAGGACTTCCTATTACAGAGGCCGCCCGTAAACAGGAAATTCTCCTGTGTACGGCGCTCGGTCCTGTCCTCCCTGTACCTTCCGAAGCATATATATCAGGGGTAATGAATTAAAATTAAAGGAGGTCCGGTCGCCAAAATTTTCTTTGGGCCGAGGTCCGAATCTCAAGTCTGTGCTACGACTCAGAAATATTGTAGTAACTGTATATCTATCAAAAACATGAGAAATGTACAATTTCCTTAGCATTTCAACAACATTTATTGTCAAGTTACATCTGGTGATCCCAGATCAAGTTAAATCTGGTGTCCCCATCACAGTGCCCCTTTACATCAGGTGTCCCCATCGCAGTGCCCCTTTACATCAGGTGTCCCCATCGCAGTGCTTCTTTAAATCAGGTGTCCCCATCAGTGCCCCTTTACATCAGGTGTCCCCATCACAGTGCCCCTTTACATCAGGTGTCCCCATCACAGTGCTTCTTTAAATCAGGTGTCCCCATCACAGTGCCCCTTTAAATCAGGTGTCCCCATCACAATGCCCCTTTACATCAGGTGTCCCCATCACAGTGCTTCTTTAAATCAGGTGTCCCCATCACAGTGCCCCTTTACATCAGGTGTCCCCATCACAGCCCCTTTACATCAGGTGTCCCCATCACAGTGCCCCTTTACATCAGGTGTCCCCATCACAGTGCCCCATTACATCAGGTGTCCCCATCACAGTGTCCCTTTAAATCAGGTGTCCCCATCACAGTGCCCCTTTAAATCAGGTGTCCCCATCACAGTGCCCCTTTACATCAGGTGTCCCCATCACAGTGCCCCTTTACATCAGGTGTCCCCATCACAGTGCCCCTTTAAATCAGGTGTCCCCATCACAGTGCCCCTTTAAATCAGGTGTCCCCATCACAGTGCCCCTTTAAATCAGGTGTCCCCATCACAGTGCCCCTTTAAATCTGGTGTCCCCATCACAGTGCCCCTTTACATCAGGTGTCCCCATCACAGTGCCCCTTTACATCAGGTGTCCCCATCACAGTGCCCCTTTACATCAGGTGTCCCCATCACAGTGCCCCTTTAAATCAGGTGTCCCCATCACAGTGCCCCTTTAAATCAGGTGTCCCCATCACAGTGCCCCTTTACATCAGGTGTCCCCATCACAGTGCCCCTTTACATCAGGTGTCCCCATCACAGTGCCCCTTTACATCAGGTGTCCCCATCACAGTGCCCCTTTACATCAGGTGTCCCCATCACAGTGCCCCTTTACATCAGGTGTCCCCATCACAGTGCCCCTTTACATCAGGTGTCCCCATCACAGTGCCCCTTTACATCAGGTGTCCCCATCACAGTGCCCCTTAACAAAAAATGTGCACATCAGGATTTCCCTTAACATAAAATAAGTGTCATGCTGATGGGCACATTTTATATTAAGGGGCACTCTGATGGACACAACAAAACATGCCCCTTAACTTAAAATTTGCCCATCAAAGTGCCCCTTTTAATATAAAATGTACCTATCAGTGTTGCTCTTAAAATAAAATCTGCCCATCAGCGTGCCCCTTAACATGAAATAAGGGTCACACTGATGGGCACCTATTATGTTAGGAGGCATTCTGATGGACAATTTTTATTTTAAGGGGCATGCTGATGAGTATATTTTTAATGTGCACATCGATGGGCATATTTTGTAGGGCACATTTTGTTGTACCCATCAGCGTGCCCCTTAACAAAATATGCCCATCGATGTGCACATTAAAAATATACCCATCAGCGTGCCCCGTAAAATAAAATTTGTCCATCGGATTACCCCTTAACATAAAAGGTGCCCATCAGCGTGACCCTTATTTTATGTTAAGGGGCACGTTGATGGGTATATTTTTAATGTGCACATCAATGGGCATATTTTGTTAAGGGGCATCTTAACAAAACATGCCCATCAGTGTGCACATAAAAAATATATCCATCAGCGTGTCCCTTAAAATAAAATGTGCCCATCAGAGTGCCCTTTAACATAGGCATCGCACCAGGAATCGGTGCTCCCGATCGAGCGGGAGCACCGGTAACAGCGGCGGGAGGCGGCGGGAGGGGGGGACGTCCCCTCCCGCTCCTTCGGCATAACAGCCGAGCGGCTTTTAGCCACATCGGTTGTTATGGCTGGATAGCCAATCGCCTGCTGAAAAGAACGGTACCGGGATGATGCCTGCAGGTGCGGGCATCATCCCGGTATACCCCCCGGAAGCCGAGTACGCACATCTGCGTACGCTCGGCGGGAAGGGGTTAAACAGGAAAAAAACGTCCCCTCAGCTCATATATCCTTCTTCCGTTATATTCCAGTATAACAATCCGGATAATTTATGTGTCCATAATGAGCGGGGTCATAAGTTGACAGTTTTCCAAAGCAAAAGAGGGAGAAAGCAGTATAATCACCTCAAATATTGTGTCTATTCGGGGCCCAGCCAGTGGATATGCAGTGTGTGCTCCAACTGCATTCCACGCGCACGAGCTACCCGGAAGTGACGTAGTGTGTGCGTGGCTCTGTCGTACACCATATAATAACAAGTAGATGTGTCCCTGGAACCCTTAATTCCACTGTGCTTATTTAAAAAGTTTATGATTTGAGAAATAGGACCATTTATTAGGTAGTGCCAACTACCCCACTTTAATATAATATAATTTTCTTGTAGAGACCCCATTGAGGGGTTTTGTTTGGGGAGGCTGCAACCAATTCTTGTGTAACCTAAGCGCAGCTTTATATAATATTAAAACTATACTTTTCAGTAAGCCAACATTTCTGTATTACAGAACTTTTTTTTATTGATCTTATGTAATATTCTAATTTTCTGAGATATTGAATCTTGGGTTTTCACTAGCTGTAAGCCAATTATCATCAAAATTAAAATAAATAAATGCTTGAACTATATCACTCTGTGTGTAATGCATCTATATAAAATATATGAGTTTCACTTTTTGAATTGAATTACTGAAATAAAATAACTTTTCGATGATATTCTAAAGATCTAAACATGTTTTTCCTGCATTCCCCGCTTGAAGATAAAAGATGTTTAGGCTTTAGAACCACTTTAACTGATTGTATGTACATGTTATTTTTTTTACTCGGGAAGTAATTGTTATTTTTATCCAGCCACAGGTGACAAAAGTGACACCCTGAGTGCATAAATCCACTAGTCATACTCTTCTTACCATGCCGAAGGCGGAAAATATGTTTATAGGAACATAATTCTAAAGTTTACATGTTATTTCTATTTTTAGGCCTACATTTTCATTATCCATCCTTTAGGCAATTTACATATAGTAGATATTCTAAAACAACATGTTTGAATAATATATTATTTATTAAAGGTCATAGCTTCCTAAAATATAAGATAATGCTATAATATAAAAGCCCATTGTGTATCTATATATATCCATTTTGAAATACTAAAGAAATCTTTCCATTCATGTTATGGAGGACACTTTGAGAAAGGCTAATGCTTCAAAGGTAGAGCAATATTCGGGACTTGTTTATAAGGCTAAATATTATTAAGCGTATGTGCAGCGTTTTATAGTAAATGCCATCTCCACTGTCATCCCCTCCACACTCCTCTCTTGTACATACTGCCCACTGGCATACCCTCCACACTCCTCTCCAGTACATAGTGCCCACTGCCAACCATCCACACTCCTCTGCTGTGCATATTGCCCACTGTCATACCCTGCAAACTCCTCTCCTGTACATAGTGCCCACTGTTATACCCTCCACATTCCTCTCCCTCACCTGCACATACTTCCCACTTTTATACTCCTCCCGTATTCCTTTTACCCACAAAAACAGTTCTTTAAAATTATATTGAATATCCTAAATTTAACCAGTTAACAACTGCCCATAGCTCATTGCGGCCATTTACCATGTGATCGCTCCGTCAAATGATCGGTACAGCGGAGGGGAAAGAGATCGGTGTCAGCAGCGCTGTGGGCTGCATCTGCAGTGCCCACATCGCTGCTCACCGAATTTAACCCCTCAATTCCCTGCCAATACTCTGCAATACCAGCTAATACTCTGCAATACCCCCAATACTCTGCAATACCCCCCAATACTCTGCAATACCCACCAATACTCTGCAATACTCCCCAATACTCTGCAATACCCCCCAATACTCTGCAATACCCACCAATACTCTGCAATACCCACCAATACTCTCCAATACCCGCCAATACTCTGCAATACCCCCCAATACTCTTCAATACCCCCAATACTCTGCAATACCCCCCAATACTCTGCAATACCCCCCAATACTCTGCAATACCCGCCAATACTCTGCAATACTCCGCCAATACTCTGCAATACTCTGCAATACCCTGCCATAAATTGCCATACCCAGCCATACTTGGAGATACCCTGCAATACCCAGCCATACTCGGAGATACCCAGCCATACTCGGAGATACCCAGCCATATTCGTGATACCCTGCAATACCCAGCCATAGACACCCCCCCCCCTCGCCGCCCTCCGGTGCTTCTACCAACTCGCCAATACGATCAAAGCCAGAATCTTTTTTTTATTTTTTTATTTCAGGCTTCCCAGCCTAGAGGTGAGATGCGGGGTCTTATTGACCCCCAGATCTCACTGTAAAGAGGACCTGTCATCCCATATTCCTATTACAAGGGATGTTTACATTCCTCCTAATAGGAATAAAAGTGATCAAAAATTTATTTTTGGGGAAAAAATGTCAAACTAAAATAAATAAAGTAAAATGAACAATAAAAAAAATAAATAAATTTAAAGCGCCCCTGTCCCCATGTGCTAGCATGCAGAAGTGAACGCATACATAAGCCCCGCCCACATATGAAAACGGTGTTCAAACCATACATGTGAGGTATCGCCGTGAACGTTAGAGCGAGAGCAATAATTCTAGCCCTAGACCTCCTCTGTAACTCAAAACATGTAACCAGTAAAAAAAAATTTAAAGCGTCGCCTATGGGGATTTTTAAGTAGCGTTGTTTGGCGCCATTCCATGGGCATGTGCAATTTTGAAGAGTAACATGTTAGGTATCTATTTACTCAGCATAACTTCATCTTTCACTTTATGCAAAAATTGGGCTAACTTTACTGGTTTTTTTTTTAAGCACAAAACAGTTTTTTCCCCCCAAAAAATGCATTCGAAAAATTGCTGCGCAAATACCGTGTGAGATAAAAATTTGCAACGACCACCATTGTATTCTCTAGGGTCTTTGCTAAAAAAAAATATATAATGTTTTGGGGTTCTATGTAATTCTCTAGCAAATAAATGATGATTTTTACATGTAGGAGAGAAATGTCAGAATTGTCCTGGGTGCTCCAGAACGCCTGATGGTGCTCCCTGCATGTTGGCCCTCTGTATGTGGCCACGCTGTGTAAAAATCTCACACATGTGGTATCGCCATACTCGGGAGTAATAGCAGAATGTGTTTTGGGGTGTAATTTGTGGTATGCATATGCTGTGTGTGAGAAAAACTGATAATATGACAATTTTGTGGAAAAAAAAAGGAAAACAAATCTTGATTATGCAAAGAATTGTGGGAAAAAATTACAACTTCAAAAAACTCACTATGCCTCTTACTAAATACCTTGGAATGTCTTCTTTCCACAAAGGGGTCATTTGGGGGGTATTTGTACTTTTCTGGCATGTTAGGGTCTCAAGAATTGAAATAGGCCGTCAGTACTTCAGGTGTGATCAATTTTCAGATATTGGCACCATAGCTTGTGGACTCTATAACTTTCACAAAGACCAAATAATATCCACCAATTTGTACTTATTTTTACCAAAGATATGTAGTGGTAGAAGTTTTGGCCAAAATTTATGAAGAAAAATTACTAATCTGCTAAATTTTATAACAGAAACAAAGAAAATTCACTTTTTTACAGAATTTTCGGTCTTTTTTCTTTTATAGCACAAAAAATAAAAAACCGAGAGGTCATTACATACCACCAAAAGAAAGCTCTATTTGTGTGAAAAAAAGGACAAAAATTTCATATAGGTCCAGTGTTGCATGACTGAGTAATTGTCATTCAAAATGTGAGAGCACCAAAAGCTGAAAATTGGTCTGGTTATTAAGGGTCTTTAACCACTTGCTTACTGGGCACTTAAACCCCCCTCAGTCCCAGACCAATTTTCAGCTTTCAGCGCTGATGCACTTTGAATGACAATTGCGCGGGCATACAACACTGTACCCAAATGAAATTTTTATCATTTTTTTCCCACAAATAGAGCTTTCTTTTGGTGGTATTTAGTTACAGCTCGGAGTTTTATTTTTTGCTAAACAAACAAAAAAAGATGCAAAAAAAAAAAAAATCATGTTTTAATAGTTTGTTATAAAATTTTGCAAACGGGTCATTTTTCTCCTTCATTGAAGTGTGCTGATTAGGCGGCACTGATAGGCTGCATTGGTGGGCACTGATGGGCTGCATTGGTGGGCACTGATAGGCTGCATTGGTGGGCACTGATAGGCTGCACTGGTGGGCACTGATAGGCATTGTTAAGGCGGCACTAATAGGCACAGATAAGGCGGCACCGATGGGCACAGATAAGGCGGCACTGATGGGCAAAGATGGGCACAGATAAGATGGCACGGATGGGTGGCACGGATAAGTGGCACGGATGGGTGGCACGGATGGGCACTGATAGGTACCACAGATAGATGGGACTGATGGGCACTGATAGGTGGCACTGATAGGTGGCTCTGATAGGTGGCACTGCTGGGCACTGATGGGCGGCACTGCTGGGCACTGATGGGCGGCACTGCTGGGCACTGATGGGCGGCACTGGGGTGCAGCACCTTTGAGGCAGATTGGGTGGCACTGTGGGTGGCACTGTGGGGTGGCACTGTGGGTGGCACTGTGGGTGGCACTGTGGGCACTATGGGCACTGACGGGGGGCACTGACGGGGGGCACTTACTTTTGCTTTTTATTTTACTTCAGGATGGCACTGCGGGAGGCAGGTGGGCACTGGCAGGTGGCAGGTGGTCCCTTGTATTGATGGCCGTGATCGGGACTGATGTCCCGATAACGGCCGCCGGTGATCGGCTTTTTTTTTTTCTCCTCGCGCTGTCAGCGCGAGGAGGAATAATAGCCGATTACCGGCTCCGTTCTATCACATGATCAGCTGTCATTGGCTGACAGCTGATCACGTGATAAGGGGTCGGGATCGACCCCTTGCACGGATCGGTGATCAGGCGAGTCTCATGGACTCGCCGATCACAGAGCGCGCCGCGCGCGCCCCTCAGGGGGCGCGCAGGCCGCTCGTAACCGGGACGACGTCAATAGACGTAGTCCCGGAAATGTAGGTCCGCGCTAATGCCGTCATTTGGCAATAGCGCGGTACCGAAGTGGTTAAAGAGGAAGTAAACCCTGATGGGTTTACTTCCTCTTTTTTTCCCTGCAAAGGTAAAGCATAATGGACTACTATGCATCGCATAGTAGCTCATTATGTGTCACTTACCTGACACAGGAGCCAGCGAAGTCGCCGCTGATCCCTGTAGTCCGCCGCATCCATCTTGCTGGTGGCGTCTCGCAGCTCCGACCAATGACAGCGGCGAAGCCGCAATGACGTCACTCCCGCGCATGCGCACGGGAGTCGCGTCTCGCAGCTCCGCTGCTGCCATTCGGCGAAGCCGCGATGACGTCACTCCCGCGCATGCGCACGGGAGTCAACAAATTTGGCAAATCCATTCTTGGACTTGCCGCATTTAGTGCGCCTGCGCGCCGCTGTCTACGGCGCATGCGCCGTAGACAGCGGTGCCCATTTTCGGGCAAATATCTCCTAAACCATATAGGTTTAGGAGATATTGCTTGGACCTACAGGTAAGCCTTAATCTAGGCTTACCTGTAGGTCAAAGTGGTTTGAAGGGGTTTACTTCCTCTTTAAGTGCCCAGTGGTCAAGTGGTTAACCAGCTCTAGAATGGGCACACTTTTGTTAGTTCAAGTAAAGGAAATCTTCTCAGTCCTCATATATGTTCTAGCCATTATTAGTACTCATTTAATTGTGTGATTACTATTGTGATGTATAGAGGAACATAGGGAATATCAGCTACTTTACCCGCTTCAGCCCCGGGAAGATTTTACCCCCTTCCTGATCGGAGCACTTTTTTGAATTCGGCACTGCGCCGCTTTAACTGACAATTGCGCGGTCGTGCAACATTGCACCCAAACAAAATTTACGTCCTTTTTTCCCCACAAATAGAGCTTTCTTTTGCTGTGGTTTTTATTTTTTGCGCTATAAACAAAAAAAAGAGCGACAATTTTGAAAAAAACTATTTTTTACTATAATAAATATCCCCCAAAAATATATTTAAAAAAAATACTTTTTTCCTCAGTTTATGCCGATATGTATTCTTCTACATATTTTTTGGTAAAAAGTTATAGCGTTCACAAAGGGGATAGTTTTATGGCATTTTTATTATTATTTTTTTTTTTTACTAGTAATGGCAGCGATCTGCGATTTTTATTGGGAATGCAACATTATGGCGGACACGTCGGACAATTTTGACACATTTTTGGGACAATGTCACTGGCAGTGAAGGGGTTAACCACTAGGGGGCGATCAAGGGGTTAATGTGTTCCCTATTGTGTGTTCTAACTGAAGGGGGAGGGGACTGTGTAGGGGAGATGACAGATCGTTGTTCATACTCTGTATGAACAGAAGATCTGTCTGTTCTTCCCTCAGTTTACACACATAACCTGGTTTTCCGTGTGCCCCGAGCAATCGCGGGAGCCGCCTGTGATTGCAACCACCGGGCACTCGCATCGGCTCCGTGGACGAGCAGGGGACATACCCCTAGTTCCCAAAACTAGAAGCGATGTAACATGACGGCGATTCACGGGTCACAGGCACTTCCATCTTCCTTCCGGGTTCTGTGCCTTTGGTCACTTGCCTTGGCCGGGCTGCGTTGATGTCACTCCCATGAATGCTCATGCACATCCTCTCTCTCACCCCCCTCTCTCTCATCCTCCCTCTCTTACCCCTCACCCTCTCTCATCCCCTTTCTCTCTCTCTCACCCCCCCCCCCCCCTCTATCTCTCATCCTCCCTCTCTTCCTTTCCCCTCACCACTCTCTCATCCACTTTCTCTCTCTCATCCTCCCTCGCTCTAATTTAATTTGTTATAACAAAAAATATTCTTTTTTATATTTTTATAAAAAGCCCCACCAAAATCCTCAACACCAGGCTCCTTAAGTTCTTAATCCTGCCCTGAGTGTTATAAATATGTAGCACTACCCCCCTAGGAGTTGTTGATGTCAGGGTTTGCGCAACTAGTGCACAGCCTGGCACACAGCATTTCCTTATTGCATCCAGACACAGCATATAGTCCTTTGGCTTGTTTTTGTTGTTCTAATAGGGGATGATAACTTTTATGGGGTAAGGGGTTATGAGATGCCCAACTTGAAAATGTTTCAACACACAAAACCAGGGACAACTTCCTCCCTATTTACAGATTCCTCTTCTTCCTTCCTCCTGCAGAAACTTGGTTCCCTTCTTTGTACAGATCCTACTGGGTCACTTCTTGAGGAACTAACAGACACTTGTTAGCTCCGCTAAACTAAGGGGGTTTGTTTGGGACTTTAAATAAAGCACCTGAGGACAGGTGTATCATCCCTAAGGCCGCGTACACACGGGCGGACTGTTCGTCCAACTTTGTCCGCTGAACAGTGTTTGGGCGGACAGTCCGCTCGTGTGTGGGCTTTCAGCGGACAGTTTCAGCGGACAGTTGGACGGACAAGGTTTTTCGGAAATTCCGTAAAACTGTCCGCTGAAACCTTGTTTCAGCGAACAGTCCGCTCGTGTGTAGGCTTGTTCGTCAAACAAAGTTGCGCGCATGCTCAGAAAGGATTTTCACGCCGAAAGCTATAATGCAGTGTATAGGACGTCGTATTTTTCGTCCCGTCGTACGTGCCGTTCACGTCATCGCGCACGGTTTCAGCAAACTGTTCGTCCGTCGTGTGTGGCCATGTCCGTCCATGCTAAGTTTGAGCGGACTGTTTGCCGAAACTGTTGGACGGACAAAGTTGGGCGAACAGTCCGCGCGTGTGTACGCGGCCTCAATCTGGCAATACAAAGGAGAGTTTGGGACTTTGAAAGAGGCACGTGATGACAACTTGAAAAATTGTGAATATACAATATAGTAACATATTTATTCAGCATGTACACATGACTGATGATATAACGATTTGTACATACATAATTAAAGAACTCTATATACATATTAGATATCAATGATACATTACAATTCATTTATATATGTGGATAACATCATGACACTTGACAATATGAGATATTGTGAGCCAATACTGCCCCATACTAAAAGATCATTACAAAAAGCAGAAGTTGCATAGTAAGATCTAGTGAAAAATCTATAAAAAATAAACAGTGTCTTGAAAACATATATGCATCTATAGAAGCTTGATGCGTTTCGTGGATTCATTCCATTTCCTCAGGAGCGAATGCATAAAATGTATCTGTGGAAGATACATAAAGACCAGTATAGTCTATTGTTTCCTAATGTCAGGAGTAAAGAAAAAGAACAGGAGGATAAGAGAAGAAAAAATATATCCCTATGATACCTACATATTAGTTCCAAGTTCAAACAGGTGGTACTGCAAGCTGAGGGTCATCAAGAGTGCCTTCCCCGGGAGCTGTGGTAGGTAGGGACCCACGGGAAAACCCGACACGTGCGTAGTTGCCCCAGGAAGATAAGAGTCTCCATGCTAGGATCATTAGTAGTACACAGTATTGGCATCCAAAGTGTCTAATAAGTAATAATGAATTTTATGCATTCACTCCTGAGGAAGTAGAATGAATCCACAAAACAGCGTCGAGCTTCTATAGATTCATATAGGTTTTGAAGACACAGTGCATTTTTTATTGATTTTTCATTAGCTCTTACTATGCAACTTCTGCTTTTCTTAAAGGTCCTTTAGTATGGAGCAGTATTGGTTCACAATTTCTTCTATTGCCTAGTGTCATGATGTTATCCATGTATATAGATTAATTGTTATGTATCATTGATATGTTTATAGATCACGAGCCTCATTTAAAGTCCCAAACGCTCCTTTGTATTCACTTGTTAGCTCAGCAACAGCCCATTACAGGCTAGGAACTTGGAGTCCCTTGACAAAGTAACACATGTGGAGTAAACTGCATCTCTCTAGACACGGTGCCTTGTTCTACTGTTGGCTGCTTTCTCTTTCCAGTCCTCCCAACTTACACACACCCATGCAGACTACCCAGGACAAGATTTGATGAAGACTTGGTACACCGCTGTCTTCAAGAAAGCACTGCTACAGCAGGCAGTCTCTCCCCTTTCTCCTTGCTCCTGCCGCCTCTCCAGTTAGGGTCCCTCGAACTGCCACCTGTGGTGGGATACTTCCAGGCCAGCCTCCTGAGCTTCAGCCCAAGGTAAAACCCCTCCCTGGCAGGAGGCCCTTAAGGGCTACCGATAGCCTCTCCTCAGTTCTGCTTCTCCATCTTCCACCCGACTCCCCTGCTGGCATGGCTCATGTTTATGTAGTCAAGTCCCGGGCTTCTCCAGGCCTAATGGTGACCTCCAGAGTTAGGGACAGCTGACATCCTTCTGTGTAGAGTGGGTTACGAGACATAATGGGTGTAATGCAGGGTAGATTAATGGGCACCAGACACTTCTTGAATGCAAAGAGATTTCTTTTCTCTTAACAGAACTGTGGGAGAGAGGGTTTAGGACCAGGACACCCTTTAGTAGTTGCAATGTTAATTAGCAGACTCAGAGACTTCTATAGGTAGGCAGCCATGCAGGGAAAGGCACCCAGCCAGACACCACATCTGCAGGTGTAAACCGGCAATCTCCTATGGCAGCAATCTTGAACAGTTTCTAATAAATGTTGCAATGAATTCTTTCACCTCCTCCACAATCTCCTCTTTCGATCTTCACTCAACAGAGCTCCCAGTCTATCTCCTAGACCCGCTGATCCACTGTTACTGGATCTCCTGAGCTCTTCCAATCTTCTCACTGAGCATCTTCCTCAAGCGTCACCCCCGTGTCTTTGCTGGGTCCCTAGCTTGGCACTCACCGATACTCCTCAAGCGTCACTCCACTGGCCTGCTCGATCCCTTGCTTGGCACACAAGACTGCTCTGCAAGCGTCACCTCTGCTGGCTGGGTCCCTGGCTTGACACCTGCTAAAGTTTCACAATTCTTTCCCAGTTGGTGAGAATACTGCTCTGGTACTTGCTTTGGCTACTTACGGTGGTTCCTGGTAACAAGGTGGATGGTCCTTTAGTGGCAACAGCTTCCCCTCTACCTCCGACCATGACAGGTTCTCCGGCAGGCAAAACTGTCACTTCTGGTTGGATTGCAAGCCGCAGTACCAACCCTGCACTACTCTCTAGCTTCTGGAAAGGCCCTCAGACAGCCTAGCAGCCAGATGTCTCTGGGATAGGCCTCAGGCTCTGGACTAGCAGCCCGGGGCAGTACAACACATGTCCACCCAGACAGCCGTCCACGTGGCACAGAACCCCGATCACCTGACCTCACCCAAATAAATAGGCTCTCCCAGCAGGCCAAGGGACCCAAGAAAATCCCTGCCCATTGGCTGAGATACCCCATCTATTCCTATTCTGTCCTTGCAATGTCCTCGTCTAGTGCCACCAGATACCTGGCCATCTAGTGACAGAAGAGAGAAGTGCAGAAATTCCAGAATTAGGGTGGAATCAATTGATCTCCTATCAATTGGCCAAAGCAACTATACCTGGCAGGTAAATTTGCTAGCAACCCTGCCTAAAAACCCTGCCTAAATAAATCTATTTAAGGGCTCCTTAGTCCCCTGCCTGGCCCCCAACCTGGGGATTGGCTAAGGGCTCCTAAATATTCATTTTTTACCGCTACACATGCAATAATGTGCTATAAAAACACACTGATTATGCAGTAGCACTAGTCTAAACCTAGACTGAAGGTCTGAAGTCCAAACTTTGATACTTTTTCACACTTACTATAACACTACATTCACTCTATGTGTAAAGAAGATTGGACCAATGCATTACACCAAGGTACATGCAGTAAAGGATGTTACAGGGTACAAGGCCTCCATCATTATCAACTCTCTGCTTGTACCTTGGTTTCATATAGTAAATATAAGGATTCCATCCTTTTAAAGCACAGAAAGTGCTATTTTGTTTATGCGTGATTATATAATTGCAGGAACTATTGATTCTATTGGACTTTGACTCTTGAATCTATTTTTCACCATGTTACTCTCACTGCTTTCTTAAACCTGGTTTAAGTAGTATTTTGTTCAGCTTTACAGGCTTCACTAGAATTATGAAGGTGTGAAGTCAGCTTTGGATTGGAATTTTATCTTGACGTTGGGGTGGAATATTTTACTACCAGTAACCCAGAGAGATTTATAAATGTCAGGGTCTAAAAAATGACCTTTGTATATTTTAAAACATCTATAAATAGGACTATATATAATATTGTCTGAAACAATATGTTCAGTTTGTCAAATCTTATATTTATCAAGAAGCAGGACCATAGCTATTTTAGCCTAGAACAAATGCCTTCTCATTTTTCTTTAACACAATCAGATTTAATAGAATAAAGCATAGACATTGAGGGCTTATTCATACTTGTGTGCTGTGATAACATGTGGTAAAGAAGCATGTTACCGTAATGCACCTTCCCTGTGTGCGGTGTGTTGGAGTGCCATTCATTGTGAAAGACACCCCAATACACTTGTACAGTAGAGGGCATTGCACAATGCCACACACAACAATACACACACCATGCACTCACCATGCACTTGTGGGGCACTGCGCTGCAAAAAGCGATCATGTGGTTTTTCTGATCCATTGCAGTGCGTTGGCAGCTCATTTACAAGGAATGGGCCATGTAAACCCAATTGTACAATGTAATGTACATCACATTACATTACAGTTGAGCTACATGCAAATGTCTGAATCCAGCCAACCGAATGACCGTTGCATTTTAGTATAAATATGAGGTCTGAGGTCTTATTGACCCCAGATCTCATATGTAAGAGGTCCTGTCATGCTTTTTTTCTATTACAAGGGATGTTTACATTCCTTGTAATAGGAATAAAAGTGACACAATTTAAAAAAAAATTTTTAAACAGTGTAACAATTTAAAATAAAAGGTAAAATAAATAAGATTTTTTTTTTTTAAAACGCGTCCCGTCCCGTCAAGCTCGCATGCAGAAGCGAACGCATACGTGAGTAGCGCCTTCATATGAAAACGGTCTTCAAACCACACATGTGAGGTATCGCCATGATCGGTAAAGCGAGAGCAATAATTCTTTCCCTAGACCACCTCTGTAACTCAAAACATGCAACCTGTAGAATTTTTTCAACGTCGCCTATGGAGATTTTTAAGGGTAAAATTTTGTCGCCATTCCACGAGTGGGCGCAATTTTTGAAGCCTCACATGTTGGGTATCAATTTAGTCGGCGTAACATTATCTTTCACAATATAAAAAAAATTGGGCTAACTTTACTGTTGTCTTATTTTTTAATTCAAAAAAGTGTATTTTTTCCAAAAAAAGTGCATTTGTATGACCGCTACACAAATACGATGTGACAGAAAGTATTGCAACGACCTCCATTTTATTCTCTAGGGTGTTAGAAAAAAAAACATGTATAATGTTTGGGGGTTCTAAGTAATTTTCTAGCAAAAAAAAAATGTTTTTAACTTGTAAACAACACATCTAAAAAAGAAGCCTGGTCCTTAAAGCGGGAGTCCGCCGGGAGTCCGCCGTTTTTTTTTTTTTTAAAAGCCAGCAGCTACAAATACTGCAGCTGCTGACTTTTAAAATAATGACACTTACCCGCCCAGCGCGCCCGCGATGTCGGCACCCGAAACCGATCTCTCGATCGTCTCTCGGGTGCTGCCGCCGCCATCTTGGGTATGGGAATCAGGAAGTGGAGTCTTTCAGCTTAATTTCCCGGTTCCCTACTGCGCATGCGCGAGTCGCGCTACGCAATAAGGATGGTCCCCGCTGTCTCTGGGATCCGTGTGTTTCCCAGCAGGCAGTGGGGGACTTTCGGAAAGGGGCGTAGATTCTGTGGAAAGGGGCGTACCTTCTGCAGAATCTACGCCGGAAGGGGGTGCAGATACCTGTACTGTACAGGTACCTGCACCCCCCTCCCCCCTGAAAGGTGCCAATTGTGGCGCCGGAGGGGGGGAGGATTCCAATGAGCGGAAGGTCCACTTTAAGTGGTTAACCACTTGCTTACTGGGCACCTAAACCCCCCTCCTGCCCAGACCAATTTTCAGCTTTTAGCGCTGTCACACTTTGAAGGACAATTTCCCAGGCATACAACACTGTACCCAAATGAAAATTTTATTATTTTTTTCCCCACAAATAGAGCTTTATTTTGGTGGTATTTGATCACCTTTGGGTTTTTTATTTTTTTGTTAAAAAAATGTAAAAAGACCAAATATAAAAAAAAAATACAAAACTGGTTTATATTTTGTTAATAATTTAGTTTAGTATGCTGATGTACGCTGATGAGGCTACACTGATGGGCACTGATAGGTTTCACTGATGGGCACTGATAGGCTGCACTGATGGGCACCGATAGGCTGCATTGATGGGCCCTTATAAGGCAGCATTGATGGGCACTGATAAGGTAGCACTGATGGTCTCTAATAGCTGGCACTGATGGGCACTGATGAGGTGGCACTGGTGGGTACTGATAGGTGACATTGGTGGGCACAGAGGTGGCACTGATGAATGGCACTGATGGGCATTGATAGGTGGCACTGAAGGGCACTAATAGGTGGCACCGATAGCTGGCAGTGATGGGTACTGATGGGTGGCAGTGATCGGCACTGAAGGGTGGCAGTGATGGGCACTGATCCCACTGGTAGGTGACACTGATAGGCAGCACTGCTAGGTGGCACTGATGAGGCACTCATTGGCACCACTGGTGGGCATTGATAGGTGTCACTCGTGGGCACTTATTGCTGGCACTTATGCACTTATGTACTGGTGAGCACTGATTCGTGGCACTGTGGGCACTGATTTGCGGCACTAGCAGGCGGTACTGGTGGGCACATGTCCCTTCAGCAGAAGCCAGTGATCAGCTTCTGCTGAAAAGATAATTGGCTGACAGCTCATCACATGGTAAGGGGCAAGGATCGGCCCCTTATACCGATCTGTGATCAACCGAGTCTCGTCTAGCTGCCGTTGTTCTGTCAAAACAGCCATGTTGTCAAAATCTGCAATTGCTGCTGCTGGAGAGTCACCGTGACGTAATTGGAGATTTTGATGAGTTGTCTCTTTTGACAGAACACCCCCACAGCAAGCAGCTTGCTGTGGGGGGCGCCCATTGCAAGGTGCCCATTCAGACATGGAGCCACGGCCCAGCCCGCCCCCTATCTCTCCTGATTGGCTGGTTGATGGCACCACTGCTGTGTCTCAGCCAATCAGGAGGTAGAGTCTTGGACAGCCGAGACACTCGTGGACATCACTGGACAGAGATGGGGCTCAGGTAAGTATTAGGGGGGCTGAGGGGGGCTGTTGCACACAGAAGGCTTTAAGATAAAAAAAACTTATGATATTACAACCACTTTAATCCAAATGCATTTTAATAAAGCTCACAAGCAGGGTTTGTACAATTAAATTGTTCAATAATATTGAACAGTTTAATTAAAGTGGTTGAATCAATATGCAGTGACACGGCATAGTGCCATATGCCACTCTCTTTATTTAGTAAAGCGTGTGCTTTTCCTTTTTGAAATAATCCATATCTTTTGTTCTTAAAGTCCTTATTAGGCTTTCTAAAGTCTGGGAATACATTCATAATGATTTATTTTAATGGCATTATGAGATGAGAACAAGAGCTCTTGTACCTTGAACCACTGTAAAACAGCCATGCCCAGGCTAGCTAAGAACCTGCTATAATAACCTCTAGCATAAGGCCATAAAAGATAATGGTAAACTAAAGGAAACTGCTTCAAAGAGGTTCGCATATACCTGCCCACTCCCCATTGAGGTGTAGTCACCTCTTTAGGGGTTAAAGAGGAGGGCTGACAGGTGAAAGTGGGTGTGTTCTGACATCAATAGGATGTTGCTTTCTGTACCTGAGATAGTTAGAGGAAAACCTGTCACTGCTCGGATCCGTGTATTCCTATTACTGCAGTGAGCTGAAGGCACAGATCTGTATAACTCATGAATCAATATAACAATTATAATAACAACCCATGGGAGGCCCCACTATTTAATGGTATGTAAGTTGTATTGTACAGTTCTCTATTTGAGATGAAATAAAATGTTGATGATTCATTTCTCTTTATCGTTTCAATAATCACAATCTACATTTTATTATATACTTATGTTTTATCTTACAGAACAGAGGAAAAAATATTCCAACTCAAATGTCATAATGCACGAGACATCTCAGTATAATGTAGAGGTAAGTGTTTTTGTGCCTGGCAGGTGCGTAGGTGATAGGAAATTGATTGGTAATAGACATTATTGGTTGAAGTAAGACTTATGAGTCTTCATGGATTCTAAACCATAAACATGGGTGTGGACGGTGGATAGTTCTGTCACTGTAGGGTGCCATACTACATGTCTTTATCAGATGTTATATATCAATGTGTATGTACATGTTATTTCCTATGTATTCGTCTGTCAAAAAACATTCTTTCACCCTACATAGTCGTCAATGTAAAAAGCCTGGTGTTTGCTCAAGTAACCTCTGTGGGACGTACAATGTTTTATGTGGGGTGGTTGTGTTAGGTATATTACGTGTAACACAACATATAAACAGACGTAGTTAGGTTATATATAATGCGAAGATAATGTCCACTGTTATTGCAACCAATCCTATTTCAGTTTACTATCATATATCAAAGATAAATTCTGCATGGTGCATGTAAATTTAATTGAATTTTATTTTTATTTTTTTGCTTCCTTATATATTTTTGGCATTGGGCAATGGATGGTTCTGGGTGACAACAGCTCTGGTGTAGATAGGTCAAAAGCTTGAAATGTACAGTACTGTAATGGGTGTGTGGACAGTTTAGTAACATGAACTGTATTGGGTTGATTTACTAAAACTGGATGGTGCAAAATCGGGTGCACCTGCACATGGTGGCCAATCAGCTTCATCTTCGGCTTGTTCAATTAAACTTTGACAATAAAAAAAAATGAATGCTGATTGGTTTCTATGCAGAGCAGCATCAGATTTTGTACTCTCCAGTTTTAGTAAATCAACCCCAATGTGTGCAAAAGGCAGTTGATACATAGTATTGTTTGTATACCAACTTAGCAGAAAAGACTCTGATTTGTAGTAGAAGGCAATGCTTGTTGATATGGACATGAAAGCTGTTAGACTCTGCATTACGTTCCTCTATGTTTTATTCTTAAATCAGTTTGTCTAATTGATTTGGCTATCAAAGCTTGGAGCTGTGATTCTGTATACTTATTGGATCCTAGGTGATTGCTGTATACACAGGAATTGTCTCTTACATATTGGCTTGGGTATATGTGGCTTATGAAGACACCCCAAGAGCAAACTACAGACTGCAGGGTGCATTTTTTCTTAAGTGGTTTCTTATGATGGTCTGGGCCAGTCCATTCAAGACAGTTACTTCAATTTTTGGTAGATGCGGGAGGACTGAACTAACTTGTAGGAGTTGTATTCTTTCCCTGAGATTCAAATGCAACATTTCTGTTCTTGATTTTAATAACTGCCTGTTTTATACATTTTCATTAAATGTCTTTTTCGCTATTATCTTTAAATGTACTTTACATTTATAAAGAATACATAAGAAGGAGGAAAGGGTATCTGGGGGGAGTGTAATTCCATTGGGGTAGAGGGCAGTATCGGGAAATCTGGTCTGGAATTCTTACCAGATTTCACCTTTGGAGTCTTCAAGAGATAAAAGAAGTTAGAGGATTATTTATCTTATGTTGCTTACCAACAAAATATCTGTTATGGGGTGTGCTGACATTTTAACACTAATACAAGCTCTTTCACTACATCCCTGCCTGTCTAAACTATGGTGTCTACTGCTGTAGTAGTATTGATAAGGGTTGAGGTAAGGCCCCCCCGCATTTGATAGTATTTTGGCAGGTGATTGCCGGATAAGGTCTGGGCACTGCCATGTGGACCAGGTCATGTGCCTTCTCATTCCCAGGAGCCCTACTCTGTTAGAAAGAAACAACCATTTTGATTGGTTGATAGAAGCGAACACAGCTTCCCCTTATTCACTAAGCTAGGTGAACACTAATTTGTAAGGCCTTGAGCACACGTGACATACTACAGGAAATGCTCATGTGAGGGCTGTGTTTACCTGTATAGGAAGTGCAGTGGTGTTACATGTATCCCCTGGCAGGCAGTCCCATTGATGACAGTTGGGATGCATCAGGTGCATAGACACAGCTGCTGTTTCCAATTTGACATTCAAGCGGGTGCACGGCCTCAAACACACACTATCTGCATTTGGGGCCTTACACCCACACGGATGTCAAAATGGGGCAATAGCTGTGTTTGTGCAGCCACTGAGTCCCAATTGCAATCAAAGGGACTGCCTGCTCTGAACGCTTGTGCATACCCTTGCAGGTAAGCATGGCCATCACATGGACATTCACTGTAGAACGTCCTATCTGAACGAGGCCTAAATCTTCACTTTGCTAAGGGAACAGTCTGTACTCCTTTAGTAAATAAACTCTATTGCTTTTAGTGAGATGATCAGCTTATGATGCTTGATTTTCTAAAAGACTAAAGACTGTTTACCTAGCAAAGTGAATGTTAATAAAGAAAGTAAAGTTGTGTTCAGTTTGAATACCCAATGATGTGCTAACAAATATCATTTAAAAAAGAAAAATTTCAATGCACATGATTGAGTATTCTATACAAACACAGGTTCACCTCATCCACTAGCTGTACATTTGCTTAGTGATAAGCCTCTACTCCTTAGTAAATCAACTTTATAGCCTTGCATTGCAAGAAACAATGGTAAAGCACAACCATGGTATAGGACTAGAAGCAGGAAGCATGTAAGAAGCAAATATGGTTGCCCTGTGTTCATATATGATTACAGATTATATATAGAAACAAGGTTCTAAAATGAAATTGATTAGATTATTTTTATCAAAAAAAAAGACAGACTATACATTCCCTTTGAATAAGCGCTATAATGTTGTTTGGTAAGTTGAAAAGGGTCAACGCAGATACAGAGTATCAGTGGTAAGTGTACACAGAAGAGTTAGGTAGCTCTGCACAGCAGGGTGTGCTCAGCTATTCCCCGTGACACAGACAAGCAGGTTAGACTCAAAGTTCAGACATGGCTCGACAAAGCCACTCCTTTAATTGACATTGGATTGTTTAAAGGTGATGAGGATAGATGACTGGTGTATCGAGTGACAAACAAAGACCATAAGAGATTATCGATCGCGAAGGATGTTTATAATGTTTTTTCCTTGTAAGTAAAGGAAATTGTTTCTAATGGACTAGCTATAGAATGGTCCGATAGCCTGTAAACTGCTAATGTGGCAGAGTTGCCAACTAACTCCTTTAATTGCTAAAATATTAAATGTACAAAGTTCAATGGTTATCTGGTTGAGTGAAACTAAACCGTATCTGAGCACCACAAACTGAAAACACTATGTAATTCATTTTCAATAATTAGAGCAAGCTCACCCATCTATCCATGTATCCAAGCTTTGATTTTTATTGCAAAATCACTTTGAAAAACGGACCCTCCCCAGATGAAAATAAAAGAAAATGCTCATGAAGGCTTATAGAATGTATGACATCATTGGGCCTAGGCCAGAAACCAGGAAGAAACTGAATAAATCTTAAACTGCTTTGACACTGAGGCGCTTTACAGGTGCCATAGCGCTAAAAATAGCACCTACATAGCGCCTGTAAAGATTATCTCCTGTCTCTCCAATGTGAAAGCCTGAGTGCCGCATCTTTGCAGCACTGTAGGAGCTCCTAAAGCGCCTCTGCCCATTGAAAGTGCAGCGGCACTTTGCAGGCGATTTTAACCCTTTTTCAGCCGCGGGGGGGGGGGTTAAAAGCCGCCGCTAGCAGCTGAAAAGCTCCGCAAAAACTACGGTAAAGTGCAGACGCCACAGCGTGAAAGTAGCTTTACGTTTAAAACAAGTAAATTAGAATATACCTTCCTAACTATTTACTGATGTTAACAGCATTAAAAATAGTGAATGTTGATTGAGAGCGTTCAACTCACTTTAACCACTTCAGTACTGGACACTTTCATCCCCTTCCTGCCCAGTCCAATTATCAGCTTTCAGCGCTGTTGCATTTTTAATGACAATTGCACGGTCATGCAGCACTGTACCCAAACAAAATTTTTATCATTTTTTTCCCAGAAATAGAGCTTTCCTTTGGGGGTATTTGATCACCACTGGGGTTTTTATTTTTTGCGCTACAAATAAAAACCGAAAGTTTTGAAAAAAAACGTTTTTTATTAGTTTCTGTTATAAAACTTTGTAAATAAGTACCTTTCCCCCTTCACTGATGAGGCTGCAATGACACTGATGAGACAGTACTGATTTACACTGATGAGGTGGCACTGATGGGCATTGATGATGAGGCACTTATATACAGCACTGATGGGCACTGATATGCAGCACTGATATACAGCACTGATAGGCGGCAATGATGGGCACTCATAGGTGGCACTGATGGGCACGCATAGGTGGCACTGATGGGCACCCTCATAGGTGGAACTAATAAGTGGCACTGGTGGGCATTTATAGGCAGCACTGATGGGCACCCTCATAGGTGGCACTGGTAGGTGGCACTGGTGGGCACTTATAGGTCACACTGATATATGGCACTGATAGGCAGCACTGATCAGGAGGCACTGGCAGGCATCATCGATAGGCACAGAGTGCCATCCCTAATGAGCACTGATTGGCATCCCCAGTGGACTCTAGTGGGCATCCCTGGTGGTCTCCAGTGGACATCCCTGGTGGGTCTGCGCTGATAATCAATGCACTGATTATCAGCACAGAACTCCCCTGTCAGGAGAGCAGCCGATCGCCCTCCTCTGCTCGCGCCTGTCAGCGTGAGTAGAGAAAAAGCCAAAAAACTGCACTTTCTGGTTACCCCATGTGATCAGCTGTGATTGGACATGGTAAAGAGCCTACTTCATAGGCTCTTTACCAAGATCAGAGATGCGGTGTGTCACACTGACACACCACACCACCCTTTTGCTCCCCAGAAATATTCACATAAACACAATATTGCATGCAGTGAAGTGCACTTTATTTTATTTAAATTTAATTACCTCATAATACACTATATTGTCAAAAGTATTGTGACGCCTGCCTTTACACACACATGAACGTTAATAACATTCCAGTCTTAGTCTGTAGGATTCAATATTGAGTTGGCCCACCCTTTTATATATTTTTTTATAATTACATTTTTTAATATTTTTTGCTTTTTTTTTATTAACCCTGTTGTTGGGCTTTGGTGAGATATCGAGGGTCTAAACAGACCCCTGACATCTCCCCTTTGAGACAGAAAAGGGGGCTCAGGACAGAGATTCCCCAGTCTCTTTCTCTGCATTGAAGATGAATGGATAGGAGACAGAGGCCTTTGTCCATTCATAAACTGAAGCAAAGTAACACACAGTTTACTCTGCTCAGTTTTCACAGGACACAGGAGCAAGCGATCGCTTACTGTGTCCAATTTAAAAAAGGAAGAGGCAGGTAAATCACAAATTAACCGGTCTCTTTATCTGCTTTTCATCCATGGACCACTTAAAACCCTTGATGTAGATCATGTCTTATGCTTCCCAGAGTCTTCCTGAAATAGGCACATGCATACAAAGCCCTCAGGGCCCTGGGCTATTCCAATTTTTGTAGCAGAATTGCTGTCAGTAGGTCCGTGGTCACTGATGATCATGAAGTGTTTCAGCATCAGCAACAAGCTCCAGTAGTAAAAGATTTGCAATTTTATAGAGGACATCTAAGCTGTTAAAGTAGTATGGCGGTATGATTCATTCTGGTTTTAGGTGCTGAAAGCGGTACAATTATTTTGCATGGAAATTTGGCGTTTTATATTGTAGTCCTGTAATTCTGTATAATAACTCTCTTAAATCTGTTCAAACCAGAGTCTATTAGACATCCCGGGTATGATAAAGTTTATAATATAATAAAGAATAATAAAAATTCTTCAATAATGTAATCAAATCCTAAAACACTGAAAAAGGGAAACTTTTTGGTTGCTATGGACAATATCCAAATTTCAGGCAGAAAAAAAACAGTATTTATAATATAAAAGTGCATGCAGGGCACTGCACAGACCACTGGGGACAAAGGGGGTGTGTCATTTTTCAATACAGTACTGTAATCTATAAGATCACAGTGCTGTGTGTGTTTCGTGTCTTTTCACTTTTTTTAATTTTCCGCCAATCTCCGCTCCCGTGCGCCGTAACGTCGCAGGGAACGGAGCTCGGCAGCATTCGACACTGTGAATCGAGCAGAGAACAGCTCGATCACACAGCGCGGAGGACATCGCTGGATCCAGGGGACAAGGTAAGTAACTCTCCCTGTGTCCTCCCTGCATCCAGCGATGCGATCTCGAGTCTGGCTCGGGTTTACCGCTCGTGTTAGTAAAATCCCAACCCAAGCCAGACTCGGGATTACCGCTAGGAAGGTTAAAGTGGAAGTCCATGCAAAAACTAAAATGCCTCCATCTATAGCCACCAACATTCTAACCCTAACATATCTAGTCCTGAAAAGAAAAAATCTGTATACATACCTTTTCTGCAGACGATCCAACCTGATCTCCAGCTGCGGAAGCTCTGCTAAGTACACGTCCGACAACGGCTGTGAAATGAATGGGATGTGACATCACCCATAGAGTTACTATGGGGCTTCCGTTGATGGACATATCTTCTGCACCCGCGCACACAGTGAAGCCGCAGCTGACAGCTCACCATGGCATCAGAGCTTCCACCACTGGAGATCAGGGCGAATCGCCTGTAGAAAAAATATGTACAGTGGATATAAGAAGTCTACACACCCCTGTTAAAATGTCAGGTTTCTATGACGTAAAAAAAAAACGAGACAAAGGTAAATAATTTCAGAACTTTTTCCACGTTTGATGTTACCTATAAACTGTACAACTCAGTTGAACAACAAACTGGAATCTTTTATTTTAAAGGAAAGTAAAAACAAAATAATAAGGTGGCATAAGTGTGCACACCCTTAAACTAATACTTTGTTGAAGCACCTTTTGATTTTATTACAGCACTCAGTCTTTTTGGGTATGAGTCTATCAGCATGGCACATCTTGACTTGGCAATATTTGCCCACTCTTCTTTGCAAAAACACTCCAAATCTGCCAGATTGTGAGGGCACCTCCTGTGCACAGCCCTCTTCAGACCACACCACAGATTTCCAATCAGATTCAGGTCTGGTCTCTGGCTGGGCCATTCCAAAACTAATATTCTTCCGGTAAAGCCATTTCTTTGTTGATTTGGACGTGTGCTTTGGGTTGTCATTCTGAAAGATGACGTTCCTCTCCATATTCAGCTTTCTAGCAGAAGCCTGAAGATTTTGTGCCAATATTGACTGGTATTTGGAACTCTCCATAATTCCCTCTACCTTGACTAATGCCCTTGTTCCATCTGAAGAAAAACAGCCCCAAAGCATGATACTGCCACCACCATACTTACCGATGGGAATGGTGTTCTTTTGGTGATGCACAGTGTTGTTTTTGTGTCAAACCTATCTTTTGGAATTACGGCCAAAAAGTTCAACCTTGGTTTCATCAGACCATAACACATTTCCCACATGCTTTTGGGAGACTTCAGATGTGTTTTTGCAAAGTTTAGCTGGGCTTGGATGTTTTTCTTCATAAGAAAAGGCTTCCGTCTTGTCACTCTACCCCAGTGTTTTTCAACTCCAGTCCTCAAGGCTCCCCAACAGGTCATGTTTTCAGGATTTCCCTCAGATTAAACTGCTGTGGTAATTACTAAGGCAGTGAAACTGATCAAAGCACCTGTGCAAAATAATGGAAAGCCTGAAAACATGAAAACATTTTTTACCTGTTGGGGCGCCTTGAGGACTGGAGTTGAGAAATGCTGCTCTACCCCATAGCCCAGACATATGAAGAATATGGGAGATTGTTGTCACATGTACGACACAGCCACTACTTGCCAGATATTCATGCATATCCTTTAATGTTGCTGTAGGCCTCTTGGCAGCCTCCCTGACCATTTTTCTTCTGGTCTTTTCATCAATTATGGAGGGATGTCCAGTTCTTGATAATGTCACTGCTGTGCCATATGTTCTCCACTTGATGATGACTGTCTTTACTGTGTTCCATGGTATATCTAATGCCTTCTAATGCCTAATTCTTGTACCCTTCTCCTGACTGATACCTTTTAACAATGAGATCCCTCTGATGCTTTGGAGCTCTCTGCGGACCACGGCTTTTGTTGTAGGATGCGACTAAGAAAATGTCAGGAAAGACTTACTGGAACAGCTGAACTTTATTTGGGGTTAATCAGAGACACTTTAAATGATGGGAGATGTGTACTGACTCCCATTTAACATGAGTTTGAATGTGATTGCTAAATTCTGAACACAGCTACATGCCCAGTTATTACACTTATGCAACCACATTAGTTTCGTTTTTTTTATTTTTACTCTCCCCGCCTAAAAGATTTTGGTTTGTTTTTCAATTGAGTTGTACATTTTATAGGTCACATTAAAGGTGGAAAAAGTTCTGAAATGATTTATCTTTTTTTTTAACATCACAGAAACCTGACATTTTAACAGGGGTGTGTAGACTTTTTATATCCCGTATACAATTTTTTTCTTTTCAGGGCTAGATAGGTTAGCGTCAGAATGTTGGTGGCTATAGATGCAGGGATTTTCGTTTTTTCCATGGACTTCCACTTTAAACCCTCAGCGTTTTATAGTTTTAGGGGAGGTTCACATTTATGCGTTGCAGGAACGTGCGCAAAATTGCACAAGTTTCTGCAATGCACAAAAATGCACATCCCATTTGCTAGTGCTTAGCGGTGTCATTAATTGTTAATGGCATACCCACGCACCTCAATAACGTGTGTTTTGGTATTGCACAATTTTTAAAAGGGGTCTCAAAAAAGTTTATTTTATTTTAATCACTTCAATACAGGGCACTTATACCCCCTTCCCGCCCAGGCCGATTTTCAGCTTTCAGTGCTCTCACACTTTAAATGCCAATTACTTAGTCATGCAACACTATACCCAAACAACATTTTTATCATTTTTTCACACAAATAGTGGTGGTATTTAACAGCTTCAGCCCCAGAAGATTTTACCCCCTTCCTGACCCAAGCACTTTTTGTGATTCAGCACTGCGTCGATTCAGACTGACAATTGCGCGGTTATGTGACGTTGCACCCAAACAAAATTGATGTCCTTTTTTTCCCACAAATAGAGCTTTCTTTTGGTGGTATTTGATCACCTCTGCGGTTTTTATTTTTTGCACTATAAACAAAAAAAGAGCGATAATTTTGAAAAAAATTCAATATTTTTTACTTTTTGCTATAATAAATATTCCCCAAAAATATATAAAACCATTTTTTTCCCTCAGTTTAGGCCGATATGTATTCTACATATTTTTGGTAAAAAAAAATCACAATAAGCATATGTTGATTGGTTTGCGCAAAAGTTATAGCGTCTACAAAATAGGGGATAGTTTTATGGCAGTTTTATAAAAAAAATTTTTTACTAGCAATGGCGGTGAACAGCGTTTTTTATCAGGACTATGACATTATGGCGGACACATCGGACAGCTTTGACACATTTTTGGGACCATTAACATTTATACAGCGATCAGTGCTATAAAAATGCATTGATTACTGTAAAAATGTCAATGGCAGGGAAGGGGTTAACACTAGAGGGCGATCAAGGGGTTAACTGTGTTCCCTGGGAGGTGATTCTAACTGAAGGGGGAGGGGACTGCGTAGCGGAGATGACAGATCGTTGTTCATACTCTGTATGAACAGACTATCTGTCTTTTCTCCCCTCAGAAAACTGGAAACTGTGTGATCCGTGTCTCAGCTGAGATTGCAGGAGCCGGTGGTGTTCGTGACCGCATCAGCTCACAGGGAGAGCAAGGCTCCCTAGTGGCCACAGGGCGAAGCGACGTTACATAACATCGCTTCGCCCATCCATGCCATTCTGCCACAGTACAACTGCGGCGTCTGGTCGGCAAGTGGTTAATCACCACTGGGTTTTTTATTTTTTGCGACATAAGTGAAAAAAGAGCAGAAAAAAATGTATACTGCTACATATCTTTGGTAAAAAATAACCCAAATAAGTGTATATTATTTGGTCTGTATGAAAGTTATAGAGTCTACAAGCTATGGTGCCAATCATTGAAAATTAAGCACACCTGATGTACTGACGGTCTCATTTCTTGAGGCCTTGAAATGTCAGGAAAGTACAAATACCCCACAAATTACCCCTTTTTGAAAAGTAGACAGTCCACTGTATTTATTAAGAGGCATGGCAAGTTTTTTGAAGTTGTAATTATTTCTCACAATTCTTGAAAAATTAATTAATTATTATTATTTTTTTTTACACACAATTGTCATAAGAACAAGTTACACACAGCATATGCATACTTCCAATTACACCCCAAAATACATTCTGCCACTCCTCCCGAGTATGATGATACCACATGCGTGTGACTTTTTCACAGCCTTGCCACATAGAGAGGTGCAAAATGCAGGGAGCACAACAGGCGCATAAATTACACATCTAATTTCCTAACCACCTATTACACTTTTGAAGGCCCTGGAGTACCTGGACAATGGAATTGCCCACAAAATGACCCAACTTTGATTGGACATTTTTATTGGCTCTTTACACTGATCTGGGATGGGCTGTGTCCTGAGGGACATGCCTCATCCCCGATCGCCGCGTTGCAGGCCACAGGGGACCCGCAGGAGTGGCAAGAACGGGAGAACGTCATAGGAGAATATTCCTGCCGACATCTTAGTAGTATGGCCCGGTATGGAACTGGTTAAAAAAAAGGTTCTTTTGTGCGATTGATGGGTTGTCGTAAGTGTAATGCACAAAATTGTACCAGAAATATGCATGTTCTGTCATTCCTGCATAAGTGTGAATGAAGCCTTATGCTAGGTACCGAAAATCAGCCAAAAACGATGGGTTCGGCAGCTACTGCCCAAGTTTCGGCCCCTGTGTACAGCTCCTTGTCCGACAGAAGCTGGTCTTGTGACAGGCTTCTGTCAAATGAGCATGCTGGAAAACCATGCTGTTGAATCATTGTACCAAATTTATGAAGCATCTGCAACAACTTTGGTTTGTGCACCAAATTCACGTAGTTAAAAAATGCGCCACTTCTACATTGTGGTGCATTGATAGCGCCAAATTCAAACAAATTCATATCTTACAAAAGTTGAGCTAATTAAGACCAACTCTCTTTTGGTGTACTGAGAGAAACTGGCACAGACAGGCTTTGCAAAAGTGTCTCACGTGTGTTCTAAAAGTGGCGCAGCATGCGTCAAATTCAAGTACAAGCTCTAGACGGGTACATGAATTTGGCTCATGCTGCACCACCTTTAGAACACATGGGAGACACTTTCACAAAGATGTTTTTGCCACTTAACATCATTACTTTGACGTTAAATAATGGGGTTATGGCAAGATATCCCCCAATCGGCTCTATACCCTTGAAGGACCAGAGCGATGTCTGCCGTTACTTCCGTCCTATCGGGCTTAAAGGGATTTTTTTTTTCTTAAAGTCAAAATGAAATTTTTTTAATTTTTGTTTTGCTTTTAATGGTAAATGAGAGATCTGGGGTCTTTTTGACCCCAGATCACTCAATAAAGAGGACCTGTCATGCTTATTTCTATTACAAGGGATGTTTACATGATGCAGGTGTTGACTCATGCAGATAGCATAGGAATGAGAGGGGAGACAGAAATCACACTAGATGTCATGGATAGAGGCAAGTACACACATTATAGAAGAATATGCTTTGCTTACTTTTTATTTTAGAGATTTACAACCACTTTAACTTTATTATTAACTTTCTTTCCTTTGACATATAAAAATTTTGTTAGCTCCCTGTGAAAGTACAGCTGCTGCTGCACATCTGCCCTTGTGATGATACTGCGTGGCTTTATGCATTTTCCTTACCTTTGATAAGCATATAAAATCCTTAGTAAGCTCCCTGTGGAAGTACAGATGACGCTGTACATACCACCTCACAGGTAACCCTGCCAACATGGTCATGTCTCCACCCCCTGTGTGCCCTTTCCCATTCAAAAAACCCAGATGGGATGACACTGCAGCAACCATAATGCTGGGGTTGGCCTCAAGGCTGGTAGTACAGTGGCACAGGGAGCATTAACCTTTAACTCATAGCATATTAGCACATTATGACAGACTTTCCTGTAATAATGTGCCCTGCAGCGCTGCCCTGTCATGATCCCAGGGGTTCCAGGTGCTTCCATCTTTGCCTGGTCTTCCTTCCAGGTTCCACCTGTTTGGACGCTTGAAGGGGTGGGCCATGATTAGGTCACTCTCGAACATGCACATAGGAGTCACATCATTGTAGCACAGATAGGTGTCGTAAATGTCTGCTGAGCTACGCATGTATGTATGAATGCACATGACAGCTGACAGGCAGGAGGAAGTGGTTATGCCTAGCAGCAAATTAAAAAAAAAATGACCCTATTACCTCTGCTTAATGAGCAATTCCAGGCAATGGCTGAAATCAGTGAGTGAGCTACTAATGCTATCCAGGAAACCCCTACATATGTGCTAAAGTCAGAATGCTTACTCGCCTTACCTAAACGCCTTCACCCAGGCCTCATGCAGTTCCACACATCTATAACTAATATACTTCCTGAAGCCTTTGCTGTGGAGGTGTGGATGCATGTCCCCGAATGCACACTTTCTATGTTTAGAGACACGCACCCACATAGCTGTCTAATTAGGACCAGCAGCTGTATTCGTGCAGCCGCTGCATCCCAAAAGACATGATTGGGACGGCCTGCATTTGAATGCATGGAACACCTGTGCATCCTGTGTGGGCTAAGATGGCCCTTCATATGGGTATAATGATAGGTAGGGTATGAATGAGGCCTTATACTGCCATTTTTAAAATAACTAATGCGTTATCTAGAGGTTGAATGAGAGGCTTAGTGTAGTATAATACTTTTGGTAGTCAACTAAATCATTATTTTGATCAGTGGCGGCCGCTCATGCAGGACGCATGGATTTTAATGTTTTTTTTTTTCAAAGCACATAATTAGAGCCTGAGGCTCTAATTGGCTTCAAAAAGGGCGGGCTCAGGGTGCAGCGCACTGCGCCCGGAGCACCCCCAAGAAAATTGAGCACCAGCCACCACTGATTTTGAAAGAGGTCTATATATCAGAATAAAAGAGGGACATCTGAGGAGAAAAGCAGGACAGAGGGAAGGGACAGTCCTCCAAACAGTTGGGCGCTATGTACAGTAGTAACCCTGTAATTCGGTCACTGCTGAAACATTATACAGCCTACGCAGCTGCCATTATCAGAATAAACAGAATATTTCCTGACAACCTTACTATTTACATCTCCAATGATCCTGAACCAATATACCAACAACCTGATAGAGGAGTGCTATGTACAGTAAAAATTGACAGTTTCCTGTTCACAGTTTAACTTCAGTCTTATGATTGTGGATCTACTTAATTACATGACTGCCTAACTATTGCGTTAATGCATATCTATTGTTCATCAGCCCATAAACAATCTCATTAAAGTGGAACAAATTCCTAACTATATCTATTCTTAATAAACGTTCCCTCCATCCTCCACCTACCTATCATGTGTACCCCGTATAAAAAAAAACGGTGTACTTACCTCTTTTCCATACGCTCCGTTCTGGTAATGTGACCCTGCAGCTCTGTGTAAGGGAGTGCTTGACAATGGTCCTGATTTCTCAGAGCCACAACATCACCCATAGGCTGCCATGGTCCAGCCATTGCCGGAACTCCCTCCTACAGCAGCTGCTCACTGACACAGGGGATCTGGAGCTGCAGGATCATGTGACTGGATAGAAGAAGGTTCAAAATAGGAAGTACAGAGATTTTATATAGGGTAAAGCAGGAAAGGTAGGGGGAGGGGAGGGAATATTTTTAAGAATAGATATAGTGGTTGATTTACTAAAATCGGAGAGTGCAAAATTTAGTGCAGCTGTATATGGTAGCCAATCAGCTTCTAACTTCACCTTGTTCAATTAAAGGAAAAGTATAGTGGAAATACTCTGAAACACGGAAACTCGGAAATACTCCATTCCTGAGTGTTTCTGAGACTTTCCGAGGGTTTCCGAGTGTTATTGTTGAAAAAAACAATCCTATAGCTTTTAACTGCTTGCCTACTGTGCACCCCTTCCGTGCCCAAGCCCTTTTTCAGCTTTTATCGCTGTTGCACTTTGAATGACAATTCCGTGGCCATGCTACATTGTACCCAAACACATTTTTTATCATTTTCTTCACACAAATAGAGCTTTCTTTTGGTGGTATTTAATCACTGCTGGCCTTTTTTATTTTTTTTACAAAAAAAAAAAAATTTTCTGTCAGTACATTTTGTAACTAAGTAAGTTTTCGCCTTCACAGATGTGTGCTGATGAGGCGGCAACAATAGGCACTGGTGGGCACTGATGAGGCGGCACTTATGTTCACTGATGAGTTGACACTGATAAGGAGGCACTAATATTCTGCACTTATGGGCACTGATATGTGGCACTGATGAGCACTGATAGGCGGCACTGATGGGCACTGTTAGGTTGCACTGATGGGCACTAATAGGCAGCACTGGTGGGCACTGATCAGCAGCAGTGGCTGTCACTGATAGGCGGCACTGGTGGGCACGGATAGGCGGAACGGATAGGCAGCATGGATAGGTGGTACAATTGGGCACTGATGGGTATTGATGGGTGGCACTGATGGGTGACACTGATGGGCATTGATGAACAGCAGTGATGGGCATTGATGGGCAGCACTGATAGGCAGCACTGAATGCCAGCACTGACTGGCATGGTTAATGGGCACTGATTTGTAGCACTTGTGGGCAGTGGTGGGCACTGATTTCTGCCACTGGTGGGCACTGTATGCTGGCATTGGTGGGCACTGTGTTGTTACACTATATTTCTTTCTTGTAAACAGGGTACTGATGATCAGTGCCCTGATTACATCCCTAGATGTCTCCCTGTGAGGAGATGCCGCTGATCGGCTCTCCTCTCCTCACACTCTGTCAGTGTGAGGAGAGGAGAGACGATTACCGGCATCTCTGGGTTTACATGTGACTGGCTGTGATTGGACACAGCCAATTACATGGTTAAAGAGCTGTGGATGCGGCTCTTTACACAGATCACGCTGTGTCCTAGCAACACGGTGCGGCCACAATCGCCAGTTCTGGGATGCCTTCATTTCACAGTGGGCGGGCGGTAACAAGCTAAGCTTTGACAAAAAACCTGGAAGCTGATTGATTTCTATGCACAGCTGAACCAAAGAGTGCGCTCTCCAATTTTAGTAAATCAACCCCATATTTAGGCTTTTCCTCCACTTTATGGCCTAAACCCAAGTGAACTGCAATATGGTATAGCTTATAATTGACCTTATAAAGGAAATCTGAAGAGACATATTAAAGTCTAGTTCCAGCCAAAACATTTTATTTTGTTCTGGATAGAGCACAGAACGGATAAAGCCTCTGTCAGGTCTCTTGTTTCATCTGTGTCCGATTTGATGAGATTTCTCCTCAATTTCTGTCAGGACAGGAAGTAATGAGACATTTCTTCAATAAGCACACCGAGGTAAACAACACACATTTACAGTATAGTAGAGTGGGAATGGATATGAGTTTTCATTACAGTTTGGACCTCCCTGTCCCTCAAATAGCTTTTCCTCTCTTTTCTTGCATACAAATCACAGAGTCATGAGATTGTACACCTCATATGTCCTCCCACAAATTGCTTTATAAATAAATAGACACATAAACCTGAATGTGGGAAAAATGTGGCTAAGGGTTTTAGAAATATTATTTCTAGTTTTAGGGGCAGCACCAGGGGTCAAGTCCTGGGGAAAAAAGTGTGGGAACTCCCACCCAAGATCCACTCCCCCACCAAAAAAAAAAAAAAAAAAGATACGCTCATATGCATATATATATTTCTCATAAAATACAGTGACTGCAAATGCGACATGCTACAAGAGATGACCAGACTGCGAATGCGACTACAGGAGATGACCAGACTGCGAATGCGACATAGTACAGGAGATGACCAGACCAGGAATGAGACTACAGGACATGACCAGACTGCGAATGCGACTACAGGAGATGACCAGACTGCGAATGCGACTACAGGAGATGACCAGACTGCGAATGCGACTACAGGAGATGACCAGACTGCGAATGCGACTACAGGAGATGACCAGAGTGCGAATGCGACTACAAGAGATGACCAGAGTGCGAATGCGACTACAGGAGATGACTAGACTGCGAATGCGACTACAGGAGATGACCAAACTGCGAATGCGACTACAGGAGATGACCAGACTGCGAATGCGACTACAGGAGATGATCAGACTGCGAATGCGACTACAGGAGATGATCAGACTGCGAATGCGACTACAGGAGATGATCAGACTGCGAATGCGACTACAGGAGATGACCAGACTGCGAATGCGACTACAGGAAATGATCAGACTGCGAATGCGACTACAGGAGATGACCAGAGTGCGAATGCGACTACAGGAGATGACCAGACTGCGAATGCGACTACAGGAGATGACCAGACTGCGAATGCGACTACAGGAGATGACCAGACCGGGAATGAGACTACAGGAGATGACCAGACTGCGTATGCGACTACAGGAGATGACCAGACTGTGAATGCGACTACAGGAGATGACCAGACTGCGAATGCGACTACAGGAGATGACCAGACTGCGAATGCAACTACAGGAGATGACCAGACTGCGAATGCGACATAGTACGGAAGATGACCAAGTAGCTAGTTTTAAAATTTAAACCTGTCCTCAGCCCCTTTATGGCACCTCCTTTACATTCCTGTCCTCACCCCCTTTGTAGAACCCCCCTTCACATTCCTGCCCTGCCTCCCTTTTATATCACCTCTCCTCATTCCTTTCAGTTTCTGATACTTTCCCCCTCCCTCCTTCATAACAGCCCCCTCTTCCCTGTCTTACCTTACACAGGACACAGCAGATGACATCGGAAGTGCAGCAAAGGGATGGACAGAGGGCGGGACCTGCCCCAGTTAACTGATTGGTTGATAGAATGCAGAGCAGTTCTATTAACCAATCAGTTAACTGAGCCAGCCCCTACCCTCCGTGCATCACTGTGCTGCTCTTCCGATGTCAGCTCTGTGAAGACAACGCAGCTAGCAGACTGTGCTAGAGCCTCGGGCGGCTCTGGTCCTGCAAAGGGAACGGCGTTCCTGCTGTGAAAAAAGTGCGGGGACGCCGTTCCCACGCGTTCCCGCAGGACTCGAGCCCTGGGCAGCACTTTAATACTGGCAGCAAAACGCCTCTATTGCGGCTTATTGCCGGCAGTTTTAACCCTTTCTCGGCCGCTAGCAGGGGGTTAAAGCCCCCCGCTAGTGGCCGAAATGCGCAGCAAATCCGGAAGTAAAACGCCGCTAAAAATAGTGGCGTTTTACCACCCACGCTATGGGCGGTGTGGTGTGAAAGGGGTCTAGGCAAGGCAGAGCCCGTCCTGTCAGTGGGGATGCGAAGCAGGGAAAGAAAGTCCATCACATCCTTTAGCAAAAACAGCACACATAGTACACATAAACACTTGTAAGGCACACATTTAACCCTTTGATTCTCCTAGATGTTTAACCCCTTCCCAGCCAGTGTCATTAGTACAGTGACTGTGCATATTTTTAGCACCGATCACTGTATTAGTGTCATTGGTTCTTACAAAGTGTCATAAGTGTCAGTTATTGTCTGATTGTCCACTGCAATATTGCAGTCCCACTATAAGTTGCTGATCACCACCATTACTAGTATAAAAAAAAGACATAAATAAAAAATCCAGTATATTCCATCATTTGCAGGCGTTATATCTTTTGCACAACCCAATCAATATACGCTTATTGGGTTTTTTTTGTACCAAAAATATGTAGCAGAATACATATTGGCTTAAATTTATGAAGAAATTAGATTTTGTTAAATATTTTTTTATTGGATATGTCTTATAGCAGAAAGTAAAAAATATATATTTATTTATTTATTTGTTTATAGCGCAAAAATAAAAAAAACAGTGGTGATCAAATGACATCAATTTCATTTGAGTACAGCATTGCATGACCGCGCAATTGTCAGTTAAAGTAACGCAGTGCTGTATCACAAAAAATGGCCAGGTCATGAAGGGGGTAAATCTTCCAGAGATCAAATGGTACCCCTTCCCAACGAACATATGTAGATACATGACCTCATGTCTTTATCCATGTAGCCACATATACGTGCTGTGTTTGTGCTGATAGTGTGCTGCACTGCATGCTCCCAGCACAGAGATCGAGCTGTCAGTGACAACTCCGGGTCCTTCATTATTGATTGGCAACTAGGTTCAGTTCTCCATCACCTGATCGCTATGATAGCTTCTGACTGGCTATCATAGTGATCAATCACTGTACAGACTGCCCCTGTGTTGTTGTTATTTCCTCTTGAACCGAGAAAAAGATACATTGTCATTTTTCTTCTCCTTGCTAGAGGAGAAAACTGTAAACAAAAAAAGTGTGTAAAAAAAAAAAAAAGATTCAATATCTAGATCAGGTTTTAATCTAGGCCAGGGTTAGAGTTAGGATCAAAGGTCATGGTCAGGATCAGTTTATTTTAGCTATAGTAAAAAAATAACTTTTTTTTTAAATTAGTATCATATCAGTTAGCGTCAGTGTGTTTTAGGTAGGATAAAAAAGCAAAATGTACACTATTGTTTCTGGACCTTACTATGGGTACAAATAACATAAACGTACTGTATGTGGCATCACTGCGATAATCAGCAGCAGGGACATTTATTTTAGGTTGTTCTTTGGTGGTAGGTTATGGTAATAGCAAGAAATATACAGCTACATTTAAAAAAAATGATATCTTTGTACTATTTTGTGTCAGTTTTTCCTTGATCATAAAAAATCAGGAGATATTCATTATAATTCACCAAAAATGAAAGCCCACATTGTAGGTATAAAAGTATAAATAACTCGGATACAGTAAGTAGTTGCGAAGACATTTAGAGTGCCGGTTCACACTGAGGCAGCATGACCTGCAGCGCGACTGCCTCAGGCGACCTGCACACGACTTCAGCGGCGGCTTGCAAAACGACTTCTGTATAGACGTCACTGCAAGTCGCCTGAAGTCGCCCCAAAAGTAGTACAGGAACCTTTTTCTAAGTCGGAGTGACTTGAGTCGCTCCTATTAGAACGGTGGCATAGTACAGAATGGGACGCGACTTGTCAGGCAGCTAATTCGCCTGACGAGTCGCCCCTGTGTGAACCGGCTCGTACAGTTTTACTAACACATGTCAAAGTTGTGAATCTGTGTGCAGGCGTTAGGACTTGTTTTATCTTCCGTTATGAAGGAGTTAACCATACTAACCTTACTGTTGCAGCCGGTGTCCACCCACAAAATGGGTGACATTAACCAATGAAGTTCAACCGCAATAAAGAAAATAAGCAAAAAAGAAAGGTTTGGGTGGGGAAGGTGATCCAGTTGGCAGAGGAAGCAGTAGGAAGACCCTGAGGTAACATTGAAATCTACCTTAGGGATAAAATATATAAAGGGTAAAGGTCACAGTGATTGGACAGCTGTTTTCCCTCCAAAACCAATTCACCAATCACCAATCCGCTGGACCACTGAATATATACTCTGATTATTAATAGCCTGAAATCTGTCCAGAGACAGCATGTCTGCCCAGTGACTCCCAACAATCTGCTACCTAAAAAAGAAGCAGAACCAGAAAGCTTGGGATTTCCTCATACCCAAACATGAAATATACCGTAGTTAACAGGGCATAATCGTCAAATTGATTAATACATTTAATAAAAGAAGGTTTAACCCCTAAAAAAATAAAATAAAGAAGGTGACAGGGCGACATTCCAATGGGAAAACTTCCCTATTCTTTCTGTGGTCCCAACAGGAAAACATAAGCAGACAGAAATATTATTATTATTATTATTATTATACACGATTTATATAGCTCTAACAGTTTACGCAGCGCTTTACAATGTATAAGGGGGACAACACAATAATGCCCTGTACACACGGTCGGACATTCCGACTACAAAATCCGTCTGATTTTTTCAGACAGATTTTGGCCCAAACTTGTCTTGCATACACACGGTCGCACAAAGTTGTCGGAAAATCTGATCGTTCAGAACGCGGTGATGTACAACACGTACGACGGGACTATAAAGAGGGCAGTAGCCAATAGCTTTTGTCTTGTAATTTATTCTGAGCATGCGTGGCACTTTGTCCGTCGGAATTGTCTACACGCGATCGGAATTTAAATGATCGGATTTTGTTGTCGGAAATTTTAGATCCTGCTCTCAAACTTTGTGTGTCGGAAATTCCAACGAGAAAAAGGCAGATGGAGCCCATGTTGGATTTTGCAACAACATGATCCGATCACACATTTTTTGTCGGAAAGTCCGATCGTGTGTACAGGGCATTACAGTACAGTTCAATACAAAAGGATATATATGTATATGTGTATATATATATATATATATATATATATATATATATATATATATATATATATATAAATTGGTTGGAGTTTCCAGGTCTCATTTCAAAAAGTAAAACCAATTAAGTAGCTGCTTGATTTAAGCCACATTACACATATTTTTCCATCTGTTTTTATGTATATGTAGCTCCCACTTTATGTTTTCAATAGGATTTAGCACAAACATGGCTGCCTTCACATTGTGTATGTGTCAGGTTCACATTACATTAAGGCTGCTTTCACACTGCAGCGGGAGCGGCGTCGGCGGTAAAGTGCCGCTATTTTTAGCGGCGCTTTACCGTCGTTTTAGCGGCGGTCTGCGGGCGCTAGCGGGGTGGTTTTAACCCCCGCTAGCGGCCGAAAAAGGGTTAAACCCGCCCGCAAAGCGCCGCTGCAGCGGCGCTTTGCCGGCGGTATTGCCGCGGTGTCCCATTGATTTCAATGGGTAGGAGCGGTATAGGAGCGGTGAATACACCGCTCCTTCACCACTCCAAAGATGCGGCTAGCAGGACTTTTTTCACCGTCCTGCCAGCGCATCGCTCCAGTGTGAAAGCCCTCCGGCTTTCACACTGGAGAGAAAGGGGCCGGTTTTTTTCAGGCGCTTCACAGGCGCTATTTTTAGCGCTGTAATGCCTGAATACCGCCCCAGTGTGAAAGCAGCCTTAGTGCTCATTTACACTTGTGGCTGGGAGGGCAACATATTGCTTCCTCACTGCCTGTCAAATGAAAAGCAATTCTTGCCACACATAGTTCTTGCCACACATAGGCCTGGGCACATCCTAGTCACCCCGTGCAGCGTAGATTCCCCCTGCTGCCCAGGCTGTGTCATTTACTAGACACTTCCTTTTTTGAATGAGCACAGTGATTGGTACAGATCACGCACGCACTGTGTTCATTCATAACTGAAGCATAGTAAATTGTGTTTACTATGCTTTAGTTTGTGAATGAACAGGAAGCCGCTCGGTACAGAGCATTTCCCATCCATTCATTGTCCAGTGCAGCTGATGCTGCAGAGAAAAGGGCTGGGTAACCTCTGCCCTCAGTCCCTTTCTCTGTCGCAAAAGTGAGGCATCATGAGTCGTTTTAAACCCCTGATATTTCAACAAATATTGTGTGTGTGTATATATATATATATTCCCCTAGGGGTAAACATGGCTCCACATGGGTGTATATGGTGCACTATGCTCTGTATGTACAAAGCCTAAATCTGTTTCATTTTAAAATAAACAATATATTAAGGCATAACTACAGGTGTAATTACATTATAAATAATTCTTTTTTGCAGAGTTGGCAAAGCTGGAGTAAAAGTTTCAGCTTTTCCTTAGGCTCGGTTCACACAGGGGCGGCACGACTTGCAGCGCGACTCACAGACGCGACCTGCAAACGACTTCAGCGGCGACTTGCAAAACGACCTCTGTATAGAAGTCAATGCAAGTCGCCTGTAGTCGCCCCAAAAATAGTACAGGAACCTTTTTTCTAAGTCGGAGCGACTTGAGTCGCTCCTATTAGAACGGTTCCATAGTACAGAACGGAGTGTGACTTGTCAGGCGGCTAAGTCGCCTGGACAAGTCGCCCCTGTGTGAACCGAGCCTTACTCTTCAGAAAGTGTCTTTATAACTGTTGTGACCCTGTTGGAGTAATTCACTTCTAGGCCTGGTGACAATTTTAAAACTGTAAAAGGTAAATATGCCCAATTGGGGCAACAACAAATCTGACAGGAGTTGTAATCCTTCCCTATTCTTACAAATCTCAAGTTTTACATTTCCATTTGTTCACTTTTTAGTAAAATACTTATATAAACACAAAAATATTTTTCTGCAAACATTTCCAGTTCTGAAAACTCAGGAACCTTACAATATGTATATATATATATATATATATATATATATATATATATATATATATATATATATATATATATATATATATATATATATATATATATATATATATATATATATATATATATAGCTATATATCTATATATCTAGATACATATATCTATCTATATATATATATATATATATATATATATATATATATATATGTTTGGTCGAAGCCCTTCAACTGGGATGGTTGTGAACCACATAAACACTCCACAAGACTTACAACAGGAAATAGACCTGAAGTGTGCCCTGGTCTTCTGGCCGGTATAGCAAAAAAGGGGGCATACCCAAGATATGTAATAGATGCTTGTGGTGAGAAATGCCCTGAAAAGGGAATGGGAGGAAGAGTGTCGCGCACAGGAACCGGCAAAGGCCACAGATGAGTGGGCTGCTTAAGTACCCCCCCAGACTCCTCCCATAAATTCAGGCCACCATACTGGCCTTCTTATATATGGTCAAAGCCCTTTAACTGGGATGGATGTGAACCATATAAACACGCCACAAGACTTACAACATGAAATAGACCTGAAGTGTACACTGGTCAACTGGCCAGTATACCAAAAAAGTGGGCAAAAACATTCAGGTAGGGGTGAAAGCTCTTTATTTAATTACAAATCCTGGGATGAGGTGCTGCCATGTATCAGATTTCCCCGCCTGATCTCCTTTTTTCCAAAGCTCTTTATTGGTTTAGTGTTATTTACTGAGCAAGTTTGGTAAATGCTTTGGAGAATTCTACCTGAGGATTGGGGATGTACCGGGCAAAGCAGGCGGATTTTCACCTGCCCAATCTCTTAATGATATGGTCTGGAACCACGTGCTGAGATGCGGCCGAGGCTGCTCCAATTCAGAAGGAGTATGCGGAGTACCGGCTGGGGTCGAGGCCTAGGAGGATCCTGACATGCTTGATGAACTGGCAAGCACTCAAGGGGTTGGTCAGGAAAGGCATTGGGGACTTAGAGTTCGGCTGGTTGGGTAGGAGCGACAGTAGGGGGTCGAGTATTGCCACTGGGCACTAGATGTTTGTTTTGTAAAATTGGATATTGACCCTGGGGCCGGATTGCTGGATTTTGGATACTGCGAGGTGGAGAATGAAATGATCTCGGAAGCGAGCCAGGTGACATCTACACAGTACCTGGCGGCGGAGCCATTACAGGTAAACTCGCTTAGGCCGCAAAAGCGTAGTAGGCCAGGTAGATGGCTGCTTGAATGACCAAGCTGGGAATAAACCCAAACAGGGAATGAAAGAGGATAGTCGACATGTCTCTGAAGATGGTACTAGTGATGGGCAAGCATTTGGAGTTGGTTACGGGCTGCTGTTTCTGAATGCCACGCAGGATACCGGCTAAGTATAGCTTTATGGTGTTATGTGACAGAGCTTGTTGTATGTGGCAAATTAAATGAAGGCTAGTATGTGTTTAACCACACTGGCGGTATGATTATGTCAGATTTTTGATGCTCAAAGCGATACAATGTTTTGCATGGAAATTTTGCGTTTAATAATGGAGGCCTGTAATTCTTAGGAATAACACACTTAAAGTGGTTGTAAACCCTTACAGACCACTTTAACCTCCCTGGCGGTACCATTATTTCGGATTTTAGGTGCTAAAAGCGGTACCATTATTTTGCATGAAAATTTGGCGTTTTATATTGTAGTCCTGCAATTCTTAGGAATAACTCTCTTAAATCTGTCCAAACCAGAGTCTAGCAGACATCCCAGGTATAATAAAGTTTGAAAAATTAAATCATAAATTATAATATAATAAATAATTATAAATAATTGTACCAAATAATAATATAACAATAATAAAAATTATTCAATAATGTAATCTAATCAAAAACACTGAAATTTGCCGAGTTGCAGAATTGTCACTGTCATTACTTTTCAGTATTTGATGACGGATCTCCCCACAAATCACTATCGCTCAATTCTGCGAGTCATTCTAATTTATTATCGCTGTTTTCTAGCTGGTCTAAAATCATTTTTGATGTACAGTGACAGTTTTGGTTGCTATGGACAATCTCCAGTTTCCAGGCATAAAGAACAGTTTTTACAATATAAAACTGCATGCAGGACACTGGGCAGACCACTAGGGACAAAGGGGATGTGAAATATTTACATACAGCAATGTAATCTGTAAGATTACATTATACTGTATGTATACTGTTTATTTCACTTTTTGAATTTGGCGCCGATCTCCGTGCCCGTGCGTCGCAACGCTCGCAGGGCACGGAGATCGCCGATGTGATAGATCGAGCGAGGCACGGCTCGCTCGTACAGCGGGGAGACATCGCTGGATTCGAAGGAGAAGGTAAGGAAACCTCCTCCTGGATCCAGCGACGCTGTCCCGAGTCTGACTCGGGGATACCGATTTTGGTATAAAAAATCCACCCTGAGTCAGACTCGGGAATACCGTCAGGGGGGTTAACCTACAGGTAAGCCTAGATTAAGGCTTACCTGTAGGTGCAAGAAATATCTCCTTAACCTACACGGTAAAGGAGATATTTTCCAAAAAACGGGCACGGATGTCTACAGCGCATGCACAGACAACGGCGCAGGCGCACTGAGTGTTAGTGAAGGTGATCCTGCCATCACTGCCAGCTCCGGCGCGCATGCACTGCAGTGACGTCATTCTGACCAGTCACAGCGCCAGAACAGCGATACCCGGAAGTCATTCCTGGAGATATGGTGTAGACGGAGAAGGGGAACGAGGTTCACTGCGGAGGCTTCGATCTCAGGTAAGTAATTCATAATGAGCTAGTATGCTATGTATACTAGCTCATTATGCCTTTGTCATTATGCCTCATTATGCCTTTGTCCTGCAGGGTGTTTTTATTTTTTTTATTTTATTTTTTTAGAGAGGGTTTACTTCCTTTTTAAATCTGTCCAAACAAGAGTCTAGCAGACAGCTCAGGTATGATAAAGTTTGAAACACGAAATTATAAATTATAATATAATAAATAACTATAAATAACTATAACAAATAATAATATACTGTAATAATAATAATAAAAATTATTCTATAATGTAATCAAAACAAAAACACTGAAAGTTGCTCAGAATTGTCGCTGTCATTACTTTCAGTGTTTGATGCCAGCCAGGCCTACATCAGTCCCTGACCTCATGGACGAAAATACCTGGCTCGCAAGCAAGGTCCATAAAGACATGGATGAGCGAATTTGGGGTAGAGGAACTTAACTGGTCTGCACCTCAACCTGAACACCATTTGGATGAATTAGTGCGGAGACTGCGAGGCAGGCCTTCTTGTCCAACATTAATGCTTGACCTAACAAATGCGCTTTTGAAAAAATGGTCAAACATTCCCATAGACACCCTCCTAAACCTTGTGCACAGCCTTCCCAGAAGAGCTGAAGCTGTTATAGCTGCAAAGAGTGGGCCAACTCAATATTGAACCCTATGGACTAAGACTGGGATGCCATTATAGTTCATGTGCATGTAAAGGCAGGCATCCCAATACTTTTGGTAACATAGTATTAGGACATCTGTCTTTACATGCACATGCAAGTCAGCAACATGATGATTATTCCTTTTTTATTATTAATATTACATTTATCTGCATACTCTTTTTTGTAGAAATTCTATACCCATCTGAATTAATATAAACCTCTGAAGAAGGACTTCTAGTCCGTAACATGTAAGGTGTTATATACACTGGGTGTTAAATCCACTTTGCACTAAAATTGCACTTGGAAGTAAAGTTGCTGTACAAGGGGGATATGCAAGGAAAATAAAAAAAACAGCATTTTAGCTTGCACATGATTGGATGAAAAAATCAGCAGAGCTTCCCCTCGCTTCAGATCTCCCCCTTAGATCTAGAGGGACTGCACTTCCAAGTGCACTTTCAGTACAAGTGGATTTGCCTTTCGTAAATAACCCCCACTGTGTCGATCGCCGCCAGTCCTTTCTGCACCAGGATGGTGACTAGTCTATACAATTGTATTATTCAGGGTATTAGATATGGCCTTTGTGCTTCATATGCTTTGTTCTTACATGTATATTATTGATATTTTATAATAATATTTATACCTTATTTACTCTTGGTTTGATCTGTCTATTAACGAACCTAAGGGGTCCCTCATCGTACCCTTTGTATCAGGTTCTCGATATTTGTGTCAGACAGACCAAACTTTTTCCCCTTTTTTTGGTTTTCAACCTGTGTTTATATGCGTTTATAGGCCATTTTTAAACACATAATAAATATAATTAATTTTAAAGGTATAATTCACACTGAGTGTTACCAGCAGCAAGGCACATTCAGTTTAGCTGCCTTTACAGAAAACAGAATTCTGAGCATCTGGGGGGGATTAGATACGCTTTAAGGCATCTGGATGCGTGTAAATGTGTGTAAAAGCAGGTACATTAAAATGTAGGAGAACTTGATCTACATGAAGTTTGTTTATATTTCCCAGATAATTTAGCTTTCTTAAACAAGGGAGGCTAGTGAATATGATCTAACTGTTATCCTTATCTACCACCATGCACGCGACAGTCTCTGACCAATTGTAAGTTGGTCTGACTGCACTTGTTGGTTCCTTCCTTGCCGCAATCCTAGCAGGCAACTTCTCAACGCACGGTGATCCCTGTGATGTTGGTTTTTTAAAGACAGATTTTTTTTTAAACCAGATACAATTTTTTATGTCACAATCCAAATGTAAGAAAATACAATAAATTAAATATGAAAAGAATCCATTATTAAAGTGTGGTATTATTTCCATATATATATATATATATATATATATATATATATATATATATATATATATATATATATATATATATATATATATATACATATACATATACATATATTGTAAGTTTCCTATGTTTTTCAGAACTGAAATGTTTGCAGAAAAATATTTTTGTGTTTATATAAGTATTTTACTGAAAAGTGAACAAATGAAAATTTTTAACTTGAGATTTGTAAGAATAGGGAAGATTACAACTCCTGTCAGATTTGTTGTTGCCCCAATTGGGCATATTTACCTTTTACAAAGTTGTCACCAGGCCTAGAAGTGAATTACTCCAACAGAGTCACAACAGTTATAAAGACACTTTCTGAAGAGTAAGGAAAAACTGAAACTTTTACTCCAACTTTGCCAACTCTGCAAAAAATAATTATTTATAATGCAATTATAACTGTAGTTATGCCTTAATATATTGTTTATTTTAAAATGAAACTGATTTAGGCTTTGTACATACAGAGCATAGTGCACCATATACACCCATGTGGAGCCATGTTTACCCTCAGGGGAATACACAGATATTCTGTGCATCCCCCTGTAGGCAGTCCCATAGATGTCTGTTGGGACACAGCCACTGCCACCTTATATGCTCCCTATATGACATCCGCGTCGGTGCGGGTGCGTATCCCCCAACGTAGACAGTGTGAGTTCAGGGACTCGCACCCGCACTCACCCACATCCACCCATATTGAGAGCAGTAGCTGTATCTGTGCAGCTTCTTTTCCCAATAGACATGAATAGGACAGCCTACACAGAGATGCATGGACAAGATCGTACACGCCAATAAAAATATGTGTATTCCATAAAGTTTAACAATCAGCAGATAAAGATACTCCACACACCTGGTGTTAGCGCTTCAATCATCCCGGCACCATGCTTGTTATGGTGTCAGGATGATTGTAGCGCATTATTTCTATTAGTACATTGTAATATAAAATTAAATCATTCAACTCACCATAGTGCAGAATCAGTGGGAGCCCTGAGCATGTCACCTGCCACGTTCCCTGCCAGGCATTCCCAGCAGAGTCCGTCTTTACATCAGGTGCCTCCAGCAGAAACCCTCCTTACATCAGGTGCCCCCAACAGAGTCATTCCTTGCATCAGTTTCCCCAAGTAGAGTCTGTCCTTACATCAGGTGCCCCAGCAGAGTCCGTCCTTACATCAGTTGCCCCCAGCAGAGTCCGTCCTTACATCAGGTTCCCCCAGCAGAGCCCATCCTTACAACAGCTGCCCCCAGCAGAGTCTGTCCTTACATCAGGTGCCACCAGCAGAGTCCGTCCTTACATCTGGTGTCCCCAGTGGAGCCCCAGTCCTTACATCAGTGTCCCCAATGGAGCCCCAGTCCTTCCTTGCATCAGTGTCCCCAGTGGAGCTCCAGTCCTTACATCAGTATCAGCAGCAGAGCCCCAGTCCTTACATCATTGTCCCCATTAGAGCCCAGTCCTTACATTAGTATCACCAGCAGAGCCCCAGTCCTTACATCAGTGTCCCCGTCAGAGCCCAGTTTTTACATCAGTGTCCCCAGTGAAGCCCAGTCCTTATATCAATGTCCCCAGTGGAGCCCCAGTCCTTACATTAGTGTCCCCAGCGGAGACCCAATCCTTCCTTTCATCAGTGTCCCCAGCAGAGCTCAGACCTTAAATCAGTGTCCCCAGTGGAGCCTCAGTCCTTCCTTGCATCAGTATCCCCAGCAGAGCCCCAGTCCTTACATCAGTAACCCCAGTGGTGCCCAGTCCTTACATCAGTGTCCCCAGTGGAGCCCAGTCCTTATATCAGTGTCCCCAGTGGAGCCCCAGTCCTTACATCAGTGTCCCCAGCGGAGACCCAATCCTTCCTTACATCAGTGTCCCCAGCGGAGACCCAATCCTTCCTTTCATCAGTGTCCCCAGCAGAGCTCAGTCCTTACATCAGTGTCCCCAGCAGAGCCCCAGTCCTTCCTTACATCAGTGTCCCCAGCGGAGCCCCAGTCCTTCCTTACATCAGTTAGTTACACCCCTCCCCGTAGTTACCCCCTCCCCCTGTACATAGTTACTCCCCTGGATATAGTTACCCCCCTCCCTCCCATGCATAGAAACCCCTTCCCCTATACATAGTTACCGCCAACCCATAGTTACCCCCCGTACATAGTTACCCCCTTGCATCCTCCATGTACACAAGACAATGCCCGCTGTCCCCATACATATGGTGGAGATATTGCAGTAATGGCGGGGTTACAGCTGATGATGTGTCGCTGGTTCAGGCTGTACACTGACATCCCTGCATAACACACAGATGACAGAGCTGAGAAAACTCCCACAACAAGCCATGTGTTCAGTGGAGAGGGGAGAGGCCTCCAATCCGTGTAGCTAATTGGTTTCATAGTACGCGAGAATAGTCTACTTGTACACTGAAGAAAAAAGCCGATTGGCTGCCCCTCCCCTCTCCACTGAACACAAGAGGAAAAACACCTTGTAGCGGTAGACATTTATTTTCCCGGGATTTTAATCGGGACGGACTCAGGTCGAGACAAGAGTCCAAAAATCTTAATTATCCCGGGAAAATCTGGACTGTTGGCACGTATGCTTTATCAGTTATTTCTATACAGGTTAAAGAAACACTGCACAGGTTAAAAAAATTAAAAGAATATTATGGCTTTGTTGATGCATGAAGCAGAAAAGCTGTAGCACACACAAAGAAAAAAATATATTAAATATGTAAATAATACCACAAAAACACATATAAAGTTGTTTTCAACTTATTTTGTGTTATGTGTGATTTGTGGCATTATTTACAAGTTTTGTGCTCGCTTGAGTTTATTCTTTCTTTGTCTGTGCCACATGATTCATTTTTAACTTGGTTTTGGCTTTTTTTGTATAATCTTTGTGATTATTATGATGTTTTTGTATATTTTATGAATTTTTTTTTTTTTTATGAAGGTTGGTTATTTGCATTGTAATCTTTTCTTTTTGGGGGCATAAATCAATTCATTTAGTAATGATTGAGGGCAGTTCATCCGGTGAATGACAGTAGTTATATAGTTTATTTGCACAAGATTGATTGAATTTGTATATATATATATATAAATAGCTAGTAAGAGTATACTGTATTTTCTATCTAAGGGACTGCCGTGGAACTGATTTACCTAAGGTGATTTGCAAGGAGATTTACAGGATTGATGGCTCGGAATCAAGTCAAGCTTTGCCTTTGCTTGTTAAGAAAGCTGTAATGCCTTGTGCATGTGAGTGATCAGTGTGATTTAGCACCTGTGCTAAAACATAAGTGTTTTTCCCAAATGTGCCATTGTTTGGTTTTTTTGAGCATTGGAGTGTCAGCGCGATTAGGCCACAAGAATTTTCATTCCTAATTTACTGTTCAAGAGTACTGTAATTACTCAAAAAGGGGGAACCGGATGGGACTTTAGCAGTACCAAATGGACTAATAAAAGAATATGGTGTAAAATATACACTTTATTGACAAAGATTAAAAACTACCATACATCAACAAGAGAACCTTAACATGTTTCAACTATTAAAAAGTCTTCATCAGGAAAAAAATGATATATTTTCAAGATGCATTCATAAAAACAATAGAGGAATGTATGATCAAGTGAGAGAGCCCAGATAGGAAACCAGATAGGATACGGTGCTATTCCTGTGTTGGATGACCCCTTAACCACTTCCTGCCCCCCATATAGCAATATGACGTTGGCAAAGTGGTTCTGTTTTCCTGACCGAACGTCACATGACATGATTAGGATAATAAGCTGGTGCGTGCCTGCAGGGGCGTGCAGCATAGGGATTGGTGGTGCGGCATGTCAGTCTGATACACCGCAACTCCAATCTAGGTGAAGAGTCTCGGATCTTTATTATTAAAAAATTTCTGTCTTTTTTTATTTGTTTAGCAAAAAATAAAAACCTCAGCGGTGATCAAAAGAAAGGTCTATTTGTGGGAGAAAAATTATAAAAATTTTGTTTGGGTACAGTGTAGCATGACCACGCAATTGTCATTTAAACAGCGACAGCGCTGAAAGATAAAAATTGGCTTGGGCAGGAAGGGGGAAAAGTGCCCTGGTTAATGGATGAAACTTCAAATTGGTTGTATTTTACCATACTCTTGTATGGTAATTTTTAATCTTTGTCAATAAAGTGTATATTTTGCAACATTTTCTTTTATTAGTCCATTTGGTACTGCTAAAGTCCCATCCGGTTCCCCCTTTTTGAGTGTAGCGGATGACATTTTGGACAAAGTGTCATTCATGTGTAAATTTAGTTTTTTGCCTCAGAATAATAGGGGTTCTGAGGGTCAATTATGTAGGCTAACTTTGACATCAGTTTGGCTCGGCTGTGTTAGAAGTTCTGCTTGGTCATGTATACAGTGAGGTGCACATGACAAGCCAGAACCAGGCCTGTTTGGACGTTTTGGGTATCAGCCTTCTCGGAACCAATCAGTGGGTGTGCCGGGCCTCGCTGAGGAGTTTGGGAAGGGGTACTTAAGATGTTGAGGTCACGTGTTTTGGGAGAGGAGTTTGCGAGGCCGGTGTGGTCTGCTCTTGTTTCCAGGACTGGGGTAGCCCCGCGATGGGTCCTGGTCACGGGGTGTTCGACATCCCACAACATGCTTCTGTTGGTGACCCCCAATAGACCCATCTAGTCTGGGGTAGGGATCCGTCTGTTCCCGACTCTCGGAATTGGCTGGTCCGAGGAGCAGTAACTGAGAGAGGATTCAAGGTGTCCGGGTGTGCTCTCGGCTTGGAGGGGCACCACAGCTCGTGAAAGTGACCAGGGGAGGACTCTTCGGAGGAGGGCCGACAAGTGGCATCCTGAGAAGTGGCTGGTTACTAAGTTGGGAAGGACATTGACGAATCCACGCTTTTTCCAATACTATCAAGGAGACAGAGAATGTTTCAGGTACTGAGGAAAAAGGTTCCTGTTCACTGTCAGTTACAACTTGTACAGGTTCAGAAGATTTTTCAAGTTTTGAATCAACGTGCTGATTGCCATGATCTCTGGCTAGAGATCTGTTTAGCCTTGAAGTGCCCAGCTGCGAGTGGCTACTCTCTGGGTGGTATTAGAGACTTTGTTATGTCTGCAGTTCAAGGTGCCTGAGTTCTTCACCCTTGCCCTCTGTTCCTATATGAGACTGTGTTATTGGATGTCACCCCTGCAAAATAAAACCTTTCAAAAGGACTTTATTGGTGTCAGTGTCCAAGTTGTTGGGTATCAACCCTGGGCACTTGTAGACGGGGAAGAACAAGCCAAGCGGAGGTAACCAGTAAGCCCAATAAGTCAAGGCCACCCTACAAAGGGTTATGGCAGCTACACGAGTAATTACAGTCCAATAGGGATAGGGTACCATTTATGGCACAGACTGTGATTTAGCAACAAGCAAGAATGTGCACTTTGCAAAGTGCAGTTGCACTCTACAAGTGCAGTTGCTGCATAGGTTACTAAATGAGGTAAATCTTCACTTTGCAAAAAATACCCAATCACATGCAATGAAAATAAAAGAAACAGCATTTTTGCTTGCACATGATTGGATGATGGAAGTCAGCAGAACTTCTGCTCATTTACTAAGCTCTGGAGCAACTGCAAAGTGCACAGTCTATTTGCATTTAGTAAATCAACCCCACTGTTCAAGAGTAAATTTTTGCTCTTGCGATGTATCTGATCTGATCCTTCCGCTATATAGTCTGCACAAGTTTAAAGCACCCAACAAATTAATTTATTACACCCAAAAAGCAAATGCTAAGCAAATTACCCTTAACCTCACCCTAACCCCAAAACATCATTATAATCCCTAGACCTCCACCTAACCCACTGACCTTCAAATTCTGAGACAAGACTGCTCAGTGTCAGTGGATACTATATATATATCTTCCATTGAGCTACATTTAAGATGCAAAATTGGTTATTTACTAAAGGCAAATCCACTTTGCACTGCAAGTGCACTTGAAAGTAAAGTTGTTGCAGATCCAAGGGGGACATGCAAGGAAAATAAAAAAACAGCATTTTAGCTTGCACATGATTGGATGATAAAATCAGCAGAGCTTCCCCTCATTTCAGATCTACCCCTTAGATTTAGAGTGACTGCACTTCCAAGTGCACTTGCAGTGCAAAGTGGATTTGCCTTTCGTGAATAACCCACAAAGACTCTATCATGAATTATGAACATTTAGACACAGAAAAGGTTGTGATGTTAGTGTACCTTATGCACTACTGCTGCTGTACATGTCTGTGTGCATGAATTGTCTCCCATTGTGAGTAATTCCATTGCAGTTGCATAATAAGGCAATAGTGCAGAAGTATCAAGAATAATTACATCTGATCAACGGTCACCGGAAACTGACTGAAGAAGATGGCAAATTTCAGTTGACTTTTCACTTTACTAATTGATTACAGATGAACGAAAGTTGCATGACAAAGCCTACGTGCAGCTTGTCCCTCCCTAGGCCTAGTGGGTTATTTTTAGTATAGATTTTTTGTGTTTTAACTTCTGTAGTTTACCCAGATTTACAGTGGAGTCTGTAAACCCTTACATTGATATTTTAAGTGATTTTTTTCTATACAGACCTTGCTTCTCAGAAGTGATATTTTATTTTAGCGGAGTACTGATTAGCTGAATCATAGTTATAGTTACATAGTAGGAGAGGTTGAAAAAAGACACAAGTCCATCAAGTCCAACCTATGTGTGTGATTATATGTCAGTGTTACATTGTATATCCCTGTATGTTGTTGTTGTTCAGATGCTTATCTAATAGTTTTTTGAAACTATTGATGCCCCCCTGCTGAGATCACCGCCTGTGGAAGGGAATTCCACATCCTTGCTGCTCTTACAGTTAAGAACCCTCTACGTAGTTTAAGGTTAAACCTCTTTTCTTCTAATTTTAATGAGTGGCCATGTGTCTTGTTAAACTCCCTTCCGCAAAAAAGTTTTATCCCTATTGTGAGATCACCAGTATGGTATTTGTATAATAAAATCATATCCCCTCTCAAGCGTCTCTTCTCCAGAGAGAATAAGTTCAGTGCTTAGAATATTTCCTCATAACTAATATCCTCCAGACCCTTTATTAGCTTAGTTGCCCTTCTTTGTACTCGCTCCATTTCCAGTACATCCTTCCTGCGGACTGGTGCCCAGAACTGGACAGCATACTCTAGGCGTGGCCGGACCAGAGTCTTGTAGAGCAGGAGAATTATCGGTTAGCTTAGTATCCTCTGCAAATACAGAGATTGAACTGTTTACCCCATCCTCCAGGTCGTTTATGAACAAAATAAACAGGATTGGTCCCAGCACAGAACCCCGGGGGACCCCACTACCCACCTCTGACCATTCTAACTACTCCCCATTTATCACCACCCTCTGAACTCGCCCCCTTTTAGCCAGTTTTAAATCCATGTACTCACCCTATGGTCCATGCCAACGGACCTTATTTTGTACATTAAATATTTAAACATTTATGGGGAACTGTGTCAAATGCTTTTGCAAAATCCAGATACACCATATCTACGGGGCTTCCTTTATCTAGATCTGTGGGCCTTCCTTTATCTAGATCATGTATGGATTTCCTATATATAATGAGAACTCTAGTGTATTGTAAGAGGGAGGTATAGATGTTGGAAACCCTAACTGTCAACTAAAAGTAAAGCTACAACAGCCTCCCGTGTCCCTACATTGCCTGGAACCCCCTTACCACACCGTTCCTATTGGCTACGGAAGCAGTCCTTCATAGTGATAGGCCAATAGGCTGCAGGCAGTCTGTGGATGTTTTTTTGTTTTCATTTAGATTTTTTATTGCACTTATCTCACCAGGGAATCAAGGTTTTTTTATCTGTTGGGGCACATGGGAGGCAGCCATCTTGAATGCACTCAGTAAAATATCAAAACAGGGCCAATTTTCAACAGAAGCCAATTAACCAACCAGTATGTCTAGAGTGTGGGAAGAAAATGGAGTGCCTGGGAGAAAGCCACACAAGCCCAGGAGGAACATGTAAAGTCCATGCAGACAGTGTTCTGACTGGGACTCCAACCAAGGACCCCAATGCTACAAGGCAGAAATCTTAACCACTACTCCACTGTAAATGAATTACAAAGATTAGCATGATCAATGTGTACTCAAAATTTGAGTTGTTTTCATTAGGAACTACTCAGATTTTACTTTTAATTTTCTAGAAAAAAAAAAATCTGATTAACCACTATGAGCTGAAACTGAAATTCTGTGCAAAATTGTAGCTCTGAGCTTGAAGCTCTTTTTCTATGGCCTGGAGATGGAGCAGATCTCTTCATTATTAGAAAAACCCTGGAGAGGAAGTAGGGCTGAATTCACAATGGAGTTGAGCACATGGATCTGCCAGCCTACAACTGCTTCTCTCAGTGCTATGTCACCTGACTTTATCATATATTAGCTGTTGGTATAACTTTTTTTGGATGGCAAAAGAAAGTTATACCTAGTACACGCGATAAGAAAAGGAAAAATACCGCTTTCTAAGCGATCATCCAACAATCTAATCATAAGTATACAGCTTTTGAGAGCCGATCACAACAGTTAATGCGAAAATATGCAAAGGGACAAGCACAAACATTTTTCTCGTATGATAACAGAAGGAGCATATTGGAGCTATCTGGATAGTTCTGTGGAGCTTTGCTGGATGTGTAATAGGCATATACAGTTCTGTAGTGGGGACTACAGTTTATTTCAAGGACTATGTCATTCTGCCAGTAATCATAATGTTCTGCTTCACCTCTGAAAACAGCTTTTAGCTCTGCCCTGGTGTAACTTGTATGCAGGCTACCATTGCTAACCTCACCTTCTCAAAATACCCATTCCTGGCTATCATGCTAATCCCCAAGCTTTAGTATTTTCAGACTCACTGAATTGCAATAAGTATACACATTAGAAGTTTTGACTTTCCCATCCCTACTTGTTCCAGGCCAGTGTTTTAGAAAGCGCTGAAGTAGAAAAAAATAGCCAGGAAACTAGCAATTTGAGATGGTGGTCAACAAAAACATTGTGAATATTTATATCAGTGCATAATGGGGTTGATTAACTAAAGGCAAATATACTGTGCACTTTGCAAAGGGCAGTTGCTTCAAAGCTTAGTAAATGAGATAAAACTTCAGTTTGCAAAGAGTACCCAATCACATGCAAGGAAAAAAAAATGCATTTTTGCTTGAATATGATTGGATGATGGAAGTCAGCATAGCTTCTGCTCATTTACCAAGCTGTGGAGCAACTGCTCTTGCAGAGTGCAAGTGTATTTGCCATTAGGAAATCAACCCCACTGTGTTACCGTGTGAATGGTTATGTTACTGCATCTGTGCTGGTAAGGTAGGGCAGACTGCTTTAATTAGTCTTTTTTCCTGCATTATGTTAGGTTTAACACTAACTTTGGCTGGACTGCCAGCTTTCGTGTAGAGGTGATAATACCTAACATTTTACATAGGGGTGTATTGATAAAAAAAAAAGTGCATGGCTGTTTGTTCATAAAAACTACATGTAAATTCATTCTGTGCCACATTCTCTCCAAGAATTTGTATGTTTGGTCTTGCTGAAGGCCTCTCACCTATATTGACCAGAGAGACTCTAATTGAATTACTTTTTTCTATGCCAGGAAGGCACTCACACTCCATTGGAAAAAAAAACGTAGTTCGGGCCATCGCCTATTGGAAGCAACTAGCCAATTCCAACCTACCACTCTACAAAGTCACTTTCACAAATAGTGGCTGCATCCGCAAGTTTGATAAAAGCTATCCAAATTTTTATTTATGTTAGGGCCTGGGCCTAGGGGCAGGTTCTGATTAGAATATGTAACACTTCTCATGGACTGATGTTGTGTTAATATCTTGATACATCTCTGTAAACTTTAACTAGAGCCACCCACACATGTTTTCTGTATGTTTTTGAAATGTTTCAAATTTTTTTTTTATGTATTGTTGGTACTATGTACCGGTTTTTGTTCAGGTAGTCTGCCACTGCATGTCCTGGACTACCAATCTTCTGTTTACTCTGTAATCACTGAAAATTAGTAAAGAGTTTTCAAAAAAAAAAAATCATGCAGTGCTAATTGGGAAAACTCAAATGTTTTCAGGCTACACTTTTACAGAACGTCTGTGAAAATTGGGAAAATGCCACATTAGATGGTGGTGAGTATCATAAGAAATAAGGCTTCTCATCAGTGCCAACTAATGGTCATAATGCAGTATTTTCCCCATTCACACATTCTATCTGCAGAGAATATATTTGGTTTTTCCCCCTGCGTACAGAAATCATTTTCAAGCATGTTTTCTTTTTTTAAATACACCCCATAGCCCTTGTACACATGGTCGGACATTCCGACAACAAAATCCGTCGGATTTTGTCCGAAACTTGTGTTGCATACACACGGTCGGACAAAGTTGACGGAAAATCAGATCGTACGTAACGTGATGACTTTATTTCATTATGACGGGACTACGTTCAGGCTAGTAGCCAATAGCTTTGGTCTCGTAATTTGATCTGAGCATGCGTGGCACTTTGTCCGATCGGAATTCTCTACACACAATCGGACAAGGTCCGATCAGATCATGTTGTCGGAAAGTTTTATAGCCCAGCTCTAAAACTTTGTCCATCGGATATTTCGACAGAAACAGTCCGATGAAGCCCACACACAGTCGGATTATCTGACAATGCGGTCCGATTGAACATTTTCCGTTGGAATGTCCGACCGTGTGTACAAGGGCTTAGTGTCCTGGGAGCCTTTGTTTGTCTGTGTCCCAGTAGATTACATTATACAGAAACATTTCAGTACTTAAAGCACTTGCGGTACGGTTGAAATAAAAATGAGATACAAGTTTTCAAAGGTTTGAAGAAAGAGTATACAATAGAATGAAACTCACAAGCCAATAGTATACTGCTGAATTAGGGAGAATTAGCTGCTGAACATATAGTACAGGATACTAAAAGAGTGGTGATCTGCCAGATAAACTTCAGGCCTTCATGTGTTCAGCTTCTCTAACCATCTCTAACCAGCTCTAACCATTATTTTTAGTTGTGTCTTCCAGGATATACAAATAATTGCTATTTTTTAATGATAAGGTTAATTTTAATTGATATATTAAACTTCAACCACATCATATTTTGTTTTGTGTAGAGTGATTATGGATCAGGATTTTATTGCCATATATGTCTCTATTTTAGAGATTTAGTCTCACTTCCTGTCACTTCCATTTGGGATTCCGGAAAGAAATAAAAACCTGATAGACATTTTTACTCTTCCATAATCTATTCAAAACGAAAGACAAACATTTTGGGAGGAGTTAGGCTTCAAAATAATTTTGGGTAAAGAGTATCGGTCAGAAGCACAAGTGTACATAGTGTAGATCACAATGGTTTTCAGCACTAAAATCTCCCATGCTGAGAGCAACTGGCCCGGCCTCAAAGCCACAGATGGGGACTACTGTGCAAAAACACTAACTGGCAAAGCTACATAAGGACAAAAGTTATAGTCCCCTTAAAACAGCATTTGTTTGTGAACTTTAGAAAGCACCCGGAAACCTGTATCTGTAATATAAAAGAAAATCAGCTATTTTATTTCTGTCTTCTAGCATCTGGCTACATTTTTGATGGATAAAAGTGATGCTCTGGGCACAGTGGATGAGGCCATCAAACGGCTGATGCAACTAGAATCCAAGGATAAAATCTGGGCCCAGGAAATGGTTCTCCAGGTTATAAGCAATTCCATCAGCCTTCTGGACTCTGCCACACAGGTATAGTGTGATATAGTATAGCATATTATATTGATATCACCTTATAAACACAACTATTGGCATAACTGTAACTGGGTCCTGACTCAGACTGAAAGTGGATTTAAATCTGATTCATGAAATTTGACCTAAGTACATATATCTACAATGTTTTTTTATCCCTCTCCAAAGCCCTAAGTCCTGTGTCTTTCTGCTGCTCCGTTCTTTTGTTATCAGCATAACTTCTGACAAGTTCTCTGACAACTGAGATAAAACCAGCCGGAAATTTGTGTTGGGGTGGGTGATATAAATAGATTAGCAGAGAGCTGGTCTATTCACAGCAGACCTCTGCCCATTCCTTCCATCCTCTGCCTATGTGGAGGGGGTGTGCCTTTCCTCCAATCAGATGTCAAACAGTGTAAGCAAAGAATCCACACCCAGTGCTGAACAGGAAGTAAACATTTCTAACACATGTTCACTTTCCAAATAATATAGCAAGTTGAACACAGCAGATATACATGTAAAATGTGTGGAGATTTGTTTCATCTCTGTGTATCATCTGAGGCTGTTAACTTCACTGGGTATATGTGAGGGTTTACATCCACTTGAACAAAGTTTAAGTGAGAACTTCACTGGCATTTACTATGGGAGGCCTAGATGTGCCTGTAGGTGTGCATATTAAGGTTTCAATTGAAAAAAAGCTGAACATGTGTGGTGACACAACTGTATTAGTGGGACTTTGTTTATTTTTTGGCTCTAGATAACCAAATGCATTTATGGCTGTATAGCAAGAAATAAAGGTAGAGGAAAAGATACACGAGTGTTTCAGGAGAATGCTCAATACTACAATGTAGGTTGACAAATATTTATTTTCTATATTAGGAAGAGTTGGAGAACTTCCCACTGTCCATTGTCCATCACTGCCAGAGTATACAAGGCCCACATCGCTATCCAAATATACTCCTTCTAGTATGTCAGGAGCCGGATCAGAACAAGCCTGACATTCACTTCTTTAACTGTGAAATGGAGGTAAGTGATAGACACGTATTATTATGTTTTCTGGACATTGTCACTAAACAATATACAACTGAACAATATCAACATTTGCTAGTGTCTTTGAAGGCTAGGACAGCTTTCTACCCCAATGTGATGCACACTGATGCATGCAATTGTGTGTATTAGTACATGTTGCCAGGAGCCTACCCAGGTTAATTACCACCTGAGGTGGCCTTTTTTGCTGACCCCCACCTATGGTTGCTAAGACTCCAATGATGCTGTGACACTCAGCTGCAGCCTAGCAACCAATGATGTTTTGTAGATGGGTTGTCATTGGTTGCTAGAACACAGGCAGCTGGGACACACAGGATTATTGCTTGCTAGGCCACAAGTGGCTGGGTTGCACAGCATATTTATTGGTACAGTGGAGGTGGTGCCAGTGTCCTACCAACCAGGACAACATTACTGAGCTGCAGTGAGGACAGAGTATCTAGTATGGAAACTCCAATCCCCATCTGAGTTGGTCACCTCAGTTTGCCTCATTGCCGACACAATCCTACATGCTGAATTAGGCAGCCTATTAATTTTGAATGAGCTGTGAATGCACATTCACAAGCAAAAAAAAATACGGTGCAATTAATGCTAACTGGCAACACAATGTAGAATTCAATCTAACGCACATTGTGGTGTAATCAAGAGGTTAAATTACTAGACATATACCTTGCTGATAAATTAGAGTTGGAAAAGATGGGTGAAAAACTAACCACAAATCCCCTTTTTTCTATTGCCACTTGTCATCTTGCTCTTCAAACAGCTTATGAGAATTAAAATATATTTATAGAAAAAGGAAGTGTCAAATTTTAAGTACATTCTGTTTTCAAATAGTAACTCACGTAGCTGTAGCAGCTATATAGTCTTGTGCCATATTTAACATGCAATAAAAGTTTATTTTTGTACTAATGTGTCAACCTTTGATGCTGATAATTGATAGACTATATAGATAAGAATATTGCAAAACGTTTTTGTTTTATTATCTAGACAGAACTGAATAAATAACCCAATTTTTGAAGTGATCAAAGAAGTGAGGAGCCAGTAAAATGAGAATTTTAGCAAAAAACAAAACTGGGAGACCTTACTTGTTTTGCGTGAGCAGGGCTGTTAAAGTGCTTGGCTCATTCATGGCTAAAGCGAAGTGACAATGTCTTTGCAAACAGCAACACTGACACCCTTGTACTTACCCTTCCTATGCTCCCTCACAGTTTCTTGCTCTTTTTGTAGCTGTCAAGAATACCCAGCACTTCCTGTTAGGGGGGAAGATGTTACCTGCTCCCCCGTGACAGTGCTCAAGCCTCTCAGTCAATCAGTAGGCCCATGTACTGTTCCATTACTAGGGGGAAGGCTTGTAGCTATGCTCCTGGGTCGCCAACACAGCTGACTTTAGCACCAGTTGTTGAGGAGCAAGGAGCTGCAAGGAAAGTAATGTCAATATATGGGGATCAGGGGTTGCCCTTGGAAGAGACACTGTCACTCTGCCCAGCATGGACAAGGTAAAAGTAACTTTTTAATGTCATACCCCTATAGCAACTTATACATTTTTCCCTTTGCTCCCTCCTTAATCTCTTCGCTTGCAGAAGCGAGAGGAAGAAGCCTTGTGTCAGGTCCAAGTTGTGACTTACACGAGGTTGACAACTTTCTCTCCACCTTCATATGGCAGCGCTGAGTGTCTGGGAAACCAAATGGCAAGAAGCAGTGCTATCACTTGGGAGGAAGGAAAGTGACTTACATGATTCCCTCTGGGTGCGTATCTTAATTTTTCTAACAACGAAGTCTAGACTAGGAACTTGCACAAGGTTTATTTTCTATACTTCCACAAGAGAACAGAACATTGGGGAAAGAAAGGGTAGATATGTAATAGCAACTGTGGCAGGTGGCATTAAATAGAACCAATTAAATGGTCCTGCATAGGGTGCAGAATAGACACTGGCCTGTGGGACCCATGGCATTTAAAGGCCCTGCTACAAAGGATCAAAATAATATTGATGTAGCAACCCTGTCGGTATTCCCGAATCTGGCTCGGGGGAAGATTTAAATACCATAAGCGATATTCCCGAGCCAGACTTAGGACCGCATCGCTGGATCCATGGAGGGGTTTACTTACCTTGTCCCCTGGATCCAACGATGTCCCCCCGCAGTGCTCTGCGAGCCGTCCTCCGCTCGATCTGTCACATCGCCGGGCTCCGTTCCCTGTGAGCGTTGCGACGCACGGGGACGGAGTTCGGCACCAAATTCAAAAAGTAAAATTCATAGTATAGATACAGTATAATGTAATCTTACAGTTTACAGTACTGTATCAAATAATTACACATCCCCTTTGTCCCTAGTGGTTTGTCCAGTGTCCTGCATACAGTTTTATATTATAAATACTGTTCTTTATGCCTGGAAACTGGAGATTGTCCATAGCAACCAAAAAGTGTCCGTTTACATCAAAAGTGGTTATAGACCAGTTATAAAACAGCGATAATAAATTAGAATCACTCGCAGAATTGAGCGATAGTAATTTGTGGGGAAATTCTTCATCAAACACTAAAAGTAATGACAGCGGCAATTCTGCAACTCAGCATATTTCAATGTTTTTGATTTGATTACATTATTGAATAATTTTTCTTATTATTATTTGTTATAATTATTTATAGTTATTTATTTTATTATATGTATTGTACCGCTTTCAGCACCTAAAATCTATAATCATACCGCCAGGGAGGTTAATAAATGACAGTAAAGCTTTCCTAAACTGTTGTGTCTTAAAAGCGTATCTTATTTCAGCTGTCAGTTTGTAAAAAATGTAGGTGCAACCAACGTATGTGTAATGTACAGTGGTAAAGGTCATCTCCATCTAGCTGCCAATGTACACATTACTTGGTTCAATGTTATCCTACTGGAGTGCGAGAAGCCTCCAGAAGCCTGTGATGGGGGCCCCAAGGTTTTTACTGTGTAGGTAGTTCCACAGAGTTTAATCCGGCACTGATGGGGTGCCTGCTATAAACTGTCTGTGTGAACTTGTGTTTAGGTACATACAGTAAGAACAGGTTTACTTTTAGCAAGATAAGAGGCAGAGAGGTAACAGATTGCAAACTGCTGCATGCATTAGGCCCTAGTTACCCCTAAATTCATAGGTTCCCAATGAAGCCATTGGCAGCAAAAGGCTAAATGAATATCACAATTATCATTTAAAGTCCTAAGAGTCGTTGGGCCCTTAGAATGGCCATTGAAAGCGCAGATGTGTTTCCAACAATAACAGGTGACACGACATTTCCGCCACACTAGAGCTAGTGACTTGACAAACAAGCAGAAGCAATAGAGACATAAGTAAACACTCCCTTCTGTTTTAAATTAGAAAAGTAAAGGGTGAGCCTCCAAGCACTGAGATTTTGTAACAGGTTGTAAAATTTCCATGTGATATAACTAGATAACAATCTAATGACTCCAGGCATATTCTGCAGCCAGGATTTGCTAGAACTATTCACACAATAGTAATATTGTACTAAAACAAATGTGCAAGGAATGTGTGTTGAGTGCACATGCAGTGCTGTTCATAGTGATGATCAACTCTATCAACCTTGTACACAAAGCAAACAGGCTGGTATCTCCATAAAAAGGGGGCATGGAGTATGCTGGTGAGAGTGTAATATCTATTTGAATTAATTGGCTATAATGTCATATTTGGAAAAACATTAAAATAATTTTTAAAACATATTTTTGTATGGAATTTGATGCTGTATGCCATCTCCCATCCTCTGGAACTCCCTGTATGCCTCTCCCATCCTCTGGAACTCCCTGCCCCGGTATATCCGATCAGCCCCTACCCTGTCCACCTTTAGGAGATCCCCGAAAACTCATTTATTCAGGGAAGCCTATCCCACACCCACCTAACAACTGTGCCGAGCCACCCCCATTAAATTATTTTCAGCAGCTATTACCTTTTGTACCACCACCCCCTCCCTTTAGAATGTAAGCTTTATGATCAGGGCCCTCCTGTACCTTTTGTATTGAACTGTACTGTGATTGTGTTATCCCCCTATACATTGTAAAGCGCTGCATAAACTATTGGCGCTATATAAATCGTATATAATAATAATAATGTTTGCAAAAGTTAGAAAATGTCACTTGACAGTGGGGATTGTAGAGCCAAATCTGACCAGTAAAAGTGCTTTATAAACTAAATTGTCTGCAGTAAATGTGGACTAATGACCTTTGCCACATTATAAATGTTCCCCAAAGTGAAGTGTTCAAGAACAAGAAGAAAGAAAACCATTATTTATATAAAAACATGAATAACATTAATCTGTCAAAGTCATCTACATAATTAATATAAATGAATAATTATATTGTTAGGTAGTCTTCCTTTTTTTCTTAGGTTACAAGTATTTGAGGTTAAGAGCGATTTTTGAAGTTGTGTTTACTGATCCATGAAGTCTGCACAGACTTTTGGCACCATCTTCTGGTTCTTTATGGCAGTACAGATATACTGTTGGATTCAAATACAATTTAAAAAACTGTCACAAAAGAATTGCAGGGCAGCCATTACTTACCTAGTTCTGAAAATGATAGCTTCATGGCTGTCATGCTGATTTTTATGATTTTAATACTTTTTGAGTTTCTGACAAAAAACAAGCATGCAGCTATTGAAGCCAGAGAAAAGTTAGATTCTTTGATCTGCATACTTGATCCTGGTAAGTGGCACAGACTGTATTGGAGTCCGAGGGCCAACCTGAAAGCGCAGACAATTAGTATTTTGAAATAAAGATTAGCAACCACAGCCTTACATTCACTCATGATAGCTTTCCTGAGATATGATAAAAATGTTTATTTATGTAGCGCCCTCTACTTTTAGGTAGGTGCTTAGTGGTGTTTTTTTGCCAGTGTAGGATATAGAGACAGGTAAATTTAGGCAGGGTCTTACTCTTTAATAGGGTTGGTTGTTTATTTGGGGAAGGGAGTGTCAGAGTAGAAGGGGGTATGGCCACCTACACTTGGGCCCAGGGATACCTCCTCTGCTTCATGGTAGATTATGCTGGAAGGAGAGGATGATCTGAGACCTGTGTGGCAGGAAACCCATGTGAGAGAATTGACCAATGGTTAATATCCTTGATCAGTGAGAGATCTCTCATAAAAAGGGGATGTCACATGCTATGTGGAGAGAAGTTTGAGGTCCCGAGGTTCAGGACTGGAGGCCCAGGAGTTCAGAGATCCTGGAGCCTCTGGGGGGAGGCTTGAAGGCCTGGGAGTTCAGAGATCCTGGAGCCAGATAGCCGGAGGCGAGTCCAGGGAGGCCGATGTCTGGCCCCTGGAGGAGAAGTCATCATGTAGTGCTGGAGGAATACAGGGCGTCTCATGCAGGGATGTACCGGACAGCGTGGAGGAGGAGGTAGAAGTAGGAACTAAGTGGAAGGAGAAAACTGGGACTTTCTGTAAGTAGAACATGGACTGTGGATTGGGAGACAGCAAAGGGAGTGCAACCCAGTAGGATTAACCCGTAACTTCATACTGTGTATCCAAGGACCACAGTATCCAGCACTTTTCTAGGACTGAGGGAAGTTTGACAATACAAGTCATGGAAAAAGGCAGTGTGGCCTGTGACTTCTGGGTCAACATCCACAGCATTATTCAGAGTGATGCTTATCTGTCCATATTGGAAGTGCAAGCTTGAGATAGAAATTGGAACCAGGAAAAAAAAAAGGGATTTAAATAGCAAATGCTACGGCTACCGATTAGTACACTTTTTACCTGAAACTGGGGTCAGATGGGGCATCTCATATTCTCTATTGCCTAGCTCACTGACTTATACCCAGAAAAAAGCATTATAAAATCCAGAGTTCGGACTGTTTGGTGTCATGTACTTGCATGGAGGATTGTGAGCGTGGCCATCTGACAAAAGGTAATGAACAAACACAGCAGCCCCTATGGGGGTACCACTACATTTACATTGTTGAGTTTTAGAATTGCATTGCTGTCATATGAGAATAAGAAGCATATTAATATGAAAGAAATCTGGCCAAAAGTGGTCTTCATGGAAGAAATATGGCCATAAAACCATACCTCTCACATGGAAACAAGGCCAAGTAACTCAACTATACAAAAAACTTAGGAACTGGGGGTGCAGAAAAATAGCAGCAGATGCCCTGGACTGATGAGTCAAAATTTTAAATATTTGGCTGTAGCAGGAGACAGTTTGTTCTCCAAAGGGCTGAAGAGAGGTACAATAATGACTGTTTGCAGGCAACAGTGAAGAATGGAGGTTCCTTGCAAGTTTGGGACTGCATTTCTGCAAATTTAGTCAGGGTCAATGATGTCCTCACCGCTGAAAAATACAGGCAGTTACTTATCCCTGTCATACCATCAGGGAGGTGTATGATTGCCCCCAAATTTATTCTGCAGGAGGCCAATGACCCCAAACATGCAGCCAATGCCATTAAGGACTACTTTCAGTGTAAAGAAGAACAAGGAGTCCTGAAGGTGATGGTTTGGCCCTCACAGAGCTCTGATCTCAACATCAAGTCTGTCTAGGACTACATGAAGAGACAGAAGATTTTGAGGCAGCCTCCATTCACAGAAGATCTGTGGTTAGTTCTCCATGGTGTATGGAACAACCTTCCTGCCAAGTTCCTTCAAAAACTGTGTGCAAGTGTACCTAGAAGCAGTGGCGTAACTAGAACCTTCAGGGCCCCGATGCAAGAAACCATGAAGGGCCCCCCTGAACCCCAGCCAGGGCCCTTCCCTCCGAGTCCGGCGGTGGAACTCCAGGGCGTGGTCACAGGTATGACCTTTGTGAGCCCTGTAGTTCCACCACTGGTATCAGTATTTTTTTATTATTTCTTTTATTTTTAGGTGCCCCATTGGGGGACTGTCCCTAGGCAGGATAGGGTCCCCCTCCCCAGAAGAGATGAGGTCCTTTTCTCCAGGGCAGATGAAGTTACTGCCCCCAGGTGAGAAGGGGTCCCTGTCCCCAGGGGAGGTGGGGTTCCCTGTCCCCACGTGAGAAGGGGTCCCTGTCCCCAGGGGGAGATGGAGGGGGTATGTAACAGTGTGTGGGGGATGGGGTCCTCTCACCATGACCAAGCTGCAGGCTGCGCACTCATCCATGTTGGCCTGGGCTCCATCCACTGTGCTGGACGGGTGATCAGCATATGATCAGCATATCTCCCAGAAAGACCTTTCATCATCTGTGTATGACGGGGGAGGAGGGGGGCTGGCAGACAAACCTGCAGTATCCTCCGGGGAGCCGTCTCTCATAGGGCTGCACTGCATCTGTGTGCTTAAAGTTTGTTTACCCGGGAGAAGTATGCAGTGCAGTGTGGGCCGGACTCAGAGGGGCGGGACTCTGGCTGGGGAGAACAGACATCGGACTGAGTGGCAATGCATGGAGCAGGAGAGGGGTACTCTGAGGAGCCGGCCGAGGACACAGGTCATGCAGGGAATGCAAAACTAAAGAGCAGCCAGTGCGATAGTCGAGCATGGAGCTCTGCTAGTCACCCTCCACCTCCAGCCACCTGTGTGCATGGTGCACTGGTACCCCTAGCTTTCTATGCTGCTGCCGGCCATATGTAGAGGGGGGGCTGCATGGGCCCCCTGCATCATAGGGCCCAGTTGCGGTCGCGACTGCTGCTCCCCCTATAGTTACGCCCCTGCCTAGAAGAATTAATGCTGTTTTGAAGGCAAAGGGTAGTCACAGCAAATATTGATTTGATTTGGATTTTTCTTCTGTTCATTTACTTTCCATTTTGTTAATTGATAAAAAAATAAACTTAACACTTTTATTTCTGAAAGCATTCTTAATTTACACCATTTCTTCACCCCTTCCTAAAACAATTTGTGTAGGTATACTACTACAGGTGAAGTGAATAAGGTCTCAATCACACGTTAATGTTACTGATGTTATTACACATGTTTTCTAGGAAAAAAGTTCCTGCGTAATGATCAGTAAAATACTTGTGTATAGATTTAAACATGTAAAGATGTGAATAGGTACATACCGTAATTTGTTTTTATTATAATTTATTTTTCCCCTCTGTCTATACTTGATTTACGTGCTTAGGAACGCGTATACATGTGTTTATATGCGTAAGTGTGTAAAATACATGTTCTTAGACGCAGATTTTTGGATTCTGTATTATAGATCTGAAAGTAGCTCATGTTTATGCTCCTGTTTGAATGGCTCTATTGAAAACAATGCAGCTGTATTCAGAAAGACACTTATAGATGCGTTTTTTATTACCACTGTGTGAATGAAGCCTAACGTTGATTATCTTAGGTGGATAGGATATATTAGGCAGCAAGTGAACGTATTGTTCCTGAAGTTGATGTGCTGAAAGCAGAAACAATGGGCAAATGTAAGGACTTGAGTGATCTTCACAAGGACTAAATCATAATGGATAAATGATAAGATCTCCAAAACTGCATCTCTTGTGGGATGATCCAAATCTGCAGTGGCCAGGAACTACCCAAAAGTCGTCCAAGGAAGGAAAACTGTTGAACGGGCAACAGAATCATAGGTGGCCAAAGCTTATTGCTGCACATGGGGAGCGAGGGCTGGCCAGTGTACTCCAATCCAAATAGGAGAGATAGAGATAGAACAACCCTCATGAATGGGGCTTTATTGGCAACACAAGCAGATGCAGTATCTCACTCTTTTTATACCAATAGAATGAGCGACAGTGCCCCAAATTGCTGACAAAAAGGTCAAGTTGGTTTGGACAGAAAGGTGTCAGAACACACAGTGCATTGCAGTGTGTTGCGTATGAGGCTATTGTGAGGAAGATCGGTCAGGGTGCCCATGCTGACTAATGTCCACAATTAAAAGTGCCTACGATAGGCATTTCAGCATCAGAACTGGACAATGGAGCAATGCAAGAAGGTGGCCTGGTCTGATAAATTCAAGAATGGTTTGAGGAACATAACGACCAGTTTGAGGTGTTGAACTGGCCTTCAAGTTCTCCAGTTCTCAATCCAGTCGAGCATCTTTGTTTGAAGAAGGCCCCACTTTGCAACTTACAGAACTAAACGTAAAACATCTGCTACTGGCAGCATTTTGTCAGATACCACAGCATGCCTTCAGAGGTGTAGTGGAGTCCGTGCCTCAACGGGTTATGTTGGGTGGTTATAATGTTACAACTGATTAGCACGAATGTGTGTGTATATAAATCATTTTATTGTCAGTTCTGAGTATCAGCATCAATTTTGCTTCACTATTCAGACAATAATCAGAGCGGAACTCACAGTCAGTGGCGCATGTTGGCAGGGTAGTAACTACAGATCATGGGGCCCCAGAGCCAAATTTTAAGCCTCCCCCTTATTCTCACCTAACACCTGTCAGTTTGAACTGTGACAATACTAACATAAAGCATGCCTAAAACAGGACAAGCAGGAGAGCTGTCAACATACGATCAGTATCTCATTGGGTGTTTTTCCAGCAAGCATGTGCTGAAACAGGTAAACTAGTAAAGAAAACACAAGATGTAGTAGCAACAATATCAGTTTTCAGCTAAGGAGATGCTCTGGGATATTTCCACAGCCTGAAAAAGACTGCATTAGGTGTACAGGGTAAATGTCAGACTAAGGGCAATAACTTCTGCAAATGCTAGTTGCTTGACTATTACGTTAATCGAGTAGTTTTAGTACTTTCTAACTCACTGACCTAAAACAAACATGCATGAATTCTGAATATCTTTCTGTTCAGTTGGCCCACGCTCTCTCTGACTCAATGACTTTGGATCAATTAGTAACTAGCATGTTCTGAGCGAGGTCTGCAATAGCAGCCCCTATATTCCCTTAGTACAGGTTTCCTTCAAATGCTAATTCCTAAATGAAGAAGCCTTTGGAAAGCTATAAGGATTCATCTTGTACTGGCCTGAGTACTTCATAGTATATTTTGTTTGGTTTCTATAGGTTCCGATCAAAGAGTTAATAGTTAATACCTAAAGTAGAACTAAAAGCGTTTTTTTTTTTAGTTTTGGATAGTGGCTCAGGTTTTGATTGCTATCTGTGCCCCTTTAGGGAGATTCACCCTCTATTTGTCCTGTTTACTATTTTTTCCAGTGAGTCAGTTTGAATGAAAATCCCAAATTTCAGGTTGTGAACAGGGGCAATCATCCAATGGGGACACTAATTCTGGTGACAACCAGGCATTTCCCCTAACTTCCTGTGTTGGTTATGGGACAGGAAGTGAAGGGGAGTTTCCTCAAAGGTACACAAAGGAAAAAATGGACAGAGGTTATAACCTTCCTTTATTCTATCGAAAATGGAAAAAAAAAGTTTTGCCTTTAGTTCTACTTTAATAATGAGAACTTGTTACTGAATATGGCTGCATGCTATCAATCCTGTTAGGTTGTAGGGTCAAAATGATTATATGACTTGTATATACTGTATCTTTTTTCATAGGCTGATATGGTCCATGCTGATATTGAAAGCGCCCTTGCTGACATAAAACATGGGAACAAAATGAGACCACAGACACTCAAGTGAGTATAATGAATGCTAAAATATTATGAATGATATTATGAATGATTGGGCAATACTTGAGGCATCAGGTTATATACAGTATATACAGAACAATGATGACTTTAAGACTATTTAGGAGTTCTAGCTTGTCATGGAAGCCATCAACTGGCATCAAGCCTGGCATGGCATGCTGGGAGCTGTTGTTATTCCATGACTATGACCCGGACCTTATGTTCCCCTATTGTAGAAAAAGTGTAATTTATTCTTCTAATGACCATCCATTAGTGTATATATAGTCAGTGGCTACAAAGAAATTCAATTTCCTAATGTAAAAGATGGGGAGCTCCTGTGAAATAACACCAAGACATGTTTTATATCTGGCAATTGTTGATGTATTTTATATATATAGCATCTGATTGGCCAGAATTCTCGGAGAATGCAGTCCACAGCTACACATGATACAAACAGCACTGTATCTGAATATAGATCATAGAGGTCCTATTTTACCTTGCTTTTAGATGCTACACACTGGGAGAGGAGTACAGGCATTGAACCCCAGGGAGACAAGGGTTATACCCCGGGAACCCAGAACACATGTCAAATTAGAGACAGTATCTAAATGATTTATTTATTTAGCAAAGACAGCAGAAGACCAGAAGGAGAACACTGGAAGAGCCACACTATTATCAAAGATTACATTTAAGTGCATTGTATTCTCAATTTCAATGAATAGACTGGCCCTTAGGTGGGTATACCTTACACTGAGTCTATGCCAGCATTAGCCCTGCTTTGGTGTTTCAACCTTCTTGGGTGTATCATAGGTTAAAAAAAAACATAGACTTTAGTTGATAAGAGTGTTATAAAACTCAGGAACAGTATGTCACATAGTACAAGGTTTATATTTATTACATCTACTTGGAAGGACAGCAGTAAGTCAAACTTGGAAAATATATTTGGAGAAAACATATTTTCTAGACATGCACAGAATGAAAAAATTTGTTTAGTTCCGATTTGTTATATACATAAATTTGTTTAGTTAAATTTGTTTCATCCGTTTAATTTGATTTCGAAATTCGTTTCGTTTATTCGTTTTTGAATCGATTCAAATTTTTTTCGAATTTTATGATGCAAAAATGTTTCGAATAGTTTTCAAATGCAAACATTTTTTTGAATTTGAAAAGTTTTCGCTTTCGAATAGTTTTCCAATTTCCAAAGAGAATAAAATAGAATAGAAAATAAAGGAATATAATAGAAAAAAATAGAATAGAATAGAAAATAATATAACAGAAAATAAAATAATATAATATAATAGAATAAAACAGAACAAAATAGATAAGAAAATAAAAGAACGGGATAGAATGGAATTAAATAGAATAGAAAGGAATAGAATAAAAAAGAATAAAATAAAAGAGATTATTACCCTCTTCTGAAATTTGAATAGAATAGAAAATAATAGAACTAAATAAAAAAATAGAATAGAATAGAAATAATATAACCATTTTCCAAAATTCAAATAGAATCAATCTGAATTTGAATAGAATAGAAAAGAATAGAGTCGATTAGAATAGAAAATAACACAACAGTATAGAAAAAAAACAATAGAATAGAATGAATATAACCATCTTCCTATTCTAATCTATTCGTTTCTATTCTATTCAAATTTGAATTGATTTTATTTGAATTTGGGGAAATGGTTATATTCTTTCTATTCTAATCTATTCTATTCCATTGTTTTTTTAAATTATACTCATTTTTTATTTGTTTATTCTATTCTATTCTATCATTTTATTTTCTATTCTATTCCTTTCTATTCTATTCTAATTTATTCTATTCGAAATTAAAATTCCGTAAGATGGTTATATTTTTTAAATTCTATTCTATTATGTTTTTTTCTATACTATTCTGTTATTTTGTATTCTATTCAAATCTATTCTTTTCTATTCAAATTCAAATTGATTCTATTTGAATTTTGGGAAATGGCTATATTCTTTCTATTCTATTTTTTTCTATTCTGTTTTATTGTTTTTTTTAATTCTATTCTTTTCTATTCTAGTATAGTCTATTCTATTATATTCTATTATATTTTTCTATTCTTTTCTATTCTATTCTTTTATTCAAATTCTAATTTATTCTATTTGAAATTAGAATTTCATAAGATGGTTATATTATTTCTGTGTTATTCTATTCTATTTTGTTCCGTTTTGCTCTATTATATTATATTCTTTTCTTTTCTATTCTATTTTGTTCCGTTTTGCTCTATTATATTATATTCTTTTATTTTCAGTTATATTCTTTTCTAGTCTATTATTATTATTTTGTAATCTATTCCTTTATTTTCTATTCTATTTTATCCTCTTTGGAAATCCAAAATTATTCAAATTTGAATTTATAAACTATTTGAATTTGAAAACTATTCGAATTCAAAAAGTATTAAAAACTATTCGAAGACGATTCTAATTCGAATTTCGGCCGAATTTTTTTTCTCGTTATTTCAGATTAATTTAAATTCGGTTCTATTATCCGAAAAACTAAAATTAATCAGAATTTTCATTCAGAACTAAAACTAACTGCACATGTCTAATATTATCTGCTTTGAAGTTCCACTTATATCTGCAAGGTCTGTAGTATGTTATGTAGGTGAGTTTGTAGTAAAAAGCCCCAAATAATAACTGCAATTTTCATACTCCTTTGACATATAAATTGCACTACTTCTGTCTGAGGATTGTCACACATGCATTTCACTGTGTTATATGTTATCACACCCCACAGCCCTAGTGGATTGTAACTGTATTAGCAAAAAAAATAAAAAAATGCTCAGATGCTGTCATGGGAGGGATGTACACAACGTCTGCTCTTCAGGATTATATCCACAGTGAGATAACATGACCGTTTTGTCTAATGCAGCTCCCTGTATTAGGCATTCATGATACAGGACCCCATTCAATGACTAGTTACATTTTAGAACATCTGAATTCTTAGGCTCCATTTACACCTGAGTATTTTGTAGCACAGATTCAAAACTCTCAACATTCAAAATCTCATGCATTTCAAAGCCCCTTGTACTATTTTAACATGTGGCAACAAATATGTTTTCATATGGATTTGGAGTTGCTGGCATTTCCTATTCAGAATCTACTGCCTGAGTGTCATCTGGAGGACGCCGTAGCCAGAGCACCCTATTGTGACCTCCACCCTATGATCTACAAGGTTGTATCATTTCCTATTGAAATTCTACTGCCTGAGTGTCATCTAGAGAACACCATAGCCAGAGCACCCTATTTTGACCTCCGCCCTATGATCTACGAGGTTGTGGCATTTCCTATTGAAATTCTACTGCCTGAGTAACATCTGGAGAACACTGTAGCCAGAGCACCCTATTGTGACCTCCACCCTATGATCTACGAGGTTGCGGCATTTCCTACTGAAATTCTACTGCCTGAGTGTCTTCTGAAGAACACCGTAGCCAGAGCACCCTATTGTGACCTCCACCCTATGATCTACGAGGTTGTGGCATTTCCTATTGAAATTCTACTGCCTGAGTATCATCTGGAGAACACCGTAGCCAGAGCACCCTATTGTGACCTCCACCCTATGATCTACGAGGTTGTGGCATTTCCTATTGAAATTCTACTGCCTGAGTATCATATGGAGAACACCATAGCCAGAGCACCCTATTGTGACCTCCACCCTATGATCTACAAGGTTGTGGCATTTCCTATTGAAATTCTACTGCCTGAGTATCATCTGGAGAACACCGTAGCCAGAGCACCCTATTGTGACCTCCACCCTATGATCTACAAGGTTGTGGCATTTTCTATTGAAATTCTACTGCCTGAGTGTCATCTGGAGAACACCGTAGCCAGAGCACCCTATTGTGACCTCCACCCTATGATCTACGAGATTGTCCTGTTACCCTGCACTTTTTTGCTCGTATATTGAGTATTTTATAGCGCACAGCTTCAAAACTCTCAACATTCCAAACCCCATGCATTTCAAAGGTGGCTATTCCCATATGACTGAGTGCCCACGTCGCTGATAATAGTCTTCTTGATCCCCTTCAGTCTGGATTTCGTCCTCAAGACTCCACAGAAACTGCTCTCCTAAAACTAACAAACGATCTACTAACGGACAAAACCAATCGACATTATTCTGTACTCCTCCTCCTGGACCTCTCTGCTGCCTTTGATATGGTTGACCACCCCCTCCTCCTCAAAAAACTCCACACCTTTGGTCTCCGTGACTGTACTCTACGATGGTCCTCCTCCTACTTATCCAACCGCACCTTCAGCGTTTCTTACAACTCTACTTCCTCCTCTCCTCTTCCTTTCTCTGTTGGGGTCCCCCAAGGTTCTGTTCTTGGACCACTTCTATTTTCAATCTATAACTCCTCCCTGGGTCAACTGATAGCCTCCCATGGCTTCCAATACCATCTCTATGCTGACGACACCCAAATCTATTTCTCTACCCCTCAGCTCATGCCCTCTGTCTCCTCACGTATCACTAATTTACTATCAGATATATCAGTCTGGATGTCACATCACTTCCTCAAACTCAATCTATCCAAAACCGAACTTATAATTTTTCCTCCCCCATATGCCCCTTCCCCTGATCTCACTGTCAAAATTGATGGCACAGCCATAAGCCCATCCCCTCACGCCAAGGTTCTAGGTGTAGTCCTGGATTCTGAACTCTCCTTCAAGCAACACATCCAATCACTGTCTAAATCCTGCCACCTCAACCTCCGCAACATCTCCACAATACGCCCCTTTCTAACCAATGACACAACAAAGCTCTTAATTCACTCGTTGGTCATCTCCTGCCTCGACTACTGCAACTCCCTTCTTATTGGCTTACCTCTACATAGTCTATCACTCTTCAATCCATCATGAATGCCGCTGCCAGACTCATCCACCTTACCAATCGCTCTGTGTCTGCTACTCCTCTCTGTCAATCCCTCCACTGGCTTCCGCTTAGCCAAATAATTAAATTCAAAATACTAACAACTACATACAAAGCCATCCACAACTCTGCCCCCAGCTACATCACTAGCTTAGTCTCTAAATACCAACCTACTCGTTCTCTTCGTTCCTCTCAAGACCTCCTGCTCTCTAGCTCCCTCATCACCTCCTCCCATACTCGCCTCCAGGACTTTTCCAAAGCCTCTCCAATCCTATGGAATGCCCTACCCCAATCTGTCCGCCTATCTCCTACTTTATTAGCTTTTAGACGATCCCTGAAAACACTTCTCTTCAGAGAAGCCTACCCCACCCACACATAACTGTATTTTCATTTTCTCCATCAGCTCATCCCCCCACAGTTATTACCTTTTGTTTCAACTTGACCCTCCCTTCTAGATTGTAAGTTCTAACGAGCAGGGCCCTCGTATCCCTCCTGTATTGATTTGTATTGTAAGTGTACTGTCTGCCCTCATATTGTAAAGCGCTGCGCAAACTGTTGGCGCTATATAAATCCTGAATAATAATAATATGAGCTCTCAGACACTGGTAGGTCGACACCTGATACTCCAAAAGCTACATGAGACACATTTAAGGCAGAATTGGACGTTTTTGACTTCATAGACTTCAGTGGGAATGCCTGTAGTGATCTATGGTTTTGAGAACATCATGCCAAACTTGAACTTAGAAAGAGTGAGGAAGAGTTAGAACAATCCACTTACTTGCTATCTGTTTCACAGGTATTAACCTGTCAGCTCTACTTATAAACCAAGCCCTAAAATGTATTCTAGCCCTACCCAACTCCCACGTTATTACAGAAATACTATGTATGTATAGTATATTAGTCTCATAAATGAATTGCCAGCACAGGAACTAGCAGATTAAGCCTTTCCTAGTAACCAGTAAATTTGCACATAGACTTGAAGGGCTAGTCATTAATGCATGTAAACTTTAAAGCCCCATACACACTATAAGATTTTCTGCTGATTTTTGTCTTCGGATTTACCAAAGCCATGAAGTGAATAGCCTGACTGATTGCATACAAATTGAAACTCCTAAGGTTTGACCTCATATTATATGGTTTTGGTAAATCTGAAGGAAAAAATTTGCAGAAAATCTGATATTGTGTATGGGGCTTTACTGTCCTCTGACCAGACTGTCAGCAAAATCCCTGCCCGTCTTCTGTTTCTTAGTAGGAACATTCACTTTACCCCCTGTCCCATAATGCCAAGCTCAGTCCTGAGTGACCACATGGGTTATTCGGGCATGGTTACTTATAGTAAAGCAACAGAAACTACCATGTATTGAATTGCTAATTGTGTAGCCTGGTAAGGGTACTCCTACATAAGGTCTCCAAGATCAGGAAATGATCTCATGTCTATAGGTAGCTAAAGGCTCCAAGAGGGCTCCAAGCTTAGGAGGCACAGCAATGGACGTCCCCCTGGACATTAAACTATAATGCACATCTGCTGCATAGTGTGCTATAAAAGACAGGAACACCATATGTATGTTAATGTTTATAGAAATAAACATATGGTGCATACTGGGAACCACTTCTTCATCCTGGAAAGCTCTGATTTTTGTAAGTTGTCCTTGATAGCCAGAGGATAAATGCCCCTTTGTTATTTTTTTTTAAATATGGTTCTGTGAAGCAATAATACCTCTTTATGCAATGAATGTGTTATTCCCAATTGTAGGGTTAACCAAGAGCGAATCAAGCAAAGAGACTCAATCCTTCCACCCTCCACTGCCCCCAAACCAGCCTACAGAGATAACAAAAATCGCGTGATGTCACCAGCTGCAGCCAATGAGATTGGTAAGATATCATTTACATCTTCAAACTCATAAAACTGAACTCCATGCATATTTATAAAAAAACACCACTTTGATATATTTATGTATTTTTTTAATGTATTAAAATGCAGTAGGGAAATGTCAGATCACTGGGCTGGCTGTGTGTCAGGGCTATATAAATCCTAGGACTCATAATAAAGAAACACTTGCAAGTAAATCAGTTCCAATACATTTCTGAAATGATCTGTTTGCCGGGAGTTCAGCGCCAAGTATGTTGTAGTCTGATTGTACAATCTAATTAGCATTACTAAGAATAATGCAGCACAAAGGCCTACCTACAGTATTTGGATACACAATAAATGCATTCAGGTCCAGGTAGGCCCCCATAAAGCCTATTTGTTGGTAAATTTAAACTAGTTTGTACAGAGATTATACAAATACATTGTAGTTTGTAATGTTTATGATTGGCCTTGCTGAGTAATTATCTAATTATCTTAAACAAAGGGCCAGTTTTTTGTCCTTCAGACTTTAACCACTTCAATACAGGGCACTTTCGCCCCCTTCCTTCCCAACCCAATTTTCAGCTTTCATCGCTCTAGCGCTTTCAGTGACAATTGTGCGGTCATGCTACACTGTACCCAAATGAAATTTTTATCATTTTGTTCGCACAAATAGAGCTTTATTTTGGTGGTATTTATTCACGACTCCGTTTTTTTTTTTTTTGCGATATAAGCGCAAAAAAACGGAAATTTGGAAAAAAAACAATATTTTCTTTTTTCTATTTTAAAAGAAATCCAATAAAATCAAATTTTGTCATAAATTTAAGCCAAAATGTATTCTGCTACATGTTTTTGGCAAAAAAAAATCTGTTAAGTGTATAATAATTGGTTTGTGTGATCACGGACATATGTACGCAAATGATCATGTACATATGTGTGCAGGTGATCACGTATATATGTGTGCAGATAATCATTGGAACATGTGATTTTAGTGGGACATATGTGGGGGACATGTTTTTATTATTAGGGACATGTGTTTTTATTATTTGGGGACATGTATGTTTTGGGGACATGGGTGTTATGGGGACATATGTGGGGACTGTGTTTATACTGTGTGGTGATGTGTGTATTACACTAGACTGGTGATCAGTGAGTAAAAAGCTGTAAAAAACAGCTCATACTCACTGATCATCAGCCGGCTGCAGCGATCTGCTCTCCTCTCCTCAGCGATGACTTCTGTGTGAGGAGAGGAGGAGCCGATTGCCTAGCAACCGGCTGTTTGTTTACATCACATGACGGCCGTGATTGGACAAGGCCGTCATGTGATCAGGAGGGCCAATCAGAGAGCCCTCCTGCCGATCTGAGATGCGCCATGTCCGGGTGACACGGGCGCATCCCGCTCCTGCTGATGGACGTTCCTGAACATCCTATCAGAAGTAGACGGCTCCCACCTGGCCATATATGTGCATTGGCCGGGTGGGAAGTGGTTAAGGGGGCCTGACTGGGTCCAGCGGGAATGGACATTTTCCTGGCATCAGTGGGAGTAACACATCGCCATATTTGTTATTAGGGGGAAGAATAGTACCCCATCTGTGGTATCATTGAGAGAAATTGTTGGTGTCAGTGGGAGAAATGGAGCTCCATTTTTTATGTCAATTGGCAGAATAGTGTCTCGTATCAGTGAGAGGAATAGTGTTTCAATGGCCGGATAAAGGCAAGCAAAAGGCCACATCTGGCCCCCGGGCCGCAGTTTGGAGACCACTGACCTAAAACAGCTGAAGGGCATATTTAGAGAAACTAATCTGGTTTCGCTTTACAGACATCAGATCACTGAAAGGTATATTCAGAATTTTTTTCACTTCGCCATATTGAACAAGCTTGATTGCTTTATTGTAGTTAAAAATTGTAATACCTTTTTTTCTGTTGCTCACACAGTTTCACGCAGGTTTGTGACATGCAAAAACATGCAATGAATCACTTAAGAATGGCTTCATATGCCAAATACAGTATCTGCAGCTTTTTGTTTTTCCAGATAGTAGCATGAATTATGTTTCTATGCTTATGTTGGCAGAATTTGATCGAAGAAGTAACATCTCCCAGGAGCAAGAGGAATCCAGGGAAGCTCTAGCAAAAAAAATTGAAAAAGAAACAGTAAGTGACATTACAACTTTATTAGGTGGTGATCAATAATTATTTGAAAATCATAACAAGATGCTGATGAGCAGTACAGCTACTTTTCCCTTTAAAAAAAAAGAGCATCTCAAACTGTCTAAAGTAGGCTACAGACAATGAAACAAACACATAGGGGCACAGTTAAAAAGCAGTAGTATGAGTTTACTGTAGGTATTTCTCTGCTTTGAAACACAAGATACTGTATACTGTGCTTTACAGATAGAGCAAAGCCTGGTCTCATGACTTGTCAGACTCATGTGACTGGGCTTTCCTGCAATCACAGTGCGGTTAATTTACTAAACCTGTGAGTGCAAAATCTGGTGCAGCTCTGGACAGAAGCTTTCAGTTTTTTTTTGTCAAAGTGTAATTGAACAAGCTGAACTTAGAAGCTGATTGGCTACAATGCACAGTTGCAGCAGATTTTGCATTCTCCGGTTTTAGTAAATTAACCTCTGTGTGCCCTCAGCGGTGCCTGCTTTTTGTGAATACCAGTTAAAGCGGAGGTCCACCCTAAAGTGGACCTTCCGCTCATTGGAATCCTCCCCCCCTCCGGCGCCACAATTGGCACCTTTCAGGGGGGAGGGGGGTGCAGGTACCTGTATAGTACAGGTATCTGCACCCACTTCCGGAGTAGATTCTGCAGAAGGTACGCCCCTTTCCACAGAAACTACGCCCCTTTCCGAAAGTCCCCCGCTGCCTGCTGGGAAACACACGGATCCCAGAGACAGCGAGGACCATCCTTATTGCGCAGCGCGACTCGCGCATGCGCAGTAGGGAACCGGGAAATGAAGCCGAAAGGCTCCACTTCCTGATTCCCATACCTAAGATGGCGGCGGCAGCCCCCGAGAGACGATCGAGAGATCGGCTTCGGGTGCCGACATCGCGGGCGCGCTGGGCGGGTAAGTGTCACTATTTTAAAAGTCAGCAGCTGCAGTATTTGTAGCTGCTGGCTTTTAAAAAAAAAAACGGCGGACTCCCGACGGACTCCCGCTTTAAATGCAGCCACAGAGTGGAATAAACACTGCACTGTCCAGCCAATATTGGTCTCTCCCCTATAGTGTCTCTCTCACAGTGTTTTCACACATGTATCTAATATGGCTGGCTACAATATAAGGCCACTCTAAAATGTGCAGTTTTATCACACAGCACAATGCCACAGCCAGTCTTGATGGAGCGTGCAATTGGCATGCTGACTGCAGGAATGTCCACCAGAGCTTTTGCCCTTGAATTGAATGCTCACTTCTCTACCATAAGCCGTCTCCAAAGGTGTTTCAGAGAATTTGGCAGTACATCCAATCGGCCTCCCGACCGCAGAGCACGTATAACTGCACCAGCCCAGGACCATCTGAGACCAGCCACCCGGACAGCTGCTGCAACAATCGGTTTACATAACCAAAGAATTTCTGCACAAACTGTCATAAACTGTCTCAGGGAAGCTTATCTGCATGCTTGTCATCCTTCGATGGTGTCTGGCACTTTGGTGAGGGGTTCCCTTCATGGATGAATCCCGGTTTTCACTTTACAGGGAAGATGGCAGACAGCATGTATGGCGTTGTGTGGGTGAGTGGTTTGCTAATGTCAAAATTGTGGATCGAGTGGCCCATGGTGGCAGTGGGGTTAGGCGTATGCTATGGACAACAAACACAGGTGCATTTTATTGATGATATTTAGAATTGAAAAAGATTCCGCGACAAGATCCTTTTTTATTGATGACATTTAGAATGCACAGAGATACCGCAACAAGATCCTGAGGCCCATTATTTTGTCATTCATCCACGACCATCACCTCATGTTGTAGCATTATAATGTACAGCCCCATGTTGCAAGGATCTGTACACAATTCCTGGAATCTGAAAACCCCAGTTCTTGCATGGCCAGCATACTCACCGGACATGTCACCCATTAAGCATGTTTGGGATGCTCTGGATCGGTGTATACAACAGCATGTTCCAATTCCTGCCAATATTCAGCAACTTTGCACAGCTATTGAAGAGGAATGGACCAACAATCCACAGGCCACAATCAACAAGCTTGATCAACTTTATGCGTAGGAGATGTGCTGCACTGCATGAGGCAAATGGTGGTCACACCAGATACTGACTGGTTTTCGGACCCCCCGACCCCCATTACAGTAAAACTGCACATTTTAGAGTGGCCTTTTATTGTGGCCAGCCTAAGGCACACCTGTGCAATAATCATGCTGTTTAATCAGCATCTTGATATGCCACACCTGTGAGGTGGATGGATTATCTGGGCAAAGGAGAAGTGCTCACTAATGAAGATTTAGACAGATATGTGAACAATATTTGAGAGAAATAGGCCTTTTGTGTATATAGAAAAAGTCACAGCTCTTTAAGTTCCGCTCATGATAAATAGGGGCAAACACAAAAGTGTTGCATTTATAATTTTTCTCAGTGTATATATATATATATATATATATATATATTTGAGTTTATATGTTGGTAAAAAGCCAAATATAAACTATTATTGCTACTCTTGAAAATGATGTCAGACAAAGATGAATGAACTGATTTTCAAGCTATGTCGCTTTTGACAAACTGTCATATGATATGCAGGGGAGCTAGCATATCCATTTGCTTACCAGTATAGTGTCACTCTTATTCAGGAACATTATCTGTTTGTTGAGTTGGATCTAGACTTTTACCCTCAGTTTTATCAGCAGAGGTTACCGGTTAAGACATTCATTAACATCTAAGATGTCACCTGATCCTGCCTAAAGTGGCACAGTTCTGTAATGTATATATAATATGCAAAATCATAATAGCAATGCTTCTTAAGTCTATAGGTAATGCAGGCTATTTATGTATTGCCATTGTTGAATTGGGCAGGTTGGTAATATTTTATAGATTTGCCCACAAATGTTGGCTCAGTTTTACTGATCTAGGTTCCTTATTCATGGATAAGAGGATCATTTGGACTTGAGCCAGATAGACAGGGTGTTGTGTGTGTCTTTTCCATTTTTGTAATGAAGTTTCCCATCTGTGCATCTCTATTACAGCAATGCTTAAACTGCACATTGGATGACATAGAATTATTTGTGGCAAAACTCCAAAAAGCAGCTGAAGCTTTCAAGCAGCTAAATGCAAGGAAGAAGGGCAAGAAGAATAAAAAGAAAGGGCCTGCAGGTAATTATCTATTTATAATTGTGTCATCACCGCCCTATTCTAAATACTCTGTTTTCCAGACTTCGTCCCAACTTTAATTTTAAATCAAATTTCAATTTAGTTGTAGCTCAGGTTCACACTGCCCGTGACTACCGTGTCGGGCCCCAGCGCGACTCCGGCACGACCTGCAGGTGACGTCTTTAGCAGAAGTCAACGCAAGTCTTACCAAAGTCGGACCAAAAGTAGTGCAGAAGTCCGATATCTGATGCGACAAGTCCTGCAAAGTCTGAGAGATTGTCACATCAGTGTGAACCGGGCCTTAGTCAGTCTTTTGACTAAAATATTTTAGTCATCTGAATTGTTTTAGTTTTAGTCGCATTTTAGTAAACTAAAATCTCCAGTAGAAGTGGTTTAACCTTAGCTGCTTAGGGGGTTTTTCACTGTTGGAGTAGTAAGGATGTGGAACTCTCTTCCACAATCAGTGGTGTCAGCCAGACGTATGGATAGTTTTAAAAGACTCTTGGACATGCATTTAAGTGAACAAAATATACAGGGACATACAAAATAATTTTCTACATGCACACGCACACACCAACACAGGTTGATCTGGATTTGGACTGTTGTTTTTATTCAACCTTACCTACTATGTAACTATGTAACAGTACATTTTAGCCATCTAAAATCTCAAGTTTCATAAACAAAAAAAAATATTGCTTTTTGACAAACACAAGTGCAACTAAAATATAAAAAGACAAAAATCTGTTAACTCTATTGGCTGTAATGCCATTTTACATATTACCCGAATATAAAAACTTTAAGGCCCCTTCACACATTCCTTCTGTTTGTTTCATCAGTTCAGTCACATTTTTACTATTTTATTGCTATCACATAGGGGACCAATAGTAGCAGATACATGACAGGTCCTCTTTGGGGGAGGGGGCAGTGTGTGCAAGGAAAGGGGCAGGACAGGGGACGAGCAGTATACACAGTGAGGGGGCAGTCTGTACAACTGTCATTGTCATCTTAACTGTCAACTCTTTTTCTTCTATACTTAATAGAGCTGGGAAGGAGCTTTCATTTGGTCCAGCCACTAAATTAAACAAAGGGATGGGGTCACCCAGTGACATCACCTGGTGACCACACCCCTTTGTTTATTTTAGTGGCCGGACCAAATGACAGCTCCTTCCCGGCGCTGTTAAGTATAGAAGAAAAAGAGCCGACAATTAAGCTGACAATGACAGTCAGCATCGGCAAGTGAGGGAGCAGTGGCGGCCCGTGCATCGATGGCACAGGGGGCGCCGCCCCGCCTTTTCCTGCCGCAGCCTCCCTATCCATGTGGCCGGCCCCTTTCAGGACGCTGGACACATGGATTGCTATGGCAGGGGGGAAGTTGGTGTTTTTTTTTTAAGCACATGATTAGAGCTGTAATCGGCTTCAAAAGGTGAAGCTCTAATTGGCTTAAAAAAAGGGTGGGCTTGGGGCTCAGAGAGTCCGCCCTGGTCCCACCCAATTGTGTGATCATAGCGAATGAATTTTCACTACCTTCACACTACAGTGTCAGTGAGACCTGTTTCCCGATTGGCCAAAGTGCTGAATTTGATGGGCACAAGTGGCTGCATTTGATGGGTACAAGTGGCTGCATATGACAGGCACAAGTGGCTGCATATGACGGGCACAAGTGGCTGCATATGATGGGCACAAGTGGCTGCATATGATGGGAAGAAGTGGCTGCATATGATGGGCACAAGTGACTGCATATGATGGGGAGAAGTGGCTGCATATGATGGGCACAAGTGACTGCATATGACGGGCACAAGTGGCTGCATATGATGGGGAGAAGTGGCTGCATATGATGGGCACAAGTGACTGCATATGACAGGCACAAGTGGCTGCATATGATGGGCACAAGTGGCTGCATATGATGGGCACAATGGCTGCATTTGATTGGCACAGTGAGACTGCAATTGATGGGCACAATGAGGCTGCAATTGATGGTTCAGTATTTTTCAATTTGTTTGTGCCCCCCCAAAAAATTTTGAGCACCAGCCAACACTGTGAGGGAGCCTCTCTGTACAGACTGTTCCCTCACAATATATACTGTATATCTCTTCACCTCTCCCCCCTCCCCAACAGTGACTGGTTGCCCCTAACAACCAATGTAAAAACTTATGAAAAACTGACTATTTGTCAGTTTACATCCGTTTTTCATCCAATCCTTTTTTTGAAGGATGAAAAGTAGGGCTTTCATCCATTCAAAAAACGGATGTTGACGGAAGCTGATGGAAACGGATGAAAATAGATGATCATCCTTTGTCATCCGTTTTTACATAGACATGCATTTATGTCCGTTTTTCATCCGTCAACAGATGGATGAAAAACGGATAAACATATGTGTGAAAGGGGCCTAGTACAGTTCTCTGTTAATAATGAAAACAAGTATCAAGTAACATCTTTAGGAACAAAACCAAGTTTCATAAGCAAACAAGAATATTGCTTTTTGACCACTGGTAATTTTGACATCAAATTTTAATTACATTTTAGTCATAATCTTTTGACTAAAATGCCATTTTAGATTTAGTTGTATTTTAATCATCTGAATTGAAACTGAGTTTTATTTTCTTTTAATTTTCGTCACTGAAAACATGCAGCTGACGAAAACGATGACGTAAATATTTTTTGTCGAAGAAATTAACAATGCTTCGTCCTAAAACGACAGATTAAATAAATTGTGTGATTTTATGTACTTTTCTTTTGCACCCTTACTTTTTGAAGGACAGATAAAAAAAAAAAAGACACATATGATACATGATGCAGTTATATAATCAATAATACATTATCGAATGTTGTTGTTTTTTTAAGTGCAAGCAATATAAGCACTTGAATGTCACCTAGTAGCAGGTTCATGCAGTCCCTCTACAGCAGGGCTGGAGTGTATGAGGAAGAACAAAAGTCAAGATTTGCACATAAGTTTAGATCTCCTTGATATGCATTTTTTTCTAGAATCTTGCTTTATGCTTTGTTTTCATCATATGCTCAGATTGGATTGCCTCTTTTTGTGACAAGCTAGCATTTAGTATACACAGTCTACTGTAAATTGCAACATGGTTCATTTAGCTTCCTTTAAAGTAGTGTTAAAGAGGAAGTAAACCCTGATGAGTTTACTTCCTCTTTCATTCCCTGCAAAGGTAAAGCATAACGGACTACTATGCATCGCATAGTAGTCCATTATGTGTCACTTACCTGACACAGGAGCCAGCGAAGTCACCGCTGTCCCCTGTAGTCCGGCGCATCCATCTTCTCGGTGGGTCTCGCTGCTCCGCCGCTGTCATTCGGCGAAGCCGCGATGACGTCACTCCCACACATGCGCATGGGAGCCGCCATGCGTGGCATATTCGCCGTTGATGGGGCCGCGCTCAGTGCGCCTGCGCGCTGCTGTCTACGGCGTATGTGCCGTAGACAGCGGTGCCTGTCTTTCGGCAAATATCTCCTAAACCGTGTAGGTTTAGGAGATATTTCTTGGACCTACAGGTAAGCCTTAAAGCGGGAGTCCGCCGGGATTCCGCGTTTTTTTTTTTTTTTAAAGCCAGCAGCTACAAATACTGCAGCTGCTGACTTTTAAAATAGTGACACTTACCTGTCCAGCGCGCCTGTCCTGATCGTCTCTCGGGTGCTGCCGCCACCATCTTGGGTATGGGAATCAGGAAGTGGAGCCTTTCGGCTTCATTTCCCGGTTCCCTACTGCGCATGCGCGAGTCGCACTGCGCAATAAGGATGGACCCGCTGCCTCTGGGATCTGTGTGTTTCCCAGCAGGCAGCGGGGGGACTTTCGGAAAGGGGCGTAATCTACGCCCCTTTCCGCAGAGAGCTATCCCGGAAGTGGGTGCAGATACCTGTACTGTACAGGTACCTGCACCCCCCTCCCCCCTGAAAGGTGCCAATTGTGGCGCCGGAGGGGGGGAGGGTTCCGATGAGCGGAAGGTCCACTTTAGGGTGGACCTCCGCTTTAATCTAGGCTTACCTGTAGGTCAAAGTGTGTTGTAAGGGTTTACAACCACTTTAAACCCCCAGTGTTTTTAGCTTAAAGGAGAAGTTTTTTTTTGTTTTTTGTTTTTTGTTTTTTTAAATCATATAGTGCCTTGAAAAAGTATTCACACCCCTCAAAATTTTCCACATTTTGTTACAACCAAAAACATATATGTATTTTATTGGGATTTCATGTGATAGAACAACACAAAGTGGCACATATTTGTGACGTGGCAGGAAAATGACAAATGTTTATCATTTTTTTTACAAATAAATACTTTGTAGAACCACCTTTCACTGCAATTACAGCTGCAAGTCTTTTTGGGTATGTCTCTAGCAGCTTTGCACATCTAGAGAGTGAAATTTTTGCCCATCCTTCTTTGCAAAATAGCGCAAGATCTGTCGGAATGCATAGAGGACATCTGTGAACAGAAATTCAAGTCTTGCCACAGTTTCTCATTTGGATTTAGGTCTGGATTTTGACTGGGCCATTCTAACACATGAATATGCTTAGATCTAAACCATTCCATTGTAGCTCTGGCTGTATGTTTAGGGTCATTGTCCTTCTGGGAGGTGAACCTCCGCCCCAGTCTCAAGTCTTTTACAGACTCTAACAGGTTTTCTTCTAAGATTGCCCTGATTTTGACTCCATCCACCTTCCCATCAACTCTGACCAGCATTCCTGTCTCTGCTGAAGAAAAGCATCCCCACAACATGATGCTGCCACCGCCATGTTTCCCAGCGAGGATGGTGCATTCAGAGTGATGTGCAGTGTTAGTTTTCTGCCACACAGCATTTTGCTTTTAGGCCTGAAAGTTCAATTTTGGTCTCATCTGATCAGAGCTCCTTCTTCCACATGTTTGCTGTGTCTCCCACATGGCTTCTCAAAAACTGCAAACAGGACTTATTATGGCTTTCTTTCAACAATGACTTTCTTCTTGCCACTCTTCCATAAAGGCCAGATTTGTGGAGTGCACAACTAATAGTTCTCCTGTGGACAGATTCTCCCACCTGAGCTGTTGAGCTCTGCAGCTCCTCCAGAGTTACCATGGGCCTCTTGGCTGCTTCACTGATTAATGCTCTTCTTGCCCAGCCTGTCAGTTTAGGTGGACGGCCATGTCTCGGTAGGTTTGCAGTGCCATACTCTTTCCATTTTCAGATGATGGAATGAACAGTGCTCCGTGAGATGTTCAAAGCTTGGGATATTGTTTTATAACCTAACCCTGCTTTAAACTTCTCCACAACTCTATCCCTGACCTGTCTGGTGTGTTCCTTGGCCTACAGAACAGCTGTATTTATACTGAGATTAAATTACACACAAGTGTACTCTTATTTACTAATTAGGTGACTTCTGAAGGCAATTGGTTCCACTAGATTTTTGTTAGGGGTATCAGAGTAAAGGAGCCTGAATACAAATGCATGCCACACTTTTCAGATGTTTATTTATAAAAAATTCTGAAAACCATTTATCATTTTCCTTTAACTTCACAATTATGTGCCACTTCAAAGACCTCTCTCAGAGCTCCATGAGCAGAGAGCTGGTGACTATGTGCTGTCAGCTGCAAACGGGTCACAGGAGAGCAGAATGAACTGCACTCCTGTGATCCACAGGAGAAGTACAGTCAAACAAGCTTCGCCTGTACATCTCCTTGAACACATTGAACACATGGACATAAACATTCCCCAGTAAACTGCTTGTAAAAATGTTCACCCAAACACTTGCAGTTTACAATTTTCAATGCTCCTGGCTCCTGCTCTATTAGTATTACTTCCCTAAACTTCTAGTTTTCACAGAAAAAAAGTTAGTTTGTTAATTTTGAAAAGGGAGAAGAGAAGAGCAAAGGAAAACCTTGCTATTCTTGGCTTTGGGGTTTGTGTTTGTGATGATGTACACAGTGTAGGCAGACACAAATATAGTCCCGCATGCAAGATCAGCTACACAGGAAGTCAACCTGAAACAGGGTACCTAGGGAAGCGGTCATGGCACCATATTAAACTGGAACATAGGCAAGGATTACAAGATAAAGTACTGACTGCACTGAAGCCTAGGGGGACTTAAGCTGGCATTAGATGGAGCAAAATGTGGCTGATTTAGCAGGGGCCAGACAAATTTCACTCCATCTATGGCCAGTCCTATTTGAGAGCAGTTGATCTACTGATCGACTGCTCACAAACGAGCTAGCTGCAAAACTTTAGTTTGATTAGCACTGCAGCCCTGGGGGCATACACCCGTTCTGAATTTGTTACAAGTTAACAGAAGCATGTACTTAGAAGTCTACATGTTTACACAATAATGGTATTAACTTGGTAAAGAAAGAATTAAAACACTTGGTACAATAAACCTGTGTTAAAGTGATTGTAAACGATTACCTTGTAAAACAACCCATTTGGTTAAAATGGAATATAAATACCTTTTCCCTTTTTTATAAGTGATCACCTTCCCTCTGCTCTCAGCTGCATAAGAGCTTGGGGTGGGGGGGGGGGGGGGAAGCAACAGTACACTGAGCTTCCCATTGAAAGTCTGTGCAGGAGGAGCATGTCAGGAAGGAATACAAAGAGAACAGGATACTTTCTCATACAAATACCTGAAACTGCAGGAATATGAAATGCTGGGTTCACATACTAATACCCGGTCACCTAGGCCTACTTCACCAAGAGTTAAAATAAACCCTTTAATGTGTTCACATCAAAGTAATAAAATATCGATAGAAGTGTAATGGCCACATACACTATATTGCTCTTCAAAACAGAGAGACGTAAAGCCGGAGGAGCTCTAATATGCAAATAGCGACTTCAGTTTCTGGGGTCATCCTAAATTCCACCCCTTTTGCCTTCAAATCATTATTATTTGTCCATCGATATGGACAGCCTCACTGACCAAAAGTGATGTGCAGAAAGGTATAGAGCCAACCACAATTTCAGGAACTAGCTGTTTTTTTTTTTTGCTCGTTAGAGCTCCACCAGTTTTTGGTAATTTAAAAGTGGGGTTCACTTTAAAATCCACTTTTAATAAATCACCCTCTTTGACTGATGTATAAAGTTATTTAGAATCATTTCTTTGCATGTTACATTTCCTTGTGAAAGCAGCATTTTTGTTTTAATGCGCTTCTGCATTTTGAAAATATCTGAATAACATAACAATCGTTTTCTCTATTTCAAATCACAGAGGGGGTGCTGACATTACGGTCTCGGCCACCTAATGAGCTGGAATTCATCGACTGCTATCAGAAGATCAAGCTGGCTATAAACCTCTTGGTAAGAATACAATGTAATATGTATAATGTTTCCTAGATAAATTAATGCTGTACATAAAGGGCCCCTGTTACATATTATGGGGCTCCCTATAGCTTACCTGACTGAGTCCAACCACCCCTCCCAAACAGTTTAACTGCAATAACAGGTGTATGTATATAACTTACAAAATTAAGGTTTCAAGAATATGTAATGTCCAGAGTGCAGGGGTCAGGACTATATAAATTATACAGTGTAGTTTCAGGAGTATGTACTATACAGTTTGTAGGAGTCAGGGGTACGTACATAGTGCAGAGGTCATAAGTGTTTAATATACAGAGTGCAGAGGTCAGGAGTGGGTAATATACACAGTTCAGTGGTCATGACTGAGTAATGTACATAGTTCAGGGTTCAGGAGTGGGTAATGCATAGAATGCAGGGGTCTGAAATATGTCATGTACAGAGTGCAGTGGTTAGCAGAGGGGAACGGCAAAGACAGAAAATGGGGGGTATACAAAAATATCCCCCATCATGTTCAGTGGCCAAATGCAACCCACTCCACTGAATGGGGATGCTTTACAACTATATACAATGAGTGTAGTTGCAGCAAGGTGGTGCAGGCTTTTAGGGGTTTATTTAAGGGGTGAGGAGGCAATATAATGCTTCCTTGCCACCTGTCAAACACCCTCTGCACTGTGCATCACTCTTCAGAGGGCAACAATAGTGTACCCTAGTCTACAGCAATAATGCCCCCCAGATGTGTCACTTCAAACATTTTGGGTATTATTGAACAAGAGTTCAGATAAAGTATCCAGCATGTGGTCTGGACAGCTTTTTCGATGAACACCGCTAAAACATCTGGTCCTATCCCTTCCCCCTGGGCACCAAGCTAGGCAACTAAGGCTGAGAGGATGTACAAAAGGGTACGTGGCGCTACCTCGCTTACTATAAACTGCAACTAATTTAAATAAAATAAAATAAAGAATTAATAATAAATACGTGCAGAATCAGCAAAATAATATAAACAATGTGCAAAATAGCTAAAATGCAAACAGCACCTAAAAGTGCAATAGTAGTCACACTTAAAATTAAAAAAGCGTGCAATATACATATAAATGGTATCTATTAGGGTTAGTAATTGGGTGGAGCGCACTAGTACTTGTGTTTACATAAGGCTGGGAGGAACTTTTTTTGAAAAAACTTCTACGGCCCCCTGTGTTCAGTGGGGGCTTAGGGACAGAAAGGGAACTATTTAATTACTTTCGGGTTTAGGCGAATTAATCTGCAGCAGCGCTCTACACAATTACATTGAAGCCTGACCTCTTCTATATCAATACACTGAGGCTGGCTGCAAGTACTGCTGCAGATTAATCAGCATAAACCAAACAGTGATTAAATAGTCTGCTTTCTTTCCCCCAACCCCTACTGAACACAGGGGGCTCAGAAAAGTTTTTTTTTTTAAATAACTGCACAGCAGGGATTAACACATTGGTGCCAGGCCCGATACAGGAGGGCTGGTGATACCCCCTTATCAGCGGCCCTGTGTACATGCATACAATACCTCTTTCCCCTAACTTCAAAAGATAAGTCTTGATCTATTGAGTTGTAAATTCTAGAAGAAATTTGTTACCTTTTATGCTCACTGCTAGGGACGAGCAAAGTGATTTGGTGAAATAATTTTTGCAGAGAAATTACAGAACTCAAAATGTCTCTCATTGAGCTGCTTGTACAAATTTGCTTGAAAATAAAAGCAATCCATTTTCTATTTTAGAGGCTGTTTTTAATGGGGCTCTGTGCAAGCCATTTAAATTCCCTTCAAACTGTTTTGTATTCCAATGCATTTTGCCAAAATGGGAAACTTTGTCAAAATCCCCAATTTACCATAATTGTAGGGTAATGATAACTCTAATTTTTGCTCATCCCTGGTCACTGCCATCTTTTGCCAAAATTATATTAAATAGATTAGATAAGATATAATACAGAACATTTTATTTATTGTATATATTTGTGTTTTCAGTTTATGGGTTTGCAGACAAGAATCTGACATAATTTACTGTACTACCTGCTTGAATTGATTATGCTACATGCTATTACTGTTTATTGTATACTTGTTTGTATTTTATTTTTATCATCATCATTATTGCTTATAAAGTAGGGGGGGAAGATGCAGCAGTTCTGCTTCAAGGTGACCCTCGATTGACATGTTCAAGGCCAGAAGCCTTGTTCTTATCAAGATTTGATATTAATCAGTGTTTGCTTTTGACTTCTAAAAAAAAGTTCTATACTCACTTATTTGCATAATGTGTCTTTTTAGGCAAAGTTGAAAAAACATATTCAGAATCCTAGTGCTGCAGAGCTTATCCATTTTCTCTTTGGGCCACTGGATCTGGTGAGCTAATGTTTAGATTTGTGTCACCCTGTCTGTAAAAAACATACTTTATGTGACCCTTTCTGTAAAAAACATACATCATGTAGCTTATAATACCAAAATAGCTGCCATTGTGTTATTCATTGTGTTGAATTAGAATCCGATGGATTTTGCTTCTTGGGCCTGGCAAAGGGTATAGGTGATTTATAAATATAAATGTGTTTGCAGTATTTTTTACTGCTTCTTTCTAGCCAGCTGGCTAGATCTACCTGTGCATGTACTGTACAGTTTATATGTGTTACTTCTTACAGATAATTCAGAGCTCGGGAGGTCCAGAATTGGGAAGATCAATCACCTGTCCTCTCCTTTCAAAAGATGCTACAGATTTTCTGAGGGGGCATCTCACCCCAAAAGAAATGCAGACGTGGGAAGTTCTGGGAGAACGGTGGACCAAATCAAGGCAAGTAAAAAGGAAAATGAAAGCTTTATGCAGATCTAATGCTCAGGATTTTGGAGAACCAGCCTCTGTCAAGATGGCATAGTGATGCAAAAACAGTAACTGATAACTTTTTCTATAGAGGGGCTTCTCTAGCAGGTTATATCTTTATCCTTCAAAGATCAACACAATGATGCAACTCTTATATGGTTACCTGGGTTCATTCATAGGCATCACCTAGGTCAGCCTTTTTCAACCAGGATGCCTTCAGGTTTCTTCAGGGATGACATGACAAAAGGCCTAAAAATTGCCCAGCAAATGTATAGAAACCAGTGGGTGGATGAACCCTGCCTTTTAGGTACACAAAGCCACCAGTTTTCATTGTGCACCATCCCAACCTTCCAGCTGCCATAATCCTAGCCACCAATGATAGCATTGGTTGATAAGTATATCAGGTGCTTGGCTTGCATAGCATCCTTGTTTGTCCCTCTCCTGCCCTTCTCTGTAAGCACTGGGGTCACATTAGCTTAGTGAGGAACAGAAACTGAGGGAGAAGAGAAACATTGGAATATTAGTCAGTACCAGTATGCAAAGCTATATTTGCTTTTGGAAGAATAAATCACAACTGACGTTGGGTGTCTTACATGTGTGGATGTTGCTGCCTTACGTAAAACAGTTTGTTTCATTTTTTTACATTTAGAATAGGGTGCCTATTGTGCAATGACCTAGGTAATTCTAAATACAGCAGAAGATACAAACAATACTGCATGTTTTCCCTCTCTCGCTGACCTCCAACAGAAACCCACACCACTCAGCCACCAAACAATCCCCCTGCAGCTCTGTCCCTCCCTGACCTATTTGAATAAGCAAAACTCTTTCTTCTTGTGTACATTTAACTTAGCCCAACTTCCCCTGTAATGCCGGCCCATCGTCTATTGCATTCTTCTTTTTATTCTGGGCCTCCCTTTAGTGCAGGGGTGCCCAACCAGTGGCCCACGGAGCCCTCTGATGTGGCCCGTGACCTCCTGCTCTGGGATAGAATAGAAAGAAGACTATTAAAGGTCAGTTTATTACTAAAATCACAGTGTATATATGGGCATATCTTTTCTGCAGTGGTTACTGGGCTGCTTTCAATCTTATCCGCAGGTGCAGAGCAGTTTACCTGTGGGCTACCTGCACTGAACCATAGACTTCTATTATTACCTGCGAGTTTGGTGAGCTTTCTGAAAGTGCACAAAACCTGCAGAATATAATAGAAGTCTATTGCAAACTGCAGGAAAGCAAAGGTACACTGCGTTGCACACGTAGTGTGGGTAAACCACAGTGCATCAGTGTGAAAGCAGCCTTGGACCCCTTTCACATGGTCAGTCCGACAGTCCAACCAATTGGACCCTCCATTCACCTCTAAGTCGTGGCAGACATAAACCGACTTGTGTTCTACCTCCAATACGATCCGCTAAACAGTGTCGTGGGCTGCGTCCGTGTCCGCTCTGCAAATACAGAGTGGACACGGACATGCCATCCACCTGCTCCACTCATTGTGGCTCATGACCGGTTACCAAGACGTTTAAGTGGCCCTCGCTCTTGAAAAGGTTGGGCACCCCTGCTTTAGTGTGTGTGTGTGTAACTGTGAAAAAAAAACTTTAGAATGTCCTAGACAACTAACAAAGAACACTTTTCATTCTAGGGCAATAGATCAATACAATATCTTAAAGATGTATTAAATTGTAAGAGATGTGTAGTACTAGACAGCTAACAAAGAACACTTTTCATTCTAGGGCAGAATGGCCAAGAGATCCTCTGATTCCTCAGTACATTCCAAAATTTAACAATGGTTGGATACCTCCTCCAGACATCTTCCAGGGAGCTCCTTGGGAACTGGACTTAGGACATCCACCAGAGCCTTTTAAACCCAAGATCCAAGAAGAGGTAAGCACAGCTTTACTTATAAGAGGAAAGAAATGATAAGGCATGGGTGAAAAATAGAAAAAACCTACAGAGGTGTCTGAAGCTCCATAAAGAAGTCCATAATTAGTCCATAAAAAGTCAGTGAATAATGGGTTAACATACACTCCAGGTAGCCTGTTTTTAGAGCTAGAATCCAACTCTATAATATAAGCATAGACAAATAAACAACAAAGACAAGCACCAGTTGAGTGTAGTAAGTGGATTAAAAGCATGACTTATTGCACTCAGTGAATTGAGAAGTTTCTCCCTGTAGTCCTTGACATAAGTTGTGTAATGATTTTTCTACATACTCTGCCCTGTCTACTATGGCCTGAGGCTACTCAGCTTCGCAGTGTTAATTTTGCTTTTCTTCAGCTTTAACAATTGTTCTAGTTTTGGAGAGATGTTTATAACTCACTGTATTTGTAATGCTTGTGCCAGAGTCCTGGCTGTTGTAGCGCTAACGGCATTTTGTCTTTCTCTGACTTCAAATTTTAATTGAAAATGATTGAAAGTAAAATAAGCAAATCACAAGAAAGCAGTGGTAAAATGCTCATCAAGCATCCGTCACTATCAGGTGTTTGTGGAGCATGCATGCTCCTTCCTCAGGCCTTAAAAATTAGAACGCATGCTCCACAAACACGTCACCACACCCATGAGTGACATCACGTCCACCTCCCTGCTGCACCCGAATGCCTTTGGTAATCCAGCTAAGGACGCCATGCAGGAATCCCCTCCCTGTGCCTTCCACCTTCATACAGAGGCTAGCTCAAGACCTGATGCCTTGATAGTGACGGATGTTTGATGAGTATTCTTCTTCATCTTGTGAGTTGCTAATTTTAGCACAATAAATCCTGCTTTTAATCCACGTACTACACTCAGACTGCGCTTGTCTTTGTTGTTTGATGGATTGCTCTACATATAGCTTGATTATATATATGAAGGCTACAAACAAAGGCGACATTTTAATATTATACCACAGGCATGTTATGCTATAAATGACAGAAGTCATGATATAGGTAGAGCAGAAAAAGTAGCCTTTTCTAGTTGTCATGAAAAAATACTTTTAAAATACCAACTTATGAGAAAATAAGGCTTTCAGCAGGTAAAAGCAACATCTGTTTTTAAAGTGAATATTTTTAGGAGAAAATGTCATGAGATACATTCATAAATGAATTTGAATAATTTATTAATCTTGGTGAATTGATCCTGTTATGTTTTATAGTCTGTTTTAGCGTCATTCTTCTCATTGATGTTACCTTTTACTGATCTTGAGCTTAAATTGACCTATTAATTTCTTTGGCATTGAGGCTTTTACATGCTAGAACATTTCCTGTAAACAAAATGCTGCCAAGATAAGCCTTCTGTTACCTGTACTGACGCGTTCCTCCTACAAGAAGAGCCTAATCCATCCTAACTAACCACTCCCTCGCTATCTATGATGTGAAAAGACTGGCATATCCTCTCTTTGCTATTTTTGCCCTTCTCCTCTTTTTGCTGCACTATTTATGTATAATCACCTTACAACTTCCTAATAATACTAATATTACTAACAACGATTAATACCTTTGTTGCAGCCACCCAAACCAGTAGAAAACCATGGACCTAGAAATGTAAGTGCCACCTCCTGTGTCCCTACGAATCTCAGCAAATGTTTCTTCTACTAGTGCTAGCTGGTGAAAATGCTGTTGAACGTGTACCTTCATTATTTCAGCCTATTAAACTATCGTTAGGCATGACAGAGGGGTACCTGATTAGTGTGTTTTTTTTTTTCATTTTTTATTTAAGGATCGCAATGTATACAAAAAGACATAAGACAAACATATTTATATGGGATAGTGCTGCGCAATGTAAAAGAGGGAGAAAAAAGACAAGAAAGAAAGGGGGGGGGAGAGGGAAGGGGGGGAATGGTAGGGTTAGATAAGGGGAAAAGGGGGGTGGAGGAAGAGAGGGGAGAGAAGGAGAGGTGAGTATAGTGATACAAGGTTGAGGCAATTTCAAATCAATGTGACATAAACCTGTGAATGTACTCTTTAGCAGTAATCCATTCACACTCTATCCTGTAATATAAACTCCTTCTAAAAAAATTGTTTTAATTAAATGTGACATCTATCAGTGAATATTGATACAGAGCTATAACAGATATAAAAACATAATTTTAGGATCTTAAAAAAATCCCATACAGGCTATTACCATATAAAGTGCATATCATGTGATGATCCAGAGAATATTATATAAAAAGTGCAAGTGCCAAATATAAATAATGTCTGTGCAATCACTGCAAACAGTTTGTAAGCTTCACAATAAATGCAATATACAAAGTGTCCGTGCAATCCATATAAATAAACTGTGCAAACTGCAAATGACCAAAAGTATCCCAGGTAAAGTGCTAGTGCTCCTAGGGCACTTGAGCACTACCCCATATAAATATTTCTGTGATTTTGGGTTTGAAAAACCCTCTTTAGTGCATGCAGCAATATTTCACTCTATTTATCTAATTGGCTGGTGCAGAGATACCCTTATCTGTCTGCTATAAGACAAACATGTTAACCGACTTTTCCCGTTATCAACCCCAGTCCAATGGTCTAAATACAGTTTTTATACTCGCGCGAAGCAGCGTGACAGTTTCCATTGTCATCTTGTAGTAAAACTACCTTTTGTCATCAAAACAGTTCAAGGTATAACTATCTGGTAGGCCTGACGCGGGATTTTACTCCTCAGAGGACTAACTTCGCTCTTCACACCATATGTGGGTCGTAGATTCTGAGGGGGGAAAAGTGGGATCAATAACTAAAAAAACCCGCAGCCCATATGGGATTTATAATTTTTTGAGATAGTAGCAGTATTAAGAGATCAAAGTTGTGTTATATTTTACCACCAGCTAATGACATTGTACTGACATTGCACTACCAGTGTTGCCAACATACCAGACTGAAATTTACTGAAATGACACCCAAAATTTACTTCACAGCCAAGTTTTTACTGGCATTTCCAAAAGTCTTTATTTATTTATTTATTTATTTATTACAGATACTTATATAGTGCTGTCAATTTATGCAGTGGTTTACATATATATATTGTACGTCATCCCTACCCTCAAGGAGCTTACAATCTAAGGTCCCTAACTTACATTCATACATACACATACTAGGGCCACTTTAGACAAGAAACAATTAACCTACCAGCATGTCTTTGGAGTGCGGGAGGAAACCGGAGTACCCGGAGGAAACCCACACAAGCACATATATATATATATATATATATATATATATATATATATATATAGTTGGAGCCCTCCAACTGAGACAGACATGGAACCACATAATGATGGCACAAGACTCACAACATAACACAGACCTGAGGTGTGCCCTGGTCAGCTGGACAGTATGCAAAAAAGGGGGTATACCCAAGATAAGTAATGGATGATCGTAGAAGAGGGATGTGCAAGGAAGTACCCTGAAAAGGGGAATGGGGGGAGGGAATCAAGCACCAGAACCAACAAGGAATGCAGGTGAGCCGGCTGCTTAAATACCCTCCTCCCATAAATTTATGGGCTCCTCCCATAAATTCTGGCCACCATACTGGCCTTCTTATATACTGTGTACATATAGATAGATACACACACGCACACATTTTTGTTCTTGGGTTTAGATATAGTTTAAGCAGGTATATGCTTCACAGCTGAACACTATATAAGAAATAACACAACTTACACCAAAGCCTTTTGAGATGAACCTGTGGCTCCCAAGCCACTGGGTGTGGTCCTCTCTTATGGATTATGCACTCAAGTGAAGCATGTTTTAGTAAGTTAAGATCATTAGCATGTATTTAAGAAAACAAACAAACACACTTTACATTTCCCAATACACCTACAGTATATACATACTGGAATGTATCTATAAAAAATAATGTTAATGCAAAATGTAAAGTAACCTTTAGCAGCCAATTAGAACAGTCACCTCCAAACTGCTGCCCTTTGCTTGCTTTTACCTGGACCTTGGTGCACTATTCCCCCTACTGACACCAGTAATGAGGCACTATTCCTTTCATAGACACCAACAATGGGGCATGATTCCTTCCTCTGACACCAACAATACAGCACAATTTCTTCCACTGACACTAACAATGGAACACTATTGCTTCCACTGACACCAACAGTGGGGCATAATTCCTCCCACTGATATAAGCAATGAAATACTATTCCCCCCACTGACACCAGTGATTAAGCACTATTTCTCCCACTGCCACCAAAGATGTGGCACTATTCCTCCCACTGACACCCATGACGGGGCATTATTCCTCCCAATGGCATCAATAATGGGGCATTACTCCTCCCACTGACGCCAATGATGGTACACTATTCCCCCTACTTACCACAGGCACTATGTAATTTTTCTTACTCCCACTGACCACCAGCTGACATTGAAGCACTGTTTACTCCCACTGAAGCTGGGGCACTGTTCCTCCCACTGACACCAAGTATTTTGCACTATTCCTCCCACTAATACCAAAGATGTGCACTTTCCCCCCATTGACACCAATGATGAGGCACTATTCATCCCATTGACACCATTGATATTGCTCCATTAACACCAATGTTGGGGCACTAAACCTCCTCCCACTGACCACAGGTGCTAAGTAATATTCTTTCTCCCACTAACCACCAGCCGGCATTGAAACATTGCTTAATCCCACTGAAACTGGGGCAATTTCTACCCCCAATGACCACACTCCAACCCCCCTAAAGTCTGAAGGACAGTAAACAGTCCCTTTGTTAAAAAGTTTGGAGACTCCAGCGTTAGAACAATGAAAGGCAACTGTTTAATAGGAGAGTAGGCCATATAAACCATTAAAGTGTGGACTTCAGACATCAGACATCAGGTGTAGCTATTGATAACCCATATAAAGTCATAAGTGTCAAATGTGATTTAAATGTCCAATTTGTGTCTTCCAGGCTTCTCCTCCAAGTACAAATCCTTATCGGACTCCATCTTTCAGACAGCAATCTTTACCAGTTCAGCCTGAAATTAAGCCAGAATACAACACAGGCCCTAAAATTACCAAGTGAGTATTGTTGAGGTTCTGGTCTTCCTTCCGGGTTCACGCTCTCTGGTCATTTGAATGACTGGGCTGTAATGAAATCACCCTCCCCCCCGCGACCCATATTGCCTATGGGTCGGTGAAGGCATCGGCCGCTACAAATGTGGATAGCCTTATTATAGTCTCACCTGTAGGTGCAGGTCATAAAGCAGTGTTTACTACTGATTTAAAAAGGACAGTATTGTATAATTTTGAAAAGTAGGACTTATCGTTTTTAACCTTGATGAGTTTACTTCCTCTTTCATTCCCTGCAAAGGTAAAGCATAATGGACTACTATGCATCGCATAGTAGCCCATTATGTGTCACTTACCTGACACAGGAGCCAGCGAAGTCACCGCTGTCCCCTGTAGTTCCGAGCATCCATCTTCTTGGTGGGTCTCGCTGCTCCGGCGCTGTGATTCGCCAGAGCAGCGATGACGTCACTCCCGCGCATGCGCATGGGAGCCGACACTCGCGGCATATTGCCGCGATCTGTGGCTTACCCAGTGCGTCTGCGCTCCGCTGTCTACGGCGCATGCGCGGTGGCTGTCTTCAGGTAAATATCTCCTAAACCGTATAGGTTTAGGAGATATTTCTTGGACCTACAGGTAAGCCTTAATCTAGGCTTACCTGTAGGTCAAAGTGGTTTGTAAGGGTTTACAACCACTTTAAGGTGATTATTTGTTTATTGAGCATATATTAGGTTTTCAACACTAGTGAGCACTGCACTTAATTTTTGTTTGTCTGGTTGTTGTTTTTTTTTTGTGCTACAATAGCACATAAAGTGCTGGCACAGCTCACACTTGAGTTCATACATTTTGGCTTTTTAGTGCAGGAGGGCATTTTTACATGAGGTTCTTAGCTGGATTGTCTCAAAATGCTTGATTTTTGTAACTACTTCCCTTTGTATTTCTGTTCAAGAACACATGCTTTCTTACAGCTCTTTAAAGAGGAAGTAAACCCTGATGGGTTTACTTCCTCTTTTTTTCCCTGCAAAGGTAAAGCATAATGGACTACTATGCATCGCATAGTAGCTCATTATGTGTCACTTACCTGACACAGGAGCCAGCGAAGTCGCCGCTGATCCCTGTAGTCCGCCGCGTCCATCTTGCTGGTGGCGTCTCGCAGCTCCGACCAATGACAGCGGCGCAACCGCGATGACGTCACTCCCGCGCATGCGCACGGGAGTCGCGCCTCGCAGCTCCGTTGCTGTCATACGGCGAAGCCGCGATGACGTCACTCCCGCGCATGCGCACGGGAGTCGACAAATTTGGCAAATACATTCTTGGATTTGCCGCATTTAGTGCGCCTGCGCGCCGCTGTCTACGGCGCATGCGCCGTAGACAGCGGTGCCCATTTTCGGGCAAATATCTCCTAAACCATATAGGTTTAGGAGATATTGCTTGGACCTACAGGTAAGCCTTAATCTAGGCTTACCTATAGGTCCAAGTTGTTTGGAAGGGTTTACTTCCCTTTTAAAGGCATTTGCTTGTAACACTAACGAGTCACATGACACCGGGGAGGGAAAATGGCAAACTGAGCCCAATTTGGACATTTTCACTTAGAGGTGTACTCACTTTTGTTGCCAGCGGTTTAGACATTAATGGCTGTGTATTGAGTTATTTTGAAGGGACAGCAAATTTACACTGTTATACGAGCTGTACACTCCCTACTTTACATTGTAGCAAAGTGTAATTTCAACAGGTTTGTCACATAAAAAGATATAATAAAATATTTACAAAAATGTGAGGGGTGTACTCACTTTTGTGAGATACTGTATATAGGGTTTTTAGATAAAGTGTACAAAGGCATTCAACACAGGCACACATGCTTTTTATCACTCCTGGACATTCACAGTTTTACTTTATTCATCAAATATATATAGAGAATAGTGTGTCCAGTATTTAGCCAGATGTCCATGAGTGATGACAACTGTGTCCCCTATAGAGAATGTATGTCTTTATCCAGTGCATTTTTACACACTATTTACTCACAGAAATTGCAATGTGTGCTGCTTTAATAGGATTCTTACCAGCTTACCAATCTTCCATTAGCTAATTAAAGTGTATGTACAGCTAATTTATTTTAGTTGTGGCTACAGTGGAGATACGTATATTAGGACCCCTGTACTTTATTGCTGTCTACCTCTGCTTGATACATTTTACCCTCTCTATTTGCCAAATGAGCATTGTCACCATCACAAACAGTGTATGAAAATCAAATATTAAAGATTTGTCACAAAAGTAGGTGATGTAAATCTTCCAATTGAAACACTTGCTCTGGTGACAACTGTCTATAAGGCAAATTCCCCTGACTTTGTAGAGATTTTCTCTCACGTTCAATCTGGGACAGGAAGTGAAGAGTCAAAAAAAAGTGAACCACTTTGCCTCCGTATATTGGTGTGAGCCGGTCGGCAAGTGGTTAAAGTGTTAATAAACGCTCTGCTAAAATTATTTAAAAAATGATGTTTTACTTCTATGCTCTCCTCTTTGGCGGTCCCCTGCCAGCACTGTCTGCCCCTTCTTTCTCTCCAATGCACTGTGCGCTATGGGGGCTCATAGACACACACAGCACTGGTAAGTCACACCGTTGCTCCCTCCCTACAGGAGCTTAGCTGACAAAAACTGGAGCCTATGGCTCCCGCTGTTCTCAGTGTCTCCTGTGAATCCAGGAAGGGAAAGGAGCTGTGCTGCAGCTGATACAGCGCCAGATTAGTGAGAGGAGTCAGGTAAGTGTTTAGGGATGGGAATGAATGCATTAAGGTAAAAAACCTTTTGAGTTTAGAACCGCTTTAAGCCTTTTCCACTCTACCCAAAAGGAAAGTTTAATACCAACAATGTTTTTTTAATAATGATTATTTGTGATATGTTTTTAGGGCTACCTATAATTCCTATCAACTTTAGGAAAGTTTATTAATCATAGTCTTCTTTCATCTTTATTTTCAAATAGTTATGAAGCACCACTGCCTGCACAGCCACAGAAATGCGCCAAAATTCGTTATGACTTCACTGCCCGAAATGCCAATGAATTGTCAGTAATGAAAGATGAAGTACTGGAGGTAGGATTGCTTTTATGAATTGAATTATTTTCTTTAAATTTCAAAGGATGACAAAATTACTGCTGGCCAAAATTTTGATGCTACTGTATATTTAAGGTGTTAGATGTTAGTGATCTTTTTTATGTTTTTTTACAGATTCTGGAAGATAACAAACAGTGGTGGAAGCTGAGAAACACCATCGGGCAGGAAGGCTATGTCCCATATAATATTCTCGATGTAGTATCAACGGAAGAAAGCCAGATAGATGGACCATATGGCAAAGTAATAATATATTTATTAAGGAAGAAGTCGAAAGTTGTCCTTAGGGCAGCAATACAAGTACCCTCCTACCCCAGTCTTATATAGTATATATGTGTAGCGCACTAACCCCTTGGGGGCTGCTGATTTTGTTAATTTACCTTATGCCAGCCTGCTCCGATCCCGATCCTCCCATGCGATTTCCATACAAGTAGCACTTCACACTCTGAACTTTTCAAATTGCTTTTTTTGGGAATAAATGTATAGGGTGGTATAATGAAGCACATGAGATGCCCTGTTAAATCCCAAATTTGGAATGAAAGGGAATATTAAATCGTAGCCGTAGCTTTGTGGATTCGATTTCCCTGTCAGCAATCCTTCTCTGATTTCTTTAGCGCACTCTCGCTATGGGCATCTGAGCATCACGCCGAATAATGCTGTGGATGTTGAAACTCAAAGTCCTAGGCCTCACCACCTATTTCCGTGACTTGCAGTGTCCAACGTCCTTCACTAGCCCCGAGAAGTGTTTAATACTGTGGACCTTGGATACACAGCATAGAATTTCTGAGTAGCTCCACTAGTTTTGCACTCCATTTGCACTCTCCCAACAACAGTCCATGTTCTACTCACAGAAGGTTGTTCTTCTTCCTCTTAGTTCCTACTTCCTCCTCCCGCGCAATCCAGTAATCCCCTCCTGGGACGTCCTGGTATTCATCCAGCGTTACATCATGATCCTGCTCCAGGGGACCCGACCTCGGCCTCCCTGGAGTCACCTCCAGCTATCCGGCTCTGAGATCTCTGAACTCCTGGGCCTTCAAGCCTCCTCCCAAGGCTCCGGGGTCTCTGGGCCTCCGGTCCCGAACCTCTGGACCTCGAACTCCCTTCCTTCTACCTCCCGAGGACATGTGACCCCCCTTTTATGAGAGATCGCCTTCACTGACCACAGAAATTAACCATTGGTAAATTCTCTCATGGGGTTTCCTACCACTCAGGTCTCAGCCCATCCTCTCTTGTCAGCAGAGTCCACTGTCAAGCAGAGGAGGTATTCCAAGACATGGCCCTGGCCAAATTTACCTATCTCTACATCCTACACTATCAAAAATGGTAAGGGGTGCTACATATGAGAGATAACTGTAACAAGATCTCATGTGGGGATGGCTTGATCCAAGCAGCTGACTAGCTGCTGTTCTAAATAAAAAAGGTTAAAAGAGTTTAGCCAATTTTCAGATATGTTCTTTTTATATCTGACATTTTAAAATGGTTGGATGATGTGTTTTAATAAGTTTAAAATTGTATAGATAGAGAATAAGGACATTCAGTATTGTGGTCATTGTATTATTATAGTGTGTAATATGCATGTCTTTGTTGGTAAATATACATATGTGCTTATGTTGTTCTAGAGTGGAAGCAAATACCGAGAAGCAACCCCAAGAAGTCCCGTTAGCCCTGCATTCAAGCTTCCAAGTAGTTATGCTGGAGATAAATGGGGAAGTGAGATGACTGGATGGTCAACCAGTCAGAACACCAAAGAAAGTAAGTTAGGCCTTAATTCTACAGAGCTACACCTGGCCTAACATTTACACCCTGTGTTTGCAATTGCTTTCCTACCTGCTTTTGATTTCACAACCTGATCTAATCAGTGAGGCATATACCTAAAACCGCCAGAAAACTCCTTTGACCCCAGCCAATCATTAAAAATGTGACTGCCGTGTTACATGAGACTGCTAGGTTATAGACAGACTGCTAGCAACTGCCCATGTTACAGAGAGACTGCGCCATACAGAATGATAGTACCATGCAAAGAGACTGCACCATACAGACTGATTTATACAGCGACAGCACCATACAGTGGAGCTGCCAGAGAGACTGTACAATACAGACAACTCCATACACAAGATGACACCATGTGCGGGACTGTCTGAGAGACTCAAACACCATGCCACAAAGAATACCATAGATCAGGGATATCCAATTAGCAGACCTCCAGCTGTTGCAGAGCTACAAGTCCTGTCAGGCATAGCAAGACACTGACAGCCACAAGCATTACACCCTGAGGCAGAGGCATGTTCGGCCAACAAAGTTTGAGAACTGGATATAAAATTTTCCGTTTGCAGAGAATTACGATCAGACAAAGTGCCACGCATGCTCAGATCAAATTACGTGACCAAAGCTATTGGCTACTAGCCTGAACGTAGTCCCGTCGTAACGAACGGACGTCATCACAATCGGATTTTCCGACAACTTTGTCCGACCGTGTGTATGCACAAAAAGAACTTGTTGGCTTTTAGAACAAAAGCCAGCAAGTTCTGGTTTTGTGATGAAGTGTTTTTTTCACAGTGCTGAGCAAAAATGGAAGAAATGGAAGTGTGTAGTCCAGGGCCAGATTTACATCTTGGGAGCCTATAGGCAGAGAATTCTGAAGCGTTCCCCCACTCCAAAAAAAAAAAATCAGCAGTAATCAACACGCTCATCCCTAAGCATAAATTCCTTCTACAAGTAAAAATTCTCCCCAAACAAAAAATGCTAAATTTCTAGACATGTGCATTTGTTTTCGTCCGATTGCATTTTCGTCCGAATTTCAGCTATTTTCGTTTTCGTTTTGACAAACGATAACGAAAGCACAGAATCCGAAAAACGAAAGATCTGACATAAATAAATGCTTTATTTTCGTTTTAGTTGTTACAACAGTTCGATATAGAATAAGAGATTCGACGTGACTCTGACAATAATCTGTGTCTATAGAACCTGTGGTCGAATGGGCCTAACCTTACCTCTATTAGTCCAAGATTATATAGAGAAAATATTCGACAGAGAAAAAACATTTGACAGAGAGAGAAAAGATTCTGCAAGTTACTGTCCTAAAAAGTGTTTGGGGACCCGGATCCTGCCCCAGGGGACATGTATCAATGCAAAAAAAAGGTTTTAAAAACTGCAGTTTTTTCGGGAGCAGTGATTTTAATAATGATTAAAGTGAAACAATAAAAGTGTAATATTCCTTTAAATTTCGTAGGGGGGGGGTGTCTATAGTATGCCTGTGAAGGGGCGCATGTTTTTGGTGCTTAGAACTGTCCCTGCACAAAGTGTCATTTATGCAGGAAAAAAAGTCCTTTTAAATCACTCGCAGCTATTATGAATTGTCGGCTCTGTAATACAGAGAACACTCATTGAAAGTCATTGATAAAAATAAATAAATAAATAAATAAAAGCGTGGGAATCCCCCAAATTCAATTACCAGGCCCTTCAGGTCTGGTATGGATATTAAGGGGAACCCTGCGTCAAATTAAAAAAAAAATTGACATGGGGTTCCCCCTAAATATCCATACCAGAACCCCGCGTCAAATAAAAATTTTTTTACGTGGGGGTCCCCCTAAAAATCCATATCAGACCCTTTATCCGAGCACGCAACCTGACAGGCCACAGGAAAAGAGGGGTGGGACGAGAGAGCGCCCCCCCTCCCTCCTGAACCGTACCAGGCCACATGCCCTCAACATTGGGAGGATGCTTTGGGGGTCTGTGACCCCTCAAAGCACCTTGTCCCCATGTTGATGTGGAGAAGGGCCTCATCCCCACAACCGTGGCCGGTCGTTGTGGGGGTATGCGGGTGGGGGGCTTATCAGAATCTGGAAGCCCCCTTTAAAGTGGAGGGCCACCCAGAAAAATCATTTCACTTTATCCTCTCCCTTTTACTGTTCTAAAAATCATTCTGACAAAAAAAAAATTTTCACTTACCTGGAACACCCTGTTGCTATGCTGAATCTGCTAATCTGCTTTCTTCCTCCTCCGCGGTGGTGTTTTTCTCTTCCTTAGCTGCAGTGCTTCATGGGAAATGAGTGTCATCGTTTCCCATGAGTCTGTGGGCTGGACTGTGCTTAAAACACACAAGATTTGCAGGCAGGAAATGACGCAATTAGAGGCGGACCGCAGCGCCATTTTTAAGAAGGGAACAAAGCCCTTTATTGCCAGAACAATAAATAATCTTTGTTGCCATCACAACGGGGCGGGACTTCCGACGACGCCGCCCGTTGTGATGACAACCTGTGCAATTAATGGTGGCGAGACTGCGCATGCGCGAGATCGGCGCTCTAACGGGCGGTGCATGCTGGTCCATCAGCATGCCCGTATCCCGGAAGAGGATGCCTGTGGGCTTCACATGCCCACAGGAAAAATGGAAACGCTCGGGAGGAAAGTTTATAAGTTATCCATATCGGAAAAAAGTGACAGGAAATCGAGTGGAAAACAAAAGAAGCGAGTGCTTAATTTAGTGCTGTTATTGCTTGTCATACTGCTAACAAAAAAAAACTTCCAGACAGTGGAATCCCGCTTTAACAAGGGGACCCCCAGATCCCACCCCCCCTGTTTGAAATGGTGGGTATAAAAGTACCCCTACCATTTCACAAAGAAAGTGTAAAAAATAGAAAGTGTAAAAAATAGTTAAATAAGACAAACACACTTTTGAAAAATTCCTTTATTAAAAATAAAAAAAAATAAAAAAAAGATTCCAGCGGTGGTAATCCACTCTTGTTATCCAGCGACGGATCTCCGGGGTCCAGCGATGGATGATCTGATCCAGCGCAGCGAATCCATCCATCTTCTGTCTCCACGGAGGAGACACTGCGGGGATTCTGGCGGCCTGACGTTTGTTATATGCGGAGGGTGGGGCCACCCGTCACCTGACTCCGCCCCCTCTGACGCAAGGGGAAACCCGTGTTTCCCGTGAAGTATGGGTGACCCCACCCCCCTCTGATGTAACACAGGCAGGTTTCAGTTACATCAGAGGGGGCGGGATCACCCATACGTCACAGGGAAACCCGGGTTTCCCCTTGCGTCAGAGGGGGGCGTGGTCAGGTGATGGGTGGCCCCGCCCTCTGCATATAACAAACGTCAGGCCGCCGGGATCCCGCAGTGTCTCCTCCGTGGAGACAGAAGATGGATGGATTCGCTGCGCTGATTCAGATGAGCCATCGTTGGACCCTGGAGAGATGATCGTCCATCGCTAGATAGCAAGAGTGGATTACCACCGATCTTTTTTTTATTTATTTTTATTTTTAATAAAGGAATTTTTCAAAAGTGTGTTTGTCTTATTTAACTATTTTTTACACTTTCTTTGTGAAATGGTAGGGGTACTTTTGTACCCCCTTACCATTTCAAACAGGGGGGGCGGGATCTGGGGGTCCACTTGTTAAAGGGGGCTTCCAGATTCTGATAAGCCCCCAGCCCGCAGACCCCCACAACCACCGGCTACGGTTGTGGGGATGAGGCCCTTAGGGTCTGGTATGGATATTTAGGGGGAATCCCACGTCAATTTTTTTTTTAATTTGACGCAGGGTTCCCCTTAATATCCATACCAGACCTGAAGGGCCTGGTAATTGAATTTGGGGGACCCCCACACTTTTTTATTTTATTTATTTATTTTTATCAATGACTTTCAATGAGTGTTCTCTGTATTACGGAGCCGACAATTCATAATAGCTGCGAGTGATTTTAAAGGACTTTTTTTCCTGCATAAATTACACTTTGTGCAGGGACAGTTCTAAGCACCACAAACATGCGCCCCTTCACAGGCATACTATAGACACCCCCAGCTACAAAATTTAAAGGAATATTACACTTTTATTGTTTCACTTTAATCATTATTAAAATCACTGCTCCCGAAAAAAGGCCGTTTTTAAAACTTTTTTTTGCATTGATACATGTCCCCTGGGGCAGGACCCGGGTCACCAAACACTTTTTAGGACAGTAACTTGCAAATTAGCCTTTAAACATTGGAGTCCCATAGACTTTAATAGGGTTCTAAAGTTCACATGAACTATGCTATATACTAGCTCCGTCGAATCTTCTTTATACATTCGACAGACACCATAAGCCTTCAAAGACAGATTCCACCGTAATTCATGTGGATTTTCGGACGAATGCAATTTTTGAATGAAAAACTAAATAAATAAAAACGAATTTCGGGAGTAACTAAATAAATTAATTTTTCGGACGAAAACTAAATTCCGAAACGAAATATTTTACTCTGCACATGTCTATAAATTTCCCATCCGGACAGTCTAAATCCCCCTTTCAGCACATCTTTGCCCCCAATCCCACCTTCTAGCTCAAATCACCCCTCCTAGCACACATACTCTTTCCTTCCAAATCCCCACTCCCAGAATAATTCTCCCCCAAATCCCCCCTCCTAGCACAAATCCTCTCCCCTAAATATCCTCTCCTAGCATAAACCCCCCCCCCCCAGCAAAACCCCACTCATAGCATAAATCCTCATCACAAATCCCCCCACCTAGTGTAAGTTTTCCACCCAAACCATTCTCCTAGTACAAATCCTTTCCCCCAATCCTCTCTCCTAGTACAAATCCTCTACACCAAATCCCCTCCCCCAGCACACATCCTCTCCCCCCAAATCCCCCTCCCAGTGTAAGTTCTCTGCCCAAAGCCCCCTCCTAGTACAAATCCTCTCCCCCCCAATCCCCTCTCCTAGTACAAATCTTCTACTCCAAATCCCCTCACCCAGCACAAATCCCCCCCCCAAATCCCCCTCCTAGTACAAATCCCCCTCCTAGCATAAATCTCCTCAAATCCATCCTCTTGGCACAACCGCCTCCAAATTACCCTTCCCAGCACAGCACAAATCCCTGCCCCACCCCTATTCCCCTACTAGCACAAATGTTCCCCAATTCTGCCCCCCAACACCCCTATTCCAACTTATAGCAATTCTGCCCCCCAACACCCCTATAGCACAAATCCCCCCCATTACCGTCCCCCCCCCCCCAATCTTACAGGAGTAGTAATTTTGCAAGGTTATTTCTCCACTTATTACAATTCATTTCTTGCACTGATTGAATTATTTAAAGTGAAAGTGATGCATATTTATTCACATAACACAGAGGATACTGATAGGGAGCGCCATATTATTTCTTACTTCATTACATCCACGTGTGGAAATGCATATGAATGCGAGTAGCACCCATTATAGTTTGTTTGCACACTATTGTTAGTGGTAGTGCAGGTGTTTTCACAATCATAGTAGTGAGGGGGTGTGGGCTCTGTGCCCCCGGAATGGACAGGAGAAGTGTCAGCAAGGAGAGAGCTGGGATAACAGTGCTTCTCCATATAGCAGATAACACAGGATCCTCTTACATCGCACAGTACGTGGCTTGATTACCTGTCCCCTACCCACATTTCTGGGAATTGAGCAGTCCTTGGAGGAGGTAGGGGGTGGGTAAGCAAGCCGTATACTGTCCGATGTAAGAGGATCTTGTGATATCTGCTGCATGGAGGAGCGATGTTATCCCAGCTCTCTCCTTGCTGACACTTCTCCTGTCTGGACTTGCAGTGGGTGTGGCAACAATGTTCATGAGGGGGACAGCCTGGGGGGGGACACAACTGAAATCTGGGGGGGCACAGGCCACATCAGCACTCCCCTAGATCTGGCCATGTACAGATGGGTGCCCCTCTAGGAAGGGCGCTTGTAGGCACATGCCTAAAGTACCTAATGAGAAAGTCCCAGTGTTGGTCATATAGGCAGGAAACACCTGGCTCAGTCATACTGCACAAATGTTGCTTTGTTTCTGCATTTTTGCAGGAACAGTAAATATTTTGTCACAGATTCATTACATAGAAAGCTTCCCAGTTTGGTTCTATATTATCTGTTGCTCCCCAATACCTTATTCATTCCATTGTTGTAGCACAACTTGACCTGCAGTCTGATACCTTTGCCGCTAGCCCAAGTATCCTTCTTTTACCCAACCCATTTTGGAAGACATATTTACCAGAGGTATTTCATGCCTCCCGGATTAAAAAGGATTTTAAGTTTTTTGTTAGAAACTTATCAACAACAAATAGAGTTTTGCTAACTTCTACAAGATTGCATCCCCTGCAGAATAGCATACATATACAAGTACCTCCCAACTTTCTGAGAGAAAAAAAGAGTCACCACTTAGCAGTTATGTCGACCACAAAAAATGTATGTGCAGAAAAATGATTGGCCAAATCCCACAAGTGCTTGTCATCACTACTTTTCTTTTTCGAAATAACAAATGCCATAATTGCATATAAGAATTCTAATAATAGGTTATTTTCTTTATTACAGGCACTTATATAGTACAATCAATTTACGCAACCCTTTACATACTTATTATACATTCTTATCAGTCCCTGCCCTCAAGGGGCTTACAATCTAAGGTCCCTAACTCACATTTATACATACACATACTAGCGCATATTTAGACAGGAGCCAATTAACGTACCAGCATGTCTTTGGAGTGTGGGAGGAAAACCGGACAGATACAAGGAGAACATGCAAACTTCAGGCTGGTAGTGCCATGGTTGGGATTCGAACCGATGACCTTAATGCTGCAAGGTGGAAGTGCTAACCACTTAGATGGTTAGATGAACAGTTTAGTGTAGTATAACATTTCTGGTAGATTAATGGTATTTTTTACAGAGCTCTATACATCAGACCTAAAAGAAGGACAACTCAGGAGGAAAGAAGAAAAGAGTGATTTGGTTTAAAAAATAGAAAATCTCTCCAATGGACGAGCGCTATTGTATATACTGTATATTAGGCATTGCTTCCAATATGCAAATGTTGTATATACAAGGAGTTGCCCTTTCTCTTTAGGATCTTTATTGACAGCAGGTTTGTTGATGTAGTGTTCAAACACTCAACATGAATTCCATTGGACACAATAAATAAGTCAGCCATACACAATTCACAGGCTCAGCACCCAGCCAGCCAATCACCTTTAGGCTGGATTACATTTTCTGCTGCTGCAGATCACAGCACCAGAAGAAATGGGCTACTACCTTTGCAATGATATGCTGCTGAAGAGCAGTTCTACACACAAAGAATGTTTTAATTACTTTTAGGGCCCATTCCTATCACAGATTTGCATGCCAATATAACAATACTTTTTCTACATGTTTTACATTTTTTTGTTGACCTTTAAAACGTTTTTTTTTTTTGACACATTGTTTTTTTCGTTTTCCATAATGAGCGTTTTCACTATTAAAATCAAACTGTTTTTATTGTTTTATATACCCCTATATAAGAGATCTCTTATTACATTTAGTTTCAGTGATTACCATTTTAGGACATTGCAACATGTTGCGCTCCATTTAAATGTACTGATTCACACATTTTTAAGCAGAATGTAAAAAAAAAAAAAAAAAAAAAGACACATCTCTGAGGGAAAGGAGAGAGAAAAAAAAAAAGAGAGAAAAACAAACACATACAAATCAATAGTAATAAAGATAGCAGCAGAGTTAGTGAGATAAGACAGAGGGAGCGCTATAGAATGGAGGGGGTGGGAATGGATCAGTACTGCTTGGACCTTGAAGAAGAGGACATACCCCGAAAGCCTGTCCTGAAAAATTGTATGTTAGTGCAAATACAAAAAGGGGTTTGGTGTGGGGGTATTGGGACAGCTGTCCACGCTGATCTCCTATTAACCAACCCAGACCAATAGTTAAATTGGACTATACCGGTACTTTTTATGATAACACAAAAGAAAAAAAGAAATTTAAAAGGAAGAAAATTTTTCAATTTTTTTATGAAAATACAAAGTAACAAAAAGACAAAAGGAGAAAAAACAATATATAAAACATCAATAATAACAATAAAATACACCCCAGAATATATAGCATGTACAAACACTCAAAAGTCTCTTCTACTAGTTTCGCGGACCAACCGCTTCTTCAGGAGGATATCTAAGTAAGATTATAACAATAAACATATAGGTCATTAACAACAATTATAGAAATAATAAGGACATCATTTATATAAACGTCTGTAGACACCTAGAAGGAGTATGGAGATTAACTCACCCAACAATCAATGAGAGACAGAGCCAAAAGGAAAAAACATATATAACGGGGGGCAGGGACCCTATATTCCCCCTACGGCGGACATGGGGGATTGGTGAGAACAGGTGCTGGCAAAAAAAAGAAATTTTTCTTATTCTCTTCTTTTCTTTTCTTTTCTTCTTTTCTTTTCTTTTTTCTTTCTCTTCTTTTTTTGCCAGCACCTGTTCTCACCAATCCCCCATGTCTGCCGTAGGGGGAATATAGGGTCCCTGCCACCTGTTATATATGTTTTTTCCTTTTGGCTCTGTCTCTCATTGATTGTTGGGTGAGTTAATCTCCATACTCCTTCTAGGTGTCTACAGACGTTTATATAAATTATGTCCTTATTATTTCTATAATTGTTGTTAATGACCTATATGTTTATTGTTATAATCTTACTTAGATATCCTCCTGAAGAAGCGGTTGGTCCACGAAACTAGTAGAGGAGACCCCCATACACCACCAGAATCAAATCCTCCCTTTTGAGTGTTTGTACATGCTATATATTCTGGGGTGTATTTTATTGTTATTATTGATGTTTTATATATTGTTTTTTCTCCTTTTGTCTTTTTGTTACTTTGTATTTTCATTAAAAAATGGAAAAATGTTCTTCCTTTTAAATTTCTTTTTTTCTTTTGTGTTATAAAAAGTACCGGTATAGTCCAATTTAACTATTGGTCTGGGTTGGTTAATAGGAGATCAGCGTGGACAGCTGTCCCAATACCCCCACACCAAATCCCTTTTTGTATCGTAAAATTTGTGGATGATGGTGCTAGCTAAATTTGTAAAAGTATGTTTATTTAAGGCGTTACACTTTCTTGAATGTCAGTGCAAATAAAAAAAGTATCATGGACAGTACTCAATTTTTTCTGTCACAATTGAACTAATACAGCTAAAATCACATCAAGTATTATGATTCTGTAATTTCAGCCTATCATATGTGACAATACTTTCCTCCATTGGCTTGTTGCATAGTTCTCAACGTGTTCATTTTATTTCTGCAGAGTTAATTCACCACATGGATGAAGTGAACGATGAACTCTTAAAGAAAATCACGAGTAATCAACCACCTAAACGGAATTTTGTAGCACAAAAAGCTCAGCAAGTACATGTTCCATTAACTTTCCAGTCTGACCCAGAGGAAGTGAAAGCCTGGCTGGAAGCTAAGGGTTTTAGTAAACCGTAAGTATTAATTAACTTTTATATGTCTGATTACAACTTACATGTATCCATGACAATATCTTACCAGTGGACTAATAACACCACTCACACATTTTACACTCTGATTGTACAATCCATGCACAATCTACCTTAGATGTATCAAAGCTATTTAACTTGAGGGCCTACTTAAACAGTTCATTTTGTATCCAATCAGGATACAAATTGCCTATGTCATAATGAGCCTGTCCCTGATGGAGATATTTAATTTACCTTCCCTGTCTTTGATACTACTAGAAAATGGTATCCAAAAGTAATAGCAAAAGTAAACTGACACAGGGTATTAACCCATACCGTCTTTACTATACTAACATTATATATAAATGTTGTGCGTTCCCAGCTAAGAGAGCGAGCTGTCAAAGACACCTCTCGGTCTGTACTAATGATCATTAACCGGAGGGACCAGTTCCTGATCATGTGACCACTGTGATAGCCAATCACAGTGGTCACATGATTAGGCAGACTTTCCCACCTCCTGGGCATAATAACCTATTTTAAGGCCTCATGTACACTGCTGCTGGTAAACGGACGTTCAGAGGCAGTTGGATGCTTTTCTCAGCTGCCCCTGAACTCATCCAATATTATCCTATGCGTACATGTGCACAGGTTCCTTTAATGTCATTTTTAGGCAGTTGCGTTTAGAGGCTTTTCTATGAAGGCAAAAAAATTAGTTCAGATGCCGAAGTTTCCGACGTTTCAGACACCAAATGCGGCTAAATGCAGCTAAACGTGGTAACTCGCATTGAGCCGCGTTTCTTTTACAGGTGTTTTTCATTTTTGCCTATTTAAACAAATATATATATATGTTTTTTTTATTTCTTTTTTTCAAATGCTTCTAAATGCAAACGCGGCAAAACGCTGCTAAACGTGACATGTAAAATCGTCAAAACAGAGTTTTAAACGTGGGTTGTTATCTGTCAAGTTAATTTCAGGAGAGGTTGTAAAGACGTCCCATGCATTAAGCCTAAAGGGATGCTGGGTGGGTGGGAAGGGGTAATCTTGTCTATCACCCTGTCAGTGCTAGTAGCCTGAGTCGCCTGCACAGTGCCCTGACCTCAACCCGTTTGAATAACTTTGATTTTAATTGGAATGCCAATTGTGGGCCAACATCCATACCTAACCTCACAAATGCTTTTTTGACATATATAACAAATAGGATTTACCCTGCCGTTTCTGCTTGAACAGAGCTATGACGCTTTATATTGTGATTTTAAAAAGTGTATGTGTTCACGCTGTCATGCCATGTCTCCTATACTAGCTAAGGGATGTTATTATTTTTTCATTAGGACAGCAAGCCAACTGGGCATTTTAAATGGGGCACAGATTTTCTCTCTAAACAAAGATGAGTTAAGGAAGGTTTGTGGAGAAGAAGGTGGAAGAGTATACAGTCAGCTGCTTGTACAAAAGTCACAGTTAGAGGTAAGTGTCTACATCCATGGAATTATCAGAGATGGTGATACAAATTTTTAAAATATTTTAATTGAGAAAAGAAGCTAATGTGGTAACAAGTAAAATTACATTTTCACATTGTCAATTTACAACTTTCCCCACACAGGAGGTAAGTATCAGCTGGACTATTACATGATAGAAAAAAAGTTTGAAGCAGTGTAAATTCTAAATAATCATCTGCATGCAAAAGAAGGATATGTAACCTTCAATAGAAATCTCAGGAGCGTGCATCGTTTCAGTTAAATCAGCTGATTTCCATTAAAGTGAGGGTAGACATAAAATATGAAAAAACAACAAACAAAAATTCCCAGATCACTTACCAGCCAGCCTGAAACAAACCGAACTGACCCTGTCTAGCAGTTCATGTTAACAAGGGTTTAGTTTGCACACATATGCAAATACATGCATAAGTTACAGCGCCTACTTCATGGCACCCCGGTGTATTGCAGTCCTAACTCAATCATTTTGAGAGTCTCCTGAGTTGGAGAACATACTGTATATAATAATTCATAAATGAACACTAGGTGTGAATGGGGCCTGAAAGTGAAATTGGTTTGTTTATACGAGAACAATAAGGCTCCACATCTGTGTGTATGCAAACGCATAGCAAGTCACACAGAAAATGCATGCTTTGCCTTGCATTTCAGAAACACGTTCTTCTCTAATAAAAAAGTTCTGGAGCTTCTTTGAGGCGATCGTTGTGCGTAGGGCAGCCCATTCCAGTAAATGAGCTGCCCTAATCGTGACAAGCGAAAACGCTCCAAAATACCAAAAAATGTGTGTGGTAATGTGAGTTCCTGCTATGCAGAGATGTGAATGGGGCTTGACAGCTGAGTGTCTCCGCCCACCCCCCTATGTACTTGTATAAAGCCTGCCATATACTTTGCAATATAATTCTGGTAAATTTAAAATAAATTATACAGAGATTGTAGCTGTCAAGCCCCGTTCACATCTCTGTGTAGCAGGAACTCACATTCCCACATGCGTGTCTGGGCGGCAGACACGCTGACGTCATTGCGATACAGTGTAGGGGTGGACGGGCGATTGCAAGCCAGCCGGCATTCTTTTATGTGCTTTTTTACTACTTTCTTATGTAAGTGCAATTTTTAATACTATTAAATATTTGCCATACGGAATTATGCTATGGTGAGTCTTCTTTCCATTTCCCTGGGACCTTGAATGTTGGCTGATTGCTTTACCTGCTGAGTTTGATGTTCCCATTGTAACCATGGTAAGAGGAGGCATTGCTGAGGTTTATTACAGGCATGTTATCGCTTGCCTTCCTGCAATAGATACCTGCTTCACGGAGGATGAGTGCCTGGCAGACCCGATGTCCACAAGCCACAATCTCAATACAGAGAAGCAGAACAGGGATCTGCCTATGTAAGCAAGGCAGATCCCCATTCTAACATGGGACAATATGGAGATCTGCTATTCCTAGTGATTAGGAACAGCAATTTCTGTGTTGTTACTGTCAGCAGTTCCCCCACACAGTAAGAACACACACTGAGGGGAACACATTTACCCTTTGATCGCTCTGGTGTTAACCCCTTCCCTGCCAGTGTCATTTATAAAGTAATCAGTGCATTTGTTTAGCGCTGATCACTGTATTGGTGTCACTGGTCCCCAAAAAGTGTCACTTAGGGTCAAATTTGTTCACCGCAATATCGCAGTCCTGCTAAAAATCGCTGATCACCACCATTACTAGTAAAAAAACATTAAAAACATTAAAAGTCCATAAATCTATCACGTAGTTTGTAGACGCTATAACTTTTGCAATCTTATTTAATCCCTCAATCTTCCATTAATATCTTTGGCACTAGTTTTTCTTGTTGTTTGTCCAAGTGTCTGTTTTAGTTGGGTCTACTTACTAATAAGTGAAGAGAGGTGAATTGCCAGAAAAACTGCAAAATCTAAGCCAAAGTGGCTGAAGTAGAAAAGAAAAAAAAAATAGCTCTCATTGAAATACTTTTAGTTCAGCTTTTTTGGCCTATATTTTACCATTTCCCTAAAAAAATATACCTCAGTTCACTGAATAGTGCATTAAGACAAAACTGATCTTTATAAAAACATTTATTAAAATATTAGTTTTTTTTATTAGGGTGAACATTTTAGAAAACATAAAAAAGAACATTTATAATATGAAAAAGAACATTCTCAAAAACAATAAATGATACAAAAAAAAAAAAACACACACACACACACAAAACAAAAATTGCAGTAATATGCAATACTATGTGAAACAGTGATAAAGTGCACTAATTCAAGAAGCTAAACAGCAAAAAGACAAGTACGCATAAATTACTATCCCTAATTTAAAAAAAAAAAATACAATAATACGCGATAATATGTGAAACAGTGATAAAAGGACTCAAATCAAAAGCAGGTATTCATCTGATTTTACATAAAAAACAATAAAAAAGTCCCAAATAATAAAGTGCATGTGCATCAAAACATGATGAGATGTGAAGATCACGTGCTCACAAAACAGTTCTTAAAAGTTGTGAACACAATTGTTCCCATCATCCAGGCATCCACTAGGAGTGTGCCCAAGCAACTCACCTTAAACAAAGACCACAACAGGTCTAGTGGCGCTTTGGTATACAAATCCTTAATGGCAGTTCACGTTCCACTCTCCTCTCCTTGCCTGCATCGAAATCCACAGCTGGTCTGACAAGGCTTTAATATATGGATCCTTTATGGAAAATCTGATTCCACTTCACTCTCCTCTAATAAAAGCGCCACTAGACCTGTTGTGGTCTTTGTTTAAGACTTTAAGGTTTGCTGCTAGCATACAAACAAGGAAAAATAAAACATTCCAAATTGTGTTCCACCAATAGGATATTAGGGTTAGTCACTCCTTAATTTCTACCTCTCTGAACTCCATATCAGATCTCATGGATACCACTCACCTCTCTGCACACCACGCCCCAACACCAATTAAAAAAAAAAACCTTACACACAGCGAATGATGAAAATTCAGCCGCAGTGACCCCTGTGGTGGGATAACTATTACACAACATAACTGAACCAAAACTTGCAGCAGACTTGCAGAATGTTTGTAAAGAAAGTTTATCTGGAGTCATGCAATGCAGACTTACTGCAATTGTGCAACAAACTTGTGAAGTCTGGCAAGTCTAGCAAGAGCTTAGCAAGTCATTTCAAACTTGCAGCACAATTACTTGCTATCTGGGATTTGTTGGAAAAAAGGACATCAATTTTATTTGGGTACAGCTCGACCGCGCAATTGTCAGTTAAAGTAATGCAGTCATTAAGGAGGTAAATCCTTCCGGGGCTATACCTGCAAAATGGGGCCAGCCTGAAGTAATCTATCAGGATTTTCTGACTAAAGTTCCACTTTAAGCAATTTGATTATCTCCCAGATGAATGTCCCATGTAAAGATGAAAAGGGAACTAGTCCATTTTGAACAAAGTACCTACGTAAAATAGGCACCTGATGATGTTCTTTTCAGACAAAATGCATACAGCGGAGCTTGAGAAGTGCTTGAGAAGTGCTGACATCAGACTCTACCCTCTCTCATTGGGTACTGATGATCCTATGTACTATGTTAACTCATACTTTGTTGTCAAGAGTTACATACAATAGTGGTCAAATTGCCATTACATATAATAGCGGTGGTGTAGTGGTTAGCACTCTCACCTAGCACTATAAGGGTTGCTGGTTCGAAACCCAACCATGGCACTACCGGCCTGGAGTTTACATGTTCTCCCTGTGCCTGTGTGGGTTTCCTCCGGGTGCTCCGGTTTCCTCCCACACTCCAAAGACATGCAGGTAGGTTAATTGACTTCTGTCCAAAATTGACCCTAGTATATGAAAGGCGACCTTGGATTGTGGGCGCTTTGAGGGTAGGGACCTATGTGAGTGTGCAATGTACAGGGATAGGGACAATTGTAGACACTCACTCAGGTTGAACTGGATGGACTGGTGTCTTTATTCAACCTTGCTAACTATGTAACTATATATGTTTCACATTTACAAACAGTTCAAATAAGTAACAAACTGCTGAATCTCCAAACACCAAGAAGAAAGAGTCCAAAAACAGTGCTCTCCATCTTGCTCAAAAACTGCTTACAGGATAAGAATATTCATCAAGGCTTTATAATAGCATTCAAAGTTTAATAGCTCCAATATGCAATGTGCATCAAAAGGTGAATGGCTCCAATACACTGCATGCATCCAATCTGGAAACCGCCATCACACTGCCCCATATCAGATGTCAAAATTCCACCACATAAATGCCATGAACGAAAAGAAAACCTCCATAGGGCAAATGTCGCTTAAAATATCCAAATATATCCATAACCAAACTTACTAAAAAGTGCGCATATACAAATGTATGTGGAAAGACAGTCTCCACAATTCTTCCTGTATGGCAATCACCATAGACTCTGAGATCAGAAGTTGTGCGTGGTGATGTCACATCCGCAGGCCCCGCCCAACATGCTTCACCCTAGACAGCATCATCAATGGACTGGCCGCAGTCCGATCTACATTAAAAGTGGACAGTATAAGTCAGTAGAGCTGTGGATAGAGTCAGTAGAGCAGTGGACAGTGTCAGTAGGGCAGACGTTGGTGTCAGTAGGATAGTGAATGGTCTTAGTAAATAGAGCAGTGGACGGTGACACTATTGCAGTGGACTTTGTCAGTAAGGCAGTGGACGTGATCAGTAGGACAGTGGAAGGTGTCATTAATTTTTTTATTTTTGTCACTACATTTTTTAATTATTTTTTACCATTTTATTTTTTATAATTTCTTTAGAATCCCAATTGGGAGTCTTTGGTAAAATATCAGGGGTCTAAACAGATATATGTTTCACCTTTGACACAGAAAAGGGAGATTGAGAACACCGATGGGGGGGGGGGGGAGGCAGCAGCGCTGTGGTGGGAGAGGGGGGACCAGAGGAAAAAACAGGGGGCAGCAGGAAACAAGTATCCCATTTGGCTCCTGCAGATCCTGAATGCCAGCATGAGGGAAAGGAGGAGAAGCTGGCTTTCAGTGGCTGCAGGAGTAAAATGGAGGGAAGTTCCTCTATTTGCCACCCCTGCTGCACCTTCTATCCAGGTGTAGAGCCAAATGTGACAGAGGAGCCGCACGGGCCCCCTGGAGCATGGGGTTGAGTCATAATTGCAGCCCCTGCGACCCCTATAGCTACACCAGTTAAGATATAGACTGACATGTTCTTGATGACAGTTCTTGGATACTGCCTATTGGTGTACTCTTTTATATGCTGTTATGCAGTTTGTAAACAATAAAAAAAAATCTTTTGAAGTTCAGAAAAAAATAAAAACCTACCAGTCAAGTCCCAATAAATAATAAAAGCTGTGTCTCACCTGATATACTGCTATATTTGTATTTAAAATTCCAAGAACATAGAGCTAGAGCTGCCTTATGTTGACCATTTTATTGACGGTTTTGGAGTTTTCTATTCATTTTCACCTACAACATTTCACAACAAATTGATTAAAGCCCACATGAACCTTTCTATTTTATTCAGCTAAATATTTTCCAGCTACATCAAAACAAATGGTGTTAAAAGTCTTACAAATATTTGTGTCTAAATGCAGCTTGAACAGTAGACTATTCTGTCCTCTGCAAGAATGCTGCAGAGAGAAACACCCTTGGTAGCTGTTGAAGCAGAGGTCTCCCTGTAGAGGTCCAACACACCCCCTGTTGAGTCTGACCTACAACCCTGCAGTTTCACACATTTTTCTTTTAAGCTTGATGTCTGTAAGCTGTGCCTTCTTAAAAAGTATCAGCATTGGATTTAAGGTGTGCAGTGATATCCTTATTAATTAAAACACATTTCTTTTTCAGAAAAGTCAGGGTGGGAATGAACTCAGTGAAATCATGAGAAGGCGTCAAGAGAAGATAGAGGGCGAAAACTAGCAAAATGTCTCCTCCATGACTTTCTCTATCTTATGCAACGATCCACATAGCCTCGCAGAATCACTCGCTGCTGTGTATGCCTTGGGCTGCAAAAGGATTTTGGATGTACCCCTGTAAATTGTTAACGCAAGGGACAAGAAATATGGACCTCCACAGTATATATATATATATTTATATATAAATGTATACATAAATATGCAGCAAGTTCTTTCCTTCCCCCTAGTGGGCCATGTGGTGCATTGCAGAGTATTTTCAACCATTGTTGCCTCTAAACATTTAACATGCCTGCAGCACACAGAAAAGCCAGCACACTACATCTGCATGTATGTATAGATATATATATATATATAGTATTCACATATTTATGTTTGTATATCTCATGGATTCTACCGTTTTTATTTTCTCTACACTTTTTTTTCCTTTCTTTGCTGCCTACGAGGCCTACTGTTCTTATAGCAGTTAAAAGGTGAAAAGGGGTATGAGCTATAAGTATTGCATGAAAGTATTATTTTTATATGTATATTCCTTTATTTTTAAACTGATTTTGTGCAAAGACATCTGGAGCCAGGCCGATCCTTGCCAGGAGTCTGTGCAGGGCAAATGAAAAAAAATCTCCATCTTTAGCAATTCATAGTTTGGCAGTGAAAGGGTTATTCCACTTACAGACCAATATAATATAATTTTGCAGATGGTCTTGGTATTGAACAATGCGGACCCCATGTCCGTCTGCTTGGTCTTTATTAGCCATGGCACGCAATCACAATACAGAAAAATGCTTCACCACAAATAATTACCGTTCATTATAAATATAATGATTTATTTGGATGGGACACCTAAAATGAAACGCCTTTTTTTAATATGCAGCTGTATGGCTGTCTGTTAACACTGACATAAATGGCACATATTTAAATGAATCAGACATAGTGAAATATGTTTGTACAATAAGAACAATTTCAAAGGTCTGCGTGACAGTTGGGTTAAGTTTGTGTTGAGTTGACCACACTTGAAAAGAGTTTGCCACACAATATAAATGATATCAGTGTAGTAATGCGATTATGTTTCTGTAAATTGGATACTGATGACAGTTGGAAAATCTGAGTCCATTGCCTTTAGTTGTTGATCCAGAAAACATAAGCCAATGTCACCTGTTATTGCCGCAAAGCTTTTGAGACAACTGTCATTTTATGGTGTGTTGTGGGTAGAAAATCTGATCATCCAAAGATGAACATTCAGAATTGCTTGTGTATGACCTGCTTTAGGAGATGCTGCGTAGGATATTACTGCAGTAAATTGAGCAATATAGGCCAGCCATTCTCAACCAGGGTTCCGTGGAACCCTGGGGTTCCTCCAGAGGTTGTTGTGGCTGATGAACCACCTATTTGATGATGCCTACAGAGTTCAAGGTTCAGCACCACTTGGCAAAGCCAGCAGCATGACACCAAATATTTTTTTAGCTGTCTTTAAGGGAGGCATTCTGAACACCACTTTAAGGGGGACATTCTTCCAGTATCAACTCCACCAATATCAGGACTCAGGAGCATTGTTTCTATTGAGCCTTGATGATTTGGTTTTAGTAAGGGTTCCTCGACACATGAAAATCATTTTTTGGGGTTCCTCTAAGGTTAAAAGGTTGCGAAAGCCTGATATAGGCTATTAAAATTTACCCAACAGCTCATTAAATATGTATAGCCTATGGAATGCAAGTACAATATATACATTAGGTACTGGAAGTGCATGTTGGGTGATGTTCAGCTCCATGATTGGCTCACAACATACACAACAACCATCACCACTCATGGTACACATAATAAGAGCTGTGACTGGACATTGTTTTTTTAAGCCTTGAATTAAAGATTAATGCAAAATGCAAAATGCAAGGCTGTTTTTTTAAGCCTTGAATTAAAGATTAATGCAAAATGTATTTTAGATATGAACATGATTTTTGGGTCAGATCAAGAGCCCCACATTAAGATGTTCAGATTTTACAATATTAGCTTTGCAAAGTATGGGGAAGCGATTCAGTGCCTGAACATGTCTCATAAATATTACAAAACCCTCGTGTGTACCCAGCTAACTAGGATTCACTTGCCTGACATTTATTATTCAGGAGCAAGACAAGTTTAATGTCAGACTCATCATGCAAGCATACATCTAGTCTTTTTATTTCTGAATCCCCCTTTTTCATTTATGATATGTTTCAGTTCTTTAAAGTTACAGAAAAGTAACAAATACAATGTTTTGGTAAATTATTTAATAACAATGAAAATGTAAGCGCAAAACATTCACTTTTCACAGTAAAAACCTGTAATATTGTGATCACTGGAAATAAAACTTAATAATCAATTGTTTATGGAGTAATGAGTCTCTCTGTGACTGGGGCGGGGTACAAATGTTTTTTCTTGGCTGTATTAAATGTTTGAACTTGAGGTGTCAAAAATTTTTTTTTTTTTTTGTTTTGTTTCGTTTTGCATAGAATAAGGAAGAGTTATATCGTAACACTCTCTCTCTCTCTCTCTCTCTCTCTCTCTCTCTCTCTCTCTCTATATATATTATCTATATATATATATATATATATATATATATATATATATATATATATATATATATATATATATATATATATATATATATATATATATATATATATTGAAGCCACTGTGTTAGCACTACTGATAAACAATCCACCAAATCACCCCACTGTCAGACTTCATGCATCCTTTCCAGAGACAATGAACAGTCTTTTGCAAGCTTTGTTTCTGTTGTTTTATTGGGGGGGGGGGGGGGGGGGGTACAACTTGGATAGGGATAGAAATATGAGATGCCCATGGAGTTAATCATTGCCGTCATATTTAAATAATTCAATACACTTTGAACAAAGTTAGAGCCTGAAGATTGAATGCGCATATTTGACTAAGTATAAATCTTCTCCTGCAGCTCCCCGCAGACTGTTGCTCCCTCCATCTCCATGCAGACTGTTGCTCTCTGCATCTCCATGCAGACCACTGTTCCTAAGAGTTCTCCATCCGCCACCATGTGAGGGACAGAAACATCACTTTTGACCATGTAAAAGCAATGGTCTTAGATCTCTTCACCTCTTGCCCAAACTTGCTTCCTCCTGTACAGATTTGATTCCTCCTGCACAAACTTGTAGTTGTTAATTGAAGTATGACACATCCTCATACCTTATTGCCACGAATGCAACACCCACTGTATTGCCATGAATGCAGCACCCATTGTATTGCCATGTATGCAGCACCCATTGTATTGCCATGTATGTGGCATCCACCGTATTGCCATGAATGCGGCACCCACCGTATTGCCATGAATGCAGCACCCACCGTATTGCCATGAATGCAGCACCCACAGTATTGCCATGAATGCAGCACCCACAGTATTGCCATGAATGCAGCACCCACAGTATTTCCATGAATGCAGCACCCACAGTATTGCCATGAATGCAGCACCCACAGTATTGCCATGAATGCAGCACCCACAGTATTGCCATGAATGCAGCACCCACTGTATTGCCATGAATGCAGCACCCACTGTATTGCCATGAATGCAGCACCCACCGTATTGCCATGAATGCAGCACCCACCGTATTGCCATGAATGCAGCACACACTATATTGCCATGACTGCAGCACCCACAGTATTGCCATGAATGCAGCACCCACTGTATTGCCATGAATGCAGCACCCACTGTATTGCCATGAATGCAGCACCCACTGTATTGCCATGAATGCAGCACCCACCGTATTGCCATGAATGCAGCACACACTATATTGCCATGACTGCAGCACCCACAGTATTGCCATGAATGCAGCACCCACTGTATTGCCATGAATGCAGCACCCACTGTATTGCCATGAATGCAGCACACACTATATTGCCATGACTGCAGCACCCACAGTATTGCCATGAATGCAGCACCCACTGTATTGCCATGAATGCAGCACCCACTGTATTGCCATGAATGCAGCACCCACTGTATTGCCATGAATGCAGCACCCACCGTATTGCCATGAATGCAGCACACACTATATTGCCATGACTGCAGCACCCACTGTATTGCCATGAATGTGGCACCCACTGTATTGCCATGAATGAAGCACTCGCCATATTGCCATAGATGCAGCACCCACTCCATTGCCATGAATGCAACATCCATCGTATTGCCATGAATGCAACATCCACCATATTGTCATGAATGCAGCACCCACCGTATTGCCATGAATGCAGCATCATTGTATTGCCATGAATGCAGCATCATTGTATTGCCATGAATGCAGCACCCTCTCCATTGCCATGAATGTAGCATTCATGGCAATATGGTGGGTGCTGCATTCATGGCAATATGGTGGGTTCTGCATTCATGGCAATACGGTGGGTGAGCACGCAGCACCGTATTGCCATGAATGCAGCACCCAGCAGTGCACCATATTGTCATGAATGCAGCACCCAACACCGTGTTGCCATGAATACAGCCCCCAGCACCGTATTACCATGAATGCAGCACCCACCATATTGCCATGAATGCAGGACCCACTCCATTGCCACGAATGAAGCACCCACTCCATTGCCCTGAATGCAGCATTTATTGCAATGGAGTGGGTGCTGCATTCATGGCAATATGGTGGGTGCTACATTCATGGCAATACAGTGGGTGCTGCATTCATGGCAATTGAGTGGCCCACTCCATTGCCATGAATGCAGCACCCAGCACCGTATTGCCATGAATGCAGCACCCAGCGCTGGGTTGCTATGAATGCAGCACCCAGCACCGTATTTCCATGAATGTAGCACCCAGCACCATATTGCCATGAATGCAGCACCCACCGTATTGCCATGAATGCAGCACCCAGCTGTCAGGGCTGGCTTAGCCCTTCCTTCTCTGGGCTGGCTGCTCAGCTGTCGGCTAATTGCCAGCTCTCATCTCTCTCCACAGTTACCCAGCTGTTCCTGATCATGCTCGTCTGACCTGCCTACTTAACCACTAGGCGTCCGAAACACGGCTGCAGAGCGGACGCCAATTGCGGGGAGGCCGTCCCTGAATGTCCTCCTGTTTACTTCCCCAATGCACGCTCCCACGAGCACGCATCAGGGACGTTCTGTGCTGGCCGTGTCCCCTGGACACAGCCAGTCACAGATCGGTGTAAACGCCCAATCACAGCGGCCATTTACAGCACGATCAGCATACCCAATGAGGGATGATCTCATATGTAAACATATGAGATCATCTCTCATCGCCGGCTCTCCCTCCTCACACAGACAGCATGTGAGGAGGGAGAGATTAGTGGCTGCAGCGGCCGTAAGTAATCTGTCCCCAGTGTGCCATCTCTCCCCAGTGTGCTAATAAATCTGTCCCCAGTGTGCCATCTGTCCCCAGTGTGCTAATAAATCTGTCCCCAGTGTGCCATCTGTCCCCAGTGTGGCACCTGTCAGTGCCATCTGTCCCCAGTGTGCCACCTGTCAGTGCCATCTGTCCCCAGTGCCACCTGTCAGTGCCATCTGTCCCCAGTTCCATTTGCCCCAGTGCCACCTGTCAGTGCCATTTGCCCCAATGCCACCTGTCAGTGACATCTGTCCCCAGTGCCACGTATAAGTGCCATCTGTCATCAGTGCCATGTATAATGCCATCTGTGATCAGTGCCACATCAGTGCCACGTGTCATCAGTGCTACATAGTACCATCTGTCATCAGTGCCATATCACTGTCACGTGTCATCAGTGCCACATATTAGTGCCATCTGTCATCAGTGCCATCTGTCATCAGTGCCACCTGTCAGTGTCACGTGCCATCTTTTATCAGTGTCACGTGTCATCAATGCCACGTATCAGTGCCATCTGTCATCAGTGTCACGTATTAGTGCCATCTGTCATCAGTGCCACATATTAGTGCCATCTGTCATCAGTGCCACGTATAGGTGCCATCTGTCAGTGCCACATATTAATGCCACGTGTCATCAGTGCCACATATTAGTGCCATCTGTCATCAGTGTCACGTGTCATCAGTGCCACATATTAGTGCCATCTGTCATCAGTGCCACATCAGTGTCACCTGTCATCAGTGCCACGTCAGTGTCACTGTCCTGGTGCTCCAGGGCCTTCAAAAGTGTAATAGTCAACAAGTTAGATGTGTAATTTATGCTCCTAGAACACGTGACGGCGCTCCCTGCATGTTGGGCCTCTCTAAGTGGCTAGGCTGTGGAAAAGTCCCACACATGTGGTATCATAATACTCAGGAGGAGTAGCAGAATTTATTTTGGGGCATCATCTGTGGTATACACATGCCAAGTGAGAGAAATTACCTACTACAATGACAATTTTGTGAAAAATAAAAAAATAAAAATAAAATCTTCATTTTGCAAAGAATTGTGGGGAAAAAATGACAACATCAAAAAGCTCACCATGCCTCTTACTTAATACCTTGGAATGTCTACTTTCAAAAATGGGTCATTTGGGGGGTATTTGTACTTTCCTAGCTTGTTCAGGTCGCAAGAAATGAGATAGGCCACCAGTACATCAGATGTGATCAATTTTGTATGATTTGCACCACAGCTTGTAGGCTCTCTTTCACAAAGACCAAATAATATCCACTCATTTGGGTTATTTTTACCAAAGATATGTAGCAGTATAAATTGTGCCCAAAATTCATGAAAAATAAAATAATTAGCAAAATTTTATCACAGAAACAATGAAAAATGTATTTTTTTTAAAAAAAAATTGGTCTTTTTTCATTTATAGTGCAAAAAATAAAAAACCCAGAGGTGATCAAATACCACCAAAAGAAAGCTCTATTTGTGGGGAAAAAAAGGGCAAAACATTCATTTGGGTACAGTGTTACATGACTGAGTAATTGTCATTCAAAGTGTGAGAGCACCGAAAGCTAATAATTGGACTGGTGCCCAGTTGTCAAGTGGTTAAAGCTGTCCAGCTCACTTCATCTCTGTCTTCGCCTTGGTCACATCACAAGGAACCATCTCCTCCTTTCCTGTTTAAAGACCAACTTGCTTACATCCCTTCTGGCTCCTTATCCTGCTTGCTGTTCCTCTACTTGGATCCCTGACTTCTGGCCTGGCGGATTACACGATTTGGTTACTGAACTCTGAACTGGCTGACTACTCGATCCGATTACTAAACTCGGGCTATGCTTTGACTACGCTTACTCTATTTACCTTTATTTTTTTATTAATAAACAAGTGTGATTTAATTGTACTTCTGTCTCAGTCTGGTTCTTGGTTCCTGACACCAGCACCATATTGCCATAAATGCAGCACCCCCACCGTATTGCCATAAACGCAGGACCCACCGTATTGCCATGAATGCAGCACCCAGCACCATATTGCCATGAATGCAGCACCCACCGTATTGCCATAAACGCAGCACCCACTGTATTGCCATGAATGCAGCACCCAACACCATATTGCCATGAATGCAGCACCCAACACCATATTGCCATGAATGCAGTCAGCCCCAGCCCACCGTATTCCCTCCCTTACAGGCTCACACACACTCACCTGCCACACTGCTGACAGGGAATGATTTCCCAATCCCAGTCCCAGATGAAGTTGCACTTCCAGATTTATAGCGCAAAAAATAGAATAGAATAGAATTTAATTTGGGTACAGCATTGCATGACAGCGCAATTGTTAGATAAAGCGATGCAGTGCCAAATTGTAAAAAGTGCTCTGGCCAGGAAGGGGGTACAATCTTCTGGGGCTGAAGTGGTTAATACCAGTTTAATGAGACTTAAAGCACCTGTAATGCAGCCTCTGTCCACTGGGGGGCTGTTATGAAATCACTATAGCACATACCGTAGCAGTAGGAGTGATTCAGCCCAGAGGCTCCATGTATCCTCCAGCTTTGAAATGCTCAGGGAGCCATGTACTGTAGGTCAGTTAGACAGCTAGAGGAAAGTCCATTAGGGACATCAAATGTCCAAGGGTGTAGGGGGCGCATATTTTTAGCACTGATTGCTGTATAACACTGTATATAGTGTCACTGGTCGCCAAAAAAAGTGTCAAAAGTGTCAGTTAGGTGTCTGATTTGTCCACCGTAATATTACAGTCCTGCTATAAGTCGCTGATTGCTGCCATTGCTAGTAAAAAAAAAAAAAAAAATACCAAAGTTTGTAGACGCTATAACTTTTGTGCAACCCAATCAATATACACTTATTGAGATTTGTTTTACTAAAAATATTGTAAAGGATTAGCATCAAATGTAGAGCTTGAAGGACACCGCCACTCACTGGTTCTTCTTTTTAAGGGCTTTGTTTGCCCATTTTTATTAAAATAATGTCCAACAAACAAAGATAGGTTATCCTCGCAGGGGTTTCATCATTCCTTTTCATCAACAAAACTATATTCAGCCTAGTTGGCTCTCACTTGCAGCACTGCAGCTCTGGCTACACCCATGCAGCCTCTGACTCCTCTCAGAGGAACGGGAATCCACCTGACTCCCATGCACAGATTTCCTGTCTGTTGGGTGGAACCCAGAACCATAGTCAGTTAATACTAAAAGCCCAGCACACACCTGACCAATCAGTATGCTGGCTTTTCTCAAAATCAGGACCCAGGACTAGGGATTCCATCCCACCCGGATCTCTCAGAAATCCCTGAGCTCCAGGTCCCAAAGTGGACTTTAGAAAACACTGAGGCCAGGTTCCTCATCATGTTACGTGCTCCCTGGAGCCCCTCAACCCGTCTGGTTGAGAATTCTGGGTCACATTCTCCTTCTAGACCCTGGCAGGGCAACGCTCTGCCACAATATATACTGTAGCAGAATACATATTGGCCTAAATTGATGAAGACATTTGATTTGTCATATTTTTTTATTGGATATATTTTCGAGCAGAAATAATGAAAATGAATTAGATGACAATCGGAATCTGTGTATGGATGCCACTTAAACAATGGTGGATGCTGTGTGCAGGAGAGAGCAGACAACGGATGGTAAATGCCTGGGAAGTGACATCAACCACAGAGTTACTTTGAGGTTTCTGTTGTCGGCTGCCTCTCTTGCACCTGCCTACACACTAAAGCTGCCACTGACAGCTCAGAGTGGTACTGGACCAAAGCAGCTGCAGAACAGGTAAGTATAGCGATTCTTTACAGGGCTAGATAGATTTGTTTTAGAATGTGGCTGTGAGTAGGTTTAGAGTTAGTTAGGTGTTGACTGAACTTATACTTTAAATCTGCAGATGACATTAGTTAAAGCAACCTGACAAGTAAAAAAAAATCTGCCTCCTCTTGGGTCCCCCACTGGCGCTCCTGCCCCCTCCTCTCTGTCCAGTGCCCCCATGGGAAGCAGCTTCTTGTGCGTGCTAACTCCTGAGCCATGCTGCTGCATCCATTGAGACAGACAGCGGGACTTGCCCCACCCCTTGCTCCCTCGTCACTGGCTTTGACTGACAGCTGTGGGAGCCAATGGCTCCCGGTGCCCCGGCAAAGCTAGTGAGACATGGAAGAGAGGGGAGAGAAGAGCTGCAGATGTGCACAGCGCTGGATCAAATGAGTGTTCAGGTAAGTAAAAGGAAGGGGGGGGGGGCCAAAACTGATTCCTAAACATTTTTTACCTAATACAAGGAATGCATTAAGGTAAAACATGTTTAGGCTTTAGAACCACTTGAGGCCTCGTATACACTATACGTTTTTTTTTTTGTTCTACCCAGCGGGCTGAACAAAAAAAAAATGACAGATCAATGTACTAACACAAGAGATGTTAGTGAGGCAATCTGCTCTGCTGTACCTTTGTGTTCTGACAGGGGGGCTGCTTGTTAGCCTGGTGGCCTTTCTTTAACTTATGGCTTGAATGCCTCCTCATGGTCGTGGAAATATTTCTTCACCAGGCCTCACATTCAGAAGGAAACCGTCCTTTCACCTGCCAGTGACACCTGACCCAGCACTAACAACAGAGACATTTTGAGCCATACAGTTTTGAGCACTGATCTTCTCCACCAGATCTTCATACACATTCCACCTTGTCATTCTCAGCGAAAAGGCTATGAAGTGAGCCACTGCACATATACTGCAAGGCCTCACACACCGTGATTCCAGTCTCGGTCCCTTGTATGATTCTGTTTTGCAGCGGACCCTACAATAATGACCCAGCTGTTCGACAGGGTGTCCTATGTGCCACCTTACCTACGGGACCTCTGTCACCCAGTCATCACTGCTCCTGCTCCAAAGCTGGCTGCTCTTCCTTCCCTTTATTTAAAGTAGAACTATAGGCAAAACTTTTTTTCATCATTCTGGATAGAGTAAGGCAGGGTCATAAATCCCTTTCCTTTTATTTATTGCCATCTGTGTCCCGTTTGGGAGATTTCCTTTAAGCTCCTGTCCCATAGCCAAAACAGGAAGTGAAAGGAAATCCCTGCAAAAAAAGGGAATCTCTTGTTGCCCCCCCCCCCCCCCCCAGGTCACCAGAAATAGTGTCCTCACTGGAACATTTACCCTCTATTATTTTTCTGAGGACAACCCAAAATTTGGGATTTTCTTTTACTTTTAGTTTCAATGATAGGACGAATAGAGAGAGTGAATCCCCTGGGGGACACAAGTAGCGATCAAACTAAAAAAAAAAAAATAAATAAATAAATAAATATAAATATATATGTACTCCATCTCCACTTTATTTGCCTTTATTTGTTCTTTGACACTATTTACCACCAGAAGGTTATCTTGAAGGTTTACACTTTGTCCTCCAAATAGATGTAGCACCCTGGGGTTTAGTCAGGGAACTCCTCAAAAATGTAATTGCCAAGAGTAGTTATCTTGGTCGATTGAAAGAGATCTCTTGATTTCTCTCTAACTTTGGCTTTGTTGCACTTTTCTCCTCTACCACTAGGTGGCCAGGAACTTGGTGGTACTACATATGAGAACAGCAGCCCAAGGTCAGGTTATGGGTATATGGGGTGTCTCAGCCAATGAGCAGGGTTTTTTTTGAATCCCTTGGCCTGCTGGGAGAACCAATATATTCAAGTAAGGTCAGATGATCTATGTTCTGTGCCACCTGGACAGCTGTCTGGGTGGGCATGTGTTGCACGCCCTGGGCTGTTAGGCCAGAGATTGGGCCTATCCCGGGGTCATCTAGCAGGCAGGCTGTGTGAGGGCCTATCCAGAAGTAAGAGAGCAGAGCAGTGATGGTTCTGTTGGCCAGACAACCTGTCAGTGGTCAGAAGTAGAAGGGAATCTGTCACCACAAAGGGACCAACCACCTTTACCAGGGACCACAGTGAGAAACTGAAGAAATTACCGGAACCATATTCTCGCCAAACGGGCATGGTGGAGGATCGGGAAACTTCAGGCAGTGATCAAGTCAGGGACCCAACCAGTGGAGGTGACGCTTGCAGAGCAGCCTTGTATGTCAAGCCAGGGACTGAGCTGGATAGCAGGGGTGGAGTTTGAGAAGTATCTGGAGTGCCAAGCTAGGCACCCAGCAGAGAAGCTTGAGAGAGATACCACCGCAACCTTGGAAGAGCTCAAGGGATTAACTGTCAGTGAAACAGAGGGTCTAGTGAGAGACTAGGAGCTCAGTGTTGAAGAACTACAAGAGGCAGTTGCAGTGGAGCTGAAAGGACTGTTAAAGAGGAAGTAAACGGTTTACTTCCTCTTTGTTTCCCTGCAAAGGTAAAGCATAATGGCCTACTATGCATTGCATAGTAGCCCATTATGTGTCACTAACCTGACACAGGAGCCAGCGATGTCACCGCTGTCCCCTCTTCCATGGAGCGTCCATCTTCTTTCCGGGTATGACGTCACTCCCGCGAATGCGCGCAGGAGCCGCCACTAACGGCATGTCGCCGTTAGCAGCGGCATGCTCAGTGTGCCTGTGTGTCGCTGTCTACGACGCATGCGCCGTAGACAGCAGTACCAGTCTTTTTGCAAATATCTCCTAAACCGTGTAGGTTTAGGAGATATTTCTTGGACCCACAGGTAAGCCTTAATCTAGGCTTACCTGTAGGTCAAAGTGGTCTATAAGTGTTTACAACCACTTTAAAGACTATTACCATAGGAGGAGACAGCATTCCTGCATGTGCAGAAGTGGCGCCTTGCTGGGGGTTGCAGGGTGTGCTACATAAAGAGTGCAGGGTTGCACTATGTACTGAGTGCAGGGTTTACGGGGTGCGCTACGTACTGAGTGCAGAATTGCGGGGTGCGCTACGTACTGAGTGCAGGGTTGCGCTACATACTGAGTGTAGGGATATGGGGTGCAATATGTACTGACTGCAGGGTTGCTGGGTGCGCTACGTACCGAGTGCAGGGTAAACAGTGTTTACAAGCACTTTAAAGACTGTTCCCATAGGAGGAGACAGCATTCCTGCATGTGCAGAAGTGGCGCCTTGCTGGGGCCTTTCCCTGCAAGGCTGTCCTCCTATGGAAGTCTCTGAGTCTGACAATTAAATCTATAACTACTTAAGGGTGTCCTGGCACTAATCCTCTTTCCCCCAAAAATACAAAAATGGCTGTCAAAAGAAATAAAACCTCTTTTACATCCAAGAGGTGTCTGTGGCACCCAATGACTTTCAGCATCTTTGCACCCACTATGCCTCACAACCCACCACATATTGAAGGATGACAGCTATCTTTGGCTTTGGAGGTCCTCATTAGACTGAACAAGCCCTGAGACCTTGCTACATATATTTACTGTAGGCAGGGCCATAGATATTTTGTTTCTTCTTGGGGGGGGGGGGGGGGTTCAACCTTGAGCACTCAGAGAAGAATAGTTAGACAATGCATCTGCCATGTTGTGACAAATTGTGGGTGTGATAAAATTGTGCTAACAGATGGAGGGGGTTAAAACTTTATGCATGACTGGGGGTGGGGGTCTGGGCTCCTCCCACCGGACACAGCTTGATCCCACTCTGGGTGCCGGAGGGGGGTGAGCCGTCCCGCCACATCACTGGGAACCCTCAATTACAATCTTTCATCTTGGGAGGGTTCTATGCTTATCCATATATGGATTTCATGATAGCACCACCCTCATTGTTATGGATACATTGTATATTCCAATTGTTACTTCATGACAGTTTTATGGAACGTCTCTGTGAAATTTTGTTCCTTTGTTTTAGTAAATAATAAAATACTTTGAAATTAAAACTTAATTCAACTCACTGTGTACACAGTAACATATGCCACAGTCCTTGTATCCAAAAAATATGCTTTAATTACTGTGCTACAAGCAGGGGCGGACTGACAACTCATGGGGCCCCCGGGCAACAGGAGAAGATTATGGGGCCCCCGGGCAACAGGAGAAGATCATGGGGCCCCCGGGCAACAGGTGAAGATCATGGGGCCCCCGGGCAACAGGAGAAGATCATGGGGCCCCCGGGCAACAGGAGAAGATTATGGGGCCCCTGGCAACAGGAGAAGATTATGGGTCCCCCGGGCAATAGGAGATTATGGTGCCCCCAGGCAATAGATTATGGGGCCACATAGTATACACACACAGACACAAAATATACACACACAGTATACACACACAGAATACACATACACACGCACACACTGAAAATGTACTGGAGAAGTGGGGCAGCTATATTCTTTTTTTTTTTTAAACACAGATTATTACATTCTGTCCCTGGTTTTATTGAGGCTGGCAACCCTAATGGGGCCCCTTAGTGGCATGGGGCCCTCGGGCAATGCCTGAGTGCCTCAATGGTCAGTCAGCCCCTGGCTACAAGCAAGAATCTAACAGACATGTACAAACCTCAGCACATTAATTTGTAAAATATAAAACTCTACTATTACATATGCTCTTCCACACATAACCTTTGTAGAAAAAGAATTTCATTAACAGTGACCGCTGAGCAACCTGTATCTTTCGTACAATATGGCATGATAGTGCAGGGGTCCGGTGTCATATACACTCTAGTTTATGTAGTTTATGTAGTCCTCATTAGACAGAACTCCACTGGTAGTAAATCCCTGTCATAGCAAACAAGTATACAGTGGTGTGAAAAAGTGTTTGCCCCCTTCCTCATTTCCTGTTCCTTTGCATGTTTGTCACACTTAAGTGTTTCGGAACATCAAACCAATTTAAACAATAGTCAAGGACAACACAAGTAAACACAAAATGCAATTTGTAAATGAAGGTGTTTATTATTAAAGGTGAAAAAAAATCCAAACCATCATGGCCCTGTGTGAAAAAGTGATTGCCCCCTAAACCTAATAACTGGTTGGACCACCTTTAGCAGCAACAACTGCAACCAAGCGTTTGCGATAACGTGCAATGAGGCTTTTACAGCGTCCTGGAGGAATTTTGGCCCACTCATCTTTGCAGAATTGTCCTAATTCAGTTACATTAGAGGGTTTTCGAGCATGAATGGCCTTTTTAAGGTCATACCACAACATCTCAATAGGATTCAGGTCAGTACTTTGGCTAGGCCACTCCAAAGTCTTCATTTTGTTTTTCTTCAGCCATTCGGTGGTGGACTTGCTGGTGTGTTTAGGATCATTGTCCTGCTGCAGAACCCAAGTTCGTTTCAGCTTGAGTACACGAACAGATGGTCGGACATTCTCCTTCAGGATCTCTTGGTAGACAGCAGAATTCATAGTTCCTTTTATCACGGCAAGTCTTCCAGGTCCTGAAGCAGCAAAACAGCCCCAGACCATCACACTACCACCACCATATTTTACTGTTGGTATAATGTTTCTTTTTATGAAATGCAGTGTTCCTTCTACGCCAGGATATACTTGGACACACACCTTCCAAAGAGTTCCACTTTTGTCTCATCGGTCCACAGAATGTTGTCCCAAAAGTCTTGGGGATCATCAAGATGTGTTGTGGAGAAATTGAGACGAGCTTTGATGTTCTTTTTGCTCAGCAGTGGTTTTCTCTTGGAACTCTGCCATGCAGGCCATTTTTGCCCAGTCTTTTCCTGATGGTGGAGGCATGAACGCTGACCTTAACTGAGGCAAGTGAGGCCTGCAGTTCCTTGGACGTTGTTGTGGGGTCTTTTGTGACCTCTTGGATGAGTCGTCGCTGCGCTCTTGGGGTAATTTTGGGCGGCCGGCCACTCCTGGGAAGGTTCACCACTGTTCCATGTCTTTGCCATTTGTGGGATAATGGCTCTCACTGTGGTTCGCTGGATTCCCAAAGCTTTGGAAATGGCTTTATAACCCTTTCCAGACTGATAGATCTCAATTACTTTCTTTCTCAATTGTTCCTGAATTTCTTTGGGTCTCGGCATGATGTGTAGCTTTTAAGGATCTTCTGGTGACCTTACTGTGTCAAGCAGCTCCTATTTAAGTGATGCCTTGATTGTGAACAGGTGTGGCAATAAATCAGGCCTGGGTGTGGCTAGAGAAATTGAACTCAGGTGTGGACAACCACAGTTATAGTATGTTTTAACAAGGGGGCAATCACTTTTTCACACAGGGCCATGATGGTTTTGGATTTTTTTTCACCTTTAATAATAAACACCTTCATTTACAAATTGCATTTTGTGTTTACTTGTGTTGTCCTTGACTATTGTTTAAATTGGTTTGATGTTCCGAAACACTTACGTGTGACAAACATGCAAAGGAACCAGGAAATGAGGAAGGGGGCAAACCACTTTTTCACACCACTGTATAAACAAAAGGGCCCATGTGCACAGCTGTTGGTAAACGGACGATTCAGTTTCTACTGTAAGCACGTGGCTCCGGTTGACCAACTTTGGGCCCCCGTATCTCTGGGCCATCTGGTGCTACCAAATTTGGGGAACTAGCTCTACACCATATCCAGCTGGGGTTCCTAGCCCAAGCGTTTCTGGAAAATTTCATTCTCTGCTGCAGAAAAGTGCTTGACTTTTAAAGTTAGGTTGACACAAAGCCTGCTGAGTGTATTTGAGCAATGTCATTTCAGGACCTTTGGGTCCAGAAACCCCAAATTTTGCCCGCAGCTAGGAGGCATCTAGGAACCCCTAACTACCGAGTTTGAAGTTCGGGGGACCTATGACAGGAGCAGGAGGATGACTGGAGTGGGAAGGGATACCATCTTTCATGGGATACCGATCTACAAACAGGATCCCGCTCCATCCTGTGGGCCCGCTCCATCATGTGGGCCCGCTCCATCATGTAAGGGGTTATTTCTGTGAAACTGTCTCGGCTTGTTTTGTCTAAAAAGCAGCGTGTACGCATTTGCAGGAGGAAATACCATCTTTCAAAAGCCGGCGTACACACAGGGCGGACTGTATGGCCAACTTAGTCCGTCGAAACACATTTCAGCGGACAGTCCGCTCGTGTGTGGGCTGACTTTTTCAGCGCGCAGTCTGCGTACTAAGTATTTCGGAATTTCCGTAATATTGTCCGTCATACTTTGGTTTCAGTGGACAATCCGCTCGTCAGTAGGCTAATTCGACGGACTAAGAATGGCGCATGCTCAGAAAGGATTTACACGGCGAAAGGTTGCATTGCTGTGTATTGGACTTCCTATTTCTAGTCCCGTCGTATGTGCTGTACACGACATCGCGCAAGCTTTCGACGGACTGTTTGTGCATCCGTGTGTGGTCAAGTCCGTTCATTCGAAAGTATGACGGACTGTCCGTCGGATTGTATGACGGACTAAGTAGGCCATACAATCCGCCCGTGTGTACATGGCTATAGGATACCGATCTGCATGCTACACCGGCCTCCACCTCTATTTTGTTCCCTTGGCCCTCCCTTCTGTAATGGGGGTGGAAACACTGCTGCTCTGGGATACCTGATAGATGTAAAGAGGGACTCTGCTGGGGACACTGGATGTAAGGAGGGGCTCCGTTGGGGACACTGGATGTAAGGACGGGCTCCGCTGGGACACTAGATGTAAGGAGGGGCTCTGCTGGGACACCTGATGTAAGGAGGGCTCTGCTGGGACTCTGATGTAAGGAGGGGCTCTGCTGGGGACATTAGCTTGTAAGAAGGGGCTCTGCTGGGGGCACCAGAGGGAAGGATGGACTCTGCTGGGGGCACCTGTTGGCATCTCTTTCCTTCCTTCTCTCTCCTTCCCTCCTTCTTTCTCTCTCCCTCCCTCCCTCTTTTCCCCTTTCTTTCTCCATCTCTCATTCATCTCAGACTCTAACCACACTGCCATTTGAACCATGCCCATATAAGCCACGCCCACAATTTTACGTAAACCATGCTCGTTTTTCGACGCACCCACATTTTCTTTTTGCTATATCACGCCTACAAACACATGCCCCGCCCCTAATTATAATAAGACTCTGCCTACAGCCAAAAAAGTGTCCCTATACAGTTTTTTTACAATGTTGGCAGCTATGCTATGGCACAGTGGAGGGGTAAGACCCTAATTCCATGTTAATGGTGACTTTAGTTTGTTTGGGCCAAACTGGTCCAAATGAACAATTTTCTTTGCTAGTAGATGTTCTCATTGTTAGCGATGTATAAACTGTATACACAGTAGCATCAGCTACATACAGTATGCAGTTCTGTGTTCCATCAGTGGGACAGGGATTTCCCATCTGCTGCCAGAAGAAAATTTAATTGGGCTGAGCTCTTATTTTGCTGACGCAGAGATCGTGATCTTATCTGTCCTCCTCGGTATTTCCATGCAAAGAGCCCCTTTAGCTGTCAAAAAACAAACAGGTATTCAGAATGCGTCAGTGTTGCCTCCTGAATGCCTATCAGCCAAATCTGCAACACTCTCTAAAAATAGATATACTACGGATCACTCTTCAAAAAGGATGCAGGTAAAAGTAAGCCCTAATGCCTGGTACACACAATCAGAAAATACCTCTTTCGAATCGATCATCGGATTGCTAGTAGAGAGCTTTCAAAAGCTGATCAGGACAGTTCATCCGATATTATTTGATTTGACATGCGTGAAAATATTTTTTGTACGATGCCGGATCATACAATTTTCGTTTAATCAGTACAGGTGTCATTTGAAAATGCAGTACAAATGCATTACAACACTTGTCATCACTTCTGAATTTTTATTATGTCGTACGAGAATTTTCCTGACTTTAGTAAACTTCATCAGATTTGATTTGAGATTTACATGCAAAAAAACAAGACAATCATTCGTCCGATACTCTCATTGTGTGTACCGGGCTTAAGGCCCCTTTCACACTGTCGGACTGTTCAGGTCTGCCTGTCAGTTTTGACAGCGGACCTGAACGGGTGCTCCATGCTAGTCTAAGGAACGATGGATGTCAGCGGTGACATGTCCGCCCGACATCCGACCCGGTCCGATTTGCCAAAAGCAGACAGATGGCCCTACGTCCGGATCCATCGCTGGCGGATCGGATCGGGTAAGATCTGATGAAAACGGACATGCCAATCTCTCCATAGAATCCTGCAGTGCTTGACAAGCCCCTCCCCACTCAGTGAGCAGAGAGGGACCTGTCATCTGCCGGCTCGGTGGAGATCAACGAAGAGAACTCCCACTGAGCCGGCGGACAAAGGCGGACTCCGTGCAAGCGGATCCGCCTCATCTGAATGAGGTGTAAGGGTCAGTTCACACAGGGGCAACGCGACTTTCAACACGACTTTTGGAGGCAACTTGAACACGACTTGGGGCGATTTACAACATGACTTTAAGTCGCCCCAGGCTAGGCGACTTTTGCCATGGCCAATCAGAGAATAAGCTCTCAAGGGGGAACTCCACGCCAAATAAAAAAAAAAAAACGGCATGGGTTCCCCCTCCGAGAGCATACCAGGCCCTTAGGTCTGGTATGGATTTTAAGGGGAACCCCCTACGCTGAAAAAATGGCGTGGGGGTCCCCCTCAGATCCATACCAGACCCGTATCTGAGCACGCTACCTGGCTGGCCAGGAAAGGGGGCGGGGACGAGCGAGCACCCCCCCTCTTGAGCCATACCAGGCCGCGTACCCTCAACATGGGGGGGTGCCTTGTCCCCATGTTGATGAGGACAAGGGCCTCTTCCCGAAAACCCTGGCCGTTGGTTGTCGGGGTCTGCGGGCGGTGGGCTTATCGGAATCTGGGAGCCCCCTAATAAGGGGGCCCCCGGATCCCGGCCCCCCACCCTATGTGAATGAGTATGGGGTACAATGTACCCCTACCCATTCACCTGTGGAAAAAATGTAAAAAAAAAAACACCACACACAAGGGTTAAAATAGTTTATTGCACAGCTCCGGGGGTCTTCGGGGTCTTCTCGCCGGACTCCTCCACTATCTTCTGCTAGCTTTCTTCTTTGCCGCCGCCCTCTTCTTCCGACTTAGGGGGTCTTGTCCCCCCTCTTTGGTTCTTCTTGCCGGGCCACCACTCCTTCTTCTAGCTCTTTTACAAGCGGTGGCCCGGTCTTCTGTCGCCGCTGCCGCTGTCTTCTGTTATTCTGTTCTTCTGTTCTTCTCTTCGGGAGCTGTTGCCATGTCACTGTCTCTGCTCACAATGACAGGGATGCTGCGTGCGGCGACTTATATAGGGACATCACCGGATGATGTTCCCACCCATTATGATGTCACAGTCCCAGAGGATGCTGGGACTGTGACATCATAATGGGCAGGGACATCATCCGGTGATGTCCCTATATAAGTCGCTGCATGCCGTGTGTCCTGTCATTGTGACCGGAGACAGCGACGAGGCAACATCTGAAGAAGAGAAGAACAGAAGAACAGAAGAACAGAAGAGAAGAACAGAAGACAGCGGCGACAGAAGACCGGGCCACCGCTTGTAAAAGAGCTAGAAGAAGGCGCAGTGGCCCGGAAAGAAGAACCAAAGAGGGGGACAAGACCCCCGAAGTCGGAAGAAGAGAGCAGCGAAGAAGAAGAAAGCCGGGCTCCTCCGCTAGTGAAAGAGCTAGCAAAAGAGCAGAAGATAGCAGAGGAGTCTGGCGAGAAGACCCCCCGAAGATGGAAGAAGACCCCCGGAGCTGTGCAATAAACTATTTTAACCCTTGTGTGTTTTTGTTTTTTTATTTTTTCACAGGTGAATGGGTAGGGGTACATTGGCATTTTTTCAAAATTTTCGGTATTTTTTTATTTGTTTAGCAAAAAATAAAAACCGCAGAGGTGATCAAATACCACCAAAAGAAATCTCTATTTGTGGGAAAAAAATGATAAAAATTTCATTTGGGGACAGTGTAGCATGACCGCACAATTGTCATTCAAATTGCGACAGCGCTGAAAGCTCAAAATTGGTCTGGGCAGGAAGGTGTTTAAGCGCCTGGTATTGAAGTGGTTAATTACATAAACAATCATTCTGCACAGTAAAAAAAATGGTGGAGGACCACTACTATCATGAAGTCATTTAAAGGTGGAAATCACAGAAATAGACATCACTACTCCCATGAGCTCAGTTTGCTTCCGAATCCTTCAAGAATAACCCCTAACACTGGACATCAGTGGATACATTAATAACCCCTAACACTGGTGTCAGTGGATGCATTAATAACCCCTAACACTGGTGTCAGTGGATGCATTATTGACCCCCAACACTGGTTTCAGTGAATGCATTAATAACCCCCAACATTGGTGTCATTGGATGCATTATTACCCCCAACATTGAGGTCAGTGGATGCATTATTAACCGCCAGCATTGGTGTCAGTGGATGCAATATTAACCCTTGACACTAGTATCAGTGAATGTAAAAAACCCTTAGCACTAGAGTCAGTCAACGCATTAATAACCCTCAAAATTGGTGTCAGTGGATGCAATAATAACCCCTATCGCCAGCACTATTAACACCACCTCTCCCACACTGGTGGTCACAGGCATTGGTGGGTTAGAATATCACTGCCATTACCAACAATGGGGGGGGGGGCAATGGCAGTGGAGGTTAATCCCCCATCCCCATCTTGCATTGGTGGTCATGGCAGTAAAATTCACCCCCCACCCCCCTCCTGCATTGGTGGTTATGGCAGTGGCATTTTAGCCCCCCCCCCCCCCCTTCACCACCATACAGTGAAAGTTACCTTCATGAAAGTGGTCCCACTTGTCACACATGTAACTTGACCAAAGCTTTTTTTAATGATCATAAATAATTTGTGTTAGTGTGAGGCCAGGCACAATTTAAAAGGAATCGACCCCTCCCCCACACACACACACATGTTCCTGTTTGCAGCTCTGCCACATGATATGTCACAATGAAGTCACAGCGGTGGATAAAACATGAAGGTGGTACATAAACAGAGGTCTGAGTGATGAACTAGGAACATGATATTACAGCTATGTATGGGCATTGTGACCCCAAGTACTTCAGTGACCCTGAGTAACTCTAATACTAGCTTACTGCTCTTGGAAGTGGCCCTTTGGGCTGCGCTGACTGGCCTTGAGCTTATGTCGATGACATCCATTACAGACACTTCTGAGATTATTCAGACTTGATTGATAGGTGCCTGTGACCTGAAATTGACCTCCTTCTGACCTGCTTCAAGGGGTTTTGCATTCCCATAGACTTGTATAGGAACAGAAAATTCATCTGACATGAGTAAAGGACTGTCAACACTACTTTGGTGTGGTCAACGCTGAAGAGAACATTTATGAATAGACTGTAAACATTTGAGACAGCTACAATGCTATGTCAGAACCTTTAACGTGGGGGCAAGTTTACTGTAGATTACAAAAGGCAGTGGTGCTCAACCCTATTGATAACAGGCCCGATGAATTCTTCCAAAACATCCCATACCCTATTAGTAAATAAAAAAGTTTATACTTGCACAATATAATGATGGTAATAAAAAGTATTGAAATGCTGAAAGGCTTTGGATAGAGCTGGGTGTCACTATAGGGCAGGGGTCTCCAAACATTCAAAACAAAGGGCCAGTTTACTTTCCTTCAGACTATGGGGGGGGGGGGGGGGGGCGCTCTGCACTGTGGCCTTTGGGAGTAGAAAAGGTCCTGACGTCAGTGGGAAAAAATAGTAATAATGTCCCATTGTTTGTTTCATTGGGAGGAATAGTGACCCATCATTGATATTAGTGGGAGGAATAGTGCCCCATCATTGATATTAGTGGGAAGAATAGTGCCCCATCATTGATATTAGTGGGAGGAATAGTGCCCCATCATTGATATTAGTGGGAGGAATAGTGCCCCATCATTGATATTTGTGGGAGGAATAGTGCCCCATCATTGATATTAGTGGGAAGAATAGTGCCCCATCATTGGCATTCGTGGAAGGAATAGTGCCCCATCATTGGTATTAGCGGGAGAAATGGTGCCCCATCATTGGTATTATTGGGAGGAATAATGCCCCATCATTGGTATTAGCGGGAGGAATAGTGCCCGATAATTGGTGTTAGTGGGAGGAATAGTGCCCCATCATTGGTATTAGTGGGAGGAATAGTTCCCCATCATTGGTATTAGTGGGAGGAATAGTGCCCCATCATTGGTATTAGTGGGAGGAATAGTTCCCCATCATTGGTATTAGTGGGAGGAATAGTGTCCCATCATTGGTATCAGTAGGAGTAATGGTGCCCTATCATTGGTATTAGTGGGAGGATTAGCGCACCATCATTGGTATTAGTGGAAGGAATAGTGCCCCATCATTGGTATTAGTGGGAGAAATAGTGCCCCATCATTGGTATTAGTGGGAGGCATAATTCCCCATCATTGGTATTAGTGCGAAGAATAATGCCCCATCATTGGTATTAGTGGGAGGAATAATGTCACATCATTGGTATTAGTGGGAGGAATAATGCCCCATCATTGGTATTAGTGGGAGGAATAATGTCACATCACTGGTATCAGTAGGAGAAATGGTGCCCCATTATTGGTATTAGTGGGAGGAATAGTGCCACCATTGATATCAGTGGGAGGAATAGTGGCCCATCATTGGCATCAGTGGAAGGAATTGTGTTCCATCGTTAATGTCACTGGGAGAATTTGTGTGCCATCACTGGTGTCATTGGGTACCATTATTGGTGTCAGTGGTAGGAATTGTGCCCCATTTTTGGTGTCACTGGGAGGAATTGTGCACCATCATCAGTGTCACTGGGTGCCATTGTCTGTGTTATTGGGAGAAATTTTGCATTACGTTCATTGATGTTGATGGGAATTATGCCTCAATGTAAAAGTATCAGTGGATGAAATAGTGCCTCAAGGACTGGATAAAAGCAAGCAAAGGTCCACATGATTCACTGGGCTCCACATTAATTGGGTCTCCTCGGGGAATGGTCTCTCTTGTGGAGGCTGAGGGCTTTGCAGGGGCACTGTGGGAGACTGTAGGGCCCTGTGAGGGCTGGGGAACACTGTTGGAGGTTGAATCATGGGGGACCTGAAGTTCTGATGTCATTCCATATGAATCTTACATAGGCTATGGCACTATCCTGTGGCCCCAGAGTAAGGAGTAGGAGTTAAGGGACTCGGAAGTAGACTTGGTGGCCCATTAGGGTAAGGTGACCAGATTTTTAAAATCCGGGGACATATATATATATATTTTTTTATTGGCAAATGCTAAACTATTTTATACGCATATTTTCCTCAAATTATATAAGCAGTCAGAAGTTTAGCGTGGGTTGTCAGCGCCCGGGACAAGGCAAGAAATGTACACCCTCGCCAGACTTTTAGCACTCCCTGAGTCCCTTCCACTAGTTCCTACACTGACCTACCTGCCCACTGAACTAACTTACCTGGTTTCTTACCCTGACCACTACACTGACCTACCTGACCACTAAACTGACCTACCTTATACATACACTGGCCTACCTTAACCCTATATTGACCTACCTGATTCCTACACTGACCACTACACTAATCTATCTGATTCATACATTATCCTCTACACTAACCTACCCGTTTCCTATACTGACTACTACACTGACCTACCTGAGTTCTATACTGACTACTAGACTGACCTACCTGATTCCTGCACTACTCACACCCCCCTACATGAACAGCGTAGATTGGTTGATTTTTCTCACCTCTCCATGGCCTCCATGATATTCTATCAGAGCAGGGCTCTCCCCAGCACCAGGTACTGTTCCCAACACCCAGCTGCTCCTCAGTATCCCCTGCCAAGAGCTTCTCCAATAGCCGCCGTATGCTCTGCACTGCCCCTCTCCTCCGCTGTTCTCACACACTCAAGGGCTGCCCTCACCAGAGGGATCATGAGGGACAGGCTAGACTACAGGAGTCCCTGGACAGGGTGGGCAACCAAGCACACTTGGGGGCACAGTAATGATTGTGCGCCCCCCAAATGTTTTACCCAGGGAGAGAGTAACAGATGCCCCCCCTCCATACCACTGCAATCTGGGGACAGACTGTCTCTGAGGACAGTGTCCTCAGTCCGGGGACTGTCCCTGGAAACCGGGGATGTCTGGTCACCCTACATTAAGGGATGAGGTTTCTGGAGGGATTTGGGGGCAACTGACAGGGATGTGGTCTCTGCTTGAGGCTTTTCAGGGACACTGTGAGTGTCTTTATTGGCTGCTGGGGGCTAGTGACTATTTGGGAGCTGGAGGCTCTGAAGCCAGCTAGGTGTCACTATGAGAGGTTTGGGGCACTGAGGGCTCTCAGCGGGTCTGAGGCACTGTTAGGGAAGGTTGGGGGATCACTATTTGGGAGCTGGAGGCTCTGAAGCCAGATAGGTGTCACTATGAGAGGTTGGGGGCACTGAGGGCTCTCAGGTGGTCTGAAGCACTGTTAGGGAAGGTTGGGGGGTCACTATTTGGGAGTTGGAGGCTCTGGAGCCAGCTAGGTGTCACTATGAGAGGTTTGGGGCACTGAGGGCTCTCAGGTGGTCTGAAGCACTGTTAGGGAAGGTTGGGGGGTCACTATTTGGGAGTTGGAGGCTCTGGAGCCAGCTAGGTGTCACTATGAGAGGTTGGGGGCACTGAGGGCTCTCAGGGGGTCTGAGGCACTGTTAGGGAAGGTTGGGGGTCACTATTTGGGAGCTGGAGGCTCTGAAGCCAGCTAGGTGTCACTATGAGACGTTGGGGGCACTGAGGGCTCTCAGGGGGTCTAAGGCACTGTTAGGGTAGGGTGACCAGATGTCCCTGGGTTCAGGGGACAGTCCCCGGATTGAGGACACTGTCCCCGGTTTTGTCCCTGGATTTGACTTCAACAGGAGCTGGGGCAATTTTCAAAGACAGTCAGTGCAGAATAATAAAAAAAATCTGAATTACACACCTCCGCTCCTACTAGCTTAGGGGGTGTATTTTTTCCATTATCTGTGTCCCTTTCTGATGATGATGTGCTGGTCGGAGCGGATAGGCTATTTCTTCAGTTTCCGGCACATGCCCATTCAGCTCGACTCACATGTTTTTCCCCGGCAGAGTCATTTTCCTCTGAGCCAATCAACGGATCTGGCGGACTCGCCTAGTGGTCTACCTATGTAAACAAGGCAGTTTGCCATTCTGTCAGTGTGGAAGACATTGATCCTGTGTTCCTGCAAAGCAAGTACAGCATCTACCCTGTTTCCCCTAAAATAAGACCTAGCGTGATTGTCGACGATGGCTGCAATATAAGCCCTACCTCCCAAATAAGCCCTAGTTAAAGTCCTTCTAGGTCTTATTCTCAGAGTAGGGCTTATTTTTGGGGATAGAGGGTGGGGCTTATTTGGGGGGGTAGGGCTTATATTGCAGCCATCACCGACACTCACGCTAGGTCTTATTTTAGGGGAAACAGGGTATATCTTCCCTCACACCTTCCCCACAGTGAGAAAACACTTGTTAGGCACACATTTAACCCATTGATTGCCTTAGATGTTATCCCCTTACCAGCCAGTTTCATTAGTACAATGACAGTACATATTTTTAGCATGGATCACTGTATTAGTGTCACTGGTTCCCACAAAGTGTCAAAAGTGTCACTAATGCCGCGTACACACGAGCGGAATGTCCGACAGAAAAGTCAGAATCTTTTCATCGGATATTCCGATCATGTGTGAGCCTCATCTGACATTTTTTTCGAAAATTCTGATGGACCTGGAAATAGAACATGTTTTAAATATTTCTGACGGAACCAATTCCTTTCAGGAAAAAAACTCTTGTCTGTATGCTGTTCCGACGGACCAAAAACAACGCATGCTCTGAAGCAAGTACGAGACGGAAGCTATTGGCTACTGGCTATTGAACTTCATTTTTCTAGTCCCGTTGTACGTGTTGTACGTCACCGTGTTCTAGACGATCGGACTTGGTGTGATCGTGTGTAGGCAAGACGGTTTCAGCGGAACTCCGTCTGAAAGACCTTCTGAGTTTATTCCAACGGGAAAACCGGTCATATGTACACGGCATTAGTGTCCGATTTGTCCACCGCAATATCACAGTCCTGCTATGAGTTGCTGATTGCTGCCATTACTAGTAAATATATATATATATATATATATATATATATATATATATATATATATATATATATATATATATATATGTCTCCGGATTTCATTTTAAAAATCTGGTCACCTTATGTTAGGGAAGGTTGGGGGTCACTATTTGGGAGCTGGTATGCACTGTGAGAAGTTGGGGGCAGGTGAGCTGGCTGAAGGCAGGCCATGAGGAGGACATGAGGAGGACATGAACCACTAGTTGTGTGGGGGAATCAGTGATAGTTGAGGGAAAGGTGGAGCTGTGTTATGGGAAGGACATCTTATAATTTTCTACAATTTTATTCCCCTGATTTCCAGTTTTACACTAGTTTGTATAAAATCATGTGACCATGTGACTTGTAATTCTGTCCTTGTTTGTTCTGTCCTACACTTCACAATCATCAGAACAGATTTCATACATCGCACACTGAGTTATCAATCACTTTCTTCCCATTGGTCCTTGTTATAAATCACTTTCTGCTGATTGGTCCGTGCACCCGTCGTTTATTTCCTGTCTTTCACAACGAGTCCGCCCCACGCCCCGCGGGTGAGTAGGCGAGGTCGGAACATGCGCTCCCTTGTACTGGTCCATGATTGGTTGGTAGTGACGCCTCTGCTCGTACTCGCGCTGCCCTCCTCGCGTGGTGTGTGTCGCGCGCTTGCCACCCCCATCCCTTCACTCCCATTGGACGGACTGATACGCGCCCCCCGGCCACCCGCAGGCATATATAGGACCAGTCGGCCCCATTCAGACCCCTGTTATGTCCAACTGTTCAGTGAAGAAGCAGAAGATGGAGGAGTCCGCGCTGGAGCAGCTGAAGAAGTACACGGTGGTGGTGGCTGATACCGGGGACTTCAAAGGTGAGGCTCCATGTGATGTGTGCATCCTCCCCGGGGGTCCTCCCTCATGTGTGACCCGTATGTGTGATGACAGCTGACTGTATGATTCTATACATCCTCCTCTACAATCCCATAGTATACTGACTGTACAATCGGATTGTACAATCTGCTATAGATGGATCTAAGCAATGCATTCAGGATACTGCAGTACATATCTGATGGTAGATATACAGAGGATTGTATAGTGTATGGTCACCCTAATGGCCCGTAAACACGATCCGAATATCATGCAACTTTATTCTCTTAATAGTCGCAAGTAGAAATTGAATAGGTTACTAAAGTCATGAAAAGTCTGGTACGACAGAAGAAAAAATCGGAAGTGATGTCATGTGTTTGTAATGTATTGTATATTCAGACGACAACTGTACTGACTAAACAAAAATCATACGATCTGGTATCGTACGAGGAAAATGTTCATGCTTGTCCGATGTTATAATATCGGATGAATTGTCGCGATCAGCTCTCGAAAGCTCTGTACTAACAATCCGATTATCGTACTATCGTGTCGAAGGCAGTATTTTTCGCCTGATTTTTTTTTTTTTACGGGTCATTTAGAATGATCAGAGAGATTCTTTACAGGATTGGATGTTGTGATCTATGAATGGTGCACAAGACACAGCGGGGATCACACGACACCTCCTCATTATCTGTGTGTGCCGGTGTCTTGTCGTATACTGTCCCTCATCAGATAGTGTCCGCCCCAGACTGCGCTTGCGCAGTACGGAGGACAAGGAGACGCTGAAAGTCTCCGAAGATGAACGGCGCCTGCGCACAGAGTCCGGGCTCAAGCCCCACCGTCCAAGTGGACGTAGAGTTAGAATAAAAATGTGCCAAGCGAGGCCGTGCCCGAAGCTTGACGAGTGAAGCGAGGGGCGCTGGTACGAAGTGCTTTTAATATCTACCGTATGTCCATTTGCATGGTGGGGCTTGAACCTGGCCTTAGAGCAGAAGGTACTATTAAGTGCGCAGGTGCCGTTCACCTTCGGAGACTTTCGGCGTATTGTCCTCTGTGCTGCGCAGTACGGGGTGGACACTATCCGATGGGGGGAGGGGAGACACACACTTCTCGGCAGAACACCGGTTTATGAATGTCAGGGGGCGTGTCACTGAGTTCAAGCAAAATGAATCCAATTTTCTGATTGGTGTGGACAGAAACTTTGTAGATGAGTAGATCGTTTGATGTGATTGATAAGAGTATGGTGTATCAAATGATCTTCTGATCGGGTGAGGAATCTATTCCTAGGATCTTATAGAAAGTTGTTCTGTGTATGGTCGCTATTAGAGAAATCTTATGTGGAGTACGATTTGTGCTCATAGCTGTGTTCCAAAGACGGCAATGGAGTTTGAGAGATTCTCGTAGGGCTCCTTCACAGGAACACAATAAGACTCAGAGCAATGCTGTGTAAAGAATCATGTTGACCATACAATGCGTGCGCTTAGGCTGGCCATACATTATACAATTCTCTTTTAGATTGACTAAAACCATAAGAGGTCAAATCTGAACACTTCTCATTTGTATGCGGACACATCCTTGCATGACATAGTTGACGCTAATGGTAAAGGAAATTGATTAAGAATATTGTATAACGTGTGGCCAGATTATTATTCAGGATTTATATAGCGACAGTTTACGCAGTGCATTACAATATAAAGGGATACAATAGATACAATACAGATACAATAAAATACAAGAGGATTAAGAGGGCCCTGCTCAGAAGAGTTTACAATCTAATAGATTTAGATATGTAAGTGAATACAGTGCCCCTTCACATGGGGTGGGATTTCAGGTGGACCTAATCAGATACTCAATGTAAAGCTGGCCATACAATCTGTACAATAATCTTTAGATCTACCATCCGCTGTGTAGTACAAGGGTGTGCCTGATTGGGTACAAATGGAATGGATTACATTCTGGGTAAAGAATACACCTGACAGATGAAACAAATCCTCCTACATACGTTGTACCTTTTTATCTGAAGTCTTCTCTCTACATCCAGTCAAATTCTAGAATTTACAGCAGATGTCAGAGCTTCAGAAAAAGGGGGTGGGGAGCTGAATTTACACTTTGTAGAGGCCAGTAAAGAGAAATCTGAATGGAGGGGAAGGATAAAGCCCACCGCCCCCCTTACACCGGAACAAAGCTGAGGCTGTCAATGTGCTGGAGCTCCCTCCCCTGTCACTTTGGTGTCAGATGTGTATCATTCTGATAGAGTAATGAAGCCACACAGAAATGACACTGAGGCTGGGTTCACACTAGTGCAATCAGACATCCCATGTGATCCACACTGCATTGCTGTGATGCAAATTCAGCCATACAAAATTTATGGCTGAAATCCCATTCACACCAAAATGGTGCAGGACACTTTTGATCCGCACTGGAATCCTATCACATGGGTGTTCACACCTATGCAGTCCAATTCCTGCACCATTTGATGGTTCACACTGCAATCTGCGAACCGATCTGTGGGTGTCCTGCAGTGCATATGTGAACCGGGGCTTGGTGCTCATGATTGTTCATATTTCATGTCTGAGGTTTAGTTACTTTAAGTCTGAGTGGCCACATGTAAATGGACTTGCACTTATTTACATCCAATTACCTGAGTCCGTCCAAAAAAGGGAAAAGGTCTGCCTTCTTGTGTTTTAAAGTGGTTGTAAACCCTTACAAACCACTTTGACCTACAGGTAAGCCTAGATTAAGGCTTACATGTAGGTCCAAGAAATATCTCCTAAACCTCCACGGTTTAGGAGATATTTACCCAAAGACAGCCACCGCTGTCTACGGCGCATGCACTGTAGACAGCGGTGCGCAGGCGCACTGGACAAGCCGCAGATCGCGGTGATATGCTGCGAGTGTCGGCTCCCGTGCGCATGCGTGGGAGTGACGTCATCGTGAATCACAGCACCGGAGCAGCGAGACACACCAAGAAGATGGACGCTCGGAACTACAGGGGACAGCGGTGACTTTGCTGGGCTCCTGTATCAGGTAAGTGACACATAATGGACTACTATGCGATGCATAGTAGTCCATTATGCTTTACCTTTGCAGGGAATCGGAGGAAGTAAACCCATTAGGGTTTACTTCCTCTTTAGGCATGTCAGATCCGTGATAGTCTGATATAAGTGGACACAGTTGTCACCTATTCATTTAAATTTGGGTCCAGAACCTGGCAGTAGATTGAATGGATGCCGATGTCACAAAAATGAGTTTCATTTTTCAACAATTCGGTGTGGGATCTGTTCAGGGATGTCATGTTGAAAAGACTGGACACACCCTATTTTAACGGACCCTGAGAGCTCATAGACACCGCTGTGATTAAATGACCGATCAGTGTACAAATGGCATATAATAATCATTTACAGCTGTATAGTTCTTCTTCCTTTCCTGTACATTTTTTTTTTTTTCCCCATTTCAATATTTTTAGTTCCTTTTCCACATTTACAGTAAAAAGGAAAGGGAAAGATCTCTTATACATATTCAAACTACTTCTCATAACACTCATTGTTTTCAATATTCATATAAATACAAAAAAAAGATAGTTTTACATTTGGTACCCGACTGGTTCGATCTTTTATTTTTTATTTTTTATTTTTTTTATTTATATCAGGAAATGGGTCCACACAGACCAACAGAGTACAAACTTTACACATAGTTTACAGATAGCGAGGCAATATATGAAGTACAACATCAATAATCTGGCATTATCGCCAAGAAGAATAAACAGCAGTATGTGGATTCGGGATTTCACGTCATCCTGTGGTCTCACTTCCCAGTTTCTTTTTAACTAACTAGGTATCCCTATCGATACCACTGCCAGTGTACGGGGGGGGGGGGGGGATAGGTGAAGCATTGGGGAGGGAAGGACAGAGGGGTGAAGAGAAGACAGGGGGGTAAATCAAGTATGGGGTATAAAGGGGGGAGGGAATGTAAGAAGGGGGGGGGGAGCAAGGTGTGCTACCCAATCATGGAGTGCGCATATGACCATACTGAATTACAGATGTGGGGCCCATCCCTATGGCCCCCAGGCTCAGCGGATCTTGGGTGCTGCATACAGTATCACCCGTCTGTGTCCACCCATCTCAGGGCCTGGCCCTCAGCCGAGTATATGAACGCAGTCCAACCTTGCCAGGTTTTAGTGAAAGTCTCCTCTCTATTTTGCGCTGTGAGGATAAGATCCTCCATTTTCCTAATGTCCTCCACTTTACGCAGCCAGAGGTCAATGGTCGGCGGGAGGGGCGATTTCCAATGGAGTGGTATGCAGGCCTTAGCTGCATCAAGTAGGTGGCGGATCACCGATTTCTGGTATTTCCTGTTGGGTACGTCGGAGGCATGCAAGAGATAAAGAGCTGGGTCGTCTGTGAGAGGCAGGGCCGTGAATTGTCTCCCGCACCAATTTCCAAAAGTGTGTGAGTTTTGGGCATGACCAAAAGATATGCAGCAGAGTCCCTTTGTCTGCGAGGCATCGCCAACACAGGTCTGATGTATTCGGGTAGAGCTGATGGAGTAATGAAGAGGTCCTATACCAACGTGAGATAATTTTGTAATTTGTTTCTTGGATCTTGGCACAGATCGAAGATTTGTGGGTAAATCTGAGTATACGTTGTCTCTTGGTGCTGTTGAATTGGCAATCTAACTCTTTCTCCTATTTAAGTAGGCCCGGAGGAATAAAGTCTGCTGAGGGAGAGTTTAGAAGATTATAAGTCCGAGTGTGTGTGACAGGACACCCGCGTCAGTGCAGAGCACCTCCAGGGCCGTGAGCGTCTGAGCGTCTCCCCAGGGGGGTGGGATCGTAGAGCGGAAATGTGTGAGTTGGAGCGTCCTCAGGAAGTCTAGTCGGAGCGGGCCCGCAGGGTCTAGTAACTCTGCCGTCGTTTTCCAGCGCCCCCCTGCACTAAAGTGGGATGCTTGATGTAGTCCTGCCTCCTCCAAGTTCCCAAGACTCCCATCGTGAAGACCTGGAATAAATGGGTTGCCTATGATGGGGTACAGGGGTGAGTTTGGGGAGGAAAGGGGTGTTGGCGAAGGTCTGCGCTCGGATAGTTTCGCAGAGTTACCAATCAGTGGGTGATGTTTAATCACACCCGGCAAATCCGAGTAGCACCATGGCATCCTCCGGAGTGGAAACACTTTGTGCCTGTTCCAGCTGGGCCCACAGCTTGGTGTTCTGATGGCGGCACCAATCTATGAGCCTCCCCAGATGAACCGCCTGATAGTAGGCTCGAATATTTGGTAGGGCTAAACCGCCACGTAATTTGGGGAGCACCAAGAGTTTGTGAGCGAGTCTAGGTCTTTTTTTCGCCCATACGAATTCCGTGAATGCAGATCGAACCCTTTTAAAGAAGGCGGAAGGTATATGTATAGGTAGGGCCTGCATCAGGTAGAGAATTTTCGGGAGGACGGACATCTTTAAGATGTTACAACATCCCATCCAGGAGTGCATACCCGACTGCCATTTGGACAAAAGTGATTTTATTTCCAACAGTAGCGGAGGGAAGTTATACTCATACAGTTTCGAGAGTGTATGTGGGTTATACGTACCGAGGTACTTCAGAGCCGTGTTCGTCCACTTCAGGGTAAAGCTAGCTTGGAGGTGGGTAAGCTGCGCCGCCGGTATCCCCACGCCCATTGCCTCAGACTTGGCGAAATTAATTTTTAAATTTGAGAGTGTCCCGTACGTTTTCGAATTCCCGCATCAAATTTGGAAGGGATACCACTGGGTTGGAGATTGAGAACAGGTCGTCCGTGTAGGCCGATACTTTGTGTTGGGTGTGTTTAACCGCGATGCCCGCTATGTTCGGATTTGATCTAATGTGGCAGAGGAACGGTTCGAAGGAGAGCGCGAATAAGAGGTGAAAGCGGGCATCCCTGTCGCGTCCCGTTCGTGATCCGGAAAGGTTCGGACAGCACCCCATTGGCCCTAACCCTGGCCGATGGTGTGGTATATATGGCCTGGATCCACCCTAACATGGTGTTGCCCAGTCCTATGTGGCGTAGTGTGGCAGACATAAAATCCCAGCTAACCCTGTCAAAGGTTTTCTCAGTGTCCGTGCTGAGAAAGACACTTGGCCTGTTCTCCATGTTAGCAGTATACAGCAGGTTCAAGACTTTAGTGGTGTTGTCTCTAGCCTCTCTGGTGGGTACGAAGCCTACCTGGTCAAGGTGTATCAGATCGGGGATGTATGATTGTAGCCTCATGGCTATGATCTTAGTGAATAGTTTAAGATCCGTGCTCAAAAGAGAGATTGGGCGATAGTTCCTGCATAGGGATGGGTCCTTTCCTTCTTTAGGGATCACTGCTATATGTGCCTGTAATGTGGCCTCATGGAGCGTACTCCCCTTAGTAAGGTCATTGAAAAGGTGTAGCAGATGATGTCCAAGGGATGGGAGTAAGGTCTTGTAATATTGTAGTGTTAGGCCATCCGGGCCCGGGGCCTTCCCTCTCTTGGTGTTATTAATTGCCTGTTGGATTTCGGACAGTGTTATAGGTTCCTCCAAGACGTCCCGTATTTCCGTCGACAGGGTGGGCATGTTGGAGGAGGCTATATAGTCATCTATTTGTACTGGGGAGGGTCGGGTATTCAAGTTGTATTGACTCGTAGAAAGACTTGAATGTATTGGTAATATGTTGGGTTAGCGTCTCTCGCGTCCCCTGGGAGGATAGGACAAATGGAATATAAGACGCCGCCCGTTGGGTTTTCAAAGATTGCGCGAGTAAACTACCACATTTATTGCCCGATTCGTAAATTTTTACAGGAGATCTGGAGAGCCGCCTTAGCTTTAAAAAAGAGAAGGTCGTTTATCTGGGAACGGATCGTATCAAGCTCAGCACCCAAAGGAGTATTCGGTGTCCGTTTATGTTTAGCTTCCAAATTTTGAAGTTTACTGAATAACTCAGTCAGTTGGGCAGTTCGCTGTCTTTTAAGTCGTGCACCGTGTTTAATTAGTATTCCGCGGATCACCGCCTTGTGCGCCTCCCAAACCAGACCTGCATCACATTCCCCCGTACCGTTAGTGTGGAAATAAATAATGAGAGATTTCTGACGTCACTTCTGACAGCACCGTGGCGTCCTGGAGGAGGCTCTCATTGAATCTCCACGTTTTTTTCTGTCCCTTGTAAAAGTCTGTCAAAGCATATTGTAGAGTAACTGGGGCATGGTCAGACCACGTAATAGAACTTATAGTGGATCCTTTGACTGCCTGAAGCTGGTTGTGTGGCATCAAAAAAGTCGATACGTGAGTACCCGTGGTGCGGTCTAGAGAAAAAGGTATAATCCCGTTCCCGGGGTGGAGGAGACGCCACACATCCACCAGTTGCGCGGCATGTAAGGCTGCGTGGGTAGCTCTCCTCATTCCCAGAGGGAAGGAGGACTGCCCCGTGGAGGTATCCTCCGCGGGTATTAGTGGAACGTTTAGATCACCACCTATGATTAGTTGGCCTTCCGAAAATTTTAGGAGTAGGTTTAAGTGTCTCTTCACAAACAGGTCTTGTCTGCTGTTGGGGGCGTAGAAGTTGGCAATGGTAACCCTCACACCGCCAACTAGGCCTTTAAGGAATAAAAACCTCCCCCCTGGGTCTGATTTTAGGTCCAGCAGAGTCCACGGCACTCTGGCCGCTATTTGAATGGAGACTCCTCTAGATTTGGCCTCCGTGTATGTAGAGTGGTAGACTGTCGGGTAGTATCTGTTTTTCAAGATGGGGAACTTGTTTTCCCTAAAGTGAGTTTCTTGTAACAAGACTATATCCGCGTGTTGTCGTTTCATGTCGTTCAACAACATGCGTCTCTTCTCAGGGACGTTCAGTCCCTTTGCATTAAGGGTGACAATGTTAAGCACATCCATGATTGGGTAGGGGTAGTAGAAGCGGGAAGGGTAAGAAAAGAAGATACAAGACGTGTGGGTAGAGGGTTGAGGCGATAGAGAGCAGTAGCGATAGGGTAGAGGGGTAAAGAAATTTTAAGGGTGTGGCCGAGAGGGAGAGGACTCCCAGTCAGCACTGTCCAACGGAGTTGGACAACTAGAATGCAGCAACTGGCTGCTATAACGCCCACTGGGTGAACCCGGATGCAAGGCGTCGACCTATGTGGGGGAGTGTACAGAGCGGGCGGTACCCCCGACCCCCCGGGACCCCAGGCCAAGTTTGTATGTGTAGATGTGTATAGTTAAATAATGCCCGTATGGGCACGGCTAGATGCCCACGTTTTGGGCATAAGGCAAGAAACATCCCCGGATTCATGTCTCTCCAAAGTGTTGCATGGGTGGCCTCTCCACTCCCACAGGAGTGGGCAAACGTGTATTAAACGTCCTGGGCCCGGCATCTCTCCACGCCTCCCAGAAATGTCTCCAGCAGCCGTGGTGGCTGTGTGGCGGGGGCAAAGACCATAAAAGGGGGGATGTCAAGACACGGGAGAGTAATACTGATGGGGGGTGTAAAAAGTCAACCAGTGCAGAACAACATACAAAGTGTCATAAGGTGTAATCATGTCTCGCGGGTTCCATCAGCATATGTGGACAGGGTGCGGGAGCGACCACGGGACCTCCTGGAGCGAGCTGGTGGGGCAGGCCCCTCCGACGTGGGACCCAAACGGCCCGCTGGCCGTTGGATCTTCATCAGCCAATTCGGGACCGGTTCCGCCCCCAGGAAAGCAAAGAGGGCGGGGTGTGAAGGAGCCGCTATCCATGCGAAAGAGGACTGTTAGGGGGTAGCCCCATCTGTATGTGCAACCGTGGCGTCTCGCAACTTCAAGGGCCGGTTTCAGCATGGCACGGCGCTGTAGTGTTGCCCTGGATAGGTCCGGGAGTATCTGGATCTGTGCACCATCAGTCAATGACCCCATGTTCCCATGCCTTCTTCAGGAGTACTTCCTTTTGTGCATATCTGTGGAGGCGGCACAGAACATCACGGGGCCTTGCCGGGTCGGTAGATCTGGGACCTAGCGCCCGGTGGACCCGGTCGATTTCCAGAGGGCGGCGGGTCACCCAGAAGCCTGTGAAAAATTGCGGTAACAGTCTCTGCCAAATCCTCCGGACCTGTAGCCTCCGGGAGACCCCGCAGCCGCAAGTTGTTGCGGCGACTGCGGTCTTCCATTTCCTCTAAATGGAGCTGCATCTCCTGCGTCACCGCTGCATGGGAAGCCTGCGCGTGTTCCAGGGCTTGCACCCTAGTTTCCAGCGAGGTGATCTGGGTTTCCCCGGAGGTGACCCGGTCTTCTATTGCGTGCAGCTCTGTTCTCACCTCTTGTATGTCCCTGTTATGTGCTTCTTCTATCCGTATGATTAGGGTTTCAGTATCTGCTCTCGTGGGGAGTGCCTTAATGTCCGCCCTCGTAGGCAGGGCCCGCAGCATTCTGCGGAGGTCATCGTCCAGGTTTCCCTGGTTTGCGGTAGAGCCAGCCATCTCAGGATGTACCATGGTTGGAGCTCCTGATAGGGGTTTTGAGGCGGGTGCTGTGTGAGTGGTCTGTGTCTCAGTCCCGTGGGGGACTGTTTCCGTGTGGGGCCTCCGAGGAGTGGTGGCGGTGGCAGCCGGGGAAGTGCACGGGCTCCCTCTGAAGAATCGTTGGATATCGGGTTGTGAGGGTCGACTGTGTCTCGCGGGTCGCTGATCGTGTCCCGTATCGTTTGGGGGTTTGCATGCCGAGGTCACATCTGGTAAAGTTGTATCGTGGCCTGTATGGTCCGGGTCAGGCTGGGGGCTCCGCCGGGGTTCAACTTCACCCCGCCATCATCCAGTCATTGGAGGGGGGCTCAGCTGCATATGCGGAGGTCCGGAGAAACCCCAGAGTGCAGCGTCACAGGCCTAGACCCACCCACCCCCTCAGTCACGGGCTGTGAGTACTGTCCAGACGGGTCAGGGCCCAGGGGACTGAGTGGGCAGGAGTGGGGAGGGAAAGATCTGTGTCCCCCTAGAAGGCCAAAACGGCCGCAGTGTCAGCTGGTGTGGCCGCCGCCCCAGGAAACTGTGGGGATGTGTAGGCCGCGCTAGGCCCGAGCGGACCGCCGCGTCTCCGGGCCCCAGCGAGGCCTTCAGGGCGCGCTCCACTGCCCTCCGCTCTCACACAGGGGGTTAGGAAAGGGACCCCTACCTCTGTCTCCACGCTGTGGACTCCGGTAGGCTTCTAGGCCGCAAGATGGCGGCGGCCTGGGTGTAGCAAGATGACGGCGGCCGCGGAAGGCTGAGAGTCCGATCCAGCCGTGCACTGCCTGCAATCCGCGGTAATTTCGGCTGAATATGTCTCCAGGGGTCTCAGGGGACTATGCAAGCTCGATTTGGGGGTCGATTCCCCTATGCAGCCCTGCGATGGTGGTGGATTTGCCGTGGAGGTCCGGAGCTCCCCAAGGAAACGTCTGTCGCCGCCCACTACCGGACACGCCCTGGTTCGATCTTTAATATACCTCTACAAAAGGTTAAAGGCAGAGAGGAGACTTCACCCTTAAATGTATCCACATTATGACCCATCCAAGAGGAAAAAAAAGGGGGGGGGTAAGTATTCTACCCCCTATGACTTACATTCTCACCCAAGAAGTCCTATCTTAGTCTTGCTGTTTCCCTTTTACCTGTAGCTGTCTTCCTTAAGTTCAATATATATATAAGGTGGGGATTCCTCTCCTATCCCCACTACCCTCCTGGAAAAAAAGTTTGTGAGAGAAAAAAAAAAGTAAAAACACCCGTGCTTACACACATATATACACACATGTATACACACCTACGTATCCCCTCCCCACCCCCACCCATCCTTTCCTGTACATTTTAAAGTGGAGTTCCACCCATTTAAAAGTCAGCAGCTACAAAAAGTGTAGCTGCTGACTTGTAAAAATCAGACGCTGTCCAGCGATGTGACGGCACGGAACCTCGCTCCTCTCCCCCTCCTCTCCGTGGCACCGGCATTACTCCTGTGGGTGCCCGGCTGTGGCTTCAGACGGGTGCGCACTGCGAATGGCCGGACAATCTTCTGGGAGCTGTGATGTGTCCCAGAAGATTGGGGGGGGTGACATGCGGCATGTCATGGGGTCACCTACACTTAAAGCGGAAGTCCCATTATTGGGTGGAACTTCACTTTAAAGTGCTAAATTCAAAAGGTGGTTTTGGTTTTTGTTTAACCTTGATGCATTTTGTGCATTAACCACTTGACCACTGGGCACTTAAACACCCTTAATAACCAGACCAATTTTCAGCTTTCGGTGCTCTCGCATTTTGAATGACAATTACTCAGTCATGCAACACTGGACCTATATGAAATTTTTGTCCTTTTTTTCACACAAATAGAGCTTTCTTTTGGTGGTATTTAATCACCGCTGGGTTTTTTTTTTTTGTGCTATAAAAGAAAAAATACCGAAAATTCTGTAAAAAAAAACGAATTTTTCTTTGTTTCTGTTAGAAAATTTAGCAGATTAGAAATTTTTTCTTCATAAATTTTGGCCAAAATTTATACTACTACATATCTTTGGTAAAAATAAGTACAAATTGGTGGATATTATTTGGTCTTTGTGAAAGTTATAGAGTCCACAAGCTATGGTGCCAATATCTGAAAATTGATCACACCTGAAGGACTGACGGCCTATTTCAATTCTTGAGACCCTAACATGCCAGAAAAGTACAAATACCCCCCAAATGACCCCTTTTTGGAAAGAAGACATTCCAAGGTATTTAGTAAGAGGCATGATGAGTTTTTTGAAGTTGTCATTTTTTCCCACAATTCTTTGCAAAATCAAGATTTTTTACTTTTTTTTTTTTTTTTCACAAAATTGTCATATTATCAGGTTATTTCTCACACACAGCATATGCATACCACAAATTACACCCCAAAACACATTCTGCTATTACTCCCGAGTATGGTGATACCACATGTGTGAGACTTTTACACAGCGTGGCCACATACAGAGGCCCAACATGCAGGGAGCGCCATCAGGCGTTCTGGAGCACCCAGGACAATTCTGACATTTCTCTCCTACATGTAAAAATCATCATTTATTTGCTAGAAAATTACATAGAACTCCAAAACATTATATATGTTTTTTTAGCAAACACCCTGGAGAATACAATGGTGGTCTTTGCAACTTTTTATCTCGCACGGTATTTGCGCAGTAATTTTTCGAATGCTTTTTTTTGGAAAAAAAACTGTTTTGTGCTTAAAAAAAAAAAAAAACACAGTAAAGTTAGCCCAATTTTTGCATAATGTGAAAGATGAAGTTACGCTGAGTAAATAGATACCTAATATGTCACTCTTCAAAATTGCACACGCTCGTGGAATGGCGGCAAACGTCGCTACTTAAAAATCCCCATAGGCGACGATTTACATTTTTTTTACTGGTTATATGTTTTGAGTTACAGAGGAGGTCTAGGGCTAGAATTATTTCTCTCGCTCTAACGTTCGCAGCGATACCTCACATGTGTGGTTTGAACACCGTTTTCATATGTGGGCGGGACTTACGCATGCGTTCGCTTCTGCATGCGAGCACATGGGGACAGGGGCGCTTTAAAAAAAACATTTTTTTTTTATTGTTCATTTTACTTTATTTATTTTAGTTTGACATTTTTTTCCCCAAAAATAATTTTTTTTGTGTTGCGGGGCGTTGCGGGGCGTTGCGGAGCGTTGCGGGGCGTTGCGGAGCGTTGCGGGGCGTTGCGGAGCGTTGCGGGGCGTTGCGGAGCGTTGCGGAGCGTTGCGGGGCGTTGCGGGGCGTTGCGGGGCGTTGCAGGGTTAATTTTCGGTGAGCAGCGATGTTGGCACTGCAGATGCAGCCCACATCGCTGCTGACACCGATCTCTTCCCCTCCGCTGTACCGATCGGTACAGAGAGGGGGGGGGAGGAACCGGCGTCATAACATGACGCCGGCTTGTTTACAAGTGATCACTCCGTCATTTGACGGAGCGATCACGTGGTAAACGGCCGCGATGAGCGGCCGTTTACCGTGATTCGTGATGCGCCGGGTCCACTGGACCCAGCGGTCATGGATGCTCTCGTGTGCGCGCCCCAGGGGGCGCGCGAGAGCAGAATTCTAGGAGGCCGTTAATTAACGGCCTCTTAGAGTTAAACAACCGCCCTGATGCCGTTAATCGGCAATGGGCGGTTAAGTGGTTAAAGGCTAAGTTCACCGCTTTTAACAATAAAAATAATAAATACAATTTTTTTTTTGCAAGTAAAAAAATGTGCATTGTTTTTGGAGCCTGTAAAGCATTGCATCAGCGATCAGCCGATTGATGCCATGCAGGTATCTGTGTACATTGTATGGCCAAGCAGATGCAATCGGAAGACTCAATGAACTACCACAGCACTGGTGCTTCATTGAAAACTACAAGCTGACGGCTACAAAGGCTGTCAGGACTTGTAGTTTTCCATTCACAGGGGACTGTTTTTAAAATTGTAAATAAGTTCTGATTTTACTCTGAACTGCATACTTGTTTCCATACACACTGAAGCCAGGAAAACGAAGGCTCTGCATTGATGGTCTGAACAAGTCCTAGTCCAGTTACTATGATAAAAGTTCATGAAGTTAAACGCTTACTTTACGCTTAACCTGGCTTAAAAAAACGCTTGTACAGGAGTTGTGCTCAATGTTATCCTATGTGTCCTTGTACATTAGAATGATTACAGGCATGTTCTGAGCTCCACATTTGGGCTGGGTTCACACATGCAGTGCGGTAACCAGTGTGATTCCTGTGTGGGTTCCCACATCACATCTGTCTGGCAGGCAGTTCACACTGCTCTCTGCGAACCACTGCAGGTGTCAATAGAAAGTTAATGACACCCCCAAATCGGTTTGCAGAATGCATTGTGAACTGTGATGTGATCTGATTCCACTGTGCACCAGAAAGTCCGCTGGACCATTTTGGTGTGTGTACGATGCAAACACTGCATGCATTCTGAATGCGGTTTAAAAACCAGCCCTGGACCAAGTCCTCCATTTTTGTCTCGTATGCTCGCCCTCCCAGACACTGTAGCTCACACTGGGAAGGTTTCAGAGGGGGAAGCAATAGGCAGGATTATGCGACCAGGTACAAGCCAAAGGTTTTTGAATGAGCAGTGACAGTGCTCATTGTCACCCTCCCTCCCACTGTAGTCAAAGTACACAGCCTGCATGAGTGACAACTCTACTGTGAGAACAGGAGCAGTGCAGCATCCTTGCCACATAACCTTCATTGGGGGGCTTCACTGGTAGGGTCAACAGGTTTTTGTGGGATGTTAAAGGGGATTAAGAAAACCTAAATCAAGTGCATATTTAATGCAAGGCCATAGTGAAAATGGGATTTAATTCTGAACATGCTTCTTTGTTGCAAACCATATAAGAAAAATATCCTGCTGGGTTTTAATAGTGATTTGTGTTGGCATCCCAGGGATATTTGATATACAAAGCATTCTGCCCACAGCAATTTTCTAATGTTATGTAATAGTTGGCTTCTACCAGCTTTCTCATTCAGACACTAGAGCTGTGATAGGAAATATTGCCATATTCAGGGCTTTTGGGTCCAATGCTTCCAGAATGGCATTAGGCTAAGCTAACACCCCATTCTTGTGCAGCCAACTGGCAGTAATGTTGTTCACAACAGTGCCCTTTATCAGAACACTTCCTTTCCTGCAGCTTTTATGCATAAAACACTTCTTGAGGTTTGTACCGTAAATTACTATTAAAATATCACAAAATTGCCAACTCTTCAAAGGTTTTTATTTCTTTATGTATGGAGAGACCTACATTGAATACTTCTTTAGGAAGTAGTGCCAATTTATTTGGAAGTTGTGTGTGTACATATACACATATGTGTATTTAAAAACAATTTCCAAATAAAAAAATGGTATATACAATTGTGATACGAGCCATATTGTAATTCCGTTTTATAAAAAAATGACCTTTCCTTTTTAATCTGCCATGCTGTAATTTGTCAGAAAATGTGATATGGCTACCTAGAGGTGTTCTGTACAGAGATGGTATACAGAACACGCATCCCTGCCGAAAGCCCCATACGCATTAGATTTTCTGAAGATTTTTTTTTTTTTTTTTTCTTCAGATTTACCAAAACCATATGAGGTCAAAACTTTGGCATTTCAATGTGTATGCAGGCAGGCCCTTGCACTACATGGTTTTGGTAAATCTGAAGACAATCAGCAGAAAATCTGATAGTGTGTATGGGGCTTAAGCTACACTTCCCCGTTTGACTGCGGTGAATACATTTAGCACACCTAGAAGGGTTTTGACATTTGTGGGCAAGTGACATGGCTCTCAAAAGGATTGGCTTTAAAGGTACACCAAATGGAAATTTTGGTACCAAAAATGCACAGTGTACTTTGCCAAATATTAGTTTTTAAAAAATATATATATTTATATAGAATTGTATTTGACGTTTTAATTAATATCTTGAAATTAATATTTGCCATTATCAGCATCTTTTTAACGCAAGAAAAATGCATCACTTTAAATTCCATGTATGTCTTCACACTGGTCCATTGTGCTTCCATTGTGGTGTTAAAAATCTTGCTTTCTGCATTTTTGGTCAGTGGTTGTAAACCCTTACAACACACTTTGACCTACAGGTAAGCCTAGATTAAGGCTTACCTGTAGGTCCAAGAAATATCTCCTAAACCTATAGGGTTTAGGAGATATTTGCCCGAAGACAGGCACCGCAGGCGCACTGAGCACGGCACGTCAACGACGGAGTTGCCGCGCGTGTCGGCTCCCGTGCACATGCGCGGGAGTGACATTGCGGCTTCGCCGAATGAAAGCGGCGGAGCTGCGAGACCCCACCGAGAAGATGGATGCGCTGGACTACAGGGGCCAGCGGTGACATCGCTGGCTCCTGTGTCAGGTAAGTGACACATAATGGACTACTATGCGATGCATAGTAGTCCATTATGCTTTGCCTTTGCAGGGAATGAAAGAGAAAGTAAACTCATCAGGGTTTACTTCCTCTTTAAAAAGCACCAAACGCGCCTCCCCATTGCAATGCATTGAAAAGCAGCAAGAATCCATCAATAACACACCTGTTACGTTTTCGAGTCACATGACCTATGAAAAACACACCATAAGCACAGTAAAATCATGCCAACATTGAGTGCCTTTTCGTTCTCAGTAAAATGCCAAAAACACCATTTTGGCCCAATTATGTTTTGGCTGTCTAAATTTTGGTGCATCTCTACTTGGCCCTGTACCTAATCCTTGTTCTCCCTCCTATTCCTGTTATCCACAGTCTGGAATACAGCACAGAACAGAGGGGCAGCAGACTAAGTGCAGCAATAAAATAGGCAGTTTTATTGAAGGTCAGACAAGGGGCAACTCACAAATTGATGAATAGATCAGGCCTATATCATGACAAAGCCTCTCGCGATCGTCCAGGTGATATGGCAGCATCAAGCAGTGGCTGTGCCAGAGCGAACCTGCCATCATTAGATATGGCCGATCTATTCATTCAGTTATACCTTGTCTTACCATCAATAAAACTGTTTATTGCTGCACTTAGTCTGGCACCCCTCTGTTCTTCTCTATCAGAGCTGCCTGCTTTACTCTAAGGGTGCTGCTTGTCGTCATACAACTTTATGGACTTCATGTGAACTTGATATGATGGCTTATGACAGTATGCATTTATAGTACATCTCTCTAGCGCCACTATATATTTGTTACATATATATATATATAATTTTTTCGCTCTTCATACGATCGGTGATCTGTCGGGATACCGCAGAGGACGGCTGTACCAGCAAGGAGATGTACCGCATTTATCGGTGTATAACACGCACATTCATTTTAAGAGGGAAGTTTCAGGAAAAAAATTAAATTTTAAATAAGGCAGCTAAAATGTAAGTATTGGCGTATAACACGCACACGCTATTTGCACCCGATTTTCATGGTGAAAAAGTGAGTGTTAAATGACAATAAATACAGTAGTTTATTTACTGAAGTCCTACATGATAGGAAGTGGCTAGCAACATGCTGCAACTGTGAAGATAGCAGAAAATTTGAGTGACAGATGGGTGCAATGACTACATGAACAGCCATTTATTCCACTAAGGAATACCTCATAGTTATAGTATAAAGGCAAAAGCTTTAGTTTTGGAAAGGGGGAGATGGATTAGAACACTGTCAGGTTTTTATTGCAGTCTGTGTCCCCCATTCACTGGTTGTCTTGTTTACCATTATCACCAAGAGTAAAGTTAAAAGAATCTCATCAGCTGTCCTCAGAACAATAATAGAGGGTAAATCTTCCAATAAGGACACCTGTTCTGGTGACAACCAGGGATTCCCTCACTTCCTGTTTTTGCGGTGGGATAGGAAGTGATGGGAATCTCTCCATAGGGACACAAATGGCAAAACAAACCTGTTATAATCCTCCTTTTATCCAAAATTGTGGAGGGGGGGGGGGGGGGGGGAAGACACGTTTTGCCTTTAGTTTACAACTTATAATTGCAGTGTTTTGTTCTACTACACTACTTTTATTAGACATTAGGTTGTTCTGACTTTAGATCTTTTAATCCATGAACCCATGGCACCTTATCTATATTCAATAGTCAGTGTTATAACCTGCCTCCATTGTGCTTCATCATTTTACCTCGGCTAACCCAGTGAAGACAGGGAGTGGTAAAGCAAAGTTTGGTAAATAAAGGTGAAAACTTCTGGAAGTCGTATTGTTTGAATATCCAATGCAGTACATTGACTAAAAAAGCTTTGTAATCATGAACTCTGCAAATATAATGTAGAAAACTGTGTAGGTGGTGAATAGAATCTTATTACGCTGAGTAATGATTATGACATTTTCTTTTTAAGGCGTACAATTCTCTGTACACAAGTAGGATCGCAATATTTCAATATTGCCTTCTCTGCTGATTAGGGTAGTGATTGCCCAATAGTTATCAACACAGATATTATTTTGGGAGGATGGAGGATGTGTAATTGGCCATTGTGTAATACTAAAATGAAGACATGTTCACATCCTGAGATCTGCCTGCATTCCCAGCGGGGGTATTAGAAAATTGCCAACTCGTTCTCTAGCTTTTCCCTTAGATCTAGGCTGTGATATAAAACTAATATAGTAATTGATTCTTACTGCAAGGATTATGTTTTCAGTAAGCACTACACATAACGGCTAGGATGTTTTATTGATTTCTGTCAGCTGCTTGTCACATGAAAAATTAAGTATTTTCATGCTGATTATTTGGAACTGCTGATGTCACCACCAGTGCAGGTTTTTGAGAACCTTAGTGTAGACAAGAAATTAGCATTGCATTGATACAGATACCAGTATTGGTGTCAGTAGCAATACTAAGCAATTTGCGTGAGTACTTAGAACTGCATGATTCTGGCTAAAATGAGAATCCCCCCCTTTTTTTTTTTTTTTTTTTTTTGCTTGGAATAAAGATCACGATTCTCAAAGCGTAACATCTTTCACATTATACAAAACAATTGGGCAAACTTTACGGTTTCGTTTTTTAATTCATTAAAATTTATTTTTTTCCCCCAAAAAAATTGCATTTGAAAGACCGCTGTGCAAAAACTGACATAAAATATAACAACCACCATTTTATTCTCTAGGGTCTCTGCTAAAAAAAAAAGTTTGGGGGTTCTAAGTAATTTTCTAGCAAAAAATGCTGATTTTAACTTGTAAGCAACAACTGACAGAAAAGGTTTAGTCTTTAAAGAGCAACTGCAGTCTGCTCACATAATTTGTAATAACATCTTTGCCATTCTGTAGCTTCCCCACCACTTTGGAAAAAACTCAAGACCTTCCTCTTTTTTAGCAGATGGTCAAAGCTCGCCACAGTGCCTAGAGGCGATTCAGTTCGCGTTGTGCGCTATACAAGTATTTCATTCAAAACCAATGCATTTTTGCGATTTCATTGCAACCTGCATTGACAAATTAAGTCACAAGCTGCAATGAAATCGGAAGTCCATATTGCAATGATATGCGGCTTTGTAATGGCTCTAAAGTAGCATGATTTTAAAGCCGCACACTGCAAGTCGCAATAAAATCTTAAATTGGTGTGCAATTTGTCTTGCGAGTTTGAACTGTCAAATCGCATGATAAAGCGTACTGGTGTGGACTGTAAAAATGCATCCAAGGGCAAAATGGGTATCATAATTGGTATCGGCGAGTACTTATGAAAAAGTATCGGTACTCAGTCTTAAAACTGGTCTTGGTGCATCCCTACTAGAAATGTGCATCTTTGAACACTATAGTGAAGAACATAGATATATGCTAGATCCAGGGTCTCCAAACTTTGTTTTCAATATGTATGGTATTTTAGAAAACAAGTAAAAATCATTTCGTGGAGCAGCGTACAAGCCTAGTCTGCTGCAAACAGGGAAATCTACAAATACAAGGTTTGATTGAAACTTATGAGGACCACAGCACATTGGTAAAATCCTGCCATGGGGCCCGCTGACGTACATAAACTTGTGTTTTGGAAAGAAAATAACTTGTATAATACTACTACAGTGTTTGAATGACCTAAACGCAGGAGGGTTACCATCCGGTTAACCCATTGATGAGATATATACATACGAAAGGTCACATACTTGGAAGCATGGCATTACTATAACTTAATAATAATGAAATGGTATTGGTGGCAATAATGCCTCTTGTGCGATTAAGGCACTTGCAACTATCACATATGAGAGATCATATGCTCCAAATTATGCCCGGAGAGTCTGGATTACAAAAAAGGACAACACAGTGCTAAAATTGTCAAAGAACAGTGAGGGGAAAAGACGGAAATGGAATGGGAAGGAGGAAAATCCATCAGAGAACCTCCCATTGGTTGACTTGAAACCTATCTATGTATTGGGGACCAGCAAGTAGGCAGGCCAGGGGGACCATATTTTATCAGAAAGGTGATTGTCGTGTAGAGCACTTGCTATTTTTTCATTCGGCATGATCCACGTAAGTTTGCATTTAATCATTACCATGTCTATAACAGGACAGTCTCCAAACTTTATAAACAAAAACTAGTTTACTGTCCCTTAGATTTTAGGGGGCAGACTCTGCCCAGTGGAATAAAAAATATCCCAGCGTTGATGGGGAGTAAACGATTCCTCAGGCTTGATGGTCAGTGGAAGTAAAAAAAAAAAAATGGTGCCTGTGGTCAGGGGGTATAGTTCCTCAATAATGGTTATTAGGAGGACTGGTGACCCATTATTAGTGTCAATTGGGCGGCATAATGCCCCATCACTGGTGTTAGCGGAAGGAATTATGCCCCACTGTTGGTGACGGTGAACGGAATGGTACCTCATTGTTGGTGTCAGTGGGAGAAATGGTGCCCCGAGGCAAGCGAAAGGCCACAGGCCATGGTTCGGAGACCACTGAGCTAGATAACATGCAGGGTTCCAATATAGTTATTTTATTTCACATTCTTGGTCCACCAATTTCTGTGTTGTCAGGCTCTTCATTTAAATTTCCAATGGTCATTCCATTGAATATAATTTTCCATTTGCAAACAGTTTTGTGTTTACATGGTTCGCACAAGATGCTGAGGGCAACTACATGCTAAAGACTTTGATCTAAGTTACTAACTATGCAGTTTTTAGATTCCCTTTTAGTATATAAATGCACAAACTGCACATCTTTAAAGGCTAAGTTCACGTTTCAAAAAAATACAAAGCACATCTTGTAGGGGAAGAAAAAAGTACATTTAATTTTTCTTACTGGAGCCTGCAAGCCACTGCACCCACAATCTGGCGATTGCAGGTGCATGGTCAGGCTCATGCCAGTCTTCCTCTAGCTTTGTGCCCATATTCTTGTATGGGCATTCTGTTATAAAGATAGGAGGAATGAATGAATGAATGAACTACAAGCATGCTGGGAAACATGCTCACAGCCCATTCAAACTACAAGTATGTCTGTTGTGGTGCCAGATGGTACTTATAGTTTTTGTTTTACAGATATCTGTGAATAAATGATGCAGCTGTGTGGGTGGTGCCCTGCACAGCCATGCAAATTTCAAAAATCGCATGCAGGAGATCTCCCACTTGCTGTCGGAGGAGCATTTTACATGTTCTATCCTAAATATGGGTCTAACATGCTCCTAAAAGTGAACTTATCCTTTAACTTGGGCATTTCTACTAACTACGTGATTAAAGTTCACTATATTCGCCTCCACTCCAGTGCTGCGGGGTCCAGGATATCCCTCGCCAGCATGAGTGCAGCTTATTCTACAGTACAAACCGGCAAGAAACAAAGTAATGCAGATGAGACCTATTGGGGTTGATTTTGCTAAAACAGGAGCGTTAAAAATGGGATTCAGCTCTGCATGGAAACAAAGTGGCTTCCAGGTTTTGTCAAAGCACAACTGAGCAAGCTGAGGTTAGAAGCGGATTGGCTACCATGCACATCTGCACCAGATTCTGCACACTCCAGTTTTAGTAAATCAACCCAAGTGTGTGTTCTGCAATAAACCTACCTGTTTGCATGTTTTTTTTTTAAGTTCCACTTTAAGTACACTGGTTGGCTTAGGGCCGGTTCACACAGCAGGCGAGGCGTCTCCGACTTGCCTCGCCGCGACCTGCGGCGACCTCAGAGGCGACTTGCAGATGACTTCTGTATAGAAGTCAATGCAAGTCGCCCCGAGGTCGCCCAAAAGTAGTACAGGAACCTTTTTTCTGAGTCGGAGCGACTCGAGTCGCTCCTCTCAGAACGGTTCCATTGTACAGAACGGGGGCGACTTGCGGGAGCGAGGCGAGGCGTGTCGCCTCGCATCGCCCGCTGTGTGAACCGGCCCTAATTCTTTAGTAGGTTTAATAGATTACTAGATGAAGTCATGGGCAGTGCTCTTATTTCCCAATCTCAAGTTCCTTGTTTTGAGGGATGTTAATCTAATTACTAAACTAGTTTACTCTACCCACATTGTTTAGCAATTGCTTGCATCAAAGGAAACATCGGTGATGAAAAATTAAGTTCTGTTTGCAATATTGTAGAGACCTATAGACTGGAAGAGCTTTTACAATGTATTTAGTGGTTATAAAGGCTTAAGGTTTTTTACCTTAACCACTTCAGCCCCGGAAGATTTTATCCCCTTCCTGACCAGAGCACTTTTTACAATTTGGCACTGCGTCTCTTTAACTGACAATTGCGTGGTCATACAATGCTGTACGCAAAGTAAATTTGCATCCTTTTTTTCACAACTAGTTTTCTTTTGGTGGTATTTGATCCCCTATGCAGTTTGTTTTTTGCGCTGTAAACAAAAAAAGCCGACTGTTTTGAAGAAAATATTTTTTATGATATCCCCCATATTGAAAAATAGTTTAGGCCAATATATATTCTGCTACATATTTTTGGTAAAAAAAAATCACAATAAGCGTATATTGATTGGTTTGTGCAAAAGTTAGTACCGTATTTACAAACTATGGGAAAGATTTATGGCTTTTTTTTTTTTAAACTAGTAAAGGCTGCGATCTGAGATATTTAGTGGCATTGAGACGGACGGATCGGACACTTTTTTATTTTTGACTCATTTTTGGAAACTCTGACATTGAGCCCGGGTTCACACTATAACACGCTGCGTAACGCACAGGAGCACTGTGTGTCCTTGTTCCCTGTTCCAGGGACGAATCGGGGCCGATTTGATGCCTGAATTTGGCCCTGAAACGGAGCCAAAGACTTACACTTTTTCTGAAGTGCGCTCCGCAGCCGCCCCAGAGATGTGAACCGGCTCCATAGGGAGCCAGTCACATTCTCCTACTATGCAAGTTAGATGCGGGGAAACGCACATCTAATTTGCATAGGTGTGAAGGGAGGCTCATACAGCGATCAGTGCTATAAAAATGCACTGATTACTTTGTAAATGTCACTGCTAGTGAAGCGGTTAACACTAGGGGGCGATCAAGGGGTTAAATGTGTTCCCTTAGTGTATTAACATGGGGATGGGACTGGGTCCCTGCAAATCCCTGTGCTGGTGATCGTGCCTGCCAGCCACTCGCATCGGGGGCCCCTGCCGTGCAGCGGGTGAGTGCCCTCTAGTGGCTGAAAAAGCAATGGGAAGTACCCATATGGGATGTCACCCAGGTTAGCCATTCTTCCACAGTAAATCTGCGCGAGTCGGTCAGGAACCGGTTAATGCATTCTCTGCAGATAACCTTTAATTTCAGCTCCCCCCCACCTGCTTTGTGCAAAACCAGTAAACACAGCAAGCAAGTATAACATGCTTATTTAAAAAAATAAAATAAAATCTTAGCATCACTTTAACCACATGCCGAGCAGTGCATGACGATATACGATGGCACGGCTGGGCAAATGGGTGTTCAGTTACGTCCCCTTTAAGAAGCGGCATTGTGGGTGCATGTGTGATGCCAGCAGGGTGCACGCGCAGTGTGCTCCGTCACCGTGTGTCCCACGGACTCGATGCCTGCCGGGTGCCCAAGATCGTGTCATGAAGCGGAAGAATGGGAGATGCATTTCCCCGGTCTGCCTTGTGGGTGTAAGCGCCTGGTAGGCAAGTGGTTAACACTTCCTGTCCCTTGGTGACGATGCTGATGTGCTGCACTTTATCTGTGAAGGGAGATGCATGCTCACCCAAAGCTGCTCACCAGGTTTGGACTACAAACAGGTCTTCCACAAAGGATCAAGGAGGGGTGTTTGTATTTTATAGAAGATGGCTTGCAGGACAGATCTTTTCATTTTCTGAGAATTGAACCAGATCACTGCATTTCTGGCAAGATCAACAGTTTTGTTTTTTTGCTGAAAATGTAGTCGCTACATCTTGAGAACTGGTATGCTGCAAATATATAAGTTTTTGTTCTTAAATCTGCATTAAAGGCTTGTGTTCCCCATAGTAGTCCTAACACAAGGATGGAGGCAAATATACTTGTCCTATGGATTCAGGTCACACCAATAGGCTGCATTGGTGTGTGCTAAAAAAGGCTCATGTAGCATTTTTAAATGTCACACTGCACAGATAGAGCATTGAATTAAAACAAAAGAAAGAATCTCCTAACAAGCACCTGAAATGCGTGCGTAAACTGCATTGCAGCAAGAACTAAAACACGTTCCAGCACATTCACATGCTTGCTATGGTGTGAAGAAGCTGTAAGTGTTGGGGGCTAATCTGGAATTTGGGATCACGAGTGTTCACAATATAATTCGCAATGTCCTGTACCAGACTGTCATTGCTGTAAAAACATCCCTCATAGTTCCCATAGTGGATAAAACTGGCAGTCCCATGTCTAGTCCGTGCTCTGAGGAATGTATGCTAACCTTGCATTCCTCAAATATAGCAATGAACCTTGAGACTGAAGGCTCTGTGGTCAAATCATTTCATGATTGTGTACATATGAGGAAGATACGACTTTACTTTGTAATACTATAAAGCAACACTGTGTGGAAATGCTTGGCTTCCTGATTTTACAATTGAAAAGTCTTTTCCTCATTTAGTTACAATGCTTTCTGCATAGTCACTGTGAGTAATGAGAAGCTTTTGTTCGTTCTTGTATATCTAGGTCCACACCTAATTCCTTCAGGATATCAGAGGGGAAAATCTCAGCCGTGGAAAAGATTAATCTCATATTCTATAAAAATAATCAAACTGTACTTTAAGTGTTACTAAACCCAGTAATATGAAAATAGTTCATCTAAACTGCAGGGTCTGCACGAGTGCTGAGTGTTCAGGTAAGAGGAGATTTCCTCTATAGCCTGTGTGATCATGCTGTTATCAGAGGCGGATCATCCCTCAATCAAGATGTGACCTCCCATCCACAGGTTTTTTTTTTTTTTTGGTGTCTGGGCATGGAGGAGAAGAGGGACTGGTCTGTCATTCAGGATATCTGTACATGCCACATGTGTGTCAATATCATGTGACCTGGCTAGCTCAAAGAAATGTTCTCTCCAGCAATAGACCAAACTGAGCATGTGCAGCAGTACTCCCTCACTGTCTTATCTGGCCTTGCCAAGAGACACTGCAGCAGGGGGTGGATCTGTCCATACAGTATAAAACTGCCTTTTTACACAATGCAGAGGATTAACCCCTTAAGTTCCACCGTGAGTATAACAAGCATGCTGTTCTGCACATAGACAGATTTTACTGTTGTGGGTTTAGTAACACATTAACTGGAAAATTGGGAGTAACAGCTAACACAAATGATTTATCTAAGATGCTTAAAGTGATCAGGATATGTTTTCATACAAGTACATGGCACGGCAGGCACATATCGGGAATATGAGATGTTGGGGTAGCAAACCCTTTAAAGTGGAAGTAAACGCTTCTATCGTTTTCAGTCAAGGAAGCCGCCATCTTGGCCTCTAATGATTCTTCAACTGCCATAATGCTGCACATGTGATCAGTTATGAAACCAGCCATTGGATGGTTTGAAAGTTTGGTTGACAGCACAACCAATGTGAAAGTTAGCATTTCCGGCATGCCGTGAATGTAAGTGTCTTTTGAAACTGTTTACTCCCGCTTTAAGATGTACTGCTTATTTATATCTTAAGTCCCATATTAAAATTGGTGCCCATGTAAGTCTTTTATAGACCCTATGACCAAAACTACCCATTTGGCATTATCTGCTTTGTGATACTTGCCCCCTGCTCTCATGACAAACTTGGACGTATTTGGTAAAGCTACCTGTCAACTCTATGCCATGTTAAAGTATAACTAAAGGCAAAACTTTTATTACGTTTTGGATAGTGTAGATTGATAAAAACCTCAGTCAGTTTTTATTGCCGTTTGTGCCTCTGTTGAGGAGATTCCCCTTTATTTGTCTTGTTTACCATTATGATTGAAAGTAAAAAAAGCCCAAATTTTGGGTTGTCCCCAGAAAAGTAATGGAGGTGAAATCTTCTGTTCCTGTTTGGCTATGGCTATCTTCTGTTCACTTCCTGTCCCATAGCCAAACAAGAAGAGTTATCTCTGTGATGGGACACAGATGGCGAGAAGGCCCCCCACCTGCTATCACACTGAGGAGGGATTGGGGTGAGAGGGGGCAGGAGCTGGATCATGTGCCACCCATATTTGAGGTGGAACATGTACCAGGTTAAAAAAGGTGAACTTGTCCTTTAAATTTCCTGCATCCCAAAGCATCATGGCCACAGCATGTGAACAATCCCCTGATGTTCAGAGGTGTTAAAACTGCAGCTCTACCGGTTTCCTGGCCCCTAGCCGCCCGTATGAAAGACACCTTAGTCTTGTTAGCTGTGATAGGATAGTTTGCCCAATGATTGGTAAATGTAAAGCAGAACTCCAGCAAAAATTTAAAATAACCCATTAAATGATGAAATAACTTTTCCCAAGTGTTCTTCCAGGACAGCCCTTGAGAGATGGAGCTCCTCCCATCGACACAGGAAACACATTGCCACAGTTCAAAAGGCGGTCCCTCAGGTCCCTGGTCAGTCATTTGTGTTTCCTCCGTCGGAGGAACATGTTGCCAGGAACCTGGAGGCCCCTCTCAGGGGCTGCCTGAGAACCTGCAAGCCTAAGGGACCGGGTCCTGGTTTATGGCTGCAGTTTGGGTCCATACCTTTTTTTCTTTGGCTCGGGTACCGTCCAGCTGAACCGGAGCAGACCCGTTACCCTCCTCCTTCCAGTGCCGAGGTGGCCAGGGGCAGAATGACGCCGGTTTCCCCCAGGAGTGGTGAGTGGAACCTTCCATCTTCCCTCCTCGTTGCAGGGGGTCGGAGACGCCGAGCGTTCACTTCCGGCGGAACCGCGTCATCACTGCGTGCCGAGACTTCCGGTTCCGGGTCTCTAAGGGTACAAGGAGGAGAGGGAGAGCCAGCGCTGTGCCTGTAAAGCCCGACCAGCGTCCAGCTATACCGGATTAGCGGCGGGATTCGGAGCGTCAGAGGGGGACCATGGAGGCTATTCCCCAGGATACTCCGGCGGAGACAGGCACCAGCCAAACCCAGGTAGGCTGCTGGGCATGCTATTACTCTGGTGGAGTGGTGGTGTTTGTAGGCTGGGCCCTGTAGTACCCCACGGTGGCGGTTTACTCACAGTGAGGTTGTTTGTTAGTGGTGATTCTAAGAGGGACATGGTGCTGACGCTAAGAAATCCTTTGTCTTCTTATTTTCAGGCTAAAGAGATGCCAAGGGAAGACAAGACAGGCCGCAAAAAGTGTCCTAATTGTGGGAATAGGTTGTCCTCTGGCTCTAACAAAGCCCTATGCAAGCAATGCATTGCAAGCTTGCTTAAATCTGAGGCAGATTCCCCTTTAGCAAAGTTTTTGGGCTCCTTTAAAGAGGAAATGGCGTCGACCTTTAAGTCCCTCCGGGAGTTAATCACTGACATGGGATCAGCTGCAGCTGCCTCCACGAGTAAAACAACTATAATCTCATCCTCCCCATGCCTTACAACACCCAGCTCAGGGGAGCCCCGTATGGTCAGGGAGCCTAGCCCCACGTTGATTAGCCCCGAATCCTCTGACACTGACTCGGGTCAGGAAGAGGATCAAGCAGCATCTAAAGCCTCAAAATATAGATTATCTCTCGAGGAAGTAGATGAGCTAATGGGGGCTATCTATGATACGCTGGAAATTGAGGAGGAAGAAACTCAGTTATCCAGACATGATCAAATGTATGAGGCTCTGGGGAAAAAGAAAGCAAGGGTTTTTCCTATACATAAGGTGCTTTCTGACCTTGTCCTTAAGGAGTGGTCTGAACCAGACAAGAAGGTTTTCTTTCCTAAATCCCTTAAGAGAAGGTTCCCTTTTGATGAGAGCCCAGAGGCGGTCTGGAATAAAAATCCAAAACTAGACGCCCCTCTGTCCAAAATCTCAAAGCAGGCTGATCTGGCCTTTGAGGATATGGGCCACCTGAAAGATCCCATGGACAGGAGAACAGACATTGTCTTAAAGAGGGCCTGGGATGCCTCTATGGCAGGCTTAAAACCAGCTCTAGCCACTTCCTGTGTAGCTAGAAACCTGGAGTTCTGGTTATCGCAACTACAAGAACACTTAAAGGCAGGCACTCCTAGGGGGGAGCTTTTGAAATCCTTCCCTATGCTTTTTAAGGCCACCAGTTTCATCTCTGACGCCTCCACGGACTCCGTTAAATTTACGGCTAAATCTGCAGCACTTTCAGTGGCAGCAAGGAGGTCAGTATGGATGAAAACCTGCGGGGGAGACACGGCGTCTAAAACCCGCCTGTGCAGCGTCCCTTTTATAGGAGACTTAGTCTTCGGGCCTGAATTAGACTCCGCCTTAGAAAGGACGGCGGACAAAAAGAAAACCTTTCCTGCAAAAAAGAAAAATTTTCAAAGAAAATTTTTTTCGTCCCTTTAAGGAACCCTCTAAATCAGAGAAGAGTTCAACCCCCAAAAAACATTGGTCGGGACATAAAGGGAAAGGAAAAGGGGGCATACTGTTTAGCCGCCCCAATCAGGATCCCAAACCCCAGTGACGTCAGGGTTCCTGTGGGAGGAAGATTAAGCAAATTTCTTCCTCAATGGGAAGAGACAACCTCGAACGAGTTTGTCTTAAACATAATAAAAAGGGGTCATGCGCTGGAATTTCACAGCAACCCTCCTTCCAAGTTTCTGGTGACAAAGCTTCCAAGTCACTCAGAAAAGGCCAGGGCCTTACCTTTACTAATAGGGGAAATGGTAGATCAAGAAGTATTGACACCAGTCCCTATTCAGGAACAAGGGGACGGTTTTTACTCGCACATCTTTGTGGTAAGAAAACCGTCAGGGAGATTCAGACTAATTATGAACCTCCGTCCACTGAATCGCTCCATCCGTTACAAGAGATTTCGGATGGAGTCCATTTATTCCATAAAGAATCTCCTGCAGAAAGACATTTATGGCAATCCTGGACCTAAGGGATGCTTATCTGCACATTCCAATAAGGGAGGAATGCCAGAAATTCCTTCGGATGGCAGTGCAGATAGACACAAAGGTTTACCACTTTCAGTGCAGAGCACTTCCCTTCGGTCTATCATCCTCTCCGAGAATCTTTACCAAGGTTCTCGGAGAGGCTTTAGTTCCTCTGAGGCTTCAATCAGTCTCAATTATCCCCTACCTAGACGATCTGCTCCTAACAGCCCACTCAGAGAGTCGTCTTTCTCAGGACCTAGAATTGACTCAACTCAGTCTGAGTCGATTAGGGTGGATTGTCAGTCAGGAGAAATCCAAGACAACCCCAACACAGGAGATCCTGTATCTGGGGTACTGGATCAAGTCTGTAGATCAGAAAATTATACTGCCGGAAGAAAAGATTTTGAATCTGTGGCAGAGAATATCTTTTCTTCAATGCAGCCCCAAGTGTACGGTGAGGGAAGTAATGTCGGTCTTAGGTCTTATGACGGCAGCCATTCCAGCCGTACAATGGGCCAGGTTCCATCAAAGAGAACTTCAGGGTTTTCTGTTAGAACAATTAAAAGGCAGAGATCTGGAGGAGGAGGTATCGATCCCCTCAAGGGTAAAACGCTCCCTCTGGTGGTGGAAGGACAGGGAGAACCTAAACAAAGGGGTTCATTGGGTCCTTCCTATCACTTCAACACTAACAACGGATGCGAGCAGTTGGGGCTGGGGAGCCCACCTAGGCTCAAGCTGGGTCCAGGACAAGTGGACCCCGGAGGAGAAATGTTTCTCTTCCAATTGGAAAGAACTAACAGCAATCCTGAGAGCTGTTCTAGCTTTCCACCCCGCAATACAGGGTCACCATCTACAAGTCCGTTCAGACAATACGACGGCTGTAGCATACATAAACAAACAAGGAGGAACCAGAAGTCCTCGTTTGATGTTGGTAGCCAGACGCATTCTCCAGTGGGCAGAAGCCAATCTGGAATCCATTTCTGCAGTTCACCTGAAAGGGGAGCTGAACAACAAGGCGGACTTCTTGAGTCGACAGAAGATTTCGAACCAAGAATGGTCCTTACACCCAGAGGCATTCAATCTCATAACAGCTCACTGGGGAGAACCAGAGGTAGACCTTTTTGCGAGCAAGACAAATGCAAAGGTTCCCAATTTTTTCTCGCTAAACCCAGGAGATCAACCCCTGGCGGTAGATGCCTTGCAAACTCCATGGACTCCATCTCATTCCGAGGGTCCTAGCAAGATTCCTCAAGGAAAAAACCTGTTTGATTCTAGTAGCACCTTTTTGGCCCAGGAGACCGTGGTTCACAACGTTGCTACAATTGACAGACTGTCCGCCTCTAAGACTTCCCTACAGACAGGACCTCCTGTCGCAGGGACCTCTTTACCATCCGCAGGTCGCCACACTGAAGCTGTCAGCGTGGTTACTGAGGAGGAAATCTTGAGGAGTAAGGGCCTGTCAGACGAGGTAATTGCGACCTTACTACAGAGTCGCAAACCAGTCACGAGAGCTATTTACAAAAAAGTCTGGAAAAAATTCAATAGCTGGCTGAATGGCCGGGACATAAATACGGCTAATATTCTACAGTTTTTACAGGAAGGTGTAAACAAGGGTTTAACCCTAAGTACTATTAAAGTACAGATAGCTGCCTTAAGTGTATACCTAGATGAACGCTTACAGGAAAATCCTTTTGTCGCTAGATTCTGTAAGGCAGTCGCTAGACGCAAGCCAGTCAGAATCACAAAAGTCCCATCCTGGGATTTAGCAGTTGTGCTAAAAGCTTTCTTGGGGTCACCCTTTGAGCCCATCTCAGAGGCCTCCCTAAGGCTTATTACCTTTAAGACAGTTCTCCTGGTGGCAATCACTTCAGCCCGTAGGGTCAGTGAAATCCAAGCACTTTCCATCAGGGAACCATTCCTACAGATCCTAGAAGACAGTCATTCTAAAGACAGACCCTGGGTTCTTACCAAAGGTAGCATCTAGCTTCCATAGGTCCCAAGATATTGTCCTCCCTTCATTTTGTCAAAATGCAGCAAATGAGAAAGAGGAACGTTTTCATTTATTGGATGTGAGGAGGTGTATTCTAGAATATCTTAAAATAACAAATCCATTCAGAATCTCAGACTCCCTTTTTGTCCTTTTTTCCGGACAGCGTAGGGGACAGAAAGCTTCAAAAGTAACCATAGCTAGATGGATTAGGCTAGCTATAGCAGAGGGGTATAAGGCCTTGAATAGAGATCCTCCTGAGGGTGTTAAAGCTCACTCAACAAGAGCGTTGTCTGCATCCTGGGCAGAAAGAGCTGGTGCCACCCCGGAGCAGGTATGTAAAGCAGCCACATGGTCAAGCTTTTCCACCTTTACAAGGCATTACCGACTGGACTTAATGTCTAGTCAGGATCAGGCCTTTGGGAGGAAAGTCCTCCAGGCCGTGGTCCCCCCCTAATCTGGTAAGTACTTGGGGATCCTCTCAAGGGCTGTCCTGGAAGAACACTTGGGAAAACTGGAGTTAGTACTTACCGGTAACTCCTTTTCCGGTGGTCTTCCAGGACAGCACGATCCCACCCTTTATTTGATTGTAGTGATGTACTAATGTTATTACCTGTTATGGTTTATATGTTTTTCAGTTCCATCCTTCGGTTCTTGGTGAATGACTGACCAGGGACCTGAGGGACCGCCTTTTGAACTGTGGCAATGTGTTTCCTGTGTCGATGGGAGGAGCTCCATCTCTCAAGGGCTGTCCTGGAAGACCACCGGAAAAGGAGTTACCGGTAAGTACTAACTCCAGTTTTACTGAAATATCTGGAGCTTCTCACAGCAGTACTTCTATTCTGCCACAAGATGTCATCTGTCTTCCTGGCTGAATGACAGCTAGGAGCAATCACTTGTAAAAGACCAGGCTGTCATGGACTTGTCCCCAGCCTGTGACTGGACAGTAAAGTAGAAACCACACAGCTCATATGTCATTCTGCTTTATCATGAACTGATTGGCTGCATGTGCTGCTTTTTTCCCAGCCTGTATGGCTATGCTCTGCAGGAACTGTAAGACTGAAACCAAGTCAGTCAGGTACTTGCACTTTAAAAACAGTGAAACATTTTTAATCTGAACAGAGCTACATTAATCTGTGCTTTTATAACGGACTATTCAGATTTACCAGCCGCTGTGAGCCATTTTCTGCCCAACCAGGACAGCGAGACTTGGGTCCCTTTTCTGTGGGGTACAAAGGCATCTACAGCCTACTTCTTCATGGTAGGCTTGGGTTTCTGTGGCCACTCATCTGCCCAGTCTTGCCTTTCTTATATCCTATGAGTTGTACTGACTTGTTGTTCGTCTTTGCAGTGCTGTGGGAGTGCATGGACTATAGAGGGGATAATGTAACCAGGCAAGCTGGAAGCTAATTCATGTAAAAAGTATATTATGCATGTTATCACTAAAAAACATTTGGTATTTTCATACTGGTTTTCTGCAGAGCGCATTTATAGCATGGTTTTCTTTTTTTTTTTAGCCATTGAAGAATACAAGCCACAGGATGCAACTACAAACCCATCTCTGATCCTGGCAGCAGCTGCAATGCCAGCATACCAACATCTGGTAGAAGATGCAATCCAGTATGGGAAGAAGCTTGGAGGGTAAATGTAGACTTAATAAAAAACAATTTGTGTGCCCCTTCAAACACAGCTTCACTTTTGGTTGAAATATTCTTTACTCTTGTAGCCACCCAAACACTGTAGCTACTGACTTTTAATCTGAGGACACTTCTGTCCAGGGATCCAATGATGCCCTTCAGTTGGCTTCGGGTGCAGTCACTAACATCTCAAGTAAGAGAAAGGTCAGTGAAGGCTTGCGGCTACTTACTGCACATGCATGAGCCCTGCTGTGCCTTGTCAATGGTTCCGTAGCCTTCTGGGACCTTTGTGTCCCAGAAGACTGCAGATGAAGTAGGGGGCCTGACTTCTGGGTCTGGTCGCCTCGGTGCATCTGACCAGAAGTGGGAGCAGATGCCTATCAAAACCAGGTATCGTGTTTTGTATATTTTGCCTTCCCTGGTTCTTCCTCTCACCCCATCAGCATGCTAATGACGTTTTTAAATAAACATTTTTATTACATATCTTTAGGCCTTTTGGATGTATACACAGAGGAAACATGCCTACGTACATTAAGTACATTAAATGCACAAGTGAGCATTTTCGTACAAATTTATGTTTTGGTGGTGTCTTCAACCCTTTGTTGTAACCCTTCTATTTACAAGTAGTAAAATATTTTATAGCACTCCTTTTTAATCCCCTACTCATGGCAAAATCCATCAGTTTTAGTTTTGTTACATCAAGTTTTGTGCTAAAATTACATGCAGACAAATGCATATGGACCTTAAACAATAGTGTTGATTTTCTCCATTTTCATTGTGACAGTTCACTGATTGCTGCTGTTGCTGGCAGCTGTATTTGAATAATGAATGAGATTACCTGTTGCTATGTAGGCAGTAGCAGATGTGCAACTGTGCCAAGTTGTATTAGGAAAAAAATGCATTTTGAAGATGTGCCCTCTTGTAATCCCCTGGTAACGAAGGCTACTCCCATGCAGTCCACACTATGAGGGTTATTTACGAAAGGCAAATCCACTTTGTGCTACAAGTGCAGTCACTGTAGTTCTGAGGGGAAGATCTGAAATAAAGGGAATGTGCTGATTTCGTCATCCAATCATGTGCAAGCTAGAATGCTGTTTATTTTTCTTGCATGTCCCCCTCAGATCTACAGCGACTGCACTTTCCAGTGCAAAGTGGATTTGCCTTTCGTAAATAACCCTCAATGAGTTCCATTTTAGGATTAGGTTCTGTTGCTGTTTTGTAACACAACCTATGTCTCTGCCTATATGGTTTCTGTCTGGAAAGATGATTGTACAAGCAAGTGCCCATAGTGTCATTTATCAAATGGTAAACCTCTGTGGTGCAGTGAATTTTACCCCTGCCATTGTGAGATTATCCATAACCACTAGATCCAAAAAGTCAGTTTGAGTCAAGCCTTCAGATGAGCTGGGTGCGGAGGTGGGTTGTAGTGTGCACCTTTAAAATCTAGGGGACACCTTAGCAAAGGTTATCTAATGGCTCAAAGCAAAGCTTGTACCAGAAATTACAAGATAAAGCCCATAAAAAGATAAAATAAAAAGCAGCTTTTCTGTTTTAAATCATTTGAGTTTTCAACTTGCAGGTTAAAAAAAATTTGAAACAAATGTGCAATCTTGCGCTCAAATAGCATTATATCTAGAAAGTCACAAAAGACCATCTATCACAAGAAGGCAAGTTATGAATCTGCTTTCAGAAACCAAAGATTTGCTGCATTGTTCAATTCAGGGTTTTTCTTTTTCCCGATGCTTCTCTGATGGTCAGCATCATTCCCCAACACCCTACCAACCCTTCTGTGAGCCCAGCACTAGACTTGTCCCAGCCTGTAACTGTACAGTGAAAGGAGAATCAACACAATGATTGGCTCATGTCACTCTTTCCTGTGTATCAGAATGCTCCTTGTGATACAAGAGGCTGATACCAGGTCAAATTTGGGTACTTGCACTGCTTGTGGGTTCAGAGCTGCATTAACTTCATCTGCCTAGAGTTCAGTTTTAACAGATTTTTCCTTTTTAGTTCTGAACAGGAACAGATCAACAATGTCATGGACAAACTCTTTGTGTCATTTGGAGTAGAAATCCTGAAGGTGGTTCCTGGTAGGGTTTCCACAGAGGTAGATGCCAGGTAAGGTTTTATAACTCCACCATAAGGTTGTTGCTTCTGAATAATGCACTGGATATATAGCATGCATTCTGTATTGGTATGAAAAAAAACAGGAGCTTTAGGCAATTTATAAATAAAGGCTACACTTCTTCTTTTTTTTTTTTTTTTTTTTTTTTTTAATACTTGGAAACGCAGAATAGTTTTTTTGCTACTTGATCTTTTTTTCCCACTTCATGATTTATAAAACTTGATCTGAAACATAATTTTTTTTTTTTTTGCTGTTCAGTTTTCTTAGATTTACTTGGGTTCTCTTTCTCTCAGATAGGTGTCAGTCTATAAGACCATCTCTTACCTGAGCTCAGTTATAAGACATTAAAACTGTTCAATAACAAAGTTGCTGTCAGGACTTGCTTACTAAAGACACCTTTTTTTTTTTTTTTTTGCTTTGGATGGAGTGGGGAAGAATTAAAACTGTCAGTTTTCATTGCGGTCTGTGCCCTCATTAGGCGGATGCCCCCTTTATAGTAGTCCTGTTTACCATTGTTAACTGCTTGTTTTCTTGGGGTACTTACAGCCTTACATTTTTCTCTGGTAGGAGGAGAATACAAGTAAACACATACCTATCTCTTAGAAGTGAAGCTGCACTATTACAAGGGTTTAAAGTGTCCCTGTCATTCCAGTCACTTTTGCTCAATAGCACACCTGAGAAAAGACAGATCTACCTAAAGGGTAACTCCAATTTTGTGGCCACAAACTATTTTTACAGAATAACAAAAAGTGGCCACTGATTCCTTCTGCCAGTTCTTGCACAGCTAAGGGATGTATCAGCCAGTTGAAAGAACCACAACGGCTGGCAAAGGGAGCAAGTATGTGACCCATGTGGCAGTCACATACATGCAGTGGCTGGGGAGCAGAGGCTTTTCAATTCACGGTTCCGAAGGATGGATAACTATATGCATGCTTTTTACATGTGTGCTACTCGATAAGTGACCAGGATCACTTTAGGATTGGCTATTCTGATTCTTACAAATATCTATTCCTGACTGGCTGTCAAACTAAAGTCACAGTAGATGAAACTGATTTACTTGTAAGAGGTTCAGGCACCTATCAAAATAGAATGTAATTGAGTTCTTGTCCTAGGGTGGCGATACGCATTGCAATAAAAGAACATTCTAAGATTGGAGCATCACTTCCAGCCGCAGTTAAGGTGTGACATAAACCATAATTAGCATGTCCACAAATGCGCTTTGCTGCATGTACACATTTTCTAACAATCGCAAAAAATTTGAACAAGCAGATTTTTTTTTTGGTTTGCCACAGCTAGTGTCAGTTGAGTTGGGGGTTAAGATGACAGTAAGTCTCTTTGGTGTGAGTTGTTCAAGGGCATGCTTCTCTTGCCTTTAAAGAGAGGTCTGCCCATCTATGGCCAGGTTGAGCTACAGCCCTCAAGTGTAAGTATATATGGCATTTCTCCTAACTATACCAAGCAAACCTCTTTTATGTCAGCAGCCTAGGACTATAAAGATAACATGTGCTTTGTATTTTATATCCTTGAGGTTTCCCCAAATTCCTATAACTTGTGCTCTATATATAACTGATAAAATGGTTTCTTTAACAATAGCTTCCACCTCCCTAGTTAAGGCTGTAGCAGCTTCTATCCCATCATTTGACTACTGTTAGAAAGGTAGATCTTGCTTTGAGGGATGATGGAGCAAGTGACAGGCTACTATAAAGCTGTAACATAAAAAATAAACACACAAAGCCAATGTGAAACTCAACGCTAGAACCCATAGACTGCAAGATGGTGTATGGCACCCATGACTAGTGCTAAATATGTAAAAAAGTCAATCTTTAGAAGAAAAATGAATAAGATGAGTCACTTTTGGTAAAGTTTAAGGGGTAATCCCTATCAGAAAGTTTCTGTAGTATTGGCTGCTGGTGATGGCAAGGTAGCTTCAGGTGTGGGCTGGGGACTTGGAGACTAAAAACAAGAGGCCAAGGAAAAAAGGAGAGCACCACCAAACCTCTCCTAGTGTAGCGTAGTTTACAAAATAACGTAAAATGTGCTCAGTGGCTGAGGGCTTGCCAGTGGATCCTATGATGTTTGCCACAAGCGCCGGCTGAAGCCTTGAGGGGACTCAGGAAGATGCTGACTTGGAGTGGAGGTATTTCAGCGCTGTCAGCCTGGGTGCCGCCTACCACAGTGTTTGGTACTGATTGGCCAAGCACTGTGGTAGGTGGCACCCGTGCTGACAGCTCCAGAATACCTTCATGCCGAGAGACTTTAACTCCTTATGTCAGTCTGAATTTTGTAAGGTGCTGCTGGTGTCTGAAACCATCATACCTTTAAAGCTGAGCTTCAGGCAAACTGCTAATTACAATAACAAATATATAGAGGCACTTAACCTGTAAAAGGATTTTTGTCCATCCAGTCCTGATTTTTTTTCCCCACAACTCTGAAACCCAGTACAGCCCTGTCTGCCAGCCAGGACACCTGGATTTTCCACTGCTGCAGCTAAAGCAAACTGGAATATAGTTACTCACCTCAAGCTTCTAGCAATGCAGCAGTTACATCCCTTATTGACTGCTGTCATCTCGCTGGGTGTCAGGTTTTCAGCCATTTGGGTGGCCTTTGGGGGATGATGTCCTGTGCAATTGCATGGGAGTCAGTCATTCTGGCAGATTCTGAATGTGTCAGGAATACTACAAGCAGGCAGGTGTGTATGGCAGCAGAGGCATAGTGCGTCTACACGAGAGCTGCATGCTCTCATCTATTTTCAGGTTAGATGTAGTTCCACTTTAACACTTAATGGTCTTGTTACTCTCCAAGCCTGTGACTGGACAGTGAAAGTAGGCGCAGCAGATCGATGAGCAGGTCTATCAGCATGTCATTTAGCACATGAGCATTGCAACACAACGGTTTGGCTGATTGTCCCTTTGCAGGGGATTGTAAGAGGCTGACAAAGTTCAGATTCAGATACTTACAACACTTTAAAATAAAAAAAGAATGTATTAATACAAAGCTGCATTACTGTCTCCAATATCTGCCTGGAGTTCAGCTATAAACATAATTGACCAGCATGGACTGCTGATCAGTTGCCAATGACGCTCGAATGCATAATAATTGCATTTACTTGATCTGTCATTGATGTCTGCTGCCTTAATAGGCAGATCTGAGCGTGCTTGGAGAATTCATGTTCAGTTATAATATGACAATGTGGTGCTTAAAGCGGAAGTAAACCCATCCAGAAGTGCTAGAAATGTAACACACCAATTGGTTGTGCTCTCAACCAAACTGTCAAACCATCCAATGACTGGTGTCATAACGGATCACATGTGCAGCATCATGGCAGTTGTAGATTAAACAGAGGCAAAGATGGTAGCTTCCTTATCTGAAAATGATAGGAGGATTTACTTGCACTTTAATCTTTAACCATTGGAGTTTAGTTCTCTTAAGCCAAATGGACATTCTGGATAGGATGAAACACTTGTGATGTCTTGGGTGAGGATTATGGACAAATGGTAGGTTTGGGCTTCTATCAAGAGGATCTACTTTTAACAACCACTGCATGTGTGATGAGATAAGTTTCCTAATGACTGCCATGTTGTACTTTGGTAAATATGCAGAATTAGCATGGCGTGATGTGGCAAGCTTTTGGGGATCCTGCCCTAGGTTTGATACGGATTATCCTTTCAGTTTATTTTAGCCATTTTAATATAATTGTCTATTTTGTGAACATAATGCAACTTTTCCATTTTTGTTCTGTAGATTGTCCTTTGACAAAGATAGTATGATTGAACGTGCCAAGCGCATCATTGCACTTTACAAAGAAGCTGGTATTGACAAGGAAAGAATCTTGATCAAGTTGTCCTCAACCTGGGAGGGAATTCAAGCTGGCAAGTAAGATTCTTTTTTGGTAGTTTCAGCCTTTGGATGGAAATGCTGGATACTTAGGTACATATCCGTTCAGTGGACGTGGGTGCCCGAGCACTGAACAGTTCAGATAATTGCACTTGCATCTTCTATAGGCTGGTTGTAGGCCTGACTTTATTGGAACTGCAAGGTATCTTAATAGTCTTATTTGTATTTAAAGTGTAATAAACCCAATAGCAAACATTTAATTGCAGCTTACCAATACTTAGATGTGGTGGCTGCATTGTTTTATCTTTAGTCTTTCCATTATTTTCACCTGGCGATCTACCATGCAAGTCTGTTTTTCAACAGAATAAGCTGACCTGTAGATATAGAAGTTACAGGGATGGGGCAAACCATTTACCACTGGGGGTGATCGGTCTTTATGGAATATCTTTATCCCAAAAGACAAAAAGCTGTTGCTGTAACTGATTATAAAGCAGGTTTAGCTTCAGTTTAATGAATTTAATTCTAGTATATCTAACAACGCATAACCCCCTCCCAAAGGTGCCACTTGTGCTCTTTCATCCAGAGTGGCTGCACTCTAATACAGGAGCTGTTACTAGTCAGATCACTCGGTGAATACAGAAGGGAATGGGGGAGAAAATAAAACAGATTCAGTCGTTGCATCTAATGATTGGTAAGCTACAATAGTTAACATTTTTGGTTTTGGATTTAATACTGCTTTATTGGTATAATACATTGTATGTAATACATTGTTAATCCAGACGACCAATAGTAGAGGTAATCGACTATAGTGGGAACATGTGGAAATGTTCTCTGTTTTTAAAGGAGGGAATTAAAGCTGGCAAGTAAGATTCTTTTTTGGTAGTTTCAGCCTTTGGATGGAAATGCTGGCTACTTGGGTACATATCCGTTCAGTGGACGTGGGTGCCCGAGCACTCAACAGTTCAGATAATTGCACTTGCATCTTCTATAGGCTGCAGGTGTAAAAAAATACTGCGCTGTGAACAGATATACTCAGCTGCCAACACTACTGAAGACTACACAGTTACATACAAAAATTAAAACAAAAAAGTGTGGCACTTAGGTGGCAACAAACCACATGAACCAGTAAGACACTAATTCAAGCGAAGAGTTACATACACTTCAAAACAAGAAGAGAATGTGTAAATACCGTTATATATCAAGAGATCTTACTCCCAAGTGAGAGTGCATGAACCTCATGCACACAAAAGGTTAAAGTGAATAAAATTATACATATACAGTCCATCAAGTGAACGTCTAACAGTCCTTGAAATGTGTAATATCAATCACAATTCCAAACTTGAGGTGATGTAAAAAAGGTGAAATTCAACTTATGATGTGTAGAATACCACCATCACCACCGTGATAAGGAAGGGGAGAGGAGGCTTACAAAATGATGAGGAAGCCTTACGCCTCGAGTCATATGGGCCTGTAGGTTAACAAACCAGACAATCATACATCTAGTGTGTAATCTCCAGCAAGTCTTCAGGTCGTGAAATCATCCGTAGCGATCCTCCTATAGTGCTCATCCAACGAAAATGGGGGGGCTCAGGTATCGAAGACCATGGAAGTAGAAAACTAGCATAGCGTGATACCGTTAGAACATCCAATTTATTAAAAAATGATAAAATTACTCACATTTGGTTCAATCGTAATAACATGATCAGAAAGTAGCGATGTCTGTAAGGGGGTCCAACTGACGCGTTTCAACTAAACAGTCATCTGGGGTGTGGACCCCCCAAACAGCATCGCTTATAAGTACAAAATGACCCCAAAATAACCTATGACACCTGAAGCGCTTGGCACTTCTGGTCACGTTCCGGAAGTGTATATATTAAAAACTCCATATATATTATCCTTACGTATAGCATCATCCCCATCAGAGATGCTCGCCATATATCCAAAATGTAAACAAAACTCTGAATATTTAGATTTGAAAGGTTTTCCACATCTTGGGCATAAATTGGCATCCATCCTGTATCGTAACCAAGCCTCGTTCTGATCACGAGGCTTAGCCATCCAAACAGCATGCAGCGTAGTCAAGCCTCATTCTGAAAACCAAGCCTCACTCTGATTGAGGCCAGGCCATCAAAACTCCGGCATACAACATAGTCAAGCCTCGCTCTGAAAGCGAGGCCAGACTGTCACAGCTGCAGTTTAACCAGCAAGCACTTCCCAGGACCAAGCCTCGCTCTCAGAGCGGGGCCCAACCCACGGACTGGCTGCAACAATCAAGCCGCATACTGCCCGCTTGTGTGTATGAACCCGCCCCACATAACCATAGGGGGCGTTAAGCGACTCCATAGCAACGCCATACATATCATACAGAGTCTACCGGTGTCATGATCTTAAGGGGGGCATCAATATAAACCTTACACATATTTAGTAGATGTACAAAGTGTGTGTATGTGTATATGTATATATATATATATATATAATTATTTACACAAATTCACTGTAAGGAGAAAGGAGGGGAGAAAACCTTTACTCCACCTCAATAAGGGGTCATTAATTTCTCCAAAAAATCATGCTACTAAAATAAAACTACCAATTGGCCACCAATCAAATAGTATTCCCACCAATTACCATTTGTTTTGTATCTATAGACCATTGTAGTGAGTACATCATGCAATCACTACAAATTAAATATACATAACTCGACTGAATAACAATCGATTTTAATGCGTGGATCAATCAAGGGAGGGCCAATGAATAAAAAAAATTGTAAAAATTATTGTCCTTATGCTTGATTAATAAATGAATTTGTCTAGCTCCACGTTCATTCCAAAAGGATGATAAGTCTGTAGCTCTTAGATACAGAATGTTTCAAGTCTTGAAACGCCCCTGGTGTTGGCTCCGCCCCTCCATGGTGCAATATATCTATGACCAGATACTGAGTTCCCATAGGATTTCGAGCATGATGTTGTCGATAGTGATGCGGAACAGTATGTTTCACACTCCCGAGTTTTATTAGTTTGATGTGTTCCGACACACGAGTGGTAAATTATCTTCTGGTTCTACCTACATACTGTTTGCCACAAGGACAAGTCAGTAGATACACTACATTTATTGTGGCACAGGTGCAGAACTGTTTGATCTCATAAGTGCGGCCCGTTACAGTAGATTTAAATTCCTTTGTACTGCCACGTCCACTGCTGTTAAGACAGACCGTACATCTTTTGCATGGATAGTAACCCGTCCAATTGTGAAAGAACATGGGTTTTACAGGGGGGTTGATGATAGAGGGAGCAATCTTACTTTTCAATGCAGGTAAACCCCGGTAGACCACCTTGGGTCTTTATCGTTCCTTAGGATGCTCCAACGTCTTTCAAAAATATTCTTAATTTGTTTGTGCTGTGTAGAGAACTGTGTTAGGAAGGACCATTTATAATGGCCATCATCCTCCCTACGAGGCCTCTCCCCAGCAAAGAAGTTCGATCAGTATCCAAAACCTTCTGCAATTCTCTATCAATATCAACCCCACTATAGCTCCTCTCCAAGAATCTAGACTTCAAGACATCAGCCTGGATTTTAAACGTGTTGATGTCAGTACAATTCCTGCGAAGTCGCAGGAATTGACTCTTAGGAACAGAGTTCAGCCATGTTCTGTGGTGGCAACTATCCACAGGTATAAACCCGTTTCTATCTGTGGGTTTAAAATGTGTGCTCATCACGAACTGACGTCCTGAAATTTCTAATCCCAATTCTAAAAAATTAATCCTAGACATACTAGATTCATAGGATAGGACTATCCCTCTATCGTTCCCATTAAGGACAGAAATTTTTTTTAGTGCTTCCGATGTACCTGCCCATAGGAGGACGACGTCATCAATGTACCTGGCCCACAGTTTCAACTGAGGGTAATCCAGAGCAAAGACGACGTCCTCCTCCCACTTGGCCATAAATTAGCTAGACTGGGGGCAAATTTTGCCCCCATTGCTACACCCTTGGTCTGTAAGTAAAACTTCCCTTCGAACCAAAAATAATTATGTTGAGTTGCAAACTCTAAAAGTTCCAAAATATAGTCCACTTGAAACTCGGCAAGAGTGGGATCACGTTTTAAAAACGTATGTACAGCTTCCATCCCAATTCAGTCGAATTATGTAGATTTAATTTGTAGTGATTGCATGATGTACTCACTACAATGGTCTTATTGATACAATACAAATGGTAATTGGTGGGAATACTATTTGATTGGTGCCCAATTGTTTTATTTTGTTTTAGTAGCGTGATTTTTTATTTTTTTTTGGAGAAATTAATGACCCCTTGAGGTGGAGTAAATGTTTTATCTCCCCTTCTTTCCTCCTTTTTTTCCTTACGGTGAATTTGTTTGTGAATATTTGTGTGTGTATATGTATATAATGTATATGTAATGTATAGATGTATATGAGAGAGATGTGTGTTTTGTACATCTACTAAATATCTAAGGTTTATATTGATGCCCCCTTAGGATCATGACGCCGGTAGACGCTGTATATATGTATGGCGTCGCCCTGTTGCTATGGAGTCGCTTGACGCCCCCTATGGTTATGTGGGACGGGTTCATACACACAAGTGGGCAGTATGTGGCTTGATGATGATTGTTGCAGCCAGTCCGTGGGTTGGGCCCCGCTCTGAGAGTGAGGCTTGGTCCTGGGAAGTGTTTGCTGTTTAAACTGCAGCTGGGACAGTCTGGCCTCGCTTTCAGAGTGAGGCTTGACTGTTGTATGTTGGAATTTTGATGGCCTGGCCTCATAATCAGAGCGAGGCTTTGTTTTCAGAACGAGGCTAGACTACGCTGCATGCTGTTTGGATGGCCAAGCCTCGTGATTGGAACGAGGCTTGGTTACGATACAGGATGGATGCTAATTTATGCCCAAGATGTGGAAAACCTTTCATATCTAAATATTCAGTTTTGTTTACATTTTGGATATATGGCGAGCATCTCTGATGGGGATGATGCTATATGTAAAGATAATAAATATATATGGAGGAGTTTTTAATATATACACTTCCGGAACATGTGACTGGAAGTGCCAAGCGCTTCCGGTGTCATGGGTTATTTTGGGGTCATTTTGTACTTATAAGCGATGCTGTTTGGGGGGGGCCACACCCGAGGACGACTGTTTAGTTGAAACGCGTCCGGTGGACCCCCTTACAGACATCGCTACTTTCTGATCATGTTATTACGATTGAACCAAATGTGAGTGTAATTTTATTATTATTTTTTAATAAATTGGATATTAAAACGGTATCACGCTATGCTAGTTTTCTACTTCCATGGTCTTTGATACCTGAGCCCCCTATTTTCGTGGGATGAGCACTATAGGAGGATCGCTACGGATGATTTCACGACCTGAAGACTTGCTGGAGATTACACGCTAGATGTATGATTGTCTGGTTTAACCTACAGGCCCATATGACTCGAGAGGCGTAAGCCTTCCTCTGAGTCCATGTCATTTGGTAAGCCTCCTCTCCCCTTCCTTATCACGGTGGTGGTATTATTCTACACATCAGAAGTTGAATTTCACCTTTTTTACGTCACCAAGTTTGGAATTGATTGATATTACACATTTCAAGGACTGTTAGACGTTCACTTGATGGACTGTATATGTATAATTAATTTTATTCACTTTAACCTTTTGTGTGCATGAGGTTCATGCACTCTTTCACTTGGGAGTAAGATCTCTTGATATATAACGGAATTTACACATATTCTTTTCTTGTTTTGAAGTGTATGTAACTTTCTTCGCTTGAATTTGTGTCTTACTGGTTCATGTGGTTTGTTGCCACCTAAGCGCCACACTTTTTTTTGTTTTAATCTTCTATAGGCTGGTTGTAGGCCTGACTTTATTGGAACCGCAAGGTGTGTAAATAGTCTTATTTGTATTTAAATTGGTAATGAACCCAATGGCAAACATTTAATTGCAGCTTACCAATACTTAGATGTGGTGGCTGCATTGTTTTTTCTTTAGTCTTTCCATTATTTTCACCTGGTGATCTAGCATGTAAGTCTGTTTTTCAACAGAATAAGCTGACCTGTAAGGTCAAAGGTGCCACCTGTTCTCTTTCATCCAGAGTGGCTGCACTCTAATACAGGAACTGTTACTAGCCAGATCACTCAGTGAATACAGAAGGGGGTGGGGGAGCAAATAAAACAGATTCAGTCGTTGCATCTAATTGGTAAGCTGCAATAGTTTACATTTTTGGTTTTGGATTTAATACTGCTTTATTGGTATAATACATTGTTAATCAAGACGACCAATAGTAGAGGGAATCGACTATAGTGGGAACATGTGGAAACGTTCTCTGTTTAAAAGATTTAAAGATCATAAGATTGTAAAGATCTCTGGACAGGGGTGAAGTGTAATTCCTTTGTTTTCCAGAGATGTTCATGTGTGGCAGGTCTGCAATATGTTGCCAATGTGCAGACAGGAGTGACAATGATTCCCCATAGAACTGTCTTACTAACAAAGTAATAAAATTAGTAAAAATATTATAATTAGTAACTTCCCAAAAGCTTACAGGCAGTGCTGAGTTTTTGAAAGCCCAGCATGTTTTATAGAGTATTTTGCATAAAATATAGAACCTTAGTTTGTAATTTTTTTTTTTTTTTTAAATTGACCAACCATTATGCTTTCCCCTTAAAACATTTAGGAAGTTTGAAATATTGGTCAAATCAGTTTACACCACACTTTATTTTTTTTGTAAAACATGACCTGCTTTTTGACATTTTAACATTGTGCATTTCTTGATAGGTTATAAATTGTAAACTCCATTTTCTGCCTAACTAGTAGTTTAAAGGAAGTCTAACCTGAGCTTTTTAAGTTGGACTTCTCCTCTTGGTCACAGGAGTGCAATTTGTGCAGTGCATCATCCCAACGTCTCCAGTCTGCATCCACCAGCTGCCTTGATGGCAGTCTCAGTAGCTGAAAGACGCCCACTCCGCCCCTCCACAGCTCAGTGCGCCAATGAGCGTGGAGAAGCAGAGAGGAGAGACGCTGACTTAGTCAGCAGCTCTCCTCTCGGATCTGTGAAAACCGAGCCATCGGCGATGTTTCGTGGCTCTGTTCAGTGCAGAGACGGCAGGGGATAGATGCAGCATTGGTCTGATGCTGCATCCACCTAGGTAAGTGGGAATCAAAAAACATGCTTTAATGTAAATAGCCCAAAATTATTTTGAGTGCAGTGGAAAGGGATAAAACCTGTTTTTACTACTATGACCATGTTGGGGAGATTTTCAGTTACTTCCTGCCCAATGACATGTCGTCAGAGAAAGTTGCAGCATGGGTACTGTACATCCATTGGAGATTTCCCTCCCTTCATTTTCAGGTGACAGCGTTGGGAGGAAATCTCTATAATAAGGCCTCTAACAACCATAAAACGCAGACTAACCCTTCCTAGCTCCAAACCCAAGCTAGAAAAACGTTCTAGTTGAAGTGACACTTTAAATGGCAATTTCACTTTTTGGACTAAATGCAATACAGTACACAAAATTGAATGAAACTTTTGATCTTTATTACAGAAAATCTAATAAAATATTGATGTTAAATAAAATAAAAATGCACAGTACAGAAAATGCCTAGAGGGTATATAGGTAATACCATCAAAACCACCAAGACCTGTACTTGGTAGGTGTAAGGCATCCAAGTGGAACAGTAGCCAGTATCCAATTGGGCTTGCTGTGGGTAAGTGTAATATAGTGCTGCTCTACATGTTGCACGCAAATGCGCTTCCATAGGAGCCCACCCTATATGAATGTATGGGCTATAGAAAGTCAGGCAGGGCGGAAAATGCGGAGTAAATAGTCCATTGTCCAATGTATCCAGAGGGGAGAGAGGCATGTTCATAACGGGTATTTTCTGAACAGAAAATATACACCGATGGTAGCTGAGCAGTCTCAAACGTCAAATTCTATTAAATAACAAGTCCCTCAATGGCAATGGGTTTAGAAACAAGACCCTCCTTAGTAACTGCATGGTGTTGCTGTCGGACACACCGCATCTCATAACTGCCATGGTCATCCACCACCAGGCGCAGTGGCCACTATCATCTGGTGGCGGCTGATGGTGTTTTTGATGGTATTGCCTATATACCCTCTAGGCATTTTCTGTACTGTGTGTTTTTGTATAAAAAAAATAAATTTTTTTTATCAGGTAGTATGTGAAGGAGTGGAGTTCAGAGGGTCGGACAGTGGACAGTATGTGCAGAAAAAAGTGCCAAGTGTATTATAGAGGACAGTATTGATTGTATTACTGTAGAAAGCAGAATTTTTCAACACCCCTGTCATGTCTGCTGTGTGAATGGAATTGGAGGCTTTTGTTTTTATACCCATTTTTCTTTGTGCACATTATTGCCTGCTCTGCTACTTTAATGCTGAAAATGCACATCCGACAATAATGGCCCCCTCAGCCCCCCCAGTTTTACTTGACCCCTCGAAAGGCCCGCGCTCGCCCCCGACATCCTCTTTGCTGCTCGGCCTGGCCGTTCATTGGTTAGCGGATCGATTGAAAGCGGCGTAGCCATTGGCTCGCGCTGCTGTCAATCACATCCAAGGACACTGCCCCCCGGGGGACGGGGCCGAGTGATAGTGAGCAGCTATGGCCATAGGCTGTATCACGGGAGCGCGCCCGAAAGCACTCCAAACCATGCGAGGGAGCTTGCATGAAGGTGTTAAGTCCTTGCGGGGGGGAGCCGAGACAGCTGCCGAGGGACCCCAGAAGACTAGGTTCGGGGCCACTCTGTGCAAAACGAGCTGTCCTTGTGGCGGTAAGTATAACACGTTTTTGTTATTTAAAAAAAAAAATTATCTTTAGTGATCCTTTAATAACTATACAAAGCTATGAGCTTCCTCACTGATATTTGTAAATTGTGGCAATGTTGGAAGTTTAGGAAATGGCATTTTTTTTTTTTTTTTATCAGCTAAGACAGAGGTAGGCAAGCTTTTTGAGCTGTGTGCAGAAAAATGTTTTCAAAGAAATTGAGCATGTCTAATTTATAACAAAAATGTAAACTTCACAAAACTTCCTCTCAATCATGAAATTTTTTATAAAGTAAATGTAAACTTCTTTAGTAGTGAGAAATTGGCATCCTGCACTCACACCTCAGATCACCCCCAATTCCTGCAACTCCACGCTTCAGATCAGCCCCAATTCATGCACCTTCCCACCTCAGATCATTGCACCCCGCGCTGTGCACATCTGCCCCGCGCTGTGCACATCTGCCCCGCGCTGTGCACATCTGCCCCGCGCTGTGCACATCTGCCCCGCGCTGTGCACATCTGCCCCGCGCTGTGCACATCTGCCCCGCGCTGTGCACATCTGCCCCGCGCTGTGCACATCTGCCCCGCGCTGTGCACATCTGCCCCGCGCTGTGCACATCTGCCCCGCGCTGTGCACATCTGCCCCGCGCTGTGCACATCTGCCCCGCGCTGTGCACATCGGTAAAAGGAAGCCGAGATGAGACGCATTTACCTAGCTTGGCACACTCATCCTGCTGATCCAACTCTCGCATACAGCCCACGTGCTTGTATGTGATGTATGTCACATAAAAGCATATGGAATGGATGCGCAATGAGCAGCTCAGGTAGCGGCATTTTCTGAAAGCAGAGGGCCTGTGTGCAGGATCATAAGTTGTGCACCTGCTGAGAGAGTGCGGTGCTCTGCGCCACAGGAAAAGTTGGGTGTGATTTTCATTTCACTGAATACTGGCTGTGGCTCAAAGGGACACGGATTGCAGGGACCCCCCAGCCCCCCCCCACAGAACTGCACCCAATCTCTTCCCCTTCACAAAAGCTGAGGATCGCAGCAACGGCAAAGCCATCTTTTACAATGTGTGAGGGCACAGTGCGCCCCCCCGTGCAGGTGCGGTGTGGGGAATGCTGAAATTGAAATTAGTTTGTGTATCACTGACACTTCCCTGCTCTGCTGATGGGGAGAGAGTCGAGTGCCGGCAAGAGGCTTTGTGTGCCGGGGGTTGCCCCACCCCTGAGCTAAGATTTGTATTAAAAATGATCAATACAAGGCAGGTTGTTCCTTCAAATTAGTAACCTTGATTTTTTTTATTTGTAAATTATTCTTATAGGGTTCTTGAAGAGAAATATGGAATACACTGCAACATGACGCTGCTGTTCTCTTTTGCTCAGGCTGTGGCCTGTGCCGAGGCTGGCGTTACACTCATATCTCCATTTGTGGGCAGAATATTGGACTGGCATGTAGCCAACTCCGGCAAGAAGAGTTTCGAACCAAATGAAGACCCAGGTACATTTAATCATAACTTTAATATGAGTAAAATTTTGTGACAAAATGCTACGCTCCCCAACCTCTAAAAATGCTCCAGTTTTTATTGCAATGTGCTTTTGAAGTGGTTGTAAATCCTTTCTTGTCTTTTATCTATAGGTAAGCCGAGAATAAGGCTTACCTATAGATTGTGGAAATATCTCTTAAACGTGTGCCATTTTGGAGATATCTCACTTGTAGTGCACTGATGACGACATTGGCGCGCAATTTTGAAGAAACGGACCACCGCGCAGTTTCATTCCCCAGTGTGCCGTGACTGACGGCTCCCGCGTGCATTCTCGGGAGTGACATCACGTGGCTCCAGCCTGTCAGAGCCGGGGGTTCACAGCCGGAAAGGAAGAGGGTCGATGGACGCGGCCTGCACTGGGGACAGCGTGGGATTCGTTTGCAGGAAAGTGTCATGTAATGGGCTAGTACGCAATGCATTCTAACCCATTATGCTTTTAATTTGCAGGCCTTGGGAGCAGAAGAGAAAGTAAAAACCATTGGGGCTTACTTCCTCTTTAAGAGTTTAGAACAGGCATGTCCAAAGTCCGGCCCGCGGGCCAATTGCGGCCCGTGTTCCGGTTCCCAACGGCCCGCCTGGTGATTTTTGACACTTATATCTTTTGTGGCCCCCCTACGAATCTGAGTGTCAAGGCCATAAAAGATATAAATGCTGGCTGCCTTGGAGGGGACAGGGAGGGGTTGGAACGAGTGCCATGCATAAAGGCGTATTTCTGATTTACGTGACGGACTCTGTAATAGGAAGAGTCTGCCTTCATGGCAATGGTGGGGGGCTGCTGCCTTCATGGCACTTGTGAGGCTGCAAAGATGGGCACTGACCCTTATTTTGCATCAGTTCTTTAAAATTACATTTTTTTTTCCTGAAACTTCATCTTAAAGTGAAGGTGCATGTTATAAGCCAATAATACTGTATATCCAAATGACACTCCAAAGCTCATCTCTTCACCATACACAGCCACAAAGGCAAGAGCATTCTTGCTGGGCAGTGTATTCGCGCTCGAACAAACACACTTAAACCAAATTTTAATGGTTCAAAGAATGTCAGGCAGAATGGTCAGCCCTCAGGCATGTTCACTTAATCAAATCTGGCCCTCTTTGAAAAAAGTTTGGATATCCCTGGTTTAGAAGTTCACTGTAAGACCCCTTTTACACTGAGGTGCTTTTGCGCTAACACTAGCCCCTGAAAAGCCCCTGAAAACTGCTTTCCATTCATTTCAATGGCTGTTTTCATACTGGGGGCGGTGCAAAGTGTTCTCCAAGCAGGATCTTTTTGGGCACATTTGGAGCGCTTTAAAAAGCTCCTCATAAAATGCTCCTGTCCATTGAAATGAATGGGAATCTCTTCCCAAAGTGCCGCAGAATGGCTTTTTTTTTGCGCAATAAAAGCAACTTTTTTATGGGCAGTTTTTGAGCGCTTTAGTGTGAAAGGGGTTTTACTGACTCTTGAAACAAACTTCCTTGCATTAGTGTCATCAGTACATTAACCTGCAGTGCTCCTTTTTGTAAAAACTATTTTTCAGCACTTTTCATTGTTCAGCAGATGGGGTCTAGAGGGGAGGGCAATGAAATGAGGCAATGAAAAAGTATTCTTTTATAAAATGTATATCACTGCAGGTTTGTGTGCAAAGGAAACAATAGAGCACAAGTCTGTGGAAAAAGTCTGTAAAGGTGAATGAACCCTTCAGAATTACCTTAAAATGGTTGTAAGGCTGGGTTCACACTGCTGCGGGGGGAGAACCGGATGTGATTCGCACAGCAAATCACATCCGATCTCCGTAGCGCTGCGAGTTCAGCCATACAGATAGTATGGCTGAACTCGCAGCGGTCCCGCAGCAAACTCGCACGGGACCCTTTTTTGGGTCCGCAACGGAATCGGATCGCATGGGGGTTCACACCATGCGATCCGATTCCTGTGCGAGTCGGCAGATCGCACTGCGATATGCCGACGGATCTGGGGGTGTCATTAACATAACATTGACACCCCCAGCCGTCCGCATAGGGCAGTGTGAACTGCCGGCGGGAGGTGTGCGATGCGGGAAAACGCCGCGGATTCGCGGCGTTCCCGCATCGCAGCAATGTGAACCTAGCCTAAAGGTAAAAGGTTTTTTACCTTAATGCATTGTCTGCATGAAGGTAAATAACCTGCCATGTCGGCTCCCCCTAGCCCCACCAAAATACTTACCTGATCTTGATCCAATTCTGTATTGCAGCAGCACTGCTCTTCTTTCTCCTCACCCGAGGCTTGGCAACAGCAGGAGCCATTAGCTCCTTCTGCTGCTGTTGGTCAAATCCCGTGGACGAGGGGATGGGGGTGAGCTGCACTGTTAGACACACATAGCTTGGCTCAGGATTGAGCAGGTGTGCCCCCATAGCAAGCTGCTTGTTATGGAGGTACTAAGAGGAGCAGGTGGGAGATCCCATAAGGCAAGGTCAGCACTGCTTTGTGCAATACCCAGAAGTATAACATGTCTTATTTTAGAGAAATGTAAGCCTTTACAATCACTTTTACCACTTCAGCTCCAGTAGATTTTACCCCCTTCCTGACCAGAGCACTTTTTGCGTTTCGGTACTGTGTCGCTTTAACTGACAATTGTGCGGTCATGTGCCATTGCACCCAAACAAAATGGACGTTTTTTTTTTCTCCCGCAAATGGAGCTTTCTTTTGGTGGTATTTGGTGGTTTTTATTTTTTGCGCTATAAATGAGTGACAATTTTTGAGAATTTTTTTTTTTTTTTACTTTTTGCTGTAATATCCTCCAAATATATATAAAAAACATTTTCATCAGTTTAGGCCGATATGTATTCTATTACATATTTTTGGTAAAAATAAATATCGCAATAAGCATATATTGATTGGTTTGCACAAAAGTTATAGTGTCTATAAAATATGGCATTTAATGGGGTTAATTAGGGAGTAATTCTAACTAGGGGGAATGGGCTTCAGGTCGCATGACAGTGATCACCGATCTCGATGATGGGGAGCAGGGATCTGTGTCATGACACAAGTCAGAACGGGGAAATGCTTTGTTTATATTAGGTACTTCCCTGTTCTGAGGCTCCGTGACGCGATCGCCGGGACACGCTGTACGTGGCGGGTGTGCACTTGCTATCCTCGGCTAGTCCATCTATCACTCCCCTCCTCCCAGACTGACAATGCTGCTGTCCAAAGCTGCAACTGTGCTCCATCTAGAAATGGAGGCAAACCGAAAAAGGAGGTGTTACTAGCCAGATCACCAGGTGAAAATGGAGGGGAAGCCTAAAGAAAACAAATGCAGCCACCACATCTGATTGGTAAGCTGCAATGTATTTGATTTTTGGTTTACGGTTTAGTACCACATTCAGGTGACCTCGTTGGTACTATATGCTCAATAAAAGTCATGGTATTTGGCATTTTAGACTAGGGACTGGCTGGGAAATGTTCACTTTAATGCAGTTGGCTAGCTTTATCATGTACAACTACGTGTGCGCCAAGAATACCTATTTTCATGTAATGTTTGCTAAAGTGTGCATTGTTCTATTAAGGACCATTATAAGAATCTAGTTATGCAGGTTATGTGTTCATATGTTTTGGTGCCATTCATTTGCAGTGGCAGCACTAAGGGAACACGCCATGTGACTGTTTTCAATGCATTTCCACCAAAATGAAGCATAAGGGACCAGTGTGAAGATATATAATTTAAAGCAATACATTTTCCTTGAGCTTTTCTTGCACTAAAGATGACAAGGTGAAAAGGCCAACAAATTCATATTTCATTTCACCATATTAAAAAGCTAAATAATATTTATATAATATAATAATTTTTTTAACTCCTTTTCGGCTAAGTGCATACTGCATTTTTGGTTTCGCTACCAAAATTTCCATTCAGTGCACCTAATGGTGAGCTGTGAGGTGCTGAGTTGGGGAAAAAAATGCTGCATTTTTTTTTTTTTTTTTTTTTTTTTTCCTGGTGAGTCAGCATGCTGTTTATTTGAATAGGCAGCTCTAATGCAACACATGCTCACCAAAATGGAAAAGTATGAATAGAATCAAAGCTACTTTAGTGGTAAAATGAATATATAAGCTACCTCTTCAATTTTTTTTGCAGGTGTGAAGAGTGTTGCCAAGATTTACAACTATTACAAGAAGTTTGAGTACAAAACCATTGTGATGGGCGCTTCATTCCGCAACACCGGGGAGATTAAAGCACTTACTGGATGTGATTATCTCACCATTTCTCCCAAATTGCTGGGAGAGCTCAGCAAAGACGCCTCCAAGCTCACTCCAACACTCACTGTTAAAGAAGGTACAATAGACCTGTGTGCTTCCTCTATACTAAAATCATTTCAAGCATATCCACACCAAAAAAAACTTTTAGCATTTACTCATCCTTAGAGGAAGTAAACCCTGATGGGTTTACTTGCTCTTTGATTCCCTGCAAAGGTAAAGCATAATGGACTACTATGCATCGCATAGTAGTCCATTATGTGTCACTTACCTGACACAGGAGCCAGCGAAGTCACCGCTGTCCCCTTGTGTACGGAGCCTCCATTTTCTTGGTGGGTCTCGCTGCTCCGGCTCTGTTGGACGAAGCCACGATGACGACGCTCTCACGCATGCGCACGGGAGCCGCCACTCGCGGCATATCGCTGTTGACAACAGCCTGTGCGCCGCTGTCTATGAAGCATGCGCCGTAGACAGCGGTGCCTGTGTTCTGGAAATATCCCCTAAACCGTGTAGGTTTAGGAGATAGATTAAGGCTTACCTGTAGGTCAAAGTGGTTTGTAAGGGTTTACAACCACTAAGTGTGGTGGCTGCATTTGTTTTTCATTTTTCAGTCTAAGAACATTTTCAGCAAGTACAAGAAATGTTCATGTTGCCAGAAAGGCAACATGAACATGCTCAACAAAAAACACATCCTTTATCTTTTTTTAAACTACTAGTCCCATCATTCCACAATGTGACAGATGAACAAAGGAAGACCTGTTGGAAGTTCAGCCTGTGTGACAACCATCGATACAATGGAGAAATGAGTGCAGCCACGCAGGGACAGAAATTGACTTTCTGAAATGCTTGTCAGTCATGTCAATTCTGTTAGTAATTTTAGATCTGGTATGACTGTTGTGCTGTAGACCTCCAGTTAAGTCTGGGGCACAGCAGGCTCCACAATGAGTGCAAGTGGGTTCGTTTTAAACCATGTTCTGATGGGGACAGCTGCAGTCAAATATTAAGCCCAGAAACTGAATTGATTGGTTCCCGAGCTCCTCTACCCTGCAAACTAGGGTAGTAGGCACTTTAAACACTTTAAACACAACAGTGTGTGCGCAGTGTTTACAGAGGTAGTAATGTGGCATCAGTTGTTGCAGTAGTCGGGGTCAGTACAGAGGATTGGGCAGAGCTAATGAACCTCTAGTCTGCCTTCCTTGCAGCAGTTCACTGCTATTGTGAGCTATTGCTACCTACTTTTGCTTAGAGGTGATCTGTTTCTGCAGAGCTGCATACAGGGCAACTGGATTATGTCTTCACTGACTAGATCCATCCCTCCCATATAAAGAACTGGTAAATTATAAAAAAAAGTTGTTTATTACATTTCTCATAGTCCCCAGGTCCTAGCAAATGCTTCAGATGCTTTGAACAGCATAGACTTGTAATACATAAGCATAAAACCCTTGTGTAAGTGAGCATAATTCATTCAGAATTTTAATCGCACATCAATGAAAATGTCACTGTACTAAACTATAAAAAATACTAGTGATCGTGTAAGCTACCCTGTAGGTGTATCCACTTCTCCAATAGTGATTTGACCTTCACAAAACTTTCCACATATGAAGATATGTCACAATACCGTAAACAATAAAATATCACTATGTGAAGTACCAGTAATAAAAATGAATAGATCTGTGTGTATATATATATATATATATATATATGTGTGTGTGTGTGTGTGTGTGTATATATATATATATATATATATATATATATATATATATATATATATATATATATATATATATATATTATATTTACACACACACTATACCAAAGTGGGAGATTTCCTCAAAGGATTACATCTGATGTGGCACTCCTTTCTTCCATCAGACATGTATCAAAAAATTGGAGATGCAATCTCAGTTTAAGTTGAACTTCTCTTACTTCAAATCTTCATGCATAAAGATGTGTGCAAGCCAAGTGACTGCAGTGTTTTGGACAAACACATGTCCATCAACTAGTGCAGTCTAAGAATATACATCTCCAGCGATAGTGACAAACTTCTTAGTATTTCACTGCCATGTGTGTGTAAACGTTCACCTTTCGAATATGGGGTTCCCTTCACCAGATGTGCCCTCACCTGGAATATATGTCCACTAATTGTGGTCTACATTCACCCCTGTCCCTCCCTAGGGGATTTTCTTTCATTTCCAACCAAGCTGGAGTATGCAGGTTAAAGCAGGTTCCTCTTTTAATGCTCCCCTACTCATCCAGGGCACTATACATGCACTACATAGTGCTTTATCTTTTTTAAGATTAAGCAGGTTCATTTAATACACTTTATTTAAAACTACTCATGTTTCTGGTGCTTGGTGTGCACCAGCCAATATTGGCATAAAATCTACAGATATTTCCAGCCAGAATACTTTACAATCCACAGCATGTATATTATCACATAAACCTTGTATGTCCTAGTCTCCCAGTGCATTGTGACCTCAAGCCCCTCCTGTACGTGTTACGGCAGAGGGTCAAGGATTCCTCAGATGGATCTTCCTGAGAAAGCTATGTGACCCTGTGGCATAACGTTTAGGTGAGGGGCTTTCTGATTTGTATTTTATGTCGCTATTGGCTGGGCAACCTCAAGCACCTGAAACGTTAGTGGTTTTAAACAAAGTGTAACTGAATAGTGCTTTATCATTTTTATATATAGATATTTATATTTTAAACCTATGTATAGTGTTCGTTTTTTTTTATTTTTTTTTTAATGGTGCACTGGATGAGTGGAGGGGCATTTAAAGAGGAACCTGTTTTAACCTGCATACTTAAGCTTGGTTGGAAATAAGAGAATCCCCCTGTGAGGGACAGAGGTGCATGTAGACCACAATTAGTGGTCCCTATATTCAAGGTGAGGGCACATCTGGTGAAGGGAGCGCTGCATTGCATGGTAGAAGTTTATGCACATGGCAGTGAAATATTAACCACTTAAGCCCCAGACCAATTATCAGCCTAAGGACCAGAGGTCTTTTTACAATTTCACACTGCACTGCTTTAACTGGTAATTGTGCGGTCATGCAATGTTGTACCCAAACGAAATTTGCGTCCTTTTTCTTCCCACAAATAGAGCTTTCTTTTGATGGTATTTGATTGCCTCTGTGATTTATTTTTTATTTTTTACGATATAAAAGGAAAAAGACTGAAAACTTTGAAAAAAAAAAAGATATTTTCTATTTTGTTATAAGAAAAATCGAATAAACTAAATTTTAGTCATACATTTAGGCTAAAATGTATTTAGCCACACGTCTTTAGTAAAAAAAAGTCAATAAGTGTATATTGGTTTGCGCAAAAGTTATAGCGTCTACAAACTAGAGTACATTTTCTGGAATTTACACAGCTTTTAATTTGACTGCCTATCTCATTTCTTGAGGTGCTAAAATGGCAGGGCAGTACAAACCCCAAAGCCAACCCCCCCCCCCCCATGACCTCATTTTGGAAAGTAGACACCCCAAGAAAATTGCTGAGTGGCATGTTGAGCCCATTGAATATTTATTTTATTTTTTTTGTCCCAAGTGATTGACACAAAAAAAGTTTACAAAAAGTTGTCACTAAATGATATATTGCTCACACATGCCATAGTTATATGTGGAATTGCACCCCAAAATATAGTCTGCTGCTTCTCCTGAGTACGGGGATACCACACGTGGGACTTTTTGGGAGTGTAGCTGCGTACGGCACCCCGAAAACCAATCACTGCCTTCAGGATTTCTAAGGGTGCAAATTTTTGATTTCACTCCTTTCATAGTTTCATAGTTGGTAAGGTTGAATAAAGACACCAGTCCATCCAGTTCAACCTGAGTGAGTGTCTACAATTGTCCCTATCCCTGTACATTGCACACTCGCATTGGTCCCTACCAGGGGTCAAGTCCTGGGGAAAAAAGTGTGGGAACTCCCATCCAAGATCCACTCCCCCACCCAAAAAAAAATAAAAAATGATACGCTCATATGCACGAACACTTCAAAAGTGGTATTTAAAGAAATTCTCTGACAGGGATTCGTTCAAGTTTCTCACATTGATAGTACCAACATCCCAAGAAAGGTATATGCACTCAGAGTTTGGAGGTAAGGGACTTTTACGGTACCAAAAAGTCAAAAACAATATAATGAAAAAGTATAAATGTATTTAACAATTGCCAAAGTTCCACATACATATAAAACCTAACATTTATTACAACTCCCTATGGTCTATAACAGAAACCTGATATAAGCAAACAGGTGACATTCTATTATGAACCAACGTGATCTTCATCCCAAAGTGTTCTACATGTTTCGCCTTGATCGGCTTCCTCAGGAACAGGGGACTAGGAGTATCCAATCCACAGAAAAGCACATATCATTTTAATTCAAATAGCATAACAATATTTTTTGCATATATTGTTATGGTATTTGAATTACAATGATATGTATGATATTGTTATTTATTTTTTTCTTCTATTTTTTATGTACATTTAGATAGTAACATATTGCTTTTCTGTGGATTGGATACTCCTAGTCCCTTGTTCCTGAGGAAGCCGATCAAGGCGAAACATGTAGAACACTTTGGGATTGAGATCATGTTGGTTCATAATAGAATGTCACCTGTTTCCTTATATCAGGTTTCTGTTATAGACCATAGGGAGTTGTAATAAATGTTAGGTTTTATATGTATGTGGAACTTTGGCAATTGTTAAATAAATGTATACTTTTTCATTATATTTTTGTTTTTGACTTTTTGGTACTGCAAAAGTTCCTTACCTCCAAACTCTGTGTGCATACTTCAAAAGTGGTATTATTCATCCAATTTTCATATTGTGTGCATGAAGCTTAACTGTTAGTGCATAAAAAAATAAATCCTCAATAAAAATAAATACGGTAATTCTCTGAATAATCAGAATTCATTCAATTTCTTCCATGCAAATGTGAACATCATGTTCTGATCTTTATTGGGGAATGTTATTTTTTATATAGTTTATGTGGTGAGTTTACGCTTTTCATTGAAGAGAGTTTGGATAACACAGGGTTAAACGGAAAGGTCATAAATGAACTGCACATTATCTGGACAGAATGCTTGGGGAGATAGTGATGTGTTCCTGCTTAGGAGATGTATGTTAGCTTGGGGGGGCTGCAAACTCTGCAGGGGCTCCAACACACACTCGCTGCTATTCCAACCCTTCACATATTTCCACATAAACTTCCCTCCTGGCATTAAACGTTGCCAAGTATTGTGCTCAGCTTACCACCCCAAACTAATGTTCCTCCCTCAGCTCACCTCTCTCCCTGCATGTCCTGTGAGCAGAATAGCTGTGCTCCTCCTCTGGGTTCTCTCATCATATGGCACTGAAGATAGAGGATGGGGGGGATTCAGTGGGACACACAGAGCAAGTATACAGGAGACTGGGGGGGGGGGGGGGGGTGACGAGACAGAAAATCAGGAGGGGCTAGTGGGGAGGAGAGCATCATGAGAGGTCTGATTAAATACAATCTCTTAGCAGCAGGGACCTGGACTGATCTACCCGTCAGCTAGCTGCGATTGACAGGTAGATCGAAGAGGAAGCTGTCATGGGGCCCCCTACTGGCAATGCCTGAATGGTCAGTCCACCCCTGGTGTGCGACACTTACTATTGCGAGCTGTGTTGGCGGCTGCTTGTGTAGCACCTGCCACACAGCTCACACACTTCAAAGTCTTGCAGGACGTGGCTGCTAACGGGAACTGAGTTCCTGTTGTGGAAAAAGTACAGGAACTCCGTTCCCATGCGTTCCCGCAGGACTTGAGCCCTGGTCCCTACCCTCAAGGAGCCCACAATCTAAGGTCCCCATTCATATACTAGGGCCAATTTTGGACAGAAGCCAATTTACATACCTGCATGTCTTGGATTGTGGGAAGAAACCGGAGTACCCGGAGGAAACCCATGCAAACTCCAGGCAGGTAGTGTCGTGGTTGGGATGCGAACCAGCGACCCTTCTTACTGCTAGGTGAAAGTGCTAACCACTACACCACTGTGCTGCCTAACACCACTGCACTCCTCACTACCTATCAGTTTCGAAGGCCATAAAATGCCAAAATGGCACAAAACCCCCCCAAATGACCCCATTTTGGAAAGTAGACACCCCAAGCTATTTACTGAGAGGCATGTTGAGTCCATGAAATATTTTATATGTTGCCACAAGTTGCGGGAATATTACAAAGTTTTTTTTTTTCTTTTTACACAAAGTTGTCACTAAATGATATATTGCTCACACATGCTATGGGCATAAGTGAAATTACACCCAAAATAAATTCTGCTGCTTCTCCTGAGTACGGGGATACCACAGGTGGGGGACTTTTTGGGAGCCTAGCCGCTTACGGGACCCAGAAAACCAAGCACCGCCTTCAGGATTTAAATAAAAACGCTACCAAAAAAAAAACTGTTAGCGATCGCAGGGATCAGGCCTGACTCTGTGAACGCTGCAGTTATGTGTTTAGTGTTTTGTAAGTGACAGTGATCGATACTGCACTTGGGTGGGCTGGGCGGAGGGGCAAAACGCAGGTGTTAGCAGGTATCTGGGCTGATCCCGCTAACAATGCATTTTTTTTGGAACCCTAAACTGCTGGGGACGCTAGTATAGATCTGATCAGATATTGATTTGTTCAGATACTATACCACTATGGGAGGTATTTGCTTTGCGCGTGGGTGTTAGCGCTACTGGCACTAACCTAGCACTGCCTGGGGCGAAGCAGACCCTGACTCTAAAACCTAATTGATATCACCCGCCGGGTGATCAGGGGGTTAAACCTTTATTGGGTAATAAATGGTGGGTGCCCTGATGCTATAAAAAGCAAACTAACCAGAGTCACCCGTAACACTTATACGGTGATCACTGGTGAAAGGGTTTAACTAGGGGCAATCAGGGGGTTAAAATCTTTTAAATAGTATATGGGGGTCCCTGACGCTATATAAAAACCTGACGGGGAACCTAAATAACTGGCTAACCAGCATCACCAGTGACACTTATACGGTGATCGCTGGTGAAAGGGTTAACTCTAGGGGTAATCAGGGGGTTAAAACCTTTATTGGGTAGTATATGGGTGTACCTAACGCTATAAAAACCTGGCGGTGAACCTAAAAAAATAACTAGCTACCTAGCGGCACCAGTGGCACTAATGCAGCGATCAGAAAAATGATTGCTTAGTGACACTGGCAAAAGGGGGTGAAAGGGTTAACTCTAGGGTCAATCAGGGGGTTAAACCTTTATTGGGGGGGTAGGGGGCTACCCCGGACCTAACTTTAACTGCCCTGACCGTTTTTACTGTCACAACTGACACTAAATGCAGTGATCAGTAAATAAATGATCACTGCAATCTGTGACTGGGGGGGGGGTGATTTGTGTGCCTATGTGGACCTACATGTCAGTGTAGTGTTTGGTGCACTTACTATGTGTTCTCCTGGCCCCGAGCAGAATGACATCACTTCCTGCCTGTGTTTACACTACCCAGGGGGGAAGCTTCTCATTCGCCAGGAGCGATCGAGGGGGGATGGCCAGAAACCAAAGGCCATCCCCACATCCCGGATCGCTCCTGAAGCGAAACGGACCGCCGCAGCCAGCGGGAGGGGGTCCGATCGGACCTCCCACCCGCTGGAAGGCAAGCACGTACATGTATGTACGTGCTTGTGCCTGTCCGTGCCATTGTGCCGACGTACATTGACATGCGGTGGTCCTTAAGTGGTTAAAGTTTGTCACTATTACTGGAGATGCATATTCTTGGATTGCACTAGTAAACTTCCTTTTATATACACAGTATAAATTTCCACTTTATATAAAAAACATCTCTTAACCACTTCAGCCCTTAATGACGGGCCATTTTTTGCAGCACGGCGTCGCTTTAACTGATTGCACGGTCATGCGAAGTACACAAACAATTTATCCTTTTTTCCCACGAAGCTTTCTTTTGGTGGTATTTGATCACCTCTGCGGTTTTTATTTTTTTGCTATAAAAACGACAATTTTGAAAAAATACAATTTTTTACTTTTTGCTATAATATCCCCCCCAAAAAAAAAAAAAAATCTTCATCAGTTTAGGCTAATATGTATACATATTTTTGGTAAAATTTGCAGTAAGCGTATATTGAATGGTTTGTGCAAAAGTTATAGCATCTACAAAATGGGGAATATATTTATGGCTTTTTTTTCTGGTAATGGTGGTGATCAGCGATTTTAGCAGGGCTACGACATTGCGGCAGACTGGACACTTTTGACACTTTTTTTTTTTTTTTTTTTTTTTTTTTTTTTGGGACCAGTGACATTTATACTGCGATCAGTGCTAAAAATAGCCACTGAGTACTGTATAAATGACACTGGCAGGTGTTAAGTGTTCCCTAGGGAGGTGTTTCTAAATGTGGAAGGAGTACACTGACGGAGTGTAGAGAGATCGCTGTTCCTGATCACTAGGAACAGCAGATCTCTCTACTTTCCTATCAGAACGGGGTTCTGTTTACATTGACAGATCCCCATTCTTGCTCTCTGGAGTGATCTTGGATAGCTGGCGATCATCACGGCCACCAGTCACGTGCATTTTCTCCAGCAAAAAGCGCATGCTATTGCTCTTAAAGTGGCCAACGTACACCCACAGCGATTCTCGAAAGGGTCGGTAAGCGGTTAATGAGCAATTTGTTGTGTGTTCAGTGAATGAAAGGTTGTAACAGAACTGAGGTGTGAAGAGAGGAACTAAATATATATATATATATATATATATATATATATATATATATATATATATATATATATATATATATAATTATAGTGTGTGTGTATATTATAGTATATTTTATTCTGTGTTTGTACAGCTCAGGCCTGTAACCTGGAAAAAATCCACTTGACTGAAAAGGACTTCCGTTGGCAACACAATGAAGACCAGATGGCTGTAGAAAAGTTGTCAGATGGGATCAGGAAGTTTGCTGAAGATGCTATAAAACTGGAAAAGAAGTTAAAGGTATGCCTCCTGCAGTTTGTATCGGAGCTAAATGAGATGTGCTTCCACAGTTTATAGACAGTCTTTTCCAATCTGTAAGCACTTAAATGGGTGATAATGGTTTCATTTCTGGCCAGCTTAAGACTTACCATACATTATATAGTTTTCTTCAGTTTCCCTTTAGATTTATCAAAACCATATGAGGTCAAACCTAAACACTTTCAATCTATATGCAGTCAGGTCGGGCCCTTGCACTACATAGTTAAAGGTGAAGCTAAAGAAAATTGAATATACATGTGTATGGCCAGCCTAAAGTAGAACTTCAGGAACATGTTAACACGTTTTTTCCAATAGTTACAGCATTTCCGTTTTTAGGCAATAATGAAATCATTATATTTCTGCCTTGAATCCCCTGCATGGGAGATATCAGATTAAGAATTTATGGTTTGTGACCCCAACAGGCTCCGTTGCTTTGCATAGTGCTGCCACTCTAAGGGCCTGCATCAACAGGCTATTGGTTTTAAAGCTGAACCCCTTACCTGTTAAAGCATTTTTGTGTCTTTCTATGGAGAAATGGCTCCTGGAATTTCCTCCTCAGTGTTGGCACATGCTTTACACAAGTGGTGACCTGCTTCCTGAGCAGTGACAGGTTAATGTGCCTGAGTATATCTGCACAGCACCCGTTGATGACCCACCCGCAGCTTTACAAAATTCTCTCTACCATACACAGCACTGTTCACTGCCCACCATGTGGAATTATGACAAATGCAGTTTCCTTTTCCCTCAATTGTGTACAGCCTGCCTAGATCCTCCCCTCAGCAGCCAGGCTAACTCACATGTAGGATAAATGAAAAAAATTAAAACTAGGAATTTTGCATGGGGAAAGTGTTAATGGTTTAAAAATGGACAGGGTGCTGAAGTTGTATAGGAATGCAAAAGCAACTTAAATCTCAAGTCTATTGAAAAGCAAAACCCAATTGCCGCCAGTCAAATGCAGGTTGGAGGGAAGTTGCGTCTAGTTAGACACTGAAAAATGTGTGCTTAGATAATCAAATTTTAGATGTGGGATGTCAATCGGCACAGTAGACTTCAATAGCAATGAAGACTGTTGGACATACAGAGTGAAGGAAATGACATGCCATGTTTTAAAGCTTTTTTTATTTTATTTTACAGGAACAGCTTGGAAAATAATCTATTTAATACTTTTATACAACAAATCACAGCATCTGGGTCATAGCCCACCAATCCTCGTACCGCTTCCAAAATTCTGCATTAGTCTTACTCCTGTTTTTTATCAACATTGTAACATTGCCATTTTACATATTGTGTACATTTCCTTTTTGTACGATGGCTCTACTTATGCACTGATTAAATCCTGCACCTGCCAAAGCTGTTGTGGTTACTTTTATGGAGACTTGTTTGAGCTACACCATTTGTTTAAATTAAATTGCATTTGTGCCACTGATTACATATGTGCATTTCAGCAGAGAAAATCATTTTTTTTGTTGTAATCACATTAAAGCTGATTACTAAAAGATGTGAGAATGTTCACACACTAAATGTATCCAATATTTGAAAAGAAAGTCTGTTTATTTCCTCTGTACATGATTGGTTAATTGAAGTGAAACAGTCTTAACTAAATTGGTGAATTAAAAATGTCTTCAATTGGAACAGACTAAGGACTTGAGATGGGCTCGTGTGTTGTTGGGATCCTAGTCCACCTGCCTGATCCCGACAGGAAGCCAACACTGCTAATCACAGGCAGTGAGACATTGCCTGGTCTGCAGCTGCACAGACTGAAATGTTTCACTACCTGTGATGTGCAGGATCAGATGGGTTTGGACTAGGATCTCAAATAAGCCCAAGTCCATTACTACTAAGGACTTGTTCACACTATGTACAGTCATGATTTTTGCACACCGGATCAATGCCAGTACCTGCAAGGACACATCAAAAAACAATTTTCTTTATGGTACATCATAGGACACCGAATCTCAAGTAATTACTTGGTGGGTTATAGGCCTACCTTCAGGTGTTGACACTGGTATAACCAATACAGGAAGTTGACTCCCCTATATAACCCCTCCTCCTTCTAGGAGCACTCAGTTTTTTCGCCAGTGTCTAAGGTGTTGGTCACGAGTGAAGACGTGCTCTGCGGAGCTCCAGGAGGGATCCATGCTGGATTTAAAGAAACCTCCACAATCGCATCCATCCTCACCACTGAGGCCATAGGATGGTACCTGGACCTCGATGCAAGAACGAGGTTTTGCCTGTAATGCTTCTCTTTGAGAGCTGGACCCTAGGAACCCGGATTTTTTTTTTTCTTTTTTTTTTTTTTGGTCTTGCTACATTTCCTAAAGTTGTCCTGAGGGGTGCTATACAAGGTCCAAAGGAGCGGAACCCCTTTTAAAAGGGCCCCAGTCTTTGAGCGTGTTTAAACGCAGCCCGCCGTGATGGGTGAAGATTTCATCTGTCTGTTAAATCAGCAGTATCCTGCAACGAGGACAAGGTAAGGGAAGAAGCTGTGCTTTTTCCTTCAATATACCTTATAAATGTCTCCTCTATAAGGAGTAACTTACACACTACCTATGATGTGTCTTGGTACAGCTCTGGAAGGAAGATAAGCGGCTTTAATCGCATCTTCCATCCAGTGTATAGGAAGCGTCCTAGATCCCCCTCCCCACCTTAAACTCTTTACAGTCAGTGGAGGGTCCAAGAGAATTATGGGGTATTGCCCTCAGATGATCGGGAGGAAAGACATGCGATTATTTCACTACGGAAGAGGAAACAATACTTGAAGTTCCCAAGGATCCCTACTGTACAATCTGAAGTACAGAGGCTTGCAAAGATGGTTCGCTCTACTTGCATGCTACCCCTAACAGAGTTAGCTGAAGGGCCGGTCTCTTCCTTGGGTTTTTTGAAGCCTTTACAGCCTTTGCATGCGTTTCCCATCCACGCATTACTAAAAAAAAGCTTATTTATACCGAATGGGATCATCTGGATAAGCATTTTTTCCCTTCCAAAGAGACTCGCAAAGCTCTATCCTATGGAAGAAAAATTCACTAAAAGATGGAAAGTTCCAGCAGTTGACGCCGTGATTTCCAATGTGAAAAAGAAAACCCAGTGGACAATGCGCTTATGCTTAAAGATCCAACAGATAAGAAGTTGGAAGGTCTGTTAAAATCTTTTTTCTTAGCAGGTACTGTTGCTCAGCCTGCAATTGCAGCTATAGGCATCTGTCAGTCCTTAAAGGACCAGTTCACAGATGCTCTCAGATGAGCTCCCTGCACAACAAGCACAGGAACTGGCCGAGCTACCTAAAGCTTTGTGCTTTGCTGTAGACGCTATGAAGGATTCTATTCACCAGGCATCACGCCTTGCGTTTTGTACTTGTACATATGCAAAGGACCCTTTGGTTAAAGGGTTGGTCAGCTGAGACTCCTTGTAAGAACCTTCTAACTAGTTTCCCCTTTAAGGGAGAACGATTATTTGACAATAGTTTGGATAAATACATTCAAACAATTTCCAGCGGAAATAGTACTCTCTTGGCAGTCAAAAAATATAAGCGTCTTTCATTTAAACTGTTCGGCCTCTGCCATCAGACCAGGCATAAAGGAAGACCTGGGGCTACAAGTCTGCAAAGCAGAATACAAGACCTTACGAAGAGGCTTCTCCCCTCACCAAGGTGGGGGGAAGATTTCTGATGTACTCAGAAGTCTGGCAAAGGGAGTTTCAGGACAAATGGACTCTCTCCACAGTGTCTCTAGGATACAAGCTAGAGCTTTGAGAGTTTCCACCATCTAATTTTCTGAGATTAAACGTTCCCAAGGATCCAGGGAAAAGGCAATCTCTGTTGCAAGCATTAGACCGATTATTGGCTCAAGGGGTGATCAGACAGATACCCAAACAAGAGCAAGGGTTGAGGTTTTACTCAAACCTAATTATGGTGCCAAAGCCAAATGGGAATATCAGACCAAGTCTAGATCTACGTAATCTAAATCAGTTCCTGAAAAGCCGCTCCATTTGCATGGAGTCAGTCGTTTCCATCCTGCAAGGAGAAAAACATCTAGTGTCCATCGACATCACAGATGCATAGCTGTTTCTCCATATATTTCCTCCTCACCAGAGGTTTCTGTGGTTCAAAGTAGAACAGAAGCATTTTCAGTTAATAGCCTTGCCCTTCGGGCTTGCTATAGCATCTCGGGTATTCACTAAGGTATTAGCCCCACCTCTAGTCAGGTTAAGGGCACAGGACATAATGGTCTTGGCTTACTGAGACGATCTATTGTTAATAGACCAATCAGTGGCTTGCTTGAAGCAAGGTGTAGCCATCACAAGCAGTTACCTGGAAGGTTTGGGTTGAATTCTCAGCCTAAAGAAATCTTCCTTAAAGCCACTAAGAAGGCTGCAGTATATGGGCCTGATCATAGACACAGCCCAGAAAAGGGGTGTTCTTGCCTCCCGCAAGGATCAGCTCCATACAGGAGCTGTTGAGGATGATCAGGTCAAAGAGAAATCCTTCAATTCGCCTTTGCATGAGGTTGTTAGGGAAGATGGTAACTTCATTCGAAGCAGTTCCCTATGCTCAATTCCATTCGAAACAGAAAGCAGTATTCTGTCTGTTTGGAACAAAACGATGAAAGCTTTGGATTTGCCAATGTGGCTGTCCCCATGAGTGTCCCAAAGCCTCAGTTGGTTACTATCTTGGAACCTGCTGAAGGGAAAGTCCTTCAGATCAATTATCTGGAAGGTAATAATGACAGATGCCAGCCTTTCAGGCTGGGGAGTAGGAGCCTTACCCATCGACATCCTAGAGATTCCGGCAGTGTATCTGGCTCTAGAAACCTGGACCTCCAGGTTAAAGAATTGTCCTGCCAGGATCAAGTCTGACAATGCCATGGCTGTGGCATATATCAATCACAAGGGGTCACCAAGAGTCTCTCAGCTCAGAGGTGAACCAGATTCTAACTTGGACAGAATGTCCCATGCCTATCGGCAGTTTTCATTCCGGGAGTAGAGAATTGGCAGCTGGACTATTTAAGTCGCTGGCAGTTATTCCCAGGAGAATGGTCTCTTCACCCCAAGGTGTTTCAGGCTGTTTGCCAAAGATGGGGGACTCCGGACGTAAACCTTCTAGCGTACAGATTCAACACTAAGCTAGTCAACTTTGCATCCAGGACAGGGGACCCACTCGCATACAGAACAGATGCGTTGGTGACCCCATGGGATCAGTTTTTACTGATCTATGCACTTTTCCCCAATTCAGTTGCTACCACAAGTTCTTTGCAGGATCAAGCTGGAAAGAAAATCTGGGCCATGCTGGTGCTACCAGTATTACCGAAGTTCATGGTATGCAGAGATCGTAAGGATGGCAGTGGAGGGTCCAGGGCTCTTCCCACTAAGGCCAGACCTGCCATCTCAGGGGCCGATATTCCATCCTACTTTGCGAACACTAAATTTAATGGCTTGGCTATTGAGACCCACATTCTGAATAAACGTTAATGCTAGGAAGCCAGCTTCTAGAGCTATATATTATAGAGCCTGGAAAGCTTATGTTTCCTGGTGCGAGTCCAAGGGTTGGTACCCTCGGAGATACATCATAGGCAGAATTCTTGCCTTTCTACAATTAAGCATAGAGATGACATTGGCCCTGAGTACTATGAAGGGCCAAGTCTCAGCCTTATCAATTTTTATTTCAAAGACTGCTTGCTATGCATTCTTTAGTCCAGGGTTTCATGCAAGGAGTGCTGTGGATTAATCTGCCAGTTAAATCACTCTTAAGCCCTTGGGACTTAAATTTTAGTTTTGTCAGTGTTACAAAAACAGCCATTCGAACTGTTGCAGCATGTTCCCTTAGTCCTGACTAGGAAGCTGATATTTTCGTTTGCTATATCCTCAGCAAGGAGGATTTCAGAATTGGCTGCTCTTTCTTGTAAGGAGTCATATTTGATTATTCATGAGGAAAGAGTGGTGTTACGCCCTCGTCCAGGTTTTTTGCCAAAAGTGGTTTCAGGCTTTCGCCTGAATGAAGATATTGTCTTGCCAGGGTTTTTTCCCCAAGACCTTGTTCCAGGGAAGAAAGGTCACTACATTGTGTTGATGTAGTGAGAGCAGTGAAAATGTATTTAAGAAAACTGCTCCGATTTGTAAGACTGATGTCTTATTTCTTCTGCCAGAGGGTCCTAAGAAGGGACAGGCAGTGTCAAAATCCACTGTCGCTAAGTGCATTTGGCAAGTTCTAATTCAAACTTATGATTTAAAGGTAAAGATTCCCCCCTTTCAAGTTAAGGCACACTACCAGAGCGGTTGGTGCTTCTTGGGCAGTACGTTACCAGGCCTCCAGGTCTCAAATCTGCAAGGCCGTGACTTGGCCTTCAGTACATACATTTGCAAAATGTTATCAAGTGCATGTAAGATGGAATGAAGATATCGCCTTCGGGCGCGGTGTGCTGCAGGCAGCAGTATAAGTCCTCAGGTCTGGGGGTTACCCTACAGGTTGTCTCCCTCCCCTCAAGTAGCATTGCTATGGGACATCCCACCAAGTAATTACTTGAGACTGTGTCCTATAATGTACTCCAAGAAAAGGATTTTACAGGTAAGCCGTTTTAAAAATCCTATTTTCTTTATCGTACATCAAACGGCTTACCTGTAAAATCCTTTTCTTGGAGTACATCATAGGACACAGAGCTCCTGCCCCTCTGTTTTATGGGGCAAGAGTATATTATATTGCTTGGCTACAAAAATGGAGTGCTCCTGGAAGGGGGAGGGGTTATATAGAGGAGTCAATTTCCTGTATTGGTTATACCAGTGTCAACACCTAAAGGTAGGCCTATAACCCACCAAGCAATTACTTGACTGTGTCCTATGATGTACCCCAATAAAAGGATTTTACAGGTAAGCGGTTTTAAAAATCCTATTTTTCTGTGTCCCACCCATACAACACACTGGTATGGTTATCAGTGTGGAGATACAGTACCAGATCTCCAATGTGCTGCATACAGTGGGTAAAGAAAAGCATTGTTCTTTAAAATAACATTTTATTTTGCAGCCTGAAATGAATACTTTTTTTTTTTTTCATCTAGCTGTATTTATTAGTGCAACTTAAAACACCCAAGTGAAAGATACACCAACATTTTGGAAAATTTCAAAAACAGAATCACTGAGTTGGAAAAAGGGTCACCCCCTAATGTCTGTATTTTGTTTTGGGATATGTCTCTACTACTTTGCACATCTAGACTTTGCAGTATTTGCCCACTCTTCTTTGCAGAATTGCTTAAAGGGTAAGTTCACCTTTGAGAAAAGCCTGTAAGGTGAACTCACACAGGACCTCCTCTCCACAGTCCTGCTGACCTGGAGCGCAGCGATCACCTGCACTGACACCAGGTCGCCACCTCACTGCTCTGGGACTTAGAAATCCCCCTCAGCTTAATCTTCAAAAGGTACCTCGTCAGGATGTACGTTTAGGAGCATTTTAATTGGTCCGTGCCATCACATGAGCAGCATTGACCAATCAGGACCCGCATAGCCCATCCTGTCATTGCGGGTGAAGAGGGACAGCTGCAGGGATTTCAAATCTGATTGGTAAAGCAGCGATATGAGCTGTCATCCGGATCCCAGGTTAGCGGGACAGGGGGGGATGGAGACAGGGTCCTGTGTAAGTTCACCTTTACAAATTTTCTGTAAAGGTGAACTTACACTTTAAGCTCAATTAAATTTGATAGTGATTGTTTGGACTGCAGTCTTCAAGTCACTACACAGATTTTTCAGTTTGGTTTAAGTCTGAGTTCTGACTAAGCCATGCAAGGACATGCACCTTTTTCTCCTTCAACCAATGTGTGGTCATTTTTGCTGTGTGCTTTGGGTCATTGTCATGTTGGAAGGTTAACCACCTTCCCATTGACATATTTTTGGCAGAGGGCAGCAGATTTTTCTTTAAGAATTTAATGTTTTTTTTTTTTTGCCCCATCAATTTTATGTCTATCCTGACAAGTGCTCCAGTCCCTGCTGCAGCGGGACACCCCCATAACACAATATTACCACTGCCATGCTTTACTGTAGGAATATTGAGCTGTATTGGATTTCTGCCAGACATATCGTTTAGTGTTCAAGCCAAATAATTCTATTTTAGTCTCATCCGACATAACACCTTTTTTTGTGGCCTCAGAATCTTCAAGGTGTTTTTTTTAACGTGGTCAGGGGAGACAAAAAAAATATGGTCTGAACACCAAATGGATATGCCTGTTGGAAATCCAATACAGCTCACTGTCCAAATAACACAATTCCTGCAGTAAATCATGGAGATGGTAATATCCTGTTATGGGGTGTTTCTCTGCAGCAGGGGCTGGAGCACTTGCCAGGATTGAAGAAACATGCAGAGTTCTTGAGGAAAATCTACTGCCCTCTGCCAGAAAGTTGTCAATGGAAAGAAGGTTCATCTTCCAAAATGACGATGACCCAAAGCACACAGCAAAAATCAGTGCTTAGAGAAAAAGTTGACTGTCCTTGCATAGCATAGTCAGAGCCCAGACTTGATCCACAAATGGTTGCAATCAAATTTAAAGTGGTTTTAAACCCCATTCATGAAATCAGACCTGGGCACATATGTCTGCAGTGATTTTATATATTCTGACCTGGGTAACCATATAACATCTGGCTGCTCATCCCATAAAGTCAAATATATTGGGAAAAAAGCTTGGGGTGGGTTTATAACAGTGCCAACAGATAATAGAAACAAGACGTAATTAAAATATCACATTTATTGTAGACCTGATTAAAATACGATAAAAAAAATAAATATTTTAGTGATCAAACAAGTGAGATTCCAGTTATATGGTGGCTAACATTATACAAAAAATTGGGTTAATGTTACTGTTTCATTTTTTAAGTGTATTTTTTCAAAAATTGCGATTGCAATACTGCTGCACAAATAGTGTGGCATGAAATATTGCAACAACCATCATTTTATTCTCTACGGTCTCTGCTAAAAAATAAAAAAATGTATATCATGTTTGGGTGCTCAAAGTCGTTTTCTAGCAGAAAATAATGAATTTTACTTGTAAACAACAAATCTCAAAAAAGATTTGGTCTTTAAATGGTTAAACTTCCCTCCTCTACATGCCAGAGTTCTTTCCTTTTGATAAAAGAACTAAAAGATACTTTGTTTCTACTTATTGACTTGGATTTTTTATTTTTTTTTCATCTGAGTCTTCTCTGCACTTGTTAGAAAGATTGACATGCTGTTTTGAAGATCGGGATGGGAAAAATTGCAATTTTTGATTCTTAATGATTACTTTTGCAGCTCTAATAAGGAAATATATAAATTATGAATACAGAAAGCATGTACATTGATTGCCATTGTTCACCCATCCTGAAGCTTACCGCAGCAAGCCCCCAGGCAATTACCACTAGGATTGGCACCATGTGACCAGAGGACAACACAACAGCCAGGCTAACGGAAGGAATAATTTAGGAAGCTAGATAGCTACGGTATAGATTTATATTGATAAATACAGGGTACAACCACTATGGTTCATATAGCATTACTGCATAGAAATCAACCCTGGTGTTCCATTTTTAATTATCCATCAGATTTACTTGGAGAACAGTATCCAGAGTAAGCACAAGAGGGTGCCTGCATATAGGACAAGTATTCAGACTAGAAGAAACTAAGAAAGGGGGAGAGGAATAGTACACTATTTCTTAATGTCATGTCTTCAAAACAATAAGTGATCTATATTATAGGGCAGAGATGAAAACTCCCTATTCAATACATATACAGTAGTATATATTAGTCCATTATAGATTCAATTACTTTATTACCTTTCCACTATTAAGCATCAATAAATACAAGGACTAATATCTCACCATATTAGATAATTTAAGAAGGAAAAAAAAAAGATATCTATCAGAATAAATGAGCAAATTGTAAATAAAACAAGATGTAATGAAAGAGTATGGTTGAACAATATTGAAGAAACATATGAAGTATGTTTCTTCAAGATTGTTAGACCAATATTAGACCCGATCATATACAGGTCTGAAACGCAATACAGAAAAAGATGTCCCATAATTGATCATTTAAAGTGGGAGTAAACCTGACTTTTTTTTTTTACAGACCTGTCAGGTAAAGGCATAATGAGCTAGTATGCACTTACCTTAGAATGGGGCCCCGACATCTCACCTGATCCACGCCAAGGGAGCTAACATGTTCCCTCTGTATCTTCCGGGTATAGCGGCTGTGAGTGGCCGGAGCTGCGATGTCACTCCCGCACATGCACGTGGGAGATTTCTTTCTAGCAGGGTCCGGCGTCTGCCGGGCTTTAAGCCGGGAATCCCCTGTGGGCATGCGCAGCTGCAGTCAGCGGCTCATTGCGAGGGGAATATCTCCTAAACCATACAGATTTAGGTAAAAAAAATTTAAATCTCCTACAGGTAAGCCTTATAGGCTTACCTGTAGGTAAGAGTTCACATTTTGACTATACAACCGCTTTAAGCAATGTTGCACAGAGGCTCATCTTTCAAACACAGAAATAAAATTCAGCAGGTCGCCCTCAATCCCTGGCTGCTCTCATGACAGGAGTTGGCTTTTTGTCCTTCCTTCGGCCGGCGTCTGATGTCACCAGCCGACTGCGTACGTGAGGGCACCATGACGCATGTTTCAGAGTCGCAGATCAGTCTCCATTCTGTGTTACCCAGAATGCCTGGTGAGGGGCACAGCCAGTGATAGTGATGGCTGTCAGAAGACCGAGTCCGCCATAGGCTAGTTGGGCAATGGAAGCATTGCCGTCCAAGGGACAGTGAGCCAGGGATCAGATGGACACTGGGATGCTGAGGGCATCTCCAAGGCCGACACAGAATGCAGCACAGCGGTGCAAATCGGGCACCGACTAGAAGAACCATCAGTGCCCTGGGTTTCCATATGGTTGCATATTTTGCCCACCATATCAACAGGCACTGAACAGGGCAAAAGGCATAGGGACAAAATGGGGCATGGTGTAGGATGGACATGGGACTGGAGACCATATATCCAATTTGCCATGTCTACCACATATTGTGGTAGAAAAGGCAAATGAGTACCAAGAAACAAAAAATACAAAATGATATAAAAAATGAATTGATATATACGATACCTATAACCGGTATCGATTGAGCATATATCTCTATATACATATATCCATAATACATAAAAAACATAACAATAGATGTCTAACAAGTATTGTTAAATTGATCACTAAAGCATAATGTTGGCTAAATGGCCTGCTGGAGGAAAGGGGAACACATAACCATATTAAATTAAAGAAAGGGCTTAAAACGTAGCTTCATTAACTGCTTGCTGAACACCGCCGTCAAATGACGGCCAGGCGGCGCAGCTCTTGTGGCGGGAGGCCGTCGTATGACATCCTCCCATTTAAATAGGGAATGTGCGCGATCGTTCCTTCAGTGGCGGCGTGTCACCGAGACACCGCTCGCCATCGAGGGAGGTGAACAGCCATTGGGTATGGCTGTTTACCATGTGATCCGCCGTGATGAAGTCACGACCGATCACAGGTGGTTAAACTTCCACTGTGCACGTTGGTGGAGGTGTGTTCCCGGGAACACTGCTCGTCACCGACGCTGGTAAACAGCCATTGGCCGGCTGTTTATCCACGTGATCAGCTGTGATCGTTTCACAGCCAATTACTAAACGTAAACAAACTGCGGTAACGAGATGTTACCGGGTTCTCCTCCTCACACACCGATCGTGTGTGAGGAGGAGATTGCGGTAACATCTCGTTACCGCTTACAGTGTACACCAATCACACTGTTTGCCCCCTCCCCCAATAAAGAGGACCTGTCACTCACAGCCCATCAGAGTACCTGTCACAGGTCATATGAGTACCCGAGTACCTGTCACAGGTCATATGAGTACCTGAATACCTGTCAGAGTTCATCTGAGTACCTGTCACAGTCCATATGAGTACCTATCAACGCCCTTCAGAGTACCCAAATACCAGTCACCAGGCCATCAGAGTACCCGAGTACCTGTCACTAGCCCATCAGAGTACCTCAGTACCTATTTGCAGCCCATGCCCCATAGAATATACATTGGGGTGTTTGCTTTCCAAAATGGGGTCATTTTGTGGGTAATTCCATTGTCCTGGTGCTCCTGCACCTTCAAACATGTAATAGTTGTGAAATGAGATGTGTCATTTTTGCTCGCAGAACGGCTGAAGGTGCCACTTCAATGTTGGTGCTCTGTATGTGGCCAGGCTGTGTAAAGGTCTCACACATGTGGTATCACCATACTCGAGAAGAGTAGCAGAGTGTAATTTGTTGTATGCATATGCTGTGTGTGAGAAATAACCTGATAATATGACATTTTTATAAAAAAAATCTTCATATTGCAAAGAATTGTGGGAAAAAATGGCAACTTAAAAAAAACTCACCATGCTACTTACTTAATACCTTGGAATGTCTACTTTCTAAAAATGGGTAATTTGGGGGGTATTTGTATTTTCCTGACTTGTTAGTGTCTCAAGAAATGAGATACACCTGATGTACTGAAGGCCTGATCAGATGTGATCAATTTTCAGTGATTGGCACCATAGTTTGTAGACTATAACTTTCACAAAGACCAAAAAATATACACTAATTTGGGTTATTTTTACCAAAGATATGTAGCAGTATAAATTTTGGCCAGTGCGCCATCACCAGTGCTGCCTATCATCGCCTACCAGTGCCCATCAGTGACATCTATCAGTGCCACCCATCAGGGCACATTAGTGCCATCTTATCAGTGCCCATCAGTGTCACCTTATCTGAGCCCATCAGTGCAGCCTCATCAGTGAATATCAATAAGGGATAAAAATTACCCGTTTGCAAAATTTTATAACAAAATGGCCGGATGTCGGATGGTGGAGTGTTCGCACGGACGGAATTCTACTGGCGTCTCCAGAGTGGCAGTCTGGGCTTGCCACCTCCAGAGGAGAATCTGGAAGGACTCCCGTTCATTTTCGTCGCGGATGAGGCATTTGCTCTGTCAAACCATCTGATGCGGCCTTTCCCGATGAGGACCCTCACCCCGAATCAGAGAATCTTTAATTTCCGGCTGGCCAGAGCCAGAAGAGTCATGGAGAACACTTTCGGAATACTGGCCAGCCGGTTCTGCCTATTTTTGACGCCAATCCACATGGCGGAATATAAACTACAGTGCCTTGCGAAAGTATTCGGCCCCCTTGAACTTTTCAACCTTTTGCCACATTTCAGGCTTCAAACATAAAGATATACAATTTTTATTTTTTGTGAAGAATCACCAACAAGTGGGACACAATTGTGAAGTGGAACGAAATCTATTGGATTTTTGAAACTTTTTTAACTAATAAAAAAATGAAAAGTGGGGCGTGCAAAATTATTCGGCCCCCTTGCGTTAATACTTTGTAGAGCCACCTTTTGCTGCAATTACAGCTGCAAGTCTCTATCAGTTTTGCACATCGAGAGACTGAAATTCTTGCCCATTCTTCCTTGCAAAACAGCTCGAGCTCAGTGAGGTTGGATGGAGAGCGTTTGTGAACAGCAGTTTTCAGCTCTTTCCACAGATTCTCGATTGGATTCAGGTCTGGACTTTGACTTGGCCATTCTAACACCTGGATATGTTTATTTGTGAACCATTCCTTTGTAGATTTTGCTGTATGTTTGGGATCATTGTCTTGTTGGAAGATAAATCTCCGTCCCAGTTTCAGGTCTTTTGCAGACTCCAACAGGTTTTCATCCAGAATGGTCCTGTATTTGGCTGCATCCATCTTCCCCTCAATTTTAACCATCTTCCCTGTCCCTGCTGAAGAAAAGCAGGCCCAAACCATGATGCTGCCACCACCATGTTTGACAGTGGGGATGGTGTGTTGAGGGTGATGAGCTGTGTTGCTTTTATGCCAAACATATCAGCTGAATAGCTTGACGGGCGTGGCGCCGATGCGAGGAGGGGTGTCCGCCCAGATCTCCCAAACATAGGAGGTGAGGGAGGACCCACTGATCGCATCGCAACTCCCGCGACGGGGAACAGAACCAAAGCCAAATCCCTGCGCCAAAGTAACCACACGAAGCGCATCACTAGTCAGGCGGAGAACCTGCATAAGATGTCTAAAAGGGAGCCTAACCTGTGGGGACAATGGGCCAGCGTCAGGAATACTGTCTGTCAAGATTATATATGCCATATACACGGACAATTTATGTTAATACAAATATATAGAAACAATGAAAATAAAAAATAAGCGGCTTAACAAAGAATATCCAAAGAATAAGGACAAAAGACTAGACCCAGGGACAGCAGGGGAACACTGCCAATCCCTTTTATACAATTGCTTCCATCCCTAAATTAGATAAGCAAAAAAGGGGGGGGGGGAATTTGGGACTTTAAATGAAGCAAATCATTCTCTCCTTTTTACATATTTATTTATTTGACATTGATCATGCGCCATTTTGACTGTATTATTCTACTTATGTCTATGCTTTATATCTTTATGTTTGAAGCCTGAAATGTGGCAAAAGGTTGAAAAGTTCAAGGGGGCCGAATACTTTTGCAAGGCACTGTAAATCACATTGTGCTTGCCTGCTGCGTTCTGCACAATTTTTTGAAAAAACATTCGGTTAACTATGTGGTCTCAGTTGGCCCAGATGCAGACTTGCCAGAAAATGACAACCTCACGGCCCTTGAAGCTGCTCGTCCTGGCTTGCCCCCCCAAAGCTTTTTTTTCTTTGTTTTCATTTACTGCTTGGCTTTGTTTTAGGTGTCTCATAGGTATTTTTGCTCTTTTTTTGGGGGGGGCCTTTTTAACAACAGTGCAAACCCAAGTTCTGAGCAAGATGAGGTGACAGTCTCTTCTTCAGATAATCTTACTATGTTGTAGGTCTGCTACATACACACCTTGTTTTTGTTGATAATGTATGTAGTGCATTAGTGACAAAAATATTGCTCATTTTCAGCACTATGGCAGAAATATGTCGGGTCATGAAAATGGCGTGATTGGGGACATTTAAACATCATTGTGGGTGTTATTTACTAAAGGCACATCCACTATGCACTACAAGTGCACTGCAAAAGTGCACTTGAAACTGCCCTTGGAGTGCAAAGTGGATTTGCTTTAGTAAATACCACCCATTGCCACAGAACCCAACAATTTTACTACAAATACTGCTTTTGCACATTGAAAAAGGAACCCACACACTGTTGATAATTTCACTTTTTACTCAAAGCACATTCACATGTGCGTTTAGAAAAGGGTTTTACAACAAACCAACATATCTGGTGTATAGAAAACATTATTTTGGGTAACATTTTTATACCTTGGCATTTTTGTGTAAACAGGCATGTATCAAAGCATAACATACAGTACACAGGAACTTACAAAGTTCAGCTTTGAAAAGTGAAGACAATATCAGATATGAGTATGTACAAACTGTGCTGATAGTGCCTTCATCAGATGGGGTGTCACCCCTGGAAAAGCCAAATTTGGAAGATGCACACACATTGAGAATACAAAATTGGCCAGTTTCCTCCTGATCCCATGCCTAATGTCAACATGTGCTATCTCCCATCATGGGGTATCAATGTACATGTTTTGGGGGTGCAACCCCTTCATCTCAGCCACTTTAGTAGCAAGGAAGGGGTTGCACCCACAAAACTCTTACATTGATCCCCCATGATGGTAGATAGTACATGTTGACACACTGTGTGCATCTTCCAAATTTGGCTTTTTGAAAAATATAAAAGTTTTTCGGAAAAATAAAAAACTATGCTAGCTATTTTGGGGTGTTTCAGACTCTCCCCAAAACATCAATGATGTTCTTCATTTTCTGTTGAACATCATTGATGTTTTTCTGTATATTCTCTAAATCGCGATTGCACCCTATTATCTCCCCAATGAGGATCTGGGCACTTTCACTGGTAAAATGTGATTCTTCTTCCACATCACCTAAAGGAAAAAAAAATGAACACACCATGTATTATAAATATGCAGACATACATTGATTAGCTTACCAGAAGCTGTGGTCTCTGACACTCACCTGTTGTGGTGACAATTTGTCCAACTTCAACAATCTCTCCTTCTTCCTCCTCCTCCTCTGCTTCTGGTGTTGGTATCTCCCCTTCTTTGGGAGGTGTGGGGTCCCTGGTGTCCTCAGACGTCCCGAATCTTCTCTCCCCTATGAGAGTGTAAAAAAGGAATACTTAGCACACAGAGGGCAGAAATAGGAATATGAAACATTGCTTGGAAGTGTCGTACAATTGTGTTTTTTGGCAAAGGTTCAAAGGTGAGAACATTATTTTTGACACTTTCTAAAGCTGGAATACTTACCTGTAGTGTGAACAAATGTAGTGAAGTGTAAGTTGGGAAAACATTGTTTTTGGAGTGGGCTAACGAACGATGTTTATTACGAGCGATTGAACCCATGAACTTGAAAGTAGCCATTTTAAACTGTACAACATTAAATCAAAGCACATGGAGCAGTATGCAAGCAATAATAATAATATGAACACACGATAACTACTTACTTTTTTGAAGAACTTGCTTGATCCTTCTGTACTGATCGTGCTCCCTCAGTTTCAGGTCTGGACCAGCGTTTCCTCAATTGATCCCCAAAATTCTTCTGAAGACTCTTTACAACTTTAGTCATGATCTTGGCCTTTCTGATAGTTGGGTTTGGGTAAGGTCCATACTTCCCATCATAGTCGTTCCTCTTCAATATGTCTACCATCTCCAACATCTCTCCAAAAGACATATTTGAGGCCTTAAATATTCTCCCCCGGGATCGGGACATTTCAGGCTCCGGGCTTTCCTCGCCCTCCTCCTCATTAGTGGAACTATGATTGCGCACCTGCGTTGTCTCCGCCATGTGCTCTCCCCACTGCGCCAAAAGAGAAGGGGCGGGGAATAGTCTAGAAAGAATGTCAGGGGCGGGCGGAGTTTCACGCATGCACACTGTATATAAAACACAACACGCGTGTGTCGTACGTATGATCTGTAAGCAGAGGGAGAAGCTGACGTGCCGATCATGTAAACGAAGGTACAATTTTTAACTTGGTACATCACTAGCCTATAATGCTTCTAGATTGAGGCCTGCATTGGGACAAGCTTTTGTCGAGTTTAGCCTGACATTAGGGTTTGTCTTGTGTTGTGTCTTGCAGAGATTATGGAAGGGTTTAATGACCACAGTTTCCTCCCTCTGTTCATCGATAATTACAGGGAGCTGCCCTGCCTGTGCCAATCTACGCATCTACATTACAGTAACAAATTAAAGAGGCAGGCAGCGATGGAGAAACTGGTTGAGTTTGTGAAGCCAGTGGTCCCCAGGGCAGACATCAACTATTTAAGAACAAAAATTGGTGGCCTAAGGAGTACATATCTGAGGGAGCCGAAGAAGGTGCTGCAGTCCATGCAAGCTGGACCTGCAGAAGATGACGTTTATGTCCCCAGGCTGTGGTATTATGACAGGATGCATTTTTTGTCAGACCAGGCTGAGGTCAGGGAATCCCTCTCTACCTTCCTTCCACGTGTCCTTCTATGCTACATTCCACACCTGCTGAGTCTTTTTCCGACGCCCAACCTGGGCCTTCCACTCAGGAAGAACTGGGGGAGCCCAGCTTGAGCCAGGTATGGTATTGTTCTACATATTTTGGGAGTAAAAACTTGATTTTTGCTCTCTAATTGCTGATTTTAGAAAGTGTTTCACATATCAATAGACAGTAGTGGCCAAAACCTTTGGGCCAAGAATGAAAAATGCTGGGCTCAGAATGATAGTCTTTTGTATTGGTTAACAATTTGCAACAGTCTTGAGCTGAAAATTGTGTGTGTGTTTGATGAACCAAAAACTAAAACTATGTCCCTTTTTCATAAACAGGAAGACCTCAGCCAGGAAGAGGAGGGTGTGGAATGCAGCAGCCAGGAGGTGGCTGTGGAAAGTGGCAGCCAGGAGGAGGCAGGGGTAAGCGGCAGCCAAGAGGTGGGCGGGCGGAGGAGCCTGACTGAATCACAGGTCCCTCCCCTCCACCTTCCTCGCAAAAGGGCCAGAAAGCAGGGGAATGTGGAGGAGTCGGCTCTGAAGTTGATCGGGGAGGCTTCAGCAGCTCTCAAAGCCACCCCCACATATCAAGAGGCCTTTGCCGCCTTTGCTGCCTGCAAACTCATGTAGGGGTCAGCCCCTAGGATTACTGAACTATATTGCACTGTGTTCCATCTATAATATATACAGCCTGCTATTTCCAGTTTAGCCTCAAGATGTCACTGTTGCTGCCGACCCTTCAGAGGAGAGGAAACAGGAAGTGGCAGTGAGAGAGAACTGTGAGGAGTGTGTGGGCAGCTGAGGGATTCCTGTGCGGAGCTGAGGAAAAGTCAAGTCTGCCCTGAGGAGAGGGAGACTTTGTGTGGATAAAGAGTCGCAGTATCCAGCTAAAGATCGGGCATCTCGGGCAGAGAGAGAGAGCTGTGGTGATTTTGGGCCGCATCTGTGTTCATCCATCCGTCCCAGACGGGCAAGCTGCAGCACTAGGAACTGGACTTCACCTGCCTCATGAAGGAGGCCAAGACAAGGGACCCTCCAGCTGTCTAACAAACTGTGAGTGAGCACCGGTGCTGGATTGTGATAGGGAATAGTACAGTCCCTACTGAGATAGTACGTTGTAGAAACGTGTCCCGATAAGCGGGAATCAGGCAGGACATATTAGAAGAGGGTAGCCTGTATCACTGTGCATGTGTTGGCGGGAAAGCCATTTTGTGTACCACATTCCAGTTAGCCTTACTGTAAACTACTGTGAATTGTTAATACTGTTATCCTCCTCCTCCGGCCATTATATCTCACTGTTTAATAAAGCCGGTTTTTGTTTCAGCCTCCTTGTCTGCTGTCCCGTACTTGAAACCTGCATTGCGGTCTCCTATACCTCTGACCGCTACAAGTGGCGCTGCGAGCAGGGTACGGTTACAGAGATGGAGGCGGCTGAAGGCAACGTACCTGATGTTGATGTGAATGCCTTAGGTAATGGTGGAACCCCTACAAGGACCCTCCCTATGGGCATGCTTTTTAACTTGTTGCCAAAATTTGATGGCCAGAACATGTCACTGTCAGACTGGGTGACGAGATTACAGAGCGTTGCTAGAATTTACAATGTCAGCCCAGAGCTACAGGTGGAAATTGCTTTGGCTGCCCTGGAGGGTGAAGCGCGGAAAACTGTTTGCTTACAACCGGAAGCTACGCGCAGTACCTTGAAAGAGATTGTGCGCTTTCTAGAAGAAATATACGGTGAAACAGCTAGTGCGGGCCACCTCCGGGCAAAGTTCTTCTACCGGGTACAGCAGGAAAATGAAGGGGTTTCACAATATGCAACGGCTCTACAGGAAGTACTGGCTGAGATACAGAAAAAAGAGGCAGACGGGATAACCGCCATGGGATCCGCAGACCGGATACTGAGGGAACAATTGATCCTGGGACTCTACAGCTCTCACCTGAGACAAGCCCTACGGGAACGAGTCAGAGTGGACCCTACACTGAATTTTCGGCAAATATTGGCTGAGGCCGTGGAGCGAAGTAAAGAAGAAATTTATGCCTCTGGAGTGATACGGACCCAGACCGCCTCCCTCGGGGTTGCGAAGAATGAAGAGGTCCTGGTTAGAGTGGTGCAGGACCTACAAAGCTCCCTGGGTCTCATGCATGAGAAGTTGACGCAAATAGAGAGACGGATGGATTTGAGCTACCCCCCTGAGGTTGCATATCTGGGGCAACAACAACCTTATCAGACTGCCTCGATGGTTCCTGCACCAGAGCATCCTTACCCACGTATTCCCACCTACCGAGTCCCTCAATATCCTCCAGTGAGCTCGGCCAGTCCAGGCCTACGGGCGCCTCCCGCACACAGACAGAGAGAACAACGCAGAGAGGCTCAGTGCTGGCGGTGTGGAGAAAAAGGACACTTCGCTAGAGAATGCCGGAGGGACCTGCCTAGACGCCCAGAGCCGGCGTTAAACTTCAGGCCCCCGCAGTAATGAGGCACACTGCGGGGGAAGTAGAGTGTCAGGCCACTCAGCACAGCTCCGAACACCTGGTTGCAGGATGTCCCACCATAAGAGCCGAGTTTGAAGGCATTCCAGTCAACTGTTTAGTGGACACCGGATCACAGGTAACGACCATGCCTGAGTCATATTTCAACCGTTACTTTCAAGCACTGGCCAAGCCAGAACAGGGGACATTGATCCGGGTCACAGCAGCTAACCAGCAACAAATCCCTGTCACAGGTGTCGTATGGATGAATGTACGTCTGTGTGGACAGGAAGTTGGAAAAAAAGGTATCCTGCTGGTCCCTGAAACCTTCAAAGAAGATGTACCGGTGATAATGGGCATGAATATCCTGCGAGAGTTGGATCAAATTATGTTCACTAAAAGGGGGCCGGGCTATTGGAAGAATGCCACTCCACACAAACCAACGCAAAAGGCATTTCAACGGTTAATCCGGTTTTGTGGGACACAGAAGAGTGTCCCAGTACATCAGTCTGTAGGAAATATTCGAGTGCCGGGAAGGGCTACCCTTACCCTCCCTCCTGATCGGGAGACTATACTGACTTTGCCCGTGGGAACCTCCCGCAACCTTGAAGGTATGGAGGTGATCATTGAGCCTGAAGGCCTGGGAGAGTTAGGTCAGGATGTCCTAGTGGCCCGGACACTGGCAGTAGTCCAAAATGGACGAGTACCCATAAGAGCTGTAAACGTTGGACAACGGGAAGTCTCTCTGGTGCCAGGAGTGGAACTGGCTCGCGTGTACCTACATCGGGGAGAAGTGCTGAGTCAGGGAGAAGTGACTCTAGCTCCGATAGGCAATTCTGCTTGGACCTTGGCGGTTACTGCAAAGCCTGCAGAGGCACCGACCCCAGAATGGAATGGGACAGTCATCTTGGAACAAATGGAGATAGATGTGAAAGCTCTAAGTCCGGATCATTTACGAGCAGTTGAAACCATGCTGTGGGAGAATCAAGCTGCGTTTGCCCGCAATGCCAATGACTTTGGTTGCACAGATGCTATCACACATGAGATACCGACGGGGGACACTCCCCCAAGCCGAGAGAGATATCGACAGATTCCACCCAAGTTGTATCAAGAGGTGAAGACATTGCTGGAACAGATGATCGATTCAGGAGTGGTTCGGGGTAGTCAAAGTCCCTGGGCAGCCCCAGTGGTGCTTGTCAAGAAGAAGGATGGCACCATTCGATTTTGTGTGGATTACCGGAGATTGAATGCGTGCACAGTGCGGGACTCATATCCTCTGCCTCGCATCGAAGAGTCCCTAACAGCCCTAGGGCGGGCTAAATACTTCTCCACCTTGGATTTAGCAAGTGGATACTGGCAGGTACCGGTGGCTGAACAAGACAAGGAAAAGACAGCATTCATACTTCCCATGGGTCTGTTTGAATTTAATAGGATGCCATTTGGGCTGTCTAATGCCCCAGGAACCTTTCAGAGGCTGATGGAAAAATGTCTGGGAGATCTAAATTTTGAAGCTACCCTGATATACTTGGATGATATTATAGTGTACTCTGCTACTTTTGAAGAACACTTGGCCCGATTAGGACAGGTACTTGAGCGACTGCGGGCCCATGGCCTGAAGATAAAGCCAAAGAAGTGTCATCTCTTCAAGAAGGAGATCGAGTACTTAGGCCATACGGTGTCCAAAGACGGGGTGCTGCCATCCCAAAATAAAGTGGCTGCCATTCAACAATGGCCGGAGCCTAGAACGCTGCGTGAGTTGAAGGCCTTCCTTGGTCTGACTGGTTACTACCGGCGGTTCATCAAAGACTATGCAAAGATAGCGGGCCCTCTGAATGAGATTTTGAGAGGAACTGCTGGGCAATCCAAGAGTCAAAGTGTTCCCTGGGGACAGAAGCAAGAGGAGGCCTTCCTGACCTTGAAAGAGGCTCTGACATCGGCCCCCATCTTGGCTTATGCTGATTTTGACAAACCATTCTTCTTATCCACTGACGGTAGTCTCTACGGACTCGGGGCAGTGTTGTCACAGATGCAGGACGGACACGAAAGAGTGATTGCCTATGCCAGTAGGTCCCTGCGGGATACGGAGCGAAACCCTCATAACTATAGTTCCTTCCGGCTAGAGCTCCTTGCCCTGGTGTGGGCCATGACAGAGAAGTTTGCCGGTTACCTTACAGGGGCTAAAATCTTTGTACGGACTGATAACAATCCCCTGGCCCATCTGGATACTGCTAGACTGGGAGCCCTGGAGCAACGTTGGGCAGCTCGCCTTGCAAAGTATGACTTCTCAATTCGCTATCGCTCTGCTACAGAGAATACCAATGCTGATGGTCTGTCGAGGGTTACTTTTGAAACTCCATTGGGAGAGCTTGATGAACAAAAGGAAGAGGATGAAATTCCAGACTTCCGCAAGTTTACACCTCCAGCAGTCGCAGCACAGACAAGCGGGGAGGCCCGGTCCCTGCCTAAGGCATTAGCAAGAACTAATGAGGAATGGGGGCGAATACAAGATGAAGACATTGGACTGCGACAGATAAAAGGTTGGGTGGCTCGGCAAAGGAAACCAGACAGAGAGGAAAGGGCTGATCTTGATGCTGAGATGAAGTCAATTCTACATCAATGGGACAGACTAGAGGTTCATGGAGCTGTTCTATACCGCAAGTGGCAGCAGCCTGCCGATCTGGAGGCAAGATGGCAGGTTGTCATACCAAGGAGTCTGGCACTAGAGATAGCCAGGGAAGCTCATGAATTTGGAGCTCATTTCGGGCCAGTCAAAACTTACCAGTGGCTGCAGCGTTATGTGTATTGTCCACGACTGGAGGTCGTAGTTGAAGAAGTCTGCCGACAGTGTAGAGTGTGTGAGCTTACTAAAAGCACAGAGCAGAGGGCACCCATACAGCCCATACAGACCAAGGAACCGCTGGAGGTATTGCTGATAGATTATCTCCTCGTGGGACAGTCAGCCAGAGGCCCACAATACTGCCTGGTCATGATTGACCACTTCTCCAAGTTTGCAGTGGTCACTCCAACTCGGGACCAGACGGCTGAGTCTGCAGCTCGGGCCATCTGTCAAGATTTCATCCGGGTCTATGGATGCCCGAAACGGATTCACTCAGATCAAGGAGCATGCTTTCAAGGGAAAGTGATGGAGGAGTTACACCGACTGTATGGCATTGGAAAATCCAGGACAACTCCATATCATCCCCAAGGGAATGGGGCCTGTGAGCGCTTTAATCGGACTCTGCTTCAGATGCTGAGGACCTTAGAGGAGGACAAAAAGACACACTGGCCAGACTATCTGCCTGAATTAGTCTGGGCCTACAATAATCGTGTCCACACTACCACCGGCTATACCCCATACATGCTACTGTTCGGTAGAGCCGGACGAGAAATTGTCGAATTGAATTTGGAACAGCCAGAAGATGTGATAGAGCGATCAACCACCTCATGGGTGAAAGAACACCGCAAGCGACTCCAGACCATCTGCCGGTTAGTAGGCCAGAGATTGCAAGAAAAGACTTATACTGACCGTCCTCCCATCCAAGAGATTCCGTTGCAACCTGGAGACCGGGTGCTGGTTCGAGAGAAACGGCCCAGAGGCAAGTTGAGTGAGCGTTGGGAGGTACAGCCGTACAAAGTGATCAAGAGAGTGTATCCCAATGGTCCAGTTTACGAAGTTCGTGTTGAGAATGGGGAGTCGGCTTCAAGGGTTCTACATAGGAATATGGAGGAGGGGCAAAAGATCTTGTGTGAGGAGCTAATTATTCACACCCGCAACAAGGGGCTGTTGGGCCAAATCACACAAGCAACACACTTGTGTGATTTGGCCCATGCCCCTCCTCCTCCTCCTCCTTCTGCCACACCTCCAGCACCACAGCCACAGCCTGGAAGGAGGCGTGGAAGGAAGACCAGACTGTGATCACCTGGGTTCAGTCTGGTCTGACAGAAGATGCAGCCTCTTGTAGGACCACAGCCTGGGAACATAGATTTCATCCGCTGCTGTTCCGGGTTTCTTGGACTTCAGGACCAGACTGCTCTCCCTCAGATATGTACTCCTCAAACCACCAATTTTTGCGTTTAAATAAATGATGTGTGCCCTGGGGGCCAAAGGCTTCGCTAATATCCCCAGCTTCTCCAGCGCTGCCTCCCTCTTTATTTGTTACTGACACCTAAATAAAGGTTTTTTTTGGTTGAAGAAATACTTGCCTATGTGTTTTGCTTCAAAAAGGACAGTTTATTTGTGAGTAGGCAGGTACATTTCAAAAATACAAAGTCAAATGAATAACAAGGGGCACCAACACCAAACAACCTCCTGTAGATTAAAAAAGAAAACAATAAATTAAAAAGATAATAATAGTGTTGTGGTAAGTTGACACAAAACACACCCAAAAAAATGAAAAGATGAGCAAACTGTCAAAAAAGGAGATGCTGATTAAAAAAACCAACCACAAAATAAAAAAAATAAAAAAAAAAGATTGGGGAGATGTGACGAATTAAAATATTGTATTGATGAAATGAGTAAAAAGAATAAAGAAATAAGTTTGGGAGAAGTGTGTGTGGATATGAGCAGCAAAACAACTTCATTCTTGTAGCATTGTAAAGAAAAAGAGAATGCGCTGCATGAAAGAATTTTTAACATTGCAGCGTGACCAATGTGCTATATCGATTACGAGTGGAAGTTTTACCTGAGCGAGCGCTTCCGTCTCAGAATTTTATTGTGAGCATGCGTGGCACCTTGTCCAATCGGACTAGGTTACACACGATCGGAACTGACGTGATCGGATCATGTTGTCGGAAAATTTTATAGCCCAGCTCTCAAACTTGGTCTGTCGGATATTCCGACGGAAACAGTCCGATGGAGCCCACACACAGTCGGATTATCCGACAACACAGTCCTATTGGACATTGTCCATCGGAATGTCCGACCGTGTGTACAGGGGCTTAGACTCTTCACTACACACAGCCACAAAGACAAGAGAATTCTTGTTGACCAGTGTATTAGTTAATTTGCATTTCATTTTAATGGTTCAAAGATTGTCAGGCAAAATGGTTGGCCCTCATACACATTCACTACATAAAATTTGGCCCTCTTTGAAAAAAAGTTTGGACACCCCTGCAGTAGACCATATCTTGTAATGGCATTTAACCAATTCATTGAAGATTTAGACATCCTTGGAGGCTATTTAGTAGGCACTTGACATTCAGGGGAAAGTGTCTAATTTTGCATATTGGCGTTCATAAGTTTGGGATGATTGTTCAAGGCAACTGTAGCCTCACAAAACCTTTTTTTTTTTTTTTAAGCAGCTTCTACCTGTGTGTGGTTGCCTCATGTGCTGGTCTGGTCTGCTTTCCTGTTCTCAGTACAATCTTCAGGCTGTTAATGCAACCCAGAGCCTGCAGAATTTTCCCCTCCACTTGTTTTAGTTTACCAGCTTGATTTTACAAAATTTCTCAGCTCTCGATAAGGGCCTTTTTACTTTGTATACTGTAATTTGCGATTGGGTTCTATAGACTGCTTGTGTATATACAATATAAACAAGAGAGTAAACCCCTCACATTTTTGTAAATATTTTATATCTTTTCATGTGACAACACTGAAAAATTACACTTTGCTACAATGTAAAGTAGTGAGTGTACAGCTTGTATAACAGTGTAAATTTGCTGTCCCCTCAAAATAACACACAGCCATTAATGTCTAAACCGCTGGCAACAAAAGTGAGTACACCCCTAAGTGAACATTTACAAATTGGGCCCAATTAGCCATTAGTGTCACAAGGTCTCAGGTGTGAATGAGAAGCAGGTATGTTACATTTGGTGTTATCGCTCTCACTCGCTCATACTGGTCACTGGAAATTCAACTTGGCACCTCATGACAAAGAACTCTCTGAAAAAGGGAATTGTTGCTCTACATAAAGATGGCCTAGGCTATAAGAAGATTGGCAAGACACTGAAACTGATCTGAAGCACGTTGGACAAGACCATACAGCCATTTAACAGGACCAGTTCCACTCAGAACAGGCCTCGTCATGGTCGACCAAAGAAGCTGAGTGCACGTGCTCAGCGTCCTATCCAGAGGTTGGCTTTGGGAAATAGACGTATGAGTGCTGCCAGCATTGCTGCAGAGGTTGAAGGAGTGGGGGGTCAGCCTGTCAGTGGTCAGACCATACGCCGTACACTGCATCAAATTGGTCTGCATTGCTGTCGTCCCAGAAGGAACCCTCTTCTAAAGATGATGCACAAGAAATCCCACAGTTTGCTGAAGACAAGCAGACTAAAGACATTAATTACTGGAACTATGTCCTGTGGTCTGATGAGATCAAGAAAGATAAACTTATTTGTTTCAGATGGTGTCAAGCGTGTGTGGTGACAACCAGGTAAGGAGTACAAAGAAAAGTGTGTCTTGCCTTGTCAAGCATGGTGGTGGGAGTGTCATGGTCTGGGGCTTTATGAGTGCTGCTGGCATTGGGGAGCTACAGTTCATTGAGGGAACCATGAATGCCAACATGTACTGTGACATACTGAAGCAGAGTATGATCCCCTCCCTTCAGAGACTGGGCCTCAGGGCAGTACTCCAACAGGATAACAATCCCAAACACACCTCCAAGACGACCACCACCTTGCTAAAGAAGCCAAGGGTAAAGGTGATGGACTGGCCAAGCATGTCTCCAGACCTAAACTCTATTGAGTATCTGTGGGGCATCCTCAAATGGAAGGTGGAGGAGAGCAAGGTCTCTAACATCCACCAGCTCTGTGAAGTCGCCATTGAGTGGAAAAGGACTCCAGTGGCAACCTGTAAAGCTCTGGTGAACTCTGTGCCAATGAGGGTTAAGGCAGTGCTAGAAAACGATGGTGGCCACACAAAATATTGACACTTTGGGCCCAATTTGGACATTTTCCCTTAGGGGTGTACTCACTTTTGTTGCCAGCGGTTTAGACATTAATGTCTGTGTGTTGAGTTATTTTTCAGGGGACATCAAATTTACACAGTTCTACAAGCTGTACACTCACTACTTTACATTATATCAAAGTGTAATTTCTTCAGTGTTGTCACATGAAAAGATATAATAAAATATTTACAAAAATGTGAGGGGTGTACTTACTTTTTTGTGATACTGTACCTCAGTGGTTATGTGGGGCTATGCTTACGGATTTTGCCATATGTTTTTCTTTATAGTAGAGTTCTGTCTTGTGCCAAAGCTGTAGACCTTCCCCAAGTCCTTATTTTTATCCCAGGCATTTAGGTCCAGTGTTTACTATGCATCCCACTGTTGTATATCAACTCTCCTGCTACTTGTCTAGAGTGCTCCAGTAATTAGATGTCTTACAGGTCAATAACAATGTCTGGGTTGTATATTTTACTGCTTAGGTCTTGCGTGCATTTTTCACTGCCTCTGAGTTGGGTAACTCATTCTTTGTCCACTTGTGACAGGGACCTCAGTTTTACTGACCTTGCCACCTGTCTTTACAAGTGGGTAACTGTATTGATTGTCTACACCAGTGTTTCTCAACCAGGATGCCGCCTGAGGTCATCAGGGGTTGAGAAAGGCTGTGAGGACGTTGTTCGACTGCATAGCTTAGTGTCACCTGCAAAGACAGAAGTGCTACTTTTAATCCCAGACCCTATATCATTTATAAAGATATTAAAAAGTAAGGGTCCCAACCACTGATAACCTTAGACCATTCAGAGTAAGAATCATTAACCACTACTCTCTGAAATCTGTCTTTTAGCCAGTTTTCTATCAATTTACAAATTGATCTTTCCAAGCCTGTAGCCTTTACCTTACACGTTAGCCTTGTGTAGGGAACTGTGTCAAATGCTTTTGCAAAATCTAAAGTTTACCGCGTCCACAGCCACTCCTCTGTCCAAGGTTTTACTTACTTCCCTCATAAAAAGAAATCAGGTTTGACTGACAACTTCTGTCTTACAAGAATCCATGCTGTCTGTTGTATAAAATATTCATTTCCAGCAAGAACTCGTCTATGTGGTCTTTTATTAAACTCTCCAGTATCTTCCCGATTATAGAAGTTAAACTAACAGTTCTATAGCTACTTGGTAACTACGCCAATCCAGTGGTACCATTCCAGTCATTAACGAGTCCCCAAATATTAGAAACAATGGCTTTGAAATGACAGCGCACAATTCTTTTAAGATCCGTGGTTGATGATGCCATCTTGCCAGGTGCTTTATCCACCTTTATTCTGTCTAAATATTTCTGGACCATATCACTTTTGAACCATTGTGGATCATTTGGGGCTGTGTCACTACCACCCCCATTATGTACATGAACTCCCCCATGCTCCTTTGTATACATAGAGCTGAAGAAAGTATTTAATAAATGTGCCTTCTCTTTGTCCCTAGTCACCCACTCTAGATTATTTTGTAAAGGACCTACATGCTCAGACCTGACCTTTTTACTATTAATATATTTGAAGATTTTTTGGGGGTTTGTCCTACTATCTTTTGCAATATGTCGTTCGTTTTGAATTTTTGCATCTTTGATTTTCTTTTTACATATTCTGTTATATTCTTTGTAGCACTTAAACAATGATAGTGTTCCTTCATTTTGATATATTTTTAAAAGCACTTTTCTTATTATTTATAACCATTTTAACTTTGGCTGTGAGCCACATAGGTTTTATTTTTAGCCTTTTAAACTTATTGCCCATGGAAATATACTTTGCAGTGAGTTTGCATAAGGACTTTTTGAAGAATTACCATTTCTGTTCTGTGTCCATTGATGCCAATATTCTCTCCCAGTTTAAGTCCTGGAGAGCAGCCCTCATCCTTTGAAAATTTGCTCTCTTTTTCAGCAGCTACAAACACTGTAGCTGCCGACTTTTAATACGGACACTTACCTGTCCAGGGAGCCGGTGGTGTCGCCCCCCCCCCGAGGCTGATCCATCCATCGGATCGGGTGCAGGTGCCGCCATGCTAAGTAAGGGAAATGGCCAGCTGTCTTCTGGGACACACACAGGTCCCAGAGGACAGCAGGGGGTCTCTGTTGCACAAATGGATATGATGTCCTGCACCATGCACCGGATGGATCCAAAATACACTATGTACTTCATAAAAGGGTACTATAGAAGAAAAAAACATTTTTTTTAATATCCAAAAACGAGGGGTGGAGAGGTGGTCTTTCGTTTAAGACCACCTCTCAAAAGTGGGTGGACCTCTGCTTTAAGTGTTTTTATCTTTCCCGTATGTGTTTGTTGCTTACAGCTAGCATTAAATGAAATCATGTTATGGTCACTGTTCTTTTATATGAATATTGGTGATAAGTGCAACATCCAGCCCCTCTACCGGCAGCCTGTTAAAACTCTTGACAGGCAGAAAGCTGCTGTGGCTAAAAAGTGCACCGAGCTGTACTAAAGTTTAGAGCACTAATCACCCAGGGATGAATGTCCCTGAGCTCATACTGCAAGAAAATTTAGTACTGCTTGGTTCACCATTGTTAAATCTGGTTAGGGAATCTCCAAACAAGGCATTCAGATGAGATAGTAGATCCAGATCTTTGTAAAATAATACAATTAGGTGCTAGTCATTCACTGCAGTGGAGAGACACAACATTGATATTCAGCTCTACCAGGCCGAATGAAGCAGGAAGTGTCTCTGACTTAAAAACATCAAGTTTAACAATATATACGTTATGAATATGCAAAAGCACTAGGCATTTTATAGGTGTGACTGTATAGTTTAATCCAATCAGCATTCATATCTTCTTAGTAGCAAGGGAACAGTTAAATGGGTGTATACATCATATGACTGGCAAAAAAAAATAGAATTCAGCAGTATCTGGTCAGTTCAGACTGATTTTAGAACAAAAGTCTATTTTGAGCAGGTTTCTGGGTTCTTATCAGTAGTTTGTGTCTTCATATATCCAACAGTTTTGATTTCCCAGAAATTGAAACAAGCCATCTGAGAAGGAAAAAAACAAATCAAGCATAATATAATTTCTTAAAGTGACAGTCTCCATATATATATATATAGTAGTATTGTCCTCAGTCATAAAAAATCACTATAATATAATAGTCCAAAGACCATGTAAGTATGTATGCATTGCACCTAGGTTAAGCCCAATGCGTTTCATGGAATCTATCCAATCATCAGGGGTGCATGCATGATGCATCTATAAAGAGAGGTAAGTATAGCAATATCAACCATTCACAGACAGAAATTGGAAAAAAAGGAATATACATACAGGAAGGATAAAGTAGTCATCCCTGTAAGACTGACATATCTGCTTAGTGTGAAACAAACACACCGCCAAGGACCAACAGGAAGACAATGAGCAAAAATGTAGGTGTGACCCAGAGTATCTGGAAAAGTAGGACAAATGAACTCCATTCTGTGAATCAATAAAAATATGAATACCAATGGTACTGAAAATGTAAAAATGTAAGCTAATCAAAGTAAGGAGCCCAAATAAAATAAGTATAAACTAATATCAAGACAGCATAAGTCCCCAGAAAATTAATAAAATCCTGGGATTAAAACCACATATGAAATAAATGTGATAATGATATTGGTAGTTACCTAGTGTTGCTCATATAGGAGTAAAGGCCAGAAATGTCTGGTGAAGGCTGCACAAGATGTGTATCAGTCAGAGGACTGACTGTGAATGAAGTGTGTTTAAATACTCCCTGTGTAACGAGCGGTCCTCGCCCAGTGGGAGTGAGCACCAGTAGTAACAGGTGCAGATTGCACAAATTGTGTGTCAATATGAAAACTGTCTGTAAATGAAAAAGGCTGTTTAAAAGCTCCCTGTAGCGAGCGGACCCCACCCAGCGTCACGCAAGACATGACATTTAGGATTGGCACCAGAGTCAGGGCAGAAACCGCTAACTGAACTCCGGACGTCCATCCCACCGTCAGCCAAGATGGTAACAACTGCTTGTGTCAGCAGACGGAGCGAAGGCATCGACTGCACAAGCAGCAGCATGGCGCCGATGCCAGGGCGGACCTGCCCTGCCCACGTCTCCGCACCCAATAGTGAATTGGGTAGGTTGGACAGGGAAGGGGCGCCGAGAAAGCATCGCAGCTCCCAGAGGTAACAAGGCAAAAAATCGGTCCAAAAACCCGGCAGTGCAAATGTAAACACAGGCCACAGAGTGTTAGAAAAAATAGTTTTATGCATTTGTCTTGGAATGGTGAATGGGAGAAGGACTAAAACATGATAGAAAAATAAACTACCCATAAAGGATATCTGTCATGATTAATATGACATTGAGGGTCATGATCCAACGAAAAAATTACTCACTACACCTCCATCCCTAATCTGTTGCAATAGAGGGGGCTTTTGGGACTTTAGATGAGACACATGATAACATGCTTTTCTATCCCGTAAATTTGATGGCCACACCAGCAACCAACTCCTCATGAAAAAGACGATGCTGCGGCGGTGGTAGTCCACCAGCCAATCCTAAGAAGGACAAAAAACGTCCCAAAGTCCCCAAATCTGTACTCATACTCCCTGCACAAACACCAATAACCACTACCACTTTGTTGGAAGGGGCTGTGGGTCATTCTGCTTTACATGGCACTATTCCCAAAGTTCTTAATTCAGCAATGATGACAAATGAGTTTACTAAGGTCAAGGAAGATTAGATTTTTTTAGACCTCAAGAAACAGCAGGGGAATTTGGACACATATGTAATAAAACCCACACAACTCACACCCAACACTCCCAGCACGGCATCAACCTTAATATCATAAACCTCACCCCTTACCAGTTGACTGAGGATGAATCCTCTGTACTTCAACTAGGTTTAGGTTTTTGCCCTTTAGATGCTCTCAAAGTTAATGAGACCATTAAAGATTTGTATTTGTTTGCACGAAACCTCACCTTTAAATTTATTTTTGACAAAGACCACGCCAATTTAAACCTTGAGCGCGAACTTCCTGAATGCACTAAACATTTTAGCATGGAGGAATTCCGGGCACTCCAGGACCTTATGCTTTTATATGATGAAGGAGCTGTTGAAGACCTTTGTGGGACCAGAGGCTGAAAACACCTGTTCAATGTAATAATAAATAATATAATAAATACACACAGACTGAGAACGTGGATAAAAATGGCCGTGGTCCTTTATTACTGGCATAATAATAATACCATTTTAATATACAATTTTGCTTTATAACCATTACCAACATATATACAATAATAGTTCAGCCATCAAAGCTCAAACTATATATAATATACTAACATATAATAGCTCAGCCATTAACCACTTCAATACAGGGCACTTTCACCCCCTTCCTTCCCAGCCCAATTTTCAGCTTTCAGCGCTCTAGCGCTTTCAGTGACAATTGCGCGGTCATGCTACACTGTACCCAAATGAAATTGTTATCATTTTGTTTGCACAAATAGAGCTTTATTTTGGTGTTATTTATTCACGACTCCGTTTTTTTTTTTTTTGCGATATAAGCGCAAAAAAAGCGGAAATTTGGGAAAAAAACAATATTTTCTTTTTTCTATTTGAAAAGAAATCCAATAAAATCAAATTTTGTCATAAATTTAAGCCAAAATGTATTCTGCTACATGTTTTTGGTAAAAAAAATTCCGTTAAGTGTATAATAATTGGTTTGTGTGATCACGGACATATGTACGCAAATGATCATGTACATATGTGTGCAGGTGATCACGTACATATGTGTGCAGATAATCATTGGGACATGTGATTTTAGTGGGACATATGTGGGGGACATGTTTTTATTATTAGGGACATGTGTTTTTATTATTTGGGGACATGTATGTTTTGGGGACATGTGTGTTTTGGGGACATATGTGGGGACTGTGTTTTCACTGTGTGGTGTGTTGTGTGTTTACACTACACTGATGATCAGTGAGTAAAAAGCTGTGAAAAGCAGCCCATACTCACTGATCATCAGCCGGCTGCAGCGTTCTGCTCTCCTCTTCTCAGCGGTGACTTCCGTGTGAGGAGAGGAGAGCCGATTGCCTAGCAACCGGCTGTTTGTTTACATCACATGACGGCCGTGATTGGACACGGCCGTCATGTGATCAGGAGGGCCAATCACAGAGCCCTCCTGCCGATCTGAGATGTGCCGTGTCCGGGTGACACGAGCACATCGGGATCGCGCCGCTGCGCGGGCGCGCGCGCGCGCGATCCCGCTGCTCCTGAATGACGTTCCTGAACGTCCTATCAGGAGCAGGCGGCTCCCACCCGCCGTATATATACATTGGCCGGGTGGGAAGTGGTTAAAGTTCAAACTACAATCAAATAAATATACCAAATACCCGTTTCAGCAGATGAAACCAGCCAGACAAAATCAATCACACCAGCCACATAACAAGGACCACGACAGAGGAGGGGGGGAGGGATGTGTCTTCTTGCTGCGCTGTCGTTGAACTGACGACCGTTAAATATTTTCTTCTTTATATAGGTTCTTAAAGTCACATGATCTTATTGATTACAGGACATTTTAAATAAAGTTTATTGTCAATCTTCAATTACATAACTATTGATAACTGTCCATTACATAACTAATCATTAACTGATTTGTCTCAGTCCCTGGTCCCATAGGCAGGGGTCGCTATTGAGCTCTTCGTGCCATTCATGGGACTAGAAGCTGAAAACACCTGTTCAATGTAATAATAAATAATATAATAAATACACACATACTGAGAATGTGGATAAAAATGGCAGTGGTCCTTTATTACTGCCATAATAATAATACCATTTTAATAAACAATTTTGCTTTATAACCATTACAAACATATATACAATAATAGTTCAGCCATCAAAGCTCGAACTATATAAAATATACTAACATATAATAGTTCACCGATTAAAGCTCGAACTATAATCAAATAAATATACCAAATACCCCAAACGCCAGGCTAAGATTTACAAAGCCTGGCACCCACCCGGGCCACAGCCAATTCCACACCCATCTCTAGATCCAAATTAAAGATATCAAGTCCAATATTGGAAAAATTGACTCCGTCAGAGCGGTAAAAACCAACTAACCCGCCCTCCAAATTGGAATGCCTAAAAGAACAACCCTGAATAGAAGGCATAAATTTAGAAACAATTCTATTCACCCTTTTCCTGATCTTCTCAATGTACAATAAATCCGGGTCAAGCAACCATTTAAGTCTCAGTATGATTTCAGAAAAGATTAAGACAGAATCAGGAAGAATAGAATGTAAATTAAGGAAATCCAATTTAATTTGAGAAACGAAATCTAGGGTTTTGTGTACACCCAAATCATTACCCCTCAAATGAACAATCACAACATCAGGCTTATTTAATAAAGAAAATAATTCAGTCAAAAGAGAAAGGAAGTCAAACCAAGACATGCCACGGAAACCATGCCAAGTAATAGCAACAGATGAATTATCCAAGTTCAAATTAGTTCCATAAATTCTGTTGGATGCTCGAACATTGGCCCAAACAAATGAATGTCCAATTAGCCATACAGAAAGAGAAGAACCTAAAATCAGAATAAACATAAATCAGGTCTAACATAAGATTGAAAACAATTAGATTTCCAACCACCTAACAATTTAATATCAGAGTCAGAGAAACCTAGTTTTTCTGCCTCAGTCGCTGCACCAATGCGACAAGAGTGGCTAGTCACATGTAGATGATCCAGATTTAAATGGGATAAAGATTTCTTGAGTGCAGCAGAAAATTGGTGTTAGGTAACCGAAACACCAGAAGCATGTAGTAACAATTGCGTAGGACCGAGACAATGGGACGAGACAATAAATATTTAGACAACCAATTGAATGCACAAACCGTAGAATCAGGGGCTTGTCTAATAACTACCCACCGGCCTTTGCCCAATTGATCAGTCTTGCTGAATTTAAAAAATATCTTAACGAAATTACAACCCATGTATAAATCAGAAATTAACAGGCCACCCGTGAATGAAGAAGACTTAGGAAGCAATTCCAAAATGCCAAAGGCACCAAAAAACATCAAACAGAATGCGGCCTTATATAGCAATTCTTCATATGGAGAATAACAAACAAATGAAGTTGCGGACAATAAATGTTGCAACAGGCGTAAAGTAACCGGGATACGAGAATCGCAGTGGAAACAATGTTTACAATAACCCTTAAGGGTATGCTTAACTAAGAAAAAAGGGGAACAAGGAGGAAAACAACGGGTCTTCAAAAAGAAAGAAACCCCAGATAAAATCTTAATGATGTGGGAATAACAATAAGAGCGGTGTATCGGATGTTCCGGAAATTGAAGAACTAAAGCCTCAGAGAAAAAACTAGATGGAATATTCAAAGAAAACAGGAAGGCACTCCATAATGACCACGCAGCGTTGTAATTCACCCACGTGGAAGGGGCCAGAGAGTCAATAATCGCAGAATTCAGAGATCGTAAACTATGGACCATAAGTGTTCCGGGCAAGGAAGACCAAGAAGATCCGCATCCGAGGCCAGTGCACGGAAAAAATCCACCGGGAAACACGAAAGAGAATCAGAAATGATGTTAGTATAACCCAGGATATATTTAACTTTAATCCATAAATTCAATTCCAGACATTTAAAAACAATGCAACTCAAGACAGCCAAAACCGGCAAAGATTTGAAAGACAAGCAGTTAACAGCATATGCAACTCCTTGGTTGTTAGAATGAAACAACAAACGAGAATTGCGTAAGAGAAAACCCCAAAGTTCCAATGACAACAAAATCGGGAACAATTCAAGGAGAACTATGTTTCTCGTAAAACCCATAGCATTCCAACGATCCGGCCAATGGGCAGCTGACCAATGACCCTGGTAAAAGGCACCGTAACCCGAACTTCCGGCAGCATCAGTGTATAATGATACAACTGAAGCGTCCTGGAAAGGCGTTTGCCAAAATTAATGGCCATTGAAAGAGGTAAAGAAATCATTCCAGACCAACAAATCAGCCACCAAAGGAGTAGATATATACGAACAAAATGATTTGGAGATTTATAACCAGCAATGGCTTTGTACCACCTCTTAGAAAAAATCCGGCCTATAGGAATAATACTAGTTGCAAATGCAAGCAATCCCAATAAAGATTGCAAAGTGCGAACAGTCACTTGACGTTTGGAGAAAACAAAATAAATCATAAAACGTAAACGGTCTCATTTAGCTTGAGGCAGTCGGCATTCCATATTATCAGTATCAATAGTAATACCCAGGAATTCTATACATGTGGTAGGCCAAACAGATTTCTCAAGTGCCAATGGGATGCCAAAACGTCGGCCAGTTAAATGAAATTCTGTGAATAAATATAAGCATTCATGAGAATCAGATGGTCCAAAAAACAAAAAATCTTCCAAATAATGCAAATAAGTCAAAAAAGTAACCACCCATTCCAAAAATGATGAAAATGTTTCAAAGTAAGTACAAGATAATGAACAGCCCATGGGAAGGCACTTGTCATAATAATAAAAACTGTCATGGCAGAAATCCAATGAATGAAAGGCTGAAGGGTGTATGGGTAATAGGCGAAAAGCAGACTTAATGTCAGCCTTTGCCATAAATGCTGATACACCCAAGCAACGGATTTTAAAAATTCGAATCAATTTCATCATTTAGAGAAAAACCAACCGGAAAAGACAAATGATGTATAAGGCGAAAACTATTTGGTTCTTTCTTGGGGATCAAACCCAAAGGAGAAAACCGAAAATCATCAAATGGAGGAACCAAGAAGGAGCCAGCCACCCTGCCGCCAGAAACTTCTTTCGAAATTTTATCCGAAACAAGAGCAGGAAAACAGCGGGCCGAGGCGAGGTTTTCACAACAAAGACAACCAGGCCCAGAGAATTGCAGCAACCGAAATCCAAATGAGAAACCATCAATGAGAGTTTCCACCTTCTGTTGGTTTGGCCAAATGCGAAGGAACAGAAACATGACGGACAGTTTCACTGGTGTGACCCCCCCAGTACGAAAATTATAGTTTGAAGGAGCACCGGTAGTCAAATGTAACTTTTTAAAACAACGGGAGGCAGGATGATTACCCGAACATGAAGCACATTCATGCTTATAACAGCATGAGTTTGGCCACTTATACTGCCCCTCATTAAAACCAAAGCAAAAACCTTTCTTATATTGCAAATGCTGGGGGGGTGGATTAGATAACATAGGTTTACGGAGTATAAGTAGGTTCAGCCATAAACCTACATCTTTGGACCCCCATGTCAAATTCTTATGCACAGCAAGTTTTTGATAAAATTACTCGTCGTAAAAAAACAAAGCCGATCCAGGAAACTTTCCAGGTGTCTGAACAAACTGCTGCAAAGCTCAGGACATTTTTCCCCTAAAACGCTGGAAAAAATACAAAAGGCTTGAAGCCAATTGTTAAAAGTGTGCGGAGTAGCCCTTTTCTTGTCATCATCAATTTTATCTGCATCTTTAACATCTAAACAATTCTCTTTAAATGACGGCAAAAGAGAAAGGATCTCAATATATTCCGCTTTCCATATTTTATTTTTAACAGATGGTGATAAATGAAAACCAAGAGGCGAAATTTCACACGCCATTGCTTCTTTGAAAAGGCACTCAGGAACAACAGGAGAAGTGTCCGTTAAAGGCGAAACATTAACATCTGCAACTTGTACAACATGCGCATGCGAACGTACATTTACAGCAGGCGAAATTCCAACATTTCAATCAGAAATTTTTTTTTTTTAATTGTGAGCAAATGAAGCAAAGGAAGACATCCATGATAAAAGGCTATGTAATTGACGAGACTTACCACTAGGTGTCATCCGTGGAACAGATTGTGAAACCACAGGCTGAGCAGACTCAGAATTATCATCAGAAAAAGCCCTTGCAGAATTTAATAAACCAAAAGTTGTTTCTGTAGGAAAAGAAAATGCACTAATAGCATCAGGAGGCAAATTCCGAACAACAGGTGAAGATGACACATGCAATAAATCCTCATTAGATTGTACATAAAGTATTTATCGGCGTTTCACACGTACTTTTTTCCCTTTAAAATCAGGGGAAAATCACGGGTGCGTGTTATACGCCGATCCTCCGCGATTTCTGAGTGATTTTTGAGCCTCTGGGCGGCTTTCAGCCACCTTCGGCCCTTCTCGCGGCTTTCGCCTGCCTTCGGCCATTCTCATCGGCTTTCGGCCGCCTTTGGCCATTCTCGTCGGCTTTCGGCCGCCTTTGGCCCTTCTCGGCAGCCGAAAACCGCCGACAATGGCCGAGAGCGTCCGAAAGCCACTGAGAATGGCCGAAGGCGGCCGAGAACTACCGGGCGCCGCAGAGATATACAGGACATCTTGGCGGCGCCATTTTTAAAAATAAAATCTTCAATTAACACTGACAAGGGGACAACGATGCACAAGGCTGCAATGATAGACAGACTGCAATGATGGACAGGCTGCAATGATGGACAGGCTGCAATGGTGGACAGGCTGCAGGACAAGGCTGCAATGATGGACAGGCTGCATGACAAGGCTGCATGACAATGCTGCAATGATGGACAGGCTGCAGGACAAGGCTGCAATGATGGACAGGCTGCATGACAAGGCTGCAAATGACATTGACAAGGCTTCAGATGGACACTGATAAGGCTGCATTGATGGGCATTTAAATATAAGGTTTTTTTCCTTAAATTTCCATCCTAAAAGTTTTTTTCCTTAAAATTCCCTCCTAAACTTGGGGTGTGTGTTATACGCCGCCGCATGTTATATGCTGATAAATACGGTAATGGAGTAGATTGAGCTTCATCTTCACATATAGGAGCAGAATCTGATCCACGCATATCTATCTTTAGTTCAGAATTCACAGGCAATATATGTGCATTTTTATAAATTTTCCTACCACTACTTTTTCTTTTACATTTACCCTTTTTAGCCGGTGGAGGTCCCCAGGGTTTGATCCGGCGGACCGCTCTTTTATTCTGATGCTCCATGCCAGATACAACTGCGCATGAGCCTTCTTCCAACAGTAATTCAGATCCAAGAGCCAAAGTAGATCGTACGGCCGGCGTCATCAGAGGCGGGGTCGGAGATCTGTCCATCACCGAAGGGGCCTTAGACACCGACAAGTGATGTACCGGAAGAGGAGCCCTGGGAGGAAAAGATACACCACAGGGACCTGGAAGGGGATCTAGTGATGGAGAAGGCTGCAGAAAAGAGAGAGGGGTAGAAGGGGAGGAAAAAGAAGAGGCTTTAACTGGAGGAGGGAACGAAGAGAAGCAGGAACGCATCCAGGAATCCCCGTCAGGAGCAGAGGCCCATTCAATCATCTGAAGCAGCAGGTTTTCCATGGAGACAGCGGTGAGGAGGCAAGTCCAGTATCTTCTTGCTGCGCTGTTGTTGAACTGACGACCGTTAAATATTTTCTTCTTTATATAAGTTCTTAAAGTCACATGACCTTCTTATTAATTACAGGACATTTTAAATAAAGTTTATCGTCAACCTTCAATGACATAACTATTGATAACTGTCCTTTACATAACTAATCATTAACTGATTTGTCTCTGTCCCTGGTTCCATAGGCAGGGGTCACTATTGAGCTATTCCTGCCAATTCATTCTTCCCAAACTGTTCCTTGCACTGCACCTTACTACACTTCCTCTGGAGATAATTGTCCATTAGTGAAAGCTTTTCGACTACGATCGCGTAGATTCCCAGATCTAATGACGGGTCCTACGATCTGGGCGTTTCTACAGGCCACTATTAGGAATTTGAAACAACATTGGCATGACATTGTTCCTAACCTTGAGCCTAGACAAACCAGAGCACTTAAATCCTTACAAAAGCGTTCTGATGTCATCAAAAAGTTAGACAAAGGTGGCAACATTATTCTCATGACACACAATCAATACCAATCTATGTGTTTGGCTATCCTCAACAATTGGAATTGGTATCGACCCATTTAGCTCCAGTCAAAAAATATATTTTTAAGCTTTTTGGAAAACATAGGGAAGGGTTATCACCCCTGTAACATTTTTTTTTGCTGCCTGTGCACCTCTTCAGAAGATTTCACCTCACTTTCTGTCCCAATGACAAATGTAAAATAAGGATTGGGATAAAGCATCAGTGGAGAGGAGACATGTTTTTTCCATATCAACTCTTACAGGAGAGAATTTCCCTTCCTACGGGTAGATTTCATCTGACTTCCTCTTGTCTCCTGTTTGCAAGTAGGAGACGTTTGTGAGTTGGATGTTTGAAAGTAGGGGCCTGCCCTATATGCTCTGCAGAAATTTGGGCCTAAGGTGTTGGTGTTCCCACAACACTGTAAGCCCTCAAATTGACTCTTGGTGGGCGCTGGAATAACCTGCTGTGAACTATTATATCAAGAATTGTAATTACATGCCATTGTTGAACAGTGGTAGAAAAATTGGGCCTTTGATGGTGGTGGTAGCGGTGCTGGTGCCATGACACTGTAAGTCCTCACAGTTTCTCTTGGTGGGTGCTGGAATGGCCCCTGCTGTGAAATATTATATCAAGAATTGTAATTACATGCACTTGTTGAACAGGAGCACAAAATTGGGCCTTAGGCACTGGTACCACAACCCTGCAACACCTCACAGAAACCCTCCTGCAAATTATTGCATCAAAAATTGTAATTGCACGCCCCCGTTAAACAGGGGCTGAAAAATTGGGCCTTAGTCACTGGTGCCACAACACTGCAACCACTCACAAATATTGTAGTTGAGCGCAGCAACGAACCCTCCTGCAAAATATTGCATCAAATTTGTAATTACACGCCCCTGTTAAACAGGGGCTGAAAAATTGGCCCTTAGGCACTGGTGCTGGTGCCACAACACTGCAACCCCTCACAGATACACTAGGTGGAGCGCAAGGATGAGCCCTGCTGCAAAATATTGCATCAAAAATTGTAATTACATGCCCCTGTTAACCACTTCAATACCGGGCCATAGTCAAATGACGCCAACAGATGCCTAAGGCACGTGCAGAGCGGCGATCAGGGATGCGGCTTGTCACCCTGACACAGCCCAACCTCGATTGCAGTAAAGATTCAATGAAATTGGCTCTTTACCACGTGACTGGCTGTGTCCAATCACAGCCGGTCACAGAATGTAAACGCGGTAACGAGATGTTACTGGGTTCTCCTCCTCACACACTGATCATGTGTGAGGAGGAGATTGCAGTAACATCTCGTTACCGCCTAGTGTACACCAACACACACTGATTACCCCCCCCCCCCCCAATAAAGAGGACCTGTCACCAGCCATCAAAGTACCTGTCATCACCCATCAAAGTACCTGTCATCACCCATCACAGCCCATCTGAGTACCCGAGTACCTGTCCCAGCCCATCTGAGTACCCGAGTACCTGTCCCAGCCCATCTGAGTACCCAAGTACCTGTCCCAGCCCATCTGAGTACCCGAGTACCTGTCCCAGCCCATTAGAGTACCCAAGTACCTGTCCCAGCCCATCTGAGTACCCGAGTACCTGTCCCAGCCCATCTGAGTACCCGAGTACCTGTCCCTGCCCATCTGAGTACCCGAGTACCTGTCCCAGCCCATCTGAGTACCCGAGTACCTGTCCCAGCCAATCTGAGCACCCAAGTACCTGTCAGCCCATCTGAGTACCAGAGTACCTGTCAGCCTATCTGAGTACCCGAGTACCTGTCACAGTCCATCGGAGTATCCGAGTACCTGGGTACCTGTCAACCCATCTGAGTACCTGAGTACCTGTCAGCCCATCTGAGTACCTGAGTACCTGTCACAGCCCATCTGAGTACCAGAGTACCTGTCACAGTCCATCTGAGTATCCGAGTACCTGTCACAATCCATCTGAGTATCCGAGTACCTGTCAGCCCATCTGAGTACCCGAGTACCTGAGTACCTGTCAGTCCATCTGAGTACCCGAGTACCTGAGTACCTGTCACAGCCTATCTGAGTACCAGAGTACCTATCACAGTCCATCTGAGTATCCGAGTACCTGAGCACCCGTCAGCCCACCTGAGTACCTGAGAACCTGTCCCAGCTCATCTGAGTACCCGAGTACCTTTCCCAGCCCATCTGAGTACCCAAGTACCTGTCCCAGCCCATCAGAGTACCCAGGTACCTGTCCCAGCCCATCTGAGTACCCGAGTACCTGAGTACCTGTCAAAGCCCATCTGAGTACCCGAGTACCTGAGTACTTGTCACAGCCCATCTGAGTACCCGAGTACCTGAGTATCTGTCACAACCCATCTGAGTACCCGACTACCTGAGTACCTGTCACAGTCTGAGTACCTGTCACAGTTCATCTGAGTATCCGAATACCCGTCACAGTCCATCGGAGTACCCGAGTACCTGTCACCAGCCCGTCGGAGTAACGGAGTACCTGTCAACAGCCCGTCAGAGTAACAGAGTACCTGTCACCAGCTGTCAGAAACCATGAATCAGACTGAGACAGAAGTACAATAAATAAAATAAAAAGGTAAATAGAAAAAGCATAGTCAAGCATAGCCAGAGTCCAGTAACCAGATCGGGTAGTCAGCCAGGCCAGAAGTCAGGGATCCAAGAAGAGCAACAGCAAGCAGGATAAGGAGCCAGAAGGGATGTCAGCAAGCCAGTCTTTAAACAAACCGCAGGAGATGGTTTCTAGTGATGTGACCAAGGCGAAGGCAGAGGTGAAGTGAGCTGGAAGGCTTTAAGTAGGCCGGTCAGACGAGCATCATCAGGAACAGCTGGCAACTGTGGAGAGAGAAGAGAGCTGCCAATTAGCCGACAGCTGAGCGGCCAGCCCAGAGAAGGAAGGGCTAAGCCAGCTCTGACAGTACCCCCTCCTCAATGACCCCTCTCCCTCGGAGGGCCACCGGACTTGAGGGGAAACCGTCTATGGAACTCGCGGAGGAGGACAGGGGCATGTACGTCAGAGGATGAAACCCAGGAGCATTCCTCCGGACCGTACCCCTTCCAATGCACCAGGTACTGTATGCGCCCACGGAACCTACGGGAGTCAACAAAGTATTGTACCTCATACTCCTCATGGTTCTCAAGCTGAATAGGGTGAGGACGTGGCACCGAGGTGGTAAATTGGTTACAGACCAACGGTTTCAATTAAGAGATACATTTGAGATACGCATACTAGGAGGAAGATCCAACGCGTAAGCCACTGGGTTAATCCTGCGAAGGATACGGAAAGGCCCAATAAACCGAGGTGCAAACTTTAGTGAGGGAACATGAAGCCGGAGGTTGTGAGATGACAGCCAGACCCTGTCCCCAAGCTGGTAGGAGGGCGCAGGCAGACGTCTGCGGTCAGCATGGAGTCTGTACCTATCATTAGCATGATGCAAAGCCTCCTGGATTTGTACCCAAGTGGAACGAAGACCACGGAGATGCTCCTCTAACACAGGAATGCTCTGCGGAACAAACGAGTCAGGCAACATGGAAGTTGGAAACCATAATTCGCCATAAATGGAGACAATCGGGAGGCAGAGTTCAAGGCACTGTTGTGAGCAAACTCTGCCCAAGGTAATAGGTCAGACCAGTTGTTATGATGGTCAGAAATATAGCAACGTAGTAATTGCTCCAAGGACTGGTTGGCTCGTTCTAATGGGGCCCCCATTAGACTGCGGGTGATAGGCAGAAGAGAACGCAAGCTGGATTCCCAACTGTGCGCAAAAGGCTCGCCAGAACCGGGAGAAAAACTGACTGCCCCTGTGTCATGAAAATCGCATAAAGAGATTGTCCTCCAGGTCTTCTAATTTACGATCGTCGCGGGTACGCACGATCGTACGAATGCCCTTACGTTCGTACACAGGTGCGCATGCGCGGGCACGTGCGTGGTCGCGTGCGTGCGTCCGTGTTGGCGCCAAACGGCCTATTTAAACTAGCCTCTTGCCAATAGTCTTTGCTGTCTGCTCTACAGCGTTATACCTGTGAGACCTGATCCGTATTGTTTGTTCCTGTTTGACCCGGCCTGCCTGTGACCCATCTGCCATTCCGCCTGCACCCGACCCCGGCTTGTTGTGACGATTCTCCTGCCTGTTCCCTTGTACTTCGTTCCTGTCTGATATCCGATCCGGCTTGCTTTGACCATCCGTCTGCTAAAGGTGAACCTGCTTATACTGAACTGTGTCATCTGCTGCAAGTAACCTGCTTGTATTGAACTGTTCACCTGCTGTAAGTGCCTGCTCATATTGAACTGCTTATCTGCTGCAAGTACCTGCTTATATTGCGCTGTTTGTCTGCTTCAAGCCACTTGTCATATTGCGCTGTTCATCTGCTTCAAGTCACCTGTCTTATTGAACTGTTCACCTGCTGCAAGTGCCTGCTCATATTGAACTGTTTATCTGCTGCAAGTACTTGTGTATATTGCACTGTTCATCTGCTACAAGTTGCCTACTTCCCTGCACTGCTTATCATCAAGTTACCTGCTCCATTGAACTGTGTTATCTTCTATAATCTACCTGCTGATCCATTCACTGTGATTACCTGCTCCACTGAACTTCACCTACCCATCCTACCCATCTGTTGATCCTGCCAGGCACCTGTACCCCTCCTTACTCCTGTGTTCCCTGTTACATTGCCAGGAAACCGGTAGTGGGAGTCGTAAGGGAGGCCTCTCTCCACAATCCGGGCTCGCTACTAGAAGGTACGTGATACCCTGTCTGAGACAATCACCTTGGGCAGCCCATGTAAGCGAAAGATCTCCCGAGCAAAAATGGAAGCCAGGTCCTTAGAGGTGGGCAACTTCTTAAAGAGGGATTCCACCTACAAAAAAAATATTAAAAGCCAGCAGCTATAAATACTACAGCTGCTGACTTTTAATAAATTGACACTCACCTGTCCCGGGTTCCAGCGATGCCGGCAGCCGAGGCCAATCGATCGCTCGGCCCTCAGCTGCTGCCGCCACCATTCTAGGTGAGGGAATCAGGAAGTGAAGCGAATCGGTTTCACTTCCCGGTTCCCTACTGCGCATGCGCGACTCACGCAGCGCAATAGGAATTGTCCGCGCTGTCTCTGAGACCCGTGTGTGTCCCATCAGACAGCGCGGCAGGACAGGAAATGGCGTAGACTCCCACGGGAGTCTATGCCCGGAAGTGGGTGTAAATACCTGTCTTTGACAGGTATCTCCACCCCCTCCCCCCTGAAAGGTGCCAATTGTGACACCGGAGGGGGGGAGGGTTCCGATCAGCGGAGGTTCCACTTTAGGGTGGAACCCCGCTTTAAGTGGAATACAATGACACATCTTTGAGAACCGGTGAACCACCATAAGGATAACAGTGTTGCCTTGGAAGTTGGGCAACTCCACCATGAAATCCATAGACAGGTGAGTCCAGGGCCTCTCTCCATTGGGTATGGGTTGTAGGAGGCCCACTGGAAGGTGTTGTGGAGTCTTACTCTGAGTACACATGGGACAGGCAGCTACAAAGGCAGTAACATCAGCCCGTAGACTAGGCCACCAGAATTGTTGGGAGATGGCCCAAATGAGTTGATTCTTCCCAGGATGGCCAGCTGCCTTGGGAGAATGGTAAGTCTTGAGCACAGCAGTATGGAGACTCTCTTGGACAAAGCAGCGCCCACAAGGTTTATCAGGAGGAGCATGGACCTGAGCAGCAAGAATTTTGTCACCCAAAGGAGAAGTAAGACTGGTGCGAACCGTAGCCAAGATACGATCAGGAGGAATCATAAGAATCGGAACCGACTCTGACTTGGAAGTGGAGGAAAATTGTCATGATAAGGCATCAGCCCTTACATTCTTAGTACCGGGTAAGAATGAGACAATGTAATTAAAGCTCGACAAGAAAAGAGCCCATTGCGCCCTTCTGGGAGAGAGTTCATATGGTCAGTAAGAATAAGAACAGGCACAGTGGTACTTTCAAGGAGATGTCTCCATTCTTTCAGGCTAAAATGATTGCCAACAGCTCTCTATCACCAATCTCATAATTGCACTCAGCAGGTGACAATTTCTTGGAAAAGTAGCCACACGAATGCATAGCGCTCTCAGAGTTAGGATGTTGAGACAGAAGGGCGCCAACTCCAGTCTCAGAAGCATCAACTTCTGGGATTAAAGGTAACGTAGGATCAGGATGTGCCAACACAGGAGCAGAAACAAAGGCAGCCTTGAGAGTCTCAAAGGCCTTAATGGACTCCGGAGACCAACTCTGTGGGTTACCATCCTTTCTGGTCATATCAGTCAGGGGCTTGACCAGAGACGAGAAGTTACGAATAAACTTCCGATAGTAGTTGGCAAAGCCCAGGAAACGCTGCAGAGGATGTAAACCCAAGGGTCGAGGCCACTGTAGGACTGCCGAAAGTTTCTCTGGGTCCATCGAAAAAACCAGCAGTGGAAATGACATGCCCAGGAATGAAACCTGTTCACGATGGAACTCGCACTTCTCCAGTTTACAATAGAGATTATTCTCTCTTAGTTTCTGAAGCACACGACAGACATCTGTGTGGTGGCTCTCCAGGGACTTGGAAAATATGAGGATATCATTGAGATAAACCATCACACACAACTGCAACAAATCGCGGAGGACATCGTTAATAAATTCCTGGAAAACTGCCGGGGCATTACAAAGGCCAAAAGGCATTACCAGATATTCCTAATGGCCTGTTCTGGTATTAAACGCAGTTTTCCACTCGTCATCCTCATTAATGCGCAGAAGATTGTATACCTCTCTCAAGTGAAGCTTCGTGAAAACCGTTGCTCCCTTGAGGCGGTCAAATAACTCTGTAATCAATGGAATCGGGTAGGCATTCTTAATCGTGACACGATTGAGACCCCTATAATCTATACAAGGTCTCAGTTCACCACTCTTCTTTTTCACAAAGAAGAAACCAGCACCAGCAGGAGACGAGGATTTGCGGATGAAACCTCGAGAAAGTGCGTCAGCAACATACTCCTCCATGGCCTTATCCTCCAAGATCGACAAAGGGTAAACCCCGGCCACAAGGAGGTATGGCACCAGGTTGAAGGTCAATTGCACAATCATAAGACTGGTGTGGAGGCAAACTACCGGCTTGACCTTTATCAAAGACATCGCTAAAATCACGGTACTCCTCCGGCAGGGAGGGGAGTGAAGAGGTGCACAGGACCTTGGATACCTTCAGGAAGCATGTCTCACTGCATTGTGGTGACCAGGAGAGAACCTCAGCACAGAGCCAATCAAAAGAGGGGGGATAACCAAAAACCAGCGGAAACCTGGGTGAGGAAATAACTTGGAATTGGATTATCTCATGGTGAAAAGCCCCTATGTCCATGGACAACGGAACCGTCTCATGAGTCACATAGGCAGGCTGTAAAGGTTTCCCATCAAGAGCCTCAATGGCAAGTGGAGTGTCACGCAGCTGCAGCGGAATCGAGTGCTGCGAAACAAATGCAGCATCAATGAACAGGCCTGCAGCCCCAGAGTCGATTAGAGCCTGTATCTCGATGGATGACTCAGCCCAAGAAAGGGTGACCAAAACCAGGGGCTTATCCTTCTGGATAACTGGGGACAAAACAACGCCACCTAAGGTCTGTCCATGACAGGACCTCAAGGTTCGGTCATTCCCTGGACGGGTAGGACAAGACTTCAAAAAGTGACCTGCCTGGCCACAATAAAGGCACAATCTCTCCCTCCTCCTAAAGGCTCTCTCACCCGCAGAGAGATGCATGAAGCCCATGTGCATGGGTTCATCTTTACCGACCAACTCGGTACCAGGAGGCATGGAAGGTGAGGGAGGCATGTGTGGGACTACAAAGCTCGGAGGCAAACGTACAGGAGGCTTCCGCAAGCGCTCCTTAAGAGAAAGTCTTTCTCTGGGTCTGGAGTCAATGAGGATGGCAAATGAGATCAAGCTCTCCAACTCAGTGGGTATATCTCGGGCTGCTATCTCATCCTTGATGGAATCCGAGAGACCATGAGAAAAAGCAGCCACAAGGGCCTCATTGTTCCAAGCAACCTCTGCTGCCAGAGTACAGAATTCAATGGCGTAGTCGGCAACAGGTCTCGTACTCTGTTTGATGGACATAAGGCACTTGGCAGCAGAAGCGGAGAGTGCGGGAATGTTAAATACCCTTTTAAAGGAGGCCAAAAACTCAAGACAACAGGTTTTTGCATCTCCCATAGAGGGTTAGCCCAGGCCAAGGCGCAAACAGAAAGCAAAGATATCACAAAACATTACTTTGCTTCTGTCCGTGGAAAACGCCTGGGGCAGCATCTCGAAGTATATCTCAACCTGACTGAGAAACCCTCTGCATTGAACTGGATCGCCCCCAAATCGCTGGGGAAGCGGAGCAGAACCAGACATACCTCTTATCGAGGTAATACTGGAGACGGGTGCCTGCACAGAGACTGGCGCATCAGCAGGGACGGCCTGCGACCCAGGTTGTAACGGAGTAGCCACCGTGGGGGATTCCAGGTAAGCTATGCGATTCAGGAGCGTTTGTAATGCTATGGCAAACTGATTCATGCAGTGATCTTGCTCATCCAATCTGGAAAAAATATTACCAACAAGTGGATTGACTGTATCTTCTAAATTCATGGCCTTCGCCTACTGTCAGAAACCATGAATCAGACTGAGACAGAAGTACAATTAAATCACACTTGTTTATTAATAAAAATAAAAAGGTAAATAGAAAAAGCGTAGTCAAGCATAGCCAGAGTCCAGTAACCAGATCGGGTAGTCAGCCAAGCCAGAAGTCAGGGATCCAAAAAGAGCAACAGCAAGCAGGATAAGGAGCCAGAAGGGATGTCAGCAAGCCAGTCTTTAAAAAAACCACAGGAGATGGTTTCTAGCGATGTGACCAAGGCTAAGGCAGAGGTGAAGTGAGCTGGAAGGCTTTAAGTAGGCCGGTCAGACGAGCATCATCAGGAACAGCTGGTAACTGTGGAGAGAGAAGAGAGCTGGCAATTAGCCGACAGCTGAGCGGCCAGCCCAGAGAAGGAAGGGCTAAGCCAGCCCTGACACCAGCCCGTCAGAGTACCCGAGTACCTATTTGCAGACCATGCCTCATAGAATACACGTTGAGGTGTTTGCTTTCCAAAATGGGGTCATTTTGGGGGTAATTCCATTGTCCTGGTGCTCCAGGACCTTCAAAATTGTGATAAGTAGGAACGAAATGAGATGTGTAATTTATGCTCCTAGAACGCCTGAAGGTACTACTTCCATGTTGGACCTCTGTATATGGCCAGGCTGTGTAAAAGTCTCACACATGTGGTATCGCAATACTCAGGAGGAGTAGCAGAATGTGTTTTGGGGTGTCATTTTTGCTGTATACATGCTATGTGTTAGAAATAGCTTATAAATGGACAACTTTGTGTAAAAAAAAAAAGAAAGAAAGATTTTTATTTTCTTTCCACGTTTTCTGAAGACTTGTGTAAAAAAATGAACTGTTCAAAAGACTCATAATGCTTTATAGAATATACTTTGGGGTGTTTGTTTTCCGAAATGGGGTCATTTCGTGGGTAATTCCATTGTCCTGGTGCTCCGCGGTCTTCACAAATGTAATAGGTCGTTAGGAAATTAGAGGTGTCATATATGCTCCTAGAACACCTGACGGCGCTCCCTGCATGTTGGGCCTTTGTATGTGGCCAGGCTGTGTAAAAGTCACACACGTGGCATCGCCATACTCAGGATGAGTAGCAGAATGTATTTTGGGGTGTCATTTTGCTATGTACATGCTTTGAGTTAGAATTATCTTATAAACTGACCACTTTGTGTAAAAAAAAATATGTTTTCATTTTCTTTCCACGTTTTCCGAAGACTTGTGGAAAAAAGGAACTGTTCAAAAGACCTTGGGGTGTTTTCTTTCCAAAATGGGGTCATTTTGTGGGCAAGTCTACTGTCCTAGTGCTCCAGGGCCTTCACAAATGTAATAGGTCGTTAGGAAATTAGAGGTGTCATTTATGCTTCTAGAACCCTTGACGGTGATCCCTGCATGTTGGACCTCTCTGTGTGGCCAGCCTGTGTAAAAGTCCCATGTGGTATCGCCATACTCGGGAAGAGTTGCAGAATGTATTTTGGGGTGTAATTGGAAGTATGCATATTCTGTGTATGAGAAATAATACATTGGATTGTCTACTTTTCAAAAAGGGGTCATTTGGGGGGTATTTGTACTTTCCTGACATTTCAGAGCCTCAAGAAATTAGATAGGCCATCAGTGTATCAGGTGTGATCAGATGTGATCAATTTTCAATGATTTGCACCATAGCTTGTAGACTCTATAACTTTCAAAGAGACTAAATAATATCCACAAATTTGGGTTATTTTTACCAAAGAGATGTAGCAGTATAGATTTTGGCCCAAATTTATGAACAAAAATGACTTATTTTTTTTATTTATTTTTTATTTTCGCTCTTTTTTCACTTATGTCGCAAAAAATAAAAAACCCAGTGGTGATTAAATACCACCAAAAGAAATCTCTATTTATATGAAAAAAAATGATAAAAATTTTGTTTGGGTACAGTGTTGCATGACTGAGTAATTGGCATTCAAAGTGTGAGAGCGCTGAAAGCTAAAACTTGGTCTGGGAAAGAAGGGTGTATAAATGCCCTGTATTGAAGTGGTTAAACAGGGGCTGAAAAATTGGGCCTTAGCCACTGGTGGCGGTGCCCAGAACCAAAAATGTTCTTGCAAGCTATCAGCATGATCATTGAGGAGGAAGAGGATAGTAACTCAGCATAACATGATAGTCACTCAGCATCAGCATAGGCAGTCTTGAAGGGATCTGACATTTCAAAAAAATATATAAATTACATCAGCATCAGGTGCTTGGTAGCTGGTGGTGATCCGAGACTGATTCATTTTTATGAAGGTCAGTGGATCAACCAAGTCGGTGGACAGGCGCACCCTGTGATCGGTTACAAAACCTCCAGCAGTACTGAATGTGCGTTCCAAAAGAGCGCTGTGTGAGGGGTTAGCTCGGCAGCGGGTGTGTGTGACCCCCTGGATGGGTTCACAACACAAAATTAGGCACAGCAGACAGCGTTGTAGGTGCAAAAAAACAAAAGATGCGGTTTATTTATGCTACATGCAGTGAAACATATAACAGCCAAACAAAAATAAAACATGAAAATAAATCCTGGTCAGCTTGACCTCTAATTACACACTTAGATTCCCTGTCTACCAACTGAGTGCAGCCTTGTGCTGCACCAGTCCCTGTCTCTGTTGTAGAGGTTTGCCACACAGGCGTTAACTCACCGCACAGAACAGGTATCACACTCCCCAGTTATACAAACACAAAACTGGTTCCAGGATGGAGCATCTCCCTAAGCATGCTGGGGTTTTTTGTAGATGTCTTAATGAGCCCACTTACTTCAGCTGGGCTCATTAACTCTTCCCCTCTAATTATACAAGTCTGCATAAAGCCTGAATCTAGGGCACACATATTTCCCATCCTGGATACAACCAGGTGACTTTACCTGCGTGCTGCCACATACCCCCCCCTCTTGTTTCAACCTTGGGGTTGTAACACAAGCAGTCAGACATGCATGTATCCGAGACAAAGCATCCACATTCCCCATTTTAACACCAGGGCGATGCTTAACTGTAAAGTTAAATTCTTGTAGGGCCAGGAACCACCTATTTACCCTTCTATTGGTCTCCTTGTTCTGAGCCATCCACTTTAAAGGAGCGTGATCAGTCACCAGGTCAAAGTGCCTACCTAGCAGATAGTACCGAAGGGAATCTAGAGCCCACTTCACTGCTAAACATTCCTTCTCAATCGTGGCGTAATTTACCTCATGGGACTTCAACTTCCTGCTGAGGTAAATGACTGGGTGCTCTTCCCCGTTCCAGACCTGGGATAACACTGCTCCTAACCCAACGTCTGATGCATCAGTTTGTACAACGAAGTCCTTAGAGAAGTCTGGTGAGTACAACACTGGCTGGCTACATAAGGCTGTTTTTAAGGACTGAAATGCTTCTTCAGCCTCTGGGGACCATTTAACCATGACAGACTCTTTCCCTTTTGTCAGGTTGGTGAGGGGCACAGCCTGAGAAGCAAAATGGGGAATGAATCGTCGATAATAGCCAGCGATTCCCAGAAAGGCTCGTACCTGTTTCTTGCTGTTGGGACGTGGCCAACTCTGTATGGCCTCGACTTTATTGACTTGGGGTTTTATCACCCCCCTCCCAATAGTGTACCCAAGATATTTGGCCTCCTCCTGTCCAATGGTACACTTCTTTGGATTGGCCGTAAACCCAGCTTCCCGGATAGAGTCTAGGACTGCTTGTACTTTTGGCAAATGTGAGACCCAGTCTGTGCTATGGATAATCACATCATCCAAGTAAGCTGCAGCATATTTCTGATGGGGCCTCAGAATCTTGTCCATTTTCCGCTGGAATGTTGCCGGTGCATTCTGTAACCCAAACGGCATTCTCTTATATTGGAATGCCCCATCTGGGGTTACAAACGCAGTTTTCTCCTTGGCCGACTCGGCCAGAGGAATTTGCCAATACCCTTTGGTGAGATCAAGAGTTGTCATATATCGGGCTGTTCCCAGCCGGTCAATCAACTCATCTATACGGGGCATGGGGTAGGTGTCAAATTTTGTAACTTTATTCAATTGTCGAAAATCGTTACAAAACCGCCAGCTCCCATCAGGTTTGGGCACTAGTACGATGGGACTGGACCAGTCACTCTGGGACTCCTCTATCACACCCAATTCCAGCATCCTTTGAACCTCCCCACGTATTGCCTCCCGTCGTGCCTCTGGTATTCTATAAGGTTTTAGTTTTACCCTTTCTCCTGGCGGGGTGATAATGTCATGCTCTACGCCAGATGTTTGTCCCGGCAGCTCAGAGAAAATCTCTTTGTTACAAAGTACAAACTCTTTAACCTCCTGTTGTTGGGGTTTCGATAAGGTGTCTGCTATTCCAACCTCAGGAACTAAGCAATCAGGCTGTGCTTGTGACAAAGTCTCTGCGACTAGGGATTCCCTATCCCTCCAGGCTTTCAGCAGATTGACGTGATAGATCTGCTCCGGCTTTCGCCTTCCTGGCTGTCTAACCCTGTAGTTCACCTCACTAATTTTTTCAATTACTTCATATGGACCTTGCCATTTGGCCAGAAATTTGCTTTCAACCGTAGGGACTAGCACCAAGACCCTATCCCCCGGGGAAAAAGTACGGGTCTTGGCCCCACGGTTGTACACCCTCTGCTGTGCTAACTGCGCTTGGGTTAAATGTTCCTTTACAATTGGCATTACCTGTGCAATCCTATCTTGCATCAGGGCGACATGCTCAATCACACTCCTGTGAGGAGAACTCTCATTTTTCCAAGTTTCCTTGGCGATATCCAGCAGCCCTCTTGGGTGTCTCCCATAGAGCAACTCGAAGGGTGAGAAACCCGTAGAGGATTGGGGTACCTCCCTAATGGCAAACATCAGGTAGGGTATTAGACAGTCCCAATTCTTTCCATCTCTATCCACCACCTTCTTTAACATTTGTTTTAGGGTTTTGTTGAATCTTTCAACCAACCCATCTGTTTGGGGGTGATACACAGATGTACGCATTTGTGTTACTTTGTACAACTTGCATAGTTCTTTCATAACCCGGGACATAAAGGGTGTACCTTGGTCCGTAAGCAGTTCCTTACAAATACCCACGTGGCTAAAAACAAGAGATAGCTCTTTGGCTATGGTTTTGGCCGAGGTATTTCGAAGAGGAATTGCTTCCGGATAACTGGTGGCATAGTCCAATATAACCAAAATGTACTGATGCCCCCTAGCAGACTTCATTATCGGACCTACCAAATCCATTGCGATCCTCTCAAAGGGGACCTCAATGATAGGAAGAGGTACCAGCGGGTTACGGAAATGTGGCATAGGTGCCGACTTCTGACACACAGGGCAGGAGGAACAATAATTTTCTGTTTTCTTCATGACCCCAGGCCAATAGAATCTCTGCAATACCCTCTCTCTGGTTTTCTCGGTCCCCAGATGACCTCCCAGAATGTGCCCATGGGCCAATTCTAACACCAACTTCCTGTAAGGTTTGGGCACCACAAGTTGCTCAATGGTTTCTTCTGCCCTTTGAGCCACTCGATACAGCAGGTCCCTTTCCATAGTGAAGTACGGGTAAGTGCAAATCTTATCTGGGTTCACTAACTCGCCATCTATTTTCACCACATTTTCCCGTGCCTTTATTAGGGTGGGGTCTTTTAACTGTTCTGTGGCAAAATTTTCCCTGTGAACCTCAAGATCCAAAAACTCCACAGACGGCATGTTTTCATCTGAGGATGTTGGCTCCTCCCCAGTTTCTCGAGCTTCCCCCGCCAATACCGACAAGGGAAATTCAGGAGAGTCCTCACCACTCCCAGAGGAATTCTGGTCATCTTCCTGGTCTATAGGGGCACCAGTGGGGGGCTCAGGACAATCCCAGAGTTCCCAGAATTTTGGAAAATCCCTTCCCACAATAGCATCATGTGGTAAGTGAGACACTAACCCCACCTGATGAGAGAGGTTACCTTTGGGGGTCTCAAAAAACACTGAAGTTACAGGATACTCTCGGGTGTCCCCATGCACACAAATAACAGCCACCTTGTTCTTCCCAGAGACCTTTGTAGTAACTAATTCAGCTTTTATCAATGTTACCAGGCTACCTGAATCCAGCAACACATCAACATTTCTACCATTAATACGCATTTTACATAAATGTTTCTCAGGTCCCCGAATGGCAGTGCATGCAACTGTCGCAAACAGCGACTGACGTCTCTCCCTTATAAAGTCACATTGCATAGGCTCATCCACAACTGGGCAATTGGCTGCAATATGTCCCTCTTGCCGGCAGCGGTAGCAAATAATCTTTTTCGCTGCCTCTTGCAGCCTGGGCTTCCCGGGCTGCTCCCGCCAGACCTTAGGTAGAACTCCCACCCTCTCACTCTCTCCACCCTCACCCCTTGGAGTCATCTTACCCGCCACTGGGGATGATCTGGTCTTAGGGTGGAAAGTCCGTGAGTCCCTGGAAGAGGTGGTCAGGCTCTCTGTAGCCAAGTACCTCTCAACCAGATCCACAAGTTTATCTGCATTTTCTGGGTCTCCATGGCTTACCCATTTTTGGATGGCAGTAGGAAGAGCTCTCAGGAAACGATCCATAACAACACGTTCCACAATGTTTGGTGCGGTCAAAGTCTCTGGCTGCAGCCACTTCCTGCTCAGGTGAATGAGATCATACATTTGAGACCTGGGGGGTTTTCCAACCTGAAAAGTCCAATTATGCACACGCTGAGCCCGGACGGCCAGGGTAACACCCAGCCGTGCCAATATTTCTGTTTTTAGCACCACATAGTCTTTTGCTTGGTCAGGATCTAGGTCATAATAAGCTTTCTGCGATTCCCCAGTTAACAGAGGGGCCACCAGTCCAGCCCATTGCTCCTTAGGCCACTTTTCCCTTTCAGCAGTCCTTTCAAATGTGGTCAAAAACACCTCCGGATCATCCTCTCCAGTCATTTTTGTCAGTAAACGGCTCACACCAAAGGATGAGGTATTATTGTAACCACTTGCCTCATTGGTCTGCGGACGTTGCTGTATTAATGTCTCTATTTGCTGTTGAAAACACTGCTCTTGCTTCTGCAACAGGTCTATGAAGCGGGCTTCAGATTGCTGCTGGGCTTGTTGCTGAGCTTCCAGACTCTGCAGGTGAGCTTTCTGCTGAGCTTCCAGACTCTGCTGGTGAGCTTTCTGCTGAGCTTCCAGACTCTGCTGCAAAGTTGCATTTGTCTGCTGCTGGGCTGCAAGGCTCTGTTGTTGAGCTGCAAGGCTCTTTTGTAAACCTGCATTTGTTTGCTGCTGATTTGCATTTGCTTGCTGCTGGTTTGCATTTGCTAGAGCCAGCTGTCTCAGTATCTCCTCCATGCTGGCCTTAAAAAATAAATAAAAAAAAACTGCCAAAATTCTCCACCAACTGTGAGGGGTTAGCTCGGCAGCGGGTGTGTGTGACCCCCTGGATGGGTTCACAACACAAAATTAGGCACAGCAGACAGCGTTGTAGGTGCAAAAAAACAAAAAACCATCAGGGAAACAATTTGTCAGAAGAAAACATCCAACCTCAGCCAGCAAATACATAAAGAGGATGTCCGCACCAACATACCGCAACCGCCAAAATTTTCACTATCCCCAATTACCGTAGACACCGCAAAAAACATCATTAATAAACTGCATGACAGTACCTCACTTATTGACATCATCCCCACAAAACTACTGAAAGAATGCTCCGACATCGTGGCTCCAACCATAACCCACCTCATAAACCGATCATTCCACGAAGGGATTGTTCCCAGCATCCTCAAACAAGGCATCGTCAAACCTCTACTCAAGAAACCAAACCTGGACCCTCAGGATCCAAACAACCGTAGGCCGATTACAAGCCTCAACACCATTTCTAAGATCATGGAGAAAGCTGTAGTACATCAGCTACAACTTCACCTGGATACTCACAAACTCCTGGACCCGCTGCAATCAGGCTTCCGCCCGGGTCATGGAACAGAAACAGCTCTCCTCAAGATTTGGGATGACGCCCTCGAAGCAGCAGATGACGGAGAGCCGTGTCTCCTCGTACTGCTAGACCTAAGTGCAGCGTTTGATACAGTAGATCACAATACTCTACTCGTCCGCCTCACAGAAGTAGCCGGAGTCCAAGACATAGATCTCCATTGGTTCGCGTCCTTCCTAGGAAATCGGTCACAGACAGTGAAACTAGGAAAATTCCTCTCCGAAACTCGGGCAGTCACCTGCGGAGTCCCTCAAGGCTCTCCGTTGTCACCCGTTCTCTTCAACATTTACATTCGCCCACTCCTTCAAATCATCAGATGCTCAGATCTCTGCTTCCACTCTTACGCTGACGACACGCAACTTTATTTCCGGATCAATGGAAAAAAAGATCACCAACAACAACTTGAAAACTGCCTCAAATCAATAGAGGACTGGATGACCACCAACTCCCTCCAGCTGAACCAATCAAAGACAGAGCTTCTTATCTTACACCCAAATCATAAGCCCGCAACCAAAACCTCCTGGTCTCCACCAACCGTCTTTGGGCAGACTATCTCCCCAAAGACCAAAGCGAAGAGTCTCGGGGTTAAATGTCAATGGATGCGCAAATAGGATCTGTAGTCAGTCGATCTCACCATCTGCTGCGCATGCTTCGCAGACTCATCCCTTTTATCCCAAAGAATGACAAAGCAGTGGTAGTTGGAACAATCATTAATTCACGACTGGACTACGCAAACTCGCTTTACATAGGATTACCACAATATCAACTTGCGCGATTACAACTGATCCAAAACATGGCGGCAAGGCTGATAACAGGAAAAAAACCCTGGGAATCCATTTCTCCTTCACTGAGGAGCTTACATTGGCTAACCGTAAAAAATCGGATCACGTTCAAGACCCTTTGCCTCACCCACAAATGCGTGCATAGAGAAGCTCCGCAATACCTAATGGAGAAAATAAATCATTACACACCAAACCGCAGTCTTCGATCAGCCAACAAAAACCTCCTCCTCGTGCCCAAAGCCCGGTATAAATCCAAGGGTGATCGGAGATTCGCTGTCCAAGGGCCTCGGCTATGGAATGCTCTACCAATCAACATCCGCCTGGAAGAAAATCACCTGGCTTTTAGGAAAAAACTCAAGACCTTCCTCTTTTAGCAGATGATCAAAGCTCGCCACAGCGCCTAGAGGCGATTCAGTTCGCATTGTGCGCTATATAAGTATTTCATTCATTCATTCATTCAAAGATGCGGTTTATTTATGCTACATGCAGTGAAACATATAACAGCCAAACAAAAATAAAACATGAAAATAAATCCTGGTCAGCTTGACCTCTAATTACACACTTAGATTCCCTGTCTACCAACTGAGTGCAGCCTTGTGCTGCACCAGTCCCTGTCTCTGTTGTAGAGGTTTGCCACACAGGCGTTAACTCACCGCACAGAACAGGTATCACACTCCCCAATTATACAAACACAAAACTGGTTCCAGGATGGAGCATCTCCCTAAGCATGCTGGGGTTTTTTGTAGAGGTCTTAATGAGCCCACTTACTTCAGCTGGGCTCATTAACTCTTCCCCTCTAATTATACAAGTCTGCATAAAGCCTGAATCTAGGGCACACATATTTCCCATCCTGGATACAACCAGGTGACTTTACCTGCGTGCTGCCACAGCTGGATGCAGGACAGGCCAGTAGCTCAATTGCATACTGTGCAAGCTCTGACCAGTGATCCATCCTCAAGACCCAGTAACCCAGAGGATTTTCGGTGGGAAAGGTGTCCAAGTCTGATCTTGCCCCTAGGCATTCCTGCACCATGTAAATCAGACGCTGGCGATGGTTGCTGGAACCGAACATACCTTGGGGCTGCGGACTAAAAAATTGTCTGAACGCATTGGTCATACAGCCACCTTCTCCACCGCTCCTTCTGTGACTGACCGAAGCCTCAGCAACACGTTGTCCAGGACCAGAAGTTTGTAACCTCCCAGTCTCTGGGAACGCGTTGCACAGACCTTTCTGCAAGGCCTTCCGAAGATGTTTCATCCTCTGCTCCCTCTGCAATGGCAAGATAAGGTCTGCAACCTTACCCTTGTAACATGCATCAAGGAGGGTTGCCAGCCAGTAATGATCCCTCTCCATGATCTGACGAATATGAGGATCCTTCCCGCAGGTTTTGCAGGAACAGGGAGGCCATGCAGTGTAGGTTAGCTGAGGCATTTGGTCCAGAGTCCTCTGGGTCACTAAGGACGACATGATCCGCAGCCACCTCCTTCCAACCACGTACAAGTCCACGGGTTTCTTGGGACTGTAAATGATCCCTAAAAGACTGCTGCTGATGCTGAGTGCCAGGCTCCACTTCCATGCTGACACAATCCTCCTCCTCCTCCTCTTCCTGTGTGATCGGCGGGCCAGCAGGAAGACTGTCTGGATAAAGGGGGCCTTGAGAGGTAAGGAAGCCCTCCTCTTCCTGCCTCTGTTCTGCATCAAGTGCCCTGTCCATTATTTCATGCAGCGTGTGCTCCAACAGGTGGACAAGAGGGACAGTGTCACTGATGCATGCACGAATTAAGCTTAAGGGAATTACGAGTAACGCCTCTGATAGGAATAAAAATATATGTCAAGTACCATCATCCAGGAGTTTTTAGAGATCAAGGGGTTTGGTGTGGGGGTATTGGAGTAGCCGTTCACGCTAACTTCCTAAGACCAACCCAGACCAGTAGATAATGACTATACCGGTACTGTTATATGTAGAAAAAAAGAGATAATAATAAAAAATTAACAACTGTTTAATAAATACAAAGAAAAAAAAACTAAATACAAAGCATCATGAATAAAATTATAATACACCCCAGAGCATTTAGCATATACAGATACTCATAGAAGAGTTCAGTTCTGGTGGCGTACAAAGGTCTCCTCTACTAGTTTCGTGGATCATCCGCTTCTTCAGGAGGATATCTATATAAATTGTAATGAACAATATACAAATCATTAACAATCAGCCAGTTCATGTATAAAAAAAATCGAAACATTGTTTAACCAATAGTTATACAGCATAGTGGCAAGGGAAATATAAGGAGATTAGCTCACCTAAAAGTTCAAAGAAAGATAAAATTAAAAGAAATTGCAGGTAGGTGGACCCCTATATTCCCCTCACGGCGGACATGGGGGATTGGTGCGAATAGCTCTGATAAAAGGAATAAAATACATAACTCAATTAGTGATAGGTAGGGAGGAAAAAAAAAGGGGGGGGGAAGGGGGGGGGGCTCGGGAGGGGGAAGGGGAAACACACGCACACGCACACATATGTATACACATATATTTATCTCTCACGGGAGTCTATGCTCGGAAGTGGGTGTAAATACCTGTCTTTGACAGGTATCTGCACCCCCCTCCCCCCTGAAAGGTGCCAATTGTGACAGCGGAGGGGGGGAGGGTTCCAATCAGCGGAAGTTCCAATTTAGGGTGGAACCCCACTTTAAGTGTGGTCGGTTGTTGGCAAGACAAATAAAAAAACAACAAGAATCTTGCCACATTCATTCTCTGTTGGTAAATAAAAAACAAATAGTAGATTCACAATTAACCACTTCAGCCCCGAAAGATTTGGCTGCTGAATAACCTGACCATTTTTGGCAATTCGGCACTGCATCGCTTTAACTGACAATTGCCCGTTCGTGCAACGTTGTATCCAAGCAAAATTGACATCCTTTTTTTCCCACAAATAGAGATTTCTTTTGATCTCCACTATGGTTTTTATTTTTGAACAAAAATGGAGCGACAAATTTTTCTCAGTTTAGGCCAATATGTATTCTTTACATATTTTTGGTAAAAAAAATTGCAAGCGTATATTGATTGGTTTGCGCAAAAGTTATAGCGTCTACAAAATAGGGGATAGATTTATAAAAATGTTATTATTTATTTTTTTACTAGTAACGGCGGCGCTCTGCGATTTTTATCAGGGCTGCGACATTATGGCACACACATCAGACACTTTTGCCACATTTCTGGGACCGTTGGCGCTTATACAGCAATCAGTGCTATAAAAATGCACTGATTACTGTAAAAATGTCATTGGCAGGGAAGGGGTTAACACTAGGGGTGATCAAGGGGTCAATACACACACACACTTCCCTGTTCTGTCTCTCGTGCCCACGATCGCTTGTGGCCAGCCGTCATCGCGACTGTTAGCCACGAGCATCAGCACCTCCGCTGTGCAGCGGGCACGTGCGCATACCTGCTATCCCGATCCCGCAAGCCGACATATAGGCTCACGGCATCGTGCCGACCTGCCGCAGTAAAATTATGGTGACTGGTTGGCAAGGGGTTAATAGCGGCTGAATTTTTATCTATACATTTTTATATAGTTTCCTCTCCTTCTCTGAATGCTGTGGGCGGAGAACAGGTAGAGGCGATAGGGGCCTATCTTAAGGAGGCTGCAATGCCGGCGTTGCCATCTGTGGCTGAGGAATAAATGGAACGTCCATTTACTACAGAGGAGTTGGGTAAAGTAATAGCTACATTACTATTAGGTAAGAGCCCTGGGTTGGATGGCTTCACAAATGTATATTAAAGAAAATCCTTTCAACGTTCAAACCTGCTGCCCTTGGAAGCGGTACAGGCCCATGTTGTGGTCCTTCCGAAATCTGGGAAGGATCCACAACTTTGTGCCAACTATAGGCCCATCTTTATTCAGGTACTAAAATCTTTTCCAAAATATTGGCCCTTAGATTATAGGAGCATGTGGTGAAATTAATTAATCTGGACCAGACTGGCTTTATGAAGAATCAAGAAGCTAGAGATAACACAATCCGAGCTCTTCATATTCTTCACTGGGCTCAAAATGGACCCGGACAAACTCCACGAGCGGTAATATCAATGGATGCTGAGAAATCATTTGATAAGGTAAATTGGGCCTTTATGGGAGAGGTGTTAAAGGGGATGGGCCTAGGGGACAGGATGATGGGTTGGGTTTCAGTACTATATACTGGCCCTAGAGCAAGAGTAAATGTGAACGGTACACTTTCGGACTATTTTTTTTTGTTGGCAAATGCAATGTGACTAGACAGGGGTGTCCCCTGTCCCTATTGCTGCTTGCCTTGGTCCTGGAGCCCTCTCCTTGTATGGTCGGGGGGAGGGAGGAGATCTATGGGATTTGTATTGGGGCAGTGGACCATAAGGTGTCAGCTTACGCAAACAATTTATTTAATAAACTATTACGTATCACCACAGAGTGGTACTGTGGATACTGCTAAAAATATCAGGTGCCACGTCCCATGATTTAGACAGAAAAATATAGAGGAAGTGGGCTTGGACTTTTTAGGCATAACCACATAGGTATAATAATATAAAAAGCTATTTATTAAACATAAAGACAACATTAAAATAAACACTGAATAAAGTCCATGTCACAGTATAAGAAAATATGAACTGTACATAGCCAACGGAAATAACATGAAATTTTTTTATTTCTCCGACCCTTGGGTGTCTTTAGCCGCTTTGATGTTCGAGGTTGATAGATACGGGCTTATGTCTGACTTCAAGATAAATTCTGAGAAATCTGTGCTCTTGCCGCCGCGTGTGGCAACATCCCTGCAATGTTCCTTTCCCTTTATTTGGTGTCTAGACTATTTATTGTATGAGTTCATATTACCCCGGATATAAGACTTTTATAAGACCTTAACTATAGTCTTTTGCTGACAGGAATAATGAAGGAATTGCAGGGATGGAAGGGATATAAAATTACATGGTTTGAGAGGGTGAATGCTCTTAAAATGATAATACTACCTAGGTTAATATATACCCTATATACAATACCAATTGCAATCCCAGAAAGCTTTTTTAAACGCATGCACAGAGCCTTTCAGATTTTTGTATGGAATGACAAACATCCCAGACTGGCTTATGATGTACTGCGCAGATCTAAGTGGAGGGAGGGGCCGGGGTTCCTGATATCGCTCTATACTATAAGGCCATGTCCCTAGTGCGTATCCTAAATTGGTGTCATGACACAACAAATAAAATATGTGTCTCTTCGGAGAAAACAATGGCAGTTAGGAACTTGGGGATGGAGGGTCAGGACACAGGAACCCACGATCTGGGACAGCAGCCACCAGTATCAGTATCAGCCACCAGTATCAGTACCAGTTCCACCTGGCAGTACCAGTACCAACCAGCAGTACCAGTACCAGCCAGTAGTACCAGTCATCAGTACCAGTATCCACCAGAAGTACCCGCCAGCAGTACCAGTACCCACCAGAAGTACCAGTCATCAGTTCCAGCCAGCAGTATAAACCAGCAGTACCAGTACCAGCCAGAAGTTCCCGCCAGCAGTAGCAGCAATAAAAGTACCCACCATCCATCCATACCAGTCATCAGTACCAGCCAGCAGTATAAACCAGCAGTACCAGTACCAGCCAGCAGTACTAGTACCCGCCAGCAGTACCAGTCATCAGTACCAGTACCAGCCAGCAGTACCAGTACTCACCAGCAGTACTAGCCAGCAGTACCAGTCAGCAGTACCGATTAGCAGCATCAGCCAGCAGTACCAGTAACCACAAGTAGTACCAGTCAGCAGTACCAGCCAGCAGTACCAGTACCAGCCAACAGTACCCGCCAGCAGTACCAGCCAGCAGTATCAGCTGCAGGAATCCTGATGAAGAAGTGAAGATTGAGGTTAGTTGAGGAGCAGGTAAACCGCTGTGCATCAGTGTAAAAGCAGCCACTTGGGCCACTTTCACATGATCGGTGTGATCGGGTCCACCTGTCTGTTTTTCAGGTGAACTCAAACGGACTCTCCATTCACCTCTATAGAGTGGCAGATGTAGACGGACTCGTGTCCGTTTACACCCACCTATCTGCAATCCGATCTCCTTGAAAAAAAAACAGAAGGGGATCTGTCCCCTTCTGTCTGGGTGGAACGGAGGGCCCTTAGGGTAGAGCGGGTTGCATCCGTGTCTGCTCTACATATGCAGAGTGGACACAGACCTGCCATGCCCTGTTTACACTTATTGTGGCCTGCGAACGGTTACCAAGTCGATAAAGTGGCCCTTGATCCTCAAAAGGTTTGGCACCTCTGGAATAAAGGGACCCTCTCCTCCCCTATAAGTTCCCAAATACAGGAGATGTCATATAAATTCTTAACCAGATAGTATTGGACTCCTGTACGCCTAGCACAGATATACCCGACAAGAGATGATCGATGCTGGAGAGGTTGTGGACAATGGGGAATGTATATCCATATATGGTGGACACGCCCCAAGATTAAACCATTTTGGGAATCAATTGCACAATGGATTAAACAACTGACAATTAGACCCATAGAAGTTACTCCTTTACATTTTCTGTTTCATGGGATGCCATGTTCTAAAAAGTTCTATAAAAAAAAGGATTACGCATTATATGTTGAATGTTTTTTTTTTGTTTTTATTTGTGGCTGTCAAAGTTAAGGAATATGCACTAAATATAGATGACTTGAGAGTATAACTTTTAATTTATATTGTAAATAGACATGTGCATTCGTTTTCGTCCGAATGCATTTTCGTCCGAATTTCAGGTATTTTCGCTTTGACAAACGATAACGAAAGCACAGAATCTGAAAAACGAAAGATCCGACATAAATAAATGCTTTATTTTCGTTTTCCTTGTTACAACAGTTCGATATAGAATAGGAGAATCGACGTGACTCTGACAATAACAATCTGTGTCTATAGAACCTGTGGTCGAATGTGCCTAACCTTACCTTTATTAGTCCAAGATTATATAGAGAAAATATTCGACAGAGAAAAATTATTTGACAGAGAGAAAAGATTCTGCAAGTTACTGTTCTAAAAAGTGTTTGGGGACCCGGGTCCTGCCCCAGGGGACATTTATCAATTCAAAAAAAAGTTTTAAAAACGTCCGTTTTTTCGGAAGCAGTGATTTTAATAATGATTAAAGTGAAACAATAAAAGTGTAATATTCTTTTAAATTTCGTAGCTGGGGGGTGTCTATAGTATGCCTGTGAAGGGGCGCATGTTTTTGGTGCTTAGAACTGTCCCTGCACAAAGTGTCATTTATGCAGGAAAAAAAGTCCTTTAAAATCACTCGCAGCTATTATGAATTGTCGGCTCCGTAATACAGAGAACACTCATTGACAGTTATTGATAAAATAAATAAATAAAAAAAAAAGCGTGGGGGTCCCCCAAATTCAATTACCAGGTCCTTCAGGTCTGGTATGGATATTAAGGGGAACCCTGCATCAAATTAAAAAAAAATTGACATGGGGTTCCCCCTAAATATCCATACCAGACCCTTCAGGTCTGGTATAGATATTAAGGGGAACCCCGCGTCAAATTAAAAAAAAAATTGACGTGGGGGTCCCCCTAAAAATCCATACCAGACCCTTTATCCGAGCACGCAACCTGGCAGGCCGCAGGAAAAGAGGGGTGGACGAGAGAGCGGCCCCCCTCCCTCCTGAACTGTTCCAGGCCACATGCCCTCAACATTGGGAGGATGCTTTGGGGGTCTGTGACCCCTCAAAGCACCTTGTCCCCATGTTGATGTGGAGAAGGGCCTCATCCCCACAAACCTGGCCGGTGGTTGTGGGGGTCTGCGGGCGGGGGGCTTATCAGAATCTGGAAGCCCCCTTTAACAAGGGGACCCCCAGATCCCACCCCCCCTGTTTGAAATGGTAAGGGGGTACAAAAGTACCCTTACCATTTCACAAAGAAAGTGTAAAAAATAGTTAAATAAGACAAACACACTTTTGAAAAATTCCTTTATTAAAAAAAAAAAAAAAAAAAAAAAAAAATATTCCAGCGGTGGTAATCCACTCTTGCTATCCAGCGACGGATGATATCTCTCCAGCGATGGTTGATCTGATCCAGCGCAGCGAATCCATCCATCTTCTGTCTCCACGGAGGAGACACTGCGGGGATCCCAGTGGACTGACGTTTGTTATATGTGAAGGGCGGGGCCACCCATCACCTGACCCCGCCCCCCTCTGATGCAAGGGGAAACCTGGGCTTCCCCATGACGTATGGGTGACCCCGCGATACGGAAACCTGCCTGTGTTACATCAGAGGGTGGCGGGGTCACCCATACGTCACGGGGAACCCCGGGTTTCCCCTTGCGTCAGAGGGGGTGGGGTCAGGTGACGGGTGGGGTCAGGTGACGGGTGGCCCGCCCTCCCCATATAACAAACGTCAGGCCACCGGGATCCCCGCAGTGTCCCCTCCGTAGAGACAGAAGATGGATGGATTTGCTGCGCTGGATCAGATCAACCATCGCTGGAGAGATATCATCCATCGCTGGATAGCAAGAGTGGATTACCATCGCTGGAATCTTTTTTTTATTTTTAATAAAGGAATTTTTCAAAAGTGTGTTTGTCTTATTTAAAAATTTTTTTACACTTTCTTTGTCAAAATGGTAGGGGTACTTTTGTACCCCCTTACCATTTCAAACAGGGGGGGCGGGATCTGGGGGTCCCCTTGTTAAAGGGGGCTTCCAGATTCCGAAAAGCCCCCTGCCTGCAGACCCCCACAACCACCGGCCAGGGTTGTGGGGATGAGGCCCTTCTCCACATCAACATGGGGACAAGGTGCTTTGAGGGGTCACAGATCCCCAAAGCATCCTCCCAATGTTGAGGGCATGTGGCCTGGTAAGGTTCAGGAGGGAGGGGGGCCACTCTCTCGTCCACCCCTCTTTTCCTGCGGCCTGCCAGGTTGCGTGCTCGGATAAAGGGTCTGGTATGGATTTTTAGGGGGAACCCCACGTCAATTTTTTTTTTAATTTGACGCGGGGTTCCCCTTAATATCTATACCAGACCTGAAGGGTCTGGTATGGATATTTAGGGGGAACCCCACGTCAATTTTTTTTTTTAATTTGACACAGGGTTCCCCTTAATATCCATACCAGACCTGAAGGGCCTGGTAATTGAATTTGGAGGACCCCCACGCTTTATTTATTTATTTATTTATCAATGACTTTCAATGAGTGTTCTCTGTATTATGGAGCCGACAATTCATAACAGCTGCGAGTGATTTTAAAGGACTTTTTTTCCTGCATAAATGACACTTTGTGCAGGGACAGTTCTAAGCACCAGAAATATGCTCCCCTTCACAGGCATACTATATACACACCCCCCAGCTACGAAATTTAAAGGAATATTACACTTTTATTGTTTCACTTTAATCATTATTAAAATCACTGCTCCCGAAAAAACTTCAGTTTTTAAAACTTTTTTTTGCATTGATAGATGACTCCTGGGGCAGGACCCGGGTCCCCAAACACTTTTTAGGACAGTAACTTGCATATTAGCCTTTAAAATTAGCACTTTAGATTTTGAACGTTGGAGTCCCATAGACTTTAATAGGGTTCTAAAGTTCACACGAAGTATGCTATATACTAGCTCCGTCGAATCTTCTTTATACAATCGACAGACACCATAAGTCTTCAAAGACAGATTCGACTGTAATTCATGTGGATTTTCAGACGAATGCAATTTTTGAACGAAAAACTAAATAAATAAAAACGAATTTTGGGAGTAACTAAATAAATTAATTTTTCACACGAAAACTTTGAAACAAAATATTTTACTCTGCACATGTCTAATTGTAAATGTTTTTGAAGGCTTATATTATGTTTGGTATGAATAGATTATAGTGAATTTTCACTGCACATTTGAGGAATTGTAGATGAACAGGGTTCATCACTAATTATAACATGTCTTTTTTCTTGCACATATGAGGAATTGTAGATGAACAGGGTTCATCACTAATTATAACAAAAGGGTTTATTTATTTATTTTTTATGCACATATGAGAAATTGTAGATGAACAGGGATCATCCCTAACTAATCCCTAACTAAAACACAAGGGTTTTTTTTTCTCCTCCTCCTTTTGTTGCTTTCTTTCTCCTTTTCACACCCTCTTTCATTGAAGAGAGACGGGATTTAATGTTTGGGGGGGGGGGTCTGTGTTTTTGGGGGGTTTTTTGTATTTATTTATTTATTTATTTTATTTCTTGTGTAATTTCCATATAAATATGAGTAGAAAAAAAACGAGGCATTTCTAAACATTAAAATTTATACTATGTAGAGGTAAAAAGGGAATAAACATTGATATATGTTAATGTTCTACCAATTGGAGATGTTTTAGTACTTGGATTCAATAAAGATATTTAAAAAAAAAATTACACTAGTATCTTCACAGAGTAAAGTCTATAACCAAGAAACAAAACTTAGGGGAGACGTGCTGAATAACAGAGATGGAGATACCGTATGTAAAGTATACACACTACAAACAATAGTGCTGAGTTAAGCACACAAGAATCAATAGGGTAACCTTCTAGGTAGACAATAGAAACAATAGTGTTGAGATACTGTGTAAAAAAAAAAACATACAAAAAAACTATACAACAAATTGAGCTTATCAAATTATTGGTAGGATTTCGCCTAACAAAAAAATACAAAATAAAATCAATTTCAAGGTATAATAAATTATGCTAAATGCACCTTATTTTACACTCTATAATTAATTGTTCTCAGATATTTGCTTCAGTAACCAGACTTCCACAGTTTGGTACTTTAACTGACAACAATGAGAATATTACTGCTTGGAAATTCCCACAAAAAACAAAAAAACAACCACCAAAAAAAAAGACAATTAAAACCTAGTTCCGTTTCAATGTCCTAAACAAATACTATTCCTTTGGTGGACACACAATTTAAATTATAACCAAAAACCTGTTGAATCCAAACAAAAGAAAACAAGCAGGTCAAGTTTTTGTGTCTTAAAAATAAAGCATAAAAACGAAAACAGGAAAAGAGAAAAAAAACAAACATAAAAGAAAATTGCAAATTTTTTTCACAAAGCAACAAGGACCACACACTTTCAGTGTCTTTCCAATAAAACCTACTCACCATAAAGCAAACGCAAACAATGATTACAGAGAAACCATACTTGGTAAGCACAAACAAATGAAAACAATACACCCCCCCCCCATTATATGACCAGTTATAATGGCACTTCCAAGGGGCATGAACAGATGTGAGCAAGGCAGGACATGTTTCCCAGGAGCTCCACATCTCTCCTGCACAATCATCAGTTTTTGGGAGCTTTCCTTCCCTCTTTTTGGTATCTGCAGTACCGGACCTTATTGCAGCACTCCTGGACATGAAAAAGGGAGCATCCACATCTGGGCATCAAACGCCGAGGAGCCAGTGGCACACGAGGCCCAAAGGCAGGCTCCGCATCCGCTATCTTGTCATCTCATCACTCAACTAAGAGCGCTAGGAAGATGGCAAACGAGGCTACAGCACAAGATTCTGGCTCTGGAAGTTCCCTGTCTGCCTCTCCTGAGCAAGAAAATGCTCAAGAGGCCATCACCAGTCCCATCTTGAAAGCGATTTATGCCAGCAAGGTGGCGGGGGCTTAAGTCCTGCAGGAAAGCATGAGAACTGAGTTTCTGTACCTTTTCCACAACAGGAACTCAGTTCCCGTTGGTAGCCACGTCCTGCAAGACTTTGAAGTATGTGAGCTGTGTGGAAGGTGCTACACCAGCAACCGCTGACACAACTCACAATAGCAAGTGCCGCACACCAGGGGTGGACTGACCATTCAGGCATTGCCAGTAGGGGGCCCCATGACAGCTTCCTCTTCGATCTACCTGTCAATCACAGCTAGCTGATGGGTAGATCAGGTGCCTGCTGCTAAGAGATTGTATTTAGTCAGACCTCTCCTGATGCGCTCCTCCCCGCCGGCCCCTCCTAATTTTCTGTCTCCTCACCCCCCCCCCCCCCCCCCCAGGCTCCTGCATACTTGCTCTGGGTGTCCCGCTGAATCCCTCCCTCCTCTATCTTCAGTGCCATATGATGAGAGAACCCAGAGGAGGAGCACAGCTATTCTGCTCAGAGGACATGCAGGAAGAGAGGTGAGCTGAGGGAGGAATATCAGTTTGGGGTGGTAAGCTGAGCACAATACCTGGCAAAGTTTAATGCCAGGAGGGAAGTTTATGTGGAAATATGTGAAGGGTTGGAATAGCAGCGAATGTGTGTTGGAGCCCTGCATAGTTTGCAGCCCCCCATGCTAACATACATCTCCTAAACAGGAATATATCACTATCTCTCTAAGCATTCTGTCCAGATAATGTGCAGTTAATTTATGACCTTTCCGTTTAACCCTGTGTAATCCAAACTCTGTTCAATGAAAAGTTTAAACTCACCACATAAACACTCTATATACAAAATAAAATTCCACAATAAAGATCAGAACATGATCATATTTGCATGGAAGCACAATTGAATGAATGCTGATTATTCAGAGAATTACTGTATTTATGTTTGAGGATTTTTTTTTTATGTACTAACACTTAAGCTTCATATACACAATACGAAAATTGGATGAAAAATACCACTTTTGAAGTGTTAAGGACCGGATAAGTATATGCCCTTTCATTTTATTGCACTTATTGTGCCTTGACATGGTCCTATATTTTCTATATATTTTTTTCCCCTGAAGAGGATGCATTCCTAATCTCTCAGGTTTCATTTCCCCATTACTGAGCCTGACATGTAATGTGTATCAAAGTCACTAGATGGCACCAGTTATTTATCTAGTCACTCATCTTTTTCTTTACCAATCAACTGTTGAGGTCCTTTTTTTCCCACACATAGAGCTTTCTTTTGGTGGTATTTGATCACCCCTGCGTTTTTTATTTTTTGCGCTATAAAAAAAAAAGAGCAACAATTTTGAAAAAAACACATTATTTTTTACTTTTTGCTATAATAAATATCCCCCAAAAATATATTAAAAAAACATTTTTTTCCCTTTTTAGGCCGATACGTATTCTTCTACATATTGTTGGTAAAAAAAAATCACAATAAGCGATTATTGATTGGTTTGCGCAAAATTTATAGCATTCAAAAAATAGGGGATAGTTTTATAGCATTTTTATTAATAATTTTTTTTTTTACTAGTAATGGCAGCGATCAGCAATTTTTATTGTGACTGCGACATCGGATATTTTTTTAGACACATTTTTGGGACCACTGTCATTTATACAGCAATCAGTGCTATACAAATGCACTAATTCCTGTGTAAATGACACTCGGAGTGAAAGGGTTAACTAGGGGGTGGCAATGTAGGAATTAAGTGTGTCTTAGGGGCGTGTTACTAACTGTGGGAGGCTGGGCTGTGTGCTAGTGAACACTGATCTCTGCTCCAATCACAGGAAGCAGAGATCAGTGTCACTTGTTGCTAGGCAGAACGGGGAGATGCTGTTTACAATGGCATCTCCCCGTTCTCCTTCCCTGTGAGACGATCGCGGGTATCCCTGCGGCAATCGAGTCCGCGGGACCCGCGACCGGACTGACGGGGGTCCCATCTGGCATGCGCACACGCGCCACCGGTGGCGCGCACGCGATGGCGCGCACGCGATGGCAGGGCGACAAATTCAATTGGACGTACCTGTACGCCAGTTTTCCTGCCCGTGCCATTCTGCCGACGTACATCATCGTGCGCCCGGTCGGGAACTGGTTAAGTGGAACTTTCTGGAAGTCACAGGAACATTCAATTGATCTGTCGGACACTTGAACCTTTGGTTGAACTTCCAAATGTTTTCTTTTTTGTTCATGTTTGGGACTAAAGCTACATACTGGACACTGTTTTTTTTTTTTTTTGTTCTCTTTTTTCTTTTATTTTTTAGTTCTGGTACTGTTTTTGTTTTTGTGCTGTTCCATACTCACTTCCCAGCTCTCAAAGTTATGATGGCACCGTCTATGAGCGGTGGCGCCCATTTGCTTCAGCGCACCATATAGCTCTATCTTTGCTTGGACATTTGGGCTATGTAATGTTTAAGATATGTGGTCATGGCTAACCCAATTAAAATAGTATCTTGGAAGGTGCGGGGTTTAAATAGCAAATTCAAATGGGCCCGATGTTCCAGTATCTTAAGCAAGCTAGGTCATATGTCGTCCTTCTACAGGAGACACACCTGGATAGCAACAGAATACTCATGCTGCTTAGGCCTTGGATGCAAAGGGCATTTCATGCCACTTTCTCCACATTTGCTAGGGGAGTATCTATTCTCATTAGCAAAGCTGTTCCTTGTACTCCCCTTAGAGAGTGGGTCAGGGGGCTGGAAACTTTCCCCTGGTTAGCTGCAAAATGATCAGGTGTCCTCTCACCTTCTAGATTTGATTACCACGTACTGGACAGCTAATCTTGAGTCGGCAGATCCTCTGATTGTATGGGATGCTTTCAAGGCAGTAGCTAGGGGGGAGTGTGTTAGTTCTGCTATAAAGATGGTACGGGTGGAGCAGAATGCTGAGATTAGTTCGCTACAAGACAGGGAAAGAGAATGTGCGGAGGACAATGCCAGGACTCCCTCTGATTCCTCCTACACCGTGCGATTAGCGGCCAGGCGTCTGCTCTCCCTACATTTTAAAGCGGAGGTCCACCCTAAAGTGGACCTTCCGCTCATTGGAACCCTCCCCCCCTCCGGCGCCACAATTGGCACCTTTCAGGGGGGAGGGGGGTGCAGGTACCTGTGCAGTACAGGCATCTGCACCCACTTCCGGCGTAGATTCTGCAGAAGGTACGCCCCTTTCCGCAGAATCTACGCCCCTTTCCGAAGGTCCCCCGCTGCCTGCTGGGAAACACATGGATCCCAGAGACAGCGGGGACCATCCTTATTGCGCAGCGCGACTCGCGCATGCGCAGTAGGGAACCGGGAAATGAAGCCGAAAGGCTCCACTTCCTGATTCCCATACCCAAGATGGCGGCGGCAGCACCCAAGAGACGATCGAGAGATCGGCTTCGGGTGCCGACATCGCGGGGGCGCGCTGGGCGGGTAAGTGTCATTATTTTAAAAGTCAGCAGCTGCAGTATTTGTAACGGCGGTCTCCCGGCGGACTCCCGCTTTAATAACTTGGCGCACACGGAGGCTAGCCATAGAGCTAATTCTCTTTTTTTAGAGCGAGACAAAAACGGTAAATTGTTAGCCATGCTGGTAGCTGACTGTAACCAAATTGTGAATATCCCTGCCATCAAATGTAGAAATGGGGAGCTGGCTAGTGACCCTTCTGCTATTATGGCTGAATTTCAGGATTTTTTTTCAACTCTCTACGCACCCATCCCAACATATGATCAGTCAGCCCTGGATGCATTATTGGGGGATCTTGTCCTCTCGAGCGTGTCTGACTCAGATCGGGTGGCTTTGGAGGCCAAGATTACAACCAAAGGTAGTTTCAGCTATTTTTGCATTCCCGCCCCATAAGGCCCCCAGATCTGATGGGTTTCCTGCTGACTTTTATAAAGCTTACGTAGACCAACTGGGACCCAGACTTACTGCGTTAGATTACTACTTGCAACAGCAAAGACTACCTGAATCAATGCTTGATGCATATATGATTCTCCTATTAAAACCAGGGAAGGACCTCCTTGAATGCTCTTCCCATTTGGCCGATTGCCTTGTTGAATATGGACTTGAAAATCCTAAAAAAAGTATTGCCGATGAGACTTGCAGGAGTTATTTCTTCTCTCGTGGATATCGACAAGATGGGTTTTATGCCTGACAAGTCTATGGACTCTAACCTGCGACAACTATTTACACATCTACAACTTCCTAATTTTGATTCCCCTACAAGAATCATGGTGTCTATTGATATTGAAGAGGCTTTTGTTTCAATAGACTGGCACTACATGATCAAAGTCCTAGAGAAAATGGGTTTTGGTCTGAACTTTAGTAAATGGATCTCACTCCTTTACAGTAATCCTAGGATGGCGATTCGCATAAGCATCAATACTTCCCCCTTCTTTTCAGCATGTAGGGGCACCAGGCAGGGTCGCCCCTTATCATTCCTGTTTGATCTCATGATGGAACCAATGGCAGTTGCTTTGAGAGCATCAGGAGAGGTTAAAGCAATTAGAGTGGGAACCATTGACGAAGATCGGGCACTATATGCAGATGACTTGTTATTCCACTGAGACCCAAGAGTCGTTAATTATGAATAAATTCGCTACATTTTCGGGGTTGAGAGTTAAATGGAACAAGTCATCCATCTTGCCTCTTGACGCATGTGCCAAGGAGATTGCAGACCCAGACTTACCACTGTGGTAGGTCTCCCAGATCACTTACTGGGGTATCCTGACTGGAAAAAATAGGATTTTTGTACTCACTGTAAAAAGTCTGAAGTTCATTGACGGACACAGCATCTTCATCTTGACCTTAGGGTTATATCACCCTTTTAGGGGAGGACTAGGCAGAAAGTGTTAAAAACAGCAACACTTGCACAGTACCGCCCAGGGGGCGGTCCTACTGGCTATAACCCCTCACACTGCATCCAGCAGCTCAGTTCATCATAAGCAGTACAAACATAAACAGGAGGGGTGGGTGCTGTGTCCATCAATGAACTTCAGAGAAAAGGATTTTACTGGTGAGTACAAAAATTCTATATTCTCTTTCATTCGTTGATGGACACAGCATCTTCATCTCGACCTTAGGGACGTCCCCAAGCAGTGTCAAAGAAATGAGGGGTGGGAACAGCAAGAAAACAATTCCACCCATAACAATCAGAGCTCCTCAACAGAGGATTTGCAACCTTAAACAGCCGCCTGCAAAACCTTGCGGCCGAAGCAAGCATCCGAAGATGCGCTCACATCAACCCTGTAAAATTTTGTGAAAGTGTGAACGGACGACCAGGTTGCCGCCTTACACACCTGGGAAACAGGTGCTTGATGTCAGAAAGCCCAAGAGGCACCAATTGCCCTGGTACAATGTGCCGTTGCAGGAAAGGGAGGCGCTGGCATAAGACTGAACCACATTCTGTCTGATCCACCGAGAAATGGTGGCCGATGAGACCGCCAGTCCCTTCTTCGGACCAGCCACCGATACAGACAGCGGGTCCGACCTCCGAAAAGGAGCCGTAGCAGACAGATACACCCGCAGAGCCTGGACCACGTCTAAGGAATGCAAAGTCACCTCTTTGGGGTGTGACAGCCTAGGACACAAGGACGGAAGCACAATGTTTTCATTTAGATGAAAGGCCGAAGCAACCTTTGGCAGAAATGAAGGCTGCGGATGCAGCACCGCTTTATCCTTGTGGAGGATCAAATAGGAAGACTTGCAAGACAAGGTCACCAACTCAGAAACCCTCCTGGCAGATGTAATAGCCACTAGAAAGACTACTTTCTGAGAGAGTGTCAATAAGGGAATCTCCCTAATTTTTTCAAATGGCAGTTTCTGAAGCACCAAGAGTACCAAATTCAAATCCCACGGAGGTAGTGATGGTCGAACTGGAGGAGTCATATGTCAAACCCCCTGAATAAATGTACTCACCAATGAGTCACCAAGGTTCACTGAAAAAAGACAGCCAAAACTGATATATGCCCCTTGATGGTGCTTAAGGCAAGTTTCTGATCCACTCCTCGCTGCAAAAACAGCAGGATCCTGGAAATTGAGTATGTGCGCAGACACCACCCCATCTCCTCACACATGAAGATGTAGGCCTTCCGCGTACGATGATAAATCTTCCGAGACTTCTGTGCCCTCAGCATAGTGGATATTACCGAATCCGACAGACCTCGGTCCCTTAGCACCTGGCTTTCAACAGCCACATCCACCTGGTGATTTTTATAACCTCTCCTCTAAGCATAGCTCCACCCCAGGCCCTATCAGGGAACCTTATATTAACCTGTGCACTGCAAGCCAACAGGGCTGATCAACCATTGTGTATTCCTTTGTGTGTTAGCTTCCTGTTACCTGCCGTGTGCTCTTCTGTTGTTCCGTTACCGACTTTGGCGTGTCCTTGACTATCCCTGTTTGCCTGTGATCCTGACCTTTTGGCGTGTCCCTGACTATTCCTGTCTGCTTGTGGCCCCGACCTTGGCTTTGTCCCACACTATCCCTATCCTCCTGTTGCCTACTGTGGGTGTGAGCTGGGGGACTCTGGGGGTCGCGACCTGGAGCCAGTTGCAGCCAAGTCCATCCTCACCACTTGAGGCGCTGGTGAACACCTGCTGGCTCTTAGACTCCGCGCCCCAGGGAATCTTACGCTCTAACCCCAGTGGGATCTGTCCCCCGTCTGCAGCAGTCAGCCATAGGGTCCACAACCTTGCGGTGCACTCCTGATCCCTACGGTGTGCATCTGTCACCTCGCCTCAAGGTGACCTGACAGAGACCTCCAGTGCTGCAGCCGAGCTCCTTGTTCCTCCTTGATGGTTGACATACGCCACTGCCGTGGCATTGTCTGACTGGATCCTGACAAACTCCCCCCCAACTGGTCAGGCTGGCATCCATTGTGGTCACCGTCCAATGAAGAGGAAGGAATGACTTCCCGAACCGAAGGGCCGGTGACCTCAGCCACCAGAGCAGGGAACCCCTGACTAGCTTGCTCACCCGAATTTGACAATGCAGGGACAACGGAGATTTGTCCCATTTGGACAGGATCTCCTTTTGCAAGACTCGAGTGTGGAATTGAGCATATGGTACCGTCTCGAAAGTAGCTACCATGGGACCCAGGACTCGCATGCAAAAACTCAGCGACGACCACCTGCGGGACACCAACAACTTCACCGCAGCTTGAAGAGTCTGTAGCTTGTCCGAAGGGAGAAATACTCTCCAGAAGCAGGCCCAGGTACTCCAGGCGTTGAGTCAGCACCAACACCGACTTCTGTAGGTTCAGTACCCAACCAAACTCCTGAAGAGTTTGCATAGTGATTGCCACATCCTCCCTTAATTCTGAGGCGGAAGCTGCTCTCAGAAGGAGTTCATCAAGGTAACCCATGATTGCAATCCCTTTGCGTCCTTTGCAAAGCCAAAATTGGGGCTAGCACCTTGGTGAAGACCCTCGGTGCCGACACTAGGACAAAAGGGAGAGCTACAAATTGGTAGTGCTCGACCCGACCGCAAATCGCAGAATCCTCTGATGCTTGATGCATATGGGGACATGCAAGTATGCGTCCTTGATGTCCAGGGATGTCAGAAAATCCCCCTGTACTGCCCCGAACAGGGCTTCCCAACAAGCCAGAAGAAGATTAAGGTTGGAGGGAAAAAATCTGTTTGGCGGACAAGAAAGAAACTCTATTCTGTATCCTGATGAAACCAGTTGGCAGAAAAGGAGGGCCCTTGCCTACGGCGTGGCTCTTTACGTTTTATGGACTATGGGAGCAATGTACTCTTAGCCCCAGTAACATTCTTAATAATGTCATCCAGCGTGGCTCCAAATAGCCTCTCTCCCTGGAAGGGGAAGTCCGCCAGTGCTTTCTTAGATGCCTGGTCCACAGACCAGCATTTAAGCCAAATTAGGCGACGTAGCACTACTGCTGATACAAAGGCTCTAGAGAGCAATGGGGCCGTATTTAAGGCCACATCACAGACATACTTAAGGCCCTACATCAACTGGTCAGCCAGCTCCACACAGACCGGGGAAGCCTGTTGCTTCTCCAACTCACTGTGCAACAATTTAGCGTCTGGGACACCAGGGCAGTGGCTATCCTCCATCCTTAGGGTAACCTTTTTCTGATCTGACCCAGACACAGAGTCATGTCAGAACAGGGGCCGCCTGTCATAGTGGGGCCCAAGTCTAAATCAGAGCTTTCCCCAGAAGATGGTGGGGAGGGACGTTTTTTACCCCCCTTGCGCCAGCATGCCGCTTCCACCTTGACAACAAAGGCCTCCAGGACTGCCGACAGAGTGTCCATAGGCACCGCAGGTACAGGGGAACCAGCTGCAATAACAGAGATGTCTGGGGAAGAAGCGCCAGCTTCCGACTCCATGCTGGCCCATACTCACCTGTCACCACTTAGGCACCTAAGGCAAGTCACACAAAATTATAACAAAGAATACTCAAGTGCAAAAATGGACATTAAGTGGAATGTGCCTTAATGAAAACAGCTGCAAACACTTAACATGGTCAGTCAGCAGGATAATTATATGCTAAAAAAATAATATTAGTGTTGCGCTAAAATCAATATTCCACCTAAAGGGACTAAAGTGCTAAGTGCAAGGAGTGCAAACAATAAGGGACTTGGGAACAATCCCCCAAAAATTCCTTGTCACTTTAAAGGTACGTGATTACAACAAATATGGCTAAATAGATATCTAGATATACACAATAGTGGTACCTGTATAGTACCGTGAAAGAAATAGGTGGTACTAAAAGTGCTCAATGCAATCCATAAAAGTAATAAACATGAGAAATATATATATATTAAAAATAAAAATAAATATGTCCGTGAAAGAATAAATGTATAATCACCGTGGGAGAAAACAATATCACATAGCCCTAAATATCTAATCAAACAATGAGTTTATACAATCAATAAACAGTAAAAATGCCCAAAACAATGTAACAATCGAGTGTTTAAATACACAAAATAATTAATGTAGGGAAATAAATAAATAAATCAATCAATAAATAAAATTGTGCAAATTATACAATGAGTTGTATGTAACAATATATGGAGTAATACTAGGACACCAAAGATCTCATGGTATTGTGGTCTCAATATGTCATCTTAAGTAAACCAACCATATGGAATAAAAGTACTTGTTTCAGTATAGTCAACAAATGAGGAAATAGTCTCCTGAGCGCTTTCGATTTTCTGCATGATTTAGAAGGTATCCCAAGTAAACAGGCTTCACCTCTATCAGATATTCAGGTGGAATGCTTAAAAAGAGGGTTACCCTGCTGCTCCGCTCATGGATGAATATTTATTTATTTGTAGGAAAACAAGAAGAAATAAATCCTTGCACAATGCTCCAATGCATTATCACTAAGATTCAATAATGTATCCACTCACATATAGTTGATAGAAGTAGGGCTTTCAGGGAAAAAAGAATGGTCAGATACCACCGCTTGCTCATGCAGCATCAAAGCAGGAGCCTGTGACAGCACATTATAGTAGCTGGCAGCTTTCATGCTGCATGAGCAAACGGTGGTATCTGACCATTCTTTTTTCCCTGAAAGTGCTACTTCTATCAACTATATGTGAGTGGATATATTATTGAATCTTAGTAATAATGCATTGGCTGGGAAGACTACCAGGATCTATATTATCCAGCCTGTCACCCAGCCCGGCTATTGATTGTAGATCAAAGGAATCAAAAATGCAGAAAAAATAAAAAAAGATTCCCAGGACCAATGGTCCCACTGGGAGCCAGGTCCTTCTACACTAGGCAGAAAAAAACTGAGCTGAGCTGCTAGATGCAGTGTAAGGGGTTATAGCCAGTAGGACTGCCCCCTGAGCGGCACTGTGCAAGTGTTGCTGTTTTTAACACTTTCTGCCTAGTCCTCTCCTAAAGGGGCGATATAACCCTAAGGTCAAGATGAAGATGCGGTGTCCGTCAATGAACGAAAGAGAAAGTACTAGATAGCTAGCCAATTGGTATTTGCTCACCACTGGCTGATTTCAGACAATGGAGACTCGGCCACGGTTCTAAAGGCGGCTCACTTGGCATCATACAAATCCCGAATACTGGCCATTCATAGAGGTACTAAGCTGGATCTTCCCCTTACAATGTCTATGAAAGCCACCATCAAAGCTTGGGAGGAGGCGGTTAGGCTGGCATGCCACAGTTATCAGGGCTTTTCACCCTCAACCCCTTGTGGATGAATCCCAAATTACCATACTTTTATTACTTTATCTCATGGGATGGGTGACTAGGGGAATCAAATTGCTCAAAGACATCACAAGAGATGGGGAATTATAACTTTTGACCAGCTCAAACACAGACATTACCTTCCCAACTCTCAATATTTTAGATATATTTAATTGGGACACACATTCCAGGTCCAGTTTAGGGACAAGAGCATTGAATCCTTTCCTTCTGACTTAGAAAACCTGCTTATGACTAAGGAACTTCCAGAAACCTTATCTGTCACTTACAAAGAAATGTTTAAAGAAAAGCCAAAGGCAGTGCTCAAATGTAGGGAACGGTGGGAGGCCGAAATCTTTGGGGGGAAGACTGGGATGACATGTGGGATCATCCTTTTCAACACCTTGTTGCAGCAAGGGATAGATTAATCCACTTAAAATTTTTACATAAAATTAATTACACACCTGCTCAGCTGGCAAATATATATCAGTCTGTTCCGGTAATTTGCTGGAGATGTTCAGATGTTCTGAAGTTGTCCTCAGATCCAGCAATTTTGGACTGCGGTTACCTCCTGCATATCAGAGGTTCTAATGGTCCCCATCCCTTTGACGATCAGAGTGTGTCTCCTGGGCTTGGTGGAGGAGGTAGTCCCATCTCGGGCTCATAGAAGCCTACTTAATATCCTTTTGTTTTATGGGAGGAAGGCCATTTCGCTATACTAGAGGAAGCCAGAGGCCCCTAACGTGCAATTCTGGAAAGGGCTAGTTACCTCAATGATGCCATATTATAAAGCGACATAATTGTTTAGAGGATGTGGGAAGAAATTCGAGAAGGTGTGGCAGGCATGGTATAACTCTGATCTAACAGTGGGTTAGAAACGTATAGGGATGATTGACAGCTATGACAAATGCGTCACGCCAACATCTGGGTAAGAGTTAGGAGATAATTGTGGTTAAGAGAATACTGGGGTTGAATATGTCTCAAGGAGTTTTCGGCCCTTATTGAAATTGAATCACCTACTGGAGATAAATGGGCACTACACCAAAAATCCTTGAGGTATTACAATGAGTGGCAGGTGCACTTTATCTGGAGATACATGTGTAGAAGTGAAGAGTGAGAGAACTGAGTATTGGGTTGTTGGTGGGAGGAAGGTTGTTACCTGAATGTTTTAGTTACTGATACTGTTAGCTAGTTTGAATCTTTGTTGTACCTGTAAATGTTGGCCGTATGACTGGCTCAGTGTTGTGCCGAGTCCTTTCTCTAATGTATGTCTTCTTTAAAACTTATGTAGCACTGACCCTTAAACAGGAATACTTTTACTGAAAATATAGCAAATAGGTGGTTACAGAGTTTGCACTGTCATTCCAACATAGAACGTCAGCACAACATAAGTCAAAAGGCAAATACAATAAATAACATGCAAGTATGTTACTATCTAGACCTGGGAGCTCCCCTTATTTAAAGTCTATGTGAGGCCTCACTTAATGTATTTCTTCCTTTATCTTCTTTCTTCGCTAGTTTAACCACTTAAGCCCCGGAACAATTTGCAGCCAAAGGACCAAGCCCCTTTTTGCGATTCGGCACTGCGTCGCTTTAACTGACAATTGCGCAGTCGTGCGACGTAGCTCCCAAACAAAATTGCCGTCCTTTTTTTCCCCACAAATAGAGATTAATTTTGGTGGTATTTGTTCACATCTACGGTTTTTATTTTTTCGCTATAAACAAAAATATAGCGACAATTTTGAAAAGAATTCTATATTTTTTTACTTTTTTGCTATAATAAATTTCCCCAAAAATATATAAAAAAACATTTTTTTTCCTCAGTTTAGGCCGATACGTATTCTTCTACATATTTTTGGTAAAAAAAAATCGCAATTAGCGATTATTGATTGGTTTGCGCAAAAGTTATAGCGTTTACAAAATAGGGGATAGTTTTATAGCATTTTTATAAAAAAATTTTTACTAGTAATGGCGGCGATCAGCGATTTTTATTGTGACTGCAACATTATGGCGGACACATCGGACATTTTTGACACATTTTTGGGACCATTGTCATTTATACAGCAATCAGTGCTATTTAAATGCACTGATTCCTGTGTAAATTACACTGGCGGTGAAGGAGTTAACCACTAGGGGGCAGTGTAGGTGTTATGTATGACGTTATGCGTTTTTCTATTGTAGGGGGGGGGGTGGCCTGGCATGTGACGTCACTGATTGTCTTTCCCTATAAAAGGGAAGAGATGGTCGGTGACAGCCACAGTAGAAAGCACAGGGAGAGGTTTGTCTCCTCGTTCTTCAGCTCTGTGACCCGATCGCGGGAAACACCAGCGGCGATCGGGTCCGCTGGTCCCGTGGCCATGGAGCTCAGGACCGGGTCAGGAGCGCGCTGCCGCTAGGGACTCCTGCTGCAGACACTCCTACATCCTCGGCTCTGGCCCCACCTTTCCCATAGTGACTTCTCCCCTCACATAAGGCTCTGACTCCTTCGGGAGTGAGTTGAGTCCAGTCTTCTGGGGAACTCAGGGGGTCGTGAGGTCTTCTGGATAGAGCATCCGCATCACGGTTGCCTACTCCTGGTCTGTATTTCAGGCTAAAGGTAAAAGCCGAAAGGGCTGCGATCCACCTGTGGCCAGTGGCATCCAGCTTGGAAGTAGTGAGCAAGTAGGTGAGGGGGTTGTTGTCCGTCTTCACTCAAACTCAGCCCCGTACAGGTAGTCTTTAAGCTTGTCTACCACTGCCCACTTCAGGGCCAGAAACTCCAGCTTACGAGTCAGATAGTTCTTTTCTGCAGGAATCAGGCTTCGACTCACATAGGTGACAGGTCGAAAAGACCCTTCGTGTTCTTGGTAGAGTATTCCCCCCAGTCCGTCTCGACTGACATCCACATGGAACTCGTAGGGCTTGGTTGGGTCTGCATACGCCAATGCTGGAGCAGTGGTGAGGCTCCACTTCAGCTGTCTGAAGGCCTCTTCACACTCTGAGGTCCATTGACTCTGGATGGACTCTTTCTTGTTCCTGGGTTCCTCTTTCGGCTTCCCAGGCCGTTGTGAGTCTTCACTAGACTCTTCCTGGTTCTTCAAGAGCTCAGTGAGGAGACGGGCTATTTTTGCAAACCCTTCCACGAACCTTCTGTAGTATGAGCAGAATCACAGGAATGACCTGAGTTCAATAATGTTGAAGGGCCTGGGCCAAGAAGTGACAGCATCTAGCTTCTTCAAGTCAGTTGCTATGCCCTCTTTGGATACGACATGTCCCAAGTGAGTCACTGAGGGTTGGTAGAATTGACACTTCTCCATGGAAAGCTAGACTATTATGTCATCCAGGTAAACTAGCACTTCTATCAAATTGATGTCACCCACTGTCTTCTCCATAAGCCTTTGGAAAGTTGCTGGGGCCCCAGACAACCCTTGAGGCAGCTGGTTAAACTCGAAGAACCCCACTGGGGTGATGAAGGCACTCTTTTCCCTATCTTCGGGACACATGGGAATCATGTATGATAGTACCCGCTTTTCAGGTCCAGCACACTGAACCACTCCACCCCCAACAGGCTCTGTAAGGCATCCTCTATCCGAGGTGTGGTGTACTGGTCAGGAATGGTCCTCCGGTTCACGGTCCTATAGTCAATGCACAGCCGTAAGGACCCGTTCTTCTTCCTTACCCCCACATTTGGAGAGGCATAAGGGCTCTGGGACTCTCTGATAATGCCCGTTCTTTTGAGTTCAGCCAGCTGTTCCCTCAAATCTTCAAGGTCCCCCAGTATGATTCATCTGACTCTCTCCCGAAAGGGCTCGTCTTCCTCAAGCCGAATTCTGCGGGTTGCACTCTTCGCCAGTCCTATGTCAAACTAATTTTTAGAGAAAGCGGCCTTCCATCTCAGGAGCTGAGCCTTTGCTCTCTCCATCCAAGCAGGTGTAAGAGGTGTGTTCTTTGGGTAAAATTCCTTCAGGGGAATCTCCTCGTCTTGTTTTCCCATGATATCACCCGGTGAGACTGGAGTTGCATCACTGACCTGTCCCAACAGCACTCTGGCAGGCATCCCCATAGGCAAGGCTGTCGTGTTGTGAACACTGACTGAGATTCTTCCCTTACTTCTCTTCAGTGCCTTCATTGACAACACCTCGGGAATAACCTACAGGCCTTTATCTTCCTCTTTCCTGTCCGTCTCAAGGACAACGAAGGGACCAGGCTGTTTCCAACTCAGCTTGACAAAGGCCTTTAGGCAGACCACCTCACCCGGTTGTACCAGCTTTTCAATTCTGTCCAGACGCCAGATCTTTTCCACTCCTTCTGATGGGGCCTTCTGCTCCTGTACAAGATTCTGGTACACCTGCATTAGCATGGGGTGCATTTTCAGGGAAAAGGTGCTCTTCTCCTGTACAAGTGGCATAAGTAACCTCAGAACTAGGTCAGTATTGGTTCCAATAATGATAGAGTTCGTGCCAGCACCTGTAGGGCGAGGGCAAACCACTGCTAGAGTATCAAATGTTTCTCTATGGGTTTCGATCCCTCCTTTGGGGCTTTCTTCATGTCGTTATGTTTTTTGGAGTTAGCTGACACTACAGGGCACCCAGTTGACTCCTTCACCGGGGCCCTCTGTAGTTTTCAGCCGGCTTTTGGAGTTTTATCTCAGACTTCGCTGGACTTGGGCACACACGCCGAAGATGTCCAATTCCTCCACAATTGAAACAAACTTGGTCACCCATCAACCTCCGAGTTGACGGAGTGGGTGTGACCTGCATTACTTCTGTCGCCGTTTGTCCCTCTTCAACTGTTTGAGAGACCTTTGCCAGCAGTGAAGTCAGCATTTCTATCACTTGTACCATTTGGGACTTTAAAGTGGCTATTTCTGAGTCCTGCTCCACTGTCCTTGTGGGTCTGACTCCAACTAAGGAGGTGGGGGCTGTTTGAGCAGTTGCCTGCTGGTCATCTAGCAGCGCCTCTTCATCTCTCACCACTCGGATAAGGTCAGGGTATCTTAATGACATGACACCCACAGAGGTTTTCAAATGAAGCCAGACTGGGTCAGAGCGCAGAGCCCCTTTTAAGATCTGCTGTATCCTGGCTTGGTCTATGGCAGAGGGCGTCATTACTTTCTTTAGCACGATCTGATATAACATTTTATTCAGACGCCTCATGTATTCGGAAAGACGCTCTCCTTGATTCTGAAGGGTGTGTTCAAACTGGTAGATTAAATCACCCGCCTTTTCTAACAGCCCAAACTCTTTTTGCAGCATGACTAGGTAATCATAGGCTGTGCAGGTGGTGCTGCTGAACCTCAAGTTCCTGACAGCTTCTGCGGCAGCTCCTCGTAGGCTCTCACTTATACGCTGTTTCTTTTGGGCCTCTATCAGTTCCCATTCTTCCAGGGCCTGCATGGCTGCTCTATCCAGACATCAAATTCTTCCTCCCCAGCCGACACAGGCTGCTTTCCTGAGAAGATCCTCAACTTACTGTACCCAGTCTCCACACATACTGTGTTGCTTTTCTGGCACTTTGATACGAAGTCCCCCAGATCTGTAAGGAGCTCTGGCCCTATCATGGTCAGAGGTGATGAGGAGGTGGCGGTTTCTGTGGTTGGCTGTACCTGATCAACACTGAAGGGTCCCTCTTGTAGGACTCTTGGGTGTACTGTGTAAATCTTGGATTTATTTCCTAGTTGTACACTTTTGCCTCTGAAGCTTTCAGGTACTCACTTCTTCCACTCTAACAATGCATGGGTGCAAGAAGTCTCAGTATCTTGCTTGATGGCAATCACCCATGCTTTTCTGTCTGGGGACAGTAACTTTACAACTCTACTGACCTCCTCTTCATCCCAGGCCTCGTCAGGTAGCTCAATTGCCACGCTCGCTTCTGAGCGTGCAGCTTCCGCTTCGCACCACTGGACCACTGTGGTGGGGTCCATACTGGCACCAAGGGGGCTTGCAGAGTAACAGGATCCCGGACGATGCCTCCACGTGTAGCACTGACCCCCAAAGGAGCTGCTGATTTGAATTGGGTCTGCACTCTACTGACAAACCCTCCTTCTGAATGACTCTGTCCCCTTGGCACAGTTGTGGTGCAATAATAATACAGTACAGTGTAAACAATATGATGTACCTATGTCTATCCCTCAAGATCCTCTGGCTCCACCTGGTGGAGAAAGACAATAAACTACACACTTGTACTCTTAAACAGGAATACTTTTACTGAAAATATAGCAAATAGGTGGTTACAGAGTTTGCACTGTCGTTCCAACATAGAACGTCAGCACAACGTAAGTCAACAGGCAAATACAATAAATAACATGCAAGTATGCTACTATCTAGACCTGGGAGCTCCCCTTATTTAAAGTCTATGCGAGGCCTCACTTAATGTATTTCTTCCTTTATCTTCTTTCTTCGCTAGTTTAAATAGTTCCTCAAATAATTGTAATCCAAAGGGGTAAGTAGAGAAAGTTAACTGAGAACACTCCAGGTATAACTCCAGAAACTTGTAATCACACTTAGGTACTAACAGGCCCGGACTGGGACAAAAAATGTTGCATTGAGCAGCCCGTGACATGTTAACCGGCCCCTTCCCCACTCTCCTCCCTGACAGATCCCCTGAGAGGGGGAGGGGGAACCCACCAGAGGTGTAGGGGAGGGGTGAGGTGGGACCAGGAAAGAGCATGGGGGGTTGGAGAGCACAGGGAAGAACCTTCAGAACATGGGGTGGGGCGAGAGCACAGGGGAGAGGCAGAGAACACAGGGAGGAAGAAGAGAGCACTGGGGGGAAGTGTGGAGCACAGGGGGGCAGTGGAGAGCATGTGGGGAGGTGGAGAGCACAGGGAGGGCGGCAGAGAGCACAGGGAGGGCGGCGGAGAGCACAGGCGGGCTGGCGGAGAGTATGGGGGGGTTGCGGAGAGCACGGGGGTGGTGGAGAGCACTGGGAGGGCAGCGGAGAGCATGGGGGGGATATGGAGAGCATGGGGGATGGCAGAGAGTATGGGGGGATGGCAGAGAGCATGGGGGGGAGGTGGAGAGCATGGGGGGATGGCAGAGAGCTGGGGGGGTGGAGAGCATGGGGGGATGGCAGAGAGCATGGGGGGTGTCAGAGAGCATGGGGGGGGGGTGGAGAGTATGGGGAGGTGGCAGAGAGCATGGGGGAGGTGGAAAGTATGGGGGATGACAGAGAGCATGGGGGAGGTGGAGAGTATGGGGGGATGGCAGAGAGCATGGGGTGGAGGTGGAGAGTATGGGGGGATGGCAGAGAGCATGGGGGGAGGTGGAGAGTATGGGGGGAGGCAGAGAGCATGGGGGGAGGTGGAGTGTATGGGGGGATGGCAGACAGCATGGGGGAGGCAGAGCGCATGGGGGGAGGTGGAGAGCATGGGGGGATGGCAGAGAGCATGGGGGGTGGCAGAGAGCATGGGGGGAGGTGGAGAGTATGGGGGGGAGGTGGAGAGTATGGGGAGAGGCGGATAGCATGGGGGGAGGTGGAGAGCATGGGGGGAGGTGGAGAGTATGGGGGGGTGGCAGAGCGCATGGGGGAAGGTGGAGAGTATGGGGGTGGCAGAGCGCATGGGGGAGGTGGAGAGTATGGGGGGAGGTCGAGAGTATGGGGGGAGGTGGAGAGTATGGGGGGTGGCAGAGAGCATGGGGGGTGGCAGAGAGCATGGGGGGAGGTGGAGAGTATGGGGGGGTGGCGGAGAGCATGGGGGGTGGCAGAGCGCATGGGGGGAGGAGGAGAGCATTGGGGGAGGTGGAGAGTATGGGGGGTGGCAGAGCGCATGTGGGGGAGGTGGAGAGTATGGGGGTGGCAGAGAGCATGGGTGCGGTGGAGAGCCTGGGGGGAGCAGCAGAGAGAAGCAGGATAGGAGGAGGGGTGGGGGCGGCTGCATATAGAAGAATAATTCTCTCCATCTTCCTCCTGCAGTCTCTAAAAGCTTCTCCTCTCCCTCTCGCAGGCATTCCGCTACTGCAGGAGGAAGATGGAGAGAATTATTCTTCTATATGCAGCTGCCCCCACCCCTCCTCCTATGCAGTTTACAGGGAGGGGGGGGGCTGAACTCAGGTTTTCTTTTCCAGTGATCTGGCATATTCAGTCCGTTCTCGACAGAAGGTGGCTCTGGCTCCTCCTCCTGGCACTGGCGGCTGACCTATACGGGCGGCCGTGCAGAGGCCGCCTAAGGCGTCTGATCTAGCTCCTCCCCCCCCCCGGCACCGATGGCTGAGTTTAACTAGCAGCCAGGAGGCTGAGGAGAGGTTGGATGAGCGGCGCAAACTCAAGCTTTGAGCCCCACAAGGACTTGCAGCCTGGCGGCCCCGGCGGCTGTGGCCCACCGGGCAAGTGCCCGGTTTGCCCTATGCCCAATCCGGGCCTGGGTACTAAAGTGAAACGGGCCTCGAGCCTATTAAGTGTCAGTTGCTCAATTACGCTTCCGTGGAACAACAGATTCCAGCAAGGCCTATTAGTAAGTCTAATGCCGCGTACACACGGTCGAACTGTTTGACGTACTTAGTCCGTCATACAATCCGACGGACAATCCGGCGTACTTTCCACTGAACGGACTTGACCACACACGGATACACAAACAGTCCGACGAAAGCTTGCGCGATGACGTACAGCACGTACGACGGGACTAGAAATAGGAAGTCCAAGACACAGCAAAGCCCTGTAAATCCTTTCTGGGCATGCGCCATTCTTAGTCCGTCGGACTAGCATACTGTCGACCGTATTGTCCGCTGAAACCAAAGTACGACGGACAGATTTTTGGAAAAACCGAAATTCTTAGTACTCCGGACTGCACGCTGAAAAAGTCTGCTGAAGCCCACACATGAGCAGATTGTCCGCTGAAATGTGTTTCAACGGACTAAGTACGTCAAACAGTTTGACCGTGTGTACGCGGCATAAGTATGTATAATAGATTAAACAGTGGGCCCCAACCCGCTCACCAATCGGATCAGAGTTCTGAGTGATGGCTTGAGTCCTACAACTGCAGCTTGCTTCCGCTGACTACTATGTAACCATCAGGCACTTCATATATGCTATGCAACCAGCGGGCACTTCACTACTATGTAACCAGTGAGCACTTCATCTATAATATGTAACCAGTGGGCACTTCATCTATGTTATGTAACCAGCGTACACTTCATCTATACTATGTAACCAGCGGGCACTTCATCTATACCATGTAACCAGTGGGTACGTTTCATTGACAGCTGACATCAGGGAGAGGAAGGGATGTTTCATCCTATCCTCTACCCCTGCAGCTCCTCCCACATTCAGCCTCTGTTTGTGATGTGGAGGAAATCAAGCGCCTTTCACACCTAGCCGCTGCTAAAACAGCACCAGACATTTTTGCTGTGCTTTAACAGTGTTTTAGCTACCCTTTTGCGTCGTTTTTCAGGCGCTAACGGGCTCGATTTTTAGGTCCCAAAAAAGACTAGTTTTGTGGCACTTTTGAAGCGCTGCCCATTCATTTAAATTCTCAGGGGCGTTTTGGGATTGTTATTAATAGTACTCCCAACCAACCCCAAAGATGCTGCTTGTAGGACTTTTTCTAATATCCTGTAAGCGCACCGCCACAGTGTGAAAGCACAAACTGTAGTGAATGGGAGGCAGTTTTCTAGTGCTAAAACGCCTGAAAACTGCCTCAGTGTGAAAGGGGTCTAAAGAAAGTTTTGCCTTTTGTTAAAAAAGTGCATGGCTAATGGTGATACCATATAATAACCATAAAAACTGGACAGGGGGTCCTATCTCCTCACCACTCCAAATCTAAAAACAATGGGGTCTAGATATATTGGTGACTTCTAATGATGGTCTTAGAACCATTCACTTATAAAAGGGCTATTACCATGGCAAGGCATGTTTATATGAGAAGAATGTCTGGTTCCTGTTATGTATTGGCAGCATGAGGGACATGAGCAGTAATAGAAATGTCTGTGTGTGTTTCAGCTGTTCTCCTGAATGGGGAGGGGGAGAAGGCCCTCATCATACTCTCCGTACGCCTCTGAGAGGGCCAAGGAATTACTTCATGTACACCTCTGAAAGTCCCTTCATAATGCCCCATGTACTTCTCTTAGGGGGCCCTTGTATTACTGTTTGTACTGTGTGTACTGTTCTGAGAGCCCTAATGTTACTCCATATACTCCACTGAGGGGGCCCTCCTATTACCCTGTCTATTACCCTGTGTACTCCACTGAGGGGGCTCTCATATACTCTTCTGAGAGGGCCTACATAATACCTTAAGTACTTCTCTGAGGGGGCCTTCATATTACCTTCTGTGCTCCACTGAGGGGGCCCTCTTATTACTCTGTGTACTCCACTGAAGGGGCCCTCATATACTCTCCTGAGAGGGCCTTAATAATACCCCATTTACTTCTCTAAGGGGCCTTCATTTTAGTTTATGTACTTCTGTGAGGGAGGGCCCTCTTATTACTCTGTGTACTGTTATGAGAGAGCCCTAACTCCTTATACTCCTCTGAGAGGGCTCTCATATTACTTCATGTACCCCTGTCAGAAAGCCCCATATATCCCCATGTCCCCCTGTTGGGGGGGGGGGGTGGATTCCCCATGTACTCCTGTCAGGGGGGCCCCATATATCCCCATGTACTTCTGTCAGGGGGACCCCATATATCCCCATGTACTCCTGTCAGGGGGGCCCCAGGAGAGATCACATTGTGTACATGGGGCCCTCTGACAGGAGTACATGGGAATATATGGGGCCCCACGGATTCCCCATGTACTCCTGTCAGGGGGGCCCCATGGATTCCCCATGTGCTCCTGCCAGGGGGGGCCCATATATACCCATGTACCCCTGTCAGGGGGGCCCCAGGGAGAGATCACATCGTGTACATGGGGTCCTCTGACAGGAGTATATGGGAATATATGGGGCCCCACGGATTCCCCATGTATTCCTGTCAGGGGAGACCCACATATCCCCATGCACTCCTGTCAGAGGGCCCCATGTACACAATGTGATCTCTCCTCAGGCCGGATTTTGGCTCGGAGTCTCTGTGCGGGACGAGGCGTCACCCTACACAACCTTACGCAGCATGACTGACACAACTCTCTGTGAGGAATGGCAGCCCCCGTGTGATAGACATAATGTACTGTATGCGGACATACATAGAGGGCTGGGGAGAAGATGGAGGACATAGAAGAGATATGAAGACGATGGCTGGGGGTGAACCGCTCCCACACACAGCCGGGGAGGAGATGGAGGACATAGAAAAGATATGAAGACGATGGCTGGGGGTGAACCGCTCCCACACACAGCCGGGGAGGGGGCGCCCAGCCAGGGAGTGTCTGCTACAGAGACAACCCCAGGCAGGGAGTGACCGGCACAGAGGGAGAGCAGGGAGGAGACTGCAGACAACTACAGGGGAAGAAGGAAGGAGACCGAGAGAGAGAGAGAGAGACAGAGCACAGCTATCACAGGTAGGCGCTATGTACCCCGTCCACGGTGATATGGGGGAGGTTGGGGGAAGTAGATGGACAGTGATAGGACGGAGCAGAGCCGGGAAAACTTCTGTTCATATGACTGGGAGCGTCCGAGGTTCTCAATATCAATGTGTGTGTATGGAGCGATCGTACGATCACAGCACAGGGAATGAGAATACTTATTACTTACCCGGGACCTAGGAATGACCATTTTGTACTCCATATAGTATCTTTCTCCTCTTCCCTTGCTTTTCCTTCTCTACTTCTCTTATATCTATCACTGGTACCCAGGAGTGAGTATTCTGCATTACATAAAGATCTGTGAGCACTTCTTATAGAAGGTAAGTATTGCAGTAAGTACATCACAAGCTAGACAGACAAAAAGGAAACACTACTTGCCACAAAGAGTCCAATATGTAGAGACAAGCCCACCACAGCCTTTTATTTTTTTTTTACCTTGATTTAAATTATTTGTAAACATCATGGAAAAAAACACCTTTGTTTATAAACATTGGAGGGCATTTACTAAAACAAGTGCACACAGAATCCGGGACATAACTGATCAGCATTCAGGTTTTAGCGCCTGTTCACAATGGACGGATATGGCGTGTGATTTGACAAATCGCATGCCAAATCGGTGGCTATTGCTGGCAGTAGCAACGTTCGAATCGGGGCAGTACAGCACTGATTCCGAAAAGTAGTTCCTGTACTACTTTTGGCAACTTCGGGAGTGATTAGTCTGTTAAATCGACCCCAAAGTTGGACTGCATTGCCGGTGTGAAATCATGCGAGTTTAGCTGAACTCGCACGATTTCTAATCCACATTCAGTGGTAACCTGGGCTAATTGTCAAAGCTTGGAGAGGAAGTAAACCCTGTCCGAGTCTCACTCTCCTCTATGGAGCGATCCGATGAAAACGCACCGCCTGTCCATTTTCATCCGGACGGATGGAAAATAGGACCACCATCCATCTGGATTTCCCGGACAGCATCGGATCAGATAGCAGCGGACATGTCTCCTGACATCTGCCACTCCATAGGGGTGAATAGATGGTCCTATCAGGCCTGCCTAAAAAAAAACTAACAGGCAGACCTTATCGGACAGCCAGTGTGAATGGGGCCTAAAGTGATATTAAAGTCTTGTTTGTTTTTTTGAAAACCAAAAAACATGTCATACTTACCTGCTCTGTGCAGTGGTTTTGCACAGAACAGCCCAGATCCACTTTTTCGGTGCTACTGGCCACTCCCTCCTGTTGAGTGCCCCCATAGCAAGCAACTTGCTATGGGGGCACCCGAGCCGAGTCACAGCTCCGTGTGTCCATTCAGACACTGAGCTGTGCCCCGGCCCCGCCCCCTCTCTCCTCATTGGCTCACTGGTTTTTATTGACAGTGGTGGTATCCAACGGTGCTTCGCCTTCTGTCTCAGCCAATCAGGAGGGAGAGTCCCGGACAGCCAAATCTCTCGTACAACATCACTGGATAGAGAAGGGGCTCAGGTAAGTATTAAGGGGGCTGAGGGGGGCTGCTGTGCACAGAAGGCTTTTTATCCTAATGCATTAAGATAACAAAAAACTTTTGCCTTTACAACCACTTTAATGCATTCTATGCATTAACGTAAAAAACCTTCTGGGTGCAGCCCGCCCCCCCCCCCTCTCCATTATAAAAGTAATTGGAATTCCAAAAAGTTGTTTCTCAATCTGAACGGACAGGTATGTATCAGTTCAGCCCATACAATGCAATGACAGGCTAATGGTGGCCCTCGGCTATTTTTGACTGTTCACAAAACCAGTATTACCTGCGATCTTCGCACACACCAGTCTTAACCAGTCCTTACTCTATCCAAAACTAAAATGTTTTGGATTCACATATACTTTGAGCCTGGCTTATAACACAGTGACCAGCTTTGCTTTTTTCTTTTCCAAAAAGTATGGTTGTGAAATGAGATTTCTGCTCTAAATAAAGAGGACCCCTATTTCAGAGATTACCCTGTGCTCACATATAATCATACGTAGCCATAGGCAGAATTTAAGTTTCATGTTATGTTGTATTATGTGTAACTTCAATGTGTGTCTGTAAAGGTTCTCATTTATCTAGAGCCTGGTCTAGCTAGCAGTAGTTAGCCCCATTCAACCTGATGTGTTCTGCAATGTTTAAGATGCTTTGTAGCTCATCCAAGCCACTTATTCAGTTCAAATGAATGTCATGAAGATACCTCAGCCTTCATCCCTGAAAAGGGTGAGTGAATTTGACACCATGGGGGTTATTTACTAGAACTGAAGAGTGCAAAATCGGGTGCAAATCAGCATAGAAAATAATCCACTTCCAGATTTTATTGTCAAAGCTTAACCTGTTCCCGACCGTGCTTTAGCCGAATGACGGATACAGCGATGACATTGCTGGGAGGCCATCGATAGACGCCCTCCTCTTTGCACGCTCCACGTGATGTCCTTGCTGTGATCACAGATCAAGACAGTCAATGAGACTCGAGTGATCACAGATCGGAGTAAGGGGCTGATCCCGGCCCCTTACCACGTGATCAGCTGTCAGCCAATGACAGTTGATCACATGATGTAAACAGATCGGTAATCATTTTTCTTTCTCCTCACGTTGACAGCGTGAAGAGAAAAAAATCTGATCATCGGCTTCTGTGTAAGGATGCGGCAAGGATGAGGAAGAGGCACAGCCACCTCATCTGTGCCCGCCATTGCCTTCTGTCAGTGCCACCTGCCAGTGCTCACACAGTGCATATCAGTGCCCACCAGTGTATATTAATGCCACCAATCAGTGCCAACTATCAGTGCCCACCAGTGGTGCCAATCAATGCCTCTTCAGTGCCACCTAGCAGTGCTGCCCATCAGTGTCCCCTACCAGTGCCCATAACTGCCTATCACTGCCACCTATCAGTGCTACCTCTCAGTGCCCACCAGTGCCACCTCTCAGTGCCACCTCTCAGTGCCCACCAGTGCCACCTAATTAGTGCCCACCATTGATGCCTCATTAGTGCCTATCAGTACCGCCTTATCAGTATCCATCAATGCAGCCTCATCCACATAGATCAATGAATGAGAAAAAGTACCTGTTTGCAAAATTTTATAACAAAATATAAAACTGTTTTGTATTTTTATTAAAATTTGATGTTTTTTTTTTTTTTACATAAAATAACCCCAGAGGTGATCAAATACCACCAAAAGAAAGCTACAGGTACAGTGTAGCATGACTGTGCAATTGTCATTTAAAGTGTGACGGCGCTAAAAGCAGAAAATTGGTCTAGGCAGGAGGGGGGTTTAGGTGCCCAGTAAGCAATTGGTTAATTGAGCAAGCTGAAGTTAAAAGCTGATTGGCCATGCACTCTCTAGTTTTAGTAAATTAATCACCATCTGTTTTCTACACGTGATCCCATTTTAAAATCTCTGCCCCATGATTTGACAACAGTTCACACCTTTAGCCACGTAAACCTAGGAATTTACACCTATGCAGTCGTCTTGACACCAGCTATGGGATTATGTAACTAGAACAGGGTGGCTCCACAACTTTCACACCTGCCATTCTGTTTCCTGTGGCAATCAACATCTACAAAATTCATGGTAATTGGATTAAGGTGTGGATTTTAATGTTGGGGTATCTTCCTGGCACTTGTTATTACTTCAGAGGCGACCGCTTCATAAGGGGCACCCCCCCCCCCTAATCTCTGTGCAGGGCGCCGGATGCATGGGTTGCTATGATTTTTTTTTTTTTTTTTTAGAAGCACATGATTAAAGCCTGAGGTTCTAATTGGATTCAAAAAGGTTGGGCTCAGGGCCCAGAGCATTGCGCCCCGAGCTCACCCACTTGTGACATTAGCGAATCAACATTCGCTATTGTCTTCTGGCTTCTCCTACCGGCCAGTCAGGAAGCGGGTCTTAAGACCGGATTGGCGGGGAGGAGAAGCTGGAAAAGTCACCAAAATGGGGGATCAAATGCGTGGGGGGGGGTTGCCGCCTCCCCCAAAAAATATTGCACCAGCTGCCACTGCTCATTAGACCTGAGGAAATGGCTTGGATAAGCTACCAGATGTCTTTAAAGCCTAACAAAAAACTCTTCCCTTTGCAGTGGTGCTGCACCCACACTGCAAGGGTTAACTGCTTGTTTGGATTTAGGGAATGGAAAAGCACTTTTACTTACGATCTTCTGCACCCCCATGCTCAGGCTGTCGTTCTTGTGTTCAGTGTAGGGCTAATCATATGATGATAAAGTGTTCAGTAAGGATGTCAATTGATTTGATCTTCTTTCTTTTTTTCTACTCTAATTGACAAGTTCAGATCTAGTTAAAAAGCCCTCAGTTGACATTCCCTACCTCCCTAACCGACTGTAAGCTAAGCCCTCCACCCCCATCCCACCCCTGTGCCCACTTGACTCTTTTCAACAGCCACAGCCTTCTACAGACACCTCCTCAAAACACCTTGGCATTGCCCAGAAGGTGTATACATACTTCATGGTCCATACCTGTGTAGTAAATTTCCATAGACTTGAATGGTTCATACTTGTACCGTTGGAGTAAAGCCCCCATTTAAGTTTGTTGGAACTATGGGAGATTATTTTGCACGTATGGACAGCACAAATATGATATCTGAATGGAGGATGTAAACACTGCGGGAGGCTGCCGCTGTCTGGAAAAGGTTAACAGTCACTAGGTTCAGGGGTTCTAACTTCGAATAAATAAGAGTGGGGTGCTGGGGACTTTATAAGGCCTGATTCACACCTGTGCAGGTTGCACTTTGCATATTGCGGGTGCATTTTGCATTTTTCAATACACATCTTTAAACCATTGAAGTCTACGGAACCAAAAACCAGGAAAAAAAACCCCTGGCCTTTCCATAAAATGCACAGATGTGAACTGCATCCATAGGAAACCATGTTAAATGGACTATAGTGTGTTTCGGCAAAACTGAAAATGCACAAAAAATGCATAGGTGTGAACTAGGCCTAAAACCTGATTGTGTCCTTTAAACAGCCTATTTGAATTTTGTGTTTCTAAGTTCTGACACATGTTTTCCGGAAATGAATTCAGGTCTTTGGGGAAGCCAAGATGACTGAGGAAGTGATTGTTCCCGTATACGCCACTGGGATCTCTGCTCAACTACAGAAACAACGGGACCAAGAGCTGGGTATAGGAAAACACGAAAATGCTGTGAAGTTTCTGGGGCAAGATTTTGAGCGGATTCAGCAAGAGTGCTTAGCAAATGGAACTCTGTTTAAAGATGATACTTTTCCTCCAAGTGCTTTTTCATTGGGCTTTAAAGAGCTTGGCCCAAATTCCTCCAAGACCTACGGAGTTAAATGGGTCCGGCCCCCGGTAAGAGATCTTCATTATTTGTTTTATTTGCCTCTCATTCTGGTTTAGGGTCATGCAGTCTATGGCTGGTGCAGTAAATACATCTGACATGACTACAAACAGGCAGAGCATTCACAGAGATATCACCATGCTGAAGCATATAAAATAAATTGATTAGAAAATTTCCAGCCACAGACACAATCTCACAATCCCTATGTTATTTACAAGGAAAAAACTAAAGAAAGGGATAACTCTTTCACAAACAGATGGGATGTTTAAATTGAGATGCAGTGTCTGTAGCCTCTTTCACACGGGGCGGATCAGTAATGATCCGCCCCGTGAAGATCCGCTCGCTCAGCGGGGATTGCACCGTTGTCCCCGCTGAGCCGGCTGCGGACAGGGCGGTCTCTGCACACTGTGCGGGGACCGCCCTGTCAGTTCTCCGCTCTCCTCTATGGGGATCGGACGAGCACGGACCGTCTGTCCGTGTTCGTCCCATCCGCTCTGCAGACGGATAGAAAAATAGGATTTTCCTCCGTCTGCAGAATCGGACTGTTGCGGAGGCGGACGAAATCGGGTGTCTGCGGATGCTCATCCGCAGACACCCGCTATCCCATAGGGATGAATGTATGTCCGTATTTCATCCGCAAGCGGATGGATGAAATACGGACATATCGTCCGCATGTGTGAAAGGGGCCTAAGTAGGTCAGCACCAACACTCACAATTTGATAAAAAATATACTTTTATTGATAATATCTAAAAAACACACATCGAAAGTGCATATGAAAGGCCACAGATGAATTCTTGAAAGTCGAAAACTTCCAAATGCAAGGTTAGTCAACATCTTTCACAAAAGATGCTTCATCAGGGCTTGTATTTCAACATTAGTATTAATTGCGTAATCAGGACTGTTGGCAAACAGACGCATCTGTTTGTCCACTGTGCGATCTACCACACATTGCCGCCTGTTGTCGGCAATGAGGGATTCTCAATACTTTTGTACGCCTGATTCGATTATCCTTGGCTGGGACTTTTTTTTTTGGTGACACTATCCAACTTCCCCACTGGCTATCCTCCATTGGATCTGGCTTCCAGCGAGAACTAGTCCATTGGGTGCCTGGCTGTGGGTGATCATGGGTTTGAGGGGGCAGCAGAGCGTTACATACTTTAGACAACCCGATGAATACTAATGTTGAAATGCAAGCCCTGATGAAGCATCTTTTGTGAAAAATGTTGGCTAACCCTGCATTTTGAAATATTTGACTTTCAAGTATTCATCTGTGGCTTTTCATATGCACTTTAGATTTGTGTTTTTTAGATATTATCAATAAAAGTATATTTTTTATCCAATTGTGAGTGTTGATGTTGGTGCTGACCTACTTACAGACACTGCATCTCAATTTAAACATCCCATCTGCTTGTGAAAGAGAGTTATCCCTTTTTTAGTTTTTTCTTTGTAAATATCAGAAAAATGTTTTCATCATAATAACATTCCCACATTCGTGATGCAACACAGAGGAAATGATGAGGCATTGATTAGATGCGTGACTCGGAACAAGAAGTTCCCTGTCCCTTTAACACATCGGGAGAAGCTAAGTGAATTAATACATGGATATAGGGGTATCGATCAGCCATGAGGCTACAAACTGCAGCCCCAACATGTGATAGTTGCCAACACTGTCAAACAATGTATAGGGACACTTTTTTTGTCTCTAGGTGGAGCCTTCCTATAATTAGAGGATGGGGTATTTGTTTATAGGCATTACGTAGCGGGGGAAAAAAATGCGGCGAAGCATGCCGTGATGAAAATGGGGCGTGGCTTAAACAACGTGTTGGGTGTGGCTCAAAGGGGGTGTGGTTTGAGTCTGAGATGAACGCGCGATAGAGGGGGACAGAGAGAAAAAGAGAAAGAAATAGGGAGAGAAGGAAAGAAAGAGGGATGGAGGGACAGCAGGCCCAGATTCTACACCACAATAGCAGTTTGTGTATTCCAGAAAGTTTAACAATCAGCAGATAAAGATATGCCAAACAACTGGTGTTTGTGCCTCCTTACATCAGGTGCCCCCCCAGCAGAGTCCCCCCTTACATCAGGTGCCCCCCCAGCAGAGTCCCTCCTTACATCAGGTGTCCCCCCCCCCCCCCGAGTCCCTCCTTACATGATAGGTGCCCCCCAGCAGAGTCCCTCCTGCATGATTTGATGTCCACTGCCATTACAGAAGACCAGTTCTCTGTCATCTAGGCTAAGCTTGGCACCAGCCACCACAGCTTCTGGCTATGAAAACATGGCCGTGATATCACCTTCCGGCTAGCAGGTCTCTTTTCCTGTGTGTTCAGTGGAGAGGGGAGGGGCCTCCAATCCATGCAGCTAACCGGCTTCAGTGTACAAGCGAATTGTAAATTGTCTACTTGTACAAGAGAGAAGCCAGTTCACTGCATGGAACGGAGGCACCTGATGATGTTGCCAGAAATCTTGTGAGCTGAAACTCCTTGTACTTTCTGCTCCTGCTGCCCTATTATCAATTACATTGTTCTCAACTATCTCTGAAGACTACAGTACCACATCTCTCCATTATATGTAGCATGTAAGAGGGGCCGACTTTAAAGCAGAGCATATGGGGCAGCTGCCCTGGGCCCTGTCTTTGCTGTGGGGCCCAAGGCAGCTGCCACTTGAGCACGCACTACCCACAAATTGGGGCCACGATGATGGCACTTCAGAGTTCACTGGGGACACGAGAGGCAGCGCTGTAATTCCAAGCCATCAGAGAATGGGTGGGGCTGGGAGCTCCACTGCTGCTCTGATCCTGCCCCATGCAGCCTCCATGCTCGGGAGGGAACGGCTGTAGTAGGAGCAGAGCTTGGAGTGGAAGCCCCACCCCCAGACTTCTGAAAGTGCATGGTGAACCCGGCTGGCCAGGTATGCCCCCCCCCCCCCCAGACTGCCTGAATGCTATCCTAAACCCTGAGCTGTTGTTCAGCTGGAAAGCTGTGAATTGCTGAAAGGTCTCTGTTATCTCCTGTAGTATGTGCGCAGTCTCTGACTGTCTCCTGTAGTATGTGCGCAGTCTCTGACTGTCTCCTGTAGTATGTGCGCAGTCTCTGACTGTCTCCTGTAGTATGTGCGCAGTCTCTGACTGTCTTCTGTAGTATGTGCACAGTCTCTGACTGTCTCCTGTAGTATGTGCGCAGTCTCTGACTGTCTCCTGTAGTATGTGCGCAGTCTCTGACTGTCTCCTGTAGTATGTGCGCAGTCTCTGACTGTCTCCTGTAGTATGTGCGCAGTCTCTGACTGTCTCCTGTAGTATGTGCGCAGTCTCTGACTGTCTCCTGTAGTATGTGCGCAGTCTCTGACTGTCTCCTGTAGTATGTGCGCAGTCTCTGACTGTCTCCTGTAGTATGTGCGCAGTCTCTGACTGTCTCCTGTAGTATGTGCGCAGTCTCTGACTGTCTCCTGTAGTATGTGCGCAGTCTCTGACTGTCTCCTGTAGTATGTGCGCAGTCTCTGACTGTCTCCTGTAGTATGTGCGCAGTCTCTGACTGTCTCCTGTAGTATGTGCGCAGTCTCTGACTGTCTCCTGTAGTATGTGCGCAGTCTCTGACTGTCTCCTGTAGTATGTGCGCAGTCTCTGACTGTCTCCTGTAGTATGTGCGCAGTCTCTGACTGTCTCCTGTAGTATGTGCGCAGTCTCTGACTGTCTCCTGTAGTATGTGCGCAGTCTCTGACTGTCTCCTGTAGTATGTGCGCAGTCTCTGACTGTCTCCTGTAGTATGTGCGCAGTCTCTGACTGTCTCCTGTAGTATGTGCGCAGTCTCTGACTGTCTCCTGTAGTATGTGCGCAGTCTCTGACTGTCTCCTGTAGTATGTGCGCAGTCTCTGACTGTCTCCTGTAGTATGTGCGCAGTCTCTGACTGTCTCCTGTAGTATGTGCGCAGTCTCTGACTGTCTCCTGTAGTATGTGCGCAGTCTCTGACTGTCTCCTGTAGTATGTGCGCAGTCTCTGACTGTCTCCTGTAGTATGTGCGCAGTCTCTGACTGTCTCCTGTAGTATGTGCGCAGTCTCTGACTGTCTCCTGTAGTATGTGCGCAGTCTCTGACTGTCTCCTGTAGTATGTGCGCAGTCTCTGACCGTCTCCTGTAGTATGTGCGCAGTCTCTGACCGTCTCCTGTAGTATGTGCGCAGTCTCTGACCGTTTCCTGTAGTATGTGCGCAGTCTCTGGCTGTCTTGTTGTATGTGCGCAGTCCCTGACTGTCTCCTGTAGTATGTACGTAGCCTCTGAACATCTTCTGTAGTGTGCGCGCAGTCTCTGAGCATCTTCTGTGGTATCTGTGCAGGGTCCAATCAATATTAAAGACGGCCCTGACAGCAATTTTATATAATATGCGACTCTGTAGACCCAAGGCCCCCTGCATTGAGACACGTTCCCCAGATACCTGGTCCTACAGATGCCACTTATCTGTTCCACAAACTCATTTATAAGGATAATATAGTTTCCAGTCCAAACCACTTAGTTGAATGGTGAATATCGAGTGCTGTAGTGGTTTCTATAGGAAAGCAAATTAAAATGCTGCCTGGGCTTCCTTATCTATAAGTTGCTGCATTTTTGTAGCCTTGCCAGCTCTGCTATTAAGCAAATTACGAAATAATTTTGTAGCATGGATTTTTTTCTTTTTTGTTTTTGTTTAGATCAATAATTTTCTAATCTGGGAAGGTAATTTGATGTGTCTTCTTTGCAGGAGAATGCATTGCTGATCTTTTGTTACTCCTAAACCCAAGCCTTTTGCAGGACCCTACACTGTTTTAGCCCTTGTACACATGGTCGGACATTCCGACGGAAAATGTCCGATCGGACCGTGTTGTCGGATAATCCGACCATGTGTGGGCTCCATTGGACTGTTTCCGTTGGAATATCCGATGGACCAAGTTTTCCAGCTTGGCTATAAAATTTTCCGACAACATGACCCGATCGGACCTTGTCCGATCATGTGTAGAGAATTCCGATCGGACCAAGTGCCACGCATGCTCAGATCAAATTCCTACACCAAAGCTATCGGCTACTAGCCTGAACGTAGTCCCGTCGTAACGAAATGACTTCACCACGTTCTGAACGATTGGATTTTCCGACAACTTTGTCCGACCGTGTGCACAAGGGCTTAGACAAATCTATAGGCCTAATAATGAGGCAGAGAAAAAACCATGATAAGTAGTAAGGAACAAGTGGCATGAGATACTGTAGTTGTATTTTGCCACTACAAGCTGTTAAATGACACCAGAATTTTTTATTTTTTAAGTTAACATCTATAAAAGTTATTGATAGCCTTTTAGGGTATGTTTAACCACTTCAGCTCCGGAAGGTTTACACCCCTTCATGACCAGGCAATTTTTTGCGATACGGCACTGCTTTACTTTAACTGACAATTGATCATGCAACGCTGTACCCAAATAAAATGTTTGTCCTTTTTTTTTTTTTTTTTTTTTTTTTTTTTTAACCCAAAAATAGCGGTTTGTTTTGGTGGTATTTGATCACCTCTGTGGTTTTTATTTTTTGCGCTAACTTGTGGCGGTTCCTGGCGGACATCACGTTCACCGTGCTGATTGGCTCCCGCTGTATCCAATCACAGCAGGAGTGAGTCGCTGGCAGCGTGCGTGACCCAGACCCGAAAGTGTCAGATCACATACTAGGTACGGGATCTGGCATAGAGCGGCCTCCCTGCTGCAGTATTTGTGCGTGAAGCGGTCCACAAGCAATGAAAGTGTATCTATAGAGAGAACTTTTTTGGCAATTTTAGACTTTTTCTGGAAATTTTCTTTCATTTTCTATCTCATGAATGCATCAGGAAGAAATCTTCCAATGTGACAGGGACTTTCCTTCTTGGACACTTGTGCCCAGAACAGGTATCCACATTAGAAGATTTTCCCTTTGTGTTTTTCGTTCTGGGGCCAACTTTAAAATGTTGATTTTTTTTTTCCCCCTCACATTTGTTGTCTGTGACAAAAGTAACAAGTAAAAATTGAGGAGTGAGTCTTCCTAACGAGGACACAGACAGCAATAAAAACTTGACATAAAATCTAACTTTGCCACTGTATCCAAAATTTAAAAAAAAAAGGTTGTACTTATGCTTTATGTTCAAGCTACATATACCTCAGATCATCAGATTGTCATTACAGGGAAAGGGTTTTTTTGTACATACCATAGTACTTCCTGTTGAGTAATTCTGCTGAAAGGCAGTAGATACCATCAGGCAATATTACTTTGGAATTTCTGCTCAATTACCTCTTTTAGTCGGTTCCCCGATTTCAAAGATCATTTTTTCAGGTTGTGTAAAATTTTAATATGAGTAAAACGCAGGAACAATAACTACTTAAGCATTTTTAATTCAGAGTCCAGCAGAGGCAACTGAGCAAAGAAGCACCATGCTTCCTGCCTTTCTTATAAGTACTGATGAAAATATCCTAACACCTCAACTGGCTAATCCATACATTTCAGGAACAAAACTGGACTGGAGGGATTAGGGGCTGCAGAGTTTCATAAAACATTGTTTCCTGTAAAGCTAAGGGGAACTGGGCATGTTATTGGGAGATAACATGGGCCGATCTCGCACAAGATGCATTTTGAAAGCCAGTGAGCTGCCTAAGCAACCTGTGACTTCAAGGTGCAACAGATTCAAAGTTCATGTATATATTTACAATATGAGATTTGTTTTGCAGTCTGTTTTTTTGTTTGTTTCAAGCAGACAGAGTAACGGATTCATTTTACTATAATAAGGACCCTAAGGAGTATTTACTTACATTTTGCCTGCTGTCCTGCCTTTCAAATCTACTACTAAACTGCCCAATAGATTATGTTTTGACTTGCCAAACAAGCCTAAACATACAGAACATTTTGAATGCTTTCCCACATGAACGGCTGCTCAAGCACCAAGTGATCTTCTCATTTAACATCCTTCACTGTGATCTTTTAGTGCTATTTAAAGTGGTTGTAAACCCTCCCCCACAACTTTGTCCCATGTAAATCAGCATAAAAACCCTAATGCTTGTAGATATCTCCTTACTTGCTTAGTATTGTTGTAATCCTTGTTGTTCTGTAGAATGAAGTCACTGAGCATGCCCAGATCTCCACTGATTTAAGGCGCACTCTCTATTTCTTATCTATCTGTTATCAGGACTTCCTATAGCACAGCTCTGGACTCTGCTAATCTCTCAGAGCTTCCTCCTACACACTATGTGACCATGTGTCCTCACATAGTCTAAATATTGGCCATTACTGCAGTCTTATCAGCTGAAGCTGATAAGTCTGACAAAGGGAAACATTAGACATTGGCAGGAGTAAATACTATGAAATAAACAAGTAAGCTATGAACAGGGAAGCAGGGTTGCCATAGAAACTTTGGATTGAGAAGGAGGCTTGGTTAACAGTACAGGACGTGCTCAATGTAAGGGCGGAAATACACTCCACTGTGGACTCAGAAAACAATACTTAAGATGGTGCTGCCTAACCCCTGGAAACAAGTTTTTTAAAGTTTCTTTAAACAGTAAGTAATATGCGATTTGGGCTGGATTACAGTGGCTATAGTCTGATAATGACTTATTATAAAGGACTAAATGAAAAGAAGCATCAGAATGGGAGAGTTGACTTCCTCTTTAAGAGTTATATCACAGGAATTACATTTTTCATCATTACCACCATCTTTAGTGAAAAAACATAAAGTGGTTGTAAATGTAAATCCTTACAAATATCCAGTGAAGTAATTAGCTTCAGGTGATACACCGATATGAAAGAAATATTCCTAAATTGTACCTGTTTATCAGATGCTATAAAAAACGTGTGCAGCAATCAGCTCTAAAAAGCAGGGGATGGGGGATCTGAAGTTTCACACTGCAGAGCCCTGATTTGAAGAAAGGGACATACCCACCCCTCACTGTATATGGGAACATACACAGCTGTGGCTGTCAGTCATAGGCTGTGTGCTGGAGCTTTTCACCCTATTATCTTTTGTCATCAAAAGCTTTTAGAAGGGACTTTTTCAGATACCAGATAAACAAGGCAGCAAAGCAAAATCACACTCCGTGTTTATAGCGACAAGTACACAGTATAGAAGGAAATGCTTTGTTTATATTGCATGTCTAAGGTTTACAACAACTTTAAAGAATGCATTTAAGATATGAATCTATTGCAGAATAAGGGCATAGGGTCCAACACTATGTATCCTTCAAACTTTGTTTCTTCTTTACATTAGTCCATAAAAATCGAAAAGCTTTTGCTTAAGACCTGTGCCCAAGTCAAATTTATGTAGTAATCATTTATACCCAGAGGAGATAAGACTATTTTGGCTCAGCAGGCAATTCATGCTGTTTGCTAATAGAGTATAATACGTACACTGATCGGAAATTAGGGCAAACAATGCAGAGAGAATCCATATTGGTTCAGCAGCTACAGTATCTCACAAAAGTGAGTACACCCCTCACATTTTTGTAAATATTTTATTATATCTTTTCATGTGAGAGCACTGAAGAAATGATACTTCCCTACAATGTAAAGTAGTGAGTGTACAGATTGTATAACAGTGCTGTCCTCTCAAAATAACTCAACACACAGCCATTAATGTCTAAACTGCTGGCAACAAAAGTGAGTACACCCCTGTCAAAGTGACAAGTCAAAATGTTCAAATTGGGCCCAATTAGCCATTTTCCCTCCCCGTTGTCATGTGACTTGTTAGTGTTTGTTAAATTTGGTGTTATTGCTCTCACTGTCTCATACTGGTCACTGGAAGTTAAACATGGCACCTCATGGCAAAGAACTCTCTGAGGATCTGAAAAAAGAATTGTTGCTCTACATAAACATCACCTAGGCTATAAGAAGATTTCCAGAACCCTGAAACTGAGCTGGTGGCTAAGACCATACAGCGGTTTAACAGGACAGGCCTCACCACGGCTGACCAAAGAAGTTGAGTGCACATACTCAGCGTCATATACAGAAATTGTCTTTGGGAAATAGACATATGAGTGCTGCCAGCATTGCTTCAGAGGTTGGGGGGGGGGGGGGGGGGGTGTCAGCCTGTCAGTGCTGAGACGTATGGCAACCTGTAAAGCTCTAGTAAACTCCATGCTCTAGAGGGCAGTGCTGGAAAATAATGGCGGCCACACAAAATATTGACACTTTGGGCCCCGTTTGGACATTTTCACTTAGGGGTGTAATCACCTTTGTTGCCAGCGGTTTCGATATTAATGGCTATGTGTTGAGTTATTTTGAGGGGACAGCAAATTTACACTGTTAGGCTGCTTTCACACTGGGGCGGTATTCAGGCGTTACAGCGCTATAAATAGCGCCTGTGTAACGCCTGAAAAAATCCGGCCCCTTTAACTCCAGTGTGAAAGCCGGAGGGCTTTCACACTGGAGCGATGCGCTGGCAGGACGGTGAAAAAAGTCCTGCCAGCCGCATCTTTGCAGCGGTGAAGGAGCGGTGTATTCACCGCTCCTATACCGCTGCTACCCATTGAAATCAATGGGACACCGCGGCAATACCGCCGGCAAAGCGCCGCTGCAGCGGCGCTTTGCGGGCGGGTTTAACCCCTTTTCGGCCGCTAGCGGGGGTTAAAACCACCCCGCTAGCGCCCGCACACCGCCGCTAAAACGACGGTAAAGCGCCGCTAAAAATAGCGGCGCTTTACCGCCGACGCTGCTCCCGCCCCAGTGTGAAAGCAGCCTTATACAAGCTGTACACTCACTACTTTACATTGTAGCAAAGTGTAATTTTTCAGTGTTGTCACATGAAAAGATATAAAATATTTACAAAAATGTGAGGGGTTTACTCTCTTGTGTATATTGTATATACACAAGCAGTCTATAGAACCCAATCGCAAATGACAGTATACAAAGTAAAAAGGCCCTTATCGAGAGCTGAGAAATTTTGTAAAATCAAGCTGGTAAACTAAAACAAGTGGAGGGGAAAATTCTGCAGGCTCTGGGTTGCATTAACAGCCTGAAGATTGTACTGAGAACAGGAAAGCAGACCAGGCCAGCACATGAGGCAACCACACACAGGTAGAAGCTGCTTAAAAAAAAAAAAAAAGGTTTTGTGAGGCTACAGTTGCCTTGAACAATCATCCCAAACTTATGAACGCCAATATGCAAAATTAGACACTTTCCCCTGAATGTCAAGTGCCTACTAAATAGCCTCCAAGGATGTCTAAATCTTCAATGAATTGGTTAAATGCCATTACAAGATATGGTCTACTGCAGGGGTGTCCAAACTTTTTTTCAAAGAGGACCAAATTTTATGTAGTGAACGTGTATGAGGGCCAACCATTTTGCCTGACAATCTTTGAACCATTAAAATGAAATGCAAATTAACTAATACACTGGTCAACAAGAATTCTCTTGCCTTTGTGGCTGTGTGTGGTGAAGAGTCTAAGCCCCTGTACACACGGTCAGACATTCCGATGGACAATGTCCAATAGGACTGTGTTGTCGGATAATCCGACTGTGTGTGGGCTCCATCGGACTGTTTCCGTCGGAATATCCGACAGACCAAGTTTGAGAGCTGGGCTATAAAATTTTCCGACAACATGATCCGATCACGTCAGTTCCGATCGTGTGTAACCTAGTCCGATTGGACAAGGTGCCACGCATGCTCACAATAAAATTCTGAGACGGAAGCGCTCGATATAGCACATTCGTCACGCTGCAATGTTAAAAATTCTTTCATGCAGCGCATTCTCTTTTTCTTTACAATGCTACAAGAATGAAGTTTACATTGTAGCAAAGTGTCATTTCTTCAGTGTTGTCACATGAAAAAATATAATAAAATATTTATAGAAATGTGAGGGGTGTACTCACTTTTGTGAGATACTGCATATTCTCCATTCGTTTTTTTAAAGGTGTTGATTTTTAGGAGATTTAAAGGAGAATTTCAGGTTTTGTTTTTCTGTTTTTTCAAAATGATACTTGCCTAGGTTGATGCAGCATTGGTCTTCTGCCAGATCTAAGAATGAGAGACAGCTGATCTCTCGGTTCTCAGAGCTCCATGAGCAGAGTCAGTCACTGGCTCTCTGCCCCCCCCCTCGCTCACTGGGCTGGGGAGAGGGTGGGAGCGGATGGCTCAGGTTCTCAGAGGCTCACTAAGAGGCTGAGCCAGGTGCTAGTCCAGGGTTGTGAAAGATCCTGACTTTATTGTCACGATCTTGCCCCAGTGTGGACCAGCTCTGTGATGTCAGCCATTAGCAGGCTTCAGTCCACTGTCTGCTAAAAATGGGTCACATTTCATTCTGCACTCCTGTGATCCACGGGAAAAGTACAGCTAAACAAGCTTTGGCTGTACTTCACATTTTAAAGTAGAGATTTAGGCTATAACATACTTTACTTTTTTAAAAGCTACCTCGCCTTTCATACATCACAATCGTTAATAACTTTTTTTCTTTGTATTCCTATGTAGTCCTGTGTTCTGTGCAGTACTAAATTCCATAGAACAGTAAAGTCACCCACCGATGTTCACTACTATACGCGTTGCTGGAGGAGGTGAGAGTTCCCTCCCACCAGTCACACATTACACAGAGGGGACAAAGCCTGTGGTGACCACACAGAAAAACTATTTAAAAAGATATTTGAAATTAGATTTATACCATGAATATATGAAGCGCATTGAGGAGGCAGCATTTAAAACAGGGCTATGCAATTAGCGGACCTCCAGCTGTAGCAAAACTATATGTCCCATCATGCCTCTGCCTCTGGGAGTCATGCTTGTGGCTGTCAGAGTCTTGCTATGCCTCATGGGACTTGTAGTTCTGCAACAGCTGGAGGTCCGCTAATTGAATATCCCTGATTTAAAAGGTGGGTTATGATATAGTCTAAACTTCTACTTTAGGGCGCCTAAAGTACTAGTGTTGGTTCAGCGTCCACTGCCCAATAATCATAACAATAAAGTGACATTGTATTACAAACACACACCCTATATACTCTGTTTACACTATTCCTTTTCTTAACACCATTCCTCCCTTACTTACCAAGTGAAAGCAGAAATGGGTATGACATAATTTGATGTTTTATATTCTAATTATAGAAACAGAATTTGGCTGCTCCAACCAAGGGTTCCATATTATTTTCTATTTCCCATTCTGTATTTGGATAAAGCCTTCATTATCAGCTGCATACTGTAACTGTAGAGCAAGCTGGTGCCCATGGATATCTCCAGTTTAAGAATATAGCTTTCCTTCATTAAAAAAAAAAAAAAATCAGACAAAACTTACCGTATATCACAGGTTGATCGTGAAATGTACTGTAAGTCCTCAGCAATTTCCAGCAGCAGAACGTTGACGGCTTAAGGAACCGTAAATCCCAGGTTCTTGGTTAGGAAGGTGTATACTCTCAAACAATAAATACATATCTGAAGACCAGAGCTAAATAAAGTAAACTGGTTATCGGCATCACTGCTACAGTATATCTTGGCCACTTGGCACGGTAAGCCCATTTTGCACAAACAATCCAATGTATAGTATAGATGAATAAACTTAATTTGCATTAGTTTGTCGTTTGTCACCTATACTAATAAAATCATGGAACCAAACTTGCTCCACCTGCATTAGACATGTTTGCTAGTGAGGGGATACATTTTGAACATTTCTCCCAAAGATTTTAAAAAGTTGAGACACTGCATATATAACAAGAACATAAGACGTTGGTAAATGGTTAAGGCTGCATTGAGCCCTAAAGTAGGCTTTTTGACATTTATAGTTTTTATTTCACTCTTCAGCAAAGCACATGGTACAATACAACAGAAAGTAGTCTGCGAATCAGAATGAACAATCAGTCCTATGGTCCACAACAATAAGAATAATGAAAAATTCAATGCACATCATGAACAGTGTCCTCTTATACCTCTATTAGAACATTAGAGATCCAGTCACATGGAAACCATCAGTGCATAGCAAGGTCCCTGGAACACATTATTCCTAACCACATAGCACTAGTATGTAAGCGGGGGTCCGACCAATGCAGGCTTCAGCCAAAAGGGCATTTTGTAATCTGGGAATTAGGGATGATACCCAGAGAAATGGGCAATAAAAAAGGCAAGAGGGAGGAGGGTAAAAAAAAGGGAGGGGGTGGGGTAGGGGGAACAGGGATTGGTGCCTGCCAAGAAAGCCAAAGGTGTAGAATAGCTGATCGTTACTGGGATGAGCCTGTATGACCTGAGAAGATAGATACAAAGCATAGTCCCGCAAATATTGTCAGCTGAAATAGGCTCTTAAGAGGGCTAATTTGCATTGTCTCAGTAATAAAGCCAAAAAAACAAATGTGAAATATATTTATTCTCCTTCAAGACTCAACAGAATGTATTGGGGTGATTATATAACGCTGGCAGATGTGAGTTGAACCACAACCGTAATACCCCATTTATGTTAGTCATGACGGAATATTTTGTACCCTGAAAACTGTGAAATTACTATTTACGGTATACAGACTAACAGTGTCAGCTAATAAACTATAGAGATGACTTGCACAGTGAGCATGCATTGCTGTATTATACTGTATGTAGGTCTCATCACCCTGCCACTGGTTTCACTTGTCCAAACAGAACCTGTAGGGATCATTTCTTTGCTTTTAGCCCTTCCCTGCCTTCCCCTACTAATACTGTATATCCTCTAGAAGGACAAATCTTTTCTAATCTTTTTGCAAAAACAAGTGAATAATTTATTACTTCTACAAATTGACTCAAACTATTTGGAGTATAGACTAGACTACTTTTTTGTGAAGAAGGAGCCAAGTGACTCTTAAATAAGATATACTCTGCATAATATAGGAGGCATTTACTAAAATTGGTACACACAGAATCTGTTGCAGCTGTGCATAGAAACCAATCAGCTTCTAGGTTTTATTGGCAAAGCTTAAGGCTAGGTTCACACACATGTGAATTGGATGCGTTTTCACACATATGCGGATGCCTGTTCACATTTGTCCGATGCAGCCAGAGTGTGGATTTCATGTGAATAGAAAGAGAGTCCCGTCAGTTTTCTGAGCAGTGCCTCTGGGTCAGGTGCAAATTCAGGCCCATTGAATTCTATGGTTATGCTTCTGAATTGCACGTCATTCCGTTGTGAAAAGCATAAAATCTTGATCTGATACTGATGCAAACCTGACCTGATCCCGATCAAAAACTGAACTGAAACGCTGAAAAACTACTTTGTCGGTAAGCTTTGAAAACTGAGCTTTAATTCGCACCACACGTGTGTGTGAACCCAGCCTTAGTGAACAAGTAGAAGTTAGAAGCTGATTGGGTACTATGCACAACTGCACCAGATTCTGTGTGCACCAGGTTTAGTACATCTCCCCCAAAGTGTCACAAAAACAAAGCTGAGAGAATGTTCTTTTACCTTTCAAAAGACAAAGTGACACAGACAGACATTATTAATATCCTCATTACAGAACATTGTGTTAAAATACATATGTCACTTGGCCAACAATATGACAGTCTGAGGACTCTACCTAATTTTTATACAATCGTGGCACATTACATTGGCAAATCAACTATAATTTGCAGCAGTGATGCTTGGTTTTTTTTTTTTACTTGTTAATTGATTTACACATATAGTCAGCCTGAAAGACTTTGTGATTGGAGGTTGAACTTAATGCGTGCCTTTTTGTGGTCAAATAAATGTCCATTTTATGGCAATATACATGGAGAAATGGTGTCCTTAAAGTGATATTAAAGCGGAGGTCCACCCTAAAGTGGACCTTCCGCTCATCGGAACCCTCCCCCCCTCCGGTGCCACAATCGGCACCTTTCAGGGGGGAGGGGGGTGCAGTTACCTGGATAATCCAGGTAACTGCACCCACTTCCGGGATAGCTCTCTGCGGAAAGGGGCGTAACGTACGCCCCTTTCCGCAAGTGCCCGCCCCTTCCCGCAAGTGCCCCGCTGCCTGCTGGGAAACACACAGATCCCAGAGGCAGCGGGGAGCGTCCTTATTGCGCAGCGCGATTCGCGCATGCGCAGTAGGGAACCGGGAAATTAAGCCGAAAGGCTCCATTTCCTGATTCCCATACCCAAGATGGCGGCGGCAGGACCCGACAGGCGACCTAGAGATCGGCTTCGGGTGCCGACATCGCGGGCGCGCTGGGCGGGTAAGTGTCACTATTTTAAAAGTCAGCAGCTGCAGTATTTGTAGCTGCTGGCTTTTAAAAAAAAAAAAAACGCGGAGTCCCGGTGGACTCCCGCTTTAAAGTCTCTCTCTTTTTTTTTTTGTTTAAAAATAAACATGTCTGTGTAGTGGTTTTGCAGAGAGCAGGCCAGATCCTCCTCTTCTCGGGTCCCTCGCTGGCACTCCTGGCCCCTCCTTCCTGCCAAGTGTCCCCACAACAAGCAGCTTTCTATTGAGGCACCTGAGCCACTGCACTGTGTCTATTCTCTCTGTTCTGTCTCTATTCTCTATCCTCATTGGCTCACTGATTTTGACAGCAGTGGGAGCCAATGGTGCCCGCTGCTGTGTTTCAGCCATTTAGGGGGGAAAGTCCTGGGCAGCCGAGGCTCTTGTGCAACATCGCTGGATCAAGATGGGGCTCAGGTAAGTATTAGGGGTGCTGGGGAGGCTGCTGCACACTGAAGGTTTTTTATCTTAATGCATAGAATGCATTTAGAACCACTTTAATCATTGATATTAAGCATGCTTGCCGTTTTATATCCAACCTGATATGTTTAGCTATCCTCAAAATCCCTTCACCAACATAGGTAGTGCATATACTCCTAAAGGTAATCCTACCCAATTTCAGATTAAATGTGTGATTAAAAAATGGATATCAGAGGTTAAATTCAATTAGAATTGCATGTACATATAATTGGGAGATATAGGTGGCTGAAGTTATAGTCAAATATCAATTTCCCCTCTGCCGAGACACTTGCAGAACCCCCCTACTAGTCACTGATGCCACCTGTCAGATTAAACTCTACTTTACCTATTTAAGTGTGTACTTTTTTTTTTTTACTTTGTTTCTTTATTAGGATATTTTGTTTACAAAATAGATCAAAATTAGACAACCCCTGAGCCCCCCTCCCCCATTAATTGTGTGCTTAGTTTGAATGAATTGGGATTTGTGAAAACTACTAACCACCATGTTGTCGAAGGCTTGTCATACTAAACTCAAGGCTGATGAGAAAAGTTGAACCATGGTTCTATATTGCAGACAGCTGTGGGGTTGTTGTTCAAAGCAGAATGCAGAAGCTGGTGCCTGTATTGTGCTTTGCTTATCCAGTCTGATTCCTGACCAACAAGGTCAGCATTTATAAAAGAGGCCCCTTATTACACTTTAAGAGCCCATTCACACAGGGGCAACTCCTGATCCGACTTCAGGTCGCCCCTAGTCGCCTCAGGTCGCCTCAGGTCGGACAACATTTAAAAAGCAATGTAAGTGAATGAGAGCCGTCTTAATGCACACTACTGAAGTCGCTCCGACTTCAGAAAAGGTTCCTGTACTACTTCTATCCGACTTGTAGGCGACCGGTACCCATTGATTTCAATGGAGATCGCCTCCAAGTCGGATCTCCGTCTATACGGAGGCGACTTTGACAGAATTATCAGCTCTCAAGAGGGAACTCCACGGCAAATTTCTGAAAAAAATTTGGCGTGGGTTCCCCCTCCGAGAGCATACCAGGCCCTTAGGTCTGGTATGGATTCCAAGGGGAACCCCCTACGCCGATAAAACGGCGTGGGGGTCCCCCCCAGATCCACACCAGACCCTTATCCGAGCACGCTACCCGGCCGGCCAGGAAAGGGGGTGGGGACGAGCGGGCGGCCCCCCCCTCCTGAGCCGTACCAGGCGTGCGGCCCCCCCACCCCAAAGCACCTTGTCCCCATGTCGATGAGGACAAGGGCCTCTTCCCGACAACCCTGGCCCGGTCTTCTGTCGCCGCCGCCGCCTTCCGTTCTTCTTCTTCTTCTTCTTCTTCTTCTTCTTCTCCAGGAGATGTTGACACGACGCTCTCTCCGGCCACAATGCCAGGGACGCGCTCCGCTGCCACTTATATAGGGACAATGGGGCGGTGTCACATGGGTTGATGTCACATGGGTTGGTCACATGGGTTGATGTCACATGGTGACCCCGCCCCCTTACCATGTGACATCAACCCATGTGACACCGCCCCATTGTCCCTATATAAGTGGCAGCGGAGCGCGTCCCTGGCATTGTGGCCGGAGAGAGCGTCGTGTCAACATCTCCTGGAGAAGAAGAAGAAGAAGAAGAAGAACGGAAGGCGGCGGCGGCGGCGGCGACAGAAGACCGGGCCACCGCCTGCAAAAGAGCTATAAGAAGGCGCGGTGGCCCGGCAGAAGAACCGAAGAGGGGGACAAGACCCCCGAAGTCGGGAGAAGAGGCCGGCGGCGGGGAGGAAGAAAGCCGGACTCCTCCGATAGCAAAAGAGCTACAAGAAGATAGCGGAGGAGTCCGGCGAGAAGACCCCCGAAGACGGAAGACCCCCGGAGCTGTGCAATAAAATATTTTTTCCCTGTGTTGTGTTTTTTTTTTTGTACTTTTTTTCCACAGGTGAATGGGTAGGGGTACATTGTACCCCATACTCATTCACATAGGGTGGGGGGCCGGTATCCGGGGGCCCCCTTATTAAAGGGGGCTCCCGGATTCCGATAAGCCCCCCGCCCGCAGACCCCGACAACCAACGGCCAGGGCTGTCGGGAAGAGGCCCTTGTCCTCATCGACATGGGGACAAGGTGCTTTGGGGTGGGGGGGCCGCACGCCCCCCCTCCCCCAAGGCACCCCCCCATGTTGAGGGCACGCGGCCTGGTACGGCTCAGGAGGGGGGGGGCCGCCCGCTCGTCCCCACCCCCTTTCCTGGCCGGCCGGGTAGCGTGCTCGGATAAGGGTCTGGTGTGGATCTGGGGGGGACCCCCACGCCGTTTTTTCGGCGTAGGGGGTTCCCCTTGGAATCCATGCCAGGCCTAAGGGCCTGGTATGCTCTCGGAGGGGGAACCCACGCCAAATTTTTTTCAGAAATTTGCCGTGGAGTTCCCCCTTGAGCTCATTCTCTGCTTGGCCTCGGCAAAAGTCGCCTGGCCTGGGGCGACTTGTAAGTCGTCCCAAGTCGCGCTTGAAGTCATCACAAGTCGTTTTGAAGTCGTCCCAAGTCGCGCTGTGATCTTAACTCAAGTCGTGTCCAAGTTGCCTGACTCAAGTCGCCTACAAGTCGTGTTGCCCCTGTGTGAATGGGCTCTGAGGCTTGCTGTAGATGGTCAGAAATCTTCCCAAAAGCATTGAGCGGGGCAATATCCTACAACCTTTGTATGGTGTATATATAATCGCACAAATCTGCTGCAGTCCTTCCCTGATGGAGACAGCAGCCAGTTGTTACATGATTGATCTTTCCCTTATATAGAATAATATAATATAGAAGAATAAAGAATTGGAACCAACTTGCAGTGAGAAATTAAAACAACCATGGGGTAAAATCATTAACGTTACTGCATGTGATAATGTAGTCACGTGACTCATTTGCATAAATAATTGCATGCAGTAAATTAAGTCCAATTCATAAAAAAAAAAAAAGATGATTATGGTATTTACCACAAAATGAAAAATGTGCCTGTAAATATCGTTTAAAAGGCTCTTTAATCCAATTCATAAACGAACAAATGGACCAGAGAGTAAAAAAGCATGTGATATTTACCACCAGGGTTTGCAGGCAGTATCACAGGCGTTATTTGTCAAGTCTTTTGATAAATAGCTGGTAGCTAAGGAGTGGGATGGGAAGCCTTCTGCCATGTCCTTAACAACGGATGACTCGTCAGCTGTCAGCGGGTTTCCTGCTGACAGCTGAATGTAAAAAAAAAAATATATGCAGACAATCAAAAATTATGAAAAAAAAACAGTGCGGGTTCCCCCCAATGCATAACAAGCCCTTTGGGTCTGGTACGGATTTTAATGGGCAACCCACACCACAGACCCTTATCCAAGCATGCAGGTCAGGAAAGGGGGGGGGGGGGTGAGCGAGTAGGCCCCCTCCCTCCTGAACCATACCAGGCCACATGCCCTCAACATGGCGTGTTTTTTTTTATTATTTTTAATTGTCTGCATTTAATTTTTTTTTTTTTAAACCAGCTGACAGCTGAATCATCCGTTGTTAAAGTGGAGGTTCACACAAAAAGTGAACTTCCGCTTTTTGGAACCCTCTCCCCCCTCCGGTGTCACATTCGAGGGGGGAGGGTATCTGAGCACGTCCGGGAATAGACTCGCACTAGACTCACGCTCCTTCGTGTCACACCCCCCCCCCCCCGCGCTGTATTATGGGAAGCACACAGGTCACAGAACACCGTGGGGACCAGTGAGGACGCAGAACACGACTTGCGCATGCACAGCAGGGAATTGGGAAGTGAAGCAGCAATGCTTCACTTCCTGATTCCCTCACGAGGATGGTGGCGGAGGCAGCCAAGAGACGAGCGATTGCTCAGCTTCGGCTGCCGACATCACAGGCACCCTGGACAGGTGAGTGTCCATTTATTAAAAGTCAACAGCTGCAGTATTTGTAGCTGCTGGCTTTTAATATATTTTTTTTTTTGAGTGGACCCCCCCCCCGCTTTTAAGGACGTGGCGACCTGCTCCCAGGCTAGCTCTTTAGCAACCAGCTCAATGCGGTAAATTACCACATTAAATAATGCAGTATTTACCACTAAATCAAACAAGTACCGCATACGGTATTTAACACAAAATTCTTAGTGAATTGAACTTTCACAACTGATTCACTACATGCGTTATTTTACCACGTTTTATTTTCCGTTATTTAACTCTTAGTGAATTGACCCCCATTTTGTAACACGTTTGACTGACTGTATAAGGCACTTGTTTTCACCCTTTTCGGGTCCAGAGCAGGACTGATATTGCAATCGGTGTTCATAATGGAGAGCATGGCTGTTTTTATCTAGTTTCCTATGACTAACTTATCTAATATAGCTTCAACTGTATTTCAGCCACATAAACACGACAGACTAAATACAATACATTTTAAGATACAGCATGTGATGATTACAAATATATTTTAGGAGAAAAGATAATTGAGTGGGCTGGCACTGGACCCCTTCAATTCACCTATTTCCCCCTCTAGCTCATTTTATTGAAAGGGTTTTATTAGAAAAACAAGTAAAAGTGGTCCCCGGGTTACAAACAAGATCGGGTATGTAGGTTTGTTCTTAAGTTGAATCTGTTTGTAAGGCGGAAAGGGTACATTTTTTAATGTCAAAAAACGATTTTTAAGCTTTTTGGATAGCATAGGGAAGGGTTAACAGCCCTGCAACGTTTGTTTTGCTGTCTGCACCCCTGTTCAGAAGATTTCACCCAGGGCTCGAGTGCTGCGGGAACGCATGGGAACGGCGTTCCCGTACTATTTCCACAGCGGGAACGCCGTTCCCATTAGCTGTCTGAGCCGGGCTGAGGCAATGCAGCGCGTAGTCCGCGCCGCTCCTCAGCCGCCGAGTGACTGGTTGCTAGGCAGGGGCCGCTCCGCATCTAGCAACCGGTCACATGACTTCTGCCGTGCACGTGGGCACGCACTGGCACGAGACCGTCAGTCAGTGTGACACACGCTGCGCGCCTGCTTGGTTCCGGAGTTCCGGACTGTCCTCCCGCTCCCCTCTACCCAGTGCCTCCTGGGGCCACAGCCGCTGCACTTTTCGAGTTTACTTCTTTAGAACAGAAGGGAAGAGAATACCAGGAGGTCAGTCACTAGTGTGTAAGTAAGTTGCATTCTGCAATACCCTGCCAATACTCATCAATACTCTGCAATACCCTGCCAATACTCATCAATACTCTGCAATACCCTATCAGTATCAATACTCTGCAATACCCTGCCAATACTCTGCAATACCCTATCAATACTCTGCACTACCCTATCAATACTCTGCAATACCCCGCCAATACTCTGCAATACCCCGCCAATACTCTGCAATACCCCGCCAATACTCTGCAATACATACCCTGCCAATACTCTGCAATACCCTGCCAATACTCTGCAGTACCCTATCAATACTCTGCAATACTCTGTCAATACTCTGCAATACCCTGCCAATACATACCCTGCCAATACTCTGCAATACCCTGCCAATACTCTTCAATACTCTGCCAATACTCATCAATATCCTGCCAATACTCTGCAATACATACCCTGCCAATACTCTGCAACACCCTGCCAATACTCTGCAATACCCTATCAATACTCTGCAATACTGTGCCAATACTCTGCAATACTCTGCAATACCCTGCCAATACTCTGCAATACTCTGCCAATACTCTGCCAATACTCTGCAATACATACCCTGCCAATACTCTGCAATACCCTGCCAATACTCTTCAATACTCTGCCAATACTCTGCCAATACCCTGCCAATACTCTGCAATACCCTGCCAATACTCTGCAATACCCCATCAATACTCTGCAATACTGTGCCAATACTCTGCAATACCCTGCCAATACTCTGCCAATACACACCCTGCCAATACTCTGCAATACCCTGTCAATACTCTGCCAATACTCTGCCAATACTCTGCAATACCCTGCCAATACTCTGCCAATACACACCCTGCAATACCCTATCAATACTCTTCAATATTCTGCCAATACTCTTCAATATCCTGCCAATACTCTGCAATACTCTGCAATACATACCCTGCCAATACTCTGCAACACCCTCCCAATACTCTGCCAATAAATACCCTGCCAATACTCTGCAATACCCTGTCAATACTCTGCCAATACTCTGCCAATACTCTGCCAATACTCTGCAATACATACCCTGCCAATACTCTGCAATACCCTGCCAATACTCTTCAATACTCTGCCAATACTCTTCAATACTCTGCCAATACTCTGCCAATACTCTTCAATACTCTGCCAATACTCTTCAATACTCTTCAATACTCTGCCAATACTCTTCAATACTCTGCCAATACTCTTCAATACCCTGCCAATACTCTGCAATACCCCATCAATACTCTGCAATACTGTGCCAATACTCTGCAATACCCTGCCAATACTCTGCCAATACACACCCTGCAATACCCTATCAATACTCTTCAATATCCTGCCAATACTCTTCAATATCCTGCCAATACTCTGCAATACTCTGCAATACATACCCTGCCAATACTCTGCAACACCCTGCCAATACTCTGCAATACCCTATCAATACTCTGCAATACTGTGCCAATACTCTGCAATACTCTGCCAATACTCTGCAATACCCTGCCAATACTCTGCAATACCCTGCCAATACTCTGCCAATAAATACCCTGCCAATACTCTGCAATACCCTGTCAATACTCTGCAATACCCTGCCAATACTCTTCAATACTCTTCAATACTCTGCCAATACTCTTCAATACTCTGCCAATACTCTTCAATACTCTGCCAATACTCTTCAATACTCTTCAATACTCTTCAATACTCTTCAATACTCTGCCAATACTCTTCAATACTCTTCAATACTCTGCCAATACTCTTCAATACTCTGCCAATACTCTTCAATACCCTGCCAAGTGTTGTGCATGTGAGCGTATAATTCTTTATTTTTTTTTGGTGGGGGAGTGGATCTTTGGTGGGAGTTCCCACACTTTTTTCCCCAGGACTTGACCCCTGATTTCACCTCACTTTCTGTTCCAATGACAATTGGATTGTGAACATTGTGGGTTGTCTCCCTTCATTTGTAAGTAGGAGTTGTTTGTAAGTCGGATGTTTGTAACTAGGGGACTGCCTGTACCTAAAAAATTTCACCTTTGAACTCTTTAGAACAGGGTTAGGCAACCTCTCGAGCACGGTTTGCCGAAAGATGTTTTCAAAGTGTGCCGATTTTATAACAAAAAAAATGTCAACTTCACACTGTCAATCACAAAATAATTTTTTTTTAAAGTAAATGCTGTAAACTACTTTAGTAGTGAGAAATGAACATCCTGCACTCACGCCTCAGATCAGCCCCAATTCCTGCAACTCCACACCTCAGATCACTGTCCCTCCTGCAAATGTGTTTCACCACTATACCCCCTGCACATCTGCCCCACCACTGTGTACCCCCATGCACATCTGCCCCACCACTGTACCCCCATGCACATCTGCCCCACCACTGTGCCCCCCCTCTCATCTGCCCCACCACCCAGCTCTTCTATACCACCCTGCTCATCTGTCCCACCACTGTACCACTCTGCTCTTCTGTCCCACCACTTTAACCCCCTGCACATCTGCCCCACCACTGCAACCCCCTGCACATCTGCCCTACCATTGTAACCTCCTGCACATCTGCCCCACCACTGTAACCCCCTGCTCTTCTGTTCCACCCTGCTCTTTTGTCCCACCACTGTAACCCCCTGCTCCTCTGCCCCACTGCTGTACCTCCCTGCACATCTGCTCCACCGCCATACCACCATGTTCTTCTGTCTCACCGCTGAACCATCTTCTCATCTGTCCTAACACTGAATTTATTTGCTCATCTGCCTCCTCACTGTAACCCCCTCTCTCACCTGCCTCACCACTGTACCTCATGTACATCTGTACCCCCTGTTCTTCTGCCCCAACACTGTAACCCCCTGCTCATGTATTCCACCGATGTACCTCCTTTCTCCTTTGCACATCTGCCCTGCATCTCTGCCCCACCGCTGTAACCCCCTGCTCATCTGTCCCACCAAGGTACCTCCTTTTACCTATGCCCAAACACTGAACCCCCTGCTCATCTTTACAACTACTGTAATCCCCTTCTCATCTGGCCCAACACTGAATCCCCCCCCCCACCGCATCTGTCCCACCACTCTAACCTCCTGCTCATCTGCCCCATGGCTGTACCCCCCTGCTTTTCTGTCCCACCGCTGAAGCCCCTTCTCATTCCTCCCACCACCGTACCTCCTGCACATCTGCCCCACCACTGTAACCCCCCTGCTCACCTGCCCCATCAATGTACCCCTTTTTTCATCTGCCCCACCACTGTACCTCCCTGCACATCTGCTCCACCGCTGTATCCCCATGCTCTTCTGTCTCACTACTGAATCACCTTCTCATCTATCCTAACACTGAACCCATCTGCCCCACCACTGAACCCCCTTTCTCATCTGGCCCAACACTGAATCCCCTTTCTCATCTGGCCCAACACTGAACCCCCCCTGCTCATCTGGCCCAACACTGAACCCCCCCGCTCATCTGGCCCAACACTGAACCCCCCCGCTCATCTGGCCCAACACTGAACCCCCTGCTCATCTGGCCCAACACTGAACCCCCCTGCTCATCTGGCCCAACACTGAACCCCCCTGCTCATCTGGCCCAACACTGAACCCCCCCGCTCATCTGGCCCAACACTGAACCCCCCCGCTCATCTGGCCCAACACTGAACCCCCCCGCTCATCTGGCCCAACACTGAACCCCCCCGCTCATCTGGCCCAACACTGAACCCCCCTGCTCATCTGGCCAACACTGAACCCCCCTGCTCTTCTGGCCAACACTGAACCCCCCTGCTCTTCTGGCCAACACTGAACCCCCCTGCTCATCTGGCCAACACTGAACCCCCCTGCTCATCTGGCCCAACACTGAACCCCCCTGCTCATCTGGCCCAAAACTGAACCCCCCTGCTCATCTGTCCCACCTCCAAACCCCTCCTGCTCATTTTCCTCACAGCTGTACCCTCCTGCTCATCTGCTCCACTGCTGTACCCTCTTCTCATCTGTGATATGCGTGATATGCAGAGTGGTGAACCGTGAAAGGAAGCAGAGATGAGACACATCTACCTGCCCTGGCACACTTATCCTGCTGATCCCAACTCTCGCATCCAGCCCACGTGCTTGTATGGGATGTATGTGATGTCACATACAAGCATCTGTAATGGATGCGCAACGATGAGCTCAGGTCTGGGGCATTTTGTGAAAGCAGCGGGCCTGTGTGCAGGATCATAAGTTGGGTTCCTGCAGCAGAGAAAAAGTGCAGCACTCTGCGCCACAGGAAACATTGGGTGTGATTTTCATTGCACTGAATACTGGCTGTGGCTTAAAGGGACACAGAGTGCCGGGGTTCAGTTGTAAGTGACACAAAGGTTCAGGAATAATTTCAACAAAGTTCCCAGAAGCTCAACAGTAATTGCACAAACTGTCACCGGATTGTGGTTCTCAATCACTGTGAAATACCTTCTTTCTGAGATTTGGTAGCGGCAACCAAGCGGGTCATCTTCCTCCAGATGGTGGACAGGGCAAGTAGGACTGTGGTTGGCTTTAGCAGTGGCCAATGGCAGTCCTCCTCCTCCTGGAAATAGGGACCACCCCCCCCCCCCCCCAACAGTACTGCACCAATCTCTTCCCCATCACAAAAGCTGACGATCGCAGCTACAACAAGGTTAGAGAACCAAACAATGTTTCCCATCTTTTACAATGTGTGGGGGTGCACTCAATGCCTCCCCCTCAGTGCAGGTGCGGTGTGGGGAATTCTGAGATTGGAATACATTAGTGTCTCACTGACACTTCCCTGTAATGCTCTGCTGATGGGGAGGGAGACGAGAGCCAGCAAAAGAGGCTTTGTGTGCCAAGGGTTGCCTACCCCTGCTTTAGTACATACCAAAATGACAGCACAAGTGCTGAAGCTTTATTCACGAAATGTTTGACAGTAATACACAATGAGCTGAGATGGTCTATTCGAGCAAGACTGAGCAAGCAGAAGAAAAACGGGATCAGTCACATTCTGCTTTTTTAATAGTGAACTTCTTGAGCCGTGTCTGTATCTATGAACAGATCTTGTTACAACAACTATTATATTGATGGCACATCTTTGTAAATATTACAATAGTGCTGCTGTTTGTTTTATTATAGATCAGATTTGTTTCACCTATTATAGTTTGATCAAGGTTGTGGCATTGGAGTTGATTTCCTAAAGACAAATAGACAGTGAACTTAGTACATGAGGTGAAGCTTCACTTTGCAGAGAATACCCAATAACATGCAAGGAAAAAATAAATAAATGCTTGCACATGACTGGATAATGGAAGTTAGAAGAATTTCCCCTCATTTACTAAAGCTGGCCATAGACGGTTCGAATTTTGGCTGGTTCAGCGTGTATGGGCAGGTGGCTTGTACCCAAGTTGATCAATCAATCTAATGTATGTGTACAACCAGCCTGTCAGATGTTTTATACAATTATTGCCAGTGGCTATAGCTGCTAGAAATAATCACTGTGTGTTCTTCCGGTCCAGAATGACTCCCCCTGCTGGGAGAACACTCTGCAGGGAGGTCCTGTGACCCATAGTTGCAGGAAAGAACATCACTCCATCTATGGAGTGCAACTTCACTTGCAAAGCACAAAGTCTATTTGCCTTTAGTAAATCATCCCCATTGTCTGTCTGCAAATTAACCATGCAAGTATATAAACCTTTCTCTAATATCGTAGATTAGATTGTGAAATGCAGAAAATTTATTTCAAAATTCTTATTGTCAGTTCAGCTTCAACTAGAACACATATTACATTGCTGTTGATTTGTACTAGCGGTAAGGCGTTCTTATGAAAATAGAAAAATATGAATTGAAGGTATATCAATTGTTTGAGACTGCCCCCCCTTGGGATGTTTTATAAATTGGTGATTGCAACTTGTTTTTAATTGTATACAAAATGGCCTCACAACAAGGAAAAAAAACAATCAGAAATATATAGTAAGCACCATCATCCAGATTTATATGGAACAAAAATTGGAAACTCTGGTCCCCCACCGGAGAAACCAAAGAGAAGAGCTAGCGGACTATTACGGTTCAGGTAACAGTATATAGATACAATTAAGGGACAAATTGATAAAAACATATAACAATTTATTTAAGTATAAAATTACAAAGTTGATACAAGCAAGCAAAACGGGTACGAGGAGTGATGTATTTCGACTAGTTTCGCTTAATAGCTTCTTCTGGAAATACAGATGTCTAAAAAATATACATAACAAAAAATCCGCTAAATCTTCTCTTTGGTTTCTCCGGTGGGGGACCAGACTGGTGCAATGCGGGAACCACAGTGATTCCTGTGTGGGTTCCCACATCGCATCTAAATCGCAGGCAGGTCACACTGCTCTCTGTGAACCACTACAGGTGTCAATATAAAGTTAATGACACCCCCAAATTGGTTTGCAGAATGCAGTGCGATCTTATTCCAATATGGACCAAAAAAAGGTTCCTGCACCATTTTGGTGCGAATGCGATGCAATTTCAGCCATACAAATGACATGACTGAATTCACATCGCACAGACATCCCATGTGATGTGCAAAGGAATGCGATTGCGCACCACATTCCTGTGCACATCACATGCAATGTCTGTAATGTAATGATGTCTGTGTGAACCCAGCCTAAATGTATGTATTAGATTTTGGATTTTACATATTGCTTGCTTTTTCTCAGGGTACTTTGCACCTCAAGCACTTACTACTCAGAGTTAAAGGGTTTATAAACCCTCCTTTAAAAAATAAAAATAAAATAACAAACATGTCTTACCTCCACCGTGCAGTTAGTTTTGCACAGAGCGGCCCTGATCGCCCTCTTCTGGGGTCCCCCGGTGGCGCTGGTAGCTCCTCCCCACAACAGGCGTCCACGTTGGAGAAGTGCTCTCCTTGGTGGACACCCATGCAGGCACGCTCCTGAGTCCTGTTTCTGTGTGTATTCACACGGAATGGGTCTTGGCCCCGCTCCCCAGCGCCCTTGTCATTGTATTTGATTGACTGCAGCAGAAGCCAATGGCTGCGCTGCTATCAATCTATCCAATCAAGAGTTGAGACAACAAGCAGAGAGGAAGATCGCGTCTCCGCCGAGGGAACGAACTTGATCAGGTGAGTAAAATGGGGGGCTGGACAGTGTCAGAAGTTTTTTCACATGAGGGTTTACAACCCCTTTAAGGATACAAAATAGAGTACCACCCTCCTCAGGCTCTTAAAGTATAACTAAAGGCAAAGTTTTTTTTTCAGATTTGGATAGAGTGGAGAGGGATTAGAACGCCTGACAGGTTTTATTGCTGTCTGTACCCCCATTAAGGAGACTCGTCCTCTCTATTTGTCCTGTTTACCATTATCATTGAAAGTGAAAGAAAATCCCAAATATTGGGTTGTGCTCAGAAAAGTAACAGGGAGGAAATCTTCAAATGGGGACACTAGTTCTGATCACCTGGAGAACCCCCAAGGGATTCCCCTAAACACTTGAAGACCAAGCCTATTTCTGACACTTGTTGCTTACACATTAAAATCAGTATTTTTTGCTAGAAAATTACTTAGAACCCCCAAACATATTATATATATAGTTTTTGTTAGCAGAGACCCTAGAGAATAAAATGACGGTTGTCGCAATATTTTATGTCACAGTGTATTTGCGTAGTGGTCTTTCAAACACAATTTTTGGGGAAAAATACACTTCAATGAAGTGTCACCCCAAGTTACCCCAAATTTTTTGTATACTGTGAAAGATGATGTTAAAATTGCCCACACTCGTGGAATGGCAACAAGCTACAGTACTTGAAAATCTCCATAGGTGATGCTTTAAAAATATTTAATGGTCACCTCTTTAGAGTTAGAGGAGGTCTTGCACTAGAATTATTGCTCTTGCTCTAATGATCGCGGCAGTACCTCATATGTGTGGTTGAACACTGGCCTTACGTATGCGTCTACTTTGGCGCGCGAGAACAGAGGGATGGGGTGCTTTAAAAATGTTTTTTTTTTCTTATTTCTTTTTCCTTTTTTTTTTTTTTTTTTACTTTTACACTGTCCCTTTAAAAAAAAAAAAAAAATGATCACTTTTATTGCTTTCACAAGGAATATAAACATTTTTTTTTTTTTTTATCCTTTTTTTTTTTTTTATCCTTGCAATCTCAGTCCAATACTTTATCCTTGCGGAGTATAATCAACTCACTGTTCATGTCTCCGCTAAATCCTTTTGACATCATTGTGGCAAAGTTTTTCTTTTACCTTTCCTTTATCTTTCTCATTTAATAAACAATTATACATTTATTCACATATAAGTACACTACTGACAATTACTTACACTCCCTAAATTTCTTTTACCCCCCCTCCCCCCCCCCCCAAAAAAAAAAAAAAACCCCTGTCCTCTCCCTCTCTGTCCCCTTAACCCTCAAACATTTCGCGACAGTCCTCCCTCTCCAACAATGCCAGCCAGTATTGCCACTCCCCATGATCTTTTTCCTCTGTGTTTTGTAGTTTATGTAATGATTCCTCCATTTTCCTCGTTTGTTCTACCCTCTGAACCCATTTCGTAATTCTTGGGATTTGTTTAGATTTCCAATAACGAGGAATCAATATCTTGGCGGCATTGAGGAGGTGTGGGACTATCGTATTCCTATATTGTATTACTCCTAGTTCGGTGTCGTGAAAGAGACATGTCCAGGGGTTTTTCTTTAATTTCTTTTGTGCCACCAGGTTTATAATTTCTACAATTTTGTCCCAGAACGGGGATATTTTGGGGCAACTCCACCATATATGTGAGAGGGAGCCCTCTTCCGAACACTCCCTCCAACACAATGCCTGCCGTGCCCCTGTAAACCTCTGCATGCTTTTAGGAGTCATATACCATCTTGATAGTAATTTATACGACATCTCTATCATACGGACTTCTCTTGTTAATGTGTGGGTGAGCTTACATATTTTTATCCTATGTTCATCATTCCTTAGTGCCCATAAATCTTCTTCCCATTTCCCTATAAATCTCGGAAATTCTAAGTCATTTTCTTGTCTTAATATTTTATAAATTTTTTATACTTTTCGAACCAAACACTTATTGTCCTTCAGTAAATTCTCCAAAGGTCTCAAAGACTCTAATCCCCGCAGTGGGCCTGGTAAACTCTGTGCAAAATGTGTGATTTGAGTGTACCTCCATTTATCCAATGGTTTTTGTCCCCACTCTTGTATGAGTTCCATATACGTGTACAACCTATTTCCTTTAATAATTTCTCCTAATTTTATTTCCTCTTTACTTGCCCATCTACTAAAATATAAACGTTCCTCTTTCCCTGGTAAAAAATAATCTGTGTCCAAAAGTGACATTAACGGTGAATTGTGAGTCCATTTATGCGCCCTATTAATACTATCCCATACTCTTAATGTGTGTCTCGTTAAATTACTCGTGTTTTCTCCTAAATTCCACTGATCAGATGGTATCCATACCATTTTTTCTAGCGGGACTCCACTCAGTCTCATTTCCAAGTTTACCCAACCCTTTTCCTTCTGGTTATATATCCAATCTACAACTCTAGCTACTATTATTGCCTCGTAATATTTCTTAGCATCTGGTAATGCTACTCCCCCCTTGCCTTTTCCCTTTACTAAGACTTTATATGATATACGCGCTCGTTTCAGGGGCCATACAAAAGTCATCATTAACGTTTTTAATTTCCTAAAGAAACACATTGGGATCGGAACAGGAATCATTTGAAATGTATAATTTATAATAGGGAGGATAATCATTTTTATTACATTTACTCTACCCATCCAGGATACTGCTTTATACCTCATGTTATTCATAATTTTTTTAATTTTATTTAGGAGCGGGATGTAATTTGCCTCATAGAGACCTTGTCTCTGTGGGGTCAATTTTATCCCTAGATACTTCAACTCCCCCTTACACCATCTAAATGGTGAACTTGATGCTAGGGCTATGGCAACAAGCTACAGTACTTGAAAATCTCCATAGGTGATGCTTTAAAAATATTTAATGGTCACCTCTTTAGAGTTAGAGGAGGTCTTGCACTAGAATTATTGCTCTTGCTCTAATGATCGCGGCAGTACCTAATATGTGTGGTTGAACACTGGCCTTACGTATGCGTCTACTTTGGCGCGCGAGAACAGAGGGATGGGGTGCTTTAAAAATGTTTTTTTTTTTTCTTATTTCTTTTTCCTTTTTTTTTTTTTTTTTTTACACTGTCCCTTTAAAAAAAAAAAAAAGATCACTTTTATTGCTTTCACAAGGAATATAAACATCCCTTGTGACAGTAATAGGTTGTGACAGGTACTCTTTATGGAGAGAGAGAGAAAGCCCCCAAACCTTTCCTCTGCACTTAAAAGTATTAAAAGTATTCAAAACGCCAAGATTGCCATTTTTGAATACTGAGGATTTTTTAAAACTGGTGCCATTGGCTGCCGAGTAAACTGGAAGTGACGTCGCTTCCGGGTTACTACATCGGAGACCCTATCAAAACCGATTCTAGCTTTGTTTGGTTCTCCGGCCAGCCGGCGTACATGCCATGACATACAGGTACGCGATTTTGTAGCAAGTGGTTAATTTACAGGGATTTCCTCTTACTACTTGTTTGCCTATGGGACTGGAATTTAAGACAAATCTCCACAATGGGACACAGATGGGGGAAAAAAAAAATATCTGACGGATTTAACCCTCCCTTACTTTATTCAAAATGTGAAAAAAAAGTTTTGCCTATAGTTCTACTTTAAGCTGTTGACAACTATAGTAGTCACAAAAGGTGTTGTTCTGGTATAACAAGGTTGTGGCTTTCTAGGGTTTTTCAAACCAGGTTCAGTGCCAGTAAACTAGAAACTTCAATAATACAGCTTAATCACCTTCGTAGTTATGATGGATTTGGATTCTTGGTTTAAAATCCATGCTGCCAATCTCATCATATCCCTTTTTCTTTTCAGTACCCTACCTTCTTTCCCTCTTCTGTGATATACATCTCTGAAGTCTATTAACTTGGCACCCAAAGCAGCTAAGCTTGCCTTCTTTACTCAAAACAGTTTCAGGTTTTACTGGTCCTTACCTGGCTTGCCATGTTATGGCAATGTACAGCTTATATGAGCTGTGTTGTTTTTTTCATTTTTTTACAATGGAAAAGCTGCATTAAGAGTCCATTCACACAGGAGCAACTTTGGATCCGACTTGAAGTCGTCCTAAGTTGCCTCAAGTCGCGCAACATGATAAAATCAATGTAAGTGAATGAGAGCCGTACACTACTGAAGTCGCTCCGACTTCAGAAAAGGTTCCTGTACTACTTCAGTCCGACTTCTAGGCAACTTGTACCCATTGATTTCAATGGAAGTTGCCTCCAAGTCTGATCCCCTGTCTTAACTGAAGCAACTTTCCAGGAAGTAAAAATAGTTTTATAGGCAAACCCCTCCCTCCCACAGAGCTGATTATTATGTGATTGGCTACTGGTAAAGTCTCCTCTCCTGGAAGCAACTTCAAGTTGCCTTGTAAGTTGCCTCAAGTTTTTAATACTCAAGTCGTGTCCAAGTTGCCTCCCAAAGTCACGCTCAAAGTCGTGTTGCCCCTGTGTGACGTTCTTCAACTACTGCCTTATTGTTTATTCTCTCCTCCTATTTTACAGAAACTGCCACCAAATATAAACTGTTGAGCTTTTTAACAACTTACCAGTACAAAAAGCAGAAACTTTGTCCAAATCTATTACCAGATGTAGTTATTGAACAGCACGTTACCTAATGTACAGCATAGAGAAGGTGAAGCCAGGCTACCAATCGTGACCCACAGGTCAAAGACACATTATTTTATTGTGACAATCACAGTTCGTAATGGAGATAACATGGAGTTAGCTATCGAGATTAAGAAAAGTACTTAGTTACTGCCTTTTGAAATAAACTACAATTTTGCAAATAACAGTGTTATATAGCCTGCTCTTGTTGCATGTTTTAAATAAAGGCGTGCATTTGAAAAAGATAACAAAGAAGTTGCAATGGAAATCCTTTCTTTAACACCCGTAGTGATAACATAACATATATTTAGTCATTGTTTTCAATAAGTGCTTATATATTGTGAGTAGTCGCAATAAATGCATTAAGTAGCACTGCAAATCAAGGAGCAGAACTGATGTATGTAGTAAGCAAATATGGCTCCCCCATATACAATTACAAATGATACACAGGCACATGGTTTTTAAAACATTATTATATTACAGTATTAATCCCAAAAAACTAAAAATGTATTCTATTGCAGCTTATATTTAGTTGATCTTTTACGTGTATCTAAGAAAAAAAAAAATCTCCTTCAAATTTGCCACCCCAACATTGGGCCTATAGGCCTGTTTCAGACAGATTTTAGCTTGTATAGGAGCAGTGCTGGTACTTTAAAAGCTTCAACAAAGCTTGCTGTTCTCACTGCTCTCATTACAATGCCTTGAAAAAGTATTCATAACTTTTGAAATTTTCCACGTTTTGTCATGTTACAACCAAAAACGTAAATGTATTAGAGTGGGATTTTATGTGATAAACCAACACAAAGTGGCACATAATTGTGAAGTGGAAGGAAAATGATAAAATGATAAATGGTTTTCAAGATTTTTACAAAAACATTTGTGAAAAGTGTGGTGTGCATTTGTATTCAGCCCCCCTGAGCCAATATTTTGTAGGACCACCTTTTGCTGCAATTACAGCTGCAAGTCTTTTTGGGGATATCTATACCAGCTTTGAACATCTAGCGTGAAATTTTTTTGCTCATTCTCCTTTGCAAAATAGCTCAAGCTCTGTCAGATTGGATGGAGAGCATCTGTAAACAGCAATTTTCAAATCTTGCCACAGATTCTCAATTAGATTTACCGTATATACTCGAGTATAGGCCGACCCGAGTATAAGCCGAGGCCCCCAATTTACCCCCAAAAAACTGGGAAACCTATTGACTCGTGTATAAGCCGAGGGTGAGATATGCCTGTCCATCCCTGTGTGTGTCCGTCCATCCCTCTGTGTCCGTCCATCCCTGTGTGTCCGTCCATCCCTGTGTGTGTGTCCATCCATCCATCCCTGTGTGTGTGTCCATCCATCCATCCCTGTGTGTGTGTCCATCCATCCATCCCTGTGTGTGTGTGTGTGTGTGTCCATCCATCCATCCATCCCTGTGTGTGTGTGTGTGTCCATCCATCCATCCATCCCTGTGTGTGTGTGTGTGTGTCCATCCATCCATCCATCCGTGTGTGTGTGTGTGTGTGTGTGTGTGTGTGTGTGTCCGTGCAGCCTTGTGTGTCCAGCCTACCTGTGTCCCGAGCCTCCGTCCGGTCCCGTCCCGAGCCTCCGTGTCGTCCCGTCCCGAGCCTCCGTGTCGTCCCGTCCCGAGCCTCCGTGTCGTCCCGTCCCGAGCCTCCGTGTCGTCCCATGCCAGGATCGCCGCTCTTCGTCGGCGCCCTGGCGGCCATTCCCCTGTTCAAAAGCCGCGCCTCCGCCTCCGCCTGTGATAGGCGGAACACTCAATTTCCCAGCAGTCAGTGTTCCGCCTATCACGGACATCGGCTCATCCGAGGATGAGCCGATGTCCGTGATAGGCGGAACACTGACTGCTGGGAAATTGAGTGTTCCGCCTATCACAGGCGGAGGCGGAGGCGGAGGCGCGGCTTTTGAAAGGTAGAATGGCCGCTGTCTGTCTGCTCGACACGCTGTTCGGGCAGTCAGACAGCGGTGACTCGAGTATAAGCCGAGGGGGGCACTTTCAGCCTCAAAAAAGAGGCTGAAAATCTCGGCTTATACTCGAGTATATACGGTAGGTCTGGATTTTGACTGGGCCATTCTAAAACATGAATATGATTTGATCTAAACTATTCCATTGTAGCTCTGGCTCTATGTTTTAGGGTCATTGTCTTGCTGAAAGGCGAACCTCTGCCCCAGTCTCAAAAGTCTTTTGCTGACTCTAACATGTTTTATTCTAAGATTGCCCTGTATTTGGCTCCATCCATCTGATCAGTTTCCCTGGCACTGCTGAAGAAAGGCATCCTCACAACATGATGCTGCCACCACCATATTTCATGGTGGGGATGGTATGTTCAGGTATATGTGCAGTGTTAGTTTTTCACTAGACATAGTGTTTTGCTTTTAGGCCAGACAGTTACATTTTGGTCTCATCTGACCAGAAGCCCCTTCTTCCACATGCTTGCTGTGTCCCCAACATGGCTTCTAGCAGACTGCATACAGGACTTTTTACAGCTTTCTTCTTGCTACTCTTCCATAAAGGCCACATTTGTGGAGTGCACGACTAATAGGTGTCCTGTGGACAGATTCTCTCAACTGACCTGTGGATCTCTGAAGCCCCTTCAGAGTTACCATGGGCCTCTTGGCTGCTTCTCTGATTAATGCTCTCCTTGCCCAGCTGGTCAGTTTAGGCAGACGGCCATGTCTGGGTAGGTTTGCAGTTGTGCCATACTCTCTCCATTTTTGGATGATGGATTGAACAGTGCTCCATGAGATGTTCAAAGCTTGCGATATTTTTTTATAACCTAACCCTGCTTTAAACTTCTCCACAACTGTATCCCTGACCTGTCTGGTGTGTTCCTTGGCCTTCATTATGCTGTTTGTTCACTAAGGTTCCCTAACAAACCTCTGAGGGCTTCACAGAACAGCTGTATTTATACTGAGATGAAATTACACACAGGTGGACACTATTTACTAATTAGGTGACTTCTGAAGGCAATGGATTCCACTAGATTTTAGTTAGGGGTATTCGAGTAAAGGGGGCTGAATACAAATGCATGCCACCCTTTTCAGTTATTTATTTGTACAAAATTTTGAAAATCATTTATCATTTTCCTTCCACTTCACAATTATGTAGCACTTTGTGTTGGTCTATCACACAAAATCTGAATCAAATACATTTATTATTTTTGGTTGTAGGGTGACAAAATGTGGAAAATGTCAAGGGGTATGAATATTTTTTCAAGGCACTGTATACAAGCTGAAGCCCGTGTGAAACAGGCCTTAGGCCGCGTACACACGCGGGGACTGTTCGCCCAACTTTGTCCGCTGAACAGTGTTTCGGCAAACAGTCCGCTCGTGTGTGGGCTTTCAGCGGACAGTTTCAGCGAACAGTCCGCTGAACAAGGTTTTTCGGAAATTCCGAAAAACTGTCCGCTGAAACCTTGTTTCAGCGAACAGTCCCCTCGTGTGTAGGCTTGTTCGTCAAACTAAGTTCCGCGCATGCTCAGAAAGGATTTACACGCCGAAAGTTATAATGCAGTGTATAGGACGTCGTATTTTTCGTCCCGTCGTACGTGCCGTTCACGTCATCGCGCACGGTTTCAGCAAACTGTTCGTCCGTCGTGTGTGGCCATGTCCGTCCATGCTAATTTTGAGCGGACTGTTTGCCGAAACTGTTTGACGGACAAAGTTGGGCGAACAGTCCCCGCGTGTGTACGCGGCCTTATGGTGTTTTCACAAATTCGGCCATATGCCATTCACCTTTTTCCTTCCATTCTTTATAACAAATTTGTGTCTCTTTTTTCTTTTCTGAATACTTGTAGAATGGAGAAACCTATATTAACACATTTTTCAGGTCAACATTTATCTATAATGTCAAATGTCCAATGAGAAATAGAAAAAATATATAATGTCAATCTAAAATGTCAAAAATAGGAATTCAAACATAATGCAAGTTTGGAAAATCACTATTCTACTGAATTCTAAAATATAGAATATATTTATGATTTAACATTGCATAAGGCTGCATTCACACCTGTGCGTTTCAAAGTCAAAAGTTTTTACTGCGATTTTTGCCATGATTTTTACCGCAATTTTGTACAGGTTACCAATGTAAAAAGCAGAAAAATGCCTGTAATCTACCCCAAAGAAGCTCATGTTCTTTTTTGAGCTTAAGGCATTTTTTCAGGCGTTTTGCTTCAGGTGACAAAATGCTCAGATGTGAACAGGTGCCATTAAATTAAATTGGATTTTGCTTGTTGGGCATTTTTGGGGCATTTTATGAGCATTTTATGAGCTGAAAACACTCAGTTGTGAATGCAGCCTAAACCCTTAAGGCTGGGTTCACATTGTAGCGATGCGGGAACACCGCGAATCCGCTGCGGGTTCCCCCATCGCATACCTCTCGGCGGCAGTTCACACTGCCCTATGCCTATGTCAGTGAAACGTTAATGACACCCCCAGAGCAGTTCGCATATCGCAGTGCAATCTGCAAACTCGGACAGGAATCGGATCTCATGGTGTGAACACCCAAAAAAAGGGTCCTGTGCGAGTTTGGGGTGGGTGTGATGCGAATTCAGCCATACTATCTGTATGGCTGAACTCGCATCGCACAGAGATCAGATGTGATTTGCACTGCAGTGCGGTGCGAATCACATCCGGTTCTCGTAACCGCTGCAATGTGAACCCAGCCTAAAATTAAAACAGTCTAATTGTAATACTTTGTATCCAATATAAAATGACCCAACAGACTATTGTGGAAAAACAGCCACATACAGTATAACTTCAGGGTCAGGTGTTGCATGCTTATGGCCCGTCTTGTATAAAGCAGTGTGCTGAGTTAAGAGCCTTCAGGGGGTGAATTTACACAATTGTTGGGCCTGTTGTGACCGGTTTAACATGTCTTACCCTCCCGTGCCATTAATACTTTATGACATTCCATCCAGAGCAACCTTTATGTTCCTCTCTGAGGACAACATAACTTTTTCCCTGGGGGGCAGTTTGTTGTTCTACCCCTTTTATTGCTGCCTGATGTAGAGTAGCGGTTGTTAACTGATGAGGAGGATGGGGCATAATATTCAGTATATGTAATACTACAGAAGACTGTCAGACTGCCTATTACTATAGGAGTTGCTTAGAGACTGTGGACATGCTGCATGTGTGGCAAATACCGGTAAGTGAAAGGTTACTAGAAATCATTGTCATTGCAGCACCTTTACAAATCAGTGTTCCTATTCCCACAGATGACTGAGGGGATCTGCACAGCAAGTATAAAAGGGCCATAGCTTGGGCACCAATGACCATACAGTGACAAAAATCCAAGATAGTCACTGTAATATTGCTGTTGCTTGTATTGGTCATTGATCTTTATTCAGCTCTGCTATATTTTCAAGGGCACAGTACAACCATCTAAAGTACGTAAGCTCCCTTTAAGTTGACACATCAGATCCCATACCCTATCCAGACATGTATACTTGCTTCTATTCAACAACTGTGTTCTCCGGGGATTGTTTACATCCTATGTTGTAAGTCCTCTGTGTCCTGACTGCATCTGCGCAGTAGAGCCCCATAGAAACCAATAGGTCCCATCTGCCTATGGCCAGAAGGTGATCCCTATAAACTCCTAAAATGCAGAGGATGTAAATCTGGCTGCCATGCAGATAAGGACTTTGTTCTGACTTTCCTCATACTGGTACTGGCTCAAATACGCCAAAAACACTAAAGCCAGACCTTTCAGATGGAGGTCTGCTGTTGCATGACAGGTTTACTTTTAAGCGTATCCCCCTTCCCCCTAGGAGGGGAACTTGCCTCACAGTGGGCAACTTCTTTTAACTTCTGGGATAGGAAGTAAAGGAAAATTTCTTCAAGCGTACGCAGGCAACAAAAGGGGGTTTAATCCTCCCTCACTCTATTTAAAAATAAAAAAAGGTTACACATGCACTTTTAGCTCAGATTTGTGAATGCAAAAGTTGGTAATAAGAAAATAAGCACCTTGCTGATGATTACTTTTGTTTGCACATTTCTCTAAGTGCCCCACCCAAGTCTTTTTTTCTATTGCATGTATTCTTATGTTTCATACACTGGGAGAAAACAACATATTTTTTTTTTTTAATGTTGGAAAGTTAAACCACCGAATGTTTGCACTCAAATAGGGAGCCCGCTTTCCCTGTTGTGTGTTTGTACTCGGAGTCAGTGAATATTATAGGAAAGAAAACAAGAAACAGAGAACATTGACCTGAGGTGTGCTAGGGTCACGTGGTCAGTATACCTAAAAGGGGGCATACCAAAGTATGAAATGAAAAGTAAAAAAAAAAAGAAAAGGGGGAATGGGTGGGTGGGACACAGAGCCTACTACCACAAGGGGAGGAGGCAAAGGAGGGCAAGCTTTATGCAGCCTGACTCCTCCTACAAAAACAGGCTGACCTATGGTCAGCCTTACACTTGTACTCGGAGTCAATCTGTGGATAGTATAGGAAAGAAAACAATAAAGAGAGAACATTGACCTGAGGTGTGCTGGGGTCAGTATGCCTAAAAGGGGGCAAGAATAAACATACCCTGTTTAATAAGACCTAGCGTGATTGTCAGGGTTTTGCTGCAATGTAAGCCCTACCCCCCAAATAAGCACTACTCTGTTTCCTCAAAAATAAGCCCTACCCTGAAAAGAAGACCTACAAGGACTTTAACTAGGGCTTATTTGGGGGGTAGGGCTTTTATTGCAGCTATCACCGACAATCACACTAGGTCTTATTTAAGGGGAAACAGGGTAGTAGGATGACAGCTTAACAAAAGATTTACTACAAGCTAAATTAACATTCAATCTGACAAATTGTCAAATGCTTGTGACATCTCAGAAAATGGCTCTGGGATATACCCAGAGAAATGACGACCTCAACCTAACCAATTCCTTAATAATATGGGCCGGGACCCCATGGCGCAAAGCTGCTCCTAAACTGAATAAATTTCCAACGTATGCCTTAGGATCCAGATTGGCCAAAAAAGGGTACGGCAATGAAGTAAGAATTAAACTACGGAGAGGAGAGCGCTAGGAAGTGCTCCCTAAGGCAACAGAGTACCATCCCTGGGTATACAAGACGTGGCACTGATGAGCTGGCCTAAAACCAACACTGGGCACCACGCCTTGCCAGTCTCAAAGAATCTGATGTCTGTGCCACCTCCTGATTGCTGCATCTAGCAAGCATGCCAATGTAAACAGAAGAGGCCGGGGTGCCTAACCAGTTGATTGGCCAAAAGTATGCGAGACCCTGGTCAGAAAGTGTGAACTCCCCTGGCCTCAAAAATATATAGATATATCATTGCCTTGAGCACCAAGCTGGGTAACAATCCAAAAAGGAGACCTTGAGAGCATATCAGACATATCACGGAAAAAATATGACCGTGATGGGAAGTCTGCTGAGCACAGCAGGAGGGCTACTCTTCCTGATCCCTTTGAGGATAGCTTTAATAGGGTGCACAGAAAATAAAGGCCTAACGGGGTCTTCCAAAAACATGACATTCTGGGTCCCAGCCAGATACGTCCTGATGGTGCTGTGGGCCAATTTCGAGTTTGGAGTGGAAAAAAGCAGAAAAACCGAATAGGCACTGGATGTTGTAACCGTCAAGACTAGGAAACCTCGACCAGAAAGACTTGAAAACATTCCAAGCAGTGTCATAAGCCTTCCTGGTATTTGAAAATAAACATTTAACAATCAAGGATGCTGCATCAGCCCAATGGGAACCTAATGCACTAATTACTGGAACTGAGGAGAAGGCGTGACCCAGGCATCTGTAGCCGAGACCTGGGCTTACCGGGACCAGCCTAGACAGAGGGAGTTACAGAATCCACTAAAAGCCCCTGAGCCAGAAGAAGCAGCTGGAGCTGCATTAGGCTGACTTTCCAACAGCTCCACTCTATTGCGCAACTCCTGGCAGGACATAGCTAGGGAATTAAGGGTAGTGTGGACTTGGGACAGGGAAGAAACCACCGTCTGCAGGGAAACTTGCTCCGCACTTGCGTCCGACGCCCAAGGGAACAGCAACCTAAATAGTTGGGCTCCCGAGCTGAAGCCGGGAAAGCAATCCCCCCTGTGTTGTAATCCTGCCATCAGATTAAAGCGTTGAGGCTAGCTATATGTGAACGTGCTCTGACTCCCTAGCCGGAGAAGGAGGGATAGAAGAGAAGTCCCCAATATCCGCTGCTTGAGACATGACCTGCATAAACCGAAAAATAAAAAATAAACTTGACATAACCACGAATGTAACAACCGCCCCCAAGACTTACCTGCCATCAACCGCCCCCCCCCCCCCCAAAAAACACGTAAGAACGGGACGGACGCATGCCAGTCTAGTGCAATTACCAGGCCGAGTTACCCGAGGCGTAACGGGCAAATTCAAATGTAAACTTAGGCCTTGAAACCTGAAAAACGTGTCAGGGTACTGAAGTAGATGGTAACATGTAATTTACGAAACAGAAACCGAGATGTGATGTATGTAACACGGATTAAGAGGCTTACCCCTGCACAAGCCAATTAAAAATGACCAACTCCATCTGTGCGAACCTGGAAACTAGACCGGTAACTGCAGAGGAGAAACCATGAAATAACTGTGAAGATGTGAACTCAAAATGGCGAAAACATATGAACGGTACCCAGCAAAATGATGAAAATGGCAACCACAAACTGAGTGAAAATGACACATAACTGGGTGAGGAACATAAACTGCGAGAGAAACGTGAGCAGACTGAGAAAAGTAACCTGCGACAGGAATATAAGCTGCGTGAAGGAACATAACTGAAGGAGAAACGTGAGTAGCATGAGCTGATGAAACGTGAGCAGCATGAGAAACGCAGGTTGCACGAGAACGTAAAATTGTGTGAACAACGCAAGAAACACAGGAAAAACGTAAGTAACATGGGAAACGTGAGAAACAATGGGAAACCATGAGTAACATGGGAAAACGCGAGTAACATGGGAAAACGCGAGTAACATGGGAAACGTAAGTTGGCATGAGGAACGTAAATTGCACGAGAGAACGTGAGTTGTACGAGATACGTAAGCTGCGTAAAAACAGATGAGGAGACTTGCCACTGAAACAAGCCAATTAAAAACGATCACCTCAATCTGTTAAACCCATAGACATGATGGGTAGCCTGCAGTGGAAGAACTTAGACAGCCCTGCATGTGTGAAAATGACCAGAGAACATAAACCGACAACCAGCCCATGAAATAACACCCCTTGGTACTTGACAAGTATGAGGAAGTGGGTGCAGAAATGACAAAACCAATAGCGCATGAACGTGAACCTAAAAACACCAGTGTATGCAGTAAGCGAGCCCGAGCTACCTGCAGCGCCAAGACAGGTAATTAAAAACGAACACTCAGGGCTAAGGTACCCACAGACCAAAAGGCCGCACTGGGAGATGGGCGGTGAAGCCGTCTGCTCAGTGTGGACAGTGTGTCTGCCCACACATACCTATGGCTGTAACATAAGGCATCCTCAAATTTCCCCACAGGTATATGACTAGTCAGTGGTGACTGGCAGCCCTAATCACTTGATTATAATATGCAGCTATGAGAATCCCCAGTCCAGCCTGCTCAGACCCCTGACTCTTGACACTGGAGACCCCAGCCCTGCAGGTAATAGAGCCAGCCTGTTAGCATAGCATAGTTGTAAGTGACTAACGGCTCCTGGGGAACCGTATACATGTATCAGTGACACACGCATTGGCAGCCTCTGTGCTGGGGAAGTGACTGCTGATTAAAACGAGAGGCCGGAATTCACCACTATGGCTCCACAATTCCCTGCCTATCTTCTGGGGAAAGACATGAAACAGAGTAACAGCAGCATAACCTGACTGTCCTACTGCAGGTGTTCTACATACCTGTAAAGGGCTGCCTGAACCCCCGAGCCACCCCCTGCCGCCAACATCTCAAACCAGCTACAATCAGCATCAGACACCCCCCACCCCCATCAGTACTGTGTACCATAATGCGTTCCAACAGCGTACTGGCAAGCACTGATAGCCACTAAAACCGCAGGAGTCTGGTGAGAACGTCGGGAAGACAAACTTCCCTCCAAGAAGACCCCTGTAGCCCCTGGTAAGCCGGGCAAGAAACGAGGCAGGGAGGAACAAAGTGTCCGTTCATCTTCCTTGTTCCACCTACATCCTGGAAGTGACCCAAGAGACGTGCCCGAAATGACGTCACACGAGAGCCCACAACCACAAGGGGAGGAGGGAAAGGAGGGTAAGCTTTATACAGCCTGACTCCTCCTACAAAAAACAGCCTTACACTTGTTGTTTTGGGATTTATCTTTTTGGCTGATTACAATCCAGTGTTTATCCCAAGTATGTTTAAATTCACTTACTGTTGGGTAAATTTTATTTTTGGGTGAACTGAGAATTTGACAACTTAGATATCACACGTTTTCCATTTTTCCATTTTTTTTAATCTGCAGTGCAAAAAAAGTTACATTTCATGGAAAGTATTCTACTTTAAAGCGGTTGTAAATCGCGGCTGTTGTAAAAAAAAAAAAAAATAACACACCTGCAAGGCAATGGCATAATGTGCTAGTATGTATTGCAAACTAGCACATTATGAAATGCTCACCTTGGAACCTATCCTTCCACCGATGTACTGTTGCCACGGAGAGGGCTGACATCTTCCCCAGTCTTTCTTCTGGATTTGCGCTCTCCAGCTATGTGATTGACTGGAGACGCAATGACGTCACTCCAACGCATGAACCCATGGTTTCCGGCACAAAGCTCTGAAGTTCTGGCAAGGTATGCAAAAAAAAAAAAAAGCAGCTCTAACCTGAACAAATGCCCATTTACACAAGTCCTGGAGCAGAATTTCACACTTAAATCCCCTATTACTTTGATTGCTGGATTATCCTCAAAACACATACTCGCATGTTTAGTGAATCTACTGCTCCGCTGTCGCCTGTACTTCTACTAATTCTAGGCCTCTGTCCTATTAATCGACAAAGATAGGTAAAAAAAAAAGTAACAATATTTGTCTGTGTTGTGATAAGTCCAAGCATGTTATACACAAGATCTAGTTATAGCCTGCAGCTCCAATGATGTGCGTAAGCCACATTGTGGTTTTGGGTGGTATCTCAACCGTTTTCTGCATGTAGTATCAGTGTTTTAACACAAACTAATTTTACCAGTTCTGAAGACAACTTTTTTTCTTTTAATTTGAAAGCACAAGGTTTGGTATACAAAAACTGGAACAAAACAGGAATCAAATCAAATAAATATAAATATGTTCCCTTTGCTGTCATATAAAACGGCCACCACACTAGGTTCCTTATGTAAATATAGTCCATGGAAGAGAAGACTTTCCTGCTATATTTATACATTTACACACAGCTGTCTGAGCAGAGAATACAGAGCAAGAGGCGTTGGAACTGCCAACTCTGTTTTCCCATCAGAGAGCTGTAAATTAACTAGAACTGTCATTCTATGTAAAGCAGCATTCTAACTACTATTGCATAAGTGTGTTTATAATGTATGAGAGGATTCATTTCCCAGAAGGAAGACACTGCACAGTTAGGGAAGTGATTTGTGAGTCAGTTGCCTAATAGATGAAAGTAGTTAAATAATCATGAATATTTTAGCACACATGGGCATGCTCGATCAAAATAAAAACTCTCTAGACTAAAAAACAGATTGTTTCTCTCCTTCCTCCTGACCAATCACACCCTCTCACTCTCTGCAACAAACCACTCAATTCAGGCACTCTGGTGGATAAACTGTGCCTATGGAGAAGGCAAATTCAACAAGAAATGCTCATTCTGAAAATCTACCTTACCCCCCCCCCCCCCACAAACACACACACACACACACACACACACACACACACACTTTTCTTTGTCTCTCCCACACTCCCAATACCCCCTTTGCCTCCCTGCATCTCCAATCCTCTCACCCCCACTCTTATTTCCTACTTTCCCTTGACCCTTTTAACCTCTAATATTGGCCATCATACAGGACCCCCTTCCTCCCTCACTCTCCACCCATTCTCACATCCGCACTCTGCACCCATCTTTCACACGGACATCGCCAGGGCACACAAACTACCATGAGCCCTTTCTTCAATCTGTATCATTGTTGAGATACATTTTTATTTATTTATTTATTACAATCTTTATAGTGTGAATTGTGGACACAAAGTCTGCCAAATGTCCTTCATATTTGCACATACTTATCTTTGTTAATAAAAAGGTTATAGTGATCCATGCTGAATCCGTAGATCATGTAAATGACCTATTTATATATTTAATTTAGTTGACTACCTGTATAACAGGAAAAAGATAAACAAAAAAGAGAATTGTTAACATAAACTTTACATAGCTTGAAAAAAAGTCCATTGTGTTCATAGTATATTTCATATATTCATTGACTTCTATAACAGAAAAGAAATTAGGCAAAAAAGAGATTTGTTAACATGAAAGTTAAGTACTGTAGTTGCAAAGGTTGAAAAAAAAAAATACATTGTGTTCAAAATGACCAATTACCATATGTTTCCAAAGATAGCTTTACATGTAAAGGCGCATTGAGAGCCATACATTGTGGAAAAGCAGGCCTATTTCTTTGCCCGACATTCAGATGTTTGCATTCAGCCGTCTGGACAAATCAATGCCCCTGGACACAGACGCTTGCGTACAGAGCCATTCATCTGTCCCTGTATGCAAATAAACACTTGGAATGTGCAGTTACCAGTATATAGTCACAGCCTGTCATTGATTTGTACAGACCGCTGTATGCAGACCATGACTGCCAGTGCAGAAATACTCTTGTTTTTAATGATGCATGGCTCTCTGCACCCATGTGGTTGAGCCCTTAATGCAGTCAAAGTTCAATACATGATATGAATGTTGAATATATGGCATAGCAGGTGATTTCATGCATAGTATCTGCTTTACCGTCTAATTTACATTGCCTGGTATCTCAGCTGGAATATGAACATGCATGCAGTCATATTTTAAGTTACCAGTATCTTCATTTTATTCTTATTGTGCTAATACATTTTTTTTTTTTTTTTACAGCAACTTATGTCTAATCCGCAGTTTATAGTGGATGGTGCTACAAGGACAGACATCTGCCAAGGGGCTCTTGGTAAGGCACAAACCCAACTATTTTTTTTTAAGGTCGGAAATATCAACATTTAGGAATCTGATCTACTGTGTGTATAGCTAATGCCACGTACACACGGCCGGAACGCAAAATTTCCGACTCATGCTTGGAAACAATTTGACGCATGCTCGGAAGCATTAAACTTCCCTTTTTATAGTGCCGTCGAATGTGTTGTATGTCGCGGTGTTATTGACCGTCGGAATTTGGTATGACCGTGTGTAGGCAAGACAGTTTGAGCAAAATTCCATCGGAATTCTGACGGGAAAACCATCAGAGCTTTTTCCGACAAGAATTCCGATCATGTGTACATGGCATAAGATGAGGGCTGCTACAACCGAAATGCGTTGATATGCCTGATACAGTTGTGTTTTATATGCAGCCAATAAAGATTTGCATTTCTATGAATGACACTGAGTGACAGGATTAAGTTTACTACAGGTGTGTAAAGTGCAGATTACTGATTACAAATGATTTATTGTAAAAAAATGTATACCACACACACAGCATAAGTAAGACCCAAAAGCAAAAGCTCAATAGCTTCACAATTCATGGAATAAATTTAGAGGAAAGTATAGGGAATTTATTTAAACACATATTTTGAGTTTATTAAGGTGGTAATGAACCCACATTTTAAAAAGGGGCTGATAGGGTCTCTTCTGCCATTAAAACTCTGCCTATCGGTCCCTTCTGTCTTAAAAGAGAAGTATGGGGTTTTAAAAACCCAAACCTACATACTCATCTGTGCTGAGAGGCTGAGCCTGCTGCTGGTCCAGCCATCTGGGTGTATTCCAACATTAAAGTTGGGATCTCTCCAGTGCTTGGACCGGCTAAGTGATGTCAGCCAACAGATGACTTTAGCCTGCCGTTGGCTAAATCTGGGTCACAAGAGTGCTGAACTAAGGGTGACCTACAGGAGAAGTAAGGCCAAAAGAGCTTTCCCCTGCCTGTCAGCTGTCATGCAAACCAAGCAGCGTATGCAGAGCTCACGCAAAGATGGAAGTGCCCGGGACCAGCAAGATCGATGACAGTGCAGTGCTGGAGGGATTCCTTTAACAGACAAGTCTGTATCTGTCATAATGTGCTAATATGCTGTGCATACAACCACGTTTAGTCATAAACCTGCAGGGGGTCTGATTAAACAGGTTTTTTCAAAAGAGTTTAATACCACTTTGGAGTGTTGGCCTAAAAGTATTTTTTTATATGGCTTTTACTTTTTTTTTTTTAATTGACAATTTTTATTAAGTTTTGATAATTTCAATACAAAAATATAGGACACAAATAACGAGAGTAAAAAGAAGAAAGGAAAATAATAAAAACAAAAACTTCTCTGGGTAGCACAAAGCCAACCAGCAAATATCAAATATGAGGAATAGCCTATTGGCAAAAGAGGCTGTGATATCCCTCTGCAAAAGGTGAAAACATAATGCTGAAGTAATAAAAATAAGAGAACCTCAGTCAAACATACTACCTTATCAGCATATTAAGAAATGTTTAATTGCATGGCCTGCATATCTAGGGATAGAAGAATCCCCTCCTGGGCTCTAGACAAGTGTGCATCACAAGGCAGGGAAAAACTCAATGAAATCAAGGGGGAATCTATCTGTAGATAACAGCATTCCCATATTGCCGTATGTCGAGCCACCTGATCACCCAAACGACCATTATGGACTCCATAACTTCCACATCCACAATTCTAGCATAAAGATCTGATAGTGTTGGGATGTCGCTTTTTCCAGTGAAGGGCCACTAAACACCTAGCCGCTGTCAGCATATGTGTGGCCAAATTTATTAGGGAAGAGACCCAATAGAAAAAGTCTAGGGGGAAAGGGAATATCCACTTTAAACAGCTGATGGAGAAGTCCCTGGACCGAGCGCAAATAAGGCTGAAGTGATGAGCAATTCCAATAGATGTGGAGTAACGTTCCCCAGTCTTGAAGACATCTCCAGCAGCGAACCAAAGTTGATGGTTATATAGCATGTAGGTGAGATGGTGTCATATACCAAAATAAGAGCACCTTATAAGTGTTCTCTTTATAAAGTGTACATATAGAACTCTTAGCTGCCCAGGACCATATAGCTCTCCACTGTTCAGTGGACAGTTCCTCCCCAAGGTGTTCCTCCGATTTACACATGTAACTATGTTTCCCTAATGAAACTCTTTCAGAAGAAACAGAAGAATTTAGAAGTTTATACATATCTGAGGTAAATCCTTTCTGTGAGGGACCAGATAAGACTAATCCTTCAAATGAGGAGGGTGTGGAGAATGGAAGGCTAGGGGCGAAAGTAAGGGGGTAATGCCTAATTTGGAGGTAACCAAAGAAAGCAATACGAGGGAGGTATTTTGTCAAAAGATAGTAATACCCTGGTCACTGTGTTCACTAGGTGTCCATAGTGAAAAAGGTTCTTCTACAGCCACGTTGAGATCATCTGGTAAGTTGGGCTATCAGGTGGCTTAGGGTTGTAAAGAGAGGCTGTGACTAAGGAGGCCTCAGATTGAAGTGGGGTAACACGATTTAATTGTTTCCAAATAGTACTGAGCAAATTCATGGTATGTCATAGGGAAGTGGAAGGAACATCAGCATTAGTGTTCCATAATAAATTATTCGGGTGGATGGGGGCTAGCCACAGTTTGTCTATTTGGATCCAGCGGTTATAGGCCAGAAGGGTAACCCAGGATGCTATAGCGCTTAGTTGGGCAACATAATAGTAACGAAGGAGATTTGGAAAAGCCAAACACCCCTCCTTTTGAGAGGCATAAAGTATTGAGCAGACTATGCAGTGTTTATAGTTTCACGTGAAATTTAAAAGATCTGTCTGAAGTTTTCTAAGCTGTACCGATGGGATGGGCACTGGGAGGGTCATAAAGCAATACAATATTTTGGGTAATATGGTCATTTTGACAAAGGCAATGTGTCCAAACCAGGATATTGGCTAGTGTCTCCAATTAGACAAGAGAGATCGATTTCATGCGAATTGTCTAAAATTTGCATCATATAAAGATTTGTATCGGGAAGTAAGATGCACTCCTAAATACTTAATGGCCTGGGTTTTCCAAGTGTAGGGAAAATTTTCAGAGAGATGATGGACTTCCAAGGGAGGAATATTGATTGGCAGGGCTTCCGATTTAGCAGAGATTACGTTCTATCCTGATAGGTACCCAAATTCCTCCAAGAGCTTGTGGGGATTGGGAAGGGTCACGCGTGGTCACGTTAGGGTCAGGGGTATGTCATCTGCAAATAATGAAACTTTAAACTCATATCCCCTAAACATAATTCCACTAATGTTGTCTGATCAGGGGTTTGATACACAGGGCAAAAAGCAACGGAGAGACATTCTTGCCTAGTCCCATTCTAGATGGGAAAGGAAGGAAATGCTGCCAAAGGTGTTTTGAAGCACATGTAGTACTAGCATATAAATGTCTAATCGCGCCCTCCGGACCGGCCCCCGGAAGCCCAGATATTCAAGAGTTATCAAAGGTCTTCTCAGCATCTAGACTGAGCAGCAGCACTTTGGTATTTTGTCTATTAATGATATCTATTAAATTCATGACTCTCCCGGTGTTATCTCTCACCTGACGTCCTGGGACAAAGCCCACATGATCTTTATGGATCAAGGAGGGAAAGTATAAATTTAAACAGAGGGAAAGCAGTTTCGTAAAAAATTTCAAATCACAATTCAACAGAGCTATAGGGCCATAATTGGCACACATCTGTGGTCTTTATCAAGCATGGGTATTAGCATCAAATGAGAGCTCTGCATGTCCCTCGGAATGTCATCCCTACACAAAAATCCATTAAACCGGCGAGTCCTATGTGGAAGTAGCCTGGGCAAAAAAGTATTGTAGTATCCGTATGGAAGACCATCAGGTCCTGGGGCGTTGCTATTTGGCAGGAGTCTCAGCATCTCGGAAATTTCCTCTTCAATTATTGGAGAGTTGAGAGACTGTAGAGCCTCCGCTGGCAGGGTGGTCACTCCACTGCTCGTCAGGTAAGCTCGCACATGATCTGTGAAATTTTCTTGAGATGGTAAGTGCAGTATGGTGGGGTTGTGGTTGCGGAATAATAGGGCAGTACAGTCAGGGTGGGAATGAAGGGTCCCAGTAGGGCCTGAGGGGCTGAAGCATGAGTTTGCTCTCGGAGTTTACGTCCCAGAAGGGTATGGACTTTGTTGCCCTTATCATAATAAAGCTGGCAGAATTTTTGTCTATGCTCTTGAGAACCGCTCGTAGGCATATCATTTCTCTTAGGAGACGGATGGAGGATGAAGATGTAAGTCTAGATTCTAAGTCTCAAAGTCTCTGTGCTGTCTGCTGTCTAACTTGCCTGGTGTTCCTCTTCTATGCAGTCGAGACTGCTATACAGTGCCCACGTATTACCATCTTGTGTGCCACCCAGAGAGTTCCTGTGGAGGTATCTGGGGAATTATTCTCTACAAAGTATAGTTTCAAAGCAGTTTCTAAAGCCTCGTACACACGATCGGACTTCAAACAAACTTTCCCGTGGATTTCTGTCCAAAAGGCGTTGGACGTGAACTTGTATTGCATACACACCGCAGGACTTTTTCAGCCAACTTTCAACCAAATCACGTGTTTTTTTCTGCTCTTTACCACCACCCTTTGGCCAACTTCTGTATTGTTGTCTGATCTTTTGCATTGGTTCTGAGCATGCGTCTGACTTTTGTTGCCGAAAAGTTTGTCTGTTTGCAGAGCGAACTTTTGTCTGATGAAAACTGAAAAAGTTTGTCCGATGGAGCTTACACACGGTCGGATGTTGCCTTAAAACAGCTAATTTGCATGTTTGTTGTCAAAAAAGTCCAATCGTGTGTACGGGCCTTTACTCCGTCCTAGTTGCAATGGCTTTCAGAAGAAAATCATTAAGCCACTAGTGGCAACGTTTAACCCTAGAGGTGTCTAGTTTGAGCTTCAAAACTATCGGGGCATGGTTCAACCATGACATAGGGAGGATGTCTACTTTGTGCCCGCAGGGAGGGGGCGTTTATAAAAAAATAGTCTAATCGTGCATGTGTAAGAAATGGATGGGAATATTGACACTCTGTCAGGTGAACTATATGCATCAAACAGAGTGAACTTGCGAGTGACCAAACTGTTGAGATTCTCTGGAAAGGCGTGGAGGGGCTTTTTTTTGTGAGAGATGTCCTATACGGTGTCAGGGAAAATGGGAGGTTGAATTCCCCTCCCACGACTAAGGGGGAGTGCGTAGTTCTAAATAAGCAGTTGTACACCTTGGTTACAAAGGACATCTGATTCACATTCGGGGCATAACTGTTATAAAAAGTTATGTCAGATTGTTACAATTTGTCACTAAGGATCATAAACCTACCCTGGGGATCAGAATAGGAGGATGTGGGTGTGAATGGAGAGTCCTTTTTAATCAAAATAGCTACCCTTGCTTTATTTTTAGTACTGGAGGCTAAGAACCCCATAAATAAGGATCTAGAAGCAAACGCCAAAGTGCCTGGCTTTTACTTTTTATAGAATAAGTTTGTTTTTTATGATATTTAGAGATTAACCACTAGTGGGACCTCTCAGTGGCTTTGCGGGAACTGTTATTAACAACTTTTGAAATAAGCGCTGGCTTACACGGGAGATCAAATGCCCAGAATAGACTGAAAATATGTAAGTATACAGATCTTTCTTTCACAGGTTAGTTAGGCTTTTAGGAAGGAGGAGTGAGCAGTTTCAAGATTAGTTAGAAATATCCTGCAATTCTACTTTGCTTGTATCTAGGTTCACTTTAAGAAGTATGACTAGGCCCCCCCGTTCACATTGGTGCAATTTCTTGTGAAATTTGAAAGTCCCAAATCGCAAGTAGCATGATTTTAGAGCCGCACCAGTGTGTGTGGGGTTTATGCCATTTTACACACAGTCATTTTCTGTGTGTTGAAATATATAAAGTAAACTGATAAAAAATGAGCACTTGCATGGCAGAGAGACCAAAAATCAAGTTTCACTGTTCTTAAAGTAAAACCCCAAACTATGGGGTTACAAAGCAAGCTGAACATACTAAATGCTCAGTATGAGATAACTTCGATTTTTTTATTGCTAGTTTACTGATTGTCTGTCTGAATTTGGTATATTGCAGCAGAAATGGGTTTTGAAGCAGAGCAGTAGAACATAACCTGTTATATTATGGCCTGAGATCAAATGTCCAAACAATTCAGTTAAGAATTCACACCAGGATCAGTGCCAGGACTTCCACTGCCTGCTTTATTGGGTATAAATTCAAGACCGGAAAATAATTTAAAATAAATTTAAAAATAAATAAATGAATCGTACTCCCCTAGATGGCTGCAGCACTGATCCCAACTGCAACTGTCCCCCCACTGGCTCTACCCCGAGAACTGAGCAATCTCAAATACTGCTGATTACTCAGTTTTCCCCCTCAGCTCTGAGCAGGGAACGGTCACTGTCAGTCACTGACTCTCTGCTCTGCCCCTCCAGCGCTTACTGCCCTGGGCTGTGGAGGGGTTGGGAGCTGCTGGCTCAGGCTCTCAGCGGATCATTGAGAGGCTGAGCCAGCTGCCAGTCCAGGCAACTGGGCGGATCCCAACTGAAAAGTCAGGATCTTTCCAGAGGCTGGACTGACTGAGTGTCACATAAGTGCGGAAGGAAGTGCACACCTGCCAGAGGGGAAGCATTGTCATACTTGTCTTCTAATAGCATGCTAATATTACTTACCCCTGTCACTGTGTGCCTGTTTATGTCAACTGATGTTCTGCGAGTCCCCAGGGTATAAATTTGTGAAAAATCATGTGTGCTAAGCCTAGGAGCAATGGGCTGTTTCTGCTTTTATATCATTCTCCCCCCCCCCCCCCCTCTCTTCCTCTCTTTTTTTTTTTCTTGCTGCAGTGGAAAACCATGAATAATGTACTGATTTTATAGGAGTTGCAAAACAATTGCATGCGTACAAAGTTCTGTAGTTGTAGGTGGAGGTCTGAGAATATAGGGACCTATGGAGAGGTACTTGTGTACGGTAGCATGATTCTGTAGGTGACCTGCTTCTGTTTACACATAGATTACTGACACATAGTCAAAGTTACCATTCAGGTTTGGTGTTCTGCATGAACAATAGTTTAGACTGTAGGGGCTTTGCTGGGCGTAGTGTGTGCGGGTGTTGGAGGCATGCTCTGTGAGGATTTATTTTGGGTGTGTGACACAGGGATTCCCTCAGGCGTCACTCCCTCCTCCTGTCTCACATTTCTCTTTTCTGAGTCACTGCTTTGGAGCTGAGGCGTGTCCGTGTTTCTTGCAGTATGAGCAGCTTAAAGGTGTATGTGGGGTGCATGCATGTACACTAAGCTTAATGTGTGCAGAAATGTGGGATAATAGGTGATGCCCTTTATTGGCTAACTTAAATTAGAGCTAAAGGTCCAAAACATAAAATTGCAACAAACTTGTTAACTTTCTTGTTTAGAATGTGCAGCTCATGTTACATTCTTGACTTGGTGCTTGTGTGCCAGGATAAATGATCTCCTGCGCGTGTATTATGTTATCCTGTGCCAGCCAATCATAACTGTTGAAGACCTGGCACCTGAAAGAAGCTGGGCAGAAGATGGGAAAATTCAGATATTGGAGCATTGGTGGGAAGGTGATTATTTGTATTCTAGCAAATTCAGAGTTGTCTGGTTTAATCCATTGCTCCGCCACCGCACTCCTGGTCACACACTACCATCTACTTTTCTTATGCCATCAGGGAGCTGTCTGCCTCTTCACAATTCTTGCAGACACCCCACCTCAAATTCCATACTTTCTGCATTAGTTGATGGCTAACCTGGTACAATACTTAATTACCACAAAATCTATTTGTGGAATGCCGCAGGCAATGCTTAATGTTATATTTTTATTGTTTTATGGTATATAGGTGTATTATAAACATTACTGCTCTGAATCGGGATCCCTATTACTTACCACTACTCTTTATCTTTCCCTGCACTATGTTCCAGGTATGTACACGCAAGGATTTCTCCTATATCGTAGGGACCATGCAGTGAACCATAACCTCAGTTATCTAATTTGTGTATTATAAGGGCTTGTTCACACAGGCGTACTACAGGGTACACCCATATGAGGGATGCGTTTACCCACGCGGGGATGCACAAGTTTTCAATGCATCACTATATCATGCATCCCTATATCCCCGTGCATCCCTGTACAAGCAGTCCCATTCATGTTAATTGAGGACAAACATAGGTGTCCGTTTATGAAGCAGTGAACAGCAGCGATCCTGAGGATCACCACTGATCACAGTCCATAAACCAGGGGTGTCCAAACTTTTTTCAAAGAGGGCCAGATTTGATGAAGCAAACATGCGTGAGGGCTGACCATTTTGCCTGACATTCTTAGAACCATTAAAATTCATTTAAGCAATAAGACACATGCACACACAAATACGCACACACATACAGACATACATACACACACATGCAGACACATACATACAGACACACAGACACATGCACACACATACATAATACAGACATACAGACACATGCACACACGGACACATACAGACATATATACAGACACATGCATACACATACATAGACACAGGCACACACATACATACACACACATACATACAGACACATGCACAGACATACATACAGACACATGCACACACATACAGGCACATGCATACACATACAGATATATACAGACACATACATATATACAGACACATGTATACACATGCAGACACATGCATACACATACATACAGACACATGCACACACATATGGACAGACATACATACAGACACATGCACACACATACAGACACATGCACACGCATAAATACAGACATACATACAGACACATGCACACACATACAGACACATGCACACGCATAAATACAGACATACATACAGACACATGCACACACATACATACATACAGACACATGCACACGCATAAATACAGACATACATATGCACATACATACAGACACATGCACACACATACATACAGACACATGCACACACATACATACAGACACATGCACACACATACATACAGACACATGCACACACATGCACACACATACATACATACAGACATACATACAGACACATGCACACACAGACACATGCACACACATACACTCACACACAGACACATGCACACAGACACACACACATATAGTCACACATGCACAGACACATGAATAGAGCCCTTTTAAATCAAATCTAGCTTCTAGCACAGTACTCTACCTTTCCTGCTTCCTCATTCAGCTGGGTACTGCACTGTAGGGGGAAGTCGAGAGCACAACAGACTTCCCTGCACTTTACTTTCACTTTTGAAGCTGACAAAGCCGGGGATCGGGCTCATCTGACAGCCCTGATCCTGCGGCAGGCTGGTTAGATAGCCAGGCATGCCGTTCAAAACCGGACCGTGGGCTGGACTTTGGACATGCCTGCCATAAACGGTTTATGAAATGGAGATAATTGGGGAGAACGTATTTGAACATGTTCTCCCGCCAATGATCTCCATACAACGAGAATTCTCATTGACTACTGACACAGAAACGGACAACTTATGAAGCTGCAATCTCAGCGCTTCACTGGCGATCTTAGTCAGAATTCACACTCCCCGATTCACCTGCTCAAAGGTGGAGAATCAGGAAGTGAAGAGAGAATACTGGGGTATCTGAGTGGGAAGAAGGAACATTATTAACTTCCTTATACCTTGTCCAGACCCCCAAGACAGTAATCATGCCCCCCCAGTCATATTTATGTGTGTATGTATAACATATAATGTGTGATAGATATATCTATATATATATATATATATATATATATATATATATATATATATATATATATATATATATATATATATATATATATACAGGGCTTTTTTCTCAGAGAATAGGTCCACTCCCCCCCCCCCCTTCTGAGTCTCCACCCCCTACCTACCCCTGAGCAACGTTCCTTGGTTACAGCCCCCACCCATCTCCCAGTACTGCCCCTTTTAGAGAATACAGAGCCAAGTATAATTTTGTGGTGCTAAGTAATTTGTATGGAATTTGTTAATGATAGCAAGAAAAGTAGTAAAATAGATCCCGCACAACCAGCAGCAATAGACCCCCCCCCCCCAGCAACAATAGATTTGATCAAAAACAATAGACCCCCCCCAGCAACAACGGACCCCCACAACAAAATACCACCCCAGCAGCAACAACAGATGCCGCCAGCATCAATAGGCTCTCCAGCAGCCAGCAACAATAGAACCCCCTTTGTCAATAGTAGATCTCTTCCAACATTAATTGACCCCCAGCAACAATAGACCACCCACAAGCAACAATAGACCTCCCAGCAACAATAGACCGCCACTCACAAATAGATCCGCTCCAGCAACAATAGATCGCCCAGCAGCCAGCATTAATAGACCCTTCAGCCCACCCCAGTATCCCTTGCCATTACACACAGTACATTCAGTGCTGGAGGTGCCGGAAACTGCGTTCCCCCGAGTTCCCGCTGAAAAAAAAACCCTGTATGTATGTGTATGTGTATGTATATATGTATATGTGTGTGTGTGTGTGTGTGTGTGTGTGTATATATATTATGTAGGGGGACTCTTTATTTTATTAGGATTAACCACTCTGTCTGTCCTTGTATTGAGCAGTGATAATTTATCACTACTTAATAAACGGACATCTCTGGGTTTCTCTGAATTTCTGGTACTGTAATCTCATATGTCTTACAAGATTCCAGTGTCAGGGGCCATTATCCACTGTTTAAAGTGTTTAGATCTCTTCACTCCTCCAAAGGAGAAGCAATCTACAAAGCTTCATAAACTGGCACACAGAGGAGAACAATCTCCTCTGAGAATACCAGAGAATGAAGCAGTGAAATTGTTTCACTGCTTCATAAAAAAACACAATTACACAATAGAGCACTAACACAAGATTTAGGGCATACAGTATCTCAAAAAACAGTACAGTATCTCATATTTTTGTAAATATTTTATTCTATCTTTTCATGTGACAACACTGAAGAAACGGCACTTTGCTACAATGTAAAGTAGTGAGTGTACAGCTTGTATAACAGTGTAAATTTGCTGTCCCCTCAAAATAACTCAACACACAGCCATTAATGTTTAATCACTTCAATACCAGGCACTTACGCCCTTTCCTGCCCAGGACAATTTTCAGCTTTCAGCGCTGTCACATTTTGAATGACAATTGCGCGGTCATGCAACACTGCAACCAAACTAAATTTTTATCATTTTCTTACCACAAATTTCTTTTGGTGGTATTTGATCACCTCGGCAGTTTTTATTTTTTGCTAAACAAACTAAAAATATCAACATTTTTGAAAAAGATTTTTTTTTTTAAGTTTCTTTCATAAAATTTTGTTTTCCCCTTCACTGATGGGCACTGATGAGGTGGCACTGATAAAGTCGCACTGATGGGGAGGCACTTATATGTAGAATTGATGGACACTGATAGGCGGCAATGATATGCAGCACTGATGGGCACCAATAGGTGGCACTGACAGGCGGCACTGATGGGCACTGACAGGCGGCACTGATGGGCACTGACAGGCGGCTGTGTTGGGCACTGACAGGCGGCTGTGTTGGGCACTGACAGGCGGCTGTGTTGGGCACTGACAGGCGGCTGTGTTGGGCACTGACAGGAGGCTGTGTTGGGCACTGACAGGCGGCACTGATAGTCAGTACTGATTGGTACTGACAGGTGGCACTGATGATTAGGTAATGATATGTACTGACAGGTGTTACTGCTGGGCAGTGATTGGCACTGTGGTGGGCACTGGCACACTTTATTGTTGGGGCACTTCTGGGCACTGATTGCCAGGTGATTGTTACATTTAAAGGGTCTGTGCTGATAATCAATGTGCTGATTATCAGCACAGACCCTCCCTTCTGACAGGGAGAGCCGCCGCTCGGCTTTCCCTGTTAGCGCGAACCGAGGAATGCCATTTACCGACACTTCCTGGTTCATGCGATGATCAGATGTGATTGGTTACAGCTGGTCACATGGTAAGAAGCCTCTGACAGAGGCTTCTTATCATGATCAGAGATGCGGGGTGTCAGACTGACACGCCGCACTCGCCATCGCCGCGATGCATGTCCCCACGGGCACGCACCGGCATGTTATCCTGCTGGACATCATATGAGGCCCAGTCAGGATAATGGAACCACTTCATGGACGTTATTCTGCATATGGCAGGCGGGAAGTGGTTAAACCACTGGTAACAAAAATGAGTACACCCCCTAAGTGAAAATGTCCAAATTGGGCCCAATTAGCAATTTTTCCAGCCCAGTGTGTCTCGTTAGTGTTACAAGGTCTCAGGTGTGAATGGGGAGCAGGTGTGTTAAATTTGTTATCGCTCTCCCTCTCTCATATTGGTCACTAGAAGTTCAACATGGCACCTCATCGCAAAAAACTCAATGAGGATCTGAAAAAAAATTATTGTTGCTCTACATAAAGATGGCCTAGGCTATAAGAAGATTGCTAAGACACTGAAACCTCGAGCTGCAGCACAGTGGCCAAGACCATACAGCGGTTTAACAGGACAGGTTCCACTCAGAACAGGCCTCGCCATGGTCGACCAAAGAAGTTGCACATGCTCCGTTTCATATCCAGAGGTTGTCTTTGGGAAATAGATGTATGAGTGATTCCGGCATTGCTACAGAGGTTGAAGGGGTGGGGGTTCAGCCTGTCAGTCCATATACCGCACACTGCATGAAATTGGTCTGCATGGCTGTCATCCCAGAAGGAAGCCTCTGCTAAAGATGATGCACATGAAAGCCTGCAAACAGTTTGCTGAAAACAAGCCGACTGAGGACATGGATTACCGGAACCATGTCCTGTGGTCTGATGAGACGAAGATAAACGTATTTGGTTCAGATGGTGTCAAGCTTGTGTGGTGGCAACCAGGTGAGGAGTACAAAGAAAAATGTGTCTTGCCTACAGTCAAGCATGGTGGCAAGAGTGTCATGGTGTAGGGCTGCATTAGTCTGCCAGCACTGGGGAGCTACAGTTCATTGAGGGAACCATGAATGCCAACATGTATGTGTGACATACTAAGGCAGAACATGATCCCCTCCCTTCAAAGACTGGGCTGCAGGGCAGTATTCCAACATAATGACCCCAATCACACCTCGGAGATGACCACTGCCTCGCTAAAGAAGCTGAAGGTAAAGGTGATGGACTGACCAAGCATGTCTCCAGACCTAAAAGCTATTGAGCATCTGTGGGGCATCCTCAAACAGAAGGTGGAGAAGCGCAAGGTCTCTAACATCCACCAGCTCTGTGATGTCATCATGGAGGAGTGGAAGAGGACCCCAGTGGCAACCTGTGAAGCTCTGGTGAACTCCATGCCCAAGAGAGTTAAGGCAGTGCTGGAAAATAATGGTGGCCACACAAAATATTGACACTTTGGGCCCAATTTTGGACATTTTCCCCTAGGGGTGTACTCACTTTTGTTGCCAGCAGTTTAGACATTCATGGCTGTGTGGAGTTATTTTGAGGCGACAGCAAATTTACACTGTTATACAAGCTGTACACTCACTACGTTACATTGTAGCGAAGTGTAATTTTTTCAGTGTTATCACAGGAAAATATATAATAAAATATTTACAAAAATGTGAGGGGTGTACTCACTTTTGTGAGATACTGTAGTGTGAATTTATCATGTTTATTGGTGAGTATCGCTTGAACTCTTCATTTACTAGCGTATCTTGTGTATACCTATCAAAATAGATGGTCATAAAGATATGAGTCACAAGTACACGTTCCTGTTTTGCTATTCCCGGGAGTTGTAGTTCATTGATTCACAGGGATCTGTTTCTTTTTTTTTTTATTGTGTCAGCGGGTACATGGAAAAGATCACAGGTCTGCTGTCACAAGGAGGGGGGGATTGAGGGAAGAGCAGGCAGATGTTGAACATGTTACATGTTACACCCATATTTAGGGTATAACATGTTCAGAAAGGTGAACTTTAACTTTAGGGTACGTCCACCATATGTGTTTCATTTCACCCATGTCTGAGCACCCCTGAAAACACAGAACGGGATAAGTGGGGAGGTATTTTGCAATTCTCACCGGGGTATAATATGATCAATATGTTACCTTGAACAAATTTTCTAGTGCCACCACGTTATTTGTGGAAATAAAGCTTCCCACATTCTGTTCCATTCATCAGAAGATTGTGAGGTGCTGAGGTCTTGTTCCCATTGTGTGCAATAAGAGAGCGCCTAGGCATTAGAGGCATCCAAAAAAGAGGAATATAATAGAGATATTAGGCCTTGGGTCATCGAGCAAATTCGGCACCTAATTTCAAAAGTCGTCATGGACGTAAACCAGTTCCGAGTTAAGGAGGAAGTTGCCCCAGAGCTTAGTGAATGCAGTGAAGTTTCATTTTGCAAACACAGTCAAGTGTATTTTTATTTGCACATGACAGGGTGATGGAAGACAGCAGAGTTTTGCCTCATTCACCAAGTTTTGGGGCAGATTCCTTTGCAAAATGCAATTACCTTTGTAAAGTTGAACTCTATGTAACAAATATAAATTGGTGCACAGACAGGATTTTCGGCAGAAAATTTGAGAACCTGCTAGCCAACTGCTAGTTGGCAGAAAGTCCGACAACAAATGTTCGATGGAGCACATGGTCAGACTTTCCGCCAACAAGCTCACATCCAACATTTGTTGTGGGAAAATCCGATCGTGTGTATGGGGCATTAGTGTTGTCCAATCAACCCCCAAAGATTGGACTATCAAAGAGTTCATAAATGGCTGAGGATCAGTAATATCTAGGGGTCAATAGGTGGCCAATAAAGTCCAATAAAAGATGGAAAGTCATCTGGGGACAATCAATCTTTTGAGGTCTCTGTAGAGCTTTACACCAGTCCCTAGTTCTAAAGGTGAGGTTGCTAGTAGCAAGACAGTGCTACCCAAGCAGAAATGGCCTTGAGTTTCTTTCAGCTGTGTGTTATTTCTGTCCTCATTGAATGTAACCTTCCACCCTCCCTTTTCTAGGAGGGATATTTGTATGTCCACACATCCAGCACAGAGCATATTTCCCCACCTCAAACTATATTAAAGAGTTAGTGTATATACCCACCTCAAACTCTGTTAAAGAACCAATGAGTACACCCATAGCGATAGGGGTGATGCAAAAGGACTGAATGCTGTGCATTTACTAAGCATTCTGCATTGTAACTACCATATTGTGAGTTTTTCATACCAAGAGGAAGTGTCAGTGACAGTCACAAGAAAACTATTATGCATTATGATGATTATTCAAAGTAGTATTATTTAAATTACGGTAGCTTTGCATGTGTGCGGCTTGATTAACACACTTTCCCTATTGAAGTGGTTCTAAAGGCAGAATGTTTTTTACTATAATGCATTTTATGCTTTAAAAGAGAAGTAACGGTTGTTTTTTCTTAGGAATCATACTTAACAGCATCTGTCCCCTGAAGCCTCTGCACTGAGAACCGAGCGATCTAACACTGCCGACTGCTTGGTATTCAGAGCTCCCTGAACAGAGAACTGTAGACTGTCAGTAACAGCTCTCTGCTCTGCTCACTCCTCACTCATTGGAGCGCTGGGCTGTGGAGGGGACGGCCGGCTCAGGCTCTCAGCGGCTAGCTGAGAGCATGAGACGGGTGTCAGTCTAGGCACCTGGTGGATCCAGATTTTATTGTCACGATGACGGGGTGCCTGGACTGACTTCTGTGACGTTAGCAGAGAGTGGACTTTAGCCCTCTCTCTGCTGAAAACGGGTCACAGGAGTGCAAAACGAACTACACTCCATAGGAGAAGTACAACCAAATGAGCTTTGGCTGGACTTCTCCGTTAAGGTAAAAAAATCCTTCTGTGTGCAGCTCCCCCACCAGCCCACTATACTTACCTGAGTCTGATGTCGATCAAGCACTGTGCCTGAGGGCAGGAGCCATTGACTCCTGCTTTTGTCAATCACAGCCAATGAGAAGAGAGTGGGGGGTGGGGCCAATTCGCACTGTGTGTGTGTCTATTGTCTCCTGAGCCATGGCTCTGCAGCAAGCCTGCATGAGTGCCCCCATAGCAAGTGGCTTGTTATGGAGGAACTTGGCAGGAGGGACGGGCAAGGAGCGCTGGCTGGGAACAAGAGAAGAGGAGGATCTGGGCTGCTCTGTTTAAAATCATTGCATGGAGCAGGAAAGTATACCATGTTAGTTATTTAAAAAAAATATAGATTTCCCTAATCTTTTCTCATATCTACAGTTCCCCTCTGGTGGAATGAGCAGTAAGACAGGCTATGAAACCTGCTCCAGTCACTGTCATTACCTCCTAATAGGCCAGTTTCACACCTTTCATATCTTAAGAAGCCTTTAGGCTAAGTGAGCATATTTCAGAAGTCATTCACCAGAGAATGCTAAGGAAGATTTACTGCAGTGCAGTTGACTGCTAGAGGCAATATTTAAAAAGCTGTATACAAAATAATCCAACATGACATGGCAAAAATACATCATATAGACTTTTTTGTAAATGAGAATATATACCACAACAAGTACACTATTAGCAGACCAAGTACTTTGTGTAGAGCCCAGAAGCACACCATTCTTAGTACGTTTTGTTTGTAAAATAATGTAATTTGCCAAATAATTTGAATTAAAATAGAAATATATATTTATTGACAAATCTTCCTGAATGATGTGTAAGAAATTGGTAAGGTGTCTATGGTAGTCTTGTAACTGTTCCTAAGTTGTAAATATGATTTACAAGACATGCAATACTAGAAAAAGTACCGCTAGAGGGTTCTAAGGATCCTTTCACATGGGCATGACGGGTGAAAAATGGACAATCGGATGTCCGTTCAGGAAGTGGATGTAAACAAACGGTCTGATTTTGCATTTGCTGTTAGGAGCTTGCTTCCTAACAATGACGAGTCGTGCCTGCTGCAGAATGTAAACAAAAAAACTAAAAAAAAAAAAATGGTTCATTAAAGGTGGTATTAAAGGTAGACCATGAGGAAGTGTGCATAACATTACTCAGAACTGCATAATTATTTTAAGAAGCATTTGGACAAATGAAAAGAAAAACCACCATATGAGGATAGTCTCCCCACGGCATCATTACACAGTTCAAAGTAGCGCTTCAAACCACAAACATCACACATCCACTGAATAGGTTAAACCTACTACACACATGCATTTTTTTTACCATATTCAGGCAATTTTGGCACCATAGACATCAATGTGAAGGCCTGTTAATGTGCAATAAATGCATTTTCATACACATTTTTAAGCATAAAGAACTTCTCCCCTCCAAAAGAAACTGTTCTCCTCCCCTTGCCCAGTCTAGGAAGCAACATGCTGAAGCTTGACAAGTGTAAAAACGCCTATACAACAACTGAAAACAAAATGGTGCAGTAACACCAGGAATATGCTCTACTCGCTCTGTGACTATAGGGTTACAATATTAATCGTATTATTGTGGATTGTTTTATATTTTCCTTGTTGTTCTTCTGCCTAGGTGACTGTTGGCTCCTTGCTGCTATAGCCTCTCTTACATTGAATGATACTCTTCTCCATCGAGTGGTTCCTCATGGTCAGAGCTTCCAGCAGAACTATGCAGGAGTGTTCCATTTCCAGGTACTGGGTGATGGCCTTCCAATTTATTATTAATTGTTTTGTTTCACTGGAAGTTTTCTTGCTGGTTTCAGCATAAGGCGCCCTACACTTCACGGGGAGGTTGATTTACTAATGTTAAATATACTGTGCACTGCAAGTGCAGTTACTCCAGGTACTGAGGGGAAGCTCTCAAATGAGAGGAAGCTCTGGTGATTTCTATCATCCAATCATGTGCAAGCAAAAAATGCTGTTTTTTATTTTCCTTACATGTGATTGAGTATTCTTTGCAAAGTGAACCTTTCTCGTTTACTAAGCTTTGGAGCAATACACTTGCGTGACAGTATATTTGCCTTTAGTAAATCAACCCCAATGTGTTTTTAGGTTAAAAGTTATGTAATGTTAGTTTTTTTTTCATTGGTCTGTGATCACTGCTCTGCTGTTGTTGTGTGTGTCAGTAAAGTTGAGTAAAAATAATCATAATAAACCGGTTGATAAAGCATTTAGATTACCCTGGGTACATAATAAAAAAAAATATTTCTATAGAATGAAAATGTTCATGTATCCTGAGGCCATTCACATTGTATTCTGGTAAAAAAAAAACAGCAATACACCAGCATGTCTCATGCCTTTCCTGCTTGGGTGTTTGATCTCTAGTCATAGTTGACTATTTGTGTTTTATTTCCAGTTGTGAAAATTCAGCAAAAATGCACAACATGTAAATGACGTCTGGCACCACAGAATGGGTGGCCAGTTACATGGACCAATATAATTGTTTTTTGGAACATCATTTGTATGTTTTTGGCTTCCAGAATGCCACAACCAATGTGGTTTAGACAGCTATATGTTCAAGTTGGCCATTATATTATCAATTCTCTTTAGCGGAGTTGCTATTTGTTGTACATTTACACTGTTTAGAGTGTATGTATTGGCGGGGATACTTTGCAGGGCAGTCTGCACTGTGACCATACCACCAAAGAAGATACATAAGCACGCTTATTACTTCATGGGAAAAACATAAAGTATACATAATAAAGAGAAACCTAACTCATGGGCCAGAATGGTGGTGGGGGGTAGAAAACATAAGAAACCATGAGAAAATATAAGAAATGGCCCCATTAAAAAAAAAAAACAGGTGGTTTTCTTGAGGAGGTGGGGCAGAGGGAGGCACTGTAAGTAAATTTACAGAGCAAATTTTATACTTAAAAGTATACAATTCTGATATTTATTTTTCCTCCTGACCTGCAGCTGTAGGTGAGCAGTGCATTAGAGGTCAGTATAGCTTTACTGTTGGGATTATGTTTTGGCAACAGAATTATCTAGGTGAAGATGTCACGTATTTGCATTCAGGACCCAACCTTTATCTACCTATGTTTAACTACGCTGGGAAATTGGGCCTGGTAGTAATGTCAGTTTATGATTACTCCGCCCAGTCATTGTTAATGCACAATGGAAGGTATGTGGGAACCCACAGGCAGAAGTACTAAGTGCTGTGGATGGGATGGGTATTTGTCAGAGATTTCAGCACATGAACTATTTATACAGATTCCCTGCTCTCTTATGGAGAGTCACATGATGGAATGAAAGCAGCGATGAATCAGTCTTTTGGGTTTGAACTGCTTGGCTTAAAGTGAGAACTGCCAGAGGGTAAAAAAAACCTCACCAAATCCTCTACAACTCAATTTTCTCTACATCTGATCCAAATGGTCTTTTTTTTTTTTTTTATAGATATAGATACAGTGTGTGTGTGTGTGTATGTGTGTGTGTGTATATATATAAATGCACAGTATCTCATAAAAAGTGAGTACACCCCTCACATTTTTGTAAATATTTTATTATATCTTTTAATGTGACAACACAGAAGGAATGGCATTTTGCTACAAGTGTACAGCTTGTATAACAGTGTAAATTTGCTGTCCATTCAAAGTAACTCAACACACAGCCATTTAATGTATAAACCTTTGGCAACAAAAGTGAGTACACCCCTAAGTGAAAATGTCCAAATTGGGCCCAGAGTGTCAACATTTTGTGTGGCCACCATTATTTTCCAGCACTGCCTTAAAGCTTTTGGGTATGGAGTTCACCAGAGCTTCACAGGTTGCCACTTGAGCCCTCTTCCACTCCTCCATGACAACATCACAGAGCTGGTGGATGTTAGAGACCTTGCACTCCTCCACCTTTAGTGTGAGGATGCCCCACAGATGCTCAATAGCTTTTAGGTCTGGAGACATGCTTGGTCAGTCCATCACCTTTACCTTCAGCTTCTTTAGCGAGGCAGTGGTCATCTCGGAGGTGTGATTGGGGTCATTATTATGTTGGAATACTACCCTGCAGCCCAGTCTCCGAAGGGAGGGGATCATGCTCGGCTTCAGTATGTCACAGTACATGTTAGAATTCATGGTTCCCTTGAGGAACTGTAGCTCCCCAGTGCCGGCAGCACTCATGCAGCCCCAGACCGTGACACTCCCACCACCATGCTTGACTGTAGGCAAGACACAGACTTGTCTTTGTACTCCTCACCTGGTTGCCTCACACACGCTTGACACCATCTGAACCAAATAAGTTCATCTTGGTCTCATCAGACCACATGACATGGTTCCAGTAATCCATGTCCTTAGTCTGCTTGTATTCAGCAAACTGCAGGCTTTCTTGTGCATCTTCTTTAGAAAAGGCTTCCTTCTGGGATGACAGCCATGATTGACAGGCTGATCCCCCACTCCTTCATCCTCTGCAGCAATCCTGCCATACTCATGTCATTTTCCAAAGACAGTCTCTGGATATAACACTGAGCACGTGCACGCAACTGCTTTGGTCGACCATGGCGAGGTCTGTTCTGAGTGGAATCTGTCCTGTTAAACCGCTGTATGGTCTTGACCACCATGCTGTAGCTCAGTTTCAGGGTCTTGCCAATCTTCTTATAGCCTAAGCCATATTTATATAGAGCAGCAATTCTTTTTTTTCAGATCCTTTAGAGAGTTCTTTGCCATGAGGTGCCATGTTGAACTTCCAGTGACCAGTATGAGAGAGTGAGAGCGATAACACCAAATTTAACACACCGGCCATGGCTAATTGGGTCCAATTTGGACATTTTCACTTAGGGGTGTACTCATTTTTACACTCACTTTTGTGCAATACTGTATGTTGTGTGTGTGTGTATAATATAAATATATATATTATACACTATATTGTCAAAAGTATCGGGACACCGGCCTTTACACGCACATGAACTTTAAAGGCATCCCAGTTTTAGTCCGTAGGGTTCAATATTAAGTTGGCCCACCCTTTCCAGCTTCAACTCTTCTGGGAAGGCTGTCCACAAGGTTTAGGAGTGTGTCTATGGGAATGTTTGACCATTCTTCCAGAAGTGCATTTGTGAGGTCAGGCACTTATGTGGGTGAGAAGGCCTGGCTCACAGTCTCCACTCTAAGTCATCCCAAAGGTGGTCTATCGGATTGAAGTCAGGACTCTGTGCAGGCCAGTCAAGTTCCTGCACCCCAAACTCACTCATCCATGTCTTTATTGACCTTGCTTTGTGCACTAGTCCAAATCATTTGGTGGAGGAGGGATTGTGGTGTGAGGTTGTTTTTCAGGGGTTGGGCTTGGCCTTGGCCGCTTAGTTCCAGTAAAGGGAACTCTTAAGGCGTTAGCATATCAAGACATTTTGGATAATTTCATGCTCCCAACTTTGTCAGAACAGTTTGATTAAGGCCCCTTCCTGTTCCAACATGACTACGCATCAGTGCATAAAGCAAAGTCCATAAAGCAGACAGAGGAGTCCCTGCTGTCAGAGTACTCTAACATAGCAGAGAGGATCCCTTCGTCCACCTTGCTTGTGTGGATGGGCATATTTGTTTGTTTTTTATTTTATTTTCAACCTACTGGTTGATTGAAAAAAAAAACCATCCATGTATGGCCAGCTTTAATGATGGAAGACAATGACCGCACAGAACTGTTCCTCTATACACAGGATAGATAGCATTTACACAATCAGTACAACATCTGAAATATCTCTCATGTGACCTGACTCTTAATCCAGTCTCTAGAGCCATAGCAGGAGCCCCCCTCCCCCATAACTCTCTATCTATACCCTTACTGCCTAATCATCCTACTCTTCCCCTGTCTACCTAACCTACACAGATCAGCCATCTATGTGACTGTAGATCTATCGTTTTTCGCCTTTTCCCCCTTTACTTAACCTCATATTAATCACAAGCAGTTATTACAAGGACATCTAAATTTTCAATGTATTACAACTTTGCTCTTTAAACTTAACCTCGTTGGGGGAGCCTGTAGATACTGTACAACAAAACTGCAACCTTTCTCTTCTTTATACTTTTTTTTTTCAATAACCGTGGAATTTAAAGAGGAAGTAAACCCTGATGGGTTTACTTCCTCTTTGATTCCCTGCAAAGGTAAAGCCTAATGGACTACTATGCATCGCATAGTAGTCCATTATGTGTCACTTACCTGACACAGGGGCCAGCAAAGTCACTGCTGTCCCCTGTAGTCCGGAGCATCCATCTTCTCGTGGGTCTTGCTGCTCCGCCGCTGTCATTCGGCGAAGCCGCAATGACGTCACTCCCGCACATGCGCATGGGAGCCGCCACTCACGGCATATTGCCGTTGACAGCGGCGTGCTCAGTTTGCCTTCGCGCCGCTGTCTATGGCCCATGTGCTGTTGACAGCGGTGCCTGTCTTTCAGCAAATATCTCCTAAACCGTGTAGGTTTAGGAGATATTTTTTGGACCTACAGGTAAGCCCTAATCTAGGCTTACATGTAGGTCAAAGTTGGTTGAAAGGGTTTACAACCACTTTAAGCATAAAGGTATATCAGCCATGTTTCTGATTTGCTTTCTTTACAAACAAAATTAAATAAACTTTTTTTTAAAAATATCTAGGCCCTGTTTATAAAATCATTGTTAAGGCTGACAGTGACACCACATGGTCTTTCTCATTATTACATCTGCATATGAAATGCCCTTAGGGAAGGTAGGATATAAAGCTTGCTTCATTATATTCACAATGCAATCTGTTTTTAAAGCTCTGGCAGTATGGCGAGTGGGTCGATGTCGTAATTGACGATTACCTTCCAGTTAAAGATGGGAAACTGGTCTTTGTACATTCAGCCTCTGGGGATGAATTCTGGAGTGCGCTACTGGAGAAAGCCTATGCCAAGTATGAGCCACCTTTATTTTTCATACTAGATTTTCACCCCTACAAAAATGTTCATTTTAAAGAGATGTCTTTTGCTGACTTAACTTTTCCTGTTCACCTCTGTAGAGCTAATGGAAGTTATGAGGCTCTCTCAGGAGGGAGCACCTCTGAGGGCTTTGAAGACTTTACTGGAGGAGTAACTGAGTGGTATGAGCTGAAAAAACCACCAGCTGACCTGTTTACGATCATCACAAAGGCTTTGGAGAGAGGATCCCTCATGGGCTGCTCCATTGATGTGAGTGAATCATTAGGATCTTTCTCATAGATTTCAAGTGTCATCACAAAGCCATGGTTTCTATAGCGGCTTTCTCATTATATACTTTGCTTTCCTGTTTAATCAACAGTTTATAAGACTATTCTGCAGTAAGCTATAGCAACCATCCTTTATTTTTCTGATAGTTCAAAACATATCTGAGATTAAATCTGGATGGTTCCTTTGTTTTCCTTTTGTACCCACGTGGAATCGACATTGACGGCTATTGTATTCAAGCAGCCAAAGCAAACACAGCTGCTAGAATACCTGGACAAGGACTGTTTGGATGCAGTCACTGCTCAGCGCCTTGAATTTTTTAGTCGCCACCTTCTTTTACTACGTTTGCTCAATTAATTTATAATTTTATTTAACAGTTTTGTTCTACCCTCTTAACTATCTGGGTTTTCTTTCTTAGATCTCGGGTGTAGCCGATATGGAAGCTGTAACCTTCAAAAAGCTGGTCAAAGGTCATGCATACTCACTCACTGGAGCCAAAGAGGTATATCCAGCAAATATATAGCACAAAATCTGTGATTTCGTTTAATGTACTTATTGTTACTAGAAACAACTCAAGTCCTCCATTTTTTCATTTTTGTGCATTCAAAATACTCCCTATTTTAGTTTGGACCTAAGGCTCTGGGTAAACAAATGTATAGGTTGAAGACCATCTGTTAGGTAAAAGCAATATGTAGGCTGCTTTGGTGGCCTTTTTATGAGTTGTCTGGCACTTTGGCTTCAAGATGTCAAAGACCCCACACAAACATGCACAAAAGTTCCTTATTTTCTGGGATAGTGACTCTGCAAGCATTGAAAGTAAAGCATCTGCATGACACCAGGCAACTAGCATTTTTAAAAGGAGATGTAAAAATGGTAGCCTTCTTACTGCAGTACATTACACTAGCAGGGCTGAGAACCAGCCACACCCTTAAGTACAAGTGTCCTTGCTTGCACTGCATGGGGGGGGGTTTAATGAATTTCAGTCCAGCTGACGTTTTGGGGCTTTTGCCCAGTTTTATTCAAAAGCATAGTTCAAAAACTCACAGAGAAGGTTGCCTTCACAGGGGTCTTCATAACAACAAATGCAAAATTTCCAGCCTCCTGCTTATCCAAACAGAGTAGTCCCTTAGCATGTCTCTGTACAGACTAACCATGTCAAGTCATTCAATCTTGTGACAAGACAAACAGCCCAGCTTGAACTGCACAGGCTCTTGCCTAAGAACATGCAGTCTCCTAATACTTCTCTCAGGCAATGGCCTGGCCAGATCAAATGGCCTCTTTGTGAGGCCAGATGGGACACTGTTTCAGAATCTTTTCACGCAGCTGGTCTCCAGGGAAAAGCATCCTAAACAATAGACAACCCCTTGACTAAAAAGGCTGTGCACACCTGAACAACCAGTAAAATGTGGGTGCAGGGTTATAGGCTTCATCCCTCCCAAGTCTCTACAAAACCCCTGGACTCCAAAACATAATAATCCAGAAGTTACCAATCCTGGAGAAAACTGCAAAACCCAAATTAGTTTCCATAACTGAGAACCCTGGGTGATATCCAACTCTTCTGGCACCATGACATGGCGCCGTATGTCACAGCATCAAAGGGAATGATGACACCTAGTATAGATTTTCAATTTTTTTTATTCTGTATGTTATGGCCCTTTGTTTTATAGAATGCTTTATGTTTTGTTAATAACAAACTTGACGTTTGTAAACGCCTGTAACACCTTTGGGTGCGTCAAGCACTTGCGTCATAATTCAATTCATTGGCCAGGCAAAAATGTATTTTGGCCACTGAAATGAATTACCGCTCAAGTGCTTAAAGTGCCTAGAGTTAACGTGCGATTAGAAGTGTTTACATGCAGAAAGTGTTTTTCTGCCAACACACCACTGCTCCTGGACGGGCTGGCAGTGGGTTTTTTTTCTGTCTCTAAACTCCCCTAAGGGCATAGACACATAGGATAACATGCAGGGGCGTTTAGAGGCAGAAAAGAATAACCAGATGCACCTAACAGCCACGTTAAAAATATCTAGTGTGTATGAGGCCTTAGAATGATCGTGAATGACACAAACTATGCTACGCTGATCAGATGGGGAAGGACTTGCCAAGGGGGAAATAAAGTATTTCTGGCTATAAGTTATTATTGAAGTCATTATTGAACACAGATTGCACAAAATCCCTGCAACATTGATCCTTCCATTATTTTTGGAGAACAGGCTTCTTATTACATGTGCAACTTTAACCACCATCAAGACAGGGAGAACACACTGTGGTGACACTTTCAAAGGTTGACAGGTGTCTCACCACCCATTGAACCAGATGAGATATCTGCCCATTAATGGGCAGCCCTAAATTTGCATGACTGGTGAGTTAAAACTATCTGAAATTAGTAGGACTGCTAAGAGCAGCAGCGGTAAGCCCAGATGTTGGAATTCACATCCATAGGTGGCTTTTCGGGCTTATTTATACATCAAGAGTTCAATAATAGCCGTGGAGTGCGTGGCAGCAGGGATCTGATGAGACTGAGTTAACCTGAAATGAACCAGGATTAGCAGTAGGAGTCCAAAAAAAGTACAAGATATTGAAACATAAAAAGCTTGGTCATAAACAGACTAATAGTCTAGTAGTGAGGTAGAGGAACAGCAAATCAAATATCACAAACAGATGGGCAAGCAAGAGCAGAGGAACAAAAACATAGAGTTTAGGTGTTGCGTAACATAAATCAGAATTCCTATGCTCAGAATGAGGCTGATAAAGTCAGATTACACTGATCAGTGGCTGTAGGTGATTAACTGCAACCGCTAATCATCTTACATTTTCCAATATGTCCCTTCTAAAGAAGTTGAGTAAAAAATTGACTTCTGTAGAGCAGTTGAGGCCACACACTGATTGCAATCTAGCCAGTCCTCTTATTTTTCATCTTTAATGAATCACTCACTTTCCAAATGAAGTAGGATTTCCTGGCTGTGCTATGCTGATATTGTGTTACCATTGTTTGACTTATGGAAACGTATTACAACATTTCATCCTTGGTAAATAAGTCTCAAAGCCTGATTACAATTTTGTGTTTTTTATTTTTTTATTTTATTTATATTTAAGGTTAATTACAGAGGCCAAAGTACTAAATTAGTTCGCATGAGGAACCCCTGGGGTGAGGTTGAGTGGACCGGTGCCTGGAGTGATGGGTACGTGTCAAAACTTAGCATCTGTCATGCTCTTTATGACTACTTTTGCATTGATATATTGAGTTTGCCTCAAAGGTATAAACTAATTAGCTTATATGCAAATTTGTATATTTCTAGTTCAAATGAATGGAATTATGTGGATCAATCAGAGAGAGATCTCAGACTAAAAATGGAAGATGGTGAATTTTGGTGAGTGTTCCTATAGTTTTTTTTTTAATTTTAACAAAACAAGTTTATTGGTACATGGTACAGTAACAAGTTGCATTTTAAAGTACATGCGGTAACTAAGAGCAGTAACAGACAGAAGTAGCTCCATAGCCAAAAGGAGAAAAACACACAGGTCAAGTCTATGAGTATCATATCATTAAACACAGCGAGAAATCACGAAAATTGTATTACAAAAAGGGGAGGAAGAAAAAAGCACTATTATACATTAGTACAGGTCATCCGGGAAAAGACAAAATAATACAGTATGGCTAGCCTACACAAGTGTCCGGGTCATTGAGCCAACGATCCCAGATCTTATTGAATTTAGTTGGGCAGCCCCTATGTGTATAGATAACTTTCTTCAATGGCAAAGTTAGATTAACTTCCGCTACCCACTCTCTAAACGACGGAGTCTCCGGTCGCATCCATAGCCTGGCAAGCAATTTTCGGGCACAAAATAAGGTTTCTTGAACAAAAGCAGCATTCGATGGGCCCGCCGGGACGCCCAGCTCAAGGCCTAAGAGACAAGCCTTGGGGTCCACCTGAAGGGGGGAGCCCATGTGATCGTGGAGAAATTGAACCACCTGGAGCCAAAAGGCCTGAACGTCTGGGCACGACCACACCAAATGATAGAAAGTGCACGGGAGACATCCACAGTGCGGACACCCTGGTTCCAGGGAAGGTTTGTATTTGCGAATTCTGGCCGGGGTAAGATATGATTTGTGTATGATGTACAGTTGAGTCAGTCTGTCCGTTATTCTGGGGGAGACTAACTTGACCCCATCTAAGATCTCCTCCCATGCCTCACTCTCAAGCGGACCCACATCTTCCTCCCACCGATATCTCGCCACCTCCGCAAGTCTGGCTACCGTCCGTCTCCTAAGATAGTCATATAGAGTAGAAATTAACTTCGTGGGCTCCTCCCCAATTATCACACCCACTACTGATAGTTCTTGGGGATCCGGGAATCCCCCCACAAATTGGGCCCGGAGGGCATGGGACAGCTGAGCATAATGAAAGGCCATGCACTGAGGGATCCCAAACTCACCCCGCAGCGCCTGGAAGCTACGTACCCCCAACGGGGTGACGACCTGATACAGGTACACCACCCCTCTGGAGGCCCACAGACCCGCCCCCGGCAATCCCCTAAGCTCCTCCAGCTGAGAATTAAGCCATAGGGGAGTATGGGAATGCACCCAATCTGCCCCCAACATCTTTTGCGCAATTGCCCATATCCGTCTATGCTGAAGCAGCAAAGGGGCACGTCTCCGCGCCCTCCCATCGGGCCCCTTCCCCCGAAACAAAACCTGAAGGGGGGAGTGGGTGCGACTATGTGGCATGCCACACAGCAGTGCTTGGTGAGTGTTCCTATAGTTTAGTTTTTTTGTGAAATGATGTTGGATTAAACAGTGGCATTTACAGTTATTTCTGATTCACAGTACATTGAGAATTGCAGATGATGCTTTTGACTTATCAATTTTCAATTCTCCCTCAACAAATCACTGTTAAGACAAAGCTGAAATAGTTCTGCCATAGATGACGAATGTGTATACATTTGTAAAGTAGCTATGGTAAGAATTTAAATGTTCACCTCTGACTTGTGATTGTTGTCATCCAAAGTAACTAACCTTAAAAAGTATTAATATACCAAAAGTATAAGTGAGGCTTGGAACTTGCGGTAGAATTAGTGAGTCATCAACAGTAAGTAAATCTAAACAAGCTTGGCATAAACATAGGTTTACACGCAAGCAAAAAAAACAAAAAACACAAAAAAACTAGAATGTTAAAAAAGAGAGGGCAGATGCGATGGAACGCTTACTCTTTTTCCGCTGTCACTCATTCAAAGAATGGGGGTTATACAAAATATGCTGCTCTGTGGATAGCAGTACTAGGTTCCATCTGAAGATAAAATGATTGGCAGGCCACCACTGGTGCAGACTAAGCAGAAAAATTACTGTAGCAGGGTGAAGTGTAATGCCTTGTACACACGGTTGGACTTTCCGACAACAAAATCCGTCTGATTTTTTTCTGACGGATTTTGTCTTAAACTGGTGTTGCATACGCACGGTCGGTCAAAGTTGACGGAAAATCCGATCGTTTGGAACGAGATGACGTTCGTTCATTACGACGGAACTACTTTGAGGCTAGTAGCCAATAGCTTTGGTCTCGTAATTCGATCTGAGCATGCGTGGCACTTTGTCTGATTGGAATTCTCTACAAACAATCGGAAAAAGTCAGATCGGATTTTTTTGTCGGAAAAATTTGAGAACCTGCTCTCAAATTTTTTCCAGCGGAAATTCCGATGGAAAAAGTCCGATAGAGCCCACACACAATCGGATTCTCCGACAATATAATCCGATCTGACTTTTTTCCGTCTGAATTTCTGACCATGTAGACAGGACATAAAAACCCAAAACTTTTTTTGGTAGAGTGGAGAAGAATCAGAACCTTGCTTTCTTGGGAAGATTTTGTCTCAAATACTGTTTCTGTGTACAGGAAATTACTGTGGGAACACAACAATAAATATTAGACAGAGGTTCTAACCCTTCCTCACTCTATTCAAAAAAAGCTTTTGGCTTCAGATACACTGTAATCAATGTGTGTCACAATTGTCATGAGAGCATTTCTTCTGCCATATTAAAGGAAACCCACCACTGTGAAATGTGGGAGTTATGGTTGTTTACCTTGCACAAGAAACTAGTTACTTGGTTTTCTCTAACTTTAATACTTTCTGAGCCACTGATCCTGAATCATGCATGCAGAAAGTAAGGCTCCATGCACACTGGGTTTAAAAAAACATCCGTTCTCCCTGGAGTAAAAAACATCCATATAGAATATTTTTTGTACAAAGTTTAGATGAGTTTCGAGGAGTTTTAAGTTTTTTTTCTGCCAGTGAGCTCCAATCAGAAATGCAAATGAGAAGGTGTTTTTTTCTTCCTGCCTCTAAATACTGTTCTCAAAATATGCATGTAATTGTCCAAATGTGCATGGACACATAGGATAGCATTGAGTTGCTTCTACAGTCAGAACACAAAACTCCTGTAGAAGCTATGTTTTTTTATGCCAGTGTGCATGCATGGAGCCTCAAGGCAAAGTGAAGTCAGAACTTATCTGCATACTTCTTCCAAATCTGTGACTTAGAAAGCGTAAAAGGCAAAGGGTCAACAGGCAAACCAGACAGCTATCATTTTGAAAAGGCAATCCGAGGTGGCAGCCTTTGTATTCCCCTCATGAAATGTTTAAGTGCTTAGTTATGATTTCAGTACAGAGTATAGAAATTACAAATCAAAACCTAATTTTCTGCAAACCTTTTCACTGGTATATTCTTTGTGTGATTTATTTCTTTTAGGATGTCATTTCAAGAGTTTCTCCGGGAATTTTCCCGTCTAGAAATTTGCAATCTCACACCAGATGCCTTGAAAGCCCGCAAAATTCGCAAATGGAACACAACATTTTATCATGGAAACTGGAGAAAAGGGAGCACAGCCGGTGGCTGCAGAAACTTTCCAGGTAATTATATTGCATTCATTTCTGATTCTTAGAACTTTGAAAATTTTCTATTTTATTTGAAGCCCTCTGTGTAGTAAAATGCAAAATTCAGCTATCTTCATTGTGTGATCGCCAAAAGAGTACGTACTGTACATAAACACTGCTGTCTCGTAATTCTATGGGAAAACTACTATATAGTGACTTTTGAAACTGTATACTGCCTTAAGGAGTAATCCTTTGAGCAGGTCCATACTGAAGATTGCTGGATCAGTAGGTGGTGGGATCCACAGTATGTTAATGCTGCTGACATCAGATATGTCACATTTAGGTCTCATTCACACCACGGCACGGTGATGCCAGTTTTTCTGCATGCATTCTGCAAGGGCACAAAGAAAAAAAAAACAATTGTTCTCTATGTGCCCTGTTCACACTACAACACAGGTATCACATGCAGAATTTTTCTGTGCAGGAATCTGCAACATGTATGCAATTTTCTGCACAGGGAAAAAAACTGACATGACATCAACATTGGTATGAACAGGGTGCATAACTGATGCACATGAAAACTGATGTCAACGTGCATGAAAACTGATGTGAAACTGATGTCTCTGCAAGTAAAATCTGCATTTGTTTTCCCATCATTTTTCGTGCACATATGGCATGAACGAGCCCTGAATCTTGCCCAGAGTTCCACTTTAAAGCAGAACTAAACAAGAAATATGCATTTTATCCTCTGATCTGCAGGTACCATGGTGTTGTTTACCTGATCAGTTATGACACCAGCCATTTGACAGCTTGAGAGTTAGGGAAGATTACAACCAACTGTGTTTTTTGCTTTGCCTGAAAAAAAACAATTAAAGTGCTCCAATCTAGTTACCCAGAAAGGGAGAGTTTGTATGCAGAAGAGAGCTAAACAGTTGGTTTGCTTGTAAAAGGAAGAGAACACACTTGGTCATGTGTAATTTGAACCATGTAGTGGCCATTAGAGCTATCTACTGCCAGAGACCCTGACTGATGTTAATGTGGTACTAAACCCATTAATTTAACAGTTACATTCAAGCCATGCTGTGAATGATAAGTGTTACATTTGCTGGTGTGTTTATGCCAGCTCTCAAGTGGATTGTCAAGCCAATAAAAGACTGGTATCTTAGCGGGTCACGTGCACCATTGCAACTGCAGATCATACAGGCCAAAATGGCAGCTTCCTTGGCTGTAAAGTACAGGAGGGTTTAGTTCTGTCCTAAAGAACAAGTAAACTCCCCTGGTTTGTTTTCTACCTATACGTAGGCCTATAATAAAGCTTACCTATAGGTACTGTACTCACTACTGACCTCTGCCTTACTCACTACTGACCTCTGCTTCACTCATCACTCACCACTGACCTCTAACCTCTGCCTCACTCACCACTTTTTTACAGTACAGGAGACTTTTGGGGAAATATCTGAGGTCTAAACAGACCCCTGATATTTTACTTTTTATTTGAAGGAATGTCCGTTTCCCTCTCACCTGCAGACCTGCAATGTATCAAACACAGGTATACAGATAGGACTGTGTTCATTCACAAAACAGACACCGTAAACACGGGGCTGATGTTACCATTTCTCTCCTTCTGAATGAACATAGTTCTGTGTAGAGAGTATACCTGTATTCTTCCAGCGGATAACTGAACATAAGCTCGCTGGCACTCACACCCCAATTCTGACAACTGGATCTCCCCTCGCAGCGACTGGAGGAGAATCTGACACAGGCATTGATTGCTGCAGAGCGATGGGAAAGGGGGGGGGGGGGGGCAAGTCAGAGGACACAGGGGAGGCTGTCAAAGCCCACAGAGAGCTGCAGAGGAGAGAGAAAAGTGCCATGTTCACACCACAGTGTGCAAATTTTTTCTGCGCATGAATCTGCAACTTGTATGCAGTTTTCTGCACAGGAAAAATACTGACATGGCATGAACATTGGTGTGATTAGGGCACATAATTGACACGCATAAAAACTGATGTCCACATGCATGAAAACCAAGGTAAACTGATGTGTCTGCAAATGAAATCTGTGCAGTTTTCCCATCAGTTCCCATTAGTTTTCATGCGCGTATGGTTTAAACTACCCCTTAAAGGGGTTGTAAAGGCACAAGGCTTTTTATCTTAATGCATACAGCCCTCCTCAGCCCCCCTAATACTTACCTTAGCTCCATCTGATCCAGCAATGTTGCAGGAGTGTCTCAACCATCCAGGACTCTCTGTTTTGATTAGCTGAGATACAGCAGTCAATCAAAGTCAGGTAGCCAATGAAGAGAGATAGGGGGTGGGGCCAAACCACTGCTCTGTGTCTACGTGGATACACAGAGATGTGGCTCGGCTCGAGCGCCTCCATAGCAAGCTGCTTGCTGTGGGGGGCACTCAACAGTAGGGAGGGGCCAGGAGCACAGAAGAGGGTCCTGAAAAGAGGAGGATCTAGGCTGCTCTGTGCAAAACCAGTGCACAGAGGAGGCAAGTATAACATGCTTGTTATTTTTATATATAAAAACAAAAACAAAAATCTTTACAATCACTTCAACCATTTTAATACCAGGCACTTTGTCCCAAACCCCCCAATGTCCCCGCCCAAGCCAATTTTCAGCTTTCAGCACTGTCACTTTTCAAAAGACAATCGCGCGGTCATGCTACACTGTTCCCAAGCAAAATTTTTATAATTTTTCTTCCCACAAACAGAGCTTTATTTTGGTGATATTTGATCACCTCTGCTTTTCTGTAGTTTTTTTTGCAAAACAAAAAAAAGATCAAACATTTTGAAAAAAAAAGTTTCTTTGTTTCTGTTATAAAATTTTGTAAACAAGTATGTTTTCTCCTTCACTGACAGGCCCTGATGAGGCTGCACTGATGAGGCTGCACTGATGGGCACTGATAAGCAGCACTAATATGCAGCACTGATGGGCACTCATAGGTGGCACTGATGGGCACTGAAAGGCTGTACTTATGGGCGGCACTGATGGATAGTACTGATGGCACTGGCAGGCATTGCTGATGGGCACTGACTGTCATCCCTGGTGGCCATCCATTGTGGGCATCCCTGGTGGTCCAGTGTGGGCATCTGTGGGGGGGGGGGGGTTGGGCTGCGCTGATAATCAATCAGTGCAGACCCCCCCCCCCCCCGCTAGGAGAGCCACCGATCGGCTCTCCTCTACTTGCGTCTGTCAGACACGAGTGAGGAAAAGCCGATACGCGGCTTTTCCTGTTTACCCTGTAATCAGCTGTGATTGGACATGGCTGATCAACTGGGCTCTTTACCAAGATCGGTGTTGCGGCGTGTCAGACTGACACAGCGCACGCTGGCTGTTATCCTGAAAGACGTCATATGTCACCCAGTCAGGATAACGGAACTACAATATTAACCACTTACTGCCCGGCCTATAGCAAATTTATGGCCGGGTGGGAAGTGGTTAATGTTGTACCCTAATTTGACAAACGGTCAAAAAGTGCACAAGGAGTATATTAGTTCCTTTCCATCCACATTTCCTCCATCAGCAACAGATGTAATAAAAATGTAATCTATAGTGTAAGACTGTTTTTGTAAACTTTATTACCATAAGATAAACCTGCAGCTAGCAAAGTTTATTCACTATAGGACTGTTGCACACAGTATTTGGGCTATTATAAGGATTTGTTATCCTCTCAATCTTGCTAAACTTCACAAACTGGATGTGGTCCACTTTACACACTACATCACTCTGGGCTTCATCAGGGACTTAAAGCTAGGTAATCATAGCAGCATATAAATATTTACAATGTTCACAGTATTCTTTGTAAAGGAAACCAGATCTCTGCTACATAGTATATTACCAAGCCTGCTAATACATCAAGAAACAAAGGAAAAAATAGTGAGGCAATAGATAATAGAAATGAACAATAATAAACACTAATGATGAGACAATATTAAATAACCAAAATATTTAAATAATAATCTATACATAAATAATACCCCAAGGAATCTTTAGATATAAACAGCATATATATTTACCCTAATAACCTCCTCTAAGCATTATTATATAAACAACCATGTACAACTCAATCATTTAATCCTCTGGCAGCAAAGACTGTGTCATAGATATCCACTGGTCTCCTGCTTTGCTAATTGCCTCGTCAGATTAGTCCTTCTCCAGTGTTTGTTACCTTTTCCACACCTCAAAAAATCAAAACTACTATGGACTTTTTTATGACACTTGAAACATTGATACCTCCTTCCCCTTTAAAAAAAACATCAGATCACGTTATGGTACAGTGGTTACAATGTCTAGGAAATTGCTGCCAAGCTGTTGACAAGTCAGTAGCAGTTGAGCTGAATTTTTACTGATTAGCAGCTGACTTATATGTGACTCTCTAGCTAAATTACTCCCCTCCTTTTTATCATGATTCTTTTCCTTCATAGCTACGTTCTGGATTAACCCGCAGTTCAAAATAAAGCTGGACCTTGAGGATGAAGATGATGACTATGGCAATGAAAAAGGCTGCACCTTCCTCCTTGCGCTTATGCAGAAAAACCGAAGAAAAGAGAAAAGATTTGGGAAGGACATGGAGACCATTGGCTTTGCCGTCTATGAGGTATGGTAGCTGACAGTGCTCAGTTTTAGGGAAATATATAGCATACTTGGTGTGACATATTTATATACAAAAATAGGATGAATTCACCCATAAAAGACACGCAGAAGAACATATAGATCAGGTGTAGGCAATGTTTTGAGTATAGTGTGCCAAAAAAAGGTTTTAAAATAAATTGAAAGTGCAGCTACATTAAAAAAAAGGCCAACTTCACACACTCAGTAACCAGGAGTTTTTCTAAAGTAAATGCTGTAAACAACTTGAATAATAGTAAGAAATGAATATTGAGTCACTCCAATTCCTGCAACCTACCGCCTCAGATCAGTCCCACTTCCTGCACCTTCATGCTTCAGATAAGTCCCAATTCCTGCACCTTCACACCTAAGATCTGTCCCTATTCCTGCACCTCTAAATTAATAGTTCCCAATAGCTGGTTAATTGTTTAAAAGGAGAGCAGGCAGCTTGGGGCATCTAACTCGACAACGGGACCAGTTCTAGCCTGTCTGGTGTGTGGATGTGAGTGTGTGTGTGTGTGTGTGTGTGTGTGTGTGTGTGTGTGTGTGTGTGTAGGGGGGGGGGGGGGTGGGCAGTAAAAGATGTCAAGGGGGGCAGAGGACGAGGTCAGCTGGACATAGGGTGGGATCAACAGGACAGAGGGACAGGGGTAAGCAGGAAAGAGAATGGGGTCAGCAGGGCATTGGATGGGATCCGCAGGGCAGGGGACATGGGTCAGCAGAGTATATGATGGGGTCAGAGGATAGGGTAGCATGGCATAGAAGAGGGGTCAGTGGGGCAGAGTCTGGGGTCAGCAGGGCAGAAAATCAGTCACTGCTGGCAGGGAACTCAGCAGATTTGCTCCTCCCCACACTACAAATAGCAGAGATTGGATTATTTTACAGACACGACCTTGATCTGCACATTGCGCAGTAGACTGTTGCCGCTGTGCTGCATTTCCAATCTGAGGGTTTCACAGGTGAGAACTGCAACAGCCTTCTACACACTGTGCAGATCAAGGTTGTGTCTGTAAAAGAATCCAATCTAAGTTTTGTGCGGTGTTGGTAGTAACAACTCTGCTGCCTATCCTATGTCGGGCTGAGTGCAATTTGTGCATAAGAGGAGGAGCTTACCGACCCAGGCACAGCATCTATGGTGGGGGAGGGCAGCTCACCACCCCCTAGATTCGGCCATCCTCAACACAGATTCCAAGTTGGCTGCAGACAAGCCAAGTGAGGTGGGCAGGAACGGAGGCAGGCAGGAAAATAAGTGAACTAGCCATGCCCTCTTCTGTGTAGCCAGCTGCAGCCGCCAGCCGGCTTTGCTGATATGTGGGAGGTGGGTGCCTCAGACTTCCCTGGTGAACCACGACTGGCATGCCGAGAGTTACTGACCCCTAATATTGTTCTGAACTTTTTAAAATGCTATAAATGTGCAATTGTTTAGACCATATGTTCAGAACAATTGTTGCAAACAAAAGGGATACAATTAGCAAAACATTCTTTCCTTATAGAAACCTGTACTGAAAGACTTATATTAGCTGCCATTTCTGGCCTCCTGAAAATTATTAGACTGGCCATACATTTTACAATTTTCTAGTAAAATCTTCCTGTAATTTACCTAAACCATAGAATATGAGATCAAACCTTAACACTTTCAATTTAAATGCAGTTCAAGCAGGACCCTTGCACTAAATAGTTTAAGGTAAATCTAATGGAAACTGTATCGAATGCCTTCAAAACTTTGAGGCAGTCACCAGGAATAAATATGCAGATCAAGAGTTCCGACTTCAGGTAAAGCATGCTTGTTCTGGTCTATGCCTTAAATTGTATTTTTTTAATATTATACCAAATTTATTTTGTGATAACAGTTTGAACAGAACTTTACTAAAAAAGGGACTGTAAAGTTATAATACAATTCAAGAGGTTTATGAAGGCCCGGCTTGTGACAACATGCAATCTAAAAATTATTAGGCCACAGGCAGCCACTAACTAGCATTCTCAGAAGGAGATCAGTAATGGCATCTTTTATATTTCTTTCAAGTCTCTCTTTTTAAAAACTAATTAGAAATGACAGGGTTGTGCTAAATTCATTTGTTGTTTTTCTCAATATTTCGCCTGTAGAGTATTATCTCTGAATAGGCCCATTTAAAACTGTTGTAGCTTTAAAATAAAATACATAACAGATAATGAATCTTATTCATAATTTGCATATCTGTTTTCTTTCCACAGGTTCCCAGAGAGGTATGCAATCTTATTTCCTTGCAACTGATGCAAAAGATAAGTTGTATTTATATCGGGTCAACTGAGCATCCAGTAATTCACTCGTTGTGTCCTGTGTTCTCCTTATATTTCTGGTCTACCACTTTTCTGGCTAAACATACTCTCCTTACTTTTCATGTTTACTATACCTTTTTCAGTTTTTTACTTTTGGACTGGAGTGAGGAAAGCATAGAAAGTTGTCAGCGATGACTAATCTTCTGATTTCTTGTCATAGGCTATCAAAGACACAGGAAATTAGGCTTCTGTTGAAAAAAATCTTTAAATGAAATTACACTTTAGTTGAGAGAAACAAATCTTCATTTATTTTTTATTTTATTTTTTTTATAAATTGCAAGGAGTTTAGTGAGCTTCGTTGCAGATTCTTAACTGCTTCTTTTTTAAAGATAATAAGTCGGGTTTTGCAGTAACTTTCTCAAACTGAGTAAAAAGTGAGAGTGTCTATCTGCTTTATTACATGATTAGTCCAATTGTGGTAAAGAGAGAAGCAGTGCATCCTCATCTCCCCTTGTAGTCATATGGCCAGTATAGCCCCAAAAAAGATGCAGTAAAGCTAGGGACAGTAGTGGGCATACTACTGTCAAAGTGCTTGAGGTAGAAATATTCTACCTCAAGCACTGTGTAGGCTTTTGATATAACTTTTATAGAGGCAATCATATGTGCAATGAATGAGTTTTCTGCGGTGTCCTGTTCCTTTGTAAAATTGTAATGTTTCGGCAGGATTTAAAGAGGAAGTAAACCCTGATGAGTTTACTTCCTCTTTTTTTCCCTTCAAAGGTAAAGCATAATGGACTACTATGCATCGCATAGTAGCCCATTATGTGTCACTTACCTGACACAGGAGCCAGCGAAGTCGCGCTGTCCCCTGTAGTCCGCCGCATCCATCTTGCTGGTGGCGTCTCGCAGCTCCGCCGCTGTCATTCGGCGAAGCCGCGATGACGTCACTCCCGCGCATGCGCACGGGAGTTGACAAATGCGGCAGCTCCATTTTTGGAACTGCCGCGTTCAGTGCGCCTGCGCGCCGCTGTCTACGGCACATGCGCCGTAGACAGCGGTGCCCGTTTTCGGGCAAATATCTCCTAAACCATATAGGTTTAGGAGATATTGCTTGGACCTACAGGTAAGCCTTAATCTAGGCTTACCTGTAGGTCAAAGTGGTTTGTAAGGGTTTACAACCACTTTAAACTCTTAGCTTGCTGGAGATTAAAGTGGAAAATTATTTTTCAATAATTTCGTTTTTATATATTGTAATTTTATATAGAATACCTCCTTAACCACTTTCACCCCAAGGATGTCATATGACATCCTTGACTTTGTCACGTCCAGGCTGTGGATGTCAACAAAGCGGCGATCTCGGCTGGAAAGCATCAGATCTGTCATTTTTTTTTTTTCGATCTGATTCTTTCCAGCCTGGAGAAGGGATGTGGGGTCTTATAGACCCTATATATCTCCATAAAGAGGACCTGTCACACACCATTCCTCTTACAAGGATTGTTTCCTTGCAATAGGAATAAAAAAGTGATTAAAAAAAATGTAAAAAGAAAGTTTAAAAAAAAAAAATCACAATAAAATAAACAATAATTTTTTTTTTTTAAAGCACCCCCGTCCCCGTATGCTCACGCACACGTAAGGCCCGCCCACATATGTAAACGCTGTTCAAACCACACGTGAGGCATCGCCGTGTGTGTTAGAACAAGAGCAACCATTCTAGCACAAGACCTCCTTGGTAACTCTAAACCTGTAACCTGTAAAAAAAATTTTTTTAAAGCGTCGCCTATGGAGATTTTTAGGTACCAAAGTTTGGCGCCATTCCACAAGTGTGTGCAATTTTAAAGCGTGTTATGTTGGGTATCTATTTACTCTGCGTAAATTTGGCAAAATTTTTGTTTTGTTATTTTTAAATTCATGAAACGTTTTTTTTCCCCCAAAAAATCTATTTGTGCGCTTTAAACATTATTTTGATTGTTTTTTTTTTTTATTCTATTATTGTATAGGATATTTTATTGTAGCGCTGCAGATTAAAATTTTTGTTATATATGTTAAATTTCACACGGATTCACTGTTGAAGGTTATTTTAAAATTATTTTGTTCAGGTAAGCAAAACAGAAACAATTATAAGTTTTAGCCACATTAGGAAAGATTTCCCCCCACTTCCTGTCCCAGTGATAGTTGTCCCTGTGATCAGAAGCAAGTAGTCATCTCTAGTAGGGACACAGAGTGGAATAAGGTCCCTGTTTGGGAGATTGTCTATTAGTTTCTCTATCGGGGTCTATCGGTTTCTCTATCGGGGTCAGTGGTCCTCAGGACAAGAAATTAGAATGAGAAAAAAATTTAAATTAGGACACAGCCAGCACCAAAGATCCATCCCTACTATTCAAAACTAAATATTTTGAGCTGCAGTATCACCTAAAATGCTTGTGTCTTAAAAGTCCCTTTTGCGGTTTTCATGCTTTTTGTCAATTATAGCTATTGCCAACCAGTTTTGTTATGTTTAAACATTTAAACCAGCCATAGATGGATTGAAATTTGGCCAATTCAGCAGGAACCGGCTGAATTTCGATCCATCTATGGGCGGGTTGGTTGTACTGAAGTTGATTTATTTATCAGTAAAACCAGCCCGTCTGTCTTTTTTCTGTGTGATCATTGTATTTTGCCAGTGGGGAAAGCTCCCTGTGCTCCCCACCAGAAGACTACATTAGCGCAGAGGGAGGGATTTCCCCATCAAAACGGACTGTGTTGATGGGGTAATCAAGCAGTTTAATGTATGGCTAGCCTTATTCTTTCTTCTTTTATTGTCATGTCTGTATTGTTTACTATGTGAAATATATCCATTTGTCATCCAACTAAAATTTTTACTGAACTATATATTTTTTTCTAACTGTCCTTAGCCATCCTCAAAGTAACATAATATTTCCGATTAGTTCATAGGACAGTCAGCTGTGCATCTCAAGCGTGACTTCTTCCTAAGCAACGCATCCCGTGCACGTTCCGAGCAATTCATTAACCTGCGAGAAGTCAGCACCCGACACAAGCTTCCCCCTGGGGAATACATAGTGGTGCCTTCCACCTTTGAACCCAATGTTGAGGGAGACTTTGTCCTCAGAGTCTTTTCAGAAAATCGACATGGGACTGTGTAAGTGACAATGGCAACTAAAGAAAAGACCATGAGAAATGTAATTGAACCAGTGTGATTTAGTCATAATGAGGAAAAGGTGCCAGGTTTTCATTAAAACCCCACTCTGGAATAAAAAAAACGTTGTACCCCCCGCCCCAACGTTCGGTCATTTTCCCCTTTTAATTGGTGAAGCCAGCAGTACTCACCTAAATATGTGTCCCTTACTGTTGCCACTTCCAGTGCGGGGGATTGTTATATCAGAGCTGTGCTCCTCCCGGAGTGGGCCTTTAACATTGTAGTAACTAAAATTAGTTTTATACCAGGAAACTAAAATACCTTTTAACATATCCAAAGTTCATATTCATATTTTAATCCTTGATTATTGCTTTTTAAAAGCACTAAAAATTATTGTAAATAATTCAATGCATTATTTTTATGATTGAGATGTGTAGGGAAGGGGGCAGTGGGTTGTTCCAGAAGTACTGGGTTTATGTTGGCTTTCTGGTAGCGTTTTGGGATAGTGGGGGGAACGAGATACCAATTAAAGCGGAATTCCACCCATTTCTGTGTTTATTAAGTCCTGACCTTTAATAAACACACATTTACCTGTCGCACGGTCCAGCGATGCGGCCACCCGAAGCCTCGGTTCTCTCCCCCTCCTCTCCGCAGTGTCGGCATCACAACTGTGGGCACCCGGCTGTGACAGCTTGCGTCTTCACAGCCAGGTGTGCATTGCGCATGCACGAGTCACGCTGTGTGTCCTGAATGGCCGGGCAATCTTCTGGGACCTGTGGCGTGTCCCAGAAGATTGCAGGGAGAGAGGGGCCGTCTAGGAAGTGGGAGCTGGGTACCTGTCAAAACTACATACCCCCCCCCCCCCCCATAAAAATGACATGCCAAATGTGGCATGTCAGGCAGTCTGGAGTCCTTAAAGTGGAAGTTCCACTTTTGGGTGGAACTCCGCTTTAAAGTAGATCTTAACCCAATTACTTAACTCTTTCAGTAAATTGTAAGCTCTAACATGATAATGTGATTAAAAGTCCCATTGTGCTTCTGTGTTGTCACCCTGCTATTTGCCCTCCTCATACTTCAGAAAAGTAAACATTTAGAACAGGATGCTGAGCATTTATTAAATCACACTAAAAGATTATCTGTCCCGCGGGTGTAAAAATAAAACAGCTTTTTTGTAAGTATAAGAAAACGTATGCTTTACATTGTATATAACAATATTGCTTTGAGATCATATTTTGCTTATATGACAAGTTGAAAAAGTGATTTAGAAAATATATAGTTACCATGAAGCATAAAGATTTTTTTTTTTTATTTCAGTGAAATGGATGATCCAATATCTGCCCAACTACCTGCTGAGGTGAGTAGCCAAACAGAATTTGGCACATTACTGTATGGTCCATTTGCTTTTTGCTTTTATTGATATACTTTTACTTAGTAACACTGTAGTGTCCTTTTATTATGTGTCCTCATCACTTGAGTGTTATCGGAAAATGTAGTTTAGAAGAATCTATGTGTAGATCTCCAGTTCTAATAAGCTGCTACTCAAAGTGATCATATTATAGTAAACTTGGTGCAAAATTATTCACTTTAAGAGCCAATTTGCACCATGAAATGCACAGGAACGCGTTGTACGTTCCTGTGCGATTCTCATAGTATCTGGGAGCAGTATGATTTCAGCCAATTCATTTGAATAGGCTGAAATCCTGCCAGAATGCACCAAGAGTAAATGCACAGCAACCAGATAGGATGGTACCATTGTACCATGTGATCAGGTTCAGGTAACGCACTGCATTTGTATCCTGCATTTGGGGTGTCATAAAGGTGACACTGACATCCGCAGATCGCAAATGTAGCGCATTTTGAATGCAGTGCAAGAAACACGTACGGAACGTGGGTTTCCTGCACTGCCTTCTGATGTGCACTGGTCCTAAAGTAATTGCAGATGACAAGGGGGCACTCCTTGCATCTGGAGGAAAAGGGTTTTTTATACTACATACAGAGAAACTTCTTCACAGTAAGGGCACTTGCACATGGTACGAATGTCTGAACATCAGATATTCCTGCCAAAAAAAGAACGCAAGGATAGACTGTATAGCACTTTCACGTATTCATGTGTATGCATACACACTCACATAAAAATACTAACCAGCAACTGATACTGATCTATAGCCTTTTAAACACAGGCCTATTAAAAACAATGGGCTACATTATGATGCGTAAAAGAAAATGCCTGAATGCCTAAAAATGGGGCATGTTTAGGCTTTTGTGTGCTAGTTCTAGCCAGCTGATGTAGACTGTTTAAAATAAATATCTGGATATGTTTCTAAATGCACAGAATAGAACTGGCTATTAATATTTGTAATAACACAGCATATTGTTGATTCAGGGATACCCAATTGCCTTATGGGATCAGGAAGCATCCCATAGGATCATTGGATATTTTTCTCTCTTGGAGCAAATTGAATAATGCTTCATAATGGTTTTCATCTTCTTCTCAATCAGTTGTGGGGATCGGGTTCTGTGGGTGCAAGATGTTGATTTATTTGTTTATTCATTTCTCTATTGGGTAAACTCTATGTCTTTTTCATCCTGCCATGTAACAATAGGAGTAAAGGACTGCTTTTATTAAAGGGGTTCTAAACCCTTGTGTTTTTTCACCTTAATGCATCATATGCATTAAGGGAATACAATTCTGACAGTAACTGGCCCCCAGCCCCCCGTTTTACTCACCTGAGACCTTCGTTCCCTCAGCGGAGACGCACTGTACTCTCTGCCCGGAGTTCTCGGCTCTTGATTGGATAGATTGATAGCAGCGCAGCCATTGTCTCCCACTGCTGTTAATCAAATCCAATGACGGGGGGGGGGGGCCTTGTCCGGCATTCTGTGTCTAGAGGCACAAATACTGGTCTTAGGAGCGCGCCCGCAAGGTAACTCACCGGGAGAGTACTTCTCCCAGGGGGTTTACCGATGTGGGGAGGAGCTGCAAGCGCCGCCAGGGGACCCCAGAAGTGGATGATCAAGGCCACACTGCAAAACGAACTGCACAGTGGAGGTAAGTATGACATGTTTTGTCACTTTAAATATGTAACACACCTATAGTTGAAAAAGTGGACTGTACAGAGTTGTTATCAAACTCTCATTCTGCCAGTTATTTCTATTCTGCTATTTCAACCCTTTACCAGCAGATGGTAGACATTCTACACCATAGATTTTGTAACATTTATACAAATGCTGGACTGCCCAGTGAATGGCATAGTAGAATTAAACACTGATGGGAAATTCATCCTAAATGTCTCTAGATGTGCCACCATTTTGTTCTTGATCCTGTGCCAAGTTCATTTAATGTGTTCAATGACATATGGAAGCTTTATGTCTTTTTAATACTTTGGCATTTCTATGTATTTCCAGGAAGCTGTAACTGAAGCAGACCTTGATGAAGGATTTAAAAAACTTTTCAGTCAACTTGCTGGTGCAGTATGTGTATTCTAAGAATTTATATTGCTAAGCAGTATGTTTTTGTTGGGAGTATACACCAATCAGCCATAACATCATGATGACCTACCTTATATTGAGTAGGTCCCACTAGACCTCTGAAGGTATGCTGTGGTATCTTGCAACCAGCCGGCAGTAGCACATTTTTTTAAACTGTAAGTTGTGAGGTGGGACCTCCATGGATCAAACCTGTTTTTACACACATTTAACAGATGCTTGATGGATTGAGATCTGAGGAATTTGGAGGCCAAGTCAATACCTCAAACTTGTTGTGTTCCTCAAACCATTCTTGAACCATTTTTGCAGTGTGGCAGGGCGCCTTATCCTGCTGCAAGAGGCCACTCCCATGATACCATTTCCATTAAGGGGTGTATTTGGTTAGCGACAATATTTAGGTAGGTGGTACGCGTCAAAGTAACATCCACATGAATGGCAGGACCCAATGTTTCCTAGGTGAACATTGCAACAACAAAAACAACACCGCCTCCATTGGCTTGTTTTCTTCCCATAGTACATCCTGGTACCATCTCTTTGCCAGTTAACCAATGCACGCACCTGGCGTTCCACATGATGTAAAAGGAAATGTGATTCATCGGCGCAGGCCACCTTTTTTTCATTGCTCTGTGGTCCAGCTCTGATACTAACGTGCCCATTTTAGGTGCTTTTGGCTGAGGACACGGGTCAGCATGGTCATCCTGAGCGGTCTTCCGCCATGCAGTTTGAAACCCATTTCTTCTGCTTTCATAACATCAACTTCAGGAACAAGATGCACGTTATATTTCTTGCGGAGCCGCTGTAGAGGTGAAAGCATCTCCCTACAGTATGTCTCAGAGCATGAGGTACAGGCTTGTTCTAATACCAATCCAGAGAGCTAGTAAATGCAGGAAAAGAAAGGATAGCTTCTACTCCCAACCAGCCCAGGTAAATAATAATTAGTCATAGCCCTAATGGGTGGAGCAAAATGCATCAGGGTATGTGGTTTGCTGGAGACATGTAGGGATGGTATTGGCCAGGTTATGAGCGGTGACTGGTTTCCTCCAGACATGATGCTTGCTATTCACACCAAAGAGTTGAATCCTTGTTTCATTAGACCAGATAATTTTGTTTCTCATGATCTGAGAGTCTTTCAGGTGACTTTTGGCAAACTCCAGGTGGGCTGTCATGTGCTTTTTACTAAAGATTGGCTTCTGCCTGGCAACTCTACAATACAGGCCTGATTGGTGAAGTGCTGCAGAGATGGTTGTTCTTCTGGAAGTTTCTCCTCTCTCCACAGAGAAATGTTGGAGCTCTCTTAGAGTGACCATCAAGCTCTTGGCCACCTTCCTGACTAAGGTCCTTCTCCCCTGATCACTCAGTTTAGCCAGATGACCCACTCTATAAAGCATCCTGGTGGTTCCAAATGTCTTCCATTTACGGATGAAGGAGGCCACTGTGCTCATTGGGAGCTTCAATGCCGCAGAAATTTTTCTGTACCCTTCCCCACATCAGTGCCTCGATACAATCCTGTCTACAGACAATTCCTTGGACTTCATGACTTGGTTTGTGGGATCTTATATAGACAGGTGTGTGCCTTTCCAAATCATGTCCAATTAACTGAATTTACCACAGGTGGACTCCAGTTAAGGTATAGAAATATCTCAAGAATGATCAGTGGAAACAGGATGCACCTAAGCTTAATTTTGAGTGTCATGGCAAAGTGTTAGGTACTTGAGTGGTGAGCCTGATATGACGGAAGAAGACCTCTCTTACGGCTCTGGTTCAAGTCCCACTGGAGTGAGAACAGTGGTACGTGAGCGCAGCGGGGTAGGAGCGTCTGGCTGGATGCAGCAGCTGATGCAGGCGGAGCAGGTGAACCTCCCAGATGCTGGAACCGCAGGAGCTGGTGGAAGCAGGAGACGGCTTGGCAGAGTTGGCAGCTGAGGCAGGGCAGGCGGACCGGTGAACCTAGAAGGCAGCAGCGGATCCTGGAAGATCTCGGAACGTAGGTACAGACAAGACAGGTCAGGCAGGCTGGGACAAGCAGACAGGTGGCAGACAGAGCAACGTCACAAACAGGCAGAGGTTCAGCAACAGAAAGCAGTCCGTAACAAGGTCAGGCAAGCCGGGGTCGGGGCAGGAGAGAGCAGCAGAGTCAGATGGAAGCCGGGTCAAATAACAGGAATCAGCAGACAGATAACAGGGTTCTTCAGGTACTAGCTGCAGACGAACAGCACAGAGCATCTGCAGCTGTACCTTTAAATAGGCCCACTGGTGCCAATCACATTAGCGCGCGAACGCCGCGCACGCCTGGGGTGCACAGCGGCGAGCACACACGCGCCGATGCCCAGGCTGCCTAACGGCGTGTGTGCGCATGCGCTGTGAATACTTATGTACATGTGATTTATTTATTTTTTTTTCAATTTTTTATTTTGAATAAATTTGCAAAGATTTCAAACTTTTTTTAGGTTGTCATTATGGGGTATTTTTTCTGAATTTTACAGGGGTCAGTAGTTTGTAGGGCAGAGTACGGGGGTCAGTAGTTTGTAGGGCAGAGTATGGGGGTCAGTAGTTTGTAGGGCAGAGTATGGGGGTCAGTAGTTTGTAGGGCAGAGTATGGGGGTCAGTAGTTTGTAGGGCAGAGTATGGGGGTCAGTAGTTTGTAGGGCAGAGTACGGGGGTCAGCAGTTTGTAGGGCAGAGTACGGGGGGTCAGCAGTTTGTAGGGCAGAGTACGGGGGGTCAGCAGTTTGTAGGGCAGAGTACGGGGGGTCAGCAGTTTGTAGGGCAGAGTACGGGGGTCAGCAGTTTGTAGGGCAGAGTACGGGGGTCAGCAGTTTGTAGGGCAGAGTACGGGGGTCAGCAGTTTGTAGGGCAGAGTACGGGGGTCAGAAGTTTGTAGGGCAGAGTACGGGGGTCAGCAGTTTGTAGGGCAGAGTACCGGGGTCAGCAGTTTGTAGGGCAGAGTACCGGGGTCAGCAGTTTGTAGGGCAGAGTACCGGGGTCAGCAGTTTGTAGGGCAGAGTACCGGGGTCAGCAGTTTGTAGGGCAGAGTACTGGGGTCAGTAGTTTGTAGGGCAGAGTACAGGGGGTCAGTAGTTTGTAGGGCAGACTACGGGGTTCAGTAGTTTGTAGGGTAAAGTACAAGGTCAGGAAAACGTAGGACAGAGTACAGTGGTCAGTAGTTTGTAGAGAAGAGTGTGATTTCCCTCCCCCCCATATACACAGAAGCACAGGGAAACAGAGGTGGGGCAGGCATAGTTACTTGTTCTGGCACGCTTATCCCCATTAGCCCTCCTCTCTCATCCATCCTAGGCATTCGTATATGATGTCACATACAAGCTCTTAGAATGGAGTCGCGAGGAAGGGCTGGTGGAAATTCCCTGGGCTGCTTCGCATATTGGGAAAGAGAACTTCAAATGAGGGGTCGGTATAGTGGGGACACTATCTACCTGTCATTTGCCCGCAATCAATGAACAAACCCGTTCTAATCCATACTTAACCTCTCATTGTCAGAAATATTTAGCATTTTAACACATGATCACCTAATGGTTAAGAGCTCTGACATCTGCACCCCTTGTAGTTACACCTTAGTCTGTATAGTCTGCTATATGCATGTAGTTGTTGCCTTCTATTGACATCTTTGTTCTTATCACACAGGATATGGAGGTTAGCGTTTTGGAGCTACAGACAATATTAAACAAAATTATATCCAAGCGTAAGTATCCACATAGAATTTCCACACAAATCTTAGCATTTGGCAAATCAATAGATCAGTGATACCTTTGAAAAAAAACACCCTGTAAATCCTAAAGAATCACCAGACTATGCAGTACAGTATTTGGAGTGAGTTTTAATTTTGGTAACCATGAAGCACTATCATAGCCACCAGTGTAAAGGGTATGGAGCAGTGGCGGCTCATTCATTAGGGGCGAATGTATGCCGCCCCCCCCCCCCCATCCATGCGTCCTGTCCCCTAATCTAATGCAGGGCACCGGACGCATGGATTGCAATTGTTTTTTTTTTATCGTGATTAGAGTTGGAGGCTCAAATAGGCTTCAAAAAAGGGTAAGCTCAGGGCGTAGAGAACTGCACCGAAGCCCACCCAGTTGTGTGACAATAGAGATTAAATATTCGCTATTATAACACTGTTTCTCCTCCCGGCCAATCAGGAAGCGGGTCATGATACCCGTAACCCATTGGCCAAAAGGAGATCCAATTGGATTTGCCACCCCGGAGGAGGGGGATGGAGGAGATGTGGGGGAACCGAGATAGCAGTGGCCCACAGCCTGAACTGCTGCCCGCAAGATGGGGTGAGAGCGGGGGCCCTGACTGATGTTTTTAACCACTTGCTGTCAGGGGCAATTTTAAATTTTTCAAACACATATTAAACTAAATATATACAGGATATATTTTCTGAAAGTAGAGCGCTTGGAGAATAAAATGTTGGCCATTGCAATTTTTTTATCTTGCATGATATTTGTGCAGTTTATCAAACGCAAGAATACACTAAAAAACTTTTAGTGCACACAGACACAATGGGGTTGGTTTACTAAAACTGGAGTGAGCAAAATCTGGTGCATGCATGGTAGCCAACCAGCCTCTACCTTCAGCTTGTTTAATTAAGTTTTGACAAAAAAAAAAAAATAGAAGATTTCTATGTAGAGCTGCACCAGATTGTGCACTCTCAAGTTTTAAAATGAGCAGCCTGTATATTTATGGAGCCTCAGCAAGTCCCTGGGGAAACGTGTCTAGTAGGTGGTTGAAGAGCACATAAATAGTGTCTGGAGCAGTGGTGCCTTGTCCAGGAGGAGAAATCTACAGCTTAAGGCTGAGTTCACACTGTTGCGAATTGGATGCAGGTTTCTCCATATCCAATAATTCACATAGCAGGAGATTGTGACCGGCTCTCTATGGAGCCAGTTCACACATCTCCGCAACAGCTCTGGTGTGAATTGCACAGGAGTCCTGTGCGTCTTTTGGTGCATTTCAGGTCCGAATTCAGACAAAAATTTGGGCTAAAATCGGCCCTGAAAAGGTGAATGGGGACGCACCGGACGACTCCTGCTTTTGGGAGTGAGTGCTATAAATGTAATTTTTGGTAAAAGTATAAAAGATGGAGTTGTGTTGAGTAAATGGGTACCAAACATGTCAAGACTTAAAATAAAGTGTGTGAAATGGTGATAAACTATTATACCTAAAATTTTGCATAGGTGATGCTTCAGTTTAAAGTTACCCGTCAATTATTGCCAATAGAATTATTGCTCTCACTCTGACATCCTCATGTGTGATGCAATTTCTGTTTACATACACATGGAAGACGTACATGTGCATTTGCATTCACAAATGTAAACGGTAGAGAGGGGTGGTTTAAATTTTTATTTACAGTATTTTTTTTTTTTTACTCAATTTTTTTTTTCATTTAAATGTAATGTACCATAAGGATGCTAATAAGCCCCCTATGTGATAGAATAGACAAAGTACTCTTTATGGGGTCACGGGGGTCTATTAGATGGCCAATGTCTCCCCTGCTCTCCATTTTAGCTGATCAAGCATACTGTAGATTGCGCTTGATTAGCTGTATCCTTAGCTACAGTAGCCTAGGGATGACTGCTCTAAATCCAGACGTGACAAAATGATCTCTTCTGGATTTATTAGTTGCAAAGGAGATCAAGGGATGAATGTTCTCCTCTTTATTTAACAATTCCAGCCATTTATCATTGTCCCAGGCTCCTCGCATGAATGAGAGAGCCTGGGAACCATGGCGGGCGGATGTCTCTTCTCACTACCGTGAAAGTAATTGGGCAACTGTAGAGCAAACCTAATCACTTTTTCTGAACAGCCGATCGCCCAGTTGTAAAAAATTCTACCAAACTTATGGCTGCAGTTGCAGCCATTAGCTTATATTAACCACTTAAATTTCAGGATGCTTTAAGTACATGAAGGTAACTTCCATAATATGATCGGTATATTACCTTGAAAAATTAATTTATTTTCTGAATTACATTTTTACAAAAATCCTGCCTTTTACTATCAAGTGGCAGAGAAACTGGGACTGCATTGTGGCAGATTGATAGTAAAAAGAAGAGAAAAGCACATTTTTATGACATAGCGTGCCTTTACAACATTGCTTTGTCAGCTAGATGTGAGTTAATGTAATAGCCTCTCAGCACCTTTTGTGTGACCACGACTCCTAGTAATGTGTGCTTAGTGAGTTTACCTGTGTGCTTTAAAATAGATGGCCACAGATGCATACCATGGTTTTGGACTATACTGCCAAATACAACACAGATCCTTCTTTTATTTTTTTATTTTTATTAAATATTTTTGAATATAGGAAAGGGTTGGAATTTTTTGTCAACTTTTTATTGCTGTCTGTGTTCACTTTTTGTTTAGTGGGTGAAAGACCGTAAAGGAAGTGAAGAAAAATCACACTTCCTGTATATCTGTTTAGTGTCAGCCCCTGTACACACGGTCGGAGATTTCGACAACCAAATCTGTCGGATTCGGATTGTGTCCGAAACTGTTGCATATACACAGTCGGACTAAGTTGTCGAAAAATCTGATTATTCAGAACGTGATGACGTAATTTCGTTACGATGGGACTACGTTCAGGCTAGTAGCCAATAGCTTTGATGTAGGAATTTGATATGAGAATGCGTGGCACTTGGTCCGATCAAAAGTCTCTACACATGATCGGAGTATGTCCGATCGAACCAGTTGGTCGGGAAATATTTCCAACAAGTTGGAAAATTGGGTCCGACGGATATTCCGACGGAATCAGTCCGATGCATACCACACACAGTCGGATTATCCAACAACACAGTCCGATAGGACACATTCCGACGGATTCTCCGACCGTGTGTACAAGGGCTCAGACACAACAAAAGCAAAGGTTCTTTGGATATTTTAGTTATACGAAAAGTGCCTGGTGGGCTGTGTCTGCCCCTGGCTCTTATGTCTTAGATATTTCAACAGTGAAACCTCCCTGCCAGAATTCCTGACACACACGTTATTCCACATTATGTTGTTAGCGGTTTCTAAAGCCTTACATTTTTTTTTTTTTCACCATAATCCATTCTATTCAGGAGTGAGGCCACATCAGTGCCCATAGAAATCAGCTTTCTATGGTGACCTTTAGCATGGCGGAGGAGCTGAGAAGAGGAGGATTGGGGTTGCTCTTATGCACAGAGCAGTTAGTGTTACTAAACCCAGTAATATGAAAATATTTCATCTCCCCACAGTGCCCACAACTTATAAATCTTCTTTTTATATTAAAATACGGCCACATATTTTGGATGATCTGTATACCACGGTTACATAATAAACTACACAGTTTCTACAGTGCTGAGAGTTCAGGAAGGTGGAGATTTTCACTGCAGGCTGAATACACGCCTACATGTGTAATGTCAATATCATGTGACCTGGCTATCGCTGAGCACAAGAAACTGTTCTCTCCAGCATAAGGCACAACTTAGAATGTGCAGGTTGGCTACTCTGCCTGTGTTAACTGGCCTTCCCCAGATATACAGTACATTGGGGGAGGGGGGGATTCTGTGCATACAGGATAAAACCGCTTTTTTACACAATGCAGTGGAATAACACCTCAAGTTCCACAGTGAGTATAACAAGCATGCTATACTGCATATACAGATTGATTTTACTGTTGTGGGTTTAGTAACACTTTAAGAATAAGATATTTGTAATTTTAATAAAAAAAAACAATTAAGCTTTATCACTTTAAGGTGCGATGAGCTAATACACCCTATTCACTTGAATGGGCTTCCTAACACTATTTTTATAATGCAGTACACCAAATTGCATGACCGTGTATTACATGTGTTGTAATACAGTAAAAATAATCTAAAAAAATAGATGCAACCCCACTGCCCCATACACACTTGAGTGCAAAGGCGTGCATAGGCTGCACAGGTATACATAAACATATATTGTGCCAAGCATGTGAGGTGTCATTGCAAATACTAAAGTGAGAGCAATAATTCTAGGGCCATAATTCATGGTTAAATCTAAACTGATAGCCTGTAAGGTCTTTTAAAATGTCAGCAATGTCAAAGGAAAAGATCCATAAGCTACACATCATGAAGCAGACCCATGTGCATGAAGTGAGATGAATGGCAAGCTCAGCCTGAACTGCAGCCAGGCCATGCCCCCAACGTGTTTCATTCCACCCCCCTTAATCATGGGAAAGCTCCAAAGAATGGAGTGAAACATGGGGGCTTATCCCAGTTGTAGTCCGGGCTGAGCTTGCCAATCATCTCACTTGATGCACATGGGTCTGCTTCATGATCTGCGGCTTTTGGATCTTTTCCATTGACATTGCTGCAGCTTGGAGCTAGGACAAGCTCCCTGTCCCTCCCTGTGCACTCACAGCCATCTAGTTAGACTTGACCTCTCTACCTGAGCGGCACCTAAATTTTGTTCTTTTGGGTCCCTTTTAAAGTGTCACCTAAGGACAATTTTGGCCACTATAGCCGTTCGCAATTTCACAGGTGCCCGTGTCAGTCCTTATTGGTATCTATTTACTCAACTCAACCACATCTTCAAAGTGGTGTTTCGCTATTAATAATAAAAGTCATCAGCTATAAATACTGCAGCTGCTGACTTTTATAATAATCGGACACTTACCTATACCAGGGTCCAGCGATGCTCATCCCCCCTCCGCTCAGCGGCACCAGCCTTTTAACTGTGGGCACCCGGCTGTGGCTTCACAGCTGGGCACCATGCGCGAGCTGTGACTGTCCACACAATCATCTGGGACCTGTCACATGTGTCAGATGATTGACAAGAGGGAGGGGAGAGAGGCGATCTCCCTTCCTGCACCAAGGGAAGTGACGTCAGGAGCCCAGGCGCTGAAGGAGGCAGACTACGAGGGACCCCCTAGCAATAGACATTTAGAGGTGAGTAAAAAAAAATTCTCCAAATGTTTTTTTTTTTTTTTAAGAACAGTAATAATATTTTTTTTTGGGGGGGGGTGGATATTTAATATTTAATATTTTAACTGTTGTGTTTGTTTGCAATAAAATTTTATTTTTATGTGCTTTTGCGACACCTGCTTTTATAACATATATAATTGTTTAGCGGTTTAAAGTAATTTTTTACCAAAAAAATGCTGATTTAACATGTCTGCAAAATGAAACAATTTTCCAGGTAGAAAGTTGATTAAAGAATGTTTTATGATACTGGAGAAAGGAGGATACACTGCAGTAAATGGGACTGCAAAGTACTGTGCTTGCTGGAAATGTTAATTAAGGTTGGCCGTGTAATTTAATTTTGGCTCAGTAACCGAGCAGTATTGATTGTAATCAGATTTTTTATTCAATGCAGATAAAGACCTTCGCACTAAAGGATTTAGTTTGGAGTCTTGTCGCAGTATGGTGAATCTAATGGATGTATCCTTTCATGTACAGGTTGAATGAAATGTCTTTATCATCTATCATCTCCATCATATACTATATGTCAGTGTTATATACACTTTAGAACAATTTGTTTGGCTCCAAAAGTCATCCAGTCAAATTTTAATGCGTGCCTACTGTATACTGGCACTACATATCAAAAAGCTGTGATGAAAACAGTGGTTTGTTGGAATGCACAAAAGAAGCAAAGTGCAGGAGGAAAGACTACTTAGATGATTAAAAAAGAAAAAGAAAAATATCCCCTACAATGGGGTTTTCTGGCAACAAAGCAATGTCTGTAATGAAGGTAGAAAACTACTGAGTAAAAAGGGAAATTGATAAATGTTTATTAATACATAAAAATATAAATGACACAATAGTCAAAAAATGAACTCCACTGGACAATTGAAAGGTATGGTATAGAAATTAGATGTACATATATAGACAAAGAAGTTTTATCACATGAACACTGTGCAATTGTATAAACAGTGGAAATGTGACCCTGACGCGTTTCGACCCACATTCGGGGTCTTCTTCAGAGGAGTTGTCTATCATGGAAAGAAAACATTATGAATGTATATACAGGAAATTATTTCAGTATACTGTATATAATTAAATAAATATAAATATAAGTATTTAGAATCCCAACATAATATAATTACCAATTAATGTAGGGAACAAATTTCACAGTGAGAATCCTCCTTAAAGGATAAAGGATAAAAGTAGTGAGAACCACTTGTCTCTCTCCCTACATGCGTGTGCCAGGGGTCATAACGTTACAAACTGTCGCCGTATACCAGGCAAAAAAGTAAGGGGCTGAGTCCAATGGTGCAGCTTGCGACAGATCACACTATTTACTCGCCGCCAGTGTGATCCACGAGAGGGAGTGCAGGCGTCAGCAGCCAAGAAATGGAAAAGACGCACCTGCAGCAAGATTCAATGCAAACATACAGTCAGTGCTGCCCACTCCATGATTCAGGGAGTGGGCCCTTAGGCTATAATGTATACATATAATTAAAGCCTGAAATTTGTGCCAGGAGACATAGTTATAATGTTCTCACCAAAAGCTACCTGTAAAAGGGGGGGAGAGAAGGGGTTGGGGAGGGAACAAGGAAGCGCAAACATAGCATATGTTGTGTGTCCCTCAAAAGTGAGGGCGACTACTTCCCTAGTATTCTCTATTGTGTCCTTCCGGAGATAAATCCCTTTAGGAAGGGGGCAAAAGAAATTGCTTCATTCAGCCCCGGGTAGGAGGCGGCATTTAATTTAAATATCCATCTCTGCTCGTGTTGGAGCAATACCTTGTTCCAGTCTCCACCCCGATCCGGGATGTGTATGCGTTCAAGTACAGCAAAGGATACAATAAGCATTTTGTAGTTGTGTATAGCAACCACGTGTCGCCGAATGGGTAAATAGTGGTTGCCAATCTCCATGCTGTAAATGTGCTTGGCTATCCGTCGGTGAAATTCCAATTTGGTTTTCCCGACGTAGAAGGCCCCGCATTCGCATTCCATAAAATACACAACCCCACGTGTTTGACAGTTAGCAAAATGTGCCGGTCGAAACGTCACACCATTAGGTAGACGAAAAACTTTGTCTCGTCTAATATATCTGCAAGAAGAACAGTGACCACAAGAAAAAGAGCCAAAAGCGGCTCTCTTTATTTCATTTTTATACTCGCTTTGGACCAGCTTGTCATGGAGTGAAGTAGCACGTTTATAAGTAATCGAAGGGCGTGCTGGAATGAGACTTCCAATCTTTGGGTCATCCCTTAGGATAGACCAGTGTTTTTGAATGATATTTCGAATGGCAATATGTTGTTTAGAAAAGCGAAGGACGATCCTGGCTACCTCCGAGCCAGAGCCGTCCCTCGCCTTTTTGGGGAGCAACAGGTCCCGGCGAGACTGTACTGCCGTCCTGTTATAGGCTCTTCGTAAGCATGAATGGCTGTAGCTGCGTGCTAAAAGTCTCGCTTGTAATTTACCAGCCTCCTCTCTGAAGAGGAAATCGTCTGAGCAGTTTCTGCGCAACCGCAGATACTGCCCATAAGGAATGGAGCGTTTCAAATTCTTAGGATGGAAACTGTCCGCATGAAGCACAGTAATACCTGCAGTACTTTTACGATAAAGTGTAGTGAAAATGTGGTTAGCAGGGGTACGGCCAATTTGAACATCCAAAAATGTGATTTTATGGTGGTCGTACGTCATAGTAAATTTTATTGTAATCATTTATGTTTATGCAGGATAGGAATTTTAGCAATTGGTCCTCAGGTCCCTCCCATATGACGAGGATGTCGTCGATGTACCGCCGCCACATAGAAATGTGGCGTGTGTACTCGACGAGACCCTCGCCACACAGAAGGGACTTCTCCCATTCCCCCAGGTACAGGTTAGCGTAGGCCGGGGCACAGTATGTGCCCATGGCTACGCCCTGCACCTGGAGGTAGTGGGAGTTGTTGAATGCAAAGTAATTGTGGTGTAAAATATAATCCAGGCCCTGAACGATAAAATCGCTCACTGCCTGGTCATATCTGCCACTACGTTGAAGTGTAGCTCGTACAGTCTCGATCCCTTTGGTATGAGGGATCGAGCTGTAAAGTGCTTCCACATCGATGGCTACCAGAATGGCATTAGCCGGTAAGGTCAAATTTTCAATGATCTGCAACAAATGTATGGTATCCTTTAAAAAGGAGGGCGTGCATACTACAAGAGGTTGTAGAAAGGAATCAATGAGTTTACTAAGGTTCTCTGCTATCCCCTGTCACGTACCTAGTAGTTGAGCCTGGAATGCAGGGAGCGGCCCCTCGTATCCCCTGGTTAAAGAACCCCTGGAGGTGGAGACAGGTATTCAATAGCTCAGGGGGCACAAGTGCCTGGCAGGTAGTACTGGTCCGGAGGATCAGCTGGGCACCGACAGCAAGTTGGCAGAGCAGGAGGTGCTTGGCTGTAGCGGGCAGGCACAAGGGCGGAGACTGGCTGGAGAACAGACGTTCGGTAACACAGGAACTCAGACAGGCAACAGGAACAGCGGAGTCGGGTACAGGCCGGGTCAGCAGGAATCGGTCAGCAAGGTACAGAGGATGAGGCAGAGACGTGGTCAGACAAGCAGAGGTCGTAGGCAGGCAGCAACGGATCAGGGTCAAGGAACAAGCCGGATATCAGGAACCAAGGTAACGGGTACAGATACTGGGAGCAAGATCACGGACACGCTGTAGACTGGACAGCACGGGTAGGAGGGAGCCAGTGACTAAAGAAGGCCTTAGGGCGCCAAACGGACGTACGACGGGTCAGCGCGCCCTTGCACGTACACGTGCACCCGTTCGTGACCTGCGTGCGCGTGTGTGCGCGTTCGCGTCGACGCGAAAGCGTTCGTTCGCTTTAGCGCGCGTCCAAGGGGACTCTCCACGACGGGTTCCGACGGGTAAGACTCCTGTGTTTGGCCGAAACGTCAGAGTGGTCGTGACATTGCCCCCCCCCAAGGGGCAGCCCCCGGATGCCCAACCGAGCCCACTTGTCCGGGTGGGAATTCTTGAAGGCACGGATGAGTCTCTTGGCATGGATATTAGCCTCTGGCTCCCAGGAATTCTCTTCGGGTCCGTACCCCTTCCACTTGACTAAGAATTGGACCTGGTTTCTTCTCTTCCTACAGTCCAGGATGGCCTCAATTTCGAACTCCATCTCCCCATCGACCAACACAGGTTCCGGAGGACGGGAAATCCTGTCAGAGAAGGGGTCCTTGACTGCAGGCTTGAGAAGCGATACGTGGAAGACCGGATGAATTCGGAAGGACTCAGGGAGTTCTAGCTCAAAAGCCACGTCATTTAGCTTCCTTTTGACCGGAAAGGGACCCAGGAATCTTGGGCCCAATTTTTTGGAGGGACAGGATAGTCTGAGGTTTACGGTGGACAACCAGACCCGATCCCCGGCCTTAAGGTCCAGCTCCCCTCTTCTCCTTCTGTCGAAGACTTCCTTGTTATGTTCTTGCGACCTAGCCAAGGTTTCCTGTAAGAGCTTATTATTCTCTTCAAAGAAATTAAGCCTCTTCTGAACCGCTGGTACCGAACATTCGGGAAGATTGCCAGACAAAAACAACGGGTGGTACCCGAAGTTCGCATAGAAAGGAGACTGCTTGGTAGCTAAATGGGCTGTGTTATTATAGGCGAACTCGGCCATGGGTAGCAGGGAGACCCAATCGTCTTGTGAGAAGGACGAGAAGCAGCGAAGATACTGTTCTAGGGTCTGATTCGTCCTCTCGGTCTGACCGTTGGTCTGCGGGTGGTAGGCCGAGGACATGCAGAGGTCGATCTTCAGAGTTCCACAGAGTGCCTTCCAGAATCTGGAGGTAAACTGCACCCCCCTATCAGATGTGATGTTGGCGGGGATGCCATGAAGTCTTACTATTTCCTTTATGAAAGCGTTAGCTGTCTCCGTGGCTGAGGGGGTGCCCTTCATGGGCAAGAAATGAGCCATTTTAGTGAGCCTATCGACTACGACAAAGATCGTTGTATGGTTCTCTGAAGGGGGAAGTTCAACAATAAAATCCATGGAGATCATCCTCCATGGTCTATCAGGAACAGGTAGTGGTCTTAGTAAGCCCCAGGCTCTAGACTTGTCGCCCTTACTCCGAATGCAGGTAGTGCAGGCCTGTATGTAACTCTTGCAGTCTTCCTTCATCCGCGGCCACCAGAAATTGCGCCTGAGCAATTCTAGTGTCTTGAATATTCCGAAGTGGCCAGCCATGGGATGGTCATGACAGGAGGCCAGAACCAGGGTCCGAACTGCCTGGGGAATAAAGATCCTGTTCCCATGCCACATAAGGTCATCGTTGGAAGACAGCGGAATGCCGGGTGGAGGTAAGGCGCCCATGGAGGCTTGCTTGACTTGAGAGATCACATCTCCTTGGAGTAAGAGAAAGTTTCCAGCAGGGAGAATGGTGTCGATGGGAGACGAATCTTCCGGCTGGCTAAACATGCGAGACAACGCGTCAGGCTTCGTATTCTTGGATCCGGGACGGTAAGTTATATGGAATACGAACCTCGAGAAAAAGAGTGCCCACCTGGCTTGACGAGGTTTCAACCTTTTAGCTGTCTTCAGGTATTCTAAGTTTTTGTGGTCCGTATAGACCAGAATTGGATGGATAGCCCCCTCTAGCAGATAGCGCCACTCCTCAAGTGCAGACTTAATTGCTAAAAGCTCGCGATCACCAACGTCGTAATTTCTTTCGGCTTCAGCTAATTTGCGGGAGAAAAAGGCGACTGGGTGAAGTAAGGACTTGGGTCCCTGCCTCTGGGAGAGTATGGCTCCGACTGCTACTTCCGAAGCGTCAACTTCAAGGGTATACGGCAGAGTGGGATCAGGGTGCTTCAGGATTGAAGCTGAGACGAACAATTTCTTCAGGGTCTTGAAGGCCTCTTGTGCCTCAGGGGTCCAGCGGAACTTAGAGCCCTGCTTGGTTAGCCCGGTAATGGGGGCGATGATAGAGGAGAATCCTTTTATGAACTTGCGATAAAAGTTCGCGAAGCCCACGAATCGCTGAACTCCCTTCCTATCGGAGGGGGCAGGCCAGTCCTGGATTGCAGAGATCTTCTGGGGATCCATCTCTACCCCTCGAACTGAGATAATCAGGCCGAGGAACTGAATACTCTCTTTTTCAAAAACGCATTTTTCGGGCTTGGCATACAGGCCGTGGAAACGGAGGCGGGTCAGAACCTTCTTGACATGTTCTCTGTGGATGGCTAAAGTGGAGGAAAAAATTAGTATGTCATCCAAGTAAATAATCACAAACAAATCAAGAAAGTCTCTAAAAATGTCGTTGACAAAATGCTGGAACGTAGCCGGGGCGTTACACAGCCCGAATGGCATCACTAAGTATTCGTAGTGTCCGAAGCGGGTACGAAAGGCTGTTTTCCACTCGTCGCCCTTTCTGATACGGACGAGGTTGTAGGCACCCCGAAGATCCAGTTTTGTGAACAGCTTAGCGGAACCCAGTCTCTGGAAAAGTTCAGGTACTAATGGCAGAGGGTAGCGATTTTTAACGGTGATCTTGTTTAGCGCCCGATAATCCACGCATGGGCGCAGAGAATGGTCCTTCTTTTCCACGAAGAAGATCCCAGCGCCGGCTGGGGAGGTAGAAGGTCGGATGAACCCCTTTTCGAGATTATCGTCCAAATAGGTCTTTAGGGTATTCAGCTCGGATTCGGATAGGGGGAAGATCCTTCCGAAGGGGATTTCCGCCCCCGGGAGCAGTTCAATAGGGCAATCATAAGGCCTATGAGGCGGGAGAGTTTCTGCTCCCTTCTTACTGAAGACGTCCAGAAAAGCGTGGTATTGCTCAGGCACGGCTTGTCGGGTTTCCTCATCAGAATCCAAACAGAGAAGGACAGAAGAGTCCCCGTTGGGGGTCGGGCAACAATGCCGGTGGCAGTAGTCCGAGGAAAATTCAATTACTCCGGTGGCCCAATCAATGCGTGGGTTGTGTGCCTTCAACCAGGGCATGCCTAGGATGATGGGGAACAGAGGAGACTGGATGACATCTAGGCAAAGGAGTTCTTGGTGAGTCCCGGCGATGACAACGGGTAGAGGACTGGTCTCCTGGGTTACTGGTCCTGATTCCAAGGTAGACCCGTCGGCCAGGTATACCGAGAGCCCCTTCTCCCTTGGTCTAAGAGGGATCCTGTTCTTTCGGGCGAAGGACGAATCTACAAAGCCACTGCATGCCCCGGAATCAATAACCGCGTGGGTTGAGACAGTCCTTCCTGGAAGCTGTAAGAGAACAGGAACAGCTAGATGGGAGATGTTATCAGGCAACACAGGTGAGGGAACAGGTGGGACAAGGAGGCACTTACGCGTCTTGGCTGGGCAGGAACGAACAAAGTGCCCTGGTTCTCCGCAGTATAGGCAGAGATTGTTGACCCGACGACGCTGGCGTTCTTCTGGAGTCAAAGATGGGCGGAGTAGCCCCAGCTGCATGGGCTCCGGGGTGTCCAATGTGGATGCGACTGGAGCAGGCGGGGTTGGGTGACTAGGCACCCGTGGTAGCATCCAAATCGGACGGGAAGTTGCGGAAGATCGTTCTTGGCGGCGCTCCCTCAAACGCCTGTCAATCTGGATAGAAGCGTCTATCAGGGCCTCCAGTGTCTCGGGAACACCCACACGTGCCAGCTCGTCCTTCAGAGCCTCGGAGAGACCCGTGCGGAACTGGTACCGCAAGGCCGCGTTGTTCCAATCTGTGTCTGCACTCCATCGTCTGAACTCTGAGACGTAGTCCTCCACAGGTCTGCGACCTTGTTGCAGGGCATGTAGGGCTGCTTCTGCAGTTGCGGCTAACTGGGGGTCCTCATAGAGCCTGGACATTGCCTGGAAGAAGATGTCCATGGAGTCTAAAGATGAGTCCTTCCGTTCCAACAGACGGTGTGCCCAGGCCTGGGGTTCGTTGCTTAGCAGGGAGATGACAAATCCCACTTTCGTCGCTTCAAGAGAGAATGTTCTGGGTTGTAGGGCGAAATAGAGTTCGCAAGAGTTGCGGAACGCCCTGAACTTGCTCCGGTCTCCTGCGAATCGCTCCGGAGTTGGGACCCTGGGCTCAGGTGGGAGCATCACGACTGACGGTGGGGCATGGACCCCAGGAGCCACTGGTGCAGAGGTGGATAGCGCCTGGATTTGTTCCTCCAGTCTACCGTAGCCCTCTTGAAGGTTCTTAACTGCCTGGGTAAGGCCGGCCAGATGGTGGCAGAGCTCGTCCATGGGGGAGGCTCCCTGCGCAGGCTCGGACATGGCTGTCCAGTACTGTCACGTACCTAGTAGTTGAGCCTGGAATGCAGGGAGCGGCCCCTCGTATCCCCTGGTTAAAGAACCCCTGGAGGTGGAGACAGGTATTCAATAGCTCAGGGGGCACAAGTGCCTGGCAGGTAGTACTGGTCCGGAGGATCAGCTGGGCACCGACAGCAAGTTGGCAGAGCAGGAGGTGCTTGGCTGTAGCGGGCAGGCACAAGGGCGGAGACTGGCTGGAGAACAGACGTCCGGTAACACAGGAACTCAGACAGGCAACAGGAACAGCGGAGTCGGGTACAGGCCGGGTCAGCAGGAATCGGTCAGCAAGGTACAGAGGATGAGGCAGAGACGTGGTCAGACAAGCAGAGGTCGTAGGCAGGCAGCAACGGATCAGGGTCAAGGAACAAGCCGGATATCAGGAACCAAGGTAACGGGTACAGATACTGGGAGCAAGATCACGGACACGCTGTAGACTGGACAGCACGGGTAGGAGGGAGCCAGTGACTAAAGAAGGCCTTAGGGCGCCAAACGGACGTACGACGGGTCAGCGCGCCCTTGCACGTACACCCGTTCGTGACCTGCGTGCGCGTGTGTGCGCGTTCGCGTCGACGCGAAAGCGTTCGTTCGCTTTAGCGCGCGTCCAAGGGGAACGACGGACTCTCCACGACGGGTTCCGACGGGTAAGACTCCTGTGTTTGGCCGAAACGTCAGAGTGGTCGTGACATCCCCCCTCTCCCTGAGACGATAGGTCGTCACCGGTGGTCGAGATTGGCATTTGTGGATTTTAGGAAGGCAATATAAGGTAGCCTCTCTTGGAAATTTGGTGTTGATAAAAGAATATTGGTCTCTTGTGATGCCTCCTGTTTCCAGGGCTGCATCAATGAGATCATAAAACTTGTGGTGATAGGATTGTATTAGTTTGCTTGGAATGGTCTTGTACCAGTCTTTATTATCCAATATGTCCTGGCACATACTCACATAATTCGCATTGTCCATCAGAACCACATTACCTCCCTTGTCTGAGGGTTTAATTATGATGTTGACGTCATTACATAACAATTGGATGGCTTTAGATTCTTCATTATTTAGATTGTTTGGGTGCAATCTTTTACAGGGGAGTTTGGAAATATCCCTCAACGTTTGTTTCACAAATATTTCAATGCTTGGATTAAGACTTAGTGGAGGGAATTGGCCAGAGGGTTTTTTCAGAATTGATTGGGGTTTTTGTGTAGATTTGTTGGCATTGTCCAATAAAGATTCCAGATCTATTTGGTCTATCAGATCCAGAGTGTTGTTCTCTTGGAATAAGAGTGTTAGGTCCCGTAGGGCCCTAAACTCTTTCATACTACATTTCGGCCAATCTGGAACATCCGTAGTTGTATTATCTTTCGCCTGCAGACTCTTTAAAAGGAGTCTGCGTGCAAAAAGTTGAATATCCGTAACCACCCCAAAGGTGTTGAAGTTTTTCTGGGGACAAAAAGTTAATCCACGTAATAGAACATTAGTCTCTGCCGGGGACAGTACATAGGAAGACAGATTAATCACACTGAAGGATTCGGTAGAATCCGTGTGATATAGGCGTCCAGGTTTCCTGTTCCCCTGTTCAATAGGGGGAGGAAAGTCCCCGCGTGGCGTTTAAAGTGTTATATCGTATCTCTGGTGGATGTCCTACAGTGTTTTGGTCATCCTCTATGTGCATTGAATTTTTGGCAATCAATGTGGCCGACCTATTCAAATGCACATTCGAGAACTCATCCTGAGTTTTTGCCTCGTTCATACTTGTCTTCGGGGTTTGCTGATTGTCTGATTTATCTTTTACTTTGGTATAAATGATAAATTTCTTTATGTCATGTTCAGGTGAGTCCCTGTTATTACGGTTCCTTTTGGACTTCCCCCGCCTTTTATTTGTTATGTTGGGCTTTGAGTTGCTACTAGATGTACTTTTAGGTTTCAATACATTTGTATTATTAGTGACATTTTGCTTGGATAGAACACTTTTCTGGCTGGATGTGTTGGTATTCCATCTATACGCTCGCCCTTCCGAAAAGGTCGTTTTATCCCTCCAAAATTTCAATTCCTTTTTGTGCAAAATGTCCCGATTATGGGTCGACAGGCCATCGTATAATTCTGCCCGTAGGTCCAAATAACGGGCATGTTGCGCAAAAGGTTTGAGGGCCATCTCCAAGTTATCAATCTCGATATCCAGGAGTACCATTTGTCTATCATACTCCCTAGTGAGGATAGCCATCATTTGCTGAGAACTTTTTAAAGAGAGTTTTAAATTATCCTCCCATTCAGCCTTACATTCACTGCTAATGAGGTCCATGCTGGGAAAGATCTGGACCCGAAGGCCCAAAGGATTAATTTTGTTTTTACTATACCTATCAAAAGATTTAATATGCCAGAAGAGTGCTGATTTTTTCTCAAGCACCTTAGTAAATTTCGTAAAAAAGAGTTGAAATTTCCCTTTCTGCTCGATCACCTTGTTCGAACTCCGTTTCATATCCTAACATTAAGTTGTTCCATTCGTCACCCTGAAATGTATTTATTCTTAAATGGATTACACTATATAACGTGCAGTTATCAAACACAAACACAAACCACTACTTAGATGTGTGTGGCATCGCGCATCAAACAGAACTGCCTTTCCGGTATTCATTTACTTGTGGAGAATTTCCCCCCAACACAGATAACTCCCCAGTATCCATGCCTCTAATGAGATCTGCATTCCATAACACACTTCTCTCCACAGTATCTGTGACACCAGTGAGATCTGAACTCCAGCACACACCTCACTTCCCAGTATCTGTGACACCAGTGAGATCTACACTCCAGCACACACCTCACTTCCCAGTATCTGTGACACCAGTGAGATCTGAACTCCAGCACACACCTCACTTCCCAGTATCTGTGACACCAGTGAGATCTACACTCCAGCACACACCTCACTTCCCAGTATCTGTGACACCAGTGAGATCTGAACTCCAGCACACACCTCACTTCCCAGTATCTGTGACACTAGTGAGATCTCCACTGCAGCACACACCTCACTTCCCATTATCTGTGACACCAGTGAGATCTGAACTCCAGCACGCACCTCACTTCCCAGTATCTGTGACACCAGAGAGATCTACACTCCACCACACACCTCACTTCCCAGTATTTGTGACACCAGTGAGATCTCCACTCCAGCACACACCTCACTTCCCAGTATTTATGACACCAGTTAGATCTCCACTCCAGCACACACCTCACTTCCCAGTATCTGTGACATCAGTGAGATCTGAACTCCATCACACACCTCACTTCCCAGTATCTGTGACACCAGTGAGATCTGAACTCCAGCACACACCTCACTTCCCAGTATCTGTGACACCAGTGAGATCTCCACTGCAGCACACACCTCACTTCCCATTATCTGTGACACCAGTGAGATCTGAACTCCAGCACACACCTCACTTCCCAGTATCTGTGACACTGGTGAGATCTCCACTCCAGCACACACCTCACTTCCCAGTATCTGTGACACCAGTGAGATCTCCACTGCAGCACACACCTCACTTCCCAGTATTTGTGACACCAGTGAGATCTCCACTCCAGCACACACCTCACTTCCCAGTATTTATGACACCAGTTAGATCTCCACTCCAGCACACACCTCACTTCCCAGTATCTGTGACATCAGTGAGATCTGAACTCCATCACACACCTCACTTCCCAGTATCTGTGACACCAGTGAGATCTGAACTCCAGCACACACCTCACTTCCCAGTATCTGTGACACCAGTGAGATCTCCACTGCAGCACACACCTCACTTCCCATTATCTGTGACACCAGTGAGATCTGAACTCCAGCACACACCTCACTTCCCAGTATCTGTGACACTGGTGAGATCTCCACTCCAGCACACACCTCACTTCCCAGTATCTGTGACACCAGTGAGATCTCCACTGCAGCACACACCTCACTTCCCAGTATCTGTGACACCAGTTTGATCTCCACTCCAGCACACACCTCACTTCCCAGTATCTGTGACACCAGTGAGATCTACACTCCAGCACACACTTTACTTCCCAGTATCTGTGACACCAGTGAGATCTCCACTCCAGCACAAACCTCACTTCCCAGTATCTGTGACACCAGTGAGATCTGCACTCCAGCACACACCTCACTTCCCAGTATCTGGTGCAGCTGTGCATGGTAGCCAATCAACTTCTAACTTCAGCTTGTTCAATTAAGCTTTGACAATAAAAACTGGAAGATGATTGGTTTTTATGAAAGCTACACCAGATTTTGCACTCCCCAGTTTTAGTAAATGGACCCCAATGCCTTATACCTACACTCGGTGTCTCATATCTGCTTACTTTACACAAAGCCTCATACTAGATCACATGTATTGCCTTATACCCCTCTGAGATTAGAAGTAGAAAAAAGCAGAGCATGCTGGATAGCGCAGATAAAACACCATCTGATCAATAAAATAAAGATAAATTGCATTTACAGATTTGCAAATTGATCAGAGCATGTAACCAGGCAAATCAACCCCCTTTTGTATGTCGGATCATCATACAGATGCAACAACCATCACTTGAGGAAATCCAGCACAGAGGAATAGCATGCAAGTGGAAAGAGCTGAAAACACTACTGAGAGTGAGAGGCTCTTTACAGGCGCTATTTTTAGCGCTATAGCAACTGTAAAGCACCTTAGTGTGAAAGCAGCCTTTGAGTCATCATACGTATATTTATTATTACTCTGATCTATTAAGTATTAGACCCCTTTCACACTGGAGCATTTTTCAGGCATTTTTGGGCTAAAAATAGCAATTGTAAAGAGCCTGAAAAATGCCTCCCCTGCCCTCCCCTGCAGCCCCAGTGAGAGCCCGAATGTTTTCACACTAGGGCGGTGCGCTTGCAGGACCTAATAAAAAGTCTTGCAATCATCATCTTCGGAGCGGTAGAGGAGTATACACCGCTCCTTCACCGCCCCTGCCCATTGAAATAAATGGGCAGCGCTGCCGAATCGCCACTTTTCAGGTGCTTTTAAACCTTTCTTCGGCCTCTAGTGGGGGTTAAAACCACCACTAAAACTAGCGGTGCTTTTCTGCTAACGCGGCCTGCTGTCAGTGTGAAAGGGGTCTTAGGCCACGTACACACGCGGGGACTGTTCGCTGAAACTGTCCGCTGAAACCAAGTTTCAGCGGACAGTCCGCTCGTGTGTGGGCTTTCAGCGGACAGTTTCAGCGAACAGTCCGCTGAACAAGGTTTTTCGGAAATTCCGAAAAACTGTCCGCTGAAACCTTGTTTCAGCGGACAGTCCCCGCGTGTGTAGGCTTGTTCGTCAAACAAAGTTTCGCGCATGCTCAGAAAGGATTTTCACGCCGAAAGTTATAATGCAGTGTATAGGACGTCGTATTTTTCGTCCCGTCGTACGTGCCGTTCACGTCATCGCGCACGGTTTCAGCAAACTGTTCGTCCGTCGTGTGTGGCCATGTCCGTCCATGCTAATTTTGAGCGGACTGTTTGCCGAAACTGTTTGACGGACAAAGTTGGGCGAACAGTCCCCGCGTGTGTACGCGGCCTCAGGCATTGATAATTTCGAGGCATGTAATCATTTGTGCTCTTTTATATATTGATAACCCTCCAGTATCTTCTGTAGATCAAGATTATTTAATGCAATTGCAGACTTTATTTTATAATCAGTACAAATGTCATCCAGGATGTACAGTGGGTGGACCCCCACATCAACCAATCAAATTTTAGTTTACTGGAGAAGGCTTAGCGGTTACTGCATTTTCATCATCTCTTTTGCGCTGCCCTGTGGTTCCTCTGTAAGGAATATTATTAACCATGCACCATTCTCTATGATCAAATAACTGATAGCATTGCCATGGTTCGTCAAAGTTTTTAATAACCGCTTTAGATGGCAAAGAAAAATTGCCACTGGGCAGGATTCTGTGAACATAGATGTCTCAGGTGTGGAGTGTTGTCCTTAACTTGTACCACAGAAAGATGGGAATGGAAAACTAGGAATGTTGGAGTTTAATGTCCTGTGGAATAAAATTAAAAATTACCTGGTAGGTTTGGGAAACTAATATTTTATTTTTGGGTATTTACTGAGAAGTTATTTCATACTGTCTATTTGGAGACTGCAGAAGGAGTTGGCAGAGATGCAGGATTTTCTAGCTGCTGGAGTATGTTAGAGATATAAGGAGCTAACTGATGGGATGAAATTTCTCTTCATACTGTACCTTTTGAAGACTCCAGTGGTAAGATCTTCCTGCTATAATTCCAGTCTTTGTTTCCACCCACCTTGGAGTTTTGGCAGTTTTTGTCAACCTTTGATTACTTCTACTTGCATTCTATCTTCTACAACAGTGGTTTCCAAACTGTGGCCCGGGGGCCGGATTTGGCCCTTTGCTTGCTTTGATCTAGCCCTTGGGGCACTATTCCATTCACTGACACCAACAAAGGGGCACAGTTCCTCCCAATGACATCAACAATGGTGCCCACAAACACCAATGATATCAACAATGGGGCACAGTGACATCAATGGTGGGGCACAATTCCTATCAAAGACGCCAATGATGGGGCATAATTCCTCCCAATGACACCAATGATGGGGCATTTTTTACTGCCGGAAATGTTTTACTCCCAATGGCCACAGTCCAGCCCCCTAAAGTCTGAAGGGTAGTAAACTGGACCTTTGTATAGGAAGTTTGGAGACCACTGTTCTACAATATAAAATGAAGAAAACATTCTACAGAGATTTGCAGTTGGGCAGCTCTAGGAACTCAAAACAAGCATCTCTGGCAGAGCACCTGACATATATACAATTTCTTTTAACGTGACTCTTCTGCATCTATCAAAAATATAAGCATTTTTTTTGGATGGACTAATCTGTTTAGTGTGTTTAGTTTAGTGTGTCCAGAGAAAACATGTTTGGGGAACAGAAAAGGCTTAGGACCCCCATGAGGTTATTGTTGCTTCATCCCCATTGTGTATAACTTTCCATAGAGAGGACTGATGATCTTTGTTTTTTTGTTTTTTTATGACTGTCAGTGTCTGCTTGTTGTCTTTGTCATCTTGTCCCAATGATACTGATCAATAGGTGAGAGTGATGAGAAATTGCCAGACAGCAGCATTCAAAATTTAACAGAGGCTGTGTATCTTCCCAGCTTTATCCAAAACTATTTAAATAAAAACTAGAACATCACTGAGTTCATTTTGGTCAACAGTTTAATAACTAATAATACGCTGAATACTTCTATTTGTTTTGTAGACTGTTTTCAGAAAGTTTGACATGGACAAATCAGGAAGCATGAATGCCTATGAAATGCGTCTGGCAGTGGAGTCTGCAGGTCGGTTGCTCAGTATATTGTATGTTAGTTGTTATGCTTGATATATAATGTCTGTACGTAAATTTATTTTATATACTGTTTCCCCCAGGTTTCAAACTGAGCAACACCCTGCATCAGCTGATTATCACCAGATATTCTGAGCCTGATCTGTCTGTGAATTTCGATAGCTTTGTGTGTTGTCTGATCAGACTGGAGACCATGTTCAGTAAGTGTAATCCTTATTTCAGGCATTGTAATACATTATACAATTATTTACTTATCCAGTACCCAGATACCTATTCTAGGATTTATATGCTGTATTCGCTCATTCTGTTGCATGTTTTCTTAATTTTTTGAACACACAAGAATCTGTAGCAGAGGATTTCTATGTGGTCATGTATACACTAAATTAAAGAGGAGGCCATTGCTGACTAATGTCTTTCTGTTTTGCTAGTTTCCTGGCTATTTTGCTGACCTATTGGCTACAGCGCTTTCTAAGGCACTGACCCAAGGCAAATATGCATGCTTGTGCTGTGTCCATGACTCGAAGCATTGAAGCCAGTAGGTCTTCATGAAGTCAAGCAATTAGAATTTTGACAGACTAGAAATGAGACAATGTTTCTCTTAGATAAAGTTTCCCGTAGGGATTTTAGGTTTTCTACAAAAACTGAGTTATTCCAGAGTTGGAGCTATGAATTGCTGGGCTTCAAGCCTGGTAGAGTGTCTGAATAAATTGAATGATTGCTAAAGTGTGGCAGCTCTCTAATATTGGGTGGGATTCTTGGAGGGTCCTTGGGAGATTAATTTTGTGTAAAGGATGAAAGCATAAAGCTGTAGGATTTTTTTTTTATTTGTCACAATGAAAGTCTATCAAAAGGTGACAGCCAAAGCATTACAGGGCTGAAATGTAATACAATAGTCTATTCTGTGTGTATGTATATATATATATGTGTGTGTGTGTGTGTGTGTTTGTGTATGTATATATATATATATATATATACACACACTATATTGTCAAAAGCATTGGGAAGCCTGCCTTTACATGCACATGAACTTTAGTGGCATCCCAGTCTTAGTCCGTAGGGTTCAATATTGAGTTGGCCCACCCTTTGTAGCTATAACAGCTTCAGCTCTTCTGGGAAGGCTGGCCATTCTTCCATAAGTGCATCTTCCATAGCTGCAAAGGGTGGGCCAAATCAATATTGAACCTTACAGACGAAGGCTGGGATGCCATTAAAGTTCATGTGCATGTAAAGGCAGGCGTCCCTATACTTTTGACAATATAGTTTGTGTATATATTAAAAAAAATGTTTTCCTCCTAAGCACATAAATATATAAATGCATAAGTTCATAAAAAAAAAAAAAAAAGTAGATTGTGCTAATTCTAACTTTTTTCCATTTAACATAATCTATAGCAGTGCACGAGGCACAATTGTACGCCCATACATATATAAAGTACTGAAGTACAGCGCTTATTAGAATTAAAGTTCATTAGTTGAAGAAAAAACTGTAAACCTCATATAGTAGTGAGAGAAGGCTTCCAACGCTTCAGAAACATGCAGAAAGGGGCACACAACACCCAGGTGTATCAAATCTGCTTATCAGATAGCAATAGGCATCAATAATAATTCCTAGGAACATGTAGTTCACACTCTTCACCAGGTATTTTAATGATATCCAGGAAATGGCCGACTATGATAAGTCTCACTCTCCCATATCAAGTGCAATAAAATCCAAGAAGTACCAGTATAACTCCAAGTTACAGCAGTCCAATGTTTATATGTAACATGCAAAGCAAAAAAAAACATAGTGAAGCCAGTAAAGGACAAACACAGAATTTTATTGTAGTGCACTTTCAGTAATGAAGTCACAAACGAGCGTTTAAAAAAGATATAATGAAGATTCCACGATCATCAGCAGACTTGCATCAGCCAGCCTTACATATTTCATCCAAGAGAGATATCATCAGAGGCATGGCTATATGATGCAAGCATGCTTAATATATAATAAACCCAATATGAATGTCAGGTGCTGTATTTTACTCACAACCCAGTATCTGTATGCAATGTAGGTTCAAATGGGCACCAGGGAATGTGCAGTCTGATTATTTCTATACTAAATATCAATGACCTTTTGGGGGTGGCCCAGAACAAACAAGTCAGTCCAATAGTAATCTAGATATTACTTAATCTGCCTATGAGGTAGGGAGTGACCAGTGGTTGCTTCCAGAGAAAGAGGATAACAGAAACCGGAATTGGTCAGTGGAACGCGGCATCTGATACATACAATAAACCACTTCCGGGAGGAGGAGTAAACAAACGGAAGCGGTGAATGGAATGCAACGTCCAGCGCTGCACTCAAAACCTTGCCTGCGCACTGCCACTGTCGGGAAACTTTCAAATAAGAAGTGTCCAACACCTTCCGGATGAAAAGACTGTCAGCTTAAACCACTGAAAATTATGTCAAATGGAACGCAATAGGACTACAACCATAATCAGTATCATTTTTGGGGCCATTGTCATTTATACAGCAATCAGTGCTATACAAATGCACTGATTCCTGTGTAAATGACACTGTTAGTGAAGGGGTTAACCAGGGGGTGCCAGTGTAGGGGTTAAGTGTGTTCTAGGGGCGTGTTACTAACTGTTGGGGGCTGGGCTGTGTGTTAGTGAACACTGATCTCTGTTCCAATCCCAGGGAGCAGAAATCAGTGTCACTTGTTGCTAGGCAGAACGGGGAGATGCTGTTTACATCGGCATCTCCCCGTTCAGCCTTCCCGTGAGACGATCCCGGGTATCCCCGCAGTGATCAAGTCCACGGGACCCGCGACCAGACTTGCAGGGGTCCTGACCGACACGTGTGGGTGCCACCGGCGGTGTGCGCACGATGGCAGGGCGGCAATTACAAATGGATGTACCTGTACGCCAATTTGCCTGCCGTGCCATTCTGCCAACGTACATCGTTGTGCGCCGGTCGGGAAGTGGTTAATAAAGAAATTTAAAAACATCATGATGAGACTGTTGATTTTTAGTCATGATTGTATTTTTTATTTTTCCATTATTTAATATAGTATACATTTTACATACCTATTAACTTAAAATATATGTTTTGTAGACCGTTTTTACAAATCCAGTAGTTATACATTATTTTATGTACTTATTGGCTTATGTTTTTTTTATTCAGTGGACTTATATCAATTCTGCAGATTAATTACCTTTTTTTGCTTGTGCTATTTTTATTTTATTCTATTTATTTTTATAATTTAATGGGATGTATTCATTTATACATGTGACCAACAGAATTACCAACTGCCCTGTTTTTTATTATACTTAAGCCCCAGTGAAATAGAAGTTATGTTCTTATGTATAACCCCCAAAACAAGTTGACTCTCACTTCTTGATAGAATCTCTTATTGAGAAAAAAATTAATAAATTTATATATATATATATATATAATATATATACTTGGTGGATCCTTATGGCTTGTCGCTTCTATTCTTTCACTTTACATGTACAAAAATGAAATGACTGTTATTCTTTAGAAAGTATCATTGACGGATGTGACTCCTTAAAAGAGAAGTATGGGAATTTTTTTCCCCCATAATCATACTTACCTAGGTGGATGCAGCATTGGCCCGATCCTGCATCCGTCCCCCGCCGCCTCTGCACTGAGAACCGAGCCATCTAACATCGCTGATGGCTCGGTTTTCTCGGCTCCCGAGCGGAGAGCTGCTGCCTGTTAATCAGCAGCTCTCCTGCTCTGCTCCTCTTCGCTCACTGGACCGCTGAGCTGCGGAGGGGAGGGGAGGTGAGCAACCGTCCCAGTGGCTTGCTGTGAGGCTGAGACGGCCATCAGTCCAGGCACCTGGCGGATCCAGGCTCCCAGAGTTGGGATGATGCTATGCCTGGACTGATCTATGTGACAACAGCAGAGAGTGGACTTCAGACCACTCTCTGCTGAAAACAGGTCACAGGAGTGCAAAACTAATTGCACTCCTGTGATCCATATGAGAAGCCCAGCCAAACAAGCTCAGGATGGACTTCTCCTTTTAAAGAATAAACCTTATAGGTATTTGTGCAAATTAAAGTGTCTGGACTCTAAATGCTACATTCTCTAGAGATTCCTGAATGACTTTTATATTAGAACAACAATATGCTTTCTTTTCTCAGGATTCTTCCAAAACATGGATACAGACAAAGATGGTGTCATCAACTTCACCCTTTTCACTGTAAGTTCTTGAATTATACAAAACCTTTTCATTCATATTTATTTCAAGCCATTCTATGCTCTTCATTCGTATCATTTTTCTTTACTTTCTTATTATTGGATCATTGTAAAGCTATTTTAACTACATGTCTACTGGGCACTTTACCCCCCCCCCCCTTCCTGCCCAGACCAATTTTCAGCGCTGTTGCACTTTGAATGACAATTGCGCAGTCATGCAACACTGTACCCAAACAAAACAGATAGAGCTTTGTTGTGGTGGTATTTAATCACCACTGGGTTTTTAATTTTTTGCTAAAAAAAGACAGAATATTTGGAAAAATTTATTTTTTCTTAGTTTCTGTTGTAAAATTTTGTAAATAAGTAATTTTTCTCCTTCACTGATGAGGCTGCACTGATGGGCACCAATGAGGAGGCACTAATATGCAGCACTGATGGGCACTGAAAGCAGCATTGCTGGGCACTGTTGGGGCCGCACTGATAATCAGGCCACCTGCAAAAAAAAAATGCATTTGCTATTTTTATCCAAAAATGTAACTTATCCTTTAAGACTGTACTAGCAGTAGCAGAGTTTTATATTTTGTAGCAATCGATAAATTCACAATGTTAGTCATTTAAGTGCTACCTTTGTATTAGCTATTTATGCAAATACAACAGCCTCTTAAACCTATTATTGCCAAATATCAGACAGGCTCTGACAGGCAACCTCTTGACACCTCTGGGTAGTTTTGGAGTTTGCCATTGGGCCCCCCCATTTGCCTGTTGGCTCATCACTATGATGGGCAACTTCACTAGCAAATAAAAAAAAGTGCAAGTTTTAATACTAGCGGGAAGTGCCCACATTTTGCTTGTTAGCAAAGCCCACTTTAAAGGAAGTTTGTTTTCCATTACTTTTGTGTAGTAGAATCACCTTAATGTAAATAATCTTATCAATATGTTATTCTTTTAACCACATCAGCTCCAGAAGACTTACCCCTTCATGACCAGACCATTTTGTGCGATACAGTACTGTTATTTTAATTGATAATTGCGCAGTTGTGCGATGCTGTATCCAGAATCCTCTGCAATTTTAATTTTTTGTTCTATAAACAACATTTTCCAATTTTGAAAAATAAAAATTTTCCTGCTAAAAACATATCAAAAAAGAAATTAAAAAAATGTAATTTCTTCATAAGTTTAGACCAATATGTATTCTACATATTCTTGGTAAAAAAAAATCCCAATAAGCGTATATTGATTGATTTGTGTAAAAGTTATAGCATCTACAAACTATGGGTTATATGGATTTATTTTTATTTTTTTTAACTATTAATGGCGGTGACCAGTGACCTATAGTGGGACTGTGATATTGCGGCAGACAAATCGGACACTAACTGATACTTTTTTGAGAACCAGTGACACTTATACAGTGATCAGTGCTAAAAATATGCACTGTCACTGTATTAATGACACTGGCTGGGAAGGTGTTAACATCAGGGGTGATCAAAGGGTTAAATATGTGCCTAAAATGTGCTTGGGTACTGTGTGGGAGGTGTTTGTATTAAGGGAAGGTAGAGATCTGTGTTCCTGCTTTGCAGAAACACAGAATCACTACCTTCCCTACTGACAGAACGGCAGTCTGCTTCTGTCCCGATTGATCGGTGGGTCCCGGAGGACATTGAGTCGGCCGGACCCACTGATTGGCTCCCGCTGTGTCCTGTCACAGCAAGAGCAGGTCACGGGCGTTGCGCGCTCCAGACCCGGAAGTGCAGGATCACATACAAGGTACATGATCCTGCGCAGGAGAGCCGCCTTGCCGCCGTATATATACAGTATACAGTTGACAAGCGGTTAAAAGACACTTTGTTCCTATGTTTAGTCAGTAAATATATACAGTGCATGTACATGGTCTTGCCATGTTTGCTAATAGTATATGCAGACCCTGCATTTAATCTGTGTTCCATATACAGTGCCTTGAAAAAGTATTCATACCCCTTGAAATTTTCCAAATTTTTATCATGTTACAACCAAAAACGTAAATGTATTTTATTGAGGATTTTATGTGATAGACCAACACAAAGTGGCAAATAATTGTGACGTGGAAGGAAAATGATAAATGGTTTTCCAAATTTTTTACAAATAAATATCTAAAAAGTGTGGGATGCATTTGTATTCAGCCCTGATACTCTGATACCCCTAACTAAAATCTATTGAAACCAATTGCCTTCAGAAGTCGCCTAATTAGTAAATAGAGTTCACCTGTCTGTAATTTAATCTCAGTATAAATACAGCTGTTCTGCGAAGCCCTCAGAGGTTTGTTAGAGAACCTTAGTGAATATACAGCATCATGAAGGCCAAGAAGCACACCAGACAGGTCAGGAATAAAGTTGTGGAGAAATTTAAAATTAGGGCTAGATTAAAAAAAAAATATCCTTTAAGCTTTAAACATTTCATAGAGTACAGTTCAATCCATCATCCAAAAATGGAAAGAGTATGGCACAACTGCAAACCTACCAAGACATGGCCATCCACCTAATCCGACAGGCCGGGCAAGGAGAGCATTAATCAGAGACGCTGCCAAGAGGCCCATGGTAACTCTGGAGGGGCTTCAGAGATCCACAGGTCATGTGAGAGAATCTGTCCACAGGACACCTATTAGTCATGCACTTCACAAATCTGGCCTTTATGTAAGAGTGGCAAGAAGAAAGCCATTGTTGAAAGAAAGCCATAGAAAATCCAGTTTGCAGTTTGCAAGAAGCCATGTGGGGGACACAGCAAACATGTGGAAGAAGGGTGCTTTTTGGCCTAAAAGCAAAACACTATGTGTGGCAGAAAACTAACACTGCACATCACCCTGAACACACCATCCTCACCATGAAACATGGTGGCAGCATCATGTTGTGGGGATGCTTTTCTTCAGCAGGGACAGGGAAACTGGTCAGAGTTGATGGGAAGATGGATGGAGCCAAATACAGGGCAATCTTAGAAGAAACCTGTTAAGCCCCGTACACACGAGCGGACTTTTCAACATCCAAAGTCCGACGGACTGAGTCTGTCAGACTATTCGATCGTGTGTGGGCTGCAACGGACTTTTGACTCGCCAAAGTCCGAAGGACTTTAGAATATGGAACATGCTTCAAATTTTTCCGAAGGAACTCCGCCGGACCCGGTCCCTTCGAAAAATTCGCTCGTGTGTATGCTATTCCGACGGACTAAAACCGACGCTAGGGCAGCTATTGGCTACTGGCTATGAACTTCCTTATTCGAATCCAGTCGTACGTCATCACGTTCGAATCCGTCGGAGTTTAGTGTGATTGTGTGTGGCCAAGTCCGCTCAGCCGAAAAGTCTGTCAGAACTCCGTCGGAATTCCAGCAGAACTCCGACGAAACTCCTTCGGAAGTCTGTCGGACATAAGTCCTCTCGTGTGTACGGGGCTTTAGTCTACAAAAAAAACTTGAGACTGGGGCAGAGGTTCAAATTCCAACATGACAACAACCCTAAACATACAGCCAGAGCTACAATGGAATGGTATAGATCAAAGCATATTCATGTGCTAGAATGGCCCAGTCAAAGTCCAGACCTAAATGCAATTGAGAATCTGTGGCAAGACTTGAAAAGTGCTATTCACAGACGCTCTCCATCCAATCTGACAGAGATTGAGCTATTTTGCAAAGAAGAATGGGCAAAAATGTCAGTCTCTAGATGTGCAAAGCTAGTAGAGACATACCCAAAAAGACTTGCAGCTGTAATTGCAGCGAAAGGTGGTTCTACAAAGTATTGACTCAGGGGGGCTGAATAAAAATGTACACCACACATTTAAAATCCCAATAAAATACATTTACATTTTTGGTTGTAACATGACACAATTTTCAAAATTTCAAGGGATATGAATTAGAGGTTGAGCGATATGGGTTTTTCTCTGGCCAATGCTGATATTTAGAAATTAGGGTGGCTGATGGCTGATATATGATGCTGATTTTTGTGACCAATATTTTAGGCCGATAAAAAAAAAAAATTCAACCACTCCCCTCCTCCCTGCTTGCTCCTGTCACTCTACCACACACTTGATGTCCTCAGTACAGATGGCACTGGTTGGCTCTGGCAGGTGGCAGGTGACATTGGCTGGCACTGGTTTGGAACTGACAGATGGCACTGGCAGACGGCACTGGCAGGTGGCACTGGTTGGCACTGGTTTGGAACTGACAAATGGCACTGGTTGGTGGCACCGGTTTGGAACTGACAGATGGCACTGGTTGGCACTGGCAGGTGGTGCTGGCACATGGCACTGATTGGAACTGGCAGTGGCACTGGTTGGCATTGGCAGGTGGCACTGGTTTGGAACTGGCAGGTGGCACTATTGGCAGTGGCAGGTGGCAGTGGTTGTCACTGGCAGATGGTACTGGTTGGCACTGGTGGATGGCACTGACAGATGGCACTGAGTGTAACTGTGTGTGAAACTGACAAGTAACAGATCGGAAAGAGGAGTGGGTGGGCCACCCAGCAGCTATCACACACCAGCCAATGATTGGGCTGCTTAAGAAAAGGGGCAGGGCCACATACACATAGCGGCCCACCCAGATCCCATCCCATTGGCTGGTGTTTGATAGCTGCTGGGTCCCGCCCACCCCCGACATCAAGCTCAATTCTGACAGATCCTCCCTCTCTCTCTCTCTCTCCTCTTTCAGTTACGTGTCAGCTTCACACACTCTTTGGTACAGCTCTGCATAGAAACCAATCGGTTTCCAGTTTTTTTTTTTTTTTTTGTTTTTTTTTTTGGTCAGAGCTTTATTGAACAAGCTGAAGTTAGAAGCTGATTGTCTACCATACACAGCAGCATGCACAAATGTACCAGATTTTGCACTCCAATCTTAGTAAATCAACACTACAGTATACCTTCCCACAATGCAAGTATGTGAGGTTGATTTACCAAAAGAACAGAGACTGTATCTTTACCTAAGAGAGTAAGAAACAGGTCTGTTCTAGTTATGTGGAAAAAAAATCCTGTTTTTGTTGTTTTTATGATAGTCACAGTAAACAGGGGTTCACTTTTTTTTACCATGATCTGCCTCTACCCTATTGTAAATCAACTTCAATGTGTTAGCAGACTCATTGAAAACAATGAACTCCCAGTGTGGCTGATTTCATTGGCTATTCAGCTGGCAGGCATTGAGGTAGATATTATACACACTGTCTAGTGGCTAATCTACAAATTGCTGCATAAATAGAAAAGTTGATAAAATATACTGCAAATGCTGCAATAATGAATCAAAATATATGCTAATTAAATATATACTATACTTCCTATTAAAATATAATGTTTCGGAAATAAAACCTGATATAATTCAGACCTGTCCATCTACGAATATGCATAAAGCTCCTGTTTGAATTACCCTCAACTGTTGTCTCTTTTTTTCATTTACAGTGGCTCCAGATGACTATGTTTGCATAGTGAAACTTTTGCTCTGCATGGGCTGGATCCCTAAAAGCTCCTATAACCGACTGCAAGTGCCTTCTCACTCGCTGCCCCTGTGCCAAAGCAATACAAGGAGGACCTGTCTCTTGGAGGACCCTCTCCTGCATCTGCTCTTGCGTGACCTTCCCTGTGTATAGCATCCATTCTATGTTTATCAACTTTCTTTTGTTTTCTGCTTGTCTTAATCTCAACATCCTTCCAGTTCTCAAACATGTAGTAAAGAAATCATGCCATCAGTCAGAGTGATGCCAATATACAGCTGCCCCTCAGATACTGTAGCCAGTTATAAAATATTATAATAATAAGTCATTCTTTTTGGTTTTGTACTGAATTTTAAATGCCAAAATAAAGAACATTCTGTTACGAAAATGGCTTTAGACATGAGCAATACTTGTAAACTGTATATAAAGTGTTACTAAGTGCTGCATTGCTTTATCAATACAGAATTTTCTATTAATAAATAAAGCCTCTCTTTCTTTAATGAATATCATGCTATCATTACCATGTCCGGTTCCCACTTGATTATTCACAAAAGCCAGATTGTCATTAATGGATGAGTATATGAGCTCTTTATAAGTGTATATTAGGGTTACATTGACAACAAAGTCAATGTACTGAACAATAGTACTTAAGGAATTTTGTGTTCTGGGTTTTATGAATAGTGCCTTTCATTGTGCCAGTGAATCATGCCAAGCTAGAATAAGATTTAGTAAAATAGACACGAATGAACATACAAGTGTATGAATCCAGTGATGAGTAAGAGTACAAGCTGTGCCCAGTTTTTTTTATTATTGTAGACATTGCTGCCACAATAATCACATAAGAGAAACCAGCTTTATCCAGACAAGGACGGCATAGTGTGGCCTAACCACAACTTATGTTCTCATTGAAATAGGGCAAACTGATTTTACAACACCAAACATTAGCAAGTGAGGGAAAAAATTATATGAATTATTTGATTTTAAAAGCTCGTCAGGTTAGACATATGGAAACTGCTTTTTTAGTTATCTTTTCAAGGGCATATAGCATTGGGGCTATCTTCCGTATCCTACTTACTTGAAACAATCATATAGATCTGGCGCCCTGATATCTTTAATGAGCATGCTTGATTCAGGTCAGTTCCTTACTAACGAGCGAAAGAAGGGTGAGGATAACTGATGATAAACATGCACATTCAAATACAGTTTTGCAGAAGCAACTTTTATACTTTTCGCTGATAGTTTCCCTATAATGTCAAATGAAACCATTTCAGATGGTGAAAGGCTTATTGGTTGTGACGGATCCTATCCCACACTCTGCTGAGTGCTTCCGTCAGTAATACCGCTTCCTCCAGTCTGACCATCAGAGAGATATATTATAGCTGCATTGAATACAAGTCTAGCCGAAAATAGCTTGAAGAATCTTGAATGATTTATTGAACAGAATACAGCCTTTTTATACACGTTTAACAAAAGGGGTTATATAATGAGGAAGGGCTGGCTCATGGATACCCCCCCTCCCCTCTAGCAACAACTTCAAAGACAATTCTATAATTAACACAGCACTTAAGGCAGCCTAGGTGACCAGACAGTCTCTCAAAAATGTAACAAAAAAGATTAATATAACAATATCAAATAATGGTGAATGTGGACAGAAAAAGGTCCTTGCAGCCAGTGACCATGACAGTTTCCCCCCCCCCCCCCCCCTTCCCATAGTCCGGCAGACCCAACTAGATCCACCACTGGTCAGCTTGGCCCTGTCCGGGAGAGTCTTTAGTTCAGTTTGCCAGGAAAATCCATCAGCGTCCCATTCTGCTTTCCTCGCCAATACTGGATGGTAAAATTGTAAGGCTGCAGGGCTAAGCTCCATCGTAACAAACGTCCATTATCCCTGGAGACCCGATTAATGTATTGTGGTTGGTGAGCACCGTAAAAGATTGTCTGTAGAGATAAGGTTGTAATTTCTTGAGAGCCCACACCAGCGCCAAACACTCCTTCTCTACGGCTGCATAACTTACTTCCCTGGGTAGTATCTCCCGACTGATGTAGGCCACTGGGTGCTCATTTCCATCAGGTCCTACTTAGCTTAGTACTGCCCCCAGCCCGAATGTAGAGGCATCTGTGTGGACACAGATGTTTCTTAGTCGCGTCTGTCAGGGGCTTAGCGATGGAACTATATTGCGGAACAAACTTCCTATAGTACCCAACTGTGCCGAGGAACACCAGGACCTAGGTTTTAGTACGGGGAGTCGGCCACTTGGCAACTGCCTCAATATTAGCAGGCTCGGGTCGTTGTTGTCCACTGGGTGCTCACTGCCATCAGGTCTTACTTGGCTTAGTACTGTCCCCAGCCCGAATGTAGAGGCATCTGTGTGGACACGAAAACGTTTGGTTGGCTCAGGGGCAGCTAGAACAGGAGCTGAAGTTAGTGCATTCTTTAATCATTGTAAAGCGGCTTCACACTCGGGGAACCACAATGGCTGTCGGGGAAAGTGCTTCTTCGTCAGGTCCGTCAGGGGCTTAGTGATGGAACTATATTGTGGGACAAGCTTCCTATAGTACCCAACTGTGCCAAGGAATGCCAGGACCTGGGTTTTAGTTCTGGGAGTCGACCACTTGGCAACTGCCTCAATCATAGCAGGCTCGGGTTGCTGTTGTCCATTGCCTACTCGATGTCCAAGGTACTGTACCTCGGGCATCCCTATGCTGCATTTCTCTGGCTTAAGGGTTAGTCCTGCAGACTTGATGCGGTCCAACACGACACCCAGGGTTTTCCGCCTGTCTTAGTGGCCGTTGTCCCAGGGTCTCCACTCGGTGCACTGCCATAATAGTGTACCCAGGGACTATGAAGAACATTTCCCTTCTCTGACCTGTCTAGCTTGTTCTCTCTGCGTCAGCCCTAGCTGGTCATCAAGCTTTATCGCCTCTATCCCTGCAGTAATTCTATTTAGCTCCAAGAGCACCAGCAGGGGAAGGTTTTCAGAATCTTCCACAGCTGGAGCACATATATATGATTCCTTCCTGCTACTTCCTGTCCAGCCCCTCATGTGCTTCTCTATTTAAATCCCTTTCAAACCAGCTACTGGTTGCTTGAGCAACATTTGTTTCTGAGCTCCCTTCGTGTAACCCGTTTTACCTGACCTCTCGTGAACTGAATCTCTTGTGTACCAACCCGGCTTGTTCAGATTACGTCTGCAGCCCGCCCTGACCTTGGCTCACTATCCGGCTCTCCTTTGCTTCATCCATCCATCCATCCTTGTCTAACAGTGTCTTCTGGTACTTCCCTAGCAAGCAGGGTGAACCCGGGGGTCGTGACCTGGGGTCAGCATGCAGCCCGGCTGGCCCTTAGACTCCACGCCCTGGGGGATCTCGTGTCACCTGCTCGCCTGTGGGCTCACTGTAAGTAGTACCGTGACAGTTTGCTCAAGCCATGAGCACCTCTGAGAATCTGCCACTGACCAAAGATAAAATGCAACATCTAGTTCAGAGACTTAACTCCCAGCAAGCAAAGCAAGAGCAAATAATGCTGGTTCTTCAGGATCTTGTCTCCGTCTGAATCATCTGCAACTACCTGCAACTTCAGCTCCTCCCGTTCCTGCTCCTGCTTCAGTTGCTCCCGTCTTACCTGCTACACCTGCCTATCCCTGCCTGCATCTGCTGTCGCCACCTAATTTTTCTGGTGACCCTAAGGCTTGTCGGAGCTTCATTAATCAGTGTTCCATCCACTTTGAACTTTCCAGCCACCATTTTCCAACTGATTGCACCAAAGTCGCATATATCATGATGATGCTCTAGCTTGGGCCTCTCCACTCTGGGAATCACACGATTCTATCACCTCCGACCTCCAGCTCTTTTTGGATGCATTCCGTAAAACTTTTGATGAGCCCAGCAGAGTGTCTTCTGCTGCTGGGCCCTCCTTCGTCTTTGTCAGCAAGGAATGACACTCAGCCAATACGCAGTTCAATTCCGTACGCTGGTCGCTGAACTCAAATGGAATAATGAGGCCCTTACTGCTACCTTCTGGCAAGGCCTATCTGACCGTGTCAAGGATGAACTCGCTGGACGCACCATTCCTACCACATTGGATGACTTAATCGCACTGAGCATTCAAATAGACATTCGCTTCCAGGAGCGGGCCATGGAGAAATCCAGATCCAGTCATACCCCTGCTGACCGTCCAGCACAGGTAGTAAAAAAGACCTGTGCAATCCTCTCCGTCTTCAACCTCTCACGCGTTGGAAGAACCTATGCAGCTTGAGCGAACCTGCCTCACTCCCGAGGAACGTGCCCTATGCATGGGATTGGGCTTGTGCCTTTACTGTGGTGATAAAGGACATCTTTTGAACTCCTGTTCAGTCCTTCCGGGAAACTCTAGAGTCTAGGTCACTCGGAGGGAGGTGATCTAGACTGATCCGTTAATTTTGTCCGCTTCCACTGGGCTCAAAATGGCTCTCAACTCTCTGCATATGTGGACTCTGGTGCTGCCGGGAATTTCATTGAACAATCTTTAGCTTCCGAGTTGGGTATCGCCTTTGTTGCCTTGGCTATACCCCTCTCTGTGACTGCAGTAGATGGCTCCTCCTTGCCTATGAGTCCCATCCGGTTTAAAACCCCTCCTATTGAATTACGCATTGGGGTTTTGCATGGTGAGGAGATCTTTCCTAATTTTGCCTAAATCCTCCAGTCCCATCATCCTGGGCCTGCCATGGTTGCAGAAACACTCCCCGCATCTTGACTGGAATTATGGACAAGTATTGGCTTCGGGTCCTCCATGTCAGCAACAATATATTTCCAAGGTGCTACCTCTTCCTTCCATTCCTCTTGCTGAGACCTCCACAACTCCCATGTTGTCTGCCCAATATCAGTCCTTCTGAGATGTTTTCTGCAAAAAGTCTGCTGATCGCCTTCCTCCTCACAGAGACTTTGACTGCTCCATTGATCTTTTTCCTGGGACCTCTCCTCTCCAAGGCCGAATCTACCCTCTATGTATCCCCGAGACACAAGCCATGTCTAAATATATTCGGGAAAACCTGCAAAAGGGTTTCATCAGGAAATCGAACTCACCTGCCAGAGCCGGGTCCTTCTTTGTAGCGAAAAAAGATGTTTCACTCCGGCCATGCATCAACTAGAGGGGTCTTAATGCCATCACCGTGAAGAACCGATACCCTCTTCCTTTAATTTCAGAACTCTTTGACAGACTGCGAGGTTCTCATGTTTTTACTAAACTGGATCTTAGAGGGGCTTACAATTTAATAAGAATCCGGGAAGCAGACAAATGGATGACCGCCTTTAACACCAGGGACCTACATTATGAGTATCTTGTGATGCCCTTTGGCTTATGCAATGCCCCAGCGGTCTTCTAAAATTTTGTTAATGAGATCCTTTGCGACCTTTTGTATGTCTGTGTTATTGTATATCTAGATGACATTCTTATTTTCTCACCAGACTTACTTACCCATCGTCTTCATGTGAAAGCTGTGCTACAGCGTCTACGGGACAATTGTCTATATGTAAAATTGGAGAAATGTCTATTTGAACAAACACAAGTTCCATTTTTGGGCTACATAATCTCGTCACAAGGCCTCCTCATGGACCCAGCCAAACTTCGGGCCATCTCCGAGTGGCCCCAGCCCTCTGGTCTTAAAGCCACCCAAAGCTTTTTGGGCTTCACCAATTACTTTTGCCAATTCATTCGTAACTACTCCACCTCGGTGGCTCCTATCACATATCTCACCTGTAAAGGTGTCAATGCTCGGCACTGGTCCCCTGAAGCCATTGATGCTTTCCTCAAACTCAAGGCAGCCTTCCTCTCCGCCCCAATTCTTCTACTTCCGGACATTACTATACCCTTTTCTTTGGAGGTAGATGCCTCTTCAGTAGGAGTCGGTGCCGTCCTACTCCAAGCTCAGCAGGGCAAGTCTCAGCCTTGCGGATTCTTTTCCAAGAAGTTTTCTGATGCGGAGACGTATACCATTGGGGACCGTGAGCTACTTGCTATTAAACTAGCTCTTCAAGAATGGCGCATCTTCTCCAGGGTTCTCCCCATTGTATTACCATCTATACTGATCATAAAAATCTGCAGTATTTACAATCCACAAAACGCTTGAACCCAAGTCAAGCTCGCTGGGCCCTCTTTTTGGCCCACTTCAATTTTAACATTACTTTTTTCTCCAGGTGCCAAAAACCTTCGAGCTGATGCCTTGCCCAGGTCGTTTGATGTCAATGATTCTGAGAATCACCTAGATCCTGGTCCCATCATCCCTCTGCATCGTATTCTAGCCACTACTCAGCTCCAGTCTACGCAGCCTCCTCCATGTAAAACTTTTGTAGTTCCTGCATTTTGTCCCAAACTCCTTACTTGGGTACATGACTCCAAGTTCTCTGGACATCCTGGCATACCTCGTACTTGTGATCTTCTTCAGTGTCATTATTGGTGGTCTTCTCTTCGTAAGGATGTCAAGGAATATGTCAAGCTTGTACGGTTTGTGTACTATCCAAATCTTCCACGTCTGCCCCTGCTGGGTTGCTTTTGCCCTTACCAGTGCCCGATATACCTTGGTGTTGTATTTCCATGGATTTTATCTCAGATCTACCTCCCACAACAGGTTCTACAGTCATCTGGGTAGTGGTGGATCGGTTCTCCAAAATGTGTCGCTTATTTCCTCTCCCGGGCCTACTTTCTGCTCCCAGTCTTGCCACAACTTTCATTAAGGAGATCTTTAGTCTTCATGGGATGCCTTCACATATCGTCTCTGGCAGAGGAGTTCAATTTACTGCTCAGTTTTGGAGAGCCTTGGCCAGCTCCTTTGGGATTAAATTGGATTTTTCATCTGTCTTTCATCCCCAGTCCAATGGGCAAACGGAACGTGTCAATCAAAATGTAGAACGTTTTCTCCCTGCCTTCATCTCAGCCCAAGATGACTGGGTGGATGTTTTGCCCTGGGCAGAGTTTGCCTTAAACCATTACTCCAATGCCAGTTCTGGAAAATCTCCTTTCTTCACTGTTTACGAGCAGCATCCCTCTGTTCTCTTTCCTGTTCCCATTTCTCCTCTTGTACCAGCAGCAGCTGAGACCCAAAGGTCCTTCAACTCAAACTGGAATCGGAGAATCTTCATCTAGCTGCTTCCAGTCATAAAACGGCCACAGATCGTCATCGCCGTCCGGCTCCTAAGTTCCTGCGTGGCGATAGAGTTTGGCTCTCTACCAAGCACATCCGACTCCAGGTGCCCTCAATGAAATTTGCCCCTCGATTCATTGGTCCATTTCCTATTCTCCGTCAGATCAATCCAGTTGCTTTCAAGCTCCATCTGCCCTCTCATCTCAGGCTATGCAATGCCTTCCATGTCTCCCTGCTCAGGCCACTGGTCCTCAATCACTTCTCTCGCCCCCTTCTTCTCACCCCGCACCTGTGGCTGATACCTTGGATCAGTATGAGATTAAAGAAATATTGGACTCCAAGTACTCCTGGGAGAGGCTATTCTATCTCATTGATTGGAAGGGCTATGGTCTGGAGGAGAGGTCTTGGGTTTCTGCCACCGATGTCTCAGCGCCACATTTAGTGACCAGATTCCATCAAAAAATTTCAGAAATTTCCCTCCAAGCCAGCCCCCAGATGGTTAGGGGGACTTCGTAAGGGGAGTTACTGTCACAGATCAGCTGTGGAGCTGATCTGTGTTTCCCCTTTACTGCTGTAGGTCGACTGGCACCTGTTGTTCCTCTAGCTGGTGTTCAGCTCTGTGCACTCTGCAGCTATTGATGTCGCCACCCTTAGACTCCAGTGGGCTCACTGTAAGTAGTACCTTGACACCCTGTGAGGTTGCAAATGTCCTAATCAGCTGTTTCAGTGTTCCATTGAACTTTTTGGTCTGGGGGTGATAAGGAGAGCCTCCATAACTGACAAGTGAGCTCAGCAGTGAACTGGGTCCCCTGGTCGGAGATGATTTCCCGAGGGAAACCCACCCTGGCAAAGATCCGGAGCAAGGCATCAGCCACAGTTTCTGCATGGATATTTGCCAAGGGAATGGCCTCTGGGTCCCAGGTGGCATAATCCACCACAGTAAGGATATATCTGTTCCCAGAAGGACTAGGTTTGGGCACTGGTCCAACCAGGTCTACGGCAGGGATTCATCCATGATCGGTAGAGGATGTAGGGTAGCTTTCAGTGGGCCCCCATGCTTACCCACCTGCTGGCATGTGTCACAGGTCCATCAATACTGTTGGACAACCCCTGTAAGTCAGACAGTGGAGGGTCTGGGACATCCCCAGGTGTCCAGCTAACGGTATGTTATGCCCAATGTGCAGCAGGTCATGCCGATATTTCTGCGGCACAACCAGATTCCGCTTGGGTGAATGGGAGGCTGTCTTTCCCTTAGTAGCCCAATAGAGTAATCCCTGGACCCACTCTACCCGCTCCCCCTCCAACCCCCCAGGGTCCAATCCTGAGCAAAGTCTTGGGGAGAATCCCAAGTAGGGGTAGGAATAGCTGGGGTAGTACAGTCTAGGTGACAGGTCTTACCTCCAGGGAGCGCATCTCCATCTGGGCTTGCTGGCAGGTGGTAACAGGGCAGGCTTCCGGGGATACATCCAGGAAGAAGGCTGAATTTAAACATCCCAAATCATTGCCCAAAAAAAAAACCTCTACAGGTAAGTTCTGCATCATTCCAACTTCCACTTCTTTGGCCCTCAAAACCCAATCAAGGTGAACCCTGGCAGTGGGGACCCGCATAACATTTCCCCCGGCCACCCGCACAACCACAGACCGTCCTGTCTGCTCTGCCGGGTTTATCATCCAGGACTGTATCAGGGTAATAGTAGCTCCCGTGTCCCGCAGTCCCTGGGCAGCCCGACCATTAATCCACAAGGCTTATCGATGGTGCAAATGATTATCCATAGCGACAGCTTGCACAGGGTCTGCCTCATGTAGAATTCCAATATTCTCCTCACTTGGGTAAGTCACATCATCTCACTCCAGACAGTGTGCAGCAGCCCGGGCAGGTCCAAGGGGCCTGTTCTGCGCATCCTGGGAAACATTCTGCGGACAATACCTCCTAATGTGCCCTGCTCAGTTGCATCTGTAGCAGAGGACCCTTTCCCTAGTGAAGATGGTAGCTGAGTGGGACCGGAGATCGACGGCTGGTGTGGGGGGGTAACGCTCCATGGAATGTTGGGGACAGGCCGGCTGGGGTCTTAGGCTCTGGTTGTACAGTCTGCGTTGAATGCACGTATTGGTCAGCTAGGGTGGCAGCTTCATCTACTGTGACTGGCCGCCAATCCTTTACCCAGTCTCTAACTTCAAGTGGGGTATGATCATAGAATTGTTCTAGTAGGATTAGCTGGAGCGCATCTGCCATGGTAACAGCTTGGCGCCCGGTCATCCAACTCTCCACTGCTCGGGTCATTTTATGAGCCCATTCTGTGTAAGGCTCTCTCCTTTCAGAGGAGGTTGCAAAAACTCAAATGGTGTGCCTCTGGAGTAATGCCGAAGCAAGCCAATAGTCTTTCTTTTACCCGGTCATAGTCCTGGCTGATCTCGTCTGGGGCATTATTGTATGCCTCTGCAGCTCTTCCTGTGAGACGGCTGACCAGGAGCATGACCCAATCTGCTTCATTGACATCTTGGAGACCGCATTGCCGCTCAAACATTTGCAGGTTATCATCCATCTCATCTTCCCTGTCTTGAAACATTCAGAAGGCGGAATAGGGTAGCTTTTTGCGGGCCGCTGGAGCTTCCCCGTTGAACATAACTGACACTCCTTGGTCCCGCTGGAGTTCAGCCATTCGCAGCTGGGACACCTTTCGTAACACTTGACTGATAACCTCCTGCGGGGGACTAATACCATACAAGGCCAGTCGTCACCGGATGTCACGCTGGAACTCTGTCGCCTCTGAGCTATCTGCTGGTGGGTTGCTGGCCTGGTTGATCTCCATTAGTTTGGTGATAAGAGACGCTTTGGATTTGTTGCTGGAGAAATTTCCACGGGCTTCCAAAAGATCCTTCAAGGTGCTGCACTTGAGTTTGGCATAGTGATGTTCCATCTGCTGTTAGGAGCAGGGGGTCCCGGTGGTGGTTTGGGTGTGACTAGGCAAGAGGAAGCATCCCACAGCTTGCCACCAATTGTGACGGATCTTATAGCACACTCCACTGAGTGCTTCTGTCAGTAATACTGCTTCCTCCAGTCTGACCATCAGAAAGATATATTATTATAGCTGCATTGAATACAAGTCTAGCCGAAAATAGCTTGTAGAATCTTGAATGATTTATTGGACAGAATACAGCCTTTTTATACACATTTAACACAAAGGTTTAGATAATCAGGTAGGGCTGGCTCATGGATACCCTCCCAGCAATAACATTAAATTATATAATTAAGATGTTAATTAACACAGCACTTAAGGCAGCCTAGGTGACCAGACAGTCCTTCTCCGCAGGTCAATGTGATCAGCTCTTTCAAGGATCATGTATTGTTAATTGTTGAATTAACAACCAAGATTAGTCTTTGGGCAAGTCCAAGAAAACAGTCTCTCAAAAATGTAACAAAAAAAGATTAATATAGCAATACCAAATAACAGGGTGAATGTGGACAGAAAAAGGTCCTCGCAGCCAGTGTCCCGACGTTGGTCTTACTGCATTTTGGGCCAGCTTGGTAAATATATCAAGCATATTCCTCTCCTCATATGGGCTGTTGTTACAGCCTTCACATTTCTGCACACATTAACCAGCATCCTGCCCATGCAGGATGTTTCTCCTACACAAACTACCCTCTGTCCCTACACGTGACCATTGTATAACAGATGATCCATACTTCCCCATACCTGCCCAACCAATCCCTACTCCAATCTCCCCTTTACCATTAACCTAATTAATGGAGACCACACCAAGTTGAAGTAAATATTGGCCGTAGCAGCCTCTTTATTAACCAACTCAACTTAAATTAACATAACTGCATAAAAAACATCTGTTAAACCAAAAAAAACATCAGTCCATGCTTGCGTTAGTCTTTGCAGGAAACCCCAAACTACCATATGCTTTTAATAATGCACTGTTGTACCTTTTATCCTATATAGGCCTCCAGCTGACATACTAGCTCGGAGATAAAACCACTGACCACAGTGCACCTTTTAACCTAATTCCAGATAAACTACTGTTAGCTGGAATACTACCAGCAGGACCCATACCACCGATGGGTCCCGAACTCTTCCTTATCCAAGGTTTCTTCCTTCACCCCCAAAGACCAACACCCGCCACTGCACCAAAAGTGAAAACCTTACCCTTGTGTGCCCCTCCACACCCTCAATGCTCTCTGCATACCGTCCTGTAACCCTATAGCCCACATGTTATATCCCTTCCGCATTGAGGTGTACCCCATTACCCCAAAGGTATCGCCAGGTATCCACTTCCAGCTCTAAATGTCTGATAACCAGCAATCTGCTACCATCCCTGTTAACCTTTTTCCAAGCCTTATTAATCCACTCCAATGATCTAGCCAATCATCAAGAAGTCCGAGCAATGATGTCGGACCATACAATCAGCATTTCCAGAAAGGCCATGCAGAGCCGCGGGAAATCAAATTTGATATCCGGCGTGATGTCCAACATGGACCTTAAGCCAAATCATTACCACCTACATGTAATACCAAAACGTCCGGCGGCCTATCCAGACGTGCAAAGCGATGCATTTCTGGAACTGTCCTGCTCCAGAGCATACCTGGTACGCCCAACCACCGGACAAAGGCTTCCCATCTAGAAATGCCCAATTGCCTCCCATCAGGCCTCACATCTGCTCTTTTTGCCCCCCAAAAAACATAGGAGTGGCCCAATATCCAGACCAGTCCCTGCACGCCAACTGAAAGAGAAGAAAAACAACCAACATAACAACCAATATGCACCCATAAACATGCATACCCATACCAACCTGTCGAATGAGCTCCCCTACCCTGTTACTCTGACAACAGGTGAGGACGAACATATAACTTGAACCGACATGATTCCCACCTACTAATGCGCTTAACCACCTCCTCATCTAACCCCCATTTGGCAGCCTCTGTAGCCGCCCCAATTAGAAAAGAATGCAAGGAAAATTCACAGATGGGTCTCGAACTTTTCCAAAACCTTGGGTTAATCCCTCACCAGCAAAGACCAACATCATGCCGCTGCCATGACATCCAATGTTCTGAAACAGAAATCACATGAGATTATTCCTGGAGAACAGAAATTAATTCCTGGAGAACAGAAATTAATTGGAATCTTGACAACAGGGTACCAGTAGCATGCACCGAAAAGGACCCAGCCAAATCTGGGCGTACTGCGAAGAATCCCTTTACTGCCTCCACCGGACATAAGGGCAAACCCGGTACCGAAAATACCTAAACTTTCCTGCCCCTGCCAACCTGATCCGTTTTAGATTTGCGCAACACCAGGGACAACCTATCCTCCCCACAGATGACCTTCGTAGCCCACATACCCCCCCTCTACCTTCATAGAAGGGCCGACTAGCTTGCCGATCCGAAAAGCCCCAAAGAACGCCATGGAGAATGCCGTTATAAACAGAGAACTCATAGGCCAAAGAACAAATAAAAACCAACTGGGCTAAAACCCTACCCAAAAGCTCAAACGAGTCCCTGCGCTTCTGCGAGTGCTGACACCCCTTCATCACTTGTCGTACCCAAAAATCTTTCGTAAAGTCCTGCCAACCCTGCAACTTGAACAAAAATGCCAACCCCGCCAATTTCTCTTTCGTTCTTTGACGGACACCGCACTTTTAATCTTGACCTTAGGGTTATATCGCCACCTTCAGGAGAGGACTAGAAAGAACATGTAAAAACAGCAAAACTGCACAGTACCGCCCAGGGGGCGGTCCTACTGGCTATAACCCCTCACTCTGCTTCCAGTAGCTCAGTTTTTTTCTGCTTGGTGTAGGAGAAGGGCCTGGTTCCCTGTGGGGACCATTGGTCCTGGGAATGTTTTCTTTTTTATGATTTTTGATTCCTGTGATCTACAATCAACAGCCGGGCTGGCTGACAGGCTGGATAATATAGATCCTGGTAGTCTCCCCAGCCTGGCCATCGAGTGTGTGCAGACCTTAGCTACACGCTGGGTCGGCCATGACATGCCCCGTTTGATCCAGGGGCGGCCGGCGAGCTATATGCTCTGGGGCACACATATGACCGGGTTACTGCTGGCCGTTTCACAGTGGCCGACAGCCACACCATACTGCTCTGTCTGTGGAATGTGTCCAACAGTCCCTGCAGGAGGGGCATTCCCTGGAAGGTCGAATAGGGGATCTGTCAGGAAAGTGCAGTACTGAGATCCACCAGCAGGTGTCTCCTGGCAGTTTGGAGCTGTCAGAAGAGTTTTTCCCTGCTGGAATTATGTCATCTTTGGCCCGCAGTACTGGCATCCACCAGCAGAGGGATCCTGGCAGTGGGGAGCAGGTATTACCTTCTGCAATCAGGCGTCACCTGACTGATAGCAGCCTTAGTATAAATACCCGGCAAGTGCACACACACACCTGGCCCTGGTATTGTCCTTGTGCCCTGACCTGCAGCCTGTTTATCTGTTTCCTGATCCTGAAACCTTGATTCCTGCACTCTGCCTTCTGAACCCGTTGTACCTCATCCTGTCTATTCCTGCATCCCTGGAACCTTGTCCTGCAACCTGATCCCTTTCTCATTGTCCCCCCATCTGCTGACCTCCTGTTTATGAATCTGGCCTGGCTTGACTACGATTCTGGTACTCCTTTTGTTACATATGCTGGTTAGTTTGTTTATCATCACTGTTTGGTTGTTTCGTTTGATCACTCAGTTTGTATTGGTGGTGTGTTCACATTTATATGCATTGACTTTAATAAACTTACTTTCACCTATTTATGCCTGGTTCACTCTGTCACAGTCACACAGTACTGGTCACATCTAGTTTATGACAGGGTCTCTCCCTTTCTTCTCTCCCTGTCCCTTTCACTCCTCCCCATGCAGATGGGCTGCTGTGTGACTAAACACAGGGGGTGAGGTGCACGTACCTGGCCGGGGGGCTCTGGGTCCTGGCAGAGGGCTGCACTGGGTGGTTTGTGGTCTGCTCATCTTTTTGCCTGGTTTTAGGCCATTTTTTGGGGTATCTGTGTTACTTTCACCTATTTATGTCTGGTTCACTCTGTCGCAGTCACACAGTTCTGGTCACATCTAGTTTATGACAGAATACCAGGGCCATCCATGACCAGAAGTGGCTGCACAGGGGAACCATTTGCTTCAGTTTGGTTGCAAACATGAATGCTGATGAGGTTATTTATTTTTCTCTGCTGGCAGAGTAGTAGTGATTATTGCCGCCAGGCATTGAAAGGATGGTCTAGTGACCAGTTGTTTGCAGCTATCTCCCTGATCGGTCAAGGTTATATATTGTTTGGGGAGGTGCAGCCTTTGATGAAGATCTGTACTAAGCTTGCCCTGACTATTGTATAACAGAGGTGTCATGTTAACACCAATTACCATCACCCACACTTACGACTGCTACGTACCCCAACCCTCAAACCCCAGAAAATAAGACCCCACCAATCTGGAGAAAACGTGGCCATAGCAGCCAATTATCTTTTTTATGAAATATTCAAATAAACATTAACATAAATTAGCATAACCATGTAAACCTGTATTAAACCACCTCCTCCATTAAATTCCACCCGTTGGTCTTTGCAGGAAAAAAAACCCAATCTTAACACCAGATCCACTCCGGCACTGCGGTACTTTAAAACTAGAATAGGCCTCAAGCTGACATTCTAGGTCAGAAACAACAAATACTGCCCGCAGAGCACCCGATAACCAAACTGCCAGCTAAACCACATTAGCTGGCATAACACCCTCAGGTACCATATCACCGATGGGTCCCGAACTTTTCCAAAACCTGGGGTTAATCCTTCACCAGCAAAGACCAACATAATGCCGCTGCCACGACATCCAATGTTCTGAAACAATAATCACATGAGATTAATACACACAGAAAACCCCCCTAAAATAAGGGAGGAAGGGTGGGAAGCTTTCTTCCTCCACACAGACTGAGCTAGGGAAGAACCACTCCCCCTGCTCAGTGAACTCTGCTTCTCCCCACCAATCAACACCCTTCTCTCACCTTCTTCTCCCATTACACAGCACCCTGTTAACCCTGTCATGCACACCCTGCGCTGATTTCATTTTATTTCTTTGCTCCGGGCTTTCTTGCCCGGTATTCCAGAGGGCCATGATGATTTCACTCCTCCTTTTAATATGAATCAGGTTGTATCCTTAGTATGGCTTTTTGAAGATGATCCTACTGATTTTTGTGAACACTACTCAGCCTGTTCCCCACAGTTGATTGCTGAGTGCATTGTGTCTGCTCAGTCTTTTGTTAGACAGGGAGACTTAAAGCGGGAGTCCACCGGGACTCCGCGTTTTTTTTTTTTTTTAAAAGCCAGCAGCTACAAATACTGCAGCTGCTGACTTTTAAAATAGTGACACTTACCTGTCCAGCGCGCCCGCGATGTCGGCACCCGAATCCGATCTCTACGTCGCCTTTCCGCAGAGAGCTATCCCGGAAGTGGGTGCAGTTACCTGGATTATCCAGGTAACTGCACCCCCCTCCCCCCTGAAAGGTGCCGATTGTGGCACCGGAGGGGGGGAGGGTTCCGTTGAGCGGAAGGTCCACTTTAGGGTGGACCTCCGCTTTAAAACTACAGTTTGTACAACCTATACTTTCAGCATGGTCTGACATGGTGCAATCAGCCCCAGCCAAGCAAACCACCTCTGCCATCAGACACCAGCCTACCCAAATGTATGTTTCCCCATCAGCCATGTCAACCTCAGTTGCAGCCCAGTACACCCTGCTCCCAACCAAATACTCATATCCGGTCTCTGCTCCCTGTACTTATCCTGCATTCAACCCACCTGCCTCTTCTCTGCTGCCTACAAACCCACAAGATCTTTCCCCAGCTACTGTTACCTCTTCTCTGTCATATCCCAGTCCTCCTTTCCAGTCTGCTGCACCCCTTACATACAGTCCTGCAGTCACCTACAGAGCTTCAGTGGCTAAGCCAAAGAAAAAACAAAAGTTTTTCCCAACCAAAATGATCCTGCCATTAACCCAACCTGCCTCCACACCCACCAATCTGTCCCAGCTTGAAGTTCTGGTGCCAGAGTTCCAGCCGAGGTGCCAGAATTCCAGCCCGGAGAGCCAGAGTTCCAGCCCTGGAGAGCCAGAGCCTGGAGAACCAGTGCCAGCGTTCTAGCTTGGAGAGCCAGAGCCAGCGTTCCAGCCCCGAAGAGCCAGAGCCTGGAGAACCAGAGCCAGCATCCCAGCCTGGAGAGCCAGAGCCAGCATCCCAGCCTGGAGAGCCAGAGCCAGCGTTCCAGCCCCGAGAGCCAGAGCCTGGAGAACCAGAGCCAGCGTTCCAGCCTGGAGAGCCAGAGCCAGCATTCCAGCTTGGAGAGCCGGAGCCTGGAGAACCAGAGCCAGCGTTCCAGCCTGGAGAGCCAGAGCCAGTATTCCAGCCCGGAGACCTAGAGCCCAGAGAGCCAGAGCAAGTGTTCCAGCCCGGAGAGACAGAGCCAGTGTTCCAGCCTGGAAAGAGCCAGAGCCAGTGTTCCAGCCCGGAAAGAGCAGAGCCAGTGTTCCAGCCCGGAGAGCCAGAGCCAGTGTTCCAGCCTGGAGAGCCAGAGCGAGCATTCCAGTCTGGAGAGCCAGAGCGTTCTAGTCTGAAGAGCCAGCATTCCAGCCCAAAGAACCAGAGCTAGTTTCCTGGTCTGAAGGTGCGTTGCCCATTTCCTGGCCTGAAGTGCCCAAGCCTGCTGCCCAGTTTGATGTGCCTGCTGCCCAGCTTGATGTGCCCGTGCTCGCTGCACCGCTTGATGTGCCTGTTGCTCCACTTGAAGTGCCCGTGCCTGCTGCCCAGCATGATGTGCCTGCTGCCCAGCATGATGTGCCTGCTGCCCAGCTTGATGTGCCCGTGCCTGCTGCCCAGCCTGATGTGTCCATGCCTGCTGCCCAGCTTGATGTGCCTGCTGCCCTGCCTGATCTGCCTATGCCTGTTGCCCTGCTTGATGTGCCTGCTGCTCTGCTTGATGTGCCCGTGCCTGCTGCCCAGCTTGAAGTGCCCATGCATGCTGCCCAGCTTGATGTGCCTGCTGCTCTGCTTGATGTGCCCGTGCCTGCTGCTCTGCTTGATGTGCCTGCTGCCCAGCTTGAAGTGCCCATGCCTGCTGGCCCGCTTGATGTGCCTGCTGCCCAGCTTGAAGTGCCTGTACCTGCTACCCAGCTTGATGTGCCTGCTGCCCAGCTTGATGTGCCCATGCATGCTGCCCCGCTTGATGTGCCTGCTGCCCAGCTTAAAGCGCCCGTGCCTGCTGCCCAGCTTGATGTGCACATGCCGGCTGCCCAGCTTAATGTGCCTGTTTCCCAGTTCGATGTGCCTGCCGACCAGCTCAATGTGCCTGCTACTTAGCTTGAGGTTCCTGTGCCTGCTATCCAGCTTGATGTACTTATTGCCCAACCTGATGTGACTGTGCCCACGGCCCGGCTTGACGTCATGGACTTTCCCCAGCAACCGGAGGTCGCTCCTTCGAGGGGGGATACTGCATCCTGCCTCCTGAACCTGTTGTACCTGATCCTGTCTATTCCTGAATCCCTGGAACCTTGTTCTGCAACCTGATTCCTTTCTCCTTGTCCCCCCATCTGCTGACCTCCTGTTTATGACCCTGGCCTGGCTTGACTACAATTCTGGTACTCCCTTTTGCTACATATGCTGGTTAGTTTGTTTATCATCACTGTTTGGTTGTTTCGTTTGATCACTCAGTTTGTATTGGTGGTGTGTTCACATTTATATGCATTGACTTTAATAAACTTACTTTCACCTATTTATGCCTGGTTCACTCTGTCACAGTCACACAGTACTGGTCACATCTAGTTTATGACAGGGTCTCTCCCTTTCTTCTCTCCCTGTCCCTTTCACTCCTCCCCATGCAGATGGGCTGCTGTGTGACTAAACACAGGGGGTGAGGTGCACGTACCTGGCCGGGGGGCTCTGGGTCCTGGCAGAGGGCTGCACTGGGTGGTTTGTGGTCTGCTCATCTTTTTGCCTGGTTTTAGGCCATTTTTTGGGGTATCTGTGTTACTTTCACCTATTTATGTCTGGTTCACTCTGTCGCAGTCACACAGTTCTGGTCACATCTAGTTTATGACAGAATACCAGGGCCATCCATGACCAGAAGTGGCTGCACAGGGGAACCATTTGCTTCAGTTTGGTTGCAAACATGAATGCTGATGAGGTTATTTATTTTTCTCTGCTGGCAGAGTAGTAGTGATTATTGCCGCCAGGCATTGAAAGGATGGTCTAGTGACCAGTTGTTTGCAGCTATCTCCCTGATCGGTCAAGGTTATATATTGTTTGGGGAGGTGCAGCCTTTGATGAAGATCTGTACTAAGCTTGCCCTGACTATTGTATAACAGAGGTGTCATGTTAACACCAATTACCATCACCCACACTTACGACTGCTACGTACCCCAACCCTCAAACCCCAGAAAATAAGACCCCACCAATCTGGAGAAAACGTGGCCATAGCAGCCAATTATCTTTTTTATGAAATATTCAAATAAACATTAACATAAATTAGCATAACCATGTAAACCTGTATTAAACCACCTCCTCCATTAAATTCCACCCGTTGGTCTTTGCAGGAAAAAAAACCCAATCTTAACACCAGATCCACTCCGGCACTGCGGTACTTTAAAACTAGAATAGGCCTCAAGCTGACATTCTAGGTCAGAAACAACAAATACTGCCCGCAGAGCACCCGATAACCAAACTGCCAGCTAAACCACATTAGCTGGCATAACACCCTCAGGTACCATATCACCGATGGGTCCCGAACTTTTCCAAAACCTGGGGTTAATCCTTCACCAGCAAAGACCAACATAATGCCGCTGCCACGACATCCAATGTTCTGAAACAATAATCACATGAGATTAATACACACAGAAAACCCCCCTAAAATAAGGGAGGAAGGGTGGGAAGCTTTCTTCCTCCACACAGACTGAGCTAGGGAAGAACCACTCCCCCTGCTCAGTGAACTCTGCTTCTCCCCACCAATCAACACCCTTCTCTCACCTTCTTCTCCCATTACACAGCACCCTGTTAACCCTGTCATGCACACCCTGCGCTGATTTCATTTTATTTCTTTGCTCCGGGCTTTCTTGCCCGGTATTCCAGAGGGCCATGATGATTTCACTCCTCCTTTTAATATGAATCAGGTTGTATCCTTAGTATGGCTTTTTGAAGATGATCCTACTGATTTTTGTGAACACTACTCAGCCTGTTCCCCACAGATGATTGCTGAGTGCATTGTGTCTGCTCAGTCTTTTGTTAGACAGGGAGACTTAAAGCGGGAGTCCACCGGGACTCCGCGTTTTTTTTTTTTTTTAAAAGCCAGCAGCTACAAATACTGCAGCTGCTGACTTTTAAAATAGTGACACTTACCTGTCCAGCGCGCCCGCGATGTCGGCACCCGAATCCGATCTCTACGTCGCCTGTCGGGTCCTGCCGTCGCCATCTTGGGTATGGGAATCAGGAAATGGAGCCTTTCGGCTTCATTTCCCGGTTCCCTACTGCGCATGCGCGAATCGCGCTGCGCAATAAGGACGCTCCCCGCTGCCTCTGGGATCTGTGTGTTTCCCAGCAGGCAGCGGGGCACTTGCGGGAAGGGGCGGGCACTTGCGGAAAGGGGCGTAAGTTACGCCCCTTTCCGCAGAGAGCTATCCCGGAAGTGGGTGCAGTTACCTGGATTATCCAGGTAACTGCACCCCCCTCCCCCCTGAAAGGTGCCGATTGTGGCACCGGAGGGGGGGAGGGTTCCGTTGAGCGGAAGGTCCACTTTAGGGTGGACCTCCGCTTTAAAACTACAGTTTGTACAACCTATACTTTCAGCATGGTCTGACATGGTGCAATCAGCCCCAGCCAAGCAAACCACCTCTGCCATCAGACACCAGCCTACCCAAATGTATGTTTCCCCATCAGCCATGTCAACCTCAGTTGCAGCCCAGTACACCCTGCTCCCAACCAAATACTCATATCCGGTCTCTGCTCCCTGTACTTATCCTGCATTCAACCCACCTGCCTCTTCTCTGCTGCCTACAAACCCACAAGATCTTTCCCCAGCTACTGTTACCTCTTCTCTGTCATATCCCAGTCCTCCTTTCCAGTCTGCTGCACCCCTTACATACAGTCCTGCAGTCACCTACAGAGCTTCAGTGGCTAAGCCAAAGAAAAAACAAAAGTTTTTCCCAACCAAAATGATCCTGCCATTAACCCAACCTGCCTCCACACCCACCAATCTGTCCCAGCTTGAAGTTCTGGTGCCAGAGTTCCAGCCGAGGTGCCAGAATTCCAGCCCGGAGAGCCAGAGTTCCAGCCCTGGAGAGCCAGAGCCTGGAGAACCAGTGCCAGCGTTCTAGCTTGGAGAGCCAGAGCCAGCGTTCCAGCCCCGAAGAGCCAGAGCCTGGAGAACCAGAGCCAGCATCCCAGCCTGGAGAGCCAGAGCCAGCATCCCAGCCTGGAGAGCCAGAGCCAGCGTTCCAGCCCCGAGAGCCAGAGCCTGGAGAACCAGAGCCAGCGTTCCAGCCTGGAGAGCCAGAGCCAGCATTCCAGCTTGGAGAGCCGGAGCCTGGAGAACCAGAGCCAGCGTTCCAGCCTGGAGAGCCAGAGCCAGTATTCCAGCCCGGAGACCTAGAGCCCAGAGAGCCAGAGCAAGTGTTCCAGCCCGGAGAGACAGAGCCAGTGTTCCAGCCTGGAAAGAGCCAGAGCCAGTGTTCCAGCCCGGAAAGAGCAGAGCCAGTGTTCCAGCCCGGAGAGCCAGAGCCAGTGTTCCAGCCTGGAGAGCCAGAGCGAGCATTCCAGTCTGGAGAGCCAGAGCGTTCTAGTCTGAAGAGCCAGCATTCCAGCCCAAAGAACCAGAGCTAGTTTCCTGGTCTGAAGGTGCGTTGCCCATTTCCTGGCCTGAAGTGCCCAAGCCTGCTGCCCAGTTTGATGTGCCTGCTGCCCAGCTTGATGTGCCCGTGCTCGCTGCACCGCTTGATGTGCCTGTTGCTCCACTTGAAGTGCCCGTGCCTGCTGCCCAGCATGATGTGCCTGCTGCCCAGCATGATGTGCCTGCTGCCCAGCTTGATGTGCCCGTGCCTGCTGCCCAGCCTGATGTGTCCATGCCTGCTGCCCAGCTTGATGTGCCTGCTGCCCTGCCTGATCTGCCTATGCCTGTTGCCCTGCTTGATGTGCCTGCTGCTCTGCTTGATGTGCCCGTGCCTGCTGCCCAGCTTGAAGTGCCCATGCATGCTGCCCAGCTTGATGTGCCTGCTGCTCTGCTTGATGTGCCCGTGCCTGCTGCTCTGCTTGATGTGCCTGCTGCCCAGCTTGAAGTGCCCATGCCTGCTGGCCCGCTTGATGTGCCTGCTGCCCAGCTTGAAGTGCCTGTACCTGCTACCCAGCTTGATGTGCCTGCTGCCCAGCTTGATGTGCCCATGCATGCTGCCCCGCTTGATGTGCCTGCTGCCCAGCTTAAAGCGCCCGTGCCTGCTGCCCAGCTTGATGTGCACATGCCGGCTGCCCAGCTTAATGTGCCTGTTTCCCAGTTCGATGTGCCTGCCGACCAGCTCAATGTGCCTGCTACTTAGCTTGAGGTTCCTGTGCCTGCTATCCAGCTTGATGTACTTATTGCCCAACCTGATGTGACTGTGCCCACGGCCCGGCTTGACGTCATGGACTTTCCCCAGCAACCGGAGGTCGCTCCTTCGAGGGGGGATACTGCATCCTGCCTCCTGAACCTGTTGTACCTGATCCTGTCTATTCCTGAATCCCTGGAACCTTGTTCTGCAACCTGATTCCTTTCTCCTTGTCCCCCCATCTGCTGACCTCCTGTTTATGACCCTGGCCTGGCTTGACTACAATTCTGGTACTCCCTTTTGCTACATATGCTGGTTAGTTTGTTTATCATCACTGTTTGGTTGTTTGGTTTGTTCACTCAGTTTGTATTGGTGGTGTGTTCACATTTATATGCATTGACTTTAATAAACTTACTTTCACCTATTTATGTCTGGTTCACTCTGTCGCAGTCACACAGTACTGGTCACATCTAGTTTATGACAGGGTCTCTCCCTGTCCCTTTCTTCTCTCCCTGTCCCTTTCACTCCTCCCCATGCAGATGGGCCGCTGTGTGACTAGACACAGGGGGTGCGGTGCACGTACCTGGCCGGGGGGCTCTGGGTCCTGGCAGGGGGCTGCACTGGGCGGTTTGTAGTCTGCTCATCTTTTTGCCTGGTTTTAGGTCATTTTTTGTGGTATCTGTGTTGTGCCATGTGGGGGACTGGCTGCTGCAGAAACTGTGGCCATTTTCCAGTGGCCGTGGCCATTTTCTTGTAGCTGCGGCCATTTTCTTGTAGCCATGGCCAGTTTCTTAACTGCGGCCATTTTCTTGAAGTCCGGTGCCATTTTCACTGTCAAACCTCGCTCTCAGACATTTTTTGCTGAGGCGGCTGGTGGCCATTTTTTAGTAGCCTCAGTTTTGTTTTACCCTAGCACTTGGTGGCTGGTTCATTCTGGAACAGCGCGAAACTGACACAGAGTGGCTGGCACAGGGGAGAGCGAACGGTGGCAGCACAGCGCAGTACCTAGGTCAGGGTGGTGAGTCCTGTGGGGGGCCCCTCAGTCTGTGGCAGCTAGGAGGGTGGGCATTTTGTGTGGCTTGCCTTAGGGCCCTAGTGGTGACCGGTGAGAGTGGGTAAGCATGATGTCAGAAGCTGGCACTTCTTCCCCAGACATCCCTTCTATTGCAACTGGTTCCCCTGCACCTGCAGTGCCTATGGATGCTCTGTCGGCAGTCCTGGAGTCCTTTGTTGCCAGGATGGAAGTGGCGTGTGAGTGCAAGGGGGGTAAAAAAACGCCCCCTTCCCCACCATTTTCTGGCGAAAGCTCTAATTCAGACTTGGGTCCCGCTGTGGCAAGCGGCCCCTGCTCTGACGTTTCAGAGGATGCAGACCAGGGCCTTTCAGACAGTGAGGATGACTCAGTGTCTGGGTCAGCGCAGGTTCACCTTCGGGAGTTTGCAGCCCAGTGGACCTCCCTCCTTTCCGACCAGTGGGTATTGCAAACTGGTTTCATCAGGTTACAAGATAGAGTTTCTTTCTTGTCCGTCAAACAGATTTTTTCCCTCCAACCTTTATCTTCTTCCGGCTTGTCAGAGGCCCTGTTCGGGGCAGTACAGGACCTGCTGCTGTGTGGGGTGATAGTACCTGTGCCGATGCCGGATCAGGGACTCTACTCCAATATGTTTGTAGTCCCAAACAAGCAAGGGGTTCGTCCGGTCCTAGATCTCAAGGGCCTCAATGGCTTCTTGAAATTACAAAGGTTCAGGATGGAATCAGTTCTCTCCATGGTCACTGCACTCCATCAGGGGGATTCCTTGCTGTCCTTGGACATCGAGGACTCGTATTGCATGTCCCCATATGCGCCAGGCATCAGAGGTTTCTAAGATTTGTGGAACGAGCACTATCAATTGGTAGCCCTTCCTTTTGGCCTAGCGAAGGCACCAAGGGTCAGAATTAATGATGTGGTGATCACCATACAGACTCTTCGGGAGTTTAGTTGGGTGTTGAACATCCAGAAGTTGGTGTTGGTGCCCACTCAACACCTGGAGTACCTGGGCGTGATTCTGGACTCCTCAGAGGCGGTACCATATGCTCAATTCCACATTCGAGTCTTGCAGAATGAGATCATGTCCATATGGGACAAATCTCCGACATCCGTATATTGTCAAATTCGGGTGAGCCAGCTACTCAGGGATTCCCTTCTCTGGCGTCTGAGGTCTCCGGTCCTTCGCTCCGGGAAGTCATTCCTTGCTCTTCATTGGACGGTAATCACAACGGATGCCAGCCTGACCGGCTAGGGGGGAGTTTGGGGCATACAGTTGGCCCAGGGTCGCTGGACGCAAGAAGAATCCCGCCTGCCGATCAATGTGCTGGAGCTTCTTGCGATCAGGCAGTGCCTCTCCACATGGTCACAGAGGCTGCAAGGGCATCGGGTCATATGGCGTATGTCAACCATCAAGGAGGAACAAGGAGCTTGGCTGCAGCACTGGAGGTCACTCACATCCTGCAGTGGGCAGAGTGGCACATGCTGGCTCTGTCGGCCATGTACATTCCGGGCGTAGAAAACTGGCAGGTGGACTACCTAAGTCGCCAGCTGCTGAACCAGGGGGAACCAGGGGGAATGGTCACTGCATCCGGATCAATTTCAGCTCCTTTGCCTAAGGTGGGGCACACCAGATGTGGATCTCTTGGCCTCTCGACTCAATCGGAAAGTACAGAGATTTGGGGCCAGGTAAAAAGATCCCTGGGCGGACGCGGCAGACACATTGGTGGCTCCATGGCGACATTATCAGCTGATTTATGCCTTCCCCCCACTCAGACTTCTACCACGTCTGCTACGCAGAGTGGAGGCCGAGGGGATTCTGGTGATTCTGATTGCACCAGATTGGCCTCAACGTCCTTGGTATGCCGACATAGTACAAATTGTGGCGGATGTTCCTTGGTGGCTGCCGATGCAAGAGGACCTTCTGTCGCAAGGTCCAATACTTCATCCTGCTTTACTGTCGCTGGTTTTAATAACATGGCTGTTGAAAGCCAGGTGCTAAGGGACCAAGATCTTTCAGACTCGGTAATCTCCACTATCCTGAGGGCACAGAAGTCATCTACATCTCCATGTGTGAGGAGATGGGGTGGCGTCCGCGTACATATTCAGTTTCCAGGATCCTGCTGTTTTTGCAGCGAGGAGTGGATCAGAAACTTGCATTACGCACCATTAAGGGGCAGGTATCAGCTTTGGCTGTCTTTTTTCAGCAACCTTTGGTGACTCATTCATTGGTGAGTACGTTTGTTCAGGGGGTTTGACATGTGGCCCCTCCGGTTCGACCACCATTGCCTCCGTGTGATTTGAATCTGGTGCTCACGGTGCTTCAGAAACCGCCATTTGAAAACATTAGGGAGATCCCCTTATTGACACTCTCTCAGAAAGTAATCTTTTTAGTGGCTATTACATCTGCCAGGAGGGTTTCTGAGTTGACAGCCTTGTCATGCAAGTCTCCCTACTTTATCCTCTACAAGGATAAGGCGGTGCTGCGTCCGCAGCCTTTATTTCTTCCAAAGGTTATTTTCGGCCTTTCAGCTAAATGAGGACATTGTGCTTCTGTCCTTATATCCTCGGCGGTCATACCCCAAAGAGGTAGCTTTGCATTATTGGGAGGTAGTCCAGGCTCTGCGAATGTATCTGTCTGCTACAGCTCCTTTCTGGAGGTTGGACTCGCTCTTTGTATCGGTGACTGGTCCGAAGAAGGGCCTGGCGGTCTCGTCGGCCACCAAGTCTCGTGGATCAGACAGATGGTGGTTCAGGCTTATGCCATAAGGGGGCAGGCTCCCCCTTTTATGTCACGGCACATTCGACCAGGGCAATCGCTGCCTCCTGGGCTTTCGACATCAAGCGTCTGTTTCCCAGGTGTCTAAGGGGGCAACCTGGGCTTCCGTTCACACTTTCACAAAATTTTACAAGGTTGATGTGAGCGCATCTTCGGATGCTTGCTTTGGCCGCAAGGTTTTGCAAGCGGCTGTTTAAAGTTGCAACTCCTCTGTAGAGGAGTTCTGGTTGTTATGGGTGGAGTTTATTTTCTTGCTGTTCCAACCACTCATTTTTTGACAATGCTTGGGGACTTCCCTTAGGTCAAAATTAAAGGTGTTGTGTCCGTCAATGAACGAAAGAGAAAATAGGATTTTTGTACTCACCGTAAAATCCTATTCTCTGAAGTTCATTGACGGACACAGCACCCACCCCTCCTGTTTACGGTATGTTTGTACTGCTTTTTGACGAACTGAGCTGCTGGAGTGAGGGGTTATAGCCAGTAGGACCACCCCCTGGGTGGTACTTTGCAGTTTTGCTGTTTTTATATGTTCTGCCTAGTCCTCTCCTGAAGGTGGTGATATAACCCTAAGGTCAAGATTAAAGATGCTATGTCCGTCAATGAACTTCAGAGAAAAGGATTTTACGGGGACTACAAAAATCCTATTTTTTTTCTCCAACCCCGACATAGTAATGAAAGAACCACAATTCCTGTCCCTCCTTCTCACTCTCAACCTGTTGCAAAAAAGACAACCATTCACACCATACCCTGCTATATGCAGCCCACGTTGCGGCACTTACAGACCATCTGATGCATCTGGAGATGATCCCAAGGCAATCTTCCACATCCATTTGGGACAAGGAACCCCGCATCGCTCTGCCGTCCCCGGCAATTCAGGGAACCTGTCCCACTGAAAGGAAGACAAAGCATCAGCAATAACATTCTCAACTCCCGGGAGGTGCACAGCATAAATAAAAACATATATACAAATTACTCAAGCGCTGATGCAGAAAAAAATTCCCAAACAAATTATATATACCAAAAATACTTGCTGAAAAAAGCTGCACCAAAAAAACAGTGATCCCTCACTTGTGCAATAGAACAATTATATAAAATATATTAGTGCGCTAAAATCAATCCTAAGTACTCAAATCAAATCACATGATAATGTAAAAATACCCAATATAAATACCCAGTACATATATGAGTATTCACAGTATATTAATAAATCCCTGTGCGTATAAATTAATTAATAATAATAAATAATTAGAAGTGGTATGTGTAAACTAAAATAATTCATAAAATTATCTAAATGTAATAAATGCAAAAGAGGATTCAGATCCCTAGAGTTATACCCTCTAAAACAGTAAATATATAAAGTGCCTTGTGTGCATAAAACTGCTAGCTCAATAGCTGATTATACCTAATGTGTAAACAAACACAAATTAATCAAACAATTAATTAATCATCACCTAATCTCAAACATCTACTGCATCTGCATTCAGGTTCAGTTAATTTCTGTGCACTAGTCTCTTTACTTCATATCATAGTACGCTGATCTCTTTAAAACTTCATATATAATTTATAGTTTATAATGTGTCTTATCATAATTGATAGACTCTCCCCACAGCTCCACAGCCAGCACCACCAAAAACAATTCCAGCAATACCATGTTACGGAGAAAACCTGCTTCTTTTCACAAATTCGGTCAAGGCCCTACACTACACTTTCCTTGAAAAAAGGCCCCAAAACCAGTCAATCCGGCCACATCCTTGTAAAGCTCCAGGTCAAAGTTACTAACCGGCCCTGACATCCACAATGCCCTCCTGTTAAAAGAGTCCAGGAATGAGTGCCACACTTGCAAATCCTACCTGTGCTCCCGTACCAGGCACACAAAATGAGTGGAAGACTTGACCCCCGTCGTACTTGCCGACAGCTCTGGCAAAATACCCTCCCCATTGGTAGGATGCGACACGCAAACTTCAACTTACCCAACAGTGACTGTAGTTTTCAAAATTGCACCTTGCGTAATCCCAAGAGCCCCCAAATCTCTTTCTTAAGTGCCACTAGCTTATCTTGCGACACACCATGGTGTCCGAGTCCAAGAGAATGCCCAGGAAACAAATCACTGTAGTCGGCTCCTCTGATGCCAAAACGAGCAGCAATGCATTCCAACATAGCCAGAAGCACTGGACAGATCCCAGAGGAGGATGGGTCCACACAAAGAAAATCATCCAAGTAATGGATGATGGAGTTCGCCTCAAACTACCCACTCCACGAAGGAACTGAACTTCTCAACCAGTGCACATGAAATAGAACAGCCCATGGGCAGGCAGCGATCCACGTAGAATTCCTCCTGCCAGTGACAACCTAGCATACAGAAACTATCCAGATGAACAGGAAGAAATCTGAATGCAGACTCAATATCAGATCAGGCCATCATAGCCCCTTGCCCGTAACGTCGTACCCAGAAAACAGCTGCATCAAAGTAAGTATACGATACAGTGCACATCTCTGAGTCAATCGCGTCATTGACTGACCCTCCCTTTGGGAAGTAAAGGTGGTAAGTTAGCCTAAATGTATTCTTCAGCATGACCCCCAAAGGCGTGATAACCAAATCCGCTAAAGGCAATGAAGGAGACTGAGCACAAGTTCCGAGACACCGGTAGCATTTTTGCCAGTGTAGTATATGAAATCCCTCGGAGAAACCCAGGCCTACCAACCACGCCTCCTCCCTGTCCAGGTACCCATCGAGGAAAGGCTGCATCCTTTCCACCTTCACTGGTGTCATCTCTTTTGCTAACAGACTCACTGGCACAACCTTTTCCCTACTTAAAGCAATGGGACAAGGGATGGGCACCTCCACAACCAGAGCATTCGTGCTTGTGCTGGCAAGACTCCCCAAACTTGCATTAACCCTCGGTATACTGCCAACAGACCCCCTTCTTCTTTGCGGCCGATTGCCTGGGGGTGGATGAGCCACCGGCCCCCTTTGAAAAAACTGGCTCAGGGCTCTCGCCGATGTCATCAGTCGCATCCACAGGCTAATATCCTTGTGGTCCCACTGAACTATTCATTATATCTTAACCATGCAGTTCCCCTAGACTTTGTATGCCTCCCCAGCAGCATCCAGATAGCATAAGAGCACCAAACAGTGTTCAGGGTTCTTCTAACCAATCACACTAGCCATAATGAAAGCCCGCTGCTAGTTAGGGAAAGTCCACGGGATGAGTCTGTATATTCGCTTCTCCTCATTCTCCTTCTTGCATAAGAAGAAAAGGACACTCCCCCTAAGGAGCAGGACTTTAAAAGTGACTGAGAGCACACATTTATCAAAAAGTTTTATAGATTTTATTGAGTATAGAAAAAATTATATCAAATATATCACACATAACATACAAAACAGGTATAATATGGCATATAAAAAAGATGGCTTATAAGTCCAACCCAAGGATCGTTTCAGGCTTTCTGCCCTTCTTCAGGGGGTTTTTTGGCCATATAAAAAGCCCAATTTCTAATAAAAAAGCACATATTACATTACTATTTAATTCATTATTATATACATTTTTAAAGTATTAGCAGAATAATTCATAGAAAGGAATATAAGCCAGGGATGCCAAGACAGAAGAACTTACATTAACAATAAAAATGGTTCTGTATGGGGCCCCACACGACCACAGATGATTATGGTATTAGTATACAGTCTCCCGAAGCCACAGACATCAATGAAGTACAAACAGGGGTCACATGCTCAATCCAAAACAACAATTTTTAAAGCCAACAGTTGTTCTATCAAAAATGAAAAATGTATAGAAAAGGCGATCAAGGTCAAAATTTGCAACCAAAAACACAACATGAAATTGATTTGGACAATCTTTTGGAATTATGTGAGGACCAGGATGGTCTGGACCTGATAGACAGAGTAGATTTGGAAGCTTTATTGACAGAAAACACTTCTATCGCGAAGGACAGGAACATTTTTGTATGTACCTGCAAAGGTGTATCTTTCCACATATGCAGAGAAGTAGGAGATAGTATATTCTGACAAGACACACCGCTACTGGCTAGATAGTATTTGATCGCTTAAACAGCTATAACCATAAGATAAAGTACAGCTGGTTAGAGCTAGTGAAGTCCTATAAAAATTGCAACAGAAAAAAAACAATAGTGCAAATCATGGTATTCGCAGCAAAGGCGGTATACCTCTGGCTGTGTCCATGCAGATATGCCAGGTGGATAGAGGAAATGTCTGCAGCGTAGCACGCCGATAACAGCTGATCTGTATTGACATACATACATGCATTCGTGCATGCGCATTCTATCCCAAAACGTAATGATGTCATCACAATATATGGAAACGAGCGCATTTACTCCCTAACATTCGGAGACCCGTGGCGGCATAGCGTTACCAGGGCAACAGTACAACAACCACGCTGCAAAATGAAACAATAACATATAGCAGAGTCTGTAACAACATGGCTTGCTAGCAATCACAGAACGTAAAACAAATAAGAATTATAAGTGGCTAAAGATGTCAGATGGAGGCAGAGCAGAGAAAAGGGGACCCCCCGCACAGAGAAGCGCTGCAGCGCAGCCCTCTAAAAAAAACAAAAAGGGGAAAAGGGAGCAGTGCTCCGCGCTAAGTGCGCGCCGACTCAGTGCTTGGACATGCCATGAACATATAGAGGGGCCGTCAAAGCCTATAAAACCCATGTGTATGGGCATGCGGCCCCTGGGTACGCCGGGTGGAAGTCATCAATAACCAGGAGAGTAAGAGACTGTACACATATACATAGTATACTATGTTGTACTGTATTCTATTGTAACGTTGTGTAGGACCAACCATAACCAATACAGAGCAAAAATGGAGACAAAAACAAGCACAAAAAAATTGTAAAAATTAGACCAGAGAACTATAGAGAGAATGATGTGATTAGTTTCCTCCCCTTCCTTGACGGTTTAATTTCAGGTGGATGGGAAGAATGATTCCCATCCACCTGAAATGAAACCGTCAAGGAAGGGGCGGAAACTAATTACATCATTAAGGCCTGGGGCTGATGTTGCATTTAAATTTGCTATCTATCAAGTTTCTCGCTGGAGCAAAATTCTGTTCCAATCCCCTCCCCGATTATTGGGATGTATTCTATCTAGTATAAGAAAACTAATTTTAGGGATCAGACCAGTATACACATCCCTAACGTGGCGGCCCAAGGGGAGATCTGGAGAGGATTTCTTCATACTGTTAATGTGTCTTAACGCTCTCTTATGAAATGGTTGTTTTGTTTTTCCTATGTAGAATGTGCCACATTGGCACATCAACATATACACCACTCCTATGGTCTTGCAATTTGCGAAATGGACAGGTTTGAAAACCTTCCCATTTGGTAAGAGTACATTCTCACTGATATGCATGTACTGAAAAAGTGTACATCCGCCACAGCGGAACGTACCTAGACGTTTACAGGGGTCGGTTCGAAATTCCCCTGTAAATTCACTCTGTATTAGAGTATCTTTAATGGATTTCGTTCTACGATAGGTACTAGACTTTTTTTAGGCACAAAGGGATTCAATATCATATCTATTTGCGAAAGATGGCAATACTTTGAGATAATCATGCTCAACCTCTCTGGCCACAGAATGTTGTTTTTTTAAAAGATCTTGTCTTGGTCTGAGTAAGGCTTTTTTGTAGACCTTCGTAAGGGAATTATGAGCGTATCTCCTCAATAATAACCTCTCTCTTAGAGCATCAGCTTCTTTTTTAAAAGTCAAATCATGCGTACAATTCCAGCGTAGGCGTAAGTATTGGCTGAATGGGATCGACCTGATTAGTGGGGCTGGATGAGCGCTTTCGGCGTGTAAATTGCTATTACATGCCGTGTCTTTGCGAAATAAAGCACTGGTTAATCTACCATCTTTTTCCTTTGATATAGTTATATCAAGAAAATTGATGGAAGAGCAATCATAGATTATAGTAAATTTCAAATTGTATCAGTTATTATTAATCGCATTCAGAGACTTACAGGGCAAATCAGAAGAACCGGCCCACACAATTAGAATATCGTCGATATAACGATTGCAGCTCAAAATTGCCTTTGTCAGGGGTTGTAAATCTATGTCAGACAGGAAAAGTTGTTCCCACTCCTCCAGGTACAGATTGGCGTAGGATGGGCACAACATGTCCCCATCGCTATGCCCTGTACCTGGAGGTAGTGGGAACCATCAAATGAAAACACATTTCGTGTAAGTATGTATTCAAGTGCAGATAGAAGAAACTCATCAAGTGGACGAATTTTTCCATATGCCTGAGGGATGACGCGACTTATTGCCTTGATGCCCTGCTGGTGGGGGATGGAGCTATATAGAGCCTCAACATCTACTGCCACCAGCAGGGCATCAAGAGGCACGTTCATCTCTTGTAGCAATTGTATTAAATGAATGGTTTCCTTAATAAAGGACGGTAAGTTATTGACCAGGGGACGGATTTGTTCGTCAATGAGTTTACTCAAACTTTCTGTAAGGGAACCACACCCGGATACTATAGGACGTCCAGGTAGAGGGGTTTGATTTTTATGTACTTTTGGGAGGCTGTAAAATGTTGGTATTTTAGGGTGTGATGTCTTGATAAACCTCCAAGTCTGTTGAGTGATGATTCTCTTAGGCCGCGTACACACGGGCGGACTGTATGGCCTACTTAGTCCGCCGAAACACATTTCAGCGGACAGTCCGCTCGTGTGTGGGCTTCAACTGACTTTTTCAACGTGCAGTCTGGCGTACTAAGTATTTCGGAATTTCCGTAATTCTGTCCGTCATACTTTGGTTTCAGCGGACAATCCGCTCGTGAGTAGGCTAGTTCGACGGACTAAGAATGGCGCATGCGCAGAAAGGATTTACACGGCCGAAGGGTGCATTGCTGTGTATTGGACTTCCTATTTCTAGTCCCGTTGTACGTGCTGTACACGTCATCGCGCAAGCTTTCGACTGACTGTTTGTGCATCCGTGTGTGGTCAAGTCCGTTCATTCGAAAGTATGACGGACTGTCCGTCGGATTGTATGACGGACTAAGTAGGCCATACAATCCGCCCGTGTGTACGCGGCCTTAGAAATTGCATTGTCAACCAATAGGTAAAACTCCTTATTGAATTTTTCGATCAGGGACCTAGGAATCAATCTATACCAAGCTCGGTATTTTGAATACAGAGGCACATATCCTTATATTGGGAATTACATTGGGAATTACTCATCACAACAATGTGGACTCCCTTGTCTGCAGATTTGATAGTTGTGTTTGTGTTTATAAGTTATCCAAAGCATTCTTCTCTTCCCTTGACAGATTTGCTGAATCGGTCATATTCAAAAATGCTGCCAAGTTGATATTGGAGCTAATAGCCGGGAATAGGGATGAGCTTCGTGTTCGAGTCGAACATACGTTCGACTCGAACATCAGCTGTTCACACGTTCGGCGAATACCGAACGTTATGGGCCGTTCACACCAAATTCGTGTGGCACTGCACCATCGCAGTGCATTGCTGGCTCATGATTGGCCAATCATGCACTGTGACCCCGCATGCTTGGCCAATCACAGCACTGGCAGCGAGGAGAGCCATGATGCCTGTGGCCAATCATAGCTCAGGCTGTGTAGTACAGCGCGGCGGCCTTGTGTAGTGTGTTGGCGTCTGTAGGAGTTAGTGGGTGTTCTCTGTGTACCTTCAACACAGTATACACCGTTCGTTATTGGCCGATTTTGCATTCTTGCTCTTCTGTAATTGAGCTGTTAGCAATCTGCAGGAGTTTGTGGGTGTTGTCTGTGTGCCCTGACAGCAGTATACACCATTATATCCACCTATATAGCTAGCTATATTTCTCTTCTGTAATAGAGCTTGCAGTCAGTTGTAGGAGATTGTGAGTGTTGTCTGCGTGCCCTGACCGCAGTATACACCATTATATCCACCTATATAGCTAGCTATATTGCTCTTCTGTAATAGAGCTTGCAGTCAGTTGTAGGAGATTGTGCGTGTTGTCTGCGTGCCCTGATCGCACTATACACCATTATATCCACCTATATAGCGAGCTATATTGCTCTACTGTAACAGAGCTTGTAGTCAGTTGTAGGAGATTGTGCGTGTTGTCTGCGTGCCCTGAGCGCACTATACACCATTATATCCACCTATATAGCTAGCTATATTGGTCTTCTGTAATAGAGCTTGCAGTCAGTTGTAGGAGATTGTGCGTGTAGTCTGCATGCGCTGAGCGCACTATACACCATTATATCCACCTATATAGCTAGCTATGTTGGTCTTCTGTAATAGAGCTTGCAGTCAGTTGTAGGAGATTGTGCGTGTTGTCTGCATGCCCTGAGCGCACTATACACCATTATATCCACCTATATAGCTATCTATATTGCTCTTCTGTAACAGAACTTGCAGTCAGTTGTAGGAGATTGTGCGTGTTTTCTGCGTGCCCTGACCGCACTATACACCATTATATCCACCTATATAGCTAGCTATATTGCTCTTCTGTAATAGAGCTTGCAGTCAGTTGTAGGAGATTCTGCGTGTTGTCTGCGTGCCCTGACCGCACTATACACCATTATATCCACCTATATAGCTAGCTATATTGCTCTTCAGTAATAGAGCTTGCAGTCAGTTGTAGGAGATTGTGCATGTTGTCTGCGTGCCCTGAGCGCACTATACACCATTATATCCACCTATATAGCTCTTCTCTAATTGAGCCATCTGCCATCTGCAGGAGTTAGTGGGTGTTGTGTGCCTCCAGCACAATATACACTACCCAATTGCTGGTTTTCCCATCTCCCTTCAGGCCATTACCATGTCTGGAAGGCCAACAAGGAGAGGCAGACAGGCGCGAGCCGATAAAAGAGGGCAAGCAGGCTCTGTGTCTAGAGACAACAGTGCTGGTCGTGGACGCGGTGCATCGTCATCATCAGCACGTGGCCATGGGACACGCTTGTCCTTCTTTTCGGCAGCTGGACGCGTTGAGCCGCATCATGCCGAAGACTTGGTAGAGTGGATTACCAAGCCCTCTTCATCCTCCTCATCCTATCTCACCCAGGCTCAGGGTACTAGCAAAGCAGCTGCCAATGCATCGTCTTCCCTCGTCTCAATGTCATCATCAGTGACTCCTTCCCTAGACCCATCACGTCCTCCTGAGGAGTCCCCTGAACTCTTTGAGCACAGTGTTGGGTACATGCTCCAGGAGGATGCCCAGTGTTTTGTAGGCTCTGATGATGATACTCAGCTAGAGGAAGGCAGTAGCGTGAGTACAGAGAGAGGGGATGCTCAAGAAGGACAGCAATCTGGCAGTCATGTTCCACAAGCTGCAGCATACTGCCAGGTTTGCTCCAGCGATGAAGAGGGAGGGGATGATGAGGGCACTGACTCCACGTGGGTGCCTGGTAGGAGAGAGGAGGAGGTGGAGGAGGCACATGTCCAACGAGGCAGGATGCCCTCCGGGGGCCAGCTTAGGGGCAGCACACAGACTGAATCACCCCCCGCAGAGCTCCGCCTGTGCAGGGCGCTGCCTCTGCGCGTTATTCTAAAAGTTCTTTGGTGTGGGCCTTTTTTGAGATGAGTGCATCAGATCGCACCACTGCTATTTGCAACATATGTCTCAAGCGTATCTCGCGTGGCCAAAACATCAGCCGCTTGGGCACCACATGCTTGACCAGACATATGTTGACCTGCCAAGCAGCTCGTTGGCAAGCGTACCTCAAAGACCCACACCAAAGAACAAAGCGGACCTCTCTTTGCTCCTCATCAGCTGGGATCTCCAACCCCACTAGACCTTCAGTCCTCTCTGAAACCTGCTCTGAGAGGAATGAAGGTGTAGAATTAGGTGTGTCACAGCCAAGTGCTTCCGGGCACTCTGCTAGCAGTACACCCACGTCTGATTATAGCAGGCAAATTTCCCTGCCCCAGCTGCTGGACCGTCGAAAGAAGTTCACTCCCAGCCATTCACATGCCCAGCGGTTGAATGCTAGCTTGGCTAAATTGCTAGCACTTCAACTGCTGCCTTTTCAGTTGGTAGACTCGGCCCCCTTCCGTGAGTTTGTACAATGTGCGGTTCCTCAGTGGCAGGTCCCCAAACGCCACTTTTTCTCACGGAAGGCGATTCCGGCTCTCTACCGGCATGTGGAAGGCAATGTCCTTGCCTCGCAGGACAGGGCAGTCAGCGGTAAGGTGCATATTACCGCTGACTCATGGTCCAGCAGGCATGCACAGGGACGTTACCTGTCTTTCACGGCCCATTGGGTCACTCTTCTGGCAGCTGGGAAGGATGCAGGACAAGGTGCAGTAGTGTTGGAGGTTGTTCCGCCACCACGCCTCCAAAATGCTACTACAGGTTGTGACTAGGGATGAGCCGAACACCCCCCGGTTCGGTTCGCACCAGAACTTTCGAACGGACCCCACGTTCGTTACGAACGTTAGAACCCCATTGAAGTCTATGGGACTCGAACGTTCGAAATTAAAAGTGCTAATTTTAACGGCTAATATGTAAGATACTGTCCTAAAAAGGGTTTGGGGACCTGGCTCCTGCCCCAGGGGACATGGGTCAATGCCTAAAATGTTTTTAAAAATGGCCGTTTTGGCGGGAGCACTGATTTTAATGACGATTAAAGTGAAAAAAAAAGTGAAATATTCCTTTAAATATGGTGCCTGGGGGGTGTCTGTAGTATGCCTGTGAAGTGCCACGTGTTTCCCGTGTTTAGAACAGTCCCTGCACAAAATGACATTAAACGGAAATAACACCATTTAAAACTGCTTGCGGTTTTAATGTTATATCTGGTTCCTGCAATATGGTTGAAAATCATTGAGAAAAATGGCATAGGTAGCCCTCCCTGCCCATTACCAGCCTATTTGGGTCTTGTACGCATATTAAGGGGAACCCTGTACCCATATTTAAAAAAGAAAATGCGTGTGGCCCCCAGGCCCTATATACTCAGAACAGCAGTATACAGGCGGTGAAAACAAGACAGGGACTGTGTAGGTTTGTTGTGTTAAGTTGAATCTGTTTGTAATTTTCAACTGGTACATTTTTAAAGTGTAGTTCCAGTCAAAAAAACAATTTTTAAGCTTTTTGGAAAACATAGGGAAGGGTTATCACCCCTGTATAATTTGTTTTGTCATCCATCTTCATCTCACTTGCTGTTGTCTCCTTCCGTTTGCAAGTAGGAGATGTTTGTAAGTTGGATGTTTGAAAGTAGGGGCCTGCCCTATATGCTCTGCAGAAATGGCGGAACAAGGTGTTGGTTTTGCCACAACATTGTAAGCCTTCAAAGTGACTCTTGGTGGGCGCTGGAGCGCCCGGCTGTGAACGATTATATCAAGAATTGTAATTACATGCCATTGTTGAACAGTGGTGGAAAAATTGACCTTTGGTGGTTGTGGTGCTGGTGCCACAACACTATACAGTGGTGTGAAAAAGTGTTTGCCCCCTTCCTCATTTCCTGTTCCTTTGCATGTTTGTCACACTTAAGTGTTTCGGAACATCAAACCAATTTAAACAATAGTCAAGGGCAACACAAGTAAACACAAAATGCAATTTGTAAATGAAGGTGTTTATTATTAAAGGTGAAAAAAAATCCAAACCATCATGGCCCTGTGTGAAAAAGTGATTGCCCCTAAACCTAATAACTGGTTGGGCCACCCTTAGCAGCAACAACTGCAACCAAGCGTTTGCGATAACGTGCAATGAGGCTTTTACAGCGTCCTGGAGGAATTTTGGCCCACTCATCTTTGCAGAATTGTCCTAATTCAGTTACATTAGAGGGTTTTCGAGCATGAACGGCCTTTTTAAGGTCATACCACAACATCTCAATAGGATTCAGGTCAGGACTTTGGCTAGGCCACTCCAAAGTCTTCATTTTGTTTTTCTTCAGCCATTCGGTGGTGGACTTGCTGGTGTGTTTAGGATCATTGTCCTGCTGCAGAACCCAAGTTCGTTTTAGCTTGAGTACACGAACAGATGGTCGGACATTCTCCTTCAGGATCTCTTGGTAAACAGCAGAGTTCATAGTTCCTTTTATCACGGCAAGTCTTCCAGGTCCTGAAGCAGCAAAACAGCCCCAGATCATCACACTACCACCACCATATTTTACTGTTGGTATAATGTTCTTTTTATGAAATGCAGTGTTCCTTCTACGCCAGATATACTTGGACACACACCTTCCAAAGAGTTCCACTTTTGTCTCATCGGTCCACAGAATGTTGTCCCAAAAGTCTTGGGGATCATCAAGATGTGTTGTGGAGAAATTGAGACGAGCTTTGATGTTCTTTTTGCTCAGCAGTGGTTTTCTCCTTGGAACTCTGCCATGCAGGCCATTTTTGCCCAGTCTTTTCCTGATGGTGGAGGCATGAACGCTGACCTTAACTGAGGCAAGTGAGGCCTGCAGTTCCTTGGACGTTGTTGTGGGGTCTTTTGTGACCTCTTGGATGAGTCGTCGCTGCGCTCTTGGGGTAATTTTGGGCGGCCGGCCACTCCTGGGAAGGTTCACCACTGTTCCATGTCTTCGCCATTTGTGGATAATGGCTCTCACTGTGGTTCGCTGGATTCCCAAAGCTTTGGAAATGGCTTTATAACCCTTTCCAGACTGATAGATCTCAATTACTTTCTTTCTCAATTGTTCCTGAATTTCTTTGGGTCTCGGCATGATGTGTAGCTTTTAAGGATCTTCTGGTGGACCTTACTGTGTCAAGCAGCTCCTATTTAAGTGATGCCTTGATTGTGAACAGGTGTGGCAATAATCAGGCCTGGGTGTGGCTATAGAAATTGAACTCAGGTGTGGACAACCACAGTTATAGTATGTTTTAACAAGGGGGGCAATCACTTTTTCACACAGGGCCATGATGGTTTGGATTTTTTTTCACCTTTAATAATAAACACCTTCATTTACAAATTGCATTTTGTGTTTACTTGTGTTGTCCTTGACTATTGTTTAAATTGGTTTGATGTTCCGAAACACTTAAGTGTGACAAACATGCAAAGGAACAGGAAATGAGGAAGGGGGCAAACACTTTTTCACACCACTGTAAGTCCTCACCGTTACTCTGGGTGGGCACAGGAAGGGGCCCTCCTGTGAAATATTATATCAAGAATTGTAATTACATGTCCCTGTTAAACAGGGGCAGAAAAATTTGGCCTTAGGCACTGCTGCTGGTGCCACCACACTGCAACCTCTTCCATATACTCTAGTTTTTTTGCTGGAATTAGCCCTGCTGCAAAGCATTACATCAAAAATTGTACTTAAACGCCCCTGTTAAACAGGGGCAGAAAAATTGGGCCTTAGGCACTGGTGCTGGTGCCACCACACTGCAACCTCTGCCATATACTCTAGTTTTATTGCAGGAATTAGCTCTGTTTTATTGCAGGAATTTGCAGGAAATAACCCCAATTGGGCTCAAATAGAGAACAGCTATGTAGGTGGATTATAGCGGTATGTACTGGGTACAGAGCACGCAGACAGCACGCACTATCTCCTAACACTACTGACTGCAAGCTCTATTATTAAAGATAGATCACTAGCTATATAGGTGAGGTGAACATCGCGGTGTATACTGCGGTCAGGGCACGCAGACAATAACCAGAAAACAGCAGAGATAAAGGGGTATATACAGATGTATACTGTGCTGTGCTGGAGGCACACACAACTTCCAATAATTCCTGCAGATGGCAATTGGGCTCAAATAGAGAACAGCTATGTAGGTGGATTATAGCGGTATGTACTGGGTACAGAGCACGCAGACAGCACGCACTATCTCCTAACACTACTGACTGCAAGCTCTATTATTAAAGATAGATCACTAGCTATATAGGTGAGGTGAATATCGCGGTGTATACTGCGGTCAGGGCACGCAGACAATAACCAGAAAACAGCAGAGATAAAGGGGTATATACAGATGTATACTGTGCTGTGCTGGAGGCACACACAACTTCCAATAACTCCTGCAGATGGCAATTGGGCTCAAATAGAGAACAGCTATGTAGGTGGATTATAGCGGTATGTACTGGGTACAGAGCACGCAGACAGCACGCACTATCTCCTAACACTACTGACTGCAAGCTCTATTATTAAAGATAGATCACTAGCTATATAGGTGACGTGAATATAGTGGTGTATACTGCGGTCAGGGCACAGACAATAACCACTACACAACAGCAAGATAGGAAATCAGCCAAAAACGATCGGTGTGTACTGTGATGAAGGTACACAGAACACCCACTGCTTCAGATGCCAACATACTACACGAGGCCGCCTCAATGGCGGCCTTATATAGTGTGGGGCGTGCACTACACAGCCTGAGCTATGATTGGCCACAGGCATCCTGCCTGTGGCCAATCATGGCTCTCCTCGCTGCTGGCGCTGCGATTGGCCAAGCATGCAGGGTCACAGTGCATGCTTGGCCAATCATGAGCCAGCAATGCACTGCGCCATCGCAGTGCATTGTGGGCCGTGAGCGCCACGCGAATTTTGAGGCGAACGGACCAAGTGTTCGGATTTCGCCGAACGGACGAACAGCCAATGTTCGAGTCGAACGTACGTTCGACTCGAACATGAAGCTCATCCCTAGTTGTGACACACCTCTCTCCTCCACCCCCTCCTCTTCTTCTTCCTCCATGGCCTCTTCCAGTGCTCTGTCCTCAGAACCAGCGGTGCTCCGTAGGCGTTCAAGGGGCTACGCAAGTACATAGGCAAAACAATGCCACGCCGTGCTTGCGCTGACGCCACGCCAGCTTAAGCCAGGAATAGTGGTTTGCGACAATGGCACCAACCTCCTCTCCGCCCTCCATCAGGGACAACTGACCCATGTGCACTGTGTGGCTCACGTCCTTAACCTGGTGGTGAAGCGGTTCTTGGGCAGGTACCAGGGCTTACAGGATGTCCTGAAGCAGGCCAGGAAAGTCTGTGTGCATTTCCGCCGATCATTTAAGGCCTGTGCTCGGCTGGCTGAGCTCCAAAAGGAGTTGAACCTGCCCAAGAACCGCCTTATATGTGACATGCCCACCAGGTGGAACTCAACATTGGCCATGCTGCAGTGGCTGCACAAGCAGCAGAGGGCCATCAATGAGTACCTGTGTGACTACGGCACCAGGACAGGGTCAGGGGGGCTCCGTTTTTTCTCACCACGCCAGTGGGGCATGATCAGGGATGCATGCACTGTCCTGTCACCGTTTGAGGAGGCCACAAGGATGGTGAACAGTGACAGGGCATGCATCAGTGACACTGTACCTCTTGTCCACCTGTTGGAGCATACGCTGCGTGGAATATTGGACAGGGCACTTGAGGCAGAACAGAGGCAGGAAGAGGAGGGCTTCCTTGCCTCTCAAGGCCCCCTTTATCCAGACAGTGTTCCTGCTGTCCCACCCATCACACAGAAAGAGGAGGAGGAGGAGGAGGATGATTGTGTCAGCATGGAGGTGGAGGCTGGCACTCAGCATCAGCAGCAGCAGTCTTGTAGGGATGAGTTACAGTCCCAAGAACCCTGTGGACTTGTACGTGGCTGGGAGGAGGTAGCTGCGGATCATGTTATCCTGAGTGACCCAGAGGACTCCGGACCGAATGCCTCAGCTAACCTACGCTGCATGGCCTCCCTGATCCTGCAAAGCCTGCGGAAGGATCCTTGTATTCTTCGGATCAAGGAGAGGGACCATTACTGGCTGGCCACTCTCCTTGATCCATGGTACAAAGGTAAGGTTGCTGACCTTATCTATCAGCAATGAGGTACTCACCGAGGCCAAGATGCAGAGAGCGGTGGCTGTTGCGACTCAGCGCACACCACCCCTGGAGGTGATACAGGGAATGGGTTGCACCAAGAGGCACAAGCCTCCAGCGGGATACCTGACTTGAGTGAAGGTCTGGAGGAAGGCTTGTGCAGGATGGACCGGACCAGAAGGTAAGCAGCCAGCAGGTCTGTAAAACAAGTAAAGAAAGTGCAGGAACAGGCCGAGGGTCAAACACCAGTAATCAGTCCTGGAGCCAGCAAGGCTGAGTGCAGAGGATAATCCGGAGGCAGGCCGAGGGTCAAACACAGGTGATCAGTCCTGGAGCCAGCAAGGCTAAGTGCAGCAGACAGAGAATAATCCAGAGGCAGGCCGAGGGTCAAACACAAGTATCCGTCCAGTGCGCAGCAAGGTTAAGAGTAGGAAGTCCGTTTAAACAAGCCAGGGGTCAGGTCAGGAGAGAATCAGCAAAGTCTTCAGGCAATCCGGGTCAAAGCAGGAAGTGTCAAACAGGAACAGGAAGCGGCAAACAGGAACAGGAAGCGGCAAACAGGAACAGGAAGCAGGGAAACACAGGTGAGCTGAGACAAACCAGCAACTTGTCTGTGTGCTAAGGATCCTTTTATAGGCTGGTCAGGGAGTTCACGTTATGCGTGTGCTTGAGCGCACTCGCGCACGCCTCTCAGTAGGGCTGCGAATGTGCGTGCGCCGGAGCGCCGATCCATGGCAAATTTGTGTGCGTCTATGCGCAGGTAGGTGGTGAGTTTGATTCAAATTACTTCCCTGATAGTGCCCCCCCCAAGGGGCGGCCTCCGGACGCCCAAGCTGGCCATCAACTCCGGATGTTCCTGATGAAAAGCTCTAATCAATCTTGGAGCATGAAGATTACCAGAAGGTTCCCAGGAGTTGTCTTCTGATGGGTACCCTTTCCATTTTACTAGGTACTGAAGTTGTCTGCCCGACTTTCTGCAGCTAAGTATGGCTTCCACTTCAAATTCGTCCTCCCCATCTATTACAACTGGAGGCGGGGGAGGCTCCTCTCTTCCGGGAAATGGACTAGGAACTACTGGCTTTAAGAGAGATACATGAAAAACTGGATGTATTCTGTATGATCTGGGTAAGTCTAACTCAAAGGCCACAGGATTCACCATTCTCTTGATTGTGAATGGGCCTATGAACCTAGGACCTAACTTACGTGAAGGGCAGGGTAGTTTGAGATGAGTAGAGGCTAGCCAGACCTTCTCGCCAATTCCAAAAGCTGGATTCTCCTTTCTCCCTTCCTGTAGTCGTCTTGAGCTCTTTGCATGGTTGCTCGAATCTTTTGAAAATTTGATTGGATAGAGACTATCCGATCCTGAACAGCAGGGACTGACGTTTCAGGGATGGAGTTGGGGAGGAAGGAGGGATGGAATCCAAAATTCGACCAAAACGGTGTTTGGTTAGTAGCCGTGTGTACAGAATTGTTGTATGCAAATTCTGCATAAGACAGAAGGGAAGACCAGTCATCCTGGGAGCCGGAACAGAAACAGCGGAGATATTGTTCTAGAGATTGGTTTGTCCTTTCTGTCTGACCGTTGCTCTGAGGATGGTAAGCGGACGAGAGACAGACCTTGATTTCCAAGGCCTTACAGAGTTCTTTCCAGAATTTAGAAGTAAACTGAGCGCCCCTATCTGAGACGATGCTGTTAGGTACTCCATGGAGTCTGACTATTTCCTTAATAAAAGTATTGGCAGTGTCCAAGGCAGAGGGAGCACCAATCATGGGCAAGAAGTGGGCCATTTTTGAAAGACGGTCAACCACGACCAAGATGGTGGTAAACCCTTCTGAGGGTGGCAGATCCACAATAAAGTCCATAGAAATGTCTGCCCATGGTCGTTCAGGGATAGGTAGGGGTCTCAGTAATCCCCAGGGTTTGGCTTTAAATCCTTTGTTACGTTGGCACGGAATGCATGAGGAGACAAATTTCTGACAGTCCCGCCTCCAACCAGGCCACCAGAAGGAACGGGAAATCAATTCTGACGTCTTCCGTATTCCGAAGTGGCCGGCCAACTTGTGGTCATGAAAAGTCTTTAAGATTGCTGGCCTTACTTCCTGAGGGACAAAGATCTTATCATGTGCCCAAAGTAGATCATTGCGTTTCTTCAAGGAAGACACTACGGGATCAGTACAGTGGCTTGAGGCTGTTTTAATGGCGGTTACCAGGTCGGATTGTGTAAGCAGGAGAAAATTTTGCGGTGACAGAATGGTGCTGGGTTCAGTAAACTGGGGGGATTCAGGGAACATCCGGGAGAGTGCATCCGCTTTGCCATTTTTGGACCCGGGACGGTAGGAAATGTGGAAGTTGAACCTAGAAAAAAAAAGTGCCCAACGGGCTTGTCGTGGTCTTAAGCGCTTGGCTGTTCTGAGATATTCCAGGTTCTTATGGTCCGTAAAAATTGTAATAGGATGAGTTGCACCCTCTAAGAGATACCTCCATTCTTCTAAGGCAAACTTAATGGCCAATAGCTCTCGGTCACCGACATCATAATTCTTTTCCGGAGGATTTAGCTTTCGGGAGGCAAAAGCTACTGGATGCAAAAGGGCCTTGGGGCCCCGTCTTTGTGAAAGAATGGCTCCAGTGGCGGTTTCAGAAGCGTCAACTTCCAACACAAATGGCAAAAGTGGGTCTGGATGCTGTAGAATGGGTGCTGAAGTGAACAAAGATTTCAGTTTAATGAAGGCTTCCTGAGCTTCCTGGGACCACTGGAAGCGACCATGTTGACGGGTCAGCTGCGTAATCGGAGAAACAATGGATGAGAAGCCGGCAATGAATCTTCGATAGAAGTTAGCAAAGCCTATGAATCTTTGCACAGCTTTTTTGTCCCCTGGAGCGGGCCAATCAAGAATCGCCTTGACCTTTTGGGGGTCCATGGCGATCCCCTGAGTGGAAATGATGAATCCAAGAAATTGGACAACGGTCTTCTCGAATTCGCATTTTTCTGCCTTAAGGTATAGTTTATGTTTCCTCAGAATGGTAAGGACCTTTCTTACATGGTCTCGGTGTAGTTCAATGGTGGCAGAAAAAATGAGAATGTCGTCTAAATATACGACTACAAAGTCGTCAAGGTATTCTCTGAAAATGTCATTCACCAGGTGTTGAAAGGTGGCCGGGGCGTTGCACAGGCCGAAGGGCATCACTAAATACTCAAAATGCCCAAACCTGGACCTGAAGGCTGTTTTCCATTCGTCATTGGTACGAATCCGAACAAGGTTATAAGCGCCTCGTAGGTCAAGTTTGGAGAAGATCTTGGCAGCCCGAAAGCGCTGAAATAGTTCTGGGATGAGCGGGAGTGGGTATCGGTTTTTAACAGTTATTTTATTGAGTTCCCTATAATCAATACAGGGTCTGAGGGAGCCATCTTTTTTCTCAACGAAGAAAATACCCGCCCCGGCTGGAGATGAAGAGGGCCGAATGAAGCCTTTTTCCAAGTTCTCATCGATGTAGGCTTTGAGAGCCTTTAGCTCAGTCTCGGATAGAGGGAATATGCGCCCGAACGGAATTTCAGATCCAGGTAACAATTCGATGGGGCAGTCATAAGACCGATGAGGTGGTAGACAATCGGCCTTCTTCTTATCAAAAACATCCTTAAACTCGAGGTATACTGGAGGGACATGCTGAAGACTGTCGGATGCAGGAACGACTGCCATACAGGTAGCTGGAACTGGAGGAAAACAGTGTTGAGAACAGTAAGAGGATGTAAAAGAGACCTTCTTTTTGCTCCAGTTAACGTGGGGGTCGTGGGCCTGCAACCAAGGGAGTCCTAAAATAATAGGGAACATGGGAGAAGAAATCAAATCAAAGCGTAGGAGCTCCTTGTGGCCTGAGTCCGTGATGGTGAGAATCGGCTGGGTCTCTTGTGTAACTGGTCCGGAGCGAGGTAAAGACCCATCAGCCAAGTGGACAAGAAGATTTTGTTTTTTGTCTTGGAGAGGAAGGTGAAGTTTTTGAGCCACAGAGATGTCCAGGAAACAACTGCACGCTCCGGAGTCAATTACGGCCGGTAGTTGAATCCTCTCTTCCGCCAGCTGCAGAGAAACAGAAAGAGTAACATAAGACTGGGTGAGGTTTGTGGCTTGATAGTTCATAACAAATTGCGGAGGTGGCTTACAAGGTCTCACTGGGCAGTTGCGAAGGTAATGGCCAACCCCTCCGCAGTACAGACATAGGTTGGCCTGTCGTCTTCGTTGCCTTTCATCTGGGGTGAGACGAGGGCGAACAAGTCCTAGCTGCATGGGTTCCCCTTCCGTGGCCATGGGGCCAGCAGGGACTGGAATTGGAGGGTAAGGAGTGGTCGACTTAGGGAGCATCCAGCTGGGCCGAGGGGTCTGAAGGCGCTCAGAGCGACGCTCCCGCATGCGCCTGTCCAACTTGGTGGCTAATTGAATCAGGTCCTCCAAAGAGGCGGGGGTCTCCACTCTAGCTAATTCGTCCTTCAAAGTTTCGGAAAGGCCTTGTCGGTATTGGTACCTGAGGGCGGCCTCATTCCAGCCGGTGTCAGCTGACCACTTACGGAACTCGACGGTATAGTCCTCCACTGGTCTCTTTCCTTGTGTTAAGGTGTGCAGAGTGGCTTCAGCCGTAGCAGTACGTTGTGGGTCATCATATAACTGACCCATAGAGTTAAAGAAGGTTTCCACTGAGTTCAGGAGAGGACTTCTTTGTTCCATAAGGCTATGTGCCCATGCCTGGGGTTCTTCAGATAGTAAGGAGATGATAAATCCAACTTTCACTATTTCAGAATTCAAAAGTCCTTGGTTGCAGGGCCAGATATAAGGAGCAGGCATTTTTAAATGCCCTGAATTTTTTTCGGTCGCCCGAAAATCGCTCAGGCATAGGTACCCTTGGTTCAGGAGTCGCCATCACCAGGGCAGGCGGTGAATGGGCCTGTGGTAGGGAGGCCCCGCCAGGGGGCGCTGGTGCTGCGTTAACTGGTGAAGGTGTCCCTGCTAATTGCTGAAGACGGCTGTCGATTTGGGTGTACCCATCTTGCAATTTCTGCACAGCGTCTGCAAGGGCTGTAACTTGCTGGCACAACATCTCCAAAGGTGAACCCGCTCTGTTGGCCTCTGTCATGGCTGGTTTGTACTATCAGCAATGAGGTACTCACCGAGGCCAAGATGCAGAGAGCGGTGGCTGTTGCGACTCAGCGCACACCACCCCTGGAGGTGATACAGGGAATGGGTTGCACCAAGAGGCACAAGCCTCCAGCGGGATACCTGACTTGAGTGAAGGTCTGGAGGAAGGCTTGTGCAGGATGGACCGGACCAGAAGGTAAGCAGCCAGCAGGTCTGTAAAACAAGTAAAGAAAGTGCAGGAACAGGCCGAGGGTCAAACACCAGTAATCAGTCCTGGAGCCAGCAAGGCTGAGTGCAGAGGATAATCCGGAGGCAGGCCGAGGGTCAAACACAGGTGATCAGTCCTGGAGCCAGCAAGGCTAAGTGCAGCAGACAGAGAATAATCCAGAGGCAGGCCGAGGGTCAAACACAAGTATCCGTCCAGTGCGCAGCAAGGTTAAGAGTAGGAAGTCCGTTTAAACAAGCCAGGGGTCAGGTCAGGAGAGAATCAGCAAAGTCTTCAGGCAATCCGGGTCAAAGCAGGAAGTGTCAAACAGGAACAGGAAGCGGCAAACAGGAACAGGAAGCAGGGAAACACAGGTGAGCTGAGACAAACCAGCAACTTGTCTGTGTGCTAAGGATCCTTTTATAGGCTGGTCAGGGAGTTCACGTTATGCGTGTGCTTGAGCGCACTCGCGCACGCCTCTCAGTAGGGCTGCGAATGTGCGTGCGCCGGAGCGCCGATCCATGGCAAATTTGTGTGCGTCTATGCGCAGGTAGGTGGTGAGTTTGATTCAAATTACTTCCCTGATATTATCTTGCCATTGCAGAGGGAGCAGAGGATAAGACATCTCCAGGAGGCCTTGCAGAAAGGTCTGTGCAACGCGTTCCCAGAGACTGGGAGGTTACAAACTCCTGGTCCTGGACAACGTGTTGCTGAGGCATCGGTCAGAAGGAGCGGTGGAGAAGGTGGCCGTCTGACCGATGCGTTCAGACAATTTTTTAGTCCGCAGCCGCGCGGTATGATCGGTTCCAGCAACCATCGCCAGGGTCTGATTTACATGGTGCAGGAATACCAAGGGGCAAGGTTAGACTTAGACACCTTTCCCACCGAAAATCCTCTGGCTTACTGGGTCTTGAGGATGGATCACTGGCCAGAGCTTGCACAGTATGCAATTGAGCTACTGGCCTTCATAAAGATGAATCAGTCTTGGATCACCACCAGCTACCAAGCACCTGAAGCTGATGTAACCGAATAATTTTTTTTTTTAAATATCACATCCCTTCAAGACTGCCTATGCTGATGCTGAGTGACTGTCCTGTTATGTTGATTGTCTGTCCTCATCCTCCTCCGCTGATATGTTGGAAGAACATTTATGGTTCTGGGTGATGCCACCAGCCCAATTTTTAAGCCCCTGTTTAACAGGGGCGTTTAATTACAATTTTTGATGCAATGCTTTGCAGCAGGGCTCATTCCTGCACCACAACTAGAGTATATGGGAGAGGTTTCAATGTCGTGGCACCAGCACCAGTGCCTAAGGCCGAATTTTTCAGCCGTTCGAAAGTTCTGATGCGAACCGAACCGGGGGGTGTTCGGCTCATCCCTAGCCAGGAATTTATCCGATTTTTTCTTAAGGGCTGATTGAGTGGTTGGTGTTATGTCCTTGGCAATAGAAGTGTTTTCTGTCAATAAAGCTTCCAAATCTACTCTGTCTATCAGGTCCAGACCATCCTGATCCTCACATAATTCCAAAAGATTGTCCAAATCAATTTCATGTTGTGTTTTTGGTTGCAAATTTTGACCTTGATCCACTTTTCTATACATTTTTCATTTTTGATAGAACTATCGACTTTAAAAATCGTTGTTTTGGATTGAGCATGTGACCCCTGTTTGGGCTTCATTGATGTCCGTGGCTTGGGGAGACTGTATACTAATACCATAATCATCTGTGGTCGTGTGGGGCCACATACAGAACCATTTTTGAAAATGTATATAATAATGAATTAAATACTAACGTAATATGTGCTTTTTTATTAGAAATTGGGCTTGTTATATGTCTAGAAATCCCCTGCAGAAAGCCTGAAACAATCATTGATTTGGACTTATAAGCCATCTATTTTATATGCTATATTATACCTGTTTTGTATGTTATGTGTGATATATTTGATATAATTTTTGCAATACTGAATAAATTCTATAAAACTTTTTGATAAATTTGTGCTCTCAGTCACTTTTAAAGTCCCGCTCCTTAGGGCGAGTGTCCTTTTCTTCTTATATATAATATATTTGGGATGTGGTGACTGAAAACACTTGTGCTTTCTGTGAATAGTGGGGTTCTCTTTTCGCCATTCTCCTTCTTGTGCTCCTCTGGCTTGACACTATCCAGATTGAATTTCTCCAATGGTAGCAGCAAGAATATCTCCACATACTCACCTTTCCAAACTTTTTCCCGAACCTCTGGTTTAAGGTGCGCTCCCAGGGGCCCCTCAAAGCACACATAGACTTCACATTTTGCAGGGTCAGCCAGCCTAACAGCATCCTGTTTTTTAGCGGCCTCCCCCGCCATCTCCACCTTGTCCCCCACTGCCTCCTTACTAGCTGTAGCCTGACCCACCACCGCAGTGTCCACCAATGTGGAAGCCACCGCCGCAGTAGGGGGGTGTGGATGCAACCCCGGACCCAGGAACCCCCGACCCAGCCACCTCCCCGCAGGTGGCTTGCCTGCTCGTCCCAGGTTTAAACCTCTGGACTAGTTCCTTTAAACCCCGCCAGGAACACCTGCAACCCCATATCCACCAAGGCGTGGTCGCGGACAGATGTGGCATGGGGATACAAATCTGCCTGAATATATGGCAATTTCCTACTGGACCAAGGTTCACCCCCTCATCCCCCTCAGCTCTAATGGCACAAAAAGAATTAAGATTGGACTTACCAGGCTGCCTAGGAAGGGTTCCACCAGCCGAAGTTCCCGTCTCCCTCGCTGCAGGTCGTCCCCGAGGCTCCTCCTCTTCTGACAAGGACCGCTCACCCACCGAACGTTCGACTGCCACTTCTTCCTCCCTTACAGACAGCCCTCCAGGGGATCCGTCCCTGGATGCTGAGGATTGCTCTGTTGCTGGCCCCGCCTCCTTGCTCTAGATCCATCCACAGATTTCCTGGTCACCTTCCCCTGGCCTGTTCTGCACTCCCTCTCTGCTGTCCAGTATCACCCCCTACTTACGACCTCAGCTGTTGGCATCTGGATACCGGATAGCTGCCAGCTGCTGCATGGGAAGACCCAGCGGCTGTTGCTGTGCAATTCCCGTGCCAAAGCCCGCCCCCATTGACTCATCACCAGGGGCCTCGCCCGCCAAGCTGAGCTCCATCTTTGAGGGGGATTCCTCCCAGGATCGCCTGCCACAGGCATAGCCGGGAGCTTAGCAGGAGGCCCTAAAGGCTGGGAAGGGACCATCTCTTATTTCACTGCCTATGACCCCTCCTCCTCCTCCAGCTGCCCAAATCCGGTGAACTCTTATTCCTTCCACTCTGTCCCCTATTTACACTGTTATGCAAGCCCTGCACCATTTTTTTTGCTCTGGGCTTCTCTTTCCTCTCCTTTACATACTACTTTGCATCTTAAATTCTGGCATGGCCTGACAGCAATCAAAATCTCTTGCACTTCTCTCCTACACATACTGCTCACTGCCATTCCCTCATGCACATACTGCCTGTCATACTGTTCTCTCTTGCACATATAATACCTGTTGTCACACGAACATCGGACAAAGATGATGGGTTTGTGTTTCTGGCAGCCCAGTAAACTCTAGCCACAGCTTGGAGAAGCCAGTCAATAAACTTTGCTAAGGTTAGGCAAAGACTTATGGGCGCCATGATACATGAAAAGCTAACCTCCATACTCACTGATACTCATGCACAATATCTGTCCAATTTCTTTATTTATTTATTTTTTCCCCTTTCCATAAGTAAGCAAAAACAGAGTTTTACATAAACAATCTAAGAGTCATACATCTAGTTTCCATGTTCATGCATAATCAACAGAAATAGCATAACAGTTCATTCCATTCCGTTCGCTTCTTACTCCCCTTATAGTATAATATATAAAACCACAAAGAAAACACGCAAGGTTAATGGTAATATATATAACATATCGGGACAGTAACATGGAAACTTCTCTCTCAGTCCCACATACACCATGTCTGATCCTAGATTGGTACTGTTCCCAATTAGATTAGAGTTGTATTGTTATCTCCTTTTTACTCATCTACCCCTCTTACTATTTTCCCCCCTATAAGTGTTATACATGACTTGGCTGTATTTACCAAGTGACACATGATGGAGTTCCCTCCTATGTTCCCTGAGGTCTCTGACAAATTCAAGAGGAATACTGCTGGATCCTCCTGTATCTCTACTTCGCTGAATTTTTGAACGATCTCTCGTACATCTTTCCAATATTTCTTAATTTTTGGACATGACCAAAATATGTGTAAAAAATGTCCCACTTCTTTCTGGCACCTCCAACACTTATTTGATATATGAGGGAAATATTTTTGAAGTTTTTCTGGTGTTCTGTACCACTGTGCAATAATTTTATAATTAGTTTCCTGCACTTTTGTGCATGTTGCTGTTTTAAAAATTGATTGTATCATCTTTTTCTTCTGCTCCTCAGAGAAAATCCTTCCTAGGTCTATTTCCCACTTCCGAAAGAAGGGTAACTGAAAATTTTCTACGGGTTTAATCAGTAACGCATACATTTTCGAGATTACATGCGTAATTGGTTCCTTTTCCGTACAAAGTTTCTCAAATGGCATATAGTCTCGGTCTAGTAACTCTGGCTCTATCTCTGTTCTTAAAAAGTGTCCTAATTGTGCCACCTGCCAGAAATCTAATTGAAAGGGGCCTTTTCTATCTGTCATCTCCTGCCTTGTTGGCCATTTACCTTTTTTCACGAAATGCGAGGCTTGATATATTCCTTTTTTAATCAGCTTATCAAAAGGTCCTTTCTGTATGCCTGGTATAAATCGGGGATTGCCCAATATAGGAACTAGAGGGGAGTTCTGTGTCGATATCTTATTCTTAGCTAGGAGATGGTAGCATATCTGTAGTGTAGGTCCTATTGTAGGGTGAAGCTTCGTATCTAAGGTCAAATTTCTGTAGCACCAAGGTGCTCTATGTAGTAGCTCCCTACATTGTGCTTGCTCTAATTTTACCCATATTTTCTGATCTCCATGTCGACACCAGTCTAGTAGTCTACCTAGATGTATTGCCTGATAGTATTTATATATGTCTGGTGTTGCTAATCCCCCGTATTGCTTTGGTAATGTTAATAATGTCCTCCGTATCCTTGGTTGTTTATCTGCCCAGATAAATTTCATAAATAATGTTTGTATAGTTCTGAAGAATTTTCTTGGTATTAACATTGGGATTGCCTGGAGGAGGTACAGGAGTTTTGGCAAAATATTCATCTTAATTATATTATTTCTTCCAAACCAGGAATATATTCCCCTGTGCCATCTCTCCAGGCATCCTCGTACCATCTTCAATGCTGGTGCAAAATTTAATTCATATATCTTATTGAGGTCTGTTGCGATCGTTATTCCCAAGTATTTCAAACCATAGTCCGTCCAATTAAATTTATAATCTAATTTTATTAGTCTCATCATTTTCTCTGGGACTGCTATCATTAAGGCTTCTGACTTGGAGCGGTTTATTTTAAAGTAGGATAGTATACTGTATGTCTCGATTTCCTTACATAGATTTGGGAGCGAGATTATCGGGTTCGTCACTGTGAAAAGCATATCATCTGCATATGCTGCAACTTTATTATGGATGTCTCCTATAATTATTCCTTGGATATCCCTGTTGAGCCTTACTCTGCATAAAAGTGGTTCGAGGGTCAACGCAAATAACAAAGGGGACAATGGACATCCCTGTCTGGTCCCATTTGTTATTGGGAAAGGTGTAGATACCACTCCATTTACTCTTACTTGAGCTGTCGGTTTTCCGTACAAGCTTATTATCCAGCCCAACATTTTCCCTCCTAGCTTTATATGTCGAAGTACCGAGAACATAAACCCCCACCCCACCCGATCAAAAGCTTTTTCTGCATCTGTTCCCAGAAAGGGAGTCTCGGTAGAGTTAACTGTATGTATTAGGTTTAGGGCCTTAATAGTATTGTCCCTTGATTCTCTTGTTGGGACAAATCCCACTTGGTCTTGATGAATCAGAGAGGGCAAATACTGTTGTATCCTCAAGGCTAGTAGTTTGCTAAATATTTTCAAATCTGCGTTCAGTAAGGATATTGGCCTATAGCTTCCACATTGTTTCGGGTCTTTACCTTCCTTCTGTATCACTGTGATTGTAGCTTTAAGTGTATCTGAATGGAAAGTCGATATGTCTCCTATTTCATTGAACAATTTAACCATATGTGGACCTAATTCCGGCATAAACGTCTTATAATATTGGGCTGTTAGTCCATCTGGACCAGGTGCTTTCCCACTTTTTATCTGTTTTATCGTGTTTTGTACTTCTACTAGTGTGATTGGGGATTCCATCTCCTCCCGTGCATCACCCGTCAGAGTCGGCATTTCACTTGAACTTATGTATTCATTTATCTTAGCTTGATCTGCCGCCCTCAAGTTCAGGTTATACAGTGAGGAGTAGAAATCGCCAAACACACCAGCGATCTGTTCTGGCATCCGTTCTTCCTCCCCATCTTTTTTTCTAATTATAGGTATATGTGTCTTGGTTTGTATTTCCCGTAATGCTCTCGCTAATTGTTTTCCGCATTTATTGCCGGATTCATAGCTACACTTACGTCCTATCTGAATTGCCATTTTAGCTCTGTACTGTAATAAATCTGTAACTTGCCTACGTATACTTATTAATTCTTGTTCAACTTCTAAGTTCTGGGCATGTTTATGTTGTGCTTCTAGATGTTGCATTTTTACTAATAATTCTGTTAACTTTGTTTCTCTTTCCTTCTTAATCCTTGCTCCATGCTTAATTAATACTCCTCTGATTACTGCCTTGTGCGTTTCCCAGATTGTACCCGAGGAACTTTCTGGGCCTTCGTTCTCCTGAAAGAAGAATTTTATCTCCTTTCTAATATCCTCCAGGACTAAAGAATCCTGAAGGAGGCTCTCGTTAAGTTTCCACATCCTAGAGATTAGATGTTTTTTCCCCGTTAAGTTATATTTTAAGAAAATTGGAGCATGATCTGACCAAGTAATTAGGCCAATAGTGGCGTCCTTAACTGAGGGTAATTGTTTATGCGGAATAAAAAACATATCTATTCGTGAGTACACTCTATGCGGATTGGAGAAAAAAAGAGTAATCTCTTTCCTTGGGGTGTAATATTCGCCATATATCTGCTAGTTTTGTTTCTGTTAATGCCTGAGCTATCCTCTTTCTTATTTTTGGTGTCACTGACGATGTCCCTGATGAGGTGTCTTCACTGGGGATTAATGGGATATTAAGGTCTCCCCCCATAATCAACTGTCCTTCTTCAAAATCCATAAATTTATCAAGTATCTCTTTAACAAAGAGGTCTTGTTGTATATTGGGGGCATAATATGTTGCTAATGTAACTCCTACCCCTCCCATCGTCCCCTTTACAAAGAGATACCTTCCCTTTGCATCTATCATGGAATCCTTATGATTCCATGCTACTGTTTTTGATATCATGATGGTAACTCCCTTAGTTTTGGAAATCGGGTTAAGTGCATGGTAAATCGTTGGATATCCCGTAGACCTCAACAGAGAAAGATTATTTTCTCTGAAATGTGTTTCTTGGATAAACGCTACATCTATTTTCAGTCTCTTTAAATCGTGGAATAACCTTCGTCTTTTTTCCGGGACGTTCAGTCCCTTTACATTCAGGGACATTATTTTTAAAGTCTCCATATCTCCTCGGGGGAAATAGGCAGAGACCAATAAAGGTGCAAAAAAAAAAAAATAATAATAAAAAAAAAGGGCCCCCTCTAGCCCCACCCCCTCCCACCCCCCTCCCTCCCACCCCCCTCCCTCCCGTCTAGTCTACTACTCCCTCCCTCCCTCCCCCACTACCAATCCCTGGGTCGACCGTTTACCAACGGTCTCCCCACGAATTCCAAAGCTCTACTGCTTTTATCCACTCAATTTCCAGACCCTCCGGATTATGGGTGTTTACCTAATGGGGTTTTGTGGTTGTGCTTGGCTGCTCCTGGGTGAGCTTCCCCCGTGCCCTCCCCCACCAGTCTTTTATAATATCATGTTTTCTACTATCACCTGTTACTTCTCTACACAGATTGTGTCTACTCCAACATGGCTCTTTGAGAGAGGGGGGGTAAAAAAAAAAAAAAAAAAACGGAAAGGGAAGGAGACAAAAGCCATAACACAGGCAAAGTTAATTATGTCTGTCCATTCCCATCTACGTACATACTTTTACATGTATACTCCTATACCCTTGCATATACGTATATGGGCACACACATCCACAGCTGCGCCTGTGTTTGCAAATTCAAACATGTTCCCCCCTCTATATTTATCCAAAGTTTAAGCCTCCCCTGCATATATAATTTATATATAATTTATATCGGTCTCCTCCCTTCCCATTTTCCATATCTCCTCTCCGTTTCTCTCCCCTTTCCCCAAAGAGCCATGTTGTGTATTGACATTGTTCCAAAAAGATACATTAATACAATAAAACAACAATACAATATAATGCCTTACATTCCTCATCCCAAAAGAAAAAAAAATAAAGGAAAAGGGGGGGGGGGGGGGGGGATGGAGCCGGAGGTCAAATCCTAAAAAGTTATTTTATTCATCCTTAGGTTCAGGTAGGGGGGTCTGGTCCCAATCCATAAGCCCTCTGTTTCCCCCGGGTCCCTAGCTCTGTGCTTTATTTTATTAGTGATAATATTAAAGGTTACTAATATTAGTGTTTAGTGATTCACCGTATTAAATAAAAAAAAAAAAAAAAAAAAACCCAGTTTCTTGTGTACTAGTGTGCTAGTTCTATGTTCTCTCACCCCCTACTCATTGTCCCTCCTTATCCCGCCCTCTCATCCCTCATAAGTCTAAACCATCCCCTGTGCACCATCATTCACATTTACATTTACTGACCCTCCACGTCCATTGCCCCTCCCCCCCCGAGAAAAACAAACATGTATTAAACAAACATTTATGTATTATATTAAATCCCCTCCTCCTCCCTGCACATCTAGTGAAAAAAAAAAAAAAAAAAAAAGGAAAGACCACTGCAACCTCTATCATCCCATTCCCTCTTTCTTTATCTCTCTTTATCCCTAGTGAATTATAATACTCTCTTAAGTGACCACCTCTTCTAGGAACCTAGGTCCTAGGAACCTAGGTCATGTAAATCCCCCCCAAGGACCCCAAGGGACCCGAACCCTCCCCCCTTTATAATAATTATCTAATCTTATTTGTATATTTTATCTTAGACTCTCCCCCCCCTCCCCCCCCCCCCACCCGCCACCCCCACCTCACCCCCCATTATCTCCATTCATCCCAAAAAAAAGAGGACTCAAGAGTATTTAAACAAGTTGAAAACCTATGGGGTGAGGCTAAAAAAAAAAAAAAAAATTCAGATTCAGGGATATGAGTTAATTTAGCACAGATTCTGACACAAGTCTCATTATACTGTAATATGTCTTTCTCATCTTTCTCACTCCCTCTCTTTCCCTCCTGTACTTTCTGGGTTTTTTCTCTGCAGCTGAGAGAGTGGAAGTCTCCAGTTCGGCACCATAAACGGCTCCACACCTATAAAGGCAAATAATTTTGGAAGATCGCTGTATAGTCTCAGTGTGCATGTAGATGTTCCTTTTCTTATTACCGCAGCAAGAGGGTATTTCCATCTATATGTATGTCCCTCCCGCCGTACACAGTCCAAGACAGTGCGCAACTGTGCTCTGCGCTGTAATGTGGCCCGGGATAAGTCAGGTAGGAGCTTCACTACTGAGCCCTCTATCTCAATATTACCAGCCACCCATGCCTTCCTCAGCAGAGTCTCCTTGTGCGCATATCTATGGAGGCGGCAAATTATATCCCTGGGCCTTTGCGGGTCTGCTGGTTTAGGCCCTAGCGCCCTGTGTACTCTGTCCAAGTCCATGTTGGGCGGGACATTCCCCTCTAAAATCATGTGAAAAATGCTCATTACCTTCTCCTGTAAGTCCTCCTGCTCAGCGACTTCTGGGACGCCTCGGAGCCTCAAGTTGCAGCGGCGACTGCGATCCTCAAGTTCTTCGATCTGGAGCTGCATCTCCTCCAACATCTCACCTTGCTCTTTGCTCTCCCTTTCCACTCTCTCCATTTTTCCTTCAAATGAGGATACTCTTACCTCCCCCGCTATCAAGCGGTCGGAAATGACCTGGATCTCAGTGTGTACTTGCTGAATCTCAGCACGGTGTGTCTCCTCCACTCTCTTAATGAGAGCCTCTATATCGGCTTTCGTTGGTAGAGCCTGGATTAAGCTCTTCAGATCCTCCGCTTCCGATCGTATACTACGAGGGGTGACTCCTCCGCTTTCCTCTTTGCCGTTCCCGGCCCCGGTTAGGCTTTCCATCTCTCCCCTATTCATCCACCCCCTCGCCTCCGCTTCCGATCGCTTAACACGAAGGGTAGCTCCTTCGTTTTCCTCTCGGCCGTTCACTGCCTCGGTTGAGCTTTTCGTCTCCCCCTTATTCACTCGCCCGCTCACCTCCGCTTCCGATCGTTTAGTGCGAGGGGTAGCTCCTTCGTTTTCCTCTCTGCCGCTCCCGACCTCGGTTGAGCTTTTCGTCTCCCCCCTGTTTGTCCGAGCGCTCGCCACCTCGCGGGGTTTAGCTACGTCCGTAGTCTCCGCGATATGCCCGGCAGCTGACATCCGCCTCGGGGAGAAATACTGTTGTATAGCGGGTTGTGGGGCACTGCACCCTGCAGCTCTGCGCGAGGTTTTCGTTTCTCTCTGTCTAGGAGCGCTCATTCCGGGATCCTCAGGTGCACATCACCTATGACTGGCGGTTCAGCTGGGAGCACAAACTCTGCACGCCCTCACTCAGCCATGCTCAGACCACTCCCCCGCCCGAGGGAATTGTTCTGACCCCCATGCACAATATCTGAAGATTTGGAGCCCATGGCTAGATTATAATGGGCACTTGTACCTAGGTAGTTCCCTCCTCTCACTATAATTAACATAGCTAGATGGACAATGCTATAGGCTGGGCCTCAAGAAATCTCCTATACCCTCCCCCAGCCCTTTCCCAAGCCTTTTGCATGTGCACTATTAAGCCCACTATACTGTAAACATTATTTGTCCTAGCATTTGCCCTTTTACCGATAATATGGCTAATGGGATTAGTTCAGTGAAACTCACCTAAGGGCCCCTGACACAACTTACCAACCCTTAGTGCACAACTAGATCACCACCAGACAGAAGGAAACAGTGCCCGAGCAGTGCAATCCCCCCAGGAAGTCCACACTGTAGGATCAGAGTGGAGTAACCTCTGACCGTGCAGCCACAGGCTCCCTGCAGGGAGGATCCCAAAAACAACCACAAACATAGGCCCATACGGAGAAGAATAAAGGCCAGCTGCCACACTCTTTTCCTACACATAATGGCCGCCATCATACCTCCACACTTCTTTTCAGCACAGACTGACCTCTGTCATACTGTCTGCAGCTTCTTCCTGCACATATTCCCTATCATCTTCACCTTCATTTTTCTCTCCTGCACATGTTGTCTTCCATATACTGCCTACTAAAAATGCAATTTTTCTGGAGAGAACTTTTTTTTTCTAGAGTATGTAAAAACAAATGACACAATGTAAGATACGTGAGCCCTGCATTGTTCCAGCTTACACTCTAAAGCCGCGTACACACGGGCGGACTGTCTGGCCAACTTAGTCCGCCGAAACACATTTCAGCGGACAGTCCGCTCGTGTGTGGGCTTCAGCTGACTTTTTCAGCGTGCAGTCTGGCGGACTAAGTATTTCGGAATTTCCGTAATACTGTCCGTCGGACTCGCATTTCGGCGGACAATCCGCCCGTGTGTATGCCAGTCCGCCGTACTTTTGAAATGAGCGGACTTTTCCCGCCCGGAGAAAAGTCCGCTCATTTCGAGCGGGTATCCAGGTAGGCGGGGCCCACGAAGGAGACGTCGCTGGCCCCGCCGCCTGGTATGGACTTAAAGGGGAACCCCAACGCCGAAAAAAATCGGCGTGGGGGTCCCCCCAAGTCCACAACAAACCCTTGTCCGAGCACGCTACCCGGCCGGCCAGGAAAGGGGGGCGAGCGAGCGCCCCCCCCTCCTGAGCCGTACCAGGCCGCGTGCCCTCAACATGGGGGGGTGCCTTGGGGAAGGGGGGGGCCGCGCGGCCCCCCCACCCCAAAGCACCTTGTCCCCATGTTGATGAGGACAAGGGCCTCTTCCCGACAACCCTGGCCGTTGGTTGTCGGGGTCTGCGGGCGAGGGCTTATCGGAATCCGGGAGCCCCCTTTAATAAGGGGGCCCCCGGATACCGGCCCCCCACCCTATGTGAATGAGTATGGGGTACAATGTACCCCTACCCATTCACCTGTAAAATAAAAGTACCAAAAAAAACACAACACACGAGATAAAATACTTTATTGCACAGCTCCGGGGGTCTTCCGTCTTCGGGGGTCTTCTCGCCGGACTCCTCCGCTATCTTCTTGTAGCTCATTTGCTAGCAGAGGAGTCCGGCTTTCTTCCTCGCCGCCGGCCTCTTCTCTCGACTTCGGGGGGGCTTGTCCCCCTCTTCGGTTCTTCTGCCGGGCCACCGCGCCTTCTTATAGCTCTTTTACAGGCGGTGGCCCGGTCTTCTGTCGCCGCCGCCGCCGCCGCCTTCCTTTCTTCTTTTTCTTCTTCTTCTCCAGGAGATGTTGCCTCGACGATCTCTCCGGCCAGAATGCCAGGGCCGCGCTGCGCGGCCACTTATATAGGGACAAGGGGCGGTGTCACATGGCTTTATGTCACATGGGTTGGTCACATGGGTTGATGTCACATGGGGACTATGACATCGTAAGGGGGCGGGGTCACCATGTGACACCAACCCATGTGACATAAAGCCATGTGACACCGCCCCTTGTCCCTATATAAGTGGCCGCGCAGTGCGTCCCTGGCATTCCGGCCGGAGAGATCGTCGAGGCAACATCTCCTGGAGAAGAAGAAGAAGAAGAAGAAGAAGAAGAAGAAGAACGGAAGGCGGCGGCGACAGAAGACCGGGCCACCGCCTGTAAAAGAGCTATAAGAAGGCGCGGTGGCCCGGCAGAAGAACCGAAGAGGGGAACAAGACCCCCGAAGTCGGGAGAAGAGGCCGGCGGCGAGGAAGAAAGCCGGACTCCTCCGCTAGCAAAAGAGCTATAAGAAGATAGCGGAGGAGTCCGGCGAGAAGACCCCTGAAGACGGAAGACTCCCGGAGCTGTGCAATAAAGTATTTTATCTCGTGTGTTGTGTTTTTTTTGGTACTTTTATTTTACAGATGAATGGGTAGGGGTACATTGTACCCCATACTCATTCACATAGGGTGGGGGGCCGGTATCCGGGGGCCCCCTTATTAAAGGGGGCTCCCGGATTCCGATAAGCCCCCCGCCCGCAGACCCCGACAACCAACGGCCAGGGTTGTCGGGAAGAGGCCCTTGTCCTCATCAACATGGGGACAAGGTGCTTTGGGGTGGGGGGGCCGCGCGCCCCCCCTTCCCCAAGGCACCCCCCCATGTTGAGGGCACGCGGCCTGGTACGGCTCAGGAGGGGGGGCGCTCGCTCGCCCCCCTTTCCTGGCCGGCCAGGTAGCGTGCTCGGACAAGGGTCTGTTGTGGACTTGGGGGGACCCCACGCCGATTTTTTTTCGGCGTTGGGGTTCCCCTTTAAGCCCATACCAGGCGGCGGGGTCAGCAACGTCTCCTTCGCGGGCCCCGCCTACCTGGAGACGCGCTCAAAATGAGCGGACTTTCCTCCGCGTGTGTGGGCGAGTCCGTTCATTTCAAAAGTAGGGCGGATAGTATGGCGGACTTAGTACGCCGTATTAGTCCGCTCAAAAAGTGGTGTGTGTGGTCAAGTCTGTTCATTCGAAAGTATGACGGACTGTCCGTCGGATTGTCTGACGGACTAAGTTGGCCAGACAGTCCGCCCGTGTGTACACGGCTTAACAGAAAAGAGGACTTTGTTTAAAAGTTAATGACATCAGTATTGGTAAGGAATCCACTCTGGTGCTGTATTCTATGTGATAAATTAATTCTTTAATCAGCTGTAATGGCTGGTAGATTCTTTTGGCTGAAAACAAAAGTGCAGAAGAAATGTCATATTTAAAGAGCAACTGTCAATTCCCCATCCGCGACAGTGAAAGATTCTCTTGTATGTGCAACCCCCACCACCACTCATGGATACTTACCTTTATTAGAGTATTAGATAGCCTTACAATTGTTTTTACAATTAAGAATAAAAACCTGCTTCATCCCACCCTCAAACATTCCTGCCTAATCAAGGTGTTTGCATACTATCCAGTCACTGCACAATATATGTAGGTATTGTGTCTGAAATGAAATGCTCTAATTTCTCAAATCACCTTTCAGGACAACCTTGGAGAGAGCGCAGCTCTGCCCATTTTCCAGGAAACACATGCAGCCTTTAAATCCCTCCTCTTCCATAATGGCTTCAGTTATTGTGTTTTCTCCACCATGGTGGAAGCGCATGCTGGAACCAGGGAGCTGCGCTCTCTCCAAGGTGGATGAATAAGGTTTACCTTTGTTTGTGCAGTGACCCTACCCGCACCCCCCCAGTATGAGCGGGGGGTGTTCCGGAGTCCCGGTCTCTCCAGTTCAAGGGATGCAAGGGCCTGCAGTCACCATTGTGCGCCCCGGGCTCTGCTGGCATGGCCCTGGTGGCCTGGCTGGTGCCACTGCAGGTCAGCGGCATGCCCCGCATGATGGTACCGGCCGGCGGGGGTGACGTTATGTGCAGTGATACGGCTTCCTGTGGGGGTGTGGCGCAAGTGGTTCCAAGCACCTGGAACGCAGAGACTAGGGGGCAGGTCCATCAACCAGCGCTTCCAGTTCCGGCCCTTATTAATGTCGCTGGGACCTCGTGATTTAAAAACCAGATGGGTTTTCTCAGTATCCCTTTCTGCTCTCTGTTAGGATGGAGGAGAGACCAACAGCTATGGCAGAAGCAGGTGCCCCAGGCACTGGTCAGGCCCAGGTAAGAGGGGTACAGTGGTGCCTTTATTCTTCTCTGTGTGGGCCTATGTTTGTGGTTGTTTTTGGGATCCTCCCTGCAGGGAGCCTGTGGCTGCACAGTCAGAGGTTACTCCACTCCGACCCTACAGTTTGGACTGAGTAGTTGCTGGGGGGATTGCACTGCTCGGGCACTGTTTCCTTCTGTCTGGTGGTGGTTTAGTTGTGCACTAAGGGTTGGTAAGTTGTGTCAGGGGCCCTTAGATGAGTTTAATTTTATCTAATTGCAGGAAAAAGCTTTAGGAAAATCCAAGCATTCAAACACACCAAGTAAGAGATAATGTCCTTCCTGCAAAAAAACCCTTAGATATTCATGGCAGAAGGCAATGTGCAGGTCCTGTATTAAGCAATTGGTTGATGAGGAAACATACCAGTAATACAAGGACTTGTTCTCTTCATTACGGGAATTTACGAACTCGCCCGAGTCCGGTCATGTCCATGCTGGTACAGAGCCCTGCAGGCCAGGTTGAGACCCAGCATCCACCATCCAGTCCGAAAGCATCCACCTCTAGAGCAGTAGAGGTCATGGACTCAGGGGATGAGGGGCAAGTACTCTCCCCACCCTCAGGGATTCAGATAAGGAGGAAGAGGAAGATAATAGCCGAGCCTCTAGGTACAAACTATCTTTGGAGGAAGTGGACGACCTTCTGAAAGCGATCTACACTACCCTTGAGATCCAGGAGGAAAATGTGCAATTTTTGGTTCACAATAAAATTTACCAAGGACTAGATGACACTAAACATAGAGTGTTCCCAGTCCATAGAATCCTCTTGGACATGGTAAAGAAATGGAAGGACCTTGAAAGAGGGCCCTCCTTTTTCAAGACCCTTAGGAGGAAGCTTCTCTTCAAAGATAAGTAGTCAGAGGTATGGCATAAGAAACCAAGGGTAGATGCTGCATTCTTGCAGGTTTCCCAGCACACAGACCTAGCATTCAAGGACACGGGGGTGCTGAAGGATGTGATCATGGGCGTCCGCAAATAAGGGTAAGGTGGGGCAGTTGCCCCCCCTGGAATCATTAGGTGTTGTTGGCTACTTGGCTGTGTCACCTGGCTGTGTGTTGTGTTTAATGTCCGCCGCGGGCGCTCTGCAATCGCGGCCGCCACAGACTTTTTACCTACATCTGTAACTGTTTCTCTGCTGGCTGCTCTCTGCTGTTTTCACTGTGCAGTGTACACTGCTCCGCAGGTAAGCCTTTCCACTCCTCCTCTTCATTGATTGGCTGCCTGTGTAGTGTAGGTGTGTCACTCTCACTCACATCGTGTTGTTGTGGATCCGCCCACTCAAGCTGCTGATGAGCCGAGTGATATGCTGGCCTGACACTGGCAGTCTGTGAGCCGCCCAGTCCAGTTACTGTATATTCTGCTACCTGCTGTGCTGTGCTTGCCTAGGCAACAAGAACAGCAAGAAACAACAGGTAACATCAGTTAGCATGATCCCAGTGCTCTCCACTCCCCCGTTCTTCCCCCAGTGCTCTCCCCTTGTTCTCCCCCCACGGTGCTCTCCACTCCCCCCAAGTGCTCTCCCCTTGTTCCCACCCAGTGCTCTCCTCCACCACACTCTCCTGCCCCCCTACCCCCACAGTTTTCTCCTCCCCTATTCTTGCTGCCCCCCCTGCTCTCCAGCTCTCCCCATCCTTCTCTAGCCACCATCCCAGTGCTCTCCCCCCTGTTCGCCCCCCAGTGCTCTCCCCCCCTGTTCCCCCCCAGTGCTCTCCACTCTGCCCAGTGCTCCCCCCCTGTTCTCCCCACCACAGTGATCTCCACTCCCCCCAGTCCTCCCCCCTCCGTGCTCTCCCCCCGTTCTCCTCACCAGTGCTCTCCCCCCTGTTCTCCCCCCAGTGCTCTCCCCCATGTTCTTTCCCCCCCCAGTGCTCTCCACTCCCTCCAGTGCTCTCCCCCCTGTTCTCCCCCCCAGTACCCTCCACTCCCCCCAGTGCTCTCCCCCAGTGCTCTCCCCCACTGTTCTTTCTCCCCCCAGTGCTCCCCCCCAGTGCTCTCCTCTCCCCCCAGTGCTCTCCCCCGGTTCTTTCCCCCCTGTGCTCTCCACACCCCCAGTGCTCTCCCCCCTGTTCTTTCTCCCCCCCAGTGCTCTTCAGCTCTCCCCATTACTCTCCAGCCCCCACCCCAGTGCTCTCCAGCCCCCCATTCTCCCCACCCCTGTTCTTTCTGCCCCCCCCGGTGCTCTCGAGCCCCCACAGTGCTCTCTACCCTCCGTGCTCTCCACCCCTGTTCTTTTTGGCTCCCCCCAGCACTCTCCACTCCCCACCCCTGTACTCTCCACTCCCCCTGCATTTTGCTCCACCTGAGGAACAAATGGGTATATAACTCACCACTAATACCTTTAGAGGGTACAACTTTTTTTATTCCAGGAAATGGCACACAACTAGGAAAACAAATGAAGGATTTACAAATAAAAGATATCACGAGGGACGGGAAGCTAATGTCAAAACAAGATTTAATAAAGAAGCATAGTTGGCAAACTTTAAGGGACTGGGAATACTTACAGATTCAACATTTCATTAACTCTATCCCAAAACCAATAAGAGACGAAAATATGTTAACACCAATGGAAAAACTGTGTATGGTGAAAATAGCAGTAAAACACAGTGTTTCACAGGTATATGATATCCTTTCAGAAATAGAGGGCCAAGGGACCATACCATCTATAGTCAAATGGGAACAAGATTTGGGTATCAAAGTAGATGAGACTTTGATGATCAATGCAGTGCACAGCTATGTATCGGATACAAGATCAATTGAGGCCAATTATAAATGCCTGATAAGATGACATTTAACACCAGATAAATTACACAGAATAGATCCCTCCAAACCTATACAATGTTGGAGAGAATGTAAATTACCCGGAACAACATTTCATTTTTGGCGGGAATGCCCAGAGATAAAACAATACTGGCGCAATATAATTGCCTATATAGAAATAATAACAGGTGAAAGAATACCTTTTGGTCCTGGGGAGTGTCTGTTTCTAGGGGCAGAAGAAAAAACTAGTAACCAATAAAAAAAAAAAAAAAATACGCTAGTACCCATTTTGCTCAATACAGCAAAAGCCTTAATACCTAAAAATTGGTTACAGGTAAAAAAAAACTCCCAAAAAAAGAGTGGAATATATCAACAATATGGAATATTTAACTAAAATTGAAGAAAGCAAAATGAAAAGATATTGGGTAATTTGGGAAAAGTGGAGAATATTTAAAAAGACGAAATACTATATACAAGCACTAGCAGAATAAAGTGAAATGGATTCAGGGAGGGCCAACAGATTATTGAGAAGAGGGATGGGGGAAGGGATAAAAAACGAAAATAGTAAAGTAAATAAGATAAGGTATCGTATATATAAATGTAATTGCATTGAAGGAGATGTTATTTTTATTTTTGCTTTTGATATGTAATAAAACTTGGACTAATTAATGAAAGAAAAAACAAAAGAAAAAAGAAAAAGGAAAAAGATCTATTGCCATAATGATGTGAAGTTTGATAAGAGGGATTCTGAGCGTCAAGCTGATTTGAGTCCGTTGGTACAATGGAACTTTGTGAGATGGCAAAAAAAAAAAAGTGCGCATGTGCCGCATGACATCGACACATGCAAATACAGGGATAGCTCCTAAACCATGCAGATTTAGGAGATATCCAGTGCAGCTACAGGAAAGCCTAATTATAGGCTTGCCTGTAGTTTAAAGTGGTTGTAAAGGGTTTGCATCCACTTTAAATGTCCACAGTAAAATCATACCATATTGTACGATCTCATAGAGGGGGGTGTGTATGGCACATGTGCATTGTAAACATATAGGTCCAGTGGGAGATTTTGTTTTTAACCCATTTAATAGTGCAAAAATGTCACTATGTAACCAATGGGTTGATATTTGGGGCTCTGTATCTTTTAATTTCAACAATGAAATCATACCATATTGTAAGACATCATCTGTATCGTAAACGTATTGGTCCAATGGGAGATTTTGTTTAAAACCCATTTAGTGCAAAGATGTCACTGTGTAACCAACGGTTGGTCTTTGGGGCTCTGTATCTTTACATTTCCACATTAAATTTATACCGTATTCTAAGATATCATAGAGGGGGTATGTATGAAACATCTGTATTGTAAACGTATTGGTCCAATGGGAGATTTTGTTTAAAACTCATTTAGAATTAGTGCAAAAATGTCAATATGTAACCAAAGGGTTGATATTGGGGGCTCTATATCTTTAAATTTCCACAGTAAAATCATACCCTATTGTAAGATATCGAAGAGGAGGTGTGTATGACACATCTGCATATTGTCTGTTCTGTGTATTGTCTTTTCTGGTTATTGGAGGGATGTGAATTGTCTGTACTGGTATAGGTAGGATGTGAATTATCTATCCTGGGTACTAAGGGGATGTAAATAGTCTGTCCCTGGTATCGGTGAGATGTGTATTGTCTGTTCTGGGTATTGGTAGAATGTGTATTATCTCTTCTGGTTATCAGTGGGATGTGTATTAATTCTTCTGGTTATCAGTGGGATGTGTATTATCTCTTATGGTTATCAGTGGGATGTGTATTATCTCTTCTGGGCATCAGTGGGATGTGTATTATCTCTTCTGGGCATCGGTGAGATGTGTATTATCTCTTCTGGGTATCGGTGGGATGTGTATTATCTCTTCTGGTTATCGGTGGGATGTGTATTATCTCTTCTGGTTATCAGTGGGATGGGTATTATCTATTCTGGGTATCAGTGGGATGTGTATTATCTCTTCTGGGTATCAGTGGGATGTGTTCTATCTCTTCTGGTTATCAGTGGGATGTGTATTATCTTTTCTGGGTATCATTGGGATGGAGGAGGAGAAGAAGAAGCTACTGGGTTCATCCATCCCATAATTGCAAATAGGGAGGGAAGAGGCCAGTTAATGATCCCGTATGAAGACCTCCGTGGGCATGATGATACGTTTTTTAACTACAAGTGCATGTCAATAAACAGGTGAGTCATTTATCTGCCAAGCAATCCATTTTTTTATCCATATTTCCGTAGTAGGGGAGGTTTTAAAAAGACACAAGTCCATTAAGTCTAACTTATGTGTGTGATTATACAGTCAGGTTCATAAATACTGGGACATAAACACAATTCTAATCTTTTTGGCTCTATACACTACCACAATGGATTTGAAATGAAACAAACAATATGTGCTTTAACTGCAGACTTTCAGCTTTAATTTGAGGGTATTTACATCCAAATCAGGTGAACGGTGTAGGAAGTACAACAGTTTGTATATGTGACTCCCACTTTTTAAGGGACCAAAAGTAATGGGACAGATTAACAATCACCCATCAATTTTTCACTTTTTAATACTTGGTTGCAAATCCTTTGCAGTCAATTACAGCCTGAAGTCTGGAACGCATTGAAATCAGCAGACGCTGGGTTTCATCCCTGGTAATGCTCTGCCAGGCCTCTACTGCAGCTGTCTTCAGTTCCTGCTTGTTCTTGGGGCATTTTCCCTACGGTTTTGTCATCAGCAAGTGAAATACATGCTCAATCGGATTCAGGTCAGGCAATTGAATTGGCCATTGCATAACATTACAATTCTTTCCCTTAAAAAACGCTTTGGTTGCTTTCTCAGTATGCTTCGGGTCATTGTCCATCTGCACTGTGATGCGCCGTCCAATGAGTTCTGAAGCATTTTGTTGAATATGAGCAGATAATATTGGCTGAAACATTTCAGAATTCACCCTGCTGCTTTTGTCAGCAGCCACATCATCAATAAATACAAGAGAACCAGTTGCATTGGCAGCCATACATGCCCACGCCATGACACTACCACCACCATGCTTCACTGATGAGGTGGTATGCTTTGGATCATGAGCAGTTCCTTTCCTTCTACATACTCTTATCTTCCCATCACTCTGGTACAAGTTGATCTTGGTCTCATCTGTCCATAGGATGATGTTCCAGAACTGTAAAGGATTTTTTAGATGTTGTTTGGCAAACTCTAATCTGGCCTTGCTGTTTTTGAGGCTCACCAATGGTTTACATCTTGTGGTGAACCCTCTGTATTCACTCTGATGAAGTCTTCTCTTGATTTTTGACTCTGACACACATACACCTACCTCCTGAAGAGTGTTCTTGATCTGGCCAACTGTTGTGAAGGGTGTTTTCTTCATCAGGGAAATAATTCTTCGGTCATCCACCACAGTTGTTTTCCGTGGTCTTCCGGCTCTTTTGGTGTTGCTGAGCTCACCGGTGTGTTCTTTCTTTTTAAGGATCCTCCAAACAGTTAATTTGGCCACACCTAATGGTTTTGCTATTTCTCTGATGGGTTTGTTTTGTTTTTTCAGCCTAATTATGGCTTGCTTCCCTGATAGTGACAGCTATTTGGATCTCATATTGACAGTTGACAGCAACAGATTCCAAATGCAAATAACACACTTGAAATGAACTCTGGACCTTTTATCTGCGCCTTTTAAATGGGATAATGAAGGAATAACACACACCTGGCCATGGAACAGCTGAGCAGCCAATTGTCCCATTACTTTTGGTCCCTTAAAAAGTGGGAGGCACATATACAAACTGTTGAAAATTCCTACACCATCCACCTGATTTGGATGTAAATACCCTCAAATTAAAGCTGAAAGTCTGCAGTTAAAGCACATCTTGTCCATTTCATTTCAAATTCATTGTAGTGGTGTGTGGTGCCAAAAAGATTAGAATTGTGTCGATGTCCCAATATTTATGGACCTGACTGTATGTCAGTATAAACAGCGTGGTGTTCCCCCCCCCCCCCCCCTAAAATCCATACCAGAACATTATATGAGTATGCAGCCTAAAAGGCCATGAAAGGGGGGGCAAGCACCCCCCTCCTGGACCAAACCAGGTCATATGCCCTTAACATGGGTAGTGTGTTTTGTGTCCCCCCCCCCTCCAAAACACCTTGATTGGGACAAGGTGCTTTGTGGGGGGGGATCCCACGCCGTTTGGTTGACCAGTTTGGGACCAGACAATTGTTATTGTTAAATTCAGCTGCCAGTGGCTAAATCTATGTCCAAATGATGACACAACTGCAAATGACGTTACATCTTCTTTTTGATGGCACTTCTTTAACCGCTTGCCGACTGCCTCATGGCGATATACGTCGGCAGAAGGGCTCGTACAGGCAAACTAACATACCTGTATATTGCCCTTTAACCACTTTCAGACCGGACCATTTTGCTGGTAAATGACCAGAGGTCTTTTTACACTTTGGCACTGCGCTGCTTTAACTGGTAATTGCGCGGTCATGCAATGTTGTACCCAAACAAAATTTGCGTCCTTTTCTTCCCACAAATAGAGCTTTCTTTTGATGGTATTTGATTGCCTCTGCGATTTTTATTTTTTGCGATATAAACGTAAAAAGACCGCAAATTTTGAAAAAAAATGATATTTTCTACTTTTTGTTATTAGAAAAATCCAATAAACTCAATTTTAGTCATACATTTAGGCCAAAATGTATTCAGCCACATGTCTTTGGTAAAAAAAAAGTCAATAATTGTATATTTATTGGTTTGCGCAAAAGTTGTCACATCTACAAACTAAGGTACGTTTTCTGGAATTTACGCAGCTTTTAGTTTACGACTGCCTATCTCATTTCTTGAGGTGCTAAAATGGCAGGGCAGTACAAAACCCCCCCAAATGACCCCATTTTGGAAAGTAGACCCCCTAAGGAAATTGATAAGAGGCATGTTGAGCCCATTGAATATTTTATTTTTTTGCCTCAAGCGATTGAATAATGACAAAAAAAAAATTTTTTTTTTTTTTTTACACAAAGTTGTCACTAAATGATATATTGCTCACACATGCTATGGGCGTATGTGAAATGACACCCCAAAATAAATTCTGCTGCTTCTCCTGAGTACGGGGATACCACATATGTGGGACTTTTTGGGAGCCTAGCCGCGTACGGGGCCCCGAAAACCAAGCACCGCCTTCAGGCTTTCTAAGGGCGTAAATTTTTGAGTTCACTTCTCACTACCTATTACAGTTTTGAAGGCCATAAAATGCCAAGATGGCACAAAACCCCCACAAATGACCCCATTTTAGAAAGTAGACACCCCAAGCTATTTGCTGAGAGGCATGTTGAGTTCATGGAATATTTTATATTTTGCCGCAAGTTGCGGGAAAATTACAAACTTTTTTTTTTTTTTTTTTTTTTTCACAAAGTTGTCACTAAATGATATATTGCTCACACATGCCATGGGCATATGTGAAATGACACCCCAAAATAAATTCTGCTGCTTCTCCTGAGTACGGGGATACCACATATGTGGGACTTTTTGGGAGCCTAGCCACGTACGGGGCCCCGAAAACCAAGCACCGCCTTCAGGCTTTCTAAGGGCGTAAATTTTTGAGTTCACTTCTCACTACCTATTACAGTTTTGAAGGCCATAAAATGCCAAGATGGCACAAAACCCCCACAAATGACCCCATTTTAGAAAGTAGACACCCCAAGCTATTTGCTGAGAGGCATATTGAGTCCATGGAATATTTTATATTTTGCCACAAGTTGCGGGAAAATTACAAACTTTTTTTTTTTTTTCCACAAAGTTGTCACTAAATGATATATTGCTCACGCATGCCATGGGCATATGTGAAATGACACCCCAAAATAAATTCTGCTGCTTCTCCTGAGTACGGGGATACCACATATGTGGGACTTTTTGGGAGCCTAGCCGCGTACGGGGCCCCGAAAACCAAGCACCGCCTTCAGGCTTTCTAAGGGCGTTACAGTTTTGAAGGCCATAAAATGCCAAGATGGCACAAACCCCCCCCAAATGACCCCATTTTGGAAAGTAGACACCCCTAAATTTAGGGGTACACTAGTGAGACTAGGTAATAAATGGCGGGTGCCCTGAAACTATAAAAAAATAACTAACCAACCAGCGTCACCTGTAATGCCCCGTACACACGAGAGGGATTAAGTCTGACAGACCTCCAAAGGAGTTCCGCCGGAGTTTCGACGGAGTTCTGGCGGACTTTTCGACCGAACGGACTTGACCACACACCATCACACCAAACTCCGACGGAGTCGAACGTGATGACGTACGACTGGATTCGACGTAGGAAGTTCCTAGACAGTAGCCAATAGCTGCCCTAGCGTCGGTTTTAGTCCGTCGGAGTAGCACACACACGAGCGGATTTTTCAAAGGGGACCGGGTCCGGCGGAGTTCCGTCGGGAAAATTTAAAGCATGCTTCATTTCTAAAGTCCGTCAGACTTTAGCTTCGCTAAAGTCCGTTGCAGCCCACACACGATCGGATAGTCCGCCGGACTCAGTCCGTCGGAGTTTGGATGTCGAAAAGTCCGCTCGTGTGTACGGGGCATAACAGTTATATGGTGATCACTGGTGAAAGGGTTAACTAGGGGGCAATCAGGGGGCTTTATGCGGTAGTATATGGGGGTCCCTGGCGCTATAAAAAGCTGCGGCGAACCTAAATACCTACCTGCCTAACTAGCGTCACCTGTGACACTAATACAGCGATCAGAAAAACGATCGCTTATTAGGCTGGGTTCACACTGGAGCGATGCGGGAACGCCACGAATGCGCGGCGGGTTCCCGCATCGCATGCCTCCCGGCGGCAGTTCACACTGCCCTATGCGAACTGCTGGGAGTGTCAGTGAAATGTTACTGACACCCCCAGATCAGTTCGCATATCGCAGTGCGATCTGCAAACTCGGATCGCATGGTGTGAACACCCATGCGATCCGATTCTGCTGCGGGCCAAAAAAAGGGTCCCGTGCGAATTTGCGGCGGGTGCGGCGGGTGTGGCGGGTGCGGCGAATGGCTGAACTCGAATCGCACAGAGATCGGATGTGATTTGCACTGCAGTGCGGTGCGAATCACATCCGTTCTCAAACCGCTGCAATGTGAACCCAGCCTTAGTGACACTGGCGACGGGGGGTGATCACGGGGTTAAACCTTTATTGGGGGGGTTAGGGGGGTACCTTAGAACTAAAGGGGGCTAACCCTAACTGCCCTAACAGTTATTAGTCACAAATGACACCCGCCGGGTGATCAGGGGGTTAAACCTTTATTAGGTAATAAATGGCGGGTGCCCTGAAACTATAAAAAAATAACTAACCAACCAGCGTCACCTGTAACAGTTATATGGTGATCACAGGTGAAAGGGTTAACTAGGGGGCAATCAGGGGGCTTTATGCGGTAGTATATGGGGGTCCCTGGCGCTATAAAAAGCTGCGGCGAACCTAAATACCTACCTGCCTAACTAGCGTCACCTGTGACACTAATACGGCGATCAGAAAAATGATCGCTTATTAGGCTGGGTTCACACTGGAGCGATGCGGAAACGCCGCGAATCCGCGGCGGGTTCCCGCATCGCATGCCTCCCGGCGGCAGTTCACACTGCCCTATGCGAACTGCTGGGAGTGTCAGTGAAATGTTACTGACACCCCCAGATCAGTTCGCATATCGCAGTGCGATCTGCAAACTCGGATCGCATGGTGTGAACACCCATGCGATCCGATTCTGCTGCGGGCCAAAAAAAGGGTCCCGTGCGAATTTGCGGCGGGTGCGGCGGGTGCGGCGAATGGCTGAACTCGAATCGCACAGAGATCGGATGTGATTTGCACTGCAGTGCGGTGCGAATCACATTCGTTCTCATAAACCGCTGCAATGTGAACCCAGCCTTAGTGACACTGGCGACGGGGGGTGATCACGGGGTTAAACCTTTATTGGGGGGGGTTAGGGGGGCACATTAGAACTAAAGGGGGCTAACTCTAACTGCCCTAACAGTTATTACAGTCACAAATGACACCAATGCAAAAAAAAAAAAAAAAAAAAAAAAATGACATTGGTGTCACTGTGACTGGGGGGCAGGGGTAATTGGGGAGGTGAGTGTGCCTGGCATGTTCTACTGTGTGTGTAGAGTGTTGGTGCAACTCACCGATCCGCTCTCCTCCGTGTCGGAACGAAAAATACCGACACGGAGGAGAGAATACATCACTTCCTCTCCTGTGTTTACATTACAGGAGAGGAAGTGATGTCACCGGGGATTTCCATTCGTCGAGAGCGATCGCGAGGGGGTGGCCATGAATGAATGGCCGCACCCTCATCCTGGATCGCTCTCGAAGGAATGCCGACCGCTGCAGGCACCGGGGGGGGGGCCCGATCGGGCCCCCCACCCGCGGGCAGGCAGGGACTTATATATACGCCCATATGCCTGCCCGTGCCATTCTGCCGACGTATATCGTCGTGCGGCGGTCGGCAAGTGGTTAAGAGGCGGCCTGCGGGCGCGTGCGCGGCAAGCTCCAAGAATCGGGTCGCGGATCTCGAGGACTTGATAGCCGCAGGGATACCCACGATCGTCTCACGGAGAGGAAGAATGGGGAGATGCTAATGTAAACAAGCATCTCCCCGTTCTGCCTAGTGTGTCACTGATCTCTGCTCCCTGTGATCAGGAGCAGAGATTAGTGATGTGTCACACGTAGCCACACCCACCACAGTTAGAAACACTCCCCAGGACACACTTAACTGCCCCCTAGTGATTAACCCCTTCACTGCCAGTGTCATTTACACAGGAATCAGAGCATTTGTACAGTACTGATTGCTGTATAAATGACAATGGCCCCAAAAATGTGTCAAAAATGTCCGATAATGTCGCAGTCATGATAAAAATTGCTGATCGCTGCCATTACTACTAAAAAAAAAAATATTAATAAAAATGCCATAAAACTATCCCCTATTTTGTAAATGCTATAACTTTTGCACAAACCAATCAATAAACGCTTATTGCGATTTTTTTACCAAAAATATGTAGAAAAATACGTATCGGCCTAAATGTTTTTTTGTAAAAATGAATGCGTTTTTTTCAAAATTGGTGCTCTTTTTTAGTTTATAGTGCAAAAAATAAAAACCGCAGGGGTGATCAAATACCACCAAAAGAATGCTCTATTTGTGGGAAAGAAGGGCGTCAATTTTGTTTAGGAGCCATGCCACACGACCACACAATTGTCAGTTAAAGCAACACAGTGCCAAATCGCAAAAAGTTCTCTGGTCAGGAAGGGGGGGAAAATTCTTCCGGGGCTGAAGTGGTTAACAGACATTTTTATTTTGCTTAAGGATGAAGGCCTTCTTATAAATAATAATGTTCTTAAGCACTTACCTTACTATTTTTCAGACTGTATGTCAAAATGTGTTTCAGACTTGCATCTAATAAAAGATTATTTTTTGAATTAGTTTTGACGAATTGCTTGGACTAAACTCCCCTCGCTTGCAGCGTCATAACACATGCTACAGACCAAGTATCCAGCATGCTGAAAGATTACAGGTGGTCCCCTAGTTATAAACATCCAACTTACAAACAACTCCTACTTACAAACGGAGGGAGACAACAGGAAGTGAGAGGAAATCTCCCCCTAGGAAGGGAAATTCACTCTTGTAATGCCCCGTACACACGATCCGCCGGACTTTTTGTGGAGGTCTGCCAGACTTTCCAAATGAACGGACTTGCCCACACACGGACTAAAGTCCGTTTATTTTGAACGTGACTTCAGGTAGGACGGGACTAGAGAAGGAAGTCAATCTCGCCGCCTCCATCGGTGAGATTGACACCTTGCTAGCCCTGTCGCCTGGTATGGATTTGAAGGGGAAGCCCCTACGCCAAAAAAACGGCATGGGGGTCCCCTCAAAATCGATACCAGACTCTTATCCGAGCATGCAGCCCGGCCGGTCAGGAAAGGGAGTGGGAACGAGCGAACGCCCCCCCCCCCCTCCTGAGCCGTACCAGGCTGCATGCCCTCAACATGGAGGGGTAGGTGCTTTCCTGGGGGATTCGGAGACTATGATGTCATAAGGGGCGGGGTCATCCTGTGACATCACTCAGTGATCCTGCCCCTTATGCTTATATAAGTCGCCGCGTATCATGTCCATGGCATTACAGTGGGAGAGATCGTTGTGTCAACATCGGAAGAACAGAAGAAGGAAGAAGAAGAGCTAGTAAAAGAGCGGCAAAAGAGCAGAAGATATCGGAGGAGCCAGGCGAGAAGAACTGGCAAGTGTGGAGAAGTCAGAAGAAGACCCCTGAAGCCGGAAGAAGACCCCGGTCCGCGATGATGGGGACGAAGGAGAAAGCCGGGCTCCTCCGGTAGCAAAAGAGCAGCAAAAGAGCAGAAGATAGCGGAGGAGCCTGGCAAGAAGACCCCCGAAGTCAGAAGAAGAACCCCAGAGCTGCCTAATAAACTATTTTCAAAACCTGCGTAGTGTGTTTTTCTTGTTGACACTTTTCCCCAGGTGAATGGGTAGGGATACGATGTACCCCATACTTATTCACATAGGGTGGGGGGCCAGGATCTGGGGGCCCCCTTAATAAAGGGGGCTCCCGGATTCTGATAAACCCCCCGCCCGCAGACCCTGACAACCAACGGCCAGGGTTGTTGGGAAGAAGCCCTTGTCCTCATCAACATGAGGACAAGGTGCTTTGGGGCCCCCTTCCCCAAAGAACCCACCCCCCATGTTGAGGGCATGCGGCCTGGTATGGCTCAGGGGGGGGGCTCGCTCATCCCCACCCCCTTTCCTGACTGGCCGGGCTGCGTGCTCGGATAAGGATCTGTTATCAATTTCGGGGGGATCCCCACGCCATTTTTTCGGCGTAGGGGGCTTCCCCTTAAAATCCATACCAGGCGATGGGGCTAGCAAGGTGTCAATCTCGCTGATGGAGGTGGCGAGATTGACTTCCTTCTCTAGTCCCGTCGTACCTGAAGTCGCGTTCAAAATGAACGGACTTGGGTGTAGGGGAGTTCTCCCCCCCTCCCTGTTTTTCTTTTTCTTTTTTTTTTTCCCCCCTCTGCCCTGCTCTGTTTTCTGCTCTGTTATTATTCCTGACAATATAGACATAAAAGGGTTCTCTGGACAAGATCCAAATGGGTCTAACAGAGTGTGGGGCATGCTTGTGAATTTGATTGGTGAAGCACCATACTCTTTTGGGCTACTCTGTAATGTGTAGTCTATCATTATACTGATTACGTTTAGTCTATTTGACTTATGGTTTTAAGGAACTACACTCTCATGTTTTACTGTTGATTGACCCGGCTAATGTGTAGGGTAAGGGTCATATTTTTCAGATTTTACTTGTTCATTGACCGTATTACTTGTGATATTTTCTTACTGTCTCACCTTGCATTATAAATAAAAACATATTGAAAGCAAAATGAACAGACTTTAGTCTGTGTGTGGGCAAGTCCGTTCATTTGAAAAGTCCCACGGACTAGCAAACATACGAGTGGATTGTCTGTTCGAAATACGAGTCAAGTCTTCTTTCAAAGTCCGCCGGACTTTTGGGAAGAAAAAGTCCGCTGGAGCCCACACACAGTTGAATTGTCCGCCGAATAGACTGATCGTGTGTACGGGGCATAAGAGTTATCATGGGAAAAAGGTATCTCCACTGATGCTTTGTCACCAAGGCTTGCTTCCACCACAACCCACAATTTTCAAAATCCAGTTGTCATTGGGACAGAAAGTGAGGTGAAATCTTCAGAACAGGGTCACAGACAGCAAAACAAATGTTACAGGGGTGTTAATCCCTCCTTATGCTATCCAAAAAGCTTAAAAATAATTTTTTTGGGCTGGAGCTACACTTACAAAATGTACCTGTTCTGGCTTACAAACAGATTCAATTTAAGAACCAATCTACAGTCTCCATCTTGTATGTAACCCAGGGAACACCATGTCCTTTGTCAGGTAAAATTTGGAGCATGCAATATAATCGTTTTTGAACTGTTCAGACATGTGTAATTGTAAATATATAACCCCACAAAAGTAGGCATAATAATGATTTTTTTCAAGTATCATCAGATTGTGAAAAAAATAAAACATTTGCTCATGTAGCAAACATAAATTAATATTGAACCAAACTAAAAAATAAACATGTTTCTCATGTAGGCCTCTTGAACATACTTAACAAAAAAGGTGTCCTTGTGGTCCTCAACATTGGACAGACCTCATACATCACAGATTGTGATATGTTCTTTGGAAAGGGGCCTCATTGGAGTAGTGACTGGCAGAAGTTGGTTCATCACTGGCAGTGCTGGGAGCAGGGTTAGCCTTGCATGTTGACTTGGCACATGCATACCAGGATTTTTTTTTTGGGGGGGGGGCTGATTGAAGGAATTGGGGATAGGATAGGAAATGTTACTGTGTGGCACTTCATATCTGGAGGTTGCCTAGGTAGCTAGAATGACATAAGTTGTTGAAAAGATCTGATCCCCAACCAGAAATATCAACCAGAGAGAAAGAGCGAGGGGACTATTACGGTGCGTATCACAAGGTATAAAACATTAAGGAAGCAGACGTAAAAATGTATAACAATTTATTTAAGTAAAAAAAACATTTGACAATACAGATGGTCCACAAATGGTGTAAGGAATGACGTATTTCGACTAGTTTCGCTTTTCAGCTTCCTCAGGAAATACATATGTCTAAAAATATATGTGGAAATCACAGTTAGGTATACGGTTAACGGTAATATGTTATCAAAAGATACAATGGGGAAAAGTACAAAGTTACAATATGGAAGGAACATTGCACAGGGACTTACCCAAACACCCGTGCCCCCGAAACAGCCCAGGCAACCAGGGAGAGTCTTTCCCGGCGACTGGGAGAGGTATTGTACCCGACACAAGCCGAGATCTATATATAGAGATATTTATATTGAATCATGCTTTATACTTGTCATAAGACTTTTCTTGGGTGACATCCATCCGTGAGATTTATCTCCATCACCAGGGGTGAAACAGTGTAATTAGAAAAAATTGTAAAAATAGTAAAAATTGTAAAAAAAAAAAAAAAAAAAATGTGCTGTAGGGAGGGACTAGAATAAACCCCCCAGGAGGGGGAAAGAAAAGAAAAAAGATGAACAATGGAAGAGGGAAATACGAAACGAATGTGAAGTTATGAGGGTGGTGAGGACAAAAACAAGTGAATTCAATATCCCACAGGTGAAAATTGTGCGGGTTCAATGCTAATGGTGGGAAATGAAAACGAATGAAAAAGTGAGACCCAATAACAAGTATAAATTATGTATGTCAAGAGATATATGGTGTTAGTTTAATTAAATTGTGCAAAGAGTGTGTTACTCGCTGTAATGTGACAGTGCGCAAAGTGGAGTTTAGAAAATCAAAAGAAATACCCAAGAATGATAGTAAAAGCACATTAGTGATGAGTGGAAAGTTGGTGAAGCCGGGGTGTCAGGAACAAAAAGTCAATATAATTTAATTGAGTTACCAGTGAGTTAGGTAGTTTCATGTCTTTAAGACCCGCAGAAGGACATGAGGCTGTCCATCCTCGGATGGACGAAGAACTCATCCTCATTAATGGGGTCAGTATGCAAGATGGAGGAACGTCCAGAAATTATTAGGGCACTTAGGGTATAAATAGTATCTACGTAAAACAAAAGCATGGTAATGCATTAATGTATAAGTATTTCAATATGTAAGTGTGATTCCCTGTCTGGAACGTGCTCACTCACCACCCGCAGTGTGACCCCTGGAGGTTCTCCGGGTCAGCTTGGCGTGTCAGGGTACCGGTGGAACACCGCCATAAATACCTCTCAACCCCGCTAATTGACCCCGGCACCGCGTCGCCGGCGCACAGCCTCACGGGGTCAGGGGTTCTACAGCGCGCGCGGCAACAATCAGCGCGCACGCGCCCGCCACACTCTATGCGCCCAGCACCCGCCATGAGCAACATTGTCTCATGCAGGCCTGTGCAGCACCCGGTCCAAGGTGCGCACGCGCGGAAAAGTCGCGCGCACGTCTGTGCTTGCGTCCACACAGCCAATCTAAGTTAGCCAGGACACACGCAAGGGGAAACGGGGGGGGCCGGAGCACCACAAACCATGGTGCCCCACCCATCCCACCCCCAAGAACCCCACCAATCGCCGGGGGAAGGACCCACGACCCAGGTCTATAGGGGGCCAGGTGAAGGAGGAAGAACCTGTAACAGTACAATAGTACATAGTATAAAGGCATAAATAAACTAGATAGAAAATGGCATACAACAGATACAAGCTGTAAGAAAGTATCAAGACACAATAGTGTCACAGGTATTACCATAAAAAGGAATAAATACAATGAGAGGGAGAGGGGAGGGGAGGCCCTTCCCTATTTATGCCAGAATAGGGAAGACAGGGCGTGCTCAGGACTTAATGGTGTGTGGAGATCGAGACACGAAGAGGGCAGGCCAAAGCTTCATCACTGTTCGTGAATCGATATCCACACTAAGTACCAGGTGTGTTATCCACCTATTAATTCTATATAAGTTAATGTTTTATACCTTGTGATACGCACCGTAATAGTCCCCTCGCTCTTTCTCTCTGGTTGATATTTCTGGTTGGGGACCAGATCTTTTCAACAACTTATCTCATACTTATTTGGGATGAAGGTGCTTGTTGTAACGTTCCAATTGTAACCTAATATTATATTGTGAGGCCATCCATAACTTATATAGGTAGCTAGAAGGATAAAAACTAAAAAATGCAGCGCTAGTAAAAAATGAATATGCTAATGGGAATAGATTTCCAAAACAGGATATATATAATAAATGTATCTACTGTGCAAGTGAGTAAAAACAAAATATGTAGGTGATATAGACTTAACATGTGACCTGACCAAGCTTTGAAACAAAGTAAGATCACAGAAAATATGTGCAAATATCAGGAATGCACTATAAAGTCAAGCAAATAAAATAAATAATGAATGTAACATAACAATCACCAGTAAAGTGAAAAATCGAAAAGTCCATATTAAGGTGACATGGATAGTAAACTGTATAGCTCAACAGCGTTCATTAGACAATAAATAAATTCCTCCACAAGAAGATCGCAAAAATTCCTACAGGGAGATTCAAGTGTGTGGAAATGACTAAAGTCGCATATAACTTCTCATCTAACCTACAGCAGAAGAGAAATTGGAGATATACACAATGACCTCAAAAAAAGATTATGGGTACTCTTACCACAAGATGTGGACTCACACACCGTAGTGGTAAGTCAATCAAGCGTGAATATAATCAACAGCGACCGCTCCTCCAGTCAGAGTGATGTAACATCAAACAATGTTCAGCAATACCGCTCCTCCAGTCAGAATGATGGAACATCAGGCAGCGTTCAGCGATACGTCCATTCAGGATGTCAAGGATAAAATCTTTCCATCCAAACTTTGACTCAGAGAGAGGTGTAGTAGCATTTGCTTGGAACCCATTAGAAAAAGCACTTGAACCAGCTAGAAGGATAGGATGGGGGAATATAGGGGTAAGGTTTGTGTTGTTGTTCAGGGTAGTGGAGGTACCTGGGGTAGGTCTTGATGGTGGCACATATGGCACTTGAAATGAAGCTTCCTCACGCGGCTGTGAGAAGGAGTGCAGCAGTTGTTCGATAGTGCTTCGCATTTCAAAATAGCGCTCAGGTTTTACATTTTTGATAAGAGGGACAAAACTGAGCGCCAGTATAGTATCCGGACATAAAAAAAGCATACACTTTTTCAGACATAGTTTTCAACATTTTAAGTAGGTGCTCACTTATGTCAGGTTGCTATACATGTACTCGCCTCTGTGGCACTTTGGCTGGCTGAACAATGTCTGCAGGAGCGGAGGAGGGCCCAGGGATAGCCTCTGCCACTGCAGATTGCTCTTCTGGGTTTGTTTCCCACAGATTAGAGGAGATTTGGATTTGTGCTAAATCCTCTGTGCCTTCCTGAAAACCAATCTGGGCTTGGGCCTCTGGTTGGTCATCCAGAACATCTTGTTCCTCCCAACTAGCTTCTGTCCTGTTTCCAAAAAAAAGAGTGTAACTTAACTAGGCATAATAAAAGTTAAAAGGTTTGCAGATACATAGATGATATAGATGAGAGCTTACTCCCTCATCTCCACAATAGATTGTAGAAATTCTAAGTCCCCGGCAAACATATAGGGTACCCTGTCACACCGTGTCCAGGATTTGATCCTGGGACCTGGTTTCCTATTACCTGGACCACAAGGAACATGCTTTTTGGTAGAATATCAGTTTTATTCTACTGCATGAGTTTGGATGTTGGCTCCACCATGGGACCAGCTGTTGGTAGTGACCTGATCAGTGACCCTATAAATCCTCACTTCCCCTTCCTGTCCTTGCCCTAGTATAGGTGCCTGTTAGTGCTAATTTGGTGGATGCTATTTGTTTCTGGTTGCTGCTTGTTCCTGACTCTGATTATTGGATTACCCCTTGGATTTACACTGATCTCGTTGCCGACCCTGCCTGTTTCTGACACTGCCTTCTGGTAGACCCTTGTGTACTTCTGCCTTGGTCGGCTGTCTTGGATTGTCCTTTCACTGACCGGGTTCCTGTCTTCGGCCTCTAATAACCATGAGTTATTTATTGGTGGTTCCCTGTTAGGCTGTTTGCACCATCTATTGCGGTCCCTTTATTCTGGCTGCAGGATCTCAACCGTCTCTCCACCTGATACAGGGATAACAAGACTACCGGTCAGGAAACTGGAGAGGCGGTGGAATTTCCTGGCAGACTTGACATACCCTAGGCACTGCCTCCGAGCTACTCCTCACTTTGAGGTGGTGTATATATTTTTGGTAAGCATCACGCATGCTTCGCCCCCTTGTCTGTAAGTAGCGTATTGAAAAACAAAAAAAAATGTAATTAATGTTATTTATGTTTGTTTTTAGGTACCTAGCTACAGGAAATTCTTTTGGAAGTCTGCACTTTGAATTTAAAGTTGGGAAATCAACTATTAGTGGCATTATTCATGAAATGTGCCTAAGTCATATGGGAACAGCTGAAGAATTTGGTGATGAAGAAGCCAAAGTAGTGGAATGTGCATTTGGTATACTCTGCAATAAGTGGAGATTCCTGCATACTTCAATAAATCTAAGTATTAACCATCCTATCAGTGCTGTTAAAGCAGCCTGTGCACTGCACAACTATGTGCGTGAATGTGACGGATGTGTATTTGAGGATTCCCTGAGCCATTACATGGAGGTGGCAGAGTGGAAAGTTACTAGGGGCACCACTAGTGGTACACATATTCAGGGTGGATTCCAAAACTTCCTTATGTCATCATCTGGGGATGTGCCTTGGCAGATGGATTCTATATAATTATAAAAAGGGTGTATTGGTTTGCCTCTAATGAGCAGGGCCCTCTAGTCCCTCCTGTATTGATTTGTATTGTAAGTGTACTGTCTGCCCTCATGTTGTAAAGCTCTGCGTCTGGTGGCCTGGATGGATTTGTGGGCAACTGCACACTGTTGTTTTTTTAAATCTTTGAAATAATAAAAATGGACAACATGAAGAAACAATAGGACAGCATCTACAGGTAGTGAAAGAGAATAAACAACTTACATTTGTCAGCCTGAACTTGGGATGAGCACATGCTCCACTCTGGCAAGATGATTCTGGAAATTTCAAGCCAAGCATGTTTTTTCAGCACATTGTCCTTATATTTAGGATGCCGGGTGTCGTAAATCATAGGTTTGTCCCTGAAAAAGTCTGATCAGCTCCTCACAATCCACGGATTCCTTGACCTTTGATGCCACTTTTCTCCCTCCTCCCAGGGAAGGAACTGGGGGGGAGGTGTAGGAGGAGGGGAGATAATTTCTGATCACACTGCAACACATATGCAAATCAGATGCATGCCCACAGAAGATAATGTGCTTGAAATTCGCACCGCAATGACCAGAAAATGCACACATTTTTGGGCAATGCGCAGTGCAAATGCAACACACATATGTGAACCAGCCTCATTCAAATGAACTTAGTTTAAAATGACCTGCAAATTGGATGCGGTGTAAGCCTCATCTAATTCGCATAGGTGTGAACAGGGCCTAAGGGACTGATGCCTGTCTGACCTGTCTGCCCCATTATACTCTAATTTACCCTCCCCCTTAATCCTAGTTTAAATGCTCTTCCAGCCTTCCCATAAACCTCTCCCAGATCTCCTTCCATTTAGGTGCAAACCATTTTTGAGCATGTAGGTTACACTCCAATGAAAGGTCAGCCCAGTGCTCTAGAAAGCCAAATCCTTCTCCCTTACACCAGGTCTTTAGCCATGCATTCGGTTCTCTAAGCTCCCCCTGTCTTCACTGTGTTGCGCATGAAAGTATAGAGGGAATGTGTATTGTCTGGCCTGAGTATTGGTGGGGATGTACAGTATATTGTCTGATCCTAAAGGAGCCTAAAGGAGAAGTACAGCCAAAGCTTGTTTGACTGTACTTCTCCTGTGGATCACAGGAGGGCAGTTCTTCTGCGTTCCTGTGACCCGTTTTCAGCTGAAGCCCGCTGTCAGCTGATGACCATATGGTTGGGATCTGCCCAGAACCCTGGACCAGCAATACGTGGCTCATCCTCAGCAAGCTGCTGAGAGCCTGGGCCAGCCGCTCCCGCCCCCTCCCCAGCCCAGCGCTCCAGTGAGCACGTGGGGGGAGGGGAGCAGACATCGGTGACTGACAGTGACAAGCTCTTTTTGTACAACTGAAAAGAAACAAAATGTAATTATTTTAAAGGGGGTGATTATTTTCTATACCCACTGTTTATTGTTACCAATAAGCAACTCTAGTCAGAACTAGAATGTCATTCATCTGTGTTAATTTTTAATTGCAGATACAAAACTGGTTGCTGTGAGGCTATGCATAAAGTGTTTATTCAATATACATTGATTAAAGTGGTTGTAAACCCTTACAAACCACTTTGACCTACAGGTAAGCCTAGATTAAGGCTTACCTGTAGGTCCAAGAAATATCTCCTAAACCTACACGGTTTAGGAGATATTTGGCAAAACACAGGCACCGCTATCTACGGCGCATGTGCCGTAGACAGCGGCGCACAGGCGCACTGAGCGCGCCGCTGTCAACGGCAATATGCCGCGAGTGGCGGCTCCCGTGTGCATGCGCGGGAGTGACGTCATTGCGGCTTCGCCGAATGACAGCGCCGGAGCAGCGAGACCCACCGAGAAGATGGAGGCTCCGTACACAAGGGGACAGCGGTGACTTCGCTGGCTCTTGTGTCAGGTAAGTGACACATAATGGACTACTATGCAATGCATAGTAGTCTCATAGTTTCATAGTTTCATAGTTTGTTAGGTTGAATAAAGACACCAGTCCATCCAGTTCAACCTGAGTGAGTGTCTACAATTGCCCCTGTACATTACACACTCACATCGGTCCCTACTCTCAAAGAGCCCACAATCCAAGGTCCCCATTCATATACTAGGGCCAATTTTGGACAGAAGCCAGAAGTCAATTAACCTACCTGCATGTCTTTGGTCCATTATGCTTTACCTTTGCAGGGAATCAAAGAGGAAGTAAACCCACCAGGGTTTACTTCCTCTTTAATATAACATAGTAAGAAACTTTTTGCATAGTCTATTGCAGGTATGCCTCAACAGCATGTGGCACTTTATGTAATTTTGGGTGAAAATACTATGTTTATTGCATTGTAGAATCGGTTATGATAACAAAAAATAATACCAGAGCTGATGTTTGTAGATACAGTATGTGATACTTGCTAATGATGACTAGAGAGAAACATAATGCCGTTGTCAGTGTCAGTTCTCAAGAATGACCCATACAAAAATAAGATTTTTTTACCCACCACACAGAGAATGATACTGTTAGTATAAGGTCCTCAATATACAAAAAAGCCTACAAGGGTCTTATAATAATATCTGTTTCTGCAGCCTCTTCTAAACAAATGGTTTCCCTGAAGATTGATTTGAGCAGATTACAAAGTACGAAAGCTTGATGTGTTGTTAACTATTCCCATTCCTATTGGAAGCACATGATTACATCACAACTGTGATTCAGAATTCTGACTCCCTTACCAGGGCCAGACTGGGCATAAAAACCAGCCCTGGAAATAATTTCATAGCATCCCCAGTGGTGTAGCGTGGGTTGTGAGCACCCAAGGCAAGTCATTTGCGCCACTAACCCGCGGACATTTAGACTCTGAGTCCCTTCCACTCGTACAGTATATTTAGCATAAGGTACCCTTATGGTACCTCTAAGGCCGCGTACACACGGGCGGACTGTTCGCCCAACCTTGTCCGCTGAACAGTGTTTGGGCGGACAGTCCGCTCGTGTGTGGGCTTTCAGCGGACAGTTTCAGCGGACAGTTGGACGGACAAAGTCTTTCGGAAATTCCGAAAAACTGTCCGCTGAAACTGTGTTTGAGCGAACAGTCCGCCCGTGTGTGGGCCTGTCCGCTGTACTTTCGAAATAAGCGGACTGTTCCCGCTCGGAAAGTCCGCCCATTTCGAGCGCGTGTACAGGTAGGCGGGGCCCGCGAAGGAGACGTCGCGGGCTCCGCCGCTTGGAATGGGCTTAAAGGGGAACCCCAACGGCGAAAAAAATCGGCGTGGGGGTTCCCCCAAAGTCCACACCAGACCCTTGTCCGAGCACGCTACCCGGCCGGCCAGGAAAGGGGGGCGAGCGAGCGCGCCCCCCCTCCTGAGCCGTACCAGGCCGCATGCCCTCAACATGGGGGGTGCCTTGGGGAAGGGGGGGCCGCGCGGCCCCCCCACCCCAAAGCACCTTGTCCCCATGTCGATGAGGACAAGGGCCTCTTCCCGACAACCCTGGCCGTTGGTTGTCGGGGTCTGCGGGCGGGGGGCTTATCGGAATCCGGGAGCCCCCTTTAAGAAGGGGGCCCCCGGATACCGGCCCCCCACCCTATGTGAATGAGTATGGGGTACAATGTACCCCTACCCATTCACCTGTGAAATAAAGTACAAAAAAAAACACAACACAGGGAAAAAATATTTTATTGCACAGCTCCGGGGGTCTTCCGTCTTCGGGGGCCTTCTCGCCGGACTCCTCCGCTATCTGTGTGTAGCTCTTTTACTAGCGGAGGAGTCCGGCTTTCTTCCTCCCCGCCGCCGGCCTCTTCTCCCGACTTCGGGGGTCTTGTCCCCCTCTTCGGTTCTTCTGCCGGGCCACCGCGCCTTCTTGTAGCTCTTTTGCAGGCGGTGGCCCGGTCTTCTGTCGCCGCTGCCTTCCGTTCTTCTGTCGCCGCCTTCGGTTCTTCTGCCGGGCCACCGCGCCTTCTTGTAGCTCTTTTACAGGCGGTGGCCCGGTCTTCTGTCGCCGCTGTCGTCGCCGCCGCCGCCGCCGCCTTCCGTTCTTGTTCTTCTTCTTGTTCTTCTTCTTGTTCTTCTTCTTCTTCTCCTGGAGATGTTGACTCGACGATCTCTCCGGCCGGAATGCCAGAGCCGCGCTCTGCGGTCACTTATATAGTGACAATGGGGCGGTGTCACATGGTATATGTCACATGGGTTGGTCACATGGGTTGATGTCACATGGGGACTATGACATCGTAAGGGGGCGGGGTCACCATGTGACCAACCCATGTGACATATACCATGTGACACCGCCCCATTGTCACTATATAAGTGACCGCACAGCGCGGCTCTGGCATTCCGGCCGGAGAGATCGTCGAGTCAACATCTCCAGGAGAAGAAGAAGAAGAACAAGAAGAAGAACAAGAAGAAGAACAAGAACGGAAGGCGGCGGCGGCGGCGGCGACGACAGCGGCGACAGAAGACCGGGCCACCGCCTGTAAAAGAGCTACAAGAAGGCGCGGTGGCCCGGCAGAAGAACCGAAGGCGGCGACAGAAGAACGGAAGGCAGCGGCGACAGAAGACCGGGCCACCGCCTGCAAAAGAGCTACAAGAAGGCGCGGTGGCCCGGCAGAAGAACCGAAGAGGGGGACAAGACCCCCGAAGTCGGGAGAAGAGGCCGGCGGCGGGGAGGAAGAAAGCCGGACTCCTCCGCTAGTAAAAGAGCTACACACAGATAGCGGAGGAGTCCGGCGAGAAGACCCCCGAAGACGGAAGACCCCCGGAGCTGTGCAATAAAATATTTTTTCCCTGTGTTGTGTTTTTTTTTGTACTTTATTTCACAGGTGAATGGGTAGGGGTACATTGTACCCCATACTCATTCACATAGGGTGGGGGGCCGGTATCCGGGGGCCCCCTTCTTAAAGGGGGCTCCCGGATTCCGATAAGCCCCCCGCCCGCAGACCCCGACAACCAACGGCCAGGGTTGTCGGGAAGAGGCCCTTGTCCTCATCAACATGGGGACAAGGTGCTTTGGGGTGGGGGGGCCGCGCGGCCCCCCCTTCCCCAAGGCACCCCCCATGTTGAGGGCACGCGGCCTGGTACGGCTCAGGAGGGGGGGCGCGCTCGCTCGCCCCCCTTTCCTGGCTGGCCGGGTAGCGTGCTCGGACAAGGGTCTGGTGTGGACTTTGGGGGAACCCCCACGCCGATTTTTTTTCGGCGTTGGGGTTCCCCTTTAAGCCCATTCCAGGCGGCGGAGCCCGCGACGTCTCCTTCGCGGGCCCCGCCTACCTGTACACGCGCTCGAAATGGGCGGATTTGCCTCCTCCTTACGTGGGCGAGTCCGTTCATTTCAAAAGTTGAGCGAACTGTTTGCCCAACCTTGTTCGTCAAACAGTCCGCTCGTGTGTGGGCAAGTCCGCTCATGCAAATTTTGAGCGGACTGTTTGCCGAAACTGTTTGACGAACAAGGTTGGGCAAACAGTCCGCGCGTGTGTACGCGGCCTTAGGATGTACCACTCTTTCTCTTTGTTCTCCTTTCTTTCCATTTTATCTCTCTCTATCCTAATGTCTTCCTTTTTTCCCCATATATCACTCTCTATCCATCTGTCATGTTCTTTCTCACCCGCTTTCTTTGTTTCTCCCCCTCTCTTTATTCCTTCTCCTCCTCTTTGTTTTTTTTCTCTCTCCCACCTCTATATCTATACACACACATACAATGTATGTATTTACACCTATATGTATATTGCACCCAATTAATGATTTTCTTTTGGGTGAGAGTGGATTCCAATGTGAAATGTGCCTTGGCCCACCATAAAGAATCCTCCCTCTGTACTGGTCCAGGGGCTGTAATATACTTCTGCTGTGGCAGATGGGGAAGTGTGTACAGTGTGTGTGTGTGTATCATGTATGTGTCCTCTCCTGCTGGGATTTCAGACACATTACAGGAGATGGTCAGAGAGTGCAGCCATATTACAGAAGATGGTCGGAGGCTGCAGATATATTACAGGAGAAGGTCAGAGACTGCAGCCATATTACAGGAGATGGTCAGAGACTGCAGATATAGTACAGGAGATGGTCAGAGACTGCAAATATAATACATGATATGGTCAGAGACTGCAAATATAGTACATAAAATGGTCAGAGACTGCAGACATACTAAAGGAGATGATCAGAGACTGCAGATATACTAGAGGAGATGGCCAGAGACTGCAGACATACTAGAGGAGATGATCAGAGACTGCAGACATACTAAAGGAGATATTTAGAGACTGCAGACATACTAAAGGAGATTGTCAGAGACTGCAGACATGGTACAGGAGATGGTCAGAGACTGCAGATATACAAGAGGAGATGGTCAGAGACTGCAGACATAGTACAGGAGATGGTCAGAGACTGCAGCCATATTACAAGGGATGCTCAGTGACTGCAGATATAGTACAGGAGATGGTCAGAGACTGCAGATATAGCATAGGAGATGGTCAGAGACTGCAGACATAGTACAGGGGATGGTTAGGGATTGCAGACATGATTGATCCAGGAGATGGTCAGAGACTGCATTTAAAGCTGAACTCATTGTACAGGTATATAGTTTTGCAGGGTTGCTCCACTCTATTTAAACCATTTCTGCAAGATCAAGTCAGTAATTTTCCTTTGAAAGTACAACCAAGGGACAGAAGAGAGCATCACATCCAATTTTCAAAATACAAATTTTCTTGCAAACACTGAACTGCTCAAGCTTAGTGGAGGACAGTTACCATTTAATGAGTATGTGAAGCTTTTAGCCTGATCCAGCAGTAAATCTTCCAAAAAAAAACAAAAAACCCCATCAAACAATCTGTGCAGTACAGGCTAAATAGCTGATTATAAGCTGAAATGGTTAACAGCCATGTGTCCCTGGTCTCATAGAATGCTGTTGCAGCTCTTCCAGAGATCTTATCAGTGTGATCAGACAATTTGCAGGTCAGGTTAGGCAGATAAAAAAGTATCCAGGGAGAAAAGAGGGAGGGGAGGCTGATAGGTAACCTACACACTGCCTGATCACATACTGTAGATATCTGGAGGATACTGCAGCTGGCCAGCAACATGTTACTGTGCTCCAGCCGATACTGTTTTTTCCATTCAGCCAGAGTTGTGGGTCCTGCAGAGCTTGCATTGTTGTAGTCATACCTCCTTGTATCTCCCTCCTGGTGTCCCCATTCTGCCCCACTCCAGCATTTACCATCAAATGTGTGTGGGGAGGGCTACACTGCCTGCTGATTGGCTGTGGATGGACGGGAGCAGGAGAAAGTCCTCCCTTGTACTCCCCTAAGCAGCGCTATTGGCTGTGGGTTCAAGAAATGATTAGTCCACTGCCCACAGAACACACAGTAAGTGTCCATGCTCCCACCCACCTGCATTATCCTTCTGCACACCACAGACCTGCCTACCGCACGATAGCCACGTGCTCCTCCAGCCCTCCTCTGCTAGAATTAATTTCCTCAGCCAGCCCTGTCTCCTGTTCACAGCTCCTAGCTGACAGCAGCCCCACCTGTCCGCAACACCTGCCAGCTCAATTTCCCAGCCTACTGGGAAATTTCCCGCTATCCTGGTAGGCCAGTTCGGCCCTGTCCCCTACTAACAGTTCCAGGACCTGCAGAAAAGGTCATGCTTTCGCTCATCACTATGGTAACAGGCCACTTTGCTTGAGTCATCACTGCCACTATTTTAATATATTTACACTGGCCATAGGTGGATTGAAAATTCATCTGGTTCAGCAGGGACTGGCCAAATTCCAAACCATGTATGGCCCTTACCACTCAACAGAAGTTAATATAATGATCAAAATCTTTTTATCAATCAGCGGTTACACCCGCTGATTAGTGTATTTTCACAGTGGATGAGTCCCACTGTCAGGAAAGACGTCTGTGGAGCACAGCTGCTGTTTCCGCGCGCATACCTGTGTGCAGGTGCCAACCAAGAATGACCAGAACAACCACAGACATCTCTGTAGAAAAGCATGTGTGCACCTGTCACCAGAATGGGCGCCAGTCGGGCTATTTAAATGGAGCTTCACCACTGAACTGGTTGCTGCTTGGTCTACAGCGTTTACCTGAATCCTGATTCCTGTGTGTTTGACTTCTGTTACCGATCCGGCTTGCTCCCAACTACTCCTGCCTGCTTCCTGCCCTGACCTCTGGCTTTCCACGGACTGATCTCTCTGTCTACAGTTCTGTTACTGAGCATCTGTTGCCAAAACCGGCCTGTGACCTGACTACACTTTTGCCTGCTGCCTTTGCTTGATCTGCCTGTCTGCTGTCTACCCGGCTCGTCTGACCCTGCTCCTAGCCATCCAGCCTGCTACAAGATCCTGCTTCCTGTGGTGTGCCTCTGCCTATTTGCTGCCAAGTCTGCCAACCATCTGCCTTCTCACTTGCCTGCTATCTGCTGTGATCCGGCTTCCTGTTGTGAGTTCCTGGCTTCTACTGGTACAGACTTCTGGACTGATCATAGGCACTCTTACCCCACTGTGCTCCAGAGCCTGCTGTCTCATCAGTGGCTCACGAGCCGGAGCTGTACGAGAGGCCTTCCTCGACACGTCAGGCTCACCAAGCAGGTATGTGACAGTACCAAGCAGCCATGACTGAGCCTGCAGGAGGAACCTCTCTCATACCTGGAGTCTGCCAGAGCATCGCAGGCCTGACACAAGTAAACAAGACCCAGCAGGAGAAGTTTATTCAACTCGAGGAACGTGTGCAGGTTCTGCCTCCTCCTGCCACTCCTGCAGCTGCATCTTCTGCAATTGTGTCAACCCAGACAGTGTCCAGTACTGGCCCCACAGTGATGACATCTCCTGAGCCACGAGTGCCTTGTCCCGTAAGGTTCTCTGGAGGCTGCTCCAGATTTAGAGCATTCCGCAACACCTGTCAGCTCTATTTTTCACTTCAACCACAGACTTTCTCTGCCGAGACTACCAAGATGGGGTTCATCATATCCTTGCTCCAGGGTGAACCCCAAACCTGGTCTCATCTTCTGTTGGAAGTAAAGGACGCACAACTTGATACCATGTCCTCCTTCTTCCAGGCTCGATTGTATGAGGACCCCCAACGGACTGCTACTGCTGTGTCCTCTCTCAATGCACTCCAGCAAGGCTGCCGAGTGGTCGAGGACTATGTTACGGACTTCAGATGCTGGAGTGCAGACACAGGTTGAAACAACGCAGCATTGCAACATCAGTTCCACCTAGAGTTAGCGGAGGTCCTGAAGGATGAGTTGGCTCGTGTAGGGGTGCCGAGTTCACTGGAGGACTTAATTTCCTTATCCATCTAGATCAACCTTTGTCTTTGAGAACGCAGGAGATAAAAGTCAACGGGTCCATCTCAGCCTGTGTGGATGATGCCTAAAGTTCAAGTTCGTGCCCAGCCAAGACCTGTTAAGTTGTCTTCCTCTGAACTGGTAACAGAGACATCCACACGACTTGGCTTGATCCGCCCGTCACTCTCATTTTCCCAGCTAAAAGATGTCTCACCGCCTCCTCAGTTACCCAGGCGGTCCTGGCTGCAACTTCTGCTCATCTGGCGCTCCCTATCACTTTCCAGCTTCCAGGAAGAAGCGTGTCTACAACAGCAATTGTGGACTCTGGGGCATGCAGTTGCTTCATCAATTTGGCATTCGCAAATCAACAACACATTCTTCTCCTACCCAAGAAGCAAGGGCTTACTGGATTTCTGGCCAACGGCTCCTGTGTTAAGTCTGGACTGGTGACGAAGGAGACCCCTCCATTGCTGACTACGACCCTTACCAATCACAAGGAACCTTTACGTCTAGACGCAATTTCCTCACCGCTGTTTCCTATCATCCTGGGCCTACCATGGCTTCAGGCCCATAATCTGTTGATTGATTGGAGCTCTGGCAGCATCAAGAACCAGTCATCTTACTGTCAGGTCACTGTCTGTCGGAGCCCATCATGCCACCCACTGCTCTACTTTGTTATTGTTATTAAGTCATTCTTAGACCCAGGTCTGTAGGTTATATGGGATAGCCAGCTATAGATGAGGGTGGTGGCAAGTTTTTGTTATCACGTGTGTGTTTGTATTGGTCCAGCAGCGCACCAACACCTTTGCTGCCATTGTGCTCTCGCTGGGTGTTTGGTGTGCTCCTGTACCTTTAAGGAGGGGTGGCTCCCCTTCAGTCCACCTGCTCTCATCTATCCATCAGAATGTATGTGCCTTCACTGCAGGGACTATATTTTAGTGTTAGGACAACAGATACCAGGGTGCCTTGACATGGCTCTGTGGCTCACGCATTCATTTGCAAATGCGTGCGTACTAAACCCCTATTTTTAACGCATACTGTTAGGTTAATTTGGTTGTCTGCGCGCTGGTGGTAAGTAGGCTTTGTTTTTTTTGTGGGCATTCCCCAGACATTGTTGTTATATGGAATAGCAACCTCAAGAAGAAAACTGCCCAACGGGCCTGGCGAGGTTTCAGCCGTTTAGCATCCTTAAATACTCGAGGTTCTTATGATCTGTGTATATCAATATTGGATGTGCTGCTCCCTCTAGCAAATACCTCCATTCCTCAAGGGTGGCAAGAAGCTCACGGTCCCCGACATTGTAGTTTCTCTCAGCAGGGGTGAGCTTCTGAGAGAAAAAGGCTACCGGGTGAATCAGATTCTTGAGACCTTGGTGTTGGGACAGAACCCCTCTGACAGCACTCTCAGAAGCATCTACCTCCAGCAGGGGAGGACTGACAACTCATGGGGCCCCCGGGCAATAGGAGATTATGGGGCCCCCAGGCAATCAGAGATTATGGGGGCACACAGTATACACAAACACACACACACACAGTATACAATCACACAGTATACACAGACATGTTTCTATTGGTTGAGAAAATACTGGAGAGGTGGGGCAGCTAAAATCTTGGGATTGTTATACCAAAAGGATGTCGGAAAGGGAAATTTCAGAGACAGATGTAAAAAAAACACAGATTTTTACATACTGTCCCTGGTTTTACTGAGGCTGGCAACCCTGATGGGGCCCCCTAGTTGCCCGGGGCCCTCGGGCAATGCCCGAGTGGCCAAATGTTCAGTCCGCCCCTGACCTCCAGGATGTAGAAATCATGGGCCAAGGCTTGTCAGGCACAGGCTGAGGTCTGAGCAAGCCCCAGGCCTTGTTTCGGGTGCTTTTATATTGGATACAGGTGGTGCATGCACTTACGTAGTTTTTACAGTCTTTTTGCAGATTAGGCCACCAGAATGTGCGTTGCACCAGTTCTGTTGTCTTGTGAATCCCGAAGTGCCCTGCTAAAGGATGATCATGGCAGAAACCCAACAACGGCTTCTGAATTCCTTCCGGAACAAAAACTCTGTCCCCCTTCCAAAGAAGACCATCCCTTGCCTGAAGGGTATCCCTGGTGGGAGCAGAGGTACAGTGCCTTGCGAAAGTATTCAGCCCCCTTGAACTTTTCAACCTTTTGCCACATTTCAGGCTTCAAACATAAAGATATAAAATTTAAATTTTTGTGAAGAATCACCAACAAGTGGGACACAATTGTGAAGTGGAACGAAATCTATTGGATATTTTAAACTTTTTTAGCAAATAAAAAACTGAAAAGTGGTGCGTGCAAAATTATTCGGCCCCTTTACTTTCAGTGCAGCAAACTCACTCCAGAAGTTCAGCGAGGATCTCTGAATGATCCAATGTTGTCCTAAATGACTGATGGTGATAAATAGAATCCACCTGTGTGTAATCAAGTCTCTGTATAAATGTGATAGTGATAGTCTCAGGGTTCTGTTGAAAGCGCAGAGAGCATCATGAAGACCAAGGAACACACCAGGCAGGTCCGAAATACTGTTGTGGAGAAGTTTAAAGCCGGATTTGGATACAAAAAGATTTCCCAAGCTTTAAACATCCCAAGGAGCACTGTGCAAGCGAACATTTTGAAATGGAAGGAGTATCAGACCACTGCAAATCTACCAAGACCTGGCCGTCCCTCTAAACTTTCAGCTCAGACAAGGAGAAGACTGATCAGAGATGCAGCCAAGAGGCCCATAATCACTCTGGATGAACTGCAGAGAACTACAGCTGAGGTGAGAGAGTCTGTCCATAGGACAACAATCAGTCGTACACTGCACAAATCTGGCCTTTATGGAAGAGTGGCAAGAAGAAAGCCATTTCTCAAAAAGATATCCATAAAAAGTCTCGTCTAAAGTTTGCCACAAGCCACCTGGGAGACACACCAAACATGTGGAAGAAGGTGCTCTGGTCAGATGAAACCAAAATCGAACTTTTTGTCCACAATGCAAAACGATATGTTTGGCATAAAAGCAATACAGCTCATCCCCCTCAACACACCATCCCCACTGTCAAACATGGTGGTGGCAGCATCATGGTTTGGGCCTGCTTTTCTTTAGCAGGGACAGGGAAGATGGTTAAAATTGAGGGGAAGATGGATGCAGCCAAATACAGGACCATTCTGGATGAAAACCTGTTGGAGTCTGCAAAAGACCTGAAACTGGGACGGAGATTTATCTTCCAACAAGACAATGATCCCAAACATACAGCAAAATCTACAAAGGAATGGTTCACAAATAAACGTATCCAGGTGTTAGAATGGCCAAGTCAAAGTCCAGACCTGAATCCAATCGAGAATCTGTGGAAAGAGCTGAAAACTGCTGTTCACAAACACTCTCCATCCAACCTCACTGAGCTCGAGCTGTTTTGCAAGGAAGAATGGGCAAGAATTTCAGTCTCTTGATGTGCAAAACTGATAGAGACATGCCCCAAGCGACTTGCAGCTGTAATCGCAGCAAAAGGTGGCTCTACAAAGTATTAACGCAAGGGGGCTGAATAATTTTGCACGCCCCACTTTTCATTTTTTTATTAGTTAAAAAAGTTTCAAAAATCCAATAGATTTCGTTCCACTTCACAATTGTGTCCCACTTGTTGGTGATTCTTCACAAAAAATAAAATTTTTATATCTTTATGTTTGAAGCCTGAAATGTGGTAAAAGGTTGAAAAGTTCAAGGGGGCCGAATACTTTCACAAGGCACTGTAACTGGAGATGCTTGTTTTAGTTGTGACACAAGGTTTGTCTGTAGTAACAGAAAGTTTCTTGCCAATAGAATAGTTTGTTTATAGCAAAAAGTACAAAATATTGTGTTTTTTTGTTTATAGTGCAAAAAATAAAAACCGCAGAGGTGATCAAATACCACCAAAAATAAGCTCTATTTGTGGGAATAATAGGATGTCGGTTTTGTTTGGGTACAGCATTGCATGACCACGCAATTGTCAGTTAAAACGATGCAGTGTCATAACACAAAAAATGGCCTGATTATTAAGCAGGCAAATCTTCCGGGGCTGAAGTAGTTAACCAGGACTGAGTTTAGAAATCATGAGCCCCTCTGCCTACCTGACAGGACCCCTCTCATCTTCCCCCACTTGGTCTGACTTCTGGTGGATACAGTATGTAATGTCAGTGCAGAGCAGTACATACAAAGGTCAATGCCCAGGGCCATGCAAAAAGGCAGTGAGCAGTATATAGTGGCAGGGCGGGGCAGTGAATGGTATGTATTGGCATGGCAGTAAACAGTATGTAGTGGCAGGACAGGTCAGCATGCAATGACAGGGCAGACAGTGAGCAGTATGCAGTGGCAGGGCAGTCATTCAGCACTATGTAGTAACAGGGCACTTTGTAGTGGTAGGGTGGTGAGCAGTATGTAGTAGTAAGTCAGGGCAGCCAGTAAACAATTTGTATTGGCAGGGCTGGGCACTTAGTAAGTAAGCAGTATCCAGCCAAAATTATGTTGCAAGGAATGTGTGGTAATCTGGTGACAAAACAAGAGTGGAGTGGTCAGAGTCTGGTTACCGTCATGGCTGAGGGACTTGACCACAATAACAAGGAAGGGGTGTTACAGGTAGCTTCTCTTACATTCTGCTCCAGGCACCTCTGGTTAGTATGACAGATAGTGCAATTGCAAGGGTGGACTGCGGTGCATCATTGTTGAAGCTGAGGAGTATTTTTTTTTGGAGCAGAAATTCCCTTTTAGACAGTTGTCACCAGAAACAGGCATCCCCATTGGAAAATGTACCCTCTATTCCTGTTCCAGAGTTAACTGTTGGCTTTTCCATTTAGTTCTGTCCTAGTGCAAAATGATTTGGTGTTAGATACATTTTAAGATGTCCCTGGAGCCCTATAAACCTTCTACATAAACCATTTGGGGAAAACCTTCACTTTGTTCTTTTCTGCACTTGATGATGTAGAGTTAATATTCATGCGCCAAAAAACCAGTCATCCACTAGATTCTTAGTTTTGGCAGTTTTATAATGACATCTACATTCTTCCTTTTGTAAAACAGCCAGTAACATTTTGACTTAACTCTTTGTTCCTTGGATCCAAGAGCTGTCATTTCATCATGCTCTGGGACAATATGTTTTAAAGAAAGGAAGAGTGACATTCTCAGAATTGTAACATGGAGAGTGGCCAAAGCTGCAAGCTGATATTTCATAGATAGGTACAAAAAAAAAAAAAAAAAGGTGCAGAACATGATGCGAGGAGGTGTGTGTGTATACATGGGGGGAGGGGGGGGGGGGTAGGAAGAACGTATATGATAAAAGCAATTTCACAAGCATCATTTCAAATTACGCAGCTCCGCATCCACATCTGTATACAGCTCTGTTGAAAAGGACCTACATATTTCATACCATTGTACATTGTAAAAAGCTTTGAGTGAAATAATTTCCATGGCTTTTAATGATATCCTGGTGTCTATTGGTGGAGTTGGGTGCTTTCAAATATTGCATACTATTCTTCTTTTGGTACCTGTGGCCTTGTTATCTTGCCATAACCTTCTACAGAACTTCACTGGAGCTGTGCCTGACCACTACTGCAAACTTCCCTCTTCCAGAGTTATGAACAGCCATGATGAGACACGGCTTTTCAAGTTGTACATCCCACTGGACAAGAACAAAAAGCCACAGAGGTGTGCCCGGTACCAAATTGTCGAAGGATTTCTGCTCAACGCAACAGCACATCAGTGGGAAGAAAAAGGCACTGAATTTTGCAAGGATGGATGGACCTATGACAGAAGTGTATTTTCCTCTACAATTGTTACTGAGGTATGAAACCTGTTTTGTAGCCCGAACATTTAAGATCTGCTTCTTAGAAAGGTATATCTGTATTTTAAGAGGAGGAAGCCTAGGGCAGAATTTGACATAGCAAAGGAAGTGTGAACTAACTTGTTTAGCTTTCTTGTGGTACAACCCATACAGTACAAAGCAGTAAAAGAGGATGATGATGACCACAATTCTATAGTCTACCTCTTTTTAAGGCAGTAGGGTAGCAGAGGTAGAAATCACCATGAGGCCCAATGAATTGGACTGACCCGGCTCTTACAAGGATTAAAGATTTAAGGATACAACTGAATTTCAATGCATGAGTCAGAGAATGACTAAGCTCTCTATGCCCTAATATCAAATGTGAAAAAGCCCACGCCACTCATTTTTAATAACACTTGTGAATACAAATATCTTACATGGTATAACAACATTTAAGAACACAAAAATGTCCTATAGCCAGTAAACACATCATGAAGACACGTCATTTGCAGCAATAAATAATATCTTCAGTCAGGTCTTTGGGCCCTAATGGGGTTGCTAGGTTTGCTACCCCTTTGCTCTCCATTATCCTAAGTTAATATGCGATATTGTGTAAGAATGATGTACGAGGACAATGATGTATTTTTTGTGGTATGGTAGGTATTAGCAATAACAGTCAAGGGATGCTGGTACACATTTTTCATTGTAGCCCAGAGAAATACAGCAAATAGCCATCAATCTAACACATTGTTATCTGACTCTGATTCAATGTAAGGAGGAAGAGTAAAGATTCTGTACAGTATAAGTAAGTGTGACTAATTGGAATAAATGTAGAGGATTACTGGTAATTAAATCTGAAAGAAATTAGTGATTTTAAAAGAACAAGGGTGCCTTGCTGCAAACGGGATAGTAGATGAATTATGATTACTGTGTAGGAAAAATAAACCATGCGAACAGATTAAAGTATAAGATATGGTGTGTGATATGCATAAGTATACAGTATGTTGGTGAAAACCATAATAATCATGTATCGCAGGAAATAATAGAATCATCAAATATAATAAAAAATGAACTCTGTTTATGTGCCTTTTGCAGTAGCCAGAACAATGGATGTCTGGTTTCTGTGAGTTTTTTGTGTTTTGTGGATTGATTTTTGCCTTAATACGTAGATTATTCTTCTGGCAAAGAACTAAGTTCAAAGTACTGTAATCAAAAGCAATCATTTAGAAACTGTTTTTGTTCTCTTAGTGCCCTCTCACGTTTTTCCTGGGCCACTGCGGTGCATTAAAGCATGCATGATAAGGTCAATTATGTTGCGCATTACTATGTGTTGCAATAAGGCAGCTCACCCATGATGAACAGCATAGAAACAGCCCAAACATTGGACCAGACACTTTTTTAATGCAGCACACCACAATGCAGTATGTGGGTTATTGGTGTGCTGCAGTATTGGCGCATTGCTCACTATTGTGTTTGCCACTACTGTTACAGTGAGTGGGATGCCATTCAAAATAATAGCAGTTCAATGCACCAATACATTTTTTTCTGTTTAGTTCCTGTTAAAATACTTGAGACTACTGATTGTATAACATTATAATGAACTTTGTAAAATAACCTTACTTTCTGTTGTGCCAAAGAGTTTTAATTGATCTTCATGAATTTGCTGGTACACACATTTCTGTTTTCTTTTTCAAAGTTTTTTTCCAACTCTCACATTTCACAATATGTGGTGGATGTACAGTATTTTGCTATAAAGAGAAAATCCTCTAAAATACTTTTTTTCTTGCAGTGGAATCTAGTTTGTAACCATAGCTCGCTGAGACAGATAGCACGTTCCATCTACATGACAGGCGTGCTTCTGGGAGCTCTAGTCTTTGGCAGCCTTGCTGACAAGTAAGTAATGTCACATGACAACAAGTATGACACCGCATGCTCATGTAGACTGTGTGGTTATAGTGCCACAAATCACCTTGTTCTATAACCAAGCTCAATAGTGTTAAATCAATTGCTTAAGTTCTGTAGACTCTGATAGTAAAGAAAATTAAAAATATTTTGGCACTGGTTGTGATATAATTTTCATATCAGCCTTTGAACACTATAACAAATAGTTGAACCAAAAGTTCAAGGGAGGACAGTAATTAAAGTTAAATTTAAATTATGCCTAGAATGAAATTGTGCCCTGTATTAGGTTGCTTTATGTAGATGTCCTAACCACTTACTAACTGTAAATTGTATTATGGAAAGAAGTTCAGATAAAGACAATTGTACCTACATATTGGATAAGTAGTCATTCTATGTACTACGCAATTATTTACAAAAACAATATGGCTCATGTAAAGTCTAATGCTGGCTTCACACCTTAGTGTTGCAGTAACACATGATAAATTGTTCATTGCCGTAATGCACAATAAAGTGGAATCAGAGTTGCAATGTTTTCTTGTGATAGTCACCCAAATGCACCATATGAGAAGAACGGGTAAGTGTAACCAAATTACACAGTGGGAGGGATTAAAGGGGCATAGTTAAATAAAACCTGAAAAAAATCTTAAAAAAGAACTTCAAGTGATTTTAAAAATGTAATAAAAAAAATAACAAACATGTTATATTTACTTACAACCCTGATCCTCTTCCCAGGTCCCCCGCCATCACTCCTGCCCCCCCCCCCCCCACCACCACGAGTGCCCCCATAGAAAGCGACTTGTTCCGTTGACACACAGGGGTTGATTTACAAAAGGCAAATAGACTGTGCACGTTGTACAGTGCATTTGCTCTCTGAAGTGCAGTTGCTCCAGAGCTTAGTAAATGAGCAAAAGTTCAGCTGAATTCCATCATCCAATCATGTGCAAGCAAAAAAGCAGTTTTTTATTTTCCTTGCACGTGATTGGGTATTTTTTGCAAATTGAAGTTTTGCCTTATTAACTAAGCTCTTGTGCAACTGCTCTTGCAGAGTTCCACAAAGTGCACAGTCTATTTGCCTTTAGTAAATCAACCCCTATGAGTCCATGCACACTGTAGTAAAAATTGCTGTTTCTACCGGAGTTTTGTGTTTTTCCTGCAGAAGCAGCTCAATGTTACCCTATGTGGTTGATTTACTAAAGACAAATCGACTGTGCACTTTGCCATTGCACTCTGTAAAAGCAGTTGCTTCAGAGCTTAGTAAATGAGCAAATGCTCTGCTGACTTTCATCATCCAACCATGTGCAAGCAAAAATGCTGTTTTTTTTTTTCCTTGCACGTGATTGGGTATTCTTTGTAAAGTGAAGCCTTACCTCATTTACTAAGCTCTGGAGCAATTGCACTTACAGAGTGCAACTTTGCAAAGTCTAGTTGCCTTTAGTAAATCAACCCCACAGAGTGGGGATTGGCCCTAACCACACTCCCTCCTCACTGGCTGTTATTGGCAGCAACAGGAAACAGTGCGAGAGTAGCTGGATTGAGATGGGGCTTAGGTAAGTATAAGGGAGGCTGCACACAGATTTTTTACCATAATGCAGAGAATGGTAAGGTAAATAAACCTTCTGCCTTTGGAACCACTTTCAGTAATAAATTGTATGTAGTGTTCGGGAGTCATATAAATCCCAGCATACAGAGTACAGTGGTCAGGAGTATGATATGTACAACATAGTTCCTATATGTAAGACACCGGGTGCAGGGGTCAGAAGTGCATACAAAGTTCATGTGAATGTAAAATGCACAGCATGCAGGAGTTTGGAGTGAATAACGCATAGAGAGCATGGATCAGACGTACGTAATGCAGAGAAGCTGGGGTCAGGAGTATGTAATGCAGAGTGCAAGTCTCAGGAGTGCCTATAGCATTGAGTTAACAGGCCGAGAGTGTGTAATTTGCAGGATGCAGAGGTCAGGAGTGCATACCATACAGAGTGCAGGGGTCAGGGGAGTGTCAAACACAGGCCAATGTACAGAGTAGAACCAAATTGCAGAGTGCAGTGCAGGGGCCAGGAGTACATGATGCACAGAGTATGGGGTTGACAAGTGCATAACGCACAGAGTTCAAGGGTCAGGCATACATATTGAGAGTAGGGGTCAGGAGTACATAACACACAGAGTACATGGGTCAGGAGAGTGTAACATACAGGCCAGTATACAGAGTACAACCAAAAATGACTTCCTCCTCCTAATAAAAACCCTGCAGGCCCATAACCCCCACAGTACAGCTATCCTCCAACGGCTCCAATTTCCCCTCAGGACAGATTACCCCCCACCCCTCCAGAGCTTTAAACTTCCCATTCATCAAGGACCCCTACTCCTAGAACACCCCTCAGTACAGACTTCCCTCGTACAGACTACCCCCTGAGAACAAAGCCTCACCCAGCCCCTTTCCAGTACAGAATTATTTCCCAGTACAGACTGCCTCCTTCCCCATCAATACAGACCCCATTCCCCAAATTCAATAACCTGTTGCAATAGAGACCTCAGGTGCTGTTTACAGTGAGTTGAAGTCCACCCCTCAGCTGTGCCATGTGTCCATAGAACTGCAGCTGTCTGGCTGACAGAAGTGGCACTGTAGTGCAAATGCCACAGGAATTGTAGTGCCATGAAGAAAACAAAAAAAAATGTTGGCAAATCTCAGGCTTGAGACCCAGGATTGCGGCTGGATGTTGGGCACATGCCCAGAATTTCTTGCACTAGCAACGCCCATGTCCAAGTTTAACTGTGTTGTACATTGGCAGCCCATTGAAAATGCAAGAGTTTCTTTAATGCAATGCGCATTAGTGTGTGGTAACACACCACAATGCACCATACATACAGCTCTAGCCATTTAGGGTTGGATTGGGGAACATTCATAATGTTGTAGGCCTTTATTAACATCCCCTGCACGGCTATCTTTTGGGAAAAAGGCAATTGAGCAAGGTGGATCTTTCTCAGCAAGAGTTAATTGTTATTGTATCCCTGAATGATGGGTTTGTTTCCACAGTGCTCCCTCTCCACTCTTAATAGGAATAAGCCTGCATGTTTGCTTAATACAAACATGCATAATTGTAGAAAGGTCTTATATTACAAAGATCAGTCACTGACTGAATTATGCATGTATCTTGATATTGGTGTATTACAGATAAAATGATTACCATCGAGTGCTTGAATTGCTCAGTAGAAAAATATTAAAATCAACCCTGTAGTTTAGCTAAAGGTGATACTATACCCTTATGAAGTAAACGTTTAATCAATTCTTGTAACAAGCAGATGCTCTATAGACAAGACATAATAATGCCCTCTCTGTATACTGAAACAGTTCACACAGGCCAGAAAGGAAATAATTTGTTCACTATGAATGTCCTGAACTGGAAAAGGGAGAAGACACATTTGTAAATGAGGGGAGACATTTCCATATCTGATGGTTCTAAATCCTTGATTAAAGAGTGACAGTCATCAGATATTAATAACTCTTGGTGACAAAGCTGTCTATTTATTTTAAACATAATCCTATTTTTCAGTACTAATAAAGGGTTTGCCATGATAATGTATTTCTCTAATCCCAGGGTAGGCCGCATGGAGATCCTGACGTGGTCATACTTGCAAATGGGTGTAGCTGGCACTTGTGCTGCATTTCTGCCAACCTTCGATGCCTACTGTGCATTCCGCTTCCTATGTGGTGTGGCTTCCTCTGCTATCTCTGTCAATAGCATCTCTTTAAGTAAGTGCATGCACTTATTACACAGCTTTTGTTCAGAACCATTACACATATGGTAGTTTAGGTTTATAAAGATGTGTTAAGCAAAAATGACCAACAGGCTTGGATGTCTTTAGCATACATGGGTATCACTTACCCTACGCTAAATATGTACCCAGGTCTCCCATAACAGTACAGAGGCTGCCAGTCATGTAAGCTCAGTCACACACACACTGACAATGCAGGCTCAGTCTAGGGGATGACTTTTCAGTATTTATTGCTGAAGCACAGCAACGGGGGAGGGGTTTAGGGTCAAAGGATACTCCATACTGATTAGTAGCAACAATAGGAGGAAAATCTTCTCTCTAATACTTCCAATAGCGGCTTTTCTGAACGTAACAAGGAATGGCCAGTATATCTACAACCCTACAGTAGCAGTCCATATAGCAATCTCTGGCACTCAGTTGCCTCCTGGTACTTGAACAACTAGTAGTCCACAGTAAGGTCTTTACTCACAGCAGCCCCGGACTGGGACAAAAAATAGGCCCGGGCATTTTAGACTGAGCAGCTCGGGGGGGGGGGGGGCAGCGGAGCTTCATGGGGGCGGTTGATGATGGGATGTGGGGTTGCACCTCTGGACCCCTTTACATTACATGGCGCCCTGCACCTATGGACCCCTTTACAATACACAGCACCCTGAACCTCTGGATCCCTTTACATTACACAGCACCCTGAACCTCCAGTTCTGGACCCCCTGCATGTTACACAGACCCCCCTACGGTGCAGACTCCCTCCGTACAATACAGAACCCCCCCCCTACATTACAGACCCTCCTACAATACAGACCCCCCTACAATACAGAACCCCCCTACAATACAGAACCCCCCTACATTACAGACACCCCCTACATTACAGACCCCCTCCTACATTACAGCCCCCCCTACAATACAGAACCCCCTACACTACAGAACCCCCCTACATTACAGAACCCCCCTACAATACAGACCACCCTACACTACAGAACCCTCTACAATAGAGAACCCCCTACATTACAGACCCCCCTACACTACAGAACGCCCCTTACAATACAGACCCCCCTACATTACAGACCCCCCTACATTACAGACCCCCCTACAATACAGAACCCCCTAAAAAACAGAACCCCCCTACATTACAAACTCCCCCTACATTACAGAACCCCCCTACATTACAGAACCCCCTACAATACACAACTCCACTACAATACAGAACCCCCCTTCATTACAGACCCCCTACACTACAGAACGCACCATACAATACAGACCCCCCTACAATACAGAACCCCCTACATTACAGACCCCGCTACACTACAGAACCCCCCTACATTACAGACCCCCCCTACACTACAGAACCCCCTGCAATACAGAACCCCCCTACAATACAGACCCCCTACAATACAGACCCCCCTACATTACAGACCCCCCTATACAACAGAACCCCCCTACATTACATACTCCCCCCTACATTACAGAACCCCCCCTACAATACAGAACCCCCCTACATTACAGACCCCCTACACTACAGAACGCCCCCTACAATACAGACCCCCCTACAATACAGAACTCCCCCTACATTACAGACCCCATACACTACAGAACCCCCTACAATACAGAACCCCCTACATTACAGACCCCCCTACACTACAGAACCCCTACAATACAGACCCCCTACATTACAGACCCCCACACTACAGAACGCCCCCTACAATACAGACCCCCCTACAATACAGAACTCCCCCTACATTACGGACCCCCTACACTACAGAACCCCCTACATTACAGACTCCCCCCTACAATACAGAACACCCCCTACATTACAGACTCCCTACAATACAGACCCCCCTACATTACAGAACCCCTACATTACAGACCCCCTACAATACAGAACCCCCCTATATTATAGACCCCCTACACTACGGAACCCCCCCTACATTACACACCCCCCTACACTACAGAGCCCCCCTACCTTATAGACCCCCCTACACTACAGAACCCCCCTACATTACAGAACCCCCCTACACTACAGAACCCCCCTACATTACAGAACCCCCCTACAATACAGACCCCCCTACATTACAGAACCCCCCTACATTACAGACCCCCCTACACTACTGAACCCCCCCCCTACATTACAGACCCCCTACACTACAGAACCCCCGCTACACTACAGAACCCCCCCTACAATACAGAACCCCCCTACATTACAGACCCCCCTACACTACAGAACCCCCTACACTACAGAGCCCCCTACAATACAGAGTCCCCCTACATTACAGACCCCCCTACACTACAGAACCCCCCTACAATACAGACCACCCTACACTACAGAACCCCCCTACAATACAGACCCCCCTACAATACAGACCCCCCTATACTACAGAACCCCCTACAATACAGAACCCCCCTACAATACAGACCCCCCTACATTACAGACCCCCCTACAATACAGAACCCCTTACATTACAAGCCCCCCTACACTACAGAACCCCCCCTACATTATAGACCCCCCTACACTACAGAACCCCCCCTACATTACAGACCCCCCTACACTACAGAACCCCCCTACATTATAGACCCCCTACACTACAGAACCCCCCCTACATTACAGACCCCCCTACACTACAGAACCCCCCTACAATACAGAACCCCCCGCTACATTACAGAACCCCCCTACATTACAGACCCCCTTATACTACAGAACCCCCCCTACATTACAGACCCCCCTACACTACAGAACCCCCCTACAATACAGAACCCCCCTACATTACAGACCCCCCTACACTACAGAACCCCCTACACTACAGAGCCCCCTTACAATACAGAATCCCCCTACAATACAGAATCCCCCTACATTACAGACCCCCCTACACTACAGAACCCCCCTACAATACAGACCACCTACATTACAGACCCCCCCACACTACAGAATGCCCTACAATACAGAACCCCCTACAATACAGAACCCCCCTACATTACAGACCTCCCCTTCAGACCCATAATGTACCTGAGTCTCAGGTCCTGAGATCAGCACAGGACTGCATGTCGAGTCCCCCCCCGTGTAGACATAAAGGAGGAGGGGTATGGGAAGGCGTCTTCACTCTGCTCGGCTGTGGGAGACAGCCGAACTGAGACTGATCAGAGCCACTTCCACCGTGCCAGAGAGAAGGGGAATCGTTGTGGGTTCTGCCCCCCGTGTGCTTACGTGTGTCACTCAAGTGCGGCTCCGAAGGCTAGCACACACCCACCCCCCACTGCAAAGAGCAACTACAGCTCTCAAAGAGCCTGTCACTGGCGGCCCGCCCCCCACTTAGTACACCACTGGCGGAACATCAGCGGCCGGTGTTAGTACACCGGTCCTGCATGTCAGAACCCGCGGCCGACTCTGCATGTGCCCGGTGGGCCGGGGGCCGCTGGGCTGCATGTATATGCAGCCCAGCGGCCACCGGCCCACCGGGCAAATGCCCAGTCTGCCCTATGGCCAGTCCGGGCCTGACTCACAGTGTCTCAAGAGCTGTGTGCCACCCAGCATCCATAGGTAGATCCTCAGTGAGTAAGATAACAAGAATCTTCTCCAGACCAGGACTTAAAGACAGTGTCCCCCAGCAAGTATATTCCTTTAGCAATCTGTTTCCAGGCCCTCAAGTTCAAACTGCAGTCTCTTGCCCCATGTTTCTTCTGCTAGGGACAGCAGCCCCAGGAGGACTGGAACCCTCCTCGATGAGGAAAGAACACTCTAGATAGGCTTCCTAAACATTTTCACCTCTCCAGCCACCTTCTGGTTGCCTCCTTCCAGAAACTGAGTTAGGGCATAATGAATATGCACACTGATAATTTGGATCTCCGATGCCCTATACTTTGCAAACTTCTTTCAGAGGAAGGTGAAAAGAATCAAATTCTAAGTTCAGGAAACCCTTAATGGAAGAAAACAATCAGTTACTGCTCCACTCACTACAATAGAGCCAAAAACTAAATTTAACCTAGCAGAATAACTAGAGGAGGATGCTACACATGAATTCACCAGTTGCTCAATCTACTTGAATAAAAAGTCATTTCTAATTATCTAAGAGCTTTAATGTATATTAAAGCTAAACTCCAAAACATTATTAAACACATTACAACTGCTGCTTTACAGAGGATTAAAGGAGGCTGATATCAGGACAGGTACATGTAGTTATGCCAGCTAAATGTAAACATGCTTTGAATGCTTGTTCCATTAATTTCTCTGCCATAATTCCCAACCCTGTTCCTGTTCGCATAAGAGTTTTTGTCCATCGTTTGCATTCTTCATTACCCCTTTTGGCCTCCTTTATATGAGACAACCACCTCACAATGGCCACAGCATGTGTACAGAACCAGGAATACATATCTCACCAATAGCTATCCAGAGATTTATAAGAAACTTCAGAAACTACCAAAAACTGATATAATTTTAAGTGGACCAACCCTTTAAATGGTAGTTTTCTATACATCCCCTGAAAAAAAACTGCTCAAATAAATTGTGGGATGTGAAATATGTCCTCCAATGTTCTAGGACTGTGAGTGGACTAACTCGTCTAATTTTTCCCCAAGTACTAGAATGGATGCCCAAAGATGGCCGCACACTGGCTGGAAACTTCTTTGGTTTCTCATACTCTTTTGGACAATTGGTTCTGTCTGCTATTGCGTACAAGATCAGAGACTGGAGATTGCTTCAGTTTGCTGTCTCAGCTCCATTTTGTATCTTCTTCATCTATTCCTGGTAAGACCTCACTTGTTATCTTTACCGGATTGAAAACTGGCAGATAATGTTCACAGTAAATTAAAGTATTATACTACCCACCACAATCTCCATATTTTCCATTTAGGTGGTTACCAGAATCTGCACGATGGCTAATTCTCCGGGATGAGCCAGAAAAAGCTTTGAATCACCTTCGAAAAGTTGCCATTGTTAATGGGAAAAAAAAGGAAGGTGAAAAATTAACTGTACAGGTAAGTAAAGTAGGTACTTTAGTTAACAGGAAAATCTGGATACTAGATACTTACGGAACTGAATCCTGACCAAGGACATGAATGGATTGTCTAACATCAAGTTCCATTAATGGGCAGGCTCTATGCTATCTGTTTCTCTACAATAAGTAGCTGTAATAATAATAATCACCATGATAATGATAACAGTAGTATAAACTGTATTGCAGCTTGTCAGCTTCTGTCATTGTGAAAATAGGATATCTTTATAGTCTAGAAGTCGGTCCACTTACCTTGGCATGATAATCTACCATCAAAGGGTAAATGTTGATCCACTTGTATGCTTAGACATTCTAGACATTGTTTTCAGCCAATCTTCATAATCAATGCACTTGTTCTTCTGATAGATACTGTGCTCTGAGATGCAGAAAGACATCCTGATAATAAGGACATCAAACTCAGTGTTTGACCTTGTCCGTACTCCGACTATGAGGCGCATGTCCCTGAGTCTCATTATAGTTTGGTAAGTCTTACATGTATGCAAGCTTTTTACATTGGGTAAAATCAAAAGTGCAGTAACCTTAAGAAACCAAGCATGAAATATTTTCATTGATCTGATTGATCTTGTGCAACATTGCTATTTGCATTCTGTTATTAAATAAGAACAAGGAGAGCTAATTAGACAGTGTGTACAGGAAACAGGACAGCTTTACATGTCTGACATGATCAAAATTAAAGTGATACTAAAAGTAAACATTTTATTTAAAAAAATGAACAAACATGTTTTACTTACCTGCTTTGTTTAACCTCCCTGGCGGTATGATTAGTTCTGATTTTAGGTGCTGAAAGCGGTACAATTATTTTGCATGGAAATTTGGCGTTTTATATTGTAGGCCTGCAATTCTTAGGAATAACTCTCTTAAATCTGTTCAAACCAGAGTCTAGCAGACATCCCGGGTATGATAAAGTTTATAATATAATAAATAATGATAATAAATAATAATAAAAATGATTCAATAATGTAATCAAATCCAAAAACACTGAAATTTGCTCATTTGCAGAATTGTCGCTGTCATTAGATTTAGTGTTTGATGACGAATTTCCCCACAAATCGCTATCGCTCAATTCTGCATGTGATTATAATTTATTATCACTGTTTTCTAGTTGGTCTAAAATCACTTTTGACATAAAGGGACACTTTTTGGTTGCTATGGACAATTTCCAAATTCCAGGCAGAAAAAACAGTATTTATAATATAAAAGTGCATGCAGGGCACTGGACAGACTACTGGGGACAAAGGGGGTGTGTAATTTTTTTATACAGTACTGTAATCTCTAAGATTACAGTACTGTGTGTGTTTTGTGTGTTTTTACTTTTTTGAATTTGGCGCCGATCTCCTCTCCCATGCGCCGTAACGTCGCAGGGAACGGAGCTCGGCAGCACTCAAGCACTGTGTGAATCGACCGGAGGACAGCTCGATCACACAGCGCGGAGGACATCGCTGGATCCAGGGGACAAGGTAAGTAACTCTCCCTGTATCCAGCGATGCGATCCCGAGTCTGGCTCGGGGTTACCGCCAGAGAGGTTAATAACTTTCCACAGAGCAGCCCTCTCCTCTTCTTGGGTCTCCCACTGGTGCTCCTGACTCCTCCCCCGTGCTGAGTATTCAATCACCCCAGACCCCTGTTTCATGTGTCCATAAGATACACAGGGTGGGGCCCGGCCCTGCTCCATGCTCACCCTCCGTGAGTGACAGCAGTGGCAGTCAATGGCTCACACTTCTATCTCTGAGTCAATGAGGAGTCAGAGAGCCAGGAGAGCATCTGCTCTCATGCACATTGATGGATTGAAATCGGGCTCAGGTAAATATAACTGGGGGGGCAGCAAACTAAGGTTTTTTTTACCTTTATGCATAGAATGCATGAAGGTAAAACTCCTTCAGCCTGTAGGATCACTGTAATTTTTTTGCAGTTATTGAGCAGATAAAACCAAGCACTTACAAAATGGTGCATTTAACAGGCCAAAAGGGAGAAAATAAGAGATGTTCATTGTTGGGGTTTACATACAGTTTAATCTAGTGTGCATTATTTCCTCCACCCTCCCTTTTACACATACCAAAAAAAAAATATATTTGAAAAGTAAAAACTTTTTTTTTCTTGCTAAACCCTAGCCTAGGGTGACATAACGGCACAGACAACACGGCATGTATGTGCATGTGAGAGATCTTGGAAACTGCCTCCTGGGATGGTGGTGTCACACATCACTCCATTTGCGATATGACTGATGTCATATATTGCGATATGACATGATATACGAGGCTCTCTACACGCAGGGGTACCTTTTACAGTGCATGCATTTATCAAAGCCCATGAACAGACAGGGCTGCATTCTTGTGAAAGTCAAACATTATTGCAGAACACTGGCTTATAGATGAGCCATTCACTGTAAAAGTGCTGTCCCATGTCACTACACACCTTCCTCTTGTTGTATGTTTCATTTAGGAGGGACACTGCTGAGCCTGTGTCCTCTCTACCAGTCCAGCGTACCTTTGCCCCTCACTCCCAATGGAAGTATGGGGTCCCACAGAGCACCTAGCGTGGACCTTATGCATGCTCTTACATAACTCCCCCACTCTCCTGTACATGGGGTCTCCATACCAGGTGTGTGGTCCCAGCAAAGGAGCCCTGTGATGGGAGTCACTTTGGGCGGGGGGTTTGTGGAACCCAGTTTACCCTAGAGAGCTCTGGAAACTCCTTGTCCAGATCCTCCAGCCCCTAGTATGTTTAAGTGACCCTGTTTCTATTAGGGGCACATGGTGACCGAGAATCCCAGTCGGGTCTGCACTTACCAGACTCACCATACAATCACACCGGACTCAGCATTTCTTGTTACCCCTGTTATCCAGAGTCTTATATGTGTGGTTTGTGTTGAAAGAATGAAGGGGCTCTTTCACTTGGGACAATAATATTTCTGAACAATATCCCTCAATAAATATATGAAGATAAATTCCTCCTTTCCAACTGCTGGGATACTGTCTGAGCTTGGTCTCATAGACTGTTGTATACTTTTTACTAGATTGTTTGAGATGTGTCTGTATCCCATTGTTTTATTGTTTCTGTCTCCCTTGGGAGAAAAGTATTATGGGATGTATATTCTTATGTGGATTGACTTACATGTTAATGAAACCCTGTCAGCTATTAGATGCTAGAGGGGAGGGGGGAGGGGATTTCTCTAGCAGCCACTCCTAAAGACGGTCTCCTGTTGGAAAGTTGAGTACACCTTGAGGCTTATTCACTTCCTATATCAAAACCCACACTTGTAGGCAATCTGCCTACAGGCAGAGTAGGAACCAGCCTATGGGCCCCATGCCATTTAAGGGCCCTCTGACAACATATCAAAATAATATTGATTTGATCTGGAAAAAAACTACAATAAAGCTTTCCTAAATGTGTTCACAAAAGATTTAAAAAAATTAATCAACTCAAAGAAACAAAAACTTTATATAAAAGACTCTATAAAGAAAATACTGTATTCCTGTAATGTACCCAACAACGTTAAGTATATAAACTATAGACATCAGGTTCACAGTTTGGGGTTTATTTACTAAATCTGGAGAGTGCAACATCTGGCTCACTTCTGCATAGAAACCAATTAGCTCCAGGTTTTATTACAAAGCTTAACCTCCCTGGTGGTATGATTAGTTCTGGTTTTAGGTGCTGAAAGCGGTACAATTATTTTGCATGGAAATTTGGCGTTTTATATTGTAGTCCTGTAATTCTTAGGAATAACTCTCTTAAATCTGTTCAAACCAGAGTCTAGCAAACATCCCGGGTATGATAAATTTATAATATAATAAATGATAATAAAAATTATTCAATAATGTAATCAAATCCAAAAACACAGAAATTTGATCATTTGCAGAATTGTCGTCATTAGATTTAGTTGTGATGACGAATTTCCCCACAAATCGCTATCGCTCAATTCTGCAAGTGATTCTAATTTATTATCGCTGTTTTCTAGTTGGTCCAAAAGCACTTTTGACATAAAGGGACATTTCTGGTTGCTATGGACAATCTCCAAATTCCAGGCAGAAAAAACAGTATTTATAATATAAAATTGTATGCAGGGTACTGCACAGACCACTAGGGACAAAGGGGGTGTGTAATTTTTTTATACAGTACTGTAATCTGTAAGATTACAGTACTGTGTGTGTTTTTACTTTTTTGAATTTGGCACCGATCTCCGCTCCCGTGCACCGTAACGTCGCAGGGAGCGGAGCTCGGCGGCACTCGGGCACTGTGTGAATCGAGCGGAGGACAGCTCGATCACACAGCGCGGAGGACATCGCTGTATCCAAGGGACAAGGTAAGTAACTTTTCTCTGTGTCCTCCCTGTATCCAGCGATGCGATCCCGAGTCTGGCTCAGGGGTTACCGCTTATGGTACTGAAATCCCAGCCCGAGCCAGACTCTGGATTACCGCTAGGGAGGATAATTGAGCAACTTGAGGAAGAAAGATGATTGCTTTCTATGCAGAAGTGAGCCTGATTTTGCACTCTTCAGCTTTAGTAAATAAATCCCCTTGTCTTTTACAGGCTGGGTTCACACTGTGACCAATTGGATGTGGGTTTCCTCGCATCCAATTCGCATAGCAGGAGATTGTGACCGGCTTTCTATGGAGCCGGTTCACACATCTCCGCAGTGGCTCCGGTGCAAATCGCACAGGAGTCCTGTGCATCTTTTGGTCCATTTCAGGTCTGAATTCAGCCCAAAATTCGGGCTGAAATCAGACCTGAAACAGTGAATAGAGACGCACTGGTCTCTTGCCGTAAGCCGCTGTATGCTCAATTGTGAACCCAGCCTAAAGCACTTCTTCTTTCAGCTGTCATTTTATAAAAAATTTGGTGCAACCTATGTACGTGTAATGTATGATAGTAATTTTCATCTCCATCTAGCGCCCAATGTGCACATTACTTAGGTCAGTGTTATCCCACTAGAGCAGAGATGTCCAAACCTCAGCCGTCCAGCTGTTGCGGAACTACACATCCCATGAGGCATTGTAAAACTCTGACATTCATTTAATCTGGCACAGGTAATGGGATACAGTTTTGTACCTTTCGCTGCTCTTTATTAAGCTTGGGAGATTATGTCTATTTCTAGGCATATAATAATTTACAATCTGTATAGTGTACTCCTATTTGGTGTCTTTATATTCATAAGCACTAGGGATATTGCAGTTTTAATTTAGCTTCCACTACAAACTGTTAATTAGGTCACATTTGACTGCAGGTAATGCAGAAAAATATTATTTTGGGGTTACCTGTATGTAATACAAAAAAAATAAAAAATTTGGGGTTGCTTGTACCACATTCAAAATAGAGAGACTAATAACAAAATTGTTTTTCTCCTGCAGGTTTTCAAGTAACTTTGCCTACTATGGGCTGAGCATGGATCTGAAGGACTTTGGGCTTGGTGTATTCCTAGCACAAGCGCTGTTTGGGGGTGTAGAAATGATTGCGAAGCTCATAGTGATGTTGGTGATGACGTTGGTGGGCAGACGAGTCATGCAGTTTGCTTCCCTGTTCATGGCTGGAGTATTGGTTGTATCTTACAGCGTCATGCCTCAAGGTGACCCACCTAAATTAAGTAAATCACGGATGTAAATAATAAAGAAAATATATTGGGATTTTGTCTTTTAAATAAAAAAAATAAGTTAAATATAGTGAATGCACTTAATTTCAAAGTTATTAAGCAGCAGTGTTGTATACGATAATTAATAATATCAAACAGCATAAAATAAGGTGATAATCATCATTTTCTAGTAAACACTATGCTCCTGCATCCTAAACTATCACTTTTAGTTGTTGTTGTCAATGGCTAACCTGTAGACAAAAACTGATTATACCAGAGATCTAGTAGTTCCAAGGTTGCACAGAGTAGCCAAAGACTGGAATATATGGTGGGCTGGAGGGTAGAAAAACATAATGCATAGGTGTGCACAGCTTATTGCATTAGAGTGTGCACCTCAAACACACACACACGTGTGTGTGTGTGTATATATATATATATATATATATATATATATATATATATATATATATATATATATATATATATGTATATATATATATATATATATATATATATATATATATATATATATATATACATATATATTTATAGCAGTAAATGGTGTCAGTAGTGTACGGTATTTTTAAATATTATAACTTTTTTACTATTTCATTATTTTTTTTACAATAATTTATTACCATTTTTTTCACAATTTTTTAGAAGCCTCATTTGGGGGTTTTGGTCTGATGTCTCACTTTTGAAACAGAGAAAGGGACTGGGGACAAAGATTCCCCGGTCCCTTATTCTGCAGCCAAGCAGCAGGGGAAATCTGCACAGCACAGCGTGATTAGGGTGTGTCCATGCACACCTGGCACACCCTGTGCGCACGTCTATGACATAATGTTATGGCAGAGTAGAACAGAATGCCCTGTGTACACCATACCTCAAACAACTTGAGCATGTTATGTTAATGGGGTTTTGCTACATGAAATATAATAGGCAATTCTGTTTGAGAACCTGTGAAGTCTTTGCACCCTTTGTAGCAATAAGTAAACCCTAATTCTGCCATATAGATGTAAATACCTTCACAGAACACCTAAAAATGCATAGGACAAACAGATCCCCAGCAATCAGCTCCAAAAGCCACACACTTCTCTAGTGACCACCTCCACACCATCATGCACTTCTCCGCTGATCAGTGTGACCACTACTGTACCAACATTCACCTTTCCACTGGCCATAACAGCACTGACACCTACTTCTCCACTGACCACTACTGTAGTTACAACACCTTATTCGAGGACTGCCACTGAACTGATGTGCACTTCTTCACAGAAGATCCACTACTCCACATATGCCGCGTACATACGCCGGACTTTCCGGCAGACTAGGGACGACGGAATCAGTCCGTCGGACATTTCGATCCTGTGTGGGCTAACTCGATTGTTTTTCATTTAAAAAATCTGACGGACCTAGAAATATAACATGTTTCAAATCTGTCCGATGGACTCAATTCCAATCTGGAAAACCGTTCGTCTGTATGCTGGTCCGACTAACCAAATATGATAAGGGAAGCTATTGGCTACTGGCTATTGAACTTCCTTTTTTATTCCTGTCTTATGTCATTCAAAACGAATGGACTTTTGAACAGACTTAGTCCGTTCGTGTGTGGGCAAGTCCGTTCCTTTGAAAGTCCGTTGGGAAGACTGTCGGACCTAGTCTGCCAGAAAGTCCGGTCGTGTGTATGCGGCATAAGACACACTTTTCCAATGACTGTACCAATGTATGCATTTCTTCACTGAACAACACGGTATCAATGTTTTCACTATTCCACTGAAAATCACTCCTCAACTACATAGTTACATAGTAGGTGAGGTTGAAAAAAAAGACACAAGTCCATCAAGTCCAACCCTTGAGTGTGATTATATGTCAGTATTACATAGTAAATATCTGTATGTTGTGGTCATTCAGGTGCTTACCTAATAGTTTCTTGAAAACGATCAATGCCCCCCGCTGAGACCACCGCTTGTGGAAGGGAATTTCACATCCTTGCCGCTCTTACAGTAAAGAACCCTCTATGTAGTTTAATGTTAAACCTAATTTCTTCTAATTTTAATGAGTGGCCAAGAGTCTTGTTAAACTCCCTTCTCCAAAAAAGTTTTATCCCTATTGTGGGGTCAACAGTATGGTATTTGTATATTGAAATCATATCCCCTCTCAAGCGTCTCTTCTCCAGAGAGAATAAGTTCAGTGTTCGCAACCTTTCTTCATAACTAATATACTCCAGACCCTTTATTAGCTTTTTTGCCCTTCTTTGTACTCGCTACATTTCCAGTACATCCTTCCTGAGGACTGGTGCTAATCACCAATGTACCAGTTCATACTCCTTCACTGATCACCACTGTAATGATGTGCACTTAATCACTGGCCACTACTCTACAAGCAGTCACTTCCCCACTAACTACCACTATGCCAATGTGCAATTCCCAATGACTACAAACACACTGCCCACTTCTCCACCAACTACCACTGTACTGACATACACTAGTCCACTGCCCACCACGGTGTCAACATGCACTTTACTAACCACTGTGAACCAACGCAATACTCCACTGATCACCACTGTGCTGATACACACTTATCCACTTACCACCACTGTCCCAACGTACGTGCCTCCACTGACCACCACTGTTTTTTACACATTACTTTACTGACCACTGTGAAACAGTGCAATACTCTGCTCACCATGACTGCCACCAGACACTTCCCCACTGACCACCATTGTTCCAGCAAAGTGTTTTGCCAACTGATACCTTACTGATACACTTCTCCACTGACACATCTCTTTTGATTGCTACCATAGTAATGTTGTACAAGCTGCTACATTATGTACATTATACTCCTCAGACTGCTGAACTCTGTGTTGAACATTTATACCACTACAAAGTTTTTTTTAGGTATTTTCTATTTAATCTTATTCAAAAAATGTCCACGTTTTTGCTGGTTTAGAAAAAAATAAAATAAAAAAACATGCTGCAGTATCGTCTGTCACTTGTAGTTCCAAGTTCCCAGACCAGGAAAAACAGAAGTTTTGGAGGGGAAACATTTTTCCTCTTGATACTTAAACACTTTCAAGCAAGCATCTTTCTGATTTAAAAAAAAATGAATTTACATTTTAATTACTTTCTACAGAAAGATGTGAGGCATATGTTAAATGTGATGACATCCCTGCTAAATTAAAATATCCTTCCTTCAGTATCTAGTCTTTAAATTATAAGCAAGTAGCAACAATCAGCTTTTATGTTCCTAATTCAAGTGGTAGAGTGAAGCAGATTTATTATTGCTTACTGTACATTAATAAAATAGCAAGAAGTATCTGTAAATTGTGTCAACCCTGAAGAGCAGACTGTTCATAATTATTATTATTTTTACTTGTAGATAAGAATCTGCTGTGTACAGCCCTGGCAGTGACGGGAAAAGCTTTCCTGGCATGTGCTATAACCTGCATGTATTTGTACACGGGAGAGCTGTATCCTACAGAAATAAGGTAAGGTTCCTGTGAGTTACCTTGTGTAGCTGAAAATGAATATGGGCAGAGGATAAATGCTAGAAGATTTTACATTCATTGTGTTTTGTGACCCACAGGCAAACTGGAATGGGTTTTAGTGCTATGAATGCTCGTCTGGGCTCTGCTGTTGCCTCTATTCTGCATCTAACAGGAGATTTCTCTTTTACAATACTTCCTATGCTGTTTGGAATCTCTCCTATTATTGCAGGCTTTTTCTCCTGCTTCCTAATGGAAACCAAAGATTCCCACTTACCTGACACTATTAATGAAGTGGAAAATAGGTGAGTTCTACTTTTCTCCCTTTGCTAATTATCTCACGCCCCCCTTAGCTTTGGGATTGAGTCCTTTTGTCAATCTCTTTTTTTCTGGGTAAGTGGCAAGCAACACATTCTTACCTTCACACAACTGTAAAAGATCATAAAGAATGGATTGGTACAGTATATTAAATCTGTATGTTTTCTAACACGACCACCAGTCATAGGGCTTAGAGTTGTTTGGACTGCCTTGTTGTTAGTTAGATCTCAAGCTCTGTACACACGATCAGATTATTTGCCGGGAAATGTTGGATGGTGGCGGAAAATCCGACCGTGTGTATGCTCCATAGGACAATTGTTGTCGGACTTTCCACCAACAAATGTTGGCTAGCATGTCTTCAAATTTTCCGCCAACAAATGTGTGTTGTCGGATTTTCCGAGCGTGTGTACACAAGTCAGTCGGACAAAAGTCAAAAATACAAGCACGCATACGCGGAAGCAGAAGCGGTCGGTCTTGTAAACTAGCGTTTGTAATGGAGAATTAACATTCGTGACGTGGCAAATTATGAAATCTCGAAATGCAGCCCACATTCTCTTCTTCTTTAATGGGATAATAATGAAGCTGCTTTGCTGGTGCTGCAGTTGCTGTAGATCTAAGGGGAGCATGCAAGGAAAATAAAAAAAACAGCATTTTAGCTTGCTCTTGATTGAATGATACAATCAGCAGAGCTTCCCCTCATTTCAGATCTTCCCCTCAGATTTACAAATCCACTAGTGCAAAGTGGATTTGCCTTTAGTAAATCAACCCCATAGCCAAGTATTTTTTATTGTGCATTAAAAAAAAAAAAATAGACATGCTATCTGCCAATAGAACTTAACCAAAAAGTGCATTCTATGCATCCAAAAATATAGCAAATATAACAAATCAAATCATTATTCAACCAAAAAATAATGATAATGTCAAAGCAATAACTCCAACGCCATTAATAAATGCATTATTGGTTATTCACTGCACTGCAAGTGCACTTGGAAGTAAAAGTAAAGTCGCTGTAGATCCGAGGGGGACATGCGAGGAAAATAAAAAACAGCATTTTAGCTTGCACATGATTGGATAATAAAATCAGCAGAGCTTCCACTCATATCAGATCTACCCCTTAGATTTAGAGCGACTGCACTTCCAAGTGCACTATCAAGTGTACTTGCAGTGCAAAGTGGATTTGCCTTTCGTAAATAATCCCCATTATCTCCTCCAATTCTGCAACATGTTTGGTTGACGAACAGCCATTCAGGAACGAACTGAAAAGCGATAAATTAAAATGTAAAAAAGAAAAGAGCAAATCAACACTCACCAAACTTCTACTAGCACGAAATTAGCAGAAGGAGCCCAAAGGGTGGCACTAAAGAGCCAACCACTTAGTATGTCTAGTACGTCAATACATTTGTAAATGTTGGCCAACATTTGTGTGACCGTGTGTATGCAAGACAAGTTTGAGCCAACATCCTTCACCTTCACACAAAATTCCATGGTTTTGTTGTGGGAAACTCCGATCATGTGTACGAGGCAAAAATGTGATAAAATTACAGATCTCCAAGCATTTATGATGGATGATGTGAAATATGAAGGTCAGTTAGGTACCAGTTTACAAATCTGAACTGGAAATATTGCAATAAATTGCATAAATAAGCAATCAGTACAGAGGACAGATTAATTAATCATAGCTACTACAAGAGGAACATAAAGGCTGCCATAGTTGACATGGTATCTGAAAATACTACTTGCTGGTTGTCATGCTGACCCTCTGTGAGTTACTGACCTGAAACCAATATGCATATAAGAACCTCTGACTAAACATTGACCTTCCTAACCTTGTTCTAGGTTGGTAAACAGATAGAATTTTAAGAAGGTCAGCAAGAGCAGTTCCCATATTTTAAATTCATGAGTGCTGACACACACTTAAAACTTGATTTATTTACCCAAGACAGTATATGGTTAGCGGGGGGGGGGGGCTATGGGAGAGGGTATATAGCATATGGTGTTAAAGCCAAGGGAGGGTTAAGCAAAGTGACTCTGTGCGGGTGTCTTTATACCATAGACTTAAATATCGGTGCAGTGCACTAAATTGAATCATACAATCAAAGAAAATAAATCAAATTGTTGAATCAAAACAAAAACGCATAAACGATCCAAGTGTTGGTGAGAGGGAAACAACCCTCTGGGAATAATCCAAAACAGAAGGAAAAAGGTGCACAGTGTTTGAAGCTATAAAAAATATAAAAAACAACAATGGAACAGTAATCCTAGTTAAAATTGTCCATTCAGCTGGTGCAACAACAAGTGGCGATTAGCCCAAAATCGCATGTAACAAGACAGTCGCCTGCAATGCTGGTGCTTAAAATATATGTGCACTATAAGGTAGAGATTTAAACAGTGATAATGGTGATGGTGGATATCTCCCACGTGGTCCTGTGTAATCAGAATATGGGTGTCCCCTTACCTTACTGCTGTAAGGTAACAGCATATGGTATATGTATCCTCAGGGTTCACGGTGGTCCTTATCCCTCGAGGTCCTATTCACGTGTCCCCGGGTCCTGGCGTCTCCTGCTTACTGTGCCGTATTGGGCTCTGTAAGTGGTCCCTCAGCGGTACTTCAGCGTGGGGGGGGGGGGAATTGGTGGTATACCTCGGCGGTTTTATGCAAGGGGTTAAACAGATAAGGAGGAAGGGAGCCCCATAGTATAGTATTTTTCAACAGTATTGAAATTTATTTATAAAAACAGCTTTGGTACTCACAAACAGACAGAGTTTTTGTATGGTGTATAAACGAGCCTCGAGCTCGATTGCGTCACTTCCGGTAGCGTCCCGACTAGTGTTCATCACGGTCACGTGACTTCATGATGAAGTCACGTGACCGTGATGAACACTAGTCGGGACGCTACCGGAAGTGACGCAATCGAGCTCGAGGCTCGTTTATACACCATACAAAAACTCTGTCTGTTTGTGAGTACCAAAGCTGTTTTTATAAATAAATTTCAATACTGTTGAAAAATACTATACTATGGGGCTCCCTTCCTCCTTATCTGTTTAACCCCTTGCATAAAACCGCCGAGGTATACCACCAATTCCCCCCCCCCACGCTGAAGTACCGCTGAGGGACCACTTACAGAGCCCAATACGGCACAGTAAGCAGGAGACGCCAGGACCCGGGGACACGTGAATAGGACCTCGAGGGATAAGGACCACCGTGAACCCTGAGGATACATATACCATATGCTGTTACCTTACAGCAGTAAGGTAAGGGGACACCCATATTCTGATTACACAGGACCACGTGGGAGATATCCACCATCACCATTATCACTGTTTAAATCTCTACCTTATAGTGCACATATATTTTAAGCACCAGCATTGCAGGCGACTGTCTTGTTACATGCGATTTTGGGCTAATCGCCACTTGTTGTTGCACCAGCTGAATGGACAATTTTAACTAGGATTACTGTTCCATTGTTGTTTTTTATATTTTTTATAGCTTCAAACACTGTGCACCTTTTTCCTTCTGTTTTGGATTATTCCCAGAGGGTTGTTTCCCTCTCACCAACACTTGGATCGTTTATGCGTTTTTGTTTTGATTCAACAATTTGATTTATTTTCTTTGATTGTATGATTCAATTTAGTGCACTGCACCGATATTTAAGTCTATGGTATAAAGACACCCACACAGAGTCACTTTGCTTAACCCTCCCTTGGCTTTAACACCATATGCGATTTCTTTAGTCACAAGGCAAGCATTACTTACATCTTTTGCCTTATCTAGCTAATGATTACTTTTGTACACTGTTACACATATACTTTGACTTAGCAGATTTTCTTTTCAGATCTATTTATTGTTCAGCATTAGCACTTTGTATGCGTTTTTCATCATTTTTAACAAATCGCATGGTGATTCACTTTATATATTTTTTATTTCGTCCACTATTTTATGTATAGTACTTTAGTCACTGAAACAAATACAGTAGTAGTTATTTTCACGGACCTTCTTTATATTCAGCACTGCCACTTTATGCAACTCTGCTACCTAAAAAATCGCATTGGGACCACTAGTCTTATTTATCATTAATTGTTTTTCTTATCCATTTGTCCACCACTCAAAATACTACTACGCATAGGAGTGAGGGTCCCTCACTATATATACATATATATATATTTTTAATATTTTTTATATACATATATTGTCTTTTCTTTTTCTACGTTCCATTTATTACCTGTAGTGGAGACGATATTACATTTATCTTCTAATCTTTTGAGTACCTATTGAATATATTAAACCTGTTCTAACTAGATTCTTCACCATAGTACCGCGCACCACTACCTTTTTACCTTTTGTCTTCTCCAATTGGGGTTCAAGTACCCCATTTCAGTGTGTGCAGCGGTGCAACAATTAGATTACTCTTTGATTAGGCGCAGGAATATTCTCTTTTATACTATGGGAGAGGGTATATGTTCACCATGGCTAAATGAATCATAAATCATAAATAAGTAGCACTGAATATAGGGGTGCCCAACCGTTTAATGAGCGAGGACCACTTAAGCGACTTGGTAACTGGTCGCTGGCCACAACGAGTGGAGCGGGCAGATGACAGGTCCATATCCAGAGCTGACACCGACACAGCCCACACTACTCTATGGGCCCTCTGATTCGATCTGCTTAGATGGAAGAGGATGGTTCTCCCCTTTTGTTTTTTTTAGCGGATCGGATTGGAGGTTGGTGGGTGTAAACGGCCACAAGCCAGTTTACATCTGTGGCTCCATAGAGGTGAATGGAGGGTCCGATTGGGCCGGACAGATCATGTCAAATGGGCCTAAGGCTGCTTTCACACTGATGTGCCGTGGTTTACACACCGAGGGTGCAGCGTAGTGCACCTGTGGCTTTCCTGCGGGTTAGCTGCACTTTGCCATAGACTTCTATTATATCCTGCAGGTGTGGTGCACTTTCTGAAAGCGCACCAAACCTGCGGGTAATAACAGAAGTCTAAGGCTCAGTGCAGATAACCTGCAGGTGTTCTGTGCTGCACCTGCGGATCAGTTTGAAAGCAGCCCAGTAACCACTGCAGAACAGATATGCCCATATATACACATATATAGTAATAAACGTACCTTTAATAACAGTTATCAATTGAGGTATCGCCGGCTGTTGCTGTACCAGCCCGAGCACATTTGGTATCACTCCGCCTGTGACAGGAGTTGGCGCTATACAGGAAGCATCGGTTTATGTGGCTCTGCTCTGCAGCCGCTTGAATCCTCTACTGACAGATTCATTCACAACACTGATGGTCTGGGATGGTGGTTCAGCAACTCATGATCTGGGCTTGCCAACCTGCCATTCCAGAGCAGGAGGTCGCAGGCCACATCAGATGGCTTTGCGGGCCACATGTGATCTTCTGGGGCTGGGCAAGGACTGCAGAGCAATGCTGGAAAAGAGGTGTTTATGAGGTGAAAAAAAGTGTGAACCTGGATGTATTACATATTTACAGAAACTTCTATTGAAATCTATGGGGCCAACAATGCCTAATTAAGCTAAAAAATAGCTCACATACTTCTTTGAGAGTAGTATTGTAGACCATGCAAGGGACTGAGTATTAAAATGTGAACACGCAATTACAAATTATGGGATTCTGCACGTTGAATGTAATCTAGTGTAAATAAACACACTACAAAATGCCAAGGTGTGAATAAAGGCTTATTGCTATTGGAGGTAGCAGTATTAAAGCCAAAACCCCCAAAAATATATATTGCAGCTTACAATCATGTGGTGGCTGCATCAGTTTTCTTAGTTTTTTTTCCTCTGTTTTCACTAGATGATCTGGCCAGTAACATACCTCCTGTATAACTGAGACACAACTCTTAAAGAATGAGCACAGGAGGCACAGCAGACAGCAACACTGTCAGTCGGGGGGGTTGGGTGGTGTTAGGTAGTTTAATGTTAAATGTATTAGCACACTAACAAATTTGAACTCAAACTCCAGTTCAAACTTTATCACCAGTTACAGAAAACAGTTCCTGCCAATGTTAACCACTTACAGACCACACCATTTTGCTGGTCAAAGACCAGACCACTTTTTGCGATTCGGCACTGCGTCGTTTTAACTGACAATTGCGCGGTCGTGCGACGTGGCTCCCAAACAAAATTGACGTCCTTTTTTTCCCACAAATAGAGCTTTCTTTTGGTGGTATTTGATCACCCCTGCGGTTTTTATTTTTTGCGCTAGAAAAAAAAATAGAGCGACAATTTTGAAAAAAACGCATTACTTTTTACTTTTTGTTATAATAAATATCCCCCAAAAATATATAAAGAAACATTTTTCTCCCTCAGTTTAGGCCGATACGTATTCTTCTACATATTTTTGGTAAAAAAAAACGCAATAAGCGATTATTGATTAGTTTGCGCAGAAGTCATAGCGTTTACAAAATAGGGATAGTTTTATGGCATTTTTATTAATAATTTTTTATTATTTTTTTTTACTAGTAATGGCGGCGATCAGCGATTTTTATTGTGACTGCGACATTATGGCGAACACATCGAACATTTTTGACACATTTTTGGGACCATTGTCAGTTATACAGCAATCACTTCTATATAAATGCAGTGATTCCTGTGTAAATGACACTGGCAGTGAAAGTGTTAACCAGTGGGTGGCAGTGTAGGGGTTAAGTGTTCCTAGGGGTGTGTTATTAACTGTGGGGGGTTGGGCTGTCATTTAGTGAACACTGATCTCTGCTCCAATCACATGGAGCAGAGATCAGCATCACTAGTTGCTAGGCAGAATGGAGAAATGCTTTTTACAACGGCACTTCTCCATTCAGCCGTCCCGTGACACGATCGCGGGTATGCCCGCGGCGTTCGAGTCCGCGGGACCCGCGACCGGACTCACGGGGGTCCCGACCGGCACGCGAGCACGCCGCCGGCGGCGTGCTCGCAATGGCAGGGCGGCATTGAAGATTGGACGTACCTGTACACCAATATGCCTACCCGTGCCATTCTGCTGACGTACATCGGCGTGCGCTGGTTGGGAACCGGTTAAAGAAGAAGTAAACATGGGGGTTTTATTCTACTTTTTTCTTACCTGCAGAGTGAAGGCATAATGTGCTAGTATGCATGGCAGTGTGACCCTGGCTGTGTGACTGGCCAAAGCTGCGTGACGTCACTCCTGCGATGCGTGCAGGAGCCGCCGGTCACAGCACAGGCTTCGGAAGAAACAGCACGGGCAGCAGTTTCTTCAAATTGCATGCGCCGATGACAAAATGGGTGCAGTAAACAATGAATATCTCCTAAACTACCCATGTTTAGGAGATATTTACAAGAATACAGGAAGATTTACTTGCCGACCGCCTTCCGCATATATACTGTAGCAATTTTTATTTTTGGTCCTTTGAATCCCTTCTCACGCTGCTATCCACAGTTGACACCAAAGACTGTGATTACCTGCGGTTATGTGCATATAGCTGCGCTACATAACACCTGGACGCATTCAATTCTATTTTTTCTATTCGCACCGAAGCGCATGTGACAAAATCACAGCTAAACGCTGTTTGTGAATGGGGCCATAGGAAAGTATTGTGTGCTTTTAGCTGTGGTAGAAAACTAGAAAATCCGCAGCTAAAAACACCATTCTATCCGTCCGTGTGAAAGGGGCCTAATCGAATGCAAATGTGAATATGTAAGATCTACATATCTACTTACCTTGTGCAATGTCAATACACAATCAAAAAGTAGTCAACTAATTGTTTCTATTGTTTTGATGATGATGCTGATGATGATTGCTGTTAATGTTAAAATTGGGCATGCGTGTAAATTTGGGACTTTGGGACTAAAGTTGGGAAGTTATTTACTAAAAGCAACACTTGAAAGTGCTCTTCGAAGTAAAGTCGCTGTAAAGCCGAGGTGGACATGCAAGGAAAATAAAAAACATCATATTTTTTTGCAGTGCACTTGTAGTGCAAAGTGGATTTGCCTTTCGTAAATAACCCCCAGTTTTTTATGTTTTCAACTGTGTTTCTTCTGTGTGGATAACCTGTGTATAATTAAACATACAACCTTTGTATAATTAAACATAGAGAGGATCTCCAAGTACAATGACTCTTGAAATTAGGTATTGTCCAATCAATGGGCTGTTAAATTATCTGGTTGTGCAATGATTTAAGTAGGTAGCATTGGGCAAGTACATTTTGGATAAAATCAATTTACAAGGATTTTGTAAATCTCTATATGATTTCTATAAAAGTAAATTGTATATAGTACCATAAGAGAAATTGCCTTGATATAAAGATTAGCGAGACTGGGGATCCTTTAACCACTTCCCACCCGGCCAATGCATATATACGGCCGGGTGGGAGCCGTCTACTCCTGATAGGACGTTCAGGAACGTCATTCAGGAGTAGCGGGATTGCGCGCGCGCCCGCGCAGCGGCGCGATCCCGATGTGCTCGTGTCACCCGGACACGGCACATCTCAGATCGGCAGGAGGGCTCTGTGATTGGCCCTCCTGATCACATGACGGCCGTGTCCAATCACGGCCGTCATGTGATGTAAACAAACAGCCGGTTGCTAGGCAATCGGCTCTCCTCTCCTCACACGGAAGTCACCGCTGAGGAGAGGAGAGCAGAACGCTGCAGCCGGCTGATGATCAGTGAGTATGGGCTGCTTTTTACAGCTTTTTACTCACTGATCATCAGTGTAGTGTAAACACACAACACACAACACAGTGCAAACACAGTCCCCACATATGTCCCCAAAACACACATGTCCCCAAAACATACATGTCCCCAAATAATAAAAACACATGTCCCTAATAATAAAAACATGTCCCCCACATATGTCCCACTAAAATCACATGTCCCAATGATTATCTGCACACATATGTACGTGATCACCTGCACACATATGTACATGATCATTTGCGTACATATGTCCGTGATCACACAAACCAATTATTATACACTTAACGGAATTTTTTTTACCAAAAACATGTAGCAGAATACATTTTGGCTTAAATTTATGACAAAATTTGATTTTATTGGATTTCTTTTCAAATAGAAAAAAGAAAATATTGTTTTTTTTCCAAATTTCCGCTATTTTTGCGCTTATATCGCAAAAAAAAAAAACGGAGTCGTGAATAAATAACACCAAAATAAAGCTCTATTTGTGCGAACAAAATGATAACCATTTCATTTGGGTACAGTGTAGCATGACCGCGCAATTGTCACTGAAAGCGCTAGAGCGCTGAAAGCTGAAAATTGGGCTGGGAAGGAAGGGGGTGAAAGTGCCCTGTATTGTAGTGGTTAATGGTTTTGCTATGGGGCCCTTTGTACAACATATATAAAAATAGGCAACTACCAATTTCTGATCAGATACGATTTTTTCTCCACAGGATTATAGGTAAATTATCAGATTCTGAAGAGTCGCTTTCTGAGGAGTTCACTTATCAGGTTCATTTAAAAGAAATTCCATGATGGCCAACACAGTATCCAGACGAGTCCTGACCTAGGATGTCTTCAAGAGTTATAGCTGTGGACAGGTTGTAACAGCGTCATGGAAATTTGGTCACCACGATGTTCTTAGCATATAGAAGAATCACCTGAGAGTTCTTTAAAGGTGCTTTGTGATGCTCCAATCATTTAATGGAGAACAGTGGGGGAGTTAAATATATGTTAAAAGAGTAGGTATTTACAGTGTTTTTTATTTCGTTTTTTCAATAGAGTATGTAAGAGAAGAGGAAATGTAACATTTCCATAGTATGAATGTCTGTAACTTTTCCTAGAATTTGGTAAAATATCCCAGAACTGTTCGGATCTGGTCACATTTCAGCATTTGATCCATGTTTACTATTAAGAATGTTTGCAGTGGGGGAATAATTTCAGGGTATGACCCAAGACATTGTGTATTCACATTCATCTTGTTAGAGAATAGAGAAAAGAGAAAGTCATATTAGATGTATTTTTTTCTTGTGGAATACTGTGTAGTTAATATATGAGCTCTTTTATATCCTGGCCAGTAGTATTGCTCAAACATGCCCATGTTTCATTCATGGGCAGGTCGCCTTAACAGGTGGAAAATTGGCAAAAATGCTAATCCCAAAACCAATTGGTTTTACCACAGTCAACACTGCTGGTAATACCACTGCCAATCCCGAGTGAAGGCAGTGACCAAATTCGGTCAATGATGTTATATGGGATTCCACACGGTAAAGATAAATTACCACAGCAGGAAATCTGTCATTTAGTGGCGGGTGTGCGGCATGTAGAGATCAGTGGGAGACAAGTTATTGTGACTGACATAAATTAACTCGTTGGATGCCATGTTTGATGTTGATTATTTTGCTGGATGCAGCATGGAATTACTTCTGGGGCATGAATAAACTTTATTTTAAAAGCCAGTAGGTACCGTATTTGTGTTTGTGTGTTGACTGATTAAAAGATTTTTAATTTGGAGTTTATGTGTTTTTTTAATTTTTAACTCTTTTTGAGAACAGCAAAAGGATTAGTCCCCCTGTATACATTCTCCTGAGAGAAGACAAATATTTGATCACCCCCTTATAATAAAGAGTCTTCCATATGAATCCCCAAGTCCCCCCCCCCCCCATTTTCCTATTACCCTCACCTTATTCTTTGGGCACACATAGGTGGGGAAGAGGCCATTGTCCCTCGGTATTGGGACAGGGATGCTCTACAAGGTGGGAGAGGCTTGCTGTTCCATCTTGCAAGGTAACCCTCCTCCCCAATGTTAGAAAGTTTGTGGCCTGGTACTAAAAGGCTGGGGGCACATGCTCACTGCTTTCCCTCTACTAACCTGGACTAGCTATGCCTTGATAAGGATCTGAATGGAACATTAGGAGGGGGGTTCTGTGTCATTTTGATGACAATACATTATTGAATTGAAAACCAGCCCTGCACTGGTTTATAATTTAACATGTAAATAGAGTCCTGCTGACTTTAGAGAGCTTCATGCAGAATTATATGTGCAGAATGTGTGCTATGTACACACACGTATGGATGCAGTGCCATTTTTAGCACATTTTGTGCCACAAATTTAGTGCACTCTAGCTTTTTAAAAACTGAATCTGTGATGGATTTACATTTCCCAAACACAAACAGCAACAGTACTTGCCAGTCCTTGTCTTACTGACTGGAAATCTTTTGTCAAGCTAATAAAACTGCTACAAAAATATATCTGACAGCCTGAATGCAAAAATAATCCCTTTATTTTTATAGCCCCTTTATGTTTACAACATTGCTCAGGATACAATATACATATTTTAAAACTATTTTAAACAATGTACAATTTGACAGCCTTCTTTCTGATATAACATGTCAAACTAGAGTAAGGAAATAAAATATAAACATCTCTTTCTTTCAGACATTTAACTTACCATACCTAAGATAAAATGGTGATTAGCTAGTCTTTACATTGAAAGATAGCTACAAAAGTCTTAAAACATCATCTACTGCAGTCAAATTGTGTGATTTGATTGATTCATTAAAGGGACATTCCACTTTCATTAGAAAAGTAGTGAAGTCCCAGGACAGTGAACAGACTTTTTTTGCAAGTTGTTATAAGTGGCTTTAAAGATTTTTGCTGTATACAGCCGATCTCAAAATAATATCAGTAACTGTGAATTAGTCTAAGAATCTATAAACATTCATAACATATGAATATCTGTGAAATATCATGTTTGACATGAGTAAAAAAAAAATTAAAAAAATGTATGGATTTTTATTTTAATCTACATGTTTTGCTACAATATGAATCTTATGTGTATTGGTAACAAAATACTGTAATAATATATATTTGTTAATGTCAAGCTAATATATATTGTATTTTGTTGAATGATGACAGTGATATATACACAATTGACTTGTGTTTGTCTATCTCTAGAACATGTTGCCTATCTTTATCATTTATTTAACAAATACTAAAGATAGTAGTTTGAACTGTCTATATCTACACAGTAATTTATTAAAAGCTCGTCAAACTTGTGAACAAACTCATTATAAAGTATATGAATGCTCTAATAGAATACCAGTTCACTGATGTGGGGAATCTTTTTTTAATCCATTTTCACTAATAATGATACATTTTCACTATATTTTGTGCCTGTGTTTATAAGTTACTCGACAGTCTTCAATACCCTGGGCAGGTACACAGGCCATATTCTGTACTCCTATATGCCAGATTCAGTGGTGGTTAAGGCTCAACATCCAGAATTCCTTGTTGTAATATTCTCTGTGCAACAGAGTGATCTCAAGCTATGTTCTGTCCTATTATCCTCAATGTTCGGGAGCTCAAATTGCATCCTTATAGCAGTTGTTTGGCTTTTGGGCAAGAGGTGTAATCTCCATTTTTAATGCTTCTTGCTTTAACCAATTGTTTTTTAACCTCCTGAAAAATAAAAATACATTTTAATTCTGCTTGTCTTCTCTTGCCACCACCAATTTCATGTTATGAAACAAACAACATTGAAGGCTTATTGTTAACATTTTTGATTTTCAAGCAAAATAAAAAAACTTGTTAATATCACAGCCTTGCTTTAAAGTATATTTAAACTATATGGCTATATGTTTTAGTGTTGGATAGTTTTCTTTTGCTGTTTTTTTTTTTATTTGAGAGATTTTTCTTTTACTCTCTTCTTAAGACACAGCAGGAAGTCAGAGAAAAGCTTTCTAAATTGAGGGGAAATATGCTCTTAGATTAACTGTTATAGGGACAGATGTCCCCATTGGATGATTTCCCTAATCTCCTATGACAACTGCAAATTTGGATTTCCAATAGGTTTCTGTCCCAGTGATTATGGTCATCAAGATAGATAGAAAGGGTGAATCTCCTAGATGGAGGTTTTAGGCCTTCCCTTATTTAACTAAAATGTCCTGTCCTGTACACACGATGGGAAGTGAAAGGGAAATTTCCACTTAGGCTAGGTTATCATCTATCCATGTTTGCTTTTGTAAATTTTTAAAGCATTTTTAAACATGCATTGTAGCGTGTTTACATGTATTTTCATTATTCTATTATGAATCACAGCTCAGAAAAATGGACATGGCTAATTTTTAAAACTGCAGAACAACACATTGCAAGGGTCTGAACAGCACCATTGAAAAACATTGCTTCTTATGACACATGCATTGTTTTGCTTTACAGCATATGTGTTAAAATGTGAAGGTGTAAACGAACCTTATACAGTTGTCACTAGAACATTAGAAAAAATTCTCAATTTCTGTTCTGCTGACAACTGAGACAGTGATTACCAGAGCATATAGAGAGGATGCATCTCCCTATGAGATACACAGCCAACAATACATAAAATCAGACAGGGGGTCTAACCCTTCGCTACTCTATACAAAAACACAAAATGTTTTGGCTTTATATACACAATAAGATGCATTTGTGAAAAAACAGCTATTGTGGGCACAAGCCTTTAGGTAGACCTCATAGTCCTGCATTTTTATTCTCTTGACTTGATTGCTCTCCTGAAAACGTTTAGCGAACTCTGTGAAATAACCAGTAGTATAGGCTAATAGCAGGTCCAACACCAAATTACCACAACCTTCTTGTATGTCGCTATTCACCCAACTTCTCACCTTTCCTCCACCTCCTGTATAGTGTCATTCAAAGGCTGGTTGCGGGTCTCGGTAAGAAAACATGCAGCAGCAATACCCGACAGAATGGGGGCTGTACCAAAGATGATGGCTGGTAGGATAGGGATGTGCTCTCCAATTAAATGAATCACTGGTGCCACAACAGAACCAACTCTAGCATTGACGTCTGAGAATCCCATGCCAGTTTGCCTGTAAGACATATTAAATCCTAAGCATTATGCACTGCGTGTATTACAGTAGATATTGCAATAATATAAATTATTTCTTTAGAAGCAGCTGACCTTTACAGTATAAACCTTTGATGTGCAGCTTACTACTTTACATAGCTCTTATTTTTGGAAACAGGTGACACAAGATTACACTTGGTGATTTTCTCCCCTGAGATTACTAGACAGGAAATACATTGTGTTTAAAATTTGTTTACTGTGTTGTAATCTCTATTAGTGGAGCAGGAAGTAAGGTAAGTTTATCAAATGGAACATTGCAAATTTTTTTATTTTTTTTACAAAAGTGCTAATCTTCCACTCAAATAAATTGTTTATTTGTCTGTAATAATAAATAATCTCTTTGAATCTTTACATATTTATCCATGGGTTATGACTTCTTTTACAAAGGTAAAATTGCAAGCTAGTTGTAACAGTCCTATAATAGAATTTTAGATGTAGCAATTACCGTATTTCGGTGGGGAAGAGTTCTCCAGAATACAAGTAGGCACACATGAAGGCCGAGGCACAGAATCCTTTACCTAGAGCAGCCAATGCGGTCCTCAGTACTCGCATGTCTAAGACAAGAGTAAGAGGATCATAATTAAACAGTTGCTGGAAGACTTCACAGTTGAAAGCTGACCTCCAGGCAGACAGCTCAATACAAAGATGAAATACATATATGGAATCTCTCTGTCCTTTATCTATCTATCGTGTTCGGAGATTTACACATCTCTGCCACACAAAACAACCCTGTATGCCAAGGTAGGAGACCTGATTTTTCTCTGCTGCACTTATGTCTTCTCTCTACCCCTAGTCTATCGATGAACAGTGACATAGAAGCTGCACAATAATGAGCTTACCTCTCTGTTAAACCATACATGGATCAAAATTCAACGGGTTCAGCAGGAACTGGCCAAATTTCAATCCATGTATGGGCAACTTGGTAGTACAGAAGTCAATGTACCGATTGACTTCTGTACATTCAGCCTCTTAGGTCATTCCTGATTAATCAGTGCCACTGGCTAAAGCCAGAAGCACTGATCATTGCTTTCTGATGGTAGGGAAGTCTCCCCACTGTCAGTACACAATAGCACGGAGGGAGTGATTCTCCCATCCACCAAATATGTGGATGGGGGAACTGGGTAATTTTATTTTATTTTACCCCACTGGTTGAATGAAAAAAAATGATCAAAGTATGGGCTGCCTAGCTCTGTTCTCCCCCCTATCAATATGTTCTATGTTAGCACATGAGCACTACAGCACAAGTGTCTGGCTCCTTGGGCTGATCCTCCCTTTCTGAGTCTGAACTCTGCTGTACAGTGGATTACAAAAGGTTGACAACAAATCCAATTCAGGTAACCAATATATAGTAGGTTTAATGATATATTCATTAATACAGAGCTGCAACAATGTGAATCTTTTATATCAGTTTGACGTTTAGCTTTGATGTTTACATACTAGCATAGTTGGAAAACTGGTAAAAAAAATGGCCCCTTCAAGCTGGAGCAAATTTACAGTATATACAATGTGGAAATTTGAAAGTTAAGGAATGATGGACAGAAATTAGACTAGACAATATAATGATTTAGAGTATCTTACCTATTGGTACAAAAATATTGATGATAATCATGGCACCAGCAAGGATAAGGAATGTGGATTGTGCCACTCGTCGTCCTACATAACTCATTATTAAGGCTGCCACAAACTTAGCTGGGACATCAATGGCACCGAAACAAAACTGCACAAGGTAGACACTGATTCCAAATTTTTGCAGGTCCATAGCTAGGCCATAGTATGCAAAACTAGTGGAGAACCTACACATAACAAAACAAGGAAATATACTCTTTAGAATACACATAAACACATTTACTATTATTCAAATGTGTATTACCTTCTCACCCCATGAACTATGGGGTAGATTTACTAAAATTGGTGCACACAAAATCTGGTGCAGCTGTGCATAGTAACCAATCAGCTTCTAACTTGAGCACATTCAATTAAACTTTGACAATAAAACCTGGAGGCTGATTGGCTACCATGCACAACTGCATCCTTCTGTGTGCACCAGTTTTAGTAAATCTCCCCCCATGTGTTTATATGTAATTACAGAATCATTTGTATTACAATTATTGCAAATGCTTTCTTCTGTGATTTATTTTTCAAGCCCTAACTATTCTAACACATATTTTTCATTTTAAATAGGTAATATGTTTAATTTGCTTTCATTGTATTAACCAAATGTACACTTAAAGCGAAGTTCCACCCACATTTTCATCTTTGCTTTAATTGCTACAATCCCGCACGTTAAACAACATTCGGGCATTTTTGTTTTCAAGCTCTGTTTACCTTGTTGCTAAGGTGTTTTCTATTTTCTTCTTTCGGCGCAGCAGCGAGGTACGTCATATCCTGCAGTGTCTCTGCTCCTGGGAGACGTGTGTCATCATTCCCAGGTGTCAGTGGACATCATTTCCTGCTAGCATTATTTCCAAACAGAAAATGACGCAATGCAAGATGGGGCTAAGCACCATTTTTGAAAAGGGAAACAAGGTGTTTGTTGCCATTGTCTGTGTTTTGTATACAGAAGAGGCAGCTGTGGTGGCGGAGGTGGATAGAGTGGCGATCTGTGTGTATATTTAGAAGTCTATTGTCTAGCTGGATTTTGGTTGCCATAACAATGGTGTGGGACCTTCCTACGACCCCACCGTTGTGATGGCAACCAGAGACACAATCAGGTACCCCACCTTGTGTCTTATGCGCAAGCATGAGATCCGGAGGCGTATGCTGGGTAACCAGCAGCAGCGATTCCCGGAAGAAAACACTTGTAGGCTTCACATGCCCACAATTAAGATGGGAGCATGCTGCAGGCAGAAAATAGAGGTAAATTTTCTCATAAGATTTGCTATAATACAGTATCCTGACATATATTTAGCATTTGTAAAATTAGGTTAGATGAACATCTAGGGTGTTTTTAAAAAAAAAAAAGAATTATGGCTGGAACTCTGCTTTAAGTGTTCGAACACAGTTGCAGGTGGGGGCTGAATGAACAAGCACAACCTTTGCAGAGGTATTCTACCATTGATCTATCTATAACTGAAGGCTGAAGAAGAACGTTCAACCATGTGAATAGATCAGCATCAAACACGTGCACAACCCCCAATCTATTAAAAGAAATGTATGCTTTGAAAAAAGTAGAGGACAGCAACAGGTTCACTTTAATGCTGCCCTTCACCAGTAGCACATACCTTCTCCTCGCTATCTCACCCTGTTTGGTTGTTGGGATTGCTGGCCCTGTTTAAGCTTTAAGTCATGAATTGGAGCTTGCACACGGCAGAATGCTATTCCTTAAACCCATGTAATAGCAATGGTTGCCTGAGCAGCCAATTGCCAAGACAGTGAGTCACATTCTTCTCAAAACATTACCATGGTTTAACTCCTAAGTGTTAAATTTGCTATAATTTTCTATAATACAGAATCCGGCAATATATTTAGCATTTGTAAAATTAGGTTAGATGAACATCTAAGGTGTTTAAAAAAAAAAAAAAATTATGGCTGGAACTCTGCTTTAAGTGTTTGAACACAGTTGCAGGTGGGGGCTGAATGAACAGGCACAACCTTTTCAGCGGTATTCTACCATTGATCTATCTATAACTGAAGGCTGAAGAAGAACGTTCAACCATGTGAATAGATCAACATCAAACAGGTGCACAAACCCCAATCTATTAAAAGAAATATATGCTTTGAAAAAAAGTAGAGGACAGCAACAGGTTCACTTTAATGCTGGCCTCTACCAGTAGCACATACCTTCTCTTCGCTATCTCACCCTGTTTGGTTGTTGGGATTGCTGGCCCTGTTTAAGCCTCAAGTCATGAATTGGAGCTTACACAGGGCAGAATGCTATTTCTTAAACCCATGTAATAGCAATGGTTGCCTGAGCAAGCAATTGCCAAGACAGTGAGTCACATTCTTCTCAAAACATTACAATGGTTTAACTCCTTAGCCCTTGTTCACATGGTCGGACATTCCGACGGAAAATGTCCGATTGGACCGCGTTGTCGCATAATCCGACAGTGTGTGGGCTTCATTGGACTTTTACCATCGGAATGTCCGACCAACAAACTTTGAGAGCTGGATATAAAAATTTTCCGGCAACATGATCCGATCAGACTTTTTCCGATCGTTTGTAAACAATTCTGATCGGACAAAGTGCCACGCATGCTCAGATCAAATTCCTAGACCAAAGCTATTGGCTACTACCCTGAACGTAGTCCCGTCGTAACTAAATAACGTCATCATGTTCTGAACGATCTGATTTTCCGACAACTTTGTCCGACCGTGTGTATGCAACACCAGTTTCGGACAAAATACGTCGGACAAAATCCGACGGATTTTATTGTCGGAATGTCCGACCGTGTGTACAAGGGCTAAGTGTTTACAGATAAATCACAAAAACCCAACTGGAAGGTTAACTTTCTCTTTTTTTTGCTGCTATTTTCAGTAATCAGCTCCACTACTGCGTTTAATCTATCAACTGAAAAATATTTGTTTTAATTGAGTAATTCTAAAGACCCACCAGACCATCATCAAACACCCCGTGATACGTCTCATTCCTGGAGTTCGCACAAGGTCCAGTATGCTGTGAGAAGATTTTCTGCTAGAAATTTCATGTTGCATCTCTGCAATCATCTCCTACAAATAAAGAGCACAATTGATGAGCCTCATAACCAGTGTAAGTTTGCCTATCAGAAAGGGCCGTATTTGCCATCAATTATGTGTTTACCTGTGCCTGAGACAGCAGTATATGGAGGGGAACACAACATTTAACATTTGTGTTTATACTTCCTATGTACTTCCTTGGTCAACATTGGATATTTGGGGGAAGACTCAGTGTAAAAACTGATGAGGGAGAGGTGGCGGGGGCTGTCACCAAAAATCGGACTTTAATTCAGGAAAATTACTTATTTTTCTTGGTGGCTTATCTGCCCTTTTTTAATTTCATTTTTACATAATAATCAGACAGTTGGTGACAAAAGGAATAGGGACTATACAGCATAGTGTTATTAATAACATATTGTATAGTTGTAATATTAACATACTGTATGCTGATGATAGTACTTCATACAACATATAACAACATAGGTTCTCCTGAACCATTTATTATCCAGCCTTGTCTTTGTGATTCCAAACTCACATCTTTAGTCATCTTAAGTCCCTCTTCAAGCTTGCCATTCATTCTTGCCACACGTCGAAGATTGGTCAGTGCTTGATCTGTCTTCCCATTTAAAATAAGCCAGCGACCAGACTCCTGCAGGAACCTTCATACAACACACACAGAAGCCATCGGTTATAAGCACTTGTAGTGATACTTCATTCATGCATATATACATTAGAAAACAATTTTTTTCAGAATTGTTGTTAATGGCGGACTTAAATAAAGCCATGATTTTTCCATTGTTGACATCTTACTGAAAACAGAACCACAAAAATACCATTCTGCTTTACCTGCAGAGGTCAGAAGACTGTGAAATCTCTAACATTAAAGACGTAGCAGTGATAGCCATAGAACCAGTGGCAGAGGCACTTTGTACCAGTCTCTACACATCAAGGGCCTATGTGTGGGCTGGCTGGAGGAGAGGGTAGCCCTGTAAGTGGATGACTTTGTGCTAAGGTGGACCTAGCATCAAACATAATATTTAATGCTAATTGCATGCATGATAATCACATTTTGTTGAGGGGGTTGAGCCAAGCTTTTACTTCCCTCCAGTCACTACCTTCTTTAGCTCCAGAGGTAGAGACCGGAGGTGTACACACGCTGTGGCAAGAACTATATCCCTGTCACTTTTCTAGGATGCAACGCATTCAATTGAATACAATGCATACGGTTGTGACACACGAGTGAAAAGATTGATCGGTTAAAGTGAGGTGGCGATCAAACACCTCTCAAATGCTCTGTAATAGGAGAAATCCAAACATGGATCTCTCTTCAGAGATTGCTGCTAGTGTGAATGAGTCAGCATAATATTTATTGACCTTTGATGGTGGATCAGAGGTGACACAGTCTTGCCTTTTTAGCTGTTTTTCATATGGTGTCCTAGAAAAATTAGACCTCTCAGCTTGTGATTTACTAAAATATTACAATGTTATAGCATAATAACTAGGGGAAAGAAGCAGCATCTACTCAGTTACTTAACTAGAGCTGCACATTTAATGATAGTCCCAGTTGGGGGGGCGTGGCCGGATGGGGGTGTGAGTGTGTGTGAGTGGTTGCAGATGCACCGTCCACCGTCCTACCGCTCTCCCTGATGGGAACTGGGTGCGAGCGTTGACCCACCCGATGAGCCCTGCCGCCTGAGCCGCTTTGTGCTTGCCCAGCCCCCGAACCGTGTGCCGAAGAGGAGCTGAGACTGAGAACCGAGCGGGGACTCGGAGGAGCTGGGGGAAGATCTCGCCGCTGCTCGGGCTCCCGCGAGACTTCCGGAGTGGTGGAATGCAGCGTGGAGCGCAGCGTATGGAAGTGTGAGGAGAGCAGCCCCACTGCTGAAAGAGCTACGGCGGGACTTCGGAGGGACACTCGTAGAGGTTTACCACAGAGAGGAGAAGGGCTGCGCTGTAGAGGACTGGAGGACTGGACCTGCTTATTGGAGGTACCTGTGGGGGAGCGAGTGGGGGAGCCCCTGGGCTACTGGGGGCACTATAGCTTGGACATGCATTCTCATACTGACACCAGAGAGGACGGACTGGGGGCTGTCTAAGTGGGGATAAGGCGTTGCTCCCCCCCCCCCTCCTGGCGCTCCCTTTTCCAAAACTCCTTCCCTTTCCTTATGTTGGCCGGATTCTTTCCCTGATTGACCTTCCCCTTTGCTTGATCTAATTGTTTTGCTATATAAATCTACAATTATGCTAAGCAAGAGGTCCACCGAAGACATGGCGCATGGTGAGGGGGCCATAAAACGCGGGCAGCAAAGGAGAAAGCGAATCAGGCTTCTGCAGTGGCAGCAGCCGCAAAACTTGAACGCTTTGCCCATGCAGCCTCACCACCAAAAGGAGGCCATCATCAGTTGGCGGGGCAAACAAAGGTGCAGGTCGCAGGTGCAGATAGGAGAAGTGCAGGTCAACCTGTACCAGGCTCCGCTACCCCAAGCACCAGGAAAAATGTGAGCAATCTAGGCTCAGGGGATGGTAGGGCTACCTATGGGGTAAGCAACCCAGTAGAACTCCCAGAAACTGAGGATGGTGAACCTACACTGCGGGATATACTCCTAGCGGTAAATGAATGTAAGGACTCTATCTCTGGCCTTAATAACCAATTGAGTGGTATAAAAAGTGAATTACAATCAATGAGCCAATTGCTGAGCAACACCATTGAAAGAACTGCTGCACTTGAAGGTAGACTAAGCTCAGTTGAGGACGAGTTACCACCACTACAACAAAATGGCATTACAGAATCAAATTGCTAAGCAGGCATATAAGTTGGACGAAATGGACAATAGAAATCGCAGGAACAACGTGCGTTTGATTGGGCTGCCGGAGGGTAGCGAGGGCTCTAACCCCGTAGCCTTCCTAGAAAGCTGGTTGAAAGAACTTCTAGGGGATACCTCTTTCTCTCCATTATTTGCAATAGAAAGAGCACATAGAGTCCCTGCTAGGTCTCGGCAGCCAGATGAACGCACTAGACCATTATTATTTAAATTGTTGAATTATAACGACCAGATGATTCTGATGCAAAAGACCAGAGATATGAGGGGCATCTTCTATAAGGGGACTAGAGTATCGTTCTATCCAGACTTTTCACCGGAGTTGCAAAAAAAACGGGCAGAGTTTATCCCTGTTAAGCGCATTCTTCAGAAATTTAAAATAACTTACGCTTTGTTGTATCCGGCCCGATTACAGATGACTGCCTTGGGCTCAACCCTTTTTTTCAATACCCCAAAGGACGTTGAAAGATGGCTGGAGGAACATAAAGGGGACTTCTAACGATTGTTACGTTTTAGAAATTGTGATTTCTCCCCCCCCCCCCTTTTTTTTTTTTTTTTCCTTTTTCTTTTGTTTGCTTAGTTTTGTTTGTGCTTTGGAAAAAAGCAGAGGGGAGCTGTTAACTAGTAGTTGTAAAAGTATCGGGTGTGGTGTGTTTAGTCGTCAGTTAGATAGTGACCAAAAAGGGGTCGGGGGGAGGTGGGTGGGGAATATACACAAGGTATTATCTTACAGGGTAAGAATGTATACCACACTTGTTTACACAAAAAATGTTAAGAATCAATTTAAAACTTGCTTATTTACTCTTTTCCCCCCACGTGAGGTGTAGGAATATGGGCATTTAGAAAAGGGAGAAGAAGGGAGGAAGGGAAAGGAGAAAAAAATCCCTTTTTTTTTCCCCCCCTGGCTTTATTTATTTTTTTTCATTTCCATTTTTGGTTTTATTAATGGTATTGAAATGCACTGTATTTGAAATGTTGGTATGAGGGGTGCCAAGTTATGCCATGTCACGAACCAGGAATGTATCACAAAGGGGAGAGGGGTGGGGGGGGGTTTGAGATAGGTGGAAACCTTAAATATGTATAATTATGGTATATTAATATACACGGTGAATGGGGGGGACGAGCTGGTGTCTTATCCCCCTCCTCTCCATTGGAAATCTTTTTTTTTTTTCTTGTTCTTTTTTTCTTTTTTTCTTTTTTCTTTTTTTTTTTTTTTTCTTCTTCTTCTTACTTTTATCCTTGGTTTTATTTTGGTATTGAAATGCACAGCATTGGAAATGTCGGTATGAGGGGTATTACGCCATGCCATGGTACGAACTGGGAATGTATCACAAAGGGGATAGGGGTAGGGAGTGGGGGGGTTTGAGATAAGTGGAAACTTAAAATATGCATAATCATGGTATACTAATACATAGGGTGAATGGGGGGGACGAGCTCGCTTCTTACCCCTCCCTCTTATTGTAAATTTTAGCCTCTTTTTTTTTTTTTCTTTTTTTTTTTTGGGGGGGGATGAGGGACTAGAACTAAAGGGTGGGAATTTGATGTTTAACAGTCTGATTGATATCGGGAAGGTGGGGCTTATAAAAGAGGGGGAGGGTGGAGGGATGGGACGGTGCTCTGGTATTAGGGTGTATAGAGAATGAGAGGGCCACGGCAGGGACCCCTAGGGGAGACCCAAGTGGGTAGGGCTGTGAGGGAGGGGAAGGGTGGGGGGGTGGGTGGGGTGGGTGGGTGAGGGGGAGGGGTGGGTGGGCGGGAGGGGGATGGGTGGGTCTTCGAGCACGCGCTGTATGTACTGGGGGAATGGTGGACGTGGGGTGGGGGGTGTTTTGGGAAGGGGGGGCCGCCCTCTTCCCCTCGCCCTTCACTATTTTTTCTTATAAACACTGACACCAATGAGTAGAGTGAGTATTACCTCATGGAACGTGAGAGGCCTGGGAGACCCAAACAAGAGAGCGGCGGTTATGCTAGAAACAGAGGGAAGGGGACCTGGTCTGCTTTTTCTACAGGAGACGCATCTAACCCCAAATACAGCTTGGCAATTAAACAATCGGAAGTTTCAGGCATACTACCATTCCTTCCACTCCTCCTACTCTAGGGGAGTGAGTGTCTTAGTAAGGAGGGGTACGGATTTTCTATGTAAGGAGTCCTTAATCGACGAGGAGGGTAGGTTTGTTTTTCTGTACTGTCTGATTGATGGGCAACATTATATTTTAGCTAATATTTACATACCTCCTCCTTTCAAGCTGGAGGTTATGCATAAATTATTTGCGTTCAGCCTGGATAAACTAGGTATCCCGTGGGTAATACTAGGGGACTTTAATGAAACACTGGATAGTAGCCTGGATAGATTCCCTTGCCCGGATGGGAATAAAATAGGTCGATTGCAGGGGTTCTTATTAGAAATAGGACTGAGTGATCTTTGGCGAATACGACACCCCCAGGAGAGACAGTACTCCTGCCTCTCTAACACTCATCGTACCCTATCAAGGATAGATATGGTCCTTGGGAATAAGGAGGCATCGGGGTTAGTACAGGACATAGAGTACGGCGTAAGGGGGATTTCAGATCATTCCCCCCTGTCTATTACTCTGAGTGCGGGAGATAGACTGGGCCCTGGGGAGTGGAGGGTAAATCCAGGTTGGCTGGAACTCATTGGAAGATCTAGTCATATAATGGACAGGATGGGGGAATTCCTCCAAAACAATAGGGGCTCAGCGACACCTGGAATAGTTTGGGACTCCTTAAAGGCCTATATTAGAGGTACATTAATACAGCAAATTGCGACAATTAAGAGGCAAACTCGAGATCAGGAGAGCTTAATAAGAAATGATGTTATCCAGGCGGAGCGAGCGTACATAGAGGATCCATCGCTAGACAGGCAGAAGGCATGGCAGGAAAGCCAACAGGTATATAAAATGGCACTCTTGAAGAAGGCGGAGAATAGGCGTATATTTCAACGCCAACATTATTTTGGCGAGGGGGAGAGGGTGGGTCGTGCCCTCTCCCTTTTAGTTCAAACTAATAGCTCTTCGACAGCGATACAAACGATCAAAACGCCGAATGGCGACCTTGTCTCCAATCCCTCTGTGATCATGAAGGTACTCAGCGACTATTATAAAAACTTATACAAATCCACTATACAGGGCTATCCTGTTGATTTTTTACACCAAACAGCAATTCCAACTCTATCAGAACATGATAAAATGAGTCTTGAACTACCACTCACGCTAGAAGAGTTAAAAAACGCAGTGGCGGAAATGCCCAATCATAAATCCCCAGGCCCTGACGGGCTACCAATAGAAATCTATAAACGCTATGGCGAAGTGCTGTTGCCGGAACTCCTGGCAACGCTAAATCAGGCATTGGAGGTGGGTGAACTTCCCACTTCCATGCTGGAGGCAAACATCACTTTAATACTTAAGGAGGGGAAGGATCATCAAGAAGTTTCGTCATATCGGCCAATATCTTTGCTATGTTCCGATGTAAAAATACTAGCCAAGGCCCTAGCGACTCGCCTAAACAACTGTATCCATAAATTGATACACCCAGACCAGTCTGGATTTATCCCGGGCAGGTCAACCAGCACTAATATAAGGAGAATTTTTCTTAATATACAAATACCTAGGGACAACGATGGACCTGGAGCTATATTAGCTCTAGACGCCACTAAGGCCTTTGATAGCTTGGAATGGGGCTACCTATGGGGAGTGCTGGAGCGCTTTGGTTTTGGCCCTTTATTTATCCAATGGGTAAAGCTGCTGTATAATAGACCTAGGGCAAAAATTAAAATGGGAACTGTATTTTCTGAAACATTCCAGCTTGAAAGGGGGACGAGACAAGGATGCCCGTTGTCCCCCCTCCTGTTTGTACTGGCTATGGAACCCCTGGCTGTCCTGACGAGATCGCGTCCGGACATCCAGGGATTCCGACGTGGATGGGGGGAAGATAAAATCGCTTTGTTTGCGGACGATGTTTTGTTCTTTATCGGGGATATGAATTCTACCTTGAACAATGTGGTACAGATGATGGGGGAGTTTGGGCAACAGTCGGGTCTGGTAATAAACTGGAATAAATCAGCACTCCTGCCGTTGACCAGACCTGGGGATTCATCCCCACCTACAATTATGTGTCTAGAGGTGGTGTCTAAGCTGAAGTACCTGGGTGTCTGGATTACTGGAGAAGTAAATCAGTATGTCAAGGAGAATCTGGTACCACTGTTGATAAAACTGAAACAGAAGGTTAACAACTGGTGTTGTCTCCCTCTCTCCGTGGCGGGGCGCTGCAACTTAATTAAAATGATCTGGCAGCCACAAATTTTATATATCTTGCACAACTCTCCAATATGGATCAACCAAGAGTGGTTCAAGAAATTGGAATCGCTATTTCGTGATCTAGCTTGGAAGAAAGGGCAAGCTCGGATTAGGCTACAGACACTGCAGCTCCCGGTCAAGAGAGGAGGAATGGCGATACCACATCTGAGATCATATTTCTTGTCAGCTCAACTCCAGCATTTAGCTGGGGCTGAGCTTCAAAGTGGAGAGTGCCCAAATCATAAATTGATGACTGATAATGCCCCGCATAAATCATTGGTTGAAGTTCTGGAAGCTGACTCATTTGCTCATAGGTGCCCTACTAATGCACTAGTGGGGAAGGTGTGGCGGACAGTAAAGCAACTTATGGGTTATGTGGGAGTGACCGATTATACCCCTCTATGGTGCAATAGAAACCTGGCTGAATTAAGCAGCATAGATAGATCCTTGGAATGGGAGAGGCAGGGGATTAGTAGGCTAGTGCAACTATATGAAGGGAATCTTATGAAATCCTTTGAAGACCTTAGGCAAGAATTTAGTATCTCCAACAAGACGTTTTATAAATACCTGCAACTGAGGCATGGAATTCTAGCACAGTATGGGTCACTAGTTATTGAAAGGACCGAAACTTCCCTGTTCCAGGGCCTTATTGACCGAAGGCAGGCAAAGGGCCAGATCTCTAGGCTTTACATAAAACTTAGGGATAGAACCTTGAAGGGGGAGGGACCCGATAAGAGCAGGCGTGGATGGGTAGGGGATATGGGGCCGATAACCCAGAAGCAATGGGACGAGACACTTGAACAGGGAAGTTTGGTTTCCATATCTCCATCACAGCGAATGTCTCACTTGTTTCTTATACATAGAGCATACCATACCCCCCATAAGATGTGGAAAATGGGTAGGAAACGCAGGGATGAATGCCCCCGATGTGGGGCACCAGGTGACCTTCTTCACATGGTGTGGAAATGCCCAAAATTGTACAGGTATTGGATGGAAATTGTACAGAGAATAAATAGGACTTTTAAGACCACTCTGAAACCAGAGGCCAAGGTTTGCTTATTGGGCATCCTAGAGGAGGGTAGAATTCATTCTCCAACATGGACGTCTATACTAAGGTGCCTGTACCAGGCTAGGCGGTTAATAGCAATAAACTGGCAAGCCAAAAAGCCTCCTGTATTGGAAGCATGGGCAAATGCAATTAACTCCACAATCTGGTGTGAACGAGCGATGTTCATAAAGCAAAATTATTTAAAGAAATTCAGGGCACTATGGAACCCCTGGTTGAGTGATATGGGTTACCCCTTGAGTGGGGTTGCCGAAGGATAGACCCAGAACCTGCTAGTTTGGTTCGTGGCCGCGGGGGGGGGGCTTTCCACCTCTCCACCCCCTTTTGGTGGACCTCTCTGCGGGTGCTACTCCTCTACCTTTCTTTTTTTTTTTTTCTCTCCTCATGGCGACCAGGACCTCCCAACCAGCCAACCATGATTGAGGTGGCTGGGACAAACAGCGCGTGCTCGAGGTGGGGGGGAGGGCTGGGGAGGGGGGCTGAGGGATAGTTAAGTAGGAAAGCCTGTAGTAACTCGAATATTGTATATGGCTTTGTTTTTATTATATATGTATGAGACGATGGGTTTTTTTGATTTGTGAAAGCCACTGTAAACTTGTGTTTAAAAAACTTAATAAAGAGAAATTGGTTAAAAAAAAAAATGATAGTCCCAGTTGCCAATGGTGGCTAACAGCCAATATTGCACCCCTGCACGCTACCCTTTTTCCACCACTTTTATAGTGTAAAGGGTCCTTTATAATACAGTAAGCCCTCATTACTTTACTCTAGACTGCTCTACATTGTAGTTTGACAAGGAAAGAGTTCCCTGTAACATTAATGATCAGCGGTGTGCCCATTTAGGTAAAAGCCCCCTTTTACATTGGTAATCAGGCAGTGGAGAGACACTCTAAAGCCCTATTTTACATTGGTGAAACAGCTGTGACTGCATTGATGGCTTTCTTGAAAGCAGAAGGTTCATCTAAATCCCCTTTGCCATTTGGCAAAAACTAGTGTGCAGGCAGAATAATTCAGTGACAAAGGAATTGATTTACAAAAGGCAAAAAGGTGTTCACTTTGCAAGGGATGTTACATTTTGGAAGGCAATTTTCCCCAGAGTTTAGTGAATGCAGGTATATTTCACTTTGCAAACGATACCTAATCACATGGTAGGAAAACAAAAATAAAAAAATTCATTTTTGCTTGCACATGATTGGATGATGGATATCAGCAGAGCTTCACCACATTCACTAAGCTTGGGGGAAATTCCCTTGCATAGTGCAACTTCCTATGCAATGTGAACACACTGTTGTTTACCTTTGGTAAACTGACCCTTTAGAGCCTACCCTTGTCTTACTTGGTTATCACCCTACCTGGCTCTAGGAATACAGCAGAAAGACAATTAATTTTTGTAATCAGTGCATATGACCTGTCAATGAATTACCCCGCCCCAGACTCCATAATAACAAGATCAATTGCTATTGCAATAAATATACCATTTATATCCAAAGGCTCATTAAGATCCAAAGTAAATTATTCCAAGCACTGTTCTATTCCACTTTTACATAAATCGAAGAGTTAATGGAACATTTTTACCCACCATGAATATACGAAGAAAAAATAAAAAGGAGCCGTGACACAAAACTGCAGCCAGCGCCAATCACGAATAGCATATGCCAGTCCTGCAAGCACCATTTGACCAGAAGTAAAAACGTATCCAATGAAGGTACCAGCGAGAGTGCGTCCTTTGACTGGCATCCATTCCAGCACTGTAAAACAAATAGAGACATTAGTTATAGGACTATGGATTCATGTAACCATGGACATCAGCTAAGACCAATCTAACAGACATTTAAAATATGCTGTTTTGTGTCAATTTAAATATTTTACATTGGTTAAACTATAAGTATTAAGTGTTAGTTGTCTAAATCTTTTTATCTGTAAACAACCATATGACCTTTAGGTGTTACACTACAGAACAGTGAGTTGGTTTGTTGCAATATATGAGGTTTTCCACTAATGTCATCCAACGGATTTGAAGATTGTTGATCAAATATCTGCTGACCTGTATATACATCAATATAAGACCTGGCAGATGCCAAACATTCTGGGGTATGTGGAATGTTCTGTTGGCTGGTATGAGTGTTTTGGTCTACTTATCAATATTTATACAGTACACTATATCATTCTATCACCTACATAATCTATATGGCCTCAAATGTTTTGCCAAGTCATCATAAAACCAGTTCATGAGCCTTGTTGTTCTGCTTGGCACAGGAAATTTTGGTTACATGCAGAGATATAGGGTAACATAATTTTTATGCAAGGGCTTCTTTTTACGGGGATGTACTAAACTGCATATTGGGATGATGGGATGGTTGGATTATTGGCTGCAATACTGTGATGTACTTATTTCTGATATGAATATACATATAATTATTTTTCTACATGGGGATTGTGGGTGGAATATTGTAGTTAAACATACATGGGAACATATTTAACTTCCGAGGCTGAAGTGGTTAACTACAATATTCCACCCATAATCCCCATCTACAAAAATAATTATATGCATGTTATTATCGGTAATGGGTTAAATATTTTCATTGCCAGTTGTTAACATGATATTCCTCCCATAAACCCCATGAGAAATAATAATTCTACCCATATTCCCATCAAAAACAGGTCAAATGTAATTTTTCCATTACTTCTGTATAATTTACAATGATTCTGTTGTACATCTCTATATATATATATATATATATCAGAAAGTGAACAGTTAAACATTAGCAACTACTTCTTGCAGCATTGTATTAAGCGCTGCAGGAAAGAATAACATTTCCAGAAACATCATTACCATATACTGTATATGTGTATAAAGTATACTGACATCTAGTGCAGCCAATAATCCAATCAACCCATCATCTCAATATGCAGTTTAGTATGCCCCCTTTTTACGCCCAGTTTGGTACTGAATTATTGAATAGTTTACATTTACATGCTGCTGTACTGTACTCTGCAGATTTGCTTTGGGCTGTTTTTTGCTGTTCTGATCAGTGATATAGAATTAGTCACTCTTTAAGAATTGCAAAAGCATCAAAACACATATATAAATCTTTTTTCTCATGAATGATGGAAACTCACTTAAGCACAGTGTGTTAAGTAGGACACTGGAGAAGGTCATTCCACTAATAAGTCTGAAGAATACATAGCATGGGAAGTTGGGCAGGAAGGCAACAAGAGTACCGGCTACTGACATCTGCATATATGACCAGATGAGGATTGTCCGTCGACCGAACCTGCAGCCAAACAGAAGATTCACTTTTTAATGCAGGCAATGGTAGATATCACAAGAGGGGTCCAGGGCTACAAATTAAACAGAATTTTACTTTGGAAAGTACAGGTTGGCTTGTTAGCAAATATCAGCTTTACAGATGATAAAGTAATTGAATTGAATTTGCATGAACTATAAAATTTTAGCATTATTTTAACTCTATATTTATTTTTATTTTTTTCATCTTTAAACTCAGAGGTTCAAATGTGACATTTCTGAAAATACAGTTAAAGTGAGAGTTTTAGAATATCCCCCAGTGACTTTTTATGGAGATGTTCTTTTCTTGTTTTGCATTAAGTTGAATACTTTGTATATAAAAACATGAATGAAGGCATGTAACTATTTCATTGGGCAACTGTGTAGTATAGAGATGGGGTTCTTGGCCTGAATTAGGCTTGATGATCTAGTTTTATTTCACCACTAGCTTTGGAAGGTAAAATACCATTCGGTCGATTTACAAGTTCAGATTATGCAAAACTGGGTTAACCAAGTCCAAGTGCTTTCCAGTGAACTGTGGTTCCATAGCAGATGATAATAACCACAATTCTAAAACATTTCATAACTATAACTGCTAGAAAAATGGAAATATCTGAAAGTTGTTACAATGAAAAAAAACGTACTTGTCTGAAAGGCCTCCAAAAATGGCTCCACCCAGCAAAACGCCAACCATGTACACAGACTGTGCCATCTGCTTCATGGAACTCAGGTCACATATCAGATCCCACTGAAATGGAAAGGATAAATTTGAATCCTCATAGAGCTGCCAGTTACATCTAAATAAATCTAAATAAAGTTAGTAAGATCTAAATAAATTTCAGCCTTTATAAACGTTGGTGACCCTCACCTTACAGCCATACTTGTTTTAGATTCTCAGATGTGTACTGAAGAATGCCTAGTACAAGAGTTCATCTCACTTTAATGACTTCACCCTTCCTCAGGGCTTGAACAGTTAATGTTAATAAAATCATGATAGAATGCACTAGGGGGCCTGTGCTAAGGCTCAATGAAGACAAACGTCTCCTGACGGCACTAAAGGCAACCAGCTGGGGAGCAGTATGAAATTTGCATATTTACAGGTCATGATATAATGGCTCAACTGATTTCACACTGTCAACAGATTAAACTTTTCAACAGGTAAATTTCCCCACTACTGTAGTGACTAGACAAACCAGTTCTTTTACCTAGACCCCTATATATGCCATTGGCATACTTTTAGACAATAAATGATCGAAGCTAGGACAATACCTGATCAGGGTCAGCAGAGATCGTACATTAACAGATATTCTAGGGGGGCACATTTACATTAGATAGGAACATTATGATGGTACCAGTGACTCACCTCTGTGATGATAGATGACCGGATAACGCTTCTGTCATATACCCAACCATCAACACATGACTCTGTTTCTATTCCTGTGATATTTGCCAGGGTAGCATTGGGATGAAGGAAGCTCCACTGGGGTTCAGTAAATCTCCTGCATTTCTCTGGTTGGCCTTTCTGATCAGTGGGCACAGTTATCCTTAAAAATTCTTGGTACGTTAGACCATCAGTGCCATTGATGCCAGGTTTTGGTTCACAGTGGTGAGCTGGGAAAGCTGCGGTGAAGTTCTGTAGGAAATTGTGAGTTGCCACCATGAGGACGGGAAATGCCAGAAATATACTGTGCACGATCTGAAAAGTGCCAACTCCACCCAGTCGATCAAGAAGATCTGCAAATGCCATGTTGCCAAATCTATATTGCAAGGAGGAAATGTAATAATAATAAGCAAGACAGTTTTTGTCAAATACTGAATGCAGCAATTGTTTAGTACAGTAAGTTGGGGCACCCACTCCTGGCCAGGCAGCTGATTGGGTCAGCAAGTAGTACTTGCAAATTCTAGTTATTTATTGGTTAATAAGAACTCATCAACCTCTATGCAGAGAATACAGAGCACGTTCTAGCTATATGCCTGATTTATAGACCCATGCTTATTTTATATTTTTGTTTTAGCTAGAGAAGAGAATAGTTAAAAACCCCTTCATTTGTTTTTGTTTTTTTTTGCCAGCTGCAACCCTCAGGGGTGAACTAAATTCACTTCCTCTACCAGATACAACAGAAAATAAATGGATTTCTCCAAAATACAAAAATCCCCTCTTAGGTATCACCAGAACAAGTGTCCCCATTGAATGATTTCCCCTCTGTTCCTGTTCTAGTCTCAACTCATTCAAGCAATAAAATGTATCATTAATACATGCTATGCACACTGAATAGGTAAAGATGATGCCGCTTGTGAGGATGCCTAACACAGTTTACTACCTGCCACAGTTCACTTTATTGTATGATCACCTGGTGAGTTGTCAGATGTTTTGTTTGGAGAATTTGATGAGGTCAGAACTCTGGATAACCTCCCGACTTCGGGTTTCCAGTGGAGGGCTGTGTATCTGACGATATCTGAAAATATCCTGAACCCTTATATACAGTTCACACCTTGGAGACCAAGCCCGTGTAGGTTAATAACTCACCTTTGTTGTTGGATGTTTCATTACGTGGTTCAGTAGTTTTAACCTTCAGATTTCGTCAGATTCTTTTTAATTTAGTTTCCTAGAATGTTCTGAAAAAGATTCAAAGAATAAAAAAGGGAAGTGGAAATCTTTTAACATCCAGGCAGTTTAGGGGAAAAGAAGAGAAGAAACGATGTAAGCTAAGATGCTTTAATCACAGTTTAGCACACAGAAGTAATTCAACTACAGCCTTTATTTTATGTAGCCAATATAGTCAGGAGCAAGGCAGTCACTGACCATTTTGGCACCTTAGGTTATACAAATAGGGGTGTATTTATATAGCATTTATATAGCATTTATATAGCGATGCACCCAGTTATAGTGCATGCACATTGGTTCTATGTGAATGAGGAAAAAAAAAGATTGTTATTAGGCTATTTCATGTGCTGGACTAATGAAGCCAGAAAATACCACATTTGGTCACTAGATTGTGCTAAGCATCATAGGAATTTCCTTTTGATCTAGTGACCAAATGATAACATAATAACATTTGGCTTCCCCCTCCCCCCCCCCCCCCCCATTTCTATACAACAAATGTACATGCACTTTCACTGGGGAATTGCTATGCAAATTTGTTATGAACACACCCCATACTGTCACCAACTACTTCCTTGTTACTACCAATCATAAAGGACATTTTTACTGAAGACATATAGAAACGGCCTTTGAAAAGCCCTCCTTCTGAAATTACCAGTTAAAAACAATGTGTAATACAGTGCTATCAAAAATCACGCAATAAATGACTGCAATAAAAAAATGTGAGTATAAAAGCAGCAATTATGCTGAGAAATACACACAGCACATAACAATATATCAAAAATAAATTGCGCTAAATTGAATAAAAGGTTTTAAATTGTTGATGAATTAGTGCTCATGAGCACATTGAAAAAGAGAAAAGAAAGTCCATAAAGTGACATGAAGTCCAATGTATCCCTCAGTGTTTTACACTTTCGCCGGAATATTCGTGAATTAGCAGGAAAAGCCTCCGCCTCATAAAATGGCCGTTTACCAGCTCCTCATGGGTTCGATCACATGTAAATCACAGAAAGAGATAAGGCCTCCATAGTATAAAATCTTCTGTGTTTATTGGTTTAAAATTGGGTTGCACTTACATCAAGGAATGTATTAACATAAAAATTAAGTTGGCCAGATAATAGTAGCAGCCTGTGGAATAGGACTTGTGCAAACGTGGTGATGTCAGCACGTCGCTCCTCCCTGGGCATTTCTTCACAGGTGACATAATCCACAGGCACGGGTGGCGTACAGACTCAATTTTAGGAAATGCCTAACACCCACATATATAAAACTAATGATCCAACGTTGATGTCGCTATTCAAAAAAGACGAAAGATCGACAATATGTAGTTGTTACGCACAAGCTAAATTTGCATACATCTATCGTGGGCATCCCCTCAAATTGTATCAATCTATGAGGGTCAAACCAATCCTATTGAATAAATATAACACTATATTTAGACAAATAGTTCTAAGGGTCTCCTACCAATATCCTAATAAATCCGGAGGACCCTAAAAGACTCCTACGGGGACACCTATTCTAAAAGACAGGATAGCGGCCACTAGCGGAAGTGAACCTAAATAGCAACAATGATCAGTTTATTAAATTAATCAATAGTTTATACTAAATAAATCAACGAAACAAACCCGCAAAATATTTTAATCATATAAAAATTGGTAATCTATATTCCAAAAAATAACCAATTTTATGAGGTGGAGGCTTTTCTTGCTAATTCGTGAATATTCTGGTGAAAGTGTAAAACACAGAGGGATACATTGGACTTCACGTCACTTTATGGACTTTCTTTTCTCTTTTTTTATGTGCTTATGAACACTAATTCATCAATAATTTAAAACATTTTATTTAATTTAGCACAATTTATTTTTGATCTATTGTTATATGCTGTTATTTGATTGCGATAATTTTTTGCGTGATTTTTGATTGCACTGTATTACCCATTGTTTTTATAGTTATGTGATATGCGATTACAGCAGCCGTTTGCACTTTTATAGGTGTTTTGAATTCACTTGTATATCCTCTATCCAGATGGATATTTTTGATTATTGGGCCATCAAAGTGGTCAACACTGATGGTGTTTTTGAAACCTTTAATGGCACTGAGGGTGATCTCGGTGAGCTGTTCACCAGGTTTAAAAATCTAACCATCTCTGAAATTCATACTCAGTGGGATATCGCTTTCTTGGAGACATAAATCAAGCTTAACATGGGTCCCCGGAGTTTGAGGGGGGAGGTGCCCCCAGAAGGGTGAATCAGAATTTGAGGAGTGGTTTAAATGTAGCAAGGTCCCAGGCCTCCTTCGCTCTAATGAGAACTGCCAGGGCCAGAAATAGCTGGCATTCTTCTGAATATGGTAGGTTGTGAGGTGTAGTGGGTGCAAGATAGTAAAAGTTATTGGGAGCCCGACACTTCTTGAATGCAAAAGAGATTTTTATTTCTCTTAACAGAACTTTTAGGAGAGAGGGTTAGGGCCAGGACACCCTTAGGTAGTTGCAAGATTAATTGACAGACTCCGAGACTTCAACAGGAGGACAGTCATGCATGGAAAGGCATCCAGGAGGATGCCACATCTGCATGGGTAGGAATGCTGTCTCCTATGGCAACAGTCTTTAACAGTTGCTAACACAAAGCGTAACAGTTCTTTCACTTCCACTACAATCACTTCTTGTAGTTCTCCCAGTCTCTCTCACTAGACTAGATGATTCACTGACACTGAATCCCTTGAGCTCCACCAATCTTCATGGTGGTATCTTTCTCAAATGTCACCCCTGCTTCTCTAGCTTGGCACTCAGGATTCCTGTCAAGCTTCACCCTTCTGGCCTGCTTGGTCCCTGACTCGACACACAAGGCTGCTCTTCAAGCATCACCTCCACTGGCTGGGTTCCTGGCTTGATATTCACTGAAGTTTCCTGATTCTTCACCATTCCCAGTTAGTGAGAATACTGGTCTGGTACTTGCTTCAGTTACGCACTGTGGTCCCCTGTAATAAGCTTCCCCTCCACCTCTGACCACGACAGGTTCTCCGGCTGGCAGGACCGGCACTTTTGGTTGGATTGCAAGCTGCAATCCCAACCCTGCACTGCTCTCTTGCTTCTGGATAGGCCCCCAGACAGCCCAGCAGCCAGATGTGCCCCGGATAGGCCCGATCTCTGGCCTAGCAGTACAACACACATCCGCCCAGACAGCGGTCCAGGTGGCACTGAACCCTGATCACTTGACTCCACCCAAATATATAGGATTTCCCAGCAGGCCAAGGGATTTAAGAAAACCCTTACCCATTGGCTGAGATACGCCATATACAGTGGTGTGAAAAAGTGTTTGCCCCCTTCCTCATTTCCTGTTCCTTTGCATGTTTGTCACACTTAAGTGTTTCGGAACATCAAACCAATTTAAACAATAGTCAAGGACAACACAAGTAAACACAAAATGCAATTTGTAAATGAAGGTGTTTATTATTAAAGGTGAAAAAAAATCCAAACCATCATGGCCCTGTGTGAAAAAGTGATTGCCCCCCTTGTTAAAACATACTATAACTGTGGTTGTCCACACCTGAGTTCAATTTCTCTAGCCACACCCAGGCCTGATTATTGCCACACCTGTTCACAATCAAGGCATCACTTAAATAGGAGCTGCTTGACACAGTAAGGTCCACCAAAAGATCCTTAAAAGCTACACATCATGCCGAGACCCAAAGAAATTCAGGAACAATTGAGAAAGAAAGTAATTGAGATCTATCAGTCTGGAAAGGGTTATAAAGCCATTTCCAAAGCTTTGGGAATCCAGCGAACCACAGTGAGAGCCATTATCCACAAATGGCGAAGACATGGAACAGTGGTGAACCTTCCCAGGAGTGGCCATCCGCCCAAAATTACCCCAAGAGCGCAGCGACGACTCATCCAAGAGGTCACAAAAGACCCCACAACAACATCCAAGGAACTGCAGGCCTCACTTGCCTCAGTTAAGGTCAGCGTTCATGCCTCCACCATCAGGAAAAGACTGGGCAAAAATGGCCTGCATGGCAGAGTTCCAAGGAGAAAACCACTGCTGAGCAAAAAGAACATCAAAGCTCGTCTCAATTTCTCCACAACACATCTTGATGATCCCCAAGACTTTTGGGACAACATTCTGTGGACCGATGAGACAAAAGTGGAACTCTTTGGAAGGTGTGTGTCCAAGTATATCTGGCGTAGAAGGAACACTGCATTTCATAAAAAGAACATTATACCAACAGTAAAATATGGTGGTGGTAGTGTGATGGTCTGGGGCTGTTTTGCTGCTTCAGGACCTGGAAGACTTGCCGTGATAAAAGGAACTATGAATTCTGCTGTCTACCAAGAGATCCTGAAGGAGAATGTCCGACCATCTGTTCGTGTACTCAAACTGAAACGAACTTGGGTTCTGCAGCAGGACAATGATCCTAAACACACCAGCAAGTCCACCACCGAATGGCTGAAGAAAAACAAAATGAAGACTTTGGAGTGGCCTAGCCAAAGTCCTGACCTGAATCCTATTGAGATGTTGTGGTATGATCTTAAAAAGGCTGTTCATGCTCGAAAACCCTCTAATGTAACTGAATTAGGACAATTCTGCAAAGATGAGTGGGCCAAAATTCCTCCAGGACGCTGTAAAAGCCTCATTGCACGTTATCGCAAACGCTTGGTTGCAGTTGTTGCTGCTAAGGGTGGCCCAACCAGTTATTAGGTTTAGGGGGCAATCACTTTTTCACACAGGGCCATGATGGTTTGGATTTTTTTTCACCTTTAATAATAAACACCTTCATTTACAAATTGCATTTTGTGTTTACTTGTGTTGTCCTTGACTATTGTTTAAGTTGGTTTGATGTTCCGAAACACTTAAGTGTGACAAACATGCAAAGGAACAGGAAATGAGGAAGGGGGCAAACACTTTTTCACACCACTGTACCTATAATCTGACCTTGCAGTGCCCTTCTCATATCTAATACCACCAGGTACCCGGCCACCTGGCAGCAAAAGAGAGAAGTGTAGCAATTACAGACTTATGCCATGTACACACGACCAGACTTTCCGGCAGACTAGGCCCGACGGTCTTCCTGATGGACTTTCAGCGGACTTCCAATGGACTTTCCGAACGAACAGACTTGGACACACACAATCACACCAAGGTCTGACGGATTCGACCGTGATGACGTATGTCCGGACTAGAATAAGGAAGTTCATAGCCAGTAGCCAATGGCTGCCCTAGCATCAGTTTTCGTCTGTCGGACTAGCATACAGACGAATGGATTTTTCGACCGGACTCAAGTCCATCAGAAAGATTTAAAACATGTTCTAAATCTAAAGTCCGTCTGATTTTTCGACAGCAAAGGTCAGATGAAGCCCACACATGATCGAATTGTCTAACGGGTTTGTTCCGTCGGACCTTTGCTGTAGAAAAATCCAGCCGTGTGTACACAGCATTAAGGCCCATACACACGATCAGACTTTTTGACAACAAACATGCAAATTAGCTGTTTTGGAGCAACATCCGACCGTGTGTACGCTCCATCGGACAAACTTTTTTGGTTTTCATCAGACTTTTGTTGGCTGTGCGAACGGACAAACTTTCTGGCAACAAAAGTCAGATGGAGCAAAGTCTGATCGTGTGTACAGAAAACCATAGGACCAGTGGCGTAACTAGAACCTTCAGGGCCCCGATGCAAGAAACCATGAAGGGCCCCCCTGAACCCCAGCCAGGGCCCTTCCCTCCGAGTCCGGCGGTGGAACTCCAGTGCGTGGTCACAGCTATGACCTTTGTGAGCCCCGTAGTTCCACCACTGGTATCAGTAGTTTTTTTTTATTATTTTCTTTTTAATTGGGGGACTGTCCCTGTCTGGCTGGGGAGAACAGACATCAGACTGAGTGGCAATGCATGGAGCAGGAGAGGGGTACTCTGAGGAGCCGGCTGAGGACACAGGTCATGCAGGGAATGCACAACTAAAGAGCAGCCAGTGCGATAGTCGAGCATGGAGCTCTGCTAGTCACCCTCCACCTCCAGCCACCCGTGTGCATGGTGCACTGGTACCCCTAGCTGCCTATGCTGCTGCCGGCCATATGTAGAGGGGGCTGCATGGGCCCTCTGCATCACAGGGCCCGGTTGCGGTCGCAACTGCTGCACCCCCTATAGTTACGCCCCTGCATAGGACTTTTGTACAAACAGGCATGCTCAGAACCAATGCAAAAGATCAGACAACAATACAGAAGTTGACCAAAGGTGGCGGTAAAGAGCAGAAAAACCACATGATTTGGTGAACGTTGGCTGAAAAAGTCCTGCTGTGTGTATGCAATACAAGTTCAGGGCCGATGCCCTTTGTACAAAAATCCAAGGGAAAGTTTGTACAAAGTCCTATCGTGTGTATGAGGCTTTAGAGTGAAATCAATTGATCCGCAACAATTAGCCAAGGTAATACCTGGCAGGAAAATTTAAGAGCAACCCTGCCTAAACACCAGGGTGCTACGTCCTCCCCCTGCCTACAAAACTACATCTCTGAGTTTGCAGAAAAATAATTTGAGCTCTCAAGCCTGAGAACGAATGTCCTGGAAAACAGGAAAGGATTAGCAATGTAACAATATATAAATGTGGTAGACCAAATTAAATGAACATAGTTATCAAATATACATATAAGAAAAATATGGTGAATTATATATGACAAAGTATCAAAATATTTATGTACAATTTTAAAGGCAGGCATAAGTAGCAACCTTACTTCCTTACTATCTATCTAATATATATATATATATATATATATATATATATATATATATATATATATACAGTGCCTTGCGAAAGTATTCGGCCCCCTTGAACTTTTCAACCTTTTGCCACATTTCAGGCTTCAAACATAAAGATAGAAAATTTTTATTTTTTGTGAAGAATCACCAACAAGTGGGACACAATTGTGAAGTGGAACGAAATCTATTGGATTTTTGAAACTTTTTTAACTAATAAAAAAATGAAAAGTGGGGCATGCAAAATTATTCGGCCCCCTTGCGTTAATACTTTGTAGAGTCACCTTTTGCTGCGATTACAGCTGCAAGTCGCTTGGGGTATGTCTCTATCAGTTTTGCACATCGAGAGACTGAAATTCTTTCCCATTCTTCCTTGCAAAACAGCTCGAGCTCAGTGAGGTTGGATGGAGAGCGTTTGTGAACAGCTCTTTCCATAGATTCTCGATTGGATTCAGGTCTGGACTTTGACTTGGCCATTCTAACACCTGGATACATTTATTTGTGAACCATTCCTTTGTAGATTTTGCTGTATGTTTGGGATCATTGTCTTGTTGGAAGATAAATCTCTGTCCCAGTTTCAGGTCTTTTGCAGACTCCAACAGGTTTTCATCCAGAATGGTCCTGTATTTGGCTGCATCCATCTTCCCCTCAATTTTAACCATCTTCCCTGTCCCTGCTGAAGAAAAGCAGGCCCAAACCATGATGCTGCCACCACCATGTTTGACAGTGGGGATGGTATGTTGAGGGTGATGAGCTGTGTTGCTTTTAAGCCAAACATATCGTTTTGCATTGTGGGCAAAAAGTTCTATTTTGGTTTCATCTGACCAGAGCACCTTCTTCCACATGTTTGGTGTGTCTCCCAGGTGGTTTGTGGCAAACTTTAGATGAGACTTTTTATGGATATCTTTGAGAAATGGCTTTCTTCTTGCCACTCTTCCATAAAGGCCAGATTTGTGCAGTGTACGACTGATTGTTGTCCTATGGACAGACTCTCCCACCTCAGCTGTAGTTCTCTGCAGTTCATCCAGAGTGATCATGGGCCTCTTGGCTGCATCTCTGATTAGTCTTCTCCTTGTCTGAGCTGAAAGTTTAGAGGGACGGCCAGATCTTGGTAGATTTGCAGTGGACTGATACTCCTTCCATTTCAAAATGATCGCTTGCACAGTGCTCCTTGGGATGTTTAAAGCTTGGGAAATCTTTTTGTATCCAAATCCGGCTTTAAACTTCTCCACAACAGTATTACGGACCTGCCTGGTGTGTTCCTTTGTCTTCATGATGCTCTCTGCGCTTTCAACAGAACCCTGAGACTATCACAGAGCAGGTGCATTTATACAGAGACTTGATTACACACAGGTGGATTCTATTTATCACCATCAGTCAGTTAGGACAACATTGGATCATTCAGAGATCCTCGCTGAACTTCTGGAGTGAGTTTGCTGCACTGAAAGTAAAGGGGCCGAATAATTTTGCACGCACCACTTTTCAGTTTTTTATTTGCTAAAAAAGTTTAAAATATCCAATAGATTTCATTCCACTTCACAATTGTGTCCCACTTGTTGGTGATTCTTCACAAAAAATTAAAATTTTATATCTTTATGTTCGAAGCCTGAAATGTGGCAAAAGGTTGAAAAGTTCAAGGGGGCCGAATACTTTCGCAAGGCACTGTATTTATATATATATATATATATATATATATATATATATATATATATATATATATATATATAAAAAAGTAGTAGGTGAGATGCACACACGGTCAGTGAAACAGGTTTGCCAGCAATCGAGTCTGTCCCAAAGACTCAATATAAAAAAGCAGAAAAGGGATTGCTGCACAACCAAAGAAAGCAGGATTTTGCCAAAATAAAAAAGGATATGGAGGACAAATTGAAAATCTATTGAGATTAGAAAACGTACAAAGATGGATAGAGATCGTGAGGACTATATGAATAACCGTGTCTATAATTGGACTGAACCAAATCATTTTCGTATGAGATTTAGATCCATGAGACGACATGTGCAGATTTCAACATCCAATTCTTCCATTACTTCTACAGGATCTTCTACAAGTGCACCGAGAGGGACTTTTTTGGAGCATGGTCCACCAAAGTCAAAAGCAGGAGACGAGGAGGCAAGAAACACCGAAGGCTCCGTGAATACCAGATCAATTGCTACCAGGACTCGGAACCGACAGAGGACTTGAATGTAAATATGGTACATAATATATCCTCTTTTCCTTTAAATGTTACAGAGACTCGGGTCTTAAATAAGGGCCTGAATTTCTGTCCTAAGGAAAGGATGGATTCATTTAGATTAAAACAGGACTTGTATCGATTTTACAGGAATATACGGTTAAAAGCTTATTATTCGTCTCGCCCTATGATGAACAGTAGCAGTTCTTCAGCCATTTCTATTTCTAATTTAGGTTTGCAAAATAAAAGTACATTTGTACTTCCTACTTCATGTGCGGCCGCAGAACTGTTCATCAATAGGGTAGAGTCTGATATCAAATTGTTTTTGAATGATCACACTAAGAGGGACCATATACAATCCAATCTCAATCGAGAGGAGATTGATGCATTGACTATGCTTTCAAATAGGAAGGAGATTGTAATAAAACGGGCCGACAAGGGTGGATCAGTAGTGGTGATGGATACTTCTCAGTATGAAAGGGAGATTTTTAGATAACTTAATGATGTTAGAACTTATAGACGATTGGACAGTAATCCAACTTTACAGGTTTCTAATAAAATAAAAAAGGTAGTTAAACATGCAGTACAGACAGGTATCATAGATAATTATACGCAGACATTTCTCGTTTCACATTTCACAAGGAGGCAGGTTTGTCCACTCTGTAACTGCAGGGGACTGCACACTTGTCTCTGCTTGCGTGACAGAGGATGAGGAGGATGAGGAAGGTTTAGTAAGCCAGTCCACCACCTCCTCTGCATGCTGCATACTCCTCAACTGTATATTTAGATAATATATAATTTTTTCTATGAAACTAACATTTAGTAGCCTAATTTAGTTGAATCATTTAGTATGATTTATTTATTAATTTAATTAACTGACCTTTAGTGCCTATTCTGCTCTTTAGAATGGGTGTCCCCCTATACTGTTAGGAGATCCTTTAAACAATTTGTTTGTTATAGTGTTACATTTCTGCTCAGTTCATAACATGAATTGGTTATTTTTTGGAATATAGATTACCAATTTTTATATGATTAAAATATTTTGCATGTTTGTTTAGTCGATTTATTTAGTATGCACTATTGATTCATTTAATAAACCGACCATTGCTGCTATTTAGGTTCACTTCCACTAGTGCCTGCTATCCTGTCTTTTATCATAGGTGTCCCCATATTGGTCTTTTAGGGTTTTACAGTTTTATTAAGATATTGGTAGGAGAGGACCCTTAGAACTATTTGTCCAAATATAGTGTTATATTAATTCAATAGGATCGGTTTGACCCTCATAGATTGATACAATTTGAGTAGATGCCCATGATTTAATTTACTGAGGTTATACTATTATATAGGTACAAATATGCTCCTTTATATGAGGTTAGATGTATGGCAATTCAACTTGTGTGTTGTTGCAGTTGTAACAGATACATATTGTCTATCTTTCGTCTTGTTTGAATAGCGACATCAACTTTGGATCATTAGTTTTATATATGTGGTTATTAGTCCTTTCCTAAAATTTAGTATAGCGATACCCTCACTTAAGAGGGCCGCAAGTTTGGTTTGGGTCCTGAGCACAGCTCCGCCAACCCCCCGGCAATCTGCACTACCCACTTTGGCACAGTTAGTATCTAGCAATACACATTAAATCGCTTATACTCTAAATATGTGTGTGTGCGTGGGTGGATAACTCAAGCTCATAGACAATCCTTGAAAGTATATAACTGACTTTACTTATTGTTTTTATAAAAGGAATAACATGAATCAAACATTTGGATTGCAACACATAATCAGGTCCCTGCAGTAACCAGTAATAAAGATAAACAGAGTAATCAGCATAATAAAGTATTGCTATGCAACTCTAGCGCTGCCCTTTTTCAGCTACTTCCCCACATGGGTAAACACCCAGCACTGTCTACCTATGCAGTCAGGCCTGACTGATCTAAATGGAAGTCCAGTAAAACAATATTCGCTAGCAATCTTTTGGTGGTGCACTTGAAGAACAACTTTGTAATCCAAACGTATAATAAAGATAAAGCATCTGTCTTTAAACAGCTCTCACCACTCGGACAAGTCCAAGTCCGGTTTCTCTGCCTTTTCGTCTAGGAACAGGAATCCATCGACCTCCCAGTCTTCAATCCTTCTGGTGTACTGCAGCAAAGATGAGAAAATGTCTCTCAGGTGCAACTAAGCTGGCAGAGAGCTCTTTGGAAAAGAGCACAAGGCCCAGGCTTCAGGCCTTGTGCTTTCAGCAGTTCAGCACAGACCTCCTCTTGCTAGGAGAGAGGGGGGTGTCCAAAGAGAGCGAACTAGGCCTCTCCCCCTCCTTATATTTCCTCCCCCATAAGTCTCTGGGGCATAACTCAAAGCATCCTGGGAACCAGCAGGGTTCTGGGAACAGTAGTTTTATAGTTCTTAAAGAGACCCCGCTACACACTCCCCCCACTTAAACTCTTTGGTCCCCAAAGATAAACTTTTAACACATATCCTGTACCAATTTTGAAAGTGCTGAGTATGATGTTGGTACAGGGAATTTCCACCAGAACTCAGAGGTGGGATTCCCTGTCCCACAGGTCACACTGACATGAGTGGCCTGCCTAACTGTGCCAGAGAGTGAGCTGGGGTTGCCCTCCACCAAATGGTCAGTGGAAGAATTAGAGCGTTCAGCACTTCTTCTAGCAGTCACAACAGAGTCCTCAGAGCTCTCTCCCATTTGAGAGTAGGTTAGCTTCTTGGGGGGTCTCACAACTCGGCGAGCTCTCTGTTCTCTTGGGACTTCAGGCTCTGGTGCCACAGGCTCTACTTCAGGAACACATTCTGACAGCATCACTGGTTCTGGAACATCGGTTCCTTCCTCTTCTGAGTAAATGCTAGGGATATCTTCCCAGCCTTCAGGCACACCACTAGATGGAATGAACTCTGTAGCTTCTGGGTTCAATGTCCCATCCTGTGTATCCTCAGTAGGTGGGAGATCTATGGCAGAATTTCCTGGAGTTGATGAAGGCCACAGCCACTCAAGCTCTCCTCTTCCACCTTCACCTTGTTGGGAATCTTGTCCATCTCTAACCCGGGAGGTCTGAGACCGAGTGCTAGGTCCCGGGGTATCCAGAATGGAAACAGATTCAGGTGGATTTCTCACTGGAGGTATTCTGACTGCTTCAGTAAGCGGGAGCAAATGATTCCTGTGCCAAGTTTTCAAGGGCCCCACTTTCCCCTCTGGTTTTAGTTTATACACAGGCAATCCAGGTAGCTTTCTGCAAATGACATAGGGCTCCGATCTCCATCTATCAGCAAGCTTGTGCTTCCCAGGGATCCCCAGATTGCGTAGCAGTACACGGTCCCCAGGCTGCAGGTCTTGCACTCGAACCTTCAGATCGAAGTTCCTCTTGTTGCGGGCTCCCCTTTGGTCCGAGGCCGCCTGAGCTCGTTCATGGGCCACTTTCAAATTGTGTCTAAGTCGGTCCACATATCCCTTGTGGGAGGTAGCAGAGGCATGGTCTAGGGAAATGCCAAAGGCCAGATCCACCGGCAATCTTGCTTCTCTCCCAAACATGAGCCGGTAGGGGGAGTAACCCATCACATCACTTGTGGTGCAGTTGTAAGCGTGCACCAGAGCTGATATGTGTTGGCTCCAGTGTTGCTTCTTCTCTGTCTCTAGAGTTCCAAGCATGTTTAGTAAGGTCCGATTAAACCTCTCAGGTTGGGCATCTCCTTGTGGATGATAAGGTGTAGCCCTAGTCTTTTCTACTCCCAATGAGTCCAGTAGGTTCCGGATCAGACGACTCTCAAAGTCCCTTCCTTGGTCTGAGTGGATTCTCTGTGGTAATCCATAGTGGACAAAGTATTTTTCCATGAGCACCTTGGCCACGGTGGAGGCCTTTTGGTCTTTGGTGGGGAAAGCCTGGGCATAACGGGTGAAATGATCGGTTACCACCAGAACATTTCCCAATCCACTCAAATCGGGTTCGAGGCAGAGAAAGTCAATGCACACCAGATCCATTGGACCCTGACTCTGTAGGTGGCCCATTGGGGCAGCTTGATGGGGTAGAGTCTTCCTCTGGATGCATCATGCACAAGAACGGCAATATTCCTCCACTTCTGCCCTCATACAGGGCCAATAGAACCGGCTTCTGACAAGCTGGAAAGTTCTCTCCGCCCCTAGATGGCCATGCTGGTCATGTAAGGCAATTAGTACCGTCTCTCGGTGCTTCTCTGGGAGAAACAACTGCCACTTATCTTCTGAGTTATCAGAGGGGCCCCTTCGGTAGACCACTCCCTGATGTACTTGTAGCTTATCCAACTCTTTCCTCAGCAGGCGAGCCTCCTTGGAAGGGTGATGTCGAAGTCCCTCTGGATTCTCGTTCTCCAAAGCTTCAAGGACCAATCTCCCCATGGGGTCTTCCAATTGGTCATAGCTCAGCTCCTTTCTGGACAGCTTTGGCAGGAGTTCCTCTGCTAGTTGAATTACCCCACAGTAGGGTTGAGGGACTCCCACTGCGGTGACTCCTATCTCCTCTGCTCTGGAGCCCCCTCTTGCTTGAAACTCAGCACCCTGACAGAGTGCTCGCACTCCTTCCGGTGCTACCTGAGTCCAGTCTTCCCAGTCATCGACCATGACATGAGATCTTCGGGACAGGGCATCTGCATCCCTATTTCCAGCCCCTGGTCTGTATTTTAGACTGAAGTTGAATCCGGATAATGCAGCCAACCATCTGTGTCCGGTTGCATCTAACTTTGCAGTAGTGAAGAGGTAGGTCAGAGGATTGTTATCTGTCTTTACGGTAAACTCCGCCCCATAGAGATAGTCCTTCAGTTTGTCTACTACTGCCCATTTGAGGGCCAAGAACTCCAATTTATGAGTGGGGTAGTTCTTCTCCGAGGGAGTCAGGCTCCGGCTCACATAGGCCACTGGTCGCAGCTGCTCTTCATACTCTTGATAGAGCACTCCGCCTAGGCCCTCATGACTGGCATCGACATGTAGCTCATATGGTCTGGTGGGGTCGGCATAGGCCAGGACTGGGGCCGTGGTAAGGCTCCTCTTCAAGGTTCGGAAAGCCTCTTCACACCTGGGGTTCCACTGATCTTGAACCGACTCACCGGCCCTCCTAGGTCCCAAGCCATCCTCTTCTCCTTCAGTCTTGAGCAATTCGTTCAGTGGCTTGGCAATCCGGGCAAACCCATTCACAAATCTTCTATAATAGGAGCAGAACCCCAGGAAAGATCTGAGCTCTGTGACTGTTGTCGGTCTTGGCCAAGAGGTAACTGCCTCCAACTTCTCAGGGTCTGTAGCCACTCCCTTTTCAGACACTATGTGTCCCAGATAGTTCACAGAGGATTGGTAAAACCAACACTTCTCGGGAGAAAGCTTGAGTCCCTCTTCGCTGAGTCTTCTCAACACCTTCTCCAACCTGGCCTCATGTTCTTCCAAAGTCTTCCCGAAGACAATGACATCGTCCAAGTACACAAGGACTTCTATTGCCCCGTACACACGAGAGGACTTAATTCCGAAGGAGTTCCCAACGGAGTTCCGCCGGAGTTCCGCCGGAGTTCCGACAGAGTTCCGACGCAACGGACTTGCCTACACACGATCACACTAAAGTCCGCCCGTCTGGTCCGCTGTGACGTACACCAGGTCCGACGAGACTATAAAACGGAAGTTCAATACCAAGTGCGCCACCCTTTGGGCTCCTTCTGCTAATTTCGTGTTTATCTCGTGTTAGTAGAAGTTTGGTGAGAGACGATTCGCGTTTTTCAGACTCGTATTTTTCAGAACGTTTTTCACTGCTTTTCAGTTTGTGCTTGTGAGGTTTGTATCTGTTTTTTAGTGCGTGTAGTCAGTTCGTCTCTGTATTTTGCAGTGCGATCTAACTGCGCTCGCTGACTTTCAGGTCGCTCTTCACAGGCCTTGCTGTTCTTCAGTGACGTCTGTTAAGTCCGCTCTGACAATCCGACCGTTTTGAAGCCATGTTGCGTGTACGTACTCGTCGTCGAGTTCGTGCTTTGCTTGCGCTTGGTGTTGTAGTTCATTCTGCAACCCAAGAACAGTCCTTGGACGGGGTGTTGAGGAGTTCATGGACGAAGAATTGGTTGCTCCAGCGTGACCAGTTCTCGCACATGCCTTTGCTTCGTGAGATCCGGGAGAATAATCCTGATGATTTCAGGAATTATCTCCGGATGACGGACCCCGTTTTTCACCGTCTGCTGGCTTTGCTGACCCCTTATATCAGCAGGCAGGATACCTGCATGCGGCAAGCCATCACTCCGGAGCAGAGGCTCGTCGCCACGTTGCGCTACTTGGCGACAGGGAGAAGCCTTCAGGACTTGAAGTTCTCGACAGGCATCTCCCCCCAGGCTCTGGGGATCATTATCCCAGAGACCTGTTCTGCCATTATACAGGTCCTGCAGGAGGACTATATTAAGGTAAGATTTTAGCATTTAACATCACATTTTATTGTCTTTAATGTTTGCTAATGCCTTGTATTTCTTTCCTCAATCTCTAATTACCATGATTGCAATATGCTGTGAATGTCCCCTTTGTCCTCATGCATGCTGCAATCTTTTAATGCTCCTTTTTTCTTTTTCATGCATATTTGCCTTCATTAAACCTCACCAACATGCTATGGTAGGCCCATATCCACCTAGTCTAGTCACTTAAAATGTCTTTTGTCAGCTCCATTCTATTGCTTTATCCTAAAACCAAACATTTTAAAGCTTATTCCAAATGGTCTGTGTCCCCTTAACTGAATCCCCCCCCCCCCCCCTTAATAGTATCCCAAATGGTCTGTGTGTCCTTTAACTGGATCCCCCCCACACACACTTAATATAATTCCAACGAGTCTGTGTGTCCTTAAATTAATGTTGAATTATATATTGTATTTTTAACACACTTCAACCCTGGAATGATTTTCCCCCCCTTCCTGACCTTCATCACTTTTTTGGGTGATTTGGCAGTGCGTTGTTTGAATTGACAATTGTGCGTCCTTGTAACATGGCTCCTCCTAGTAAATTATCTTCATTTTATTAGCACAAAGCGATTTTGTATTTGGTTGTCTTTGATCACCTCTGCTTTTTTAGTTTTGGTGATTAACCACCAACAAACCCAAAATGCATTTTTCTAAATATGCTTTTTTTTCTCTCTTTTCGCTCTAAAGAAAGATAGTCACAAAAATATATCACCATGATTTTTTGGGACCTCATTTGATGCTGATACGTAGTCTTTTAGTAAACAAAAATGTGTTAAAATGAATCACAATTTAAGCGTTTCTTGATTGTTTTTTTTTAAAGTTCTATCGTTTAGTAAATATGGTCTATTTTGCTGGCATTTTTAAAATCTTGCCATTTTTGAAACTAGTAATGGCGTTGCTAACCGTTTTTTTTTATTTTTTTTTATTTTTTTTTCTGGTGACTGCCACATTATGGCGGACACATTGGCCAATTTCCATACATTTTTGTGACCATTGTCATTAATACAGTGATCAATGCTGTCCAAAATTGTCTTGATTACTGTAAAAATGTCACATGCAGTGAAGGTGTTTTATTAAGCACAAGGGGGCCAAGGAATGGTTTAAAGTGTGTTCTGGGTGAGTGTTTTTCTTAACTGTCTGGGGGATGGGCTAGCAGTGACATGACCCTGATCACTGCTCCCAATGACAGGGAGCAGACGATCGGTGTCATGTGACTAGGCAGAAGCGTGAAAGAAAGTTTGTGTTGTAATGTACAATGTTTAATGTGCCAAAGTACTTATTTTGTTTTTTTTTCTGCTTTTTGCCTCCCCAGTTTCCTTCATCGCCACAGGAATGGCAGACTGTGGCATCCCATTTTGCCACCCGGTGGGACTTTCCTAACTGCGGTGGTGCCATAGATGGGAAGCACGTCCACATTGTGCCACCTCCCCATTCGGGGTCATACTTTTTTAATTACAAGGGGTTTCACAGTATTGTGTTAATGGCGGTGGTGTCGGCACAGTATGAATTTCTCTATGTGGACGTGGGGAAGAATGGCCGCATGTCGGATGGAGGAGTCTTCGCCGAGACGGAGTTCTACCGCCGTCTACAGACAGGTGGCCTGGGCTTGCCACCTGATTCGGAGAATGTGGAGGAACTACCCTTTGTATTCATTGCGGATGAGGCTTTTGCTCTGGACAACCACATAATGCGGCCATTCCCCCAAAGAGCCCTCACCCCGGAGAGGAGGGTTTACAACTACCGGCTGGCCAGAGCGAGAAGAGTGGTGGAAAATGCTTTTGGCATAATGGCCAGCCGGTTCCGTGTATTTCTGACGGATCTCAACCTAGCGGAATACAAACTGAACCATGTCATCCTTACGTGCTGCATTTTGCACAACTTTTTGCACAAATATTCCACTACATATTTCTCAGGAATAATGCCGGAGGCTGGAGTTGGGCCAGAATCCATGACAGGCCTGGATACTGGCCGTACTGGCTTGGCCCCCCAAAGTGCACGGGAAGTGCGTGAGAGATATGTCACTTATTTTAATGGTAGGGGGGCCATTGCAATGCCACCCAATCTTTAATTTTAAAAAAGAGGAAAATAATAAAATAACCTCAAATCTGAAATGTGTTTTCTTGCTTGCTTTTGGTTTGTGCTGTCTCCTATGTTATCCTAGTGTACTTGTAGTGCCAAGTGTATTTTCATTAAATTCAATAAGGCCCATTGTCACTGGATACACAAAATCCCTTTTCCCAAACTGGTATTATAAGCATTGAAAGAATACGCCACACATTCTTGATTATTCAAAATTTTAATTTGGCCACATTCACATGTGCCATTGAATATTTAGTGATCTTAAATTTTTTGGGGGTTTATTTAACTTTCTTTGCCAAACATTTTTTTGTTTCCTTTTTTTTCAATTTTTTATAAACTTTTTTTTTTTTTGTGGTTTTTATTTTTCTAGAAAAAATATGAAAAATGTATAAAACAACAATCAGCCACAATCGTAAAAATTGGTGAAGTAAAACAATCTTTTTGAACTAAAACAAGGGAAATGAAGAACATGATCGATATTATGGAGAAACGGATTATATTCTCCCCAAAATATCGATCATGTTCTTCATTTCCAGCTGCATATTGTCAATCTGAGTCTTCATGAGATCCAGGCTAGTTCGCATGTCATCTAGTTCCCCATTCCAGCCCATTATCTGGCCAATCAGCCTTTGTGCGCTGTCACTGGAAAATGGGGCCCTTTCCACAAACAGAACATCACCTACAATAGATGGGAAAAATTGGGTCAAAAATTAGGCAGTCATACATGGATTTCAACAAGCTGGGGTGTCAGACACTCACCTGGTGGGGTGCCCAGCTCCCCTACTTCCTCCACCTCTCCTTCCTCAACCTCTCCTTCCTCGACATCCTCGGGGGGGGCACTGGTGCTTGGAAATGTGTCGCTTTCCACAACCACAACATCACCTAAAATAGATGTAAAAACATGTGTTTGGAAATATGCAGGTATACATCGATTACCTGAAGCTGTGGTGTCAGACACTCACCTGGTGGGGTGCCCATCTCCTCTCCTTCTTCCACCTCTCCTTCCTCCACATGCACATCCACGGGGGGGATGGGGCTAACCTCACATTCCTGCTGGCAAGGATGGCGGTCCCTGGGATCCTGCTTTGTGAGGCTTTTCTCCCCTATGAGAAATTAACAAACCAAAAGGTATACTTTAGCACACAGATATTTAAGGCCAGAACTAGGAAGATGAAACCTTGATTAGAAGTGTTGTACAATTGTCGGTTTATGAAGAGATGCAAAATGTGAAGACATGAGAAATCAATTCACTTTGCCAAAAAAGCTAATAAGTAGGTTTTTGTGCCAAGGTTCACACATGCCCAACCCCCCCCCCCCCAAGTATACCAGGGAACCCCGTGTGGCGTGTGGTTTACCCTAATAAATGTTCTCTGGTGTCCCACACCTTTGCTCATGAGTGCAGATGTGTTTTTACCCAGCTGCCAAGTGTCCTCTCCTTCAATTACACTGAATGTTCTTTTCTAGTCATTGTATTTTGAAACACATCTAAACCACAATGTCCTAATCATTTGTTGTGTCCTAAAAATTACACACCCAAAAAATGCTGTTCAAACCCTGTATCATAAACGAGGTTTGCCACGAACAATTTACGAGGGTTTGAAAAAAACGATACGATTCTTTTACTGTATACAACATGAAAGCAGCAATTTTTTACATTGTACAAAGGTAAAGCATATGGATCTGTATGCAATAATCATAAAATAGGAACACACGACAAGTACTTACTTTTTTTCAGAACTTTCTTGATCCTTCTGTATTGATCCGGCTCCCTCAATTTCAGGTCGGACCACCGTTTCCTCAATTGGTCTTTTGACCGTCGTACTCCAAAACGATTATGCAGGGTCTTAACTACTTTGGCCATGATTCTGGCCTTGCGCAAGTTCGGATGGGTGTATGGTCCATGCTTGCCATCATAATCCCTACTTCGCAAGATTCCCACCATCTCCACCATCTCTTGAAATGCCATATTTGAGGCCTTAAATCTCCTCTTTCCGGATCGGGACGTTTGTGGCTCCGGGGATTCCTGACTACTGGAGTCGTTCATATCAAGCACCTGTTGTGTTTCCGCCATGTTTCTCCTACTGCGCACCGTAGAGAAAAGGGGGCGGGAAATATTCTTGTAAAAGAACGTCATGGGCGGGCAAAGCAGGCGTAGTTCTACGCGTACGCACTGGGTCTTACGCCAAAATCACACGTCGTACGTACGTTAAGTGCGCAGAAAGGGCGGGAAACCATGAACTTGACTAAAAGAACGTCAGGGGCGGGCAAAGCAGGCGTAGTTCTACGCGTACGCACTGGGTCTTACGCCAAAATCACACGTCGTACGTACGTTAAGTGCGCAGAAAGGGCGGGAAACCATGAACTTGACTAAAAGAACGTCAGGGGCGGGCAAAGCAGGCGTAGTTCTACGCGTACGCACTGGGTCTTACGCCAAAATCACACGTCGTACGTACGTTAAGTGCGCAGAAAGGGCGGGAAACCATGAACTTGACTAAAAGAACGTCAGGGGCGGGCAAAGCAGGCGTAGTTCTACGCGTACGCACTGGGTCTTACGCCAAAATCACACGTCGTACGTACGTTAAGTGCGCAGAAAGGGCGGGAAACCATGAACTTGACTAAAAGAACGTCAGGGGCGGGCAACGCAGGCGTAGTTCTACGCGTACGCACTGTATATAACGACAAAAATCACATGTCGTATGTTCGTTTGCGAAAATAGGAACAGAAGTTGGGAGCAAGAAAAACGAAGGTAAGTTTAAACCATTTCCCCAAATAAGTGGCAGATCCTGGAGTCTATCTTGGGCTAAGATTAGGAGAGTCTGAGCTAACATTATGTTTTTTGGCTTGTGTATTGTCTTGCAGAAAAATGGATAAAAAATTCAGGGATCCAGAATTTTTAAGTCTGTTTATCGACAAGTATAAAGAAATGTCTAATCTGTGGCATACCAAGAACAAGGATTATTTTAATAAACAAGTAAGGAGGGCAACACTGGAGAGATTTGTGACATTTGTGCAGCCTTGGATCCCAGAGGCAGACGTGGACTTTGTGGATAAGAAAATTCAAATATTGCAAAATATGTTCCGAAAGGAAAAGAGGAAAATCGCTAAATCCCAAACATCAGGAGCAGCACCAGGTGATGTATATGTACCCAGGCTGTGGTACTTTGAAAAGCTACGGTTCCTGGACGACCGGTATAAACCCAGGGAGTCGCTTTCTACTCTTCCCTCCACCCTTCCCTCCACCCTTCCCTGCAGCATTCCCTCCACCTCAGCAGAGGCTGATGAGCCTTCCATCCTGGAGGAAGCGGATGCACCCAGCTGGAGCCAGGTATTTTTTTACCAAAAATAGTGATATTCAGAATATTAATGATGTTAACTAGATGTTATTCGAATTTGTACGCTATTATTGATGTTAAAAAATAGTTAAAATTTGGACATATCAATTTACAGTAGTGGCCACAAATGTTTGTCACCAGCAGAAACAAGAAATAGTGGTGTCATAATGATACTCTTTTATATGTATTAACCGAATTTTGAAGTCAGGAGCTGAAAAATGTTTAGGATTGATGAACAAAAAACTAAAACAATGTCCCTTTTTTATACACAGGAGGAGCTCAGCCAGGAGGAAGGTGGTGAAAGTGGCAGGCAGGAGGAGGCTATGCCCACTCTCAGCCAGGAGGAGTCCATGCCCTCTGTCAGGCAGGAGGTGGCCGGGCCTAGTAGAAGCATGACGACTTCTCAAGTGCCTCCCCTCCGTCTTCCATCCAAAAGGGCCAAAAAAAATACACAGGCACAGGAGGAATCCCTGCGACTAATTAGAGAGGCGACTAATGTTTTAAACAGCCCCCCTGACGCAGAAGAGGCCTACGGCTGCTACATTGCCAGCCGGCTCCAGCAACTAGAGATGGGCCAACGTCTCCACTGCGAAAGGCTCATTTTCCTGTCCTTACAGAAGGGGTTCAGTGGAGATTTATCAGCCAACAGTACTATTGTGGAGCAAGTTCCTCCTGTTCCTCCTCCTCCTCCTGCCACGAGTCCACCACCGGAGACACAGCCTCCCAGGAAGGCTACAGGGAAGTCTGCAGGGAAGGGTGCAGTGAAGGGTGGAGCGAAGAGAAGAAGGTGATGACCTGGCTTCACTCTGGTCCGACCAACCACAGCCTGGGGACATATATACCATCTGATGCTGCTCTTGATGTCTGGGATTCTGGGACCATATTTGATTTTGTAATATTTGAATTTTCTTGTCCACATAGTTTCACGTTTGCCCTGGGGCCAAAAGGCTACAGAAATGTCACAATTTTCTCCAGTGTTGCCTTCATTTTTTTGTTTGTAGAACCAGAATAAATGGCTATTTTTGTTTGAAAATATAATTGCCTATGTGTTTTTTGGTCAAATACCTTTCTATAAAAGACAATGTGAAATTAACAAGGGACACTAACCTCCTTGAGGTTATAAACAAAATAAAAATGTTATTGTGGTAACTTGTCACCAGAATAAAAATAAAAAGGTTATTGTGGTAATGAAAAAAAAATAAAATAAAATAAAGTTTTTGGTTTTAACTTGACGGAACAATTAAATATGGAGATCACAATAAAAAATAAATGGTAAAGAATTGTACCAAAAATATGTAGGCCAAAAATTAGTCACCAACATTTTTTCTTGTTTTTTTTTATTTTTTTGGAGTAATTTTTTCATCAATATTTTTGGGTGAAATCATGAACATTTTTATTCTTGTGATCTCCATATTTAATTATTCGGTCAAGTTAACAACTTTTTTTTTTTTTTTTGGTTTTAATTGACAGAATAATTTAATATGGAGATCACAAGAAAAACATGGTAAAGAATTGTACCAAAAATATGGAGTAAAAAAAATTATTAAAAAAAACATAAAAAAAAAAAAATATTGAGATGGGGCTTTAAAATAAAAACAAGATCATTCATGAGATGAGGAGAAATAAAACAGAAATGTGTTTGGTGAGAACTCTGTGAGTGAATATGAGCAGCAAAGCAACTTCGTTCTTCTAGCATTATAAATAAAAAGGCTTCGTTCTTCTAGCATTATAAAGAAGATGCGCTATACATTTAAACGAGCACAGAATTTGCAGCATGACGAATGTGCTACTTCCAATACGAACTGGAGTTTTACAAGACCGAGCACTTCCGTCTCGTACTTGCTTCAGAGCATGCGTCGTTTTAGGACTGTCGGAACAGCATACAGACGAGCGGACTTCTACATCGGACCTGGGTCCGGCGGAGTTCCGTCGGGAAAATTTGAAGCATGCTTCATTTCTAAAGTCCGTCAGACTTTTGCGAGGCTAAAGTCCGTTGCAGCCCACACACGAGCGGATAGTCCGCCGGACTCAGTCCGTCGGAGTTTGGATGTCGAAAAGTCCGCTCGTGTGTACGGGGCATATGAGGTTCATGTCTCCAACGGTCTTCTCCATGAGGCGTTGAAAGGTAGCAGGGGCTCCAGACAGGCCCTGAGGCATTCTGTTGAATTCAGAGAATCCCACTGGGGTTATGAAAGCTGTCTTCTCTCTGTCTTCCTGGGGCATGGGGATTTGGTAGTACCCACTCTTGAGGTCCATTACACTGAACCACTTGGCACCAGCCAAACTCTGTAGGGCATCCTCTATTCTCGGTGTGGTATACTGGTCAGGGATGGTCCTCCTGTTGAGAGTCCTGTAGTCAAAACAAAGCCTCAATGACCCATTCTTTTTCCTGACCACCACTATGGGGGAGGCATAGGGACTTCTAGACTCCCGAATCACACCAGTCTTCTTCAACTCCGCAAGCTGCTCCCTCAGATCCTCCAGGTCAGCTAGAGGGACCCGCCTAACCCTTTCCCTGAAGGGTTTGTCTTCTTGGAGGCGGATTCGGTGGGTGGCACTCCTGGCACATCCCACATCAAACTCATCCTTTGAGAAAATCCTCTCCCATCTAGTCAGCTGGGCCTTGGCTCTCTCCTTCCAGGCTCCACGTAGGTCCGGGTTCTCCATGGAAAGTTTTTCCCAAACATCTCCTCCTGCACCCATTCCTTTTACTTCTGACCAGCTGACTGGGGCCGCAGGACTCACCTGCCCCAACAGCATTCTGGCAGGGATCTCTATGGGTCTCTCCGTAGGGTTTCTCACACTCACTGGGACTCTTCCTCGAGCCTTCTTCAGGGCCTTGATTGAAATCACTTCCGGTATCACTTCCAGGCCGGAGTGATCTTCCCTTGGATCGGATTCCAGCATGACAAAGGGGCCAGGCTGCTCCCAGGTAAGCTTCACCGTGGCCCTGAGGCAGGCTACCTCTCCGGGCTGCAGCACCACTCCCTCTCTCCCAAGTCTCCACACCTTCCCTATCCCCTCTCCTGGGTTCTTCTGCTCTAGGACCAACCGTTGGTAGGCTGTCTTCAACATGGGATGGATATTGGGATCTTGATGGTTACTCGTCTCCACTAGAGGGGTCAGAAGTCTTCTCACCAGATCTGTATTGGTCCCTATGATGAGGGACATCTTGCTGGCCCCGGGCGGTCTAGGACACACAACTGCCAGGGTGTCAAACACCTCTGTTTTCCCCGCCACAGATGGATCGAAGGTCAGCTTTATGGGCAGGTAACCATCGTAGGGGAAACTCTGAGTTCCCAGGCCCCATATCTCCAGCTCTTCTATCTTCTGTATAGGCAAATGGCTCAAGTGCCTATCATAGAAGTCTCTGTACAACAAAGTCACTTGAGCTCCAGTGTCCAGGAGGGCCTTCGTGTAGACTCCTTCCACCTGGATGGAGACAGTGGGGGACGGGCCGACCAATTCTTCTGGGTAGGGCCGGGTTGAGGCCACCCTCTTCTGGGGACCCGTCTTCATCCAGTTGGTTTTAGACTTTATTCTTTTTCGAACCTGGTATGCATTGACCCTCCCCACAGTAATGGGAGTACAAACCCGCTGAGGGATGTTATTGTCTCTTATTTGTAGGCATTCCTTCTGAGGGGTCTGGTTTTTTCTCTCTCTCTTCCTTCTATTCAGTTTGGAGTTCACTGAAAGACATGAGCACCCGGTTGACTCCCTCACCGGGGCCCTCTGAAGTTTCCCGCCGGCTGGCGGTTATCTATCTTCTTCTTCTTGGGACTGGAACATCTACTGGCGAAGTGGCCACTGCCCCCGCAGTTGTAGCATAGCATCTCTTCTCGGTCTCGAGTGGGGCTTGGTGTTGGTGTATCTGGAAACAACTCCTTTCTAGGACTTGGTTTCTCGGCTCCCCCTTGACCTTTCGCCATCATAGCAGTCAACATCTCCATCACCTGGGACATCTGTAACTTCAAAGTGTCCAGCTCCTTATCTCTAGCAGGAGTCATGGCCGGTGTAACTATTGCTACCGGTTGGTTGACGGGCTCGGTGAGATCTTCTTCCCTTTTCTCTTCCAGTAGGGCCTCTTCCTCTCTGATCATTCGGATGAGGTCAGTGTACTCCAGACTCTTCCCATCCTGTCGGGCACGCAGTGTCCATGCAATAGGATCCATGGGTTGAGCTCCCCTCAGTACCTGTTGAGTACGGGCCTCATCTACTTTTCCTGGGCTGATCCCCTTCTTTAGGATCATCTTATGCAAGATTTTATCTAAACGTCCCATGTAGTCTGATAGTTTTTCACCTTTCTTCTGGTAGCAATGCTCTAACTGATAAGCAAGCTCAGAGATTTTCTCTGTCCCACCAAACACAGTCTGTAGTACATCTAGGTACTCCTGCGCATTACAGTCTGTCCTGCTCATCTTCAGGTTGCGTATGGCCTCTAGAGCAGGCCCCTTTAGACTTTCCACAATCCTCTGCTTCTTTCTGCGCTCTGGAACTTCCCATTCCTCTAGTGCCTGAGTTGCGCTATCTAACCAATCTTCAAATCCCTCTTCTTCTGAAGGTACAGGTTTCCTCCCTGAAAACATCCAGAGTTTCCTGTACCCCGACATCGGGTAATCTGTGGGATCCTTCTTGCACTGGGCCACAATCTCCCCCAGGACAGCACACAGTTCTGCGCTAAGGGTGGCCGGTGCTGATCTGGGACTCTCGGGTGAGGTACGGGCCGCAGCCTGCGGTGATCCCGTTGGCGATGGCTCCTCCCCTGGGAGGCTAATGACCACTGACTGACTTGGGTCGGCCTTAGCCGCTTCACACCACGCTCTGACTCCCTGTGGGTCCATACCGGTACCTCTGGAGTGTTCACCGCTGTCTCAGAAATCCCGGATTTACGAGCCCCCACGTATAGCGATACCCTCACTTAAGAGGGCCGCAAGTTTGGTTTGGGTCCTGAGCACAGCTCCGCCAACCCCCCGGCAATCTGCACTACCCACTTTGGCACAGTTAGTATCTAGCAATACACATTAAATCGCTTATACTCTAAATATGTGTGTGTGCGTGGGTGGATAATTCAAGCTCATAGACAATCCTTGAAAGTATATAACTGACTTTACTTATTGTTTTTATAAAAGGAATAACATGAATCAAACATTTGGATTGCAACACATAATCAGGTCCCTGCAGTAACCAGTAATAAAGATAAACAGAGTAATCAGCATAATAAAGTATTGCTATGCAACTCTAGCGCTGCCCTTTTCAGCTACTTCCCCACATGGGTAAACACCCAGCACTGTCTACCTATGCAGTCAGGCCTGACTGATCTAAATGGAAGTCCAGTAAAACAATATTCGCTAGCAATCTTTCGGTGGTGCACTTGAAGAACAACTTTGTAATCCAAACGTATAATAAAGATAAAGCATCTGTCTTTAAACAGCTCTCACCACTCGGACAAGTCCAAGTCCGGTTTCTCTGCCTTTTCGTCTAGGAACAGGAATCCACCGACCTCCCAGTCTTCAATCCTTCTGGTGTACTGCAGCAAAGATGAGAAAATGTCTCTCAGGTGCAACTAAGCTGGCAGAGAGCTCTTTCAGCAGTTCAGCACAGACCTCCTCTTGCTAGGAGAGAGGGGGGTGTCCAAAGAGAGCGAACTAGGCCTCTCCCCCTCCTTATATTTCCTCCCCCATAAGTCTCTGGGGCATAACTCAAAGCATCCTGGGAACCAGCAGGGTTCTGGGAACAGTAGTTTTATAGTTCTTAAAGAGACCCCGCTACATTAGTTTTTTTTTTATGGTAACCACCTGAAGCTGAGAAAGAGGTATGGATACTTCCTTATTATATTTAATGCAGTGAGTCAGTATGCTGCCCGTGCCCCAAGATGACGTCATCTGCGATGAAATACATAGGGAGGAGCGATGTGCTGACGTCACCATGTTTGCGCAAGTCCTGTTCCATGGGCTGCTACTATTAGCCAGCCAGCTTAATTTCTTATTTTTTCCCAAGATAAAGTTTATTGAATTGTCAAAACAAGCATACAGAAATAACAGCATTGCATGTGATCTACATTATCAAGTAAGCAAATAACATGTGGTTACAGCTAATAAAATAGCTCAAACAGAAGCCATTGATATGTTCAATACATACAGATTGGGAAGAAATACTGTGGAATGGTACAATAAAATGAGGGAGATTTGCCCTTAGGACAACTTGTTCCGTATGAAGCTTACTCCGAAACAGTGTATCTAAAATGTATTACCCTTAACCACTTAAGCCCCGGACCAATTGTCAGCCTAAGGACTAGAGGTCTTTTTACAATTTCGCACTGCACTGCTTTAACTGGTAATTGCGCGGTCATGCAATGTTGTAACCAAACAAAATTTGCGTCCTTTTCTTCCCACAAATAGAGCTTTCTTTTGATGGTATTTGATTACCTCTGCGATTTTTTTTTTTGCGATATAAATGGAAAAAGACCGAAAATTTCGAGAAAAATAGATATTTTCTACTTTTTGTTATAAGAAAAATCGAATAAACTCAATCTTAGTCATACATTTAGGCCAAAATGTATTCAGCCACATGTCTTTAGTGAAAAAAAATTTCAATAAGCGTATATTTGTTGGTTTGCGCAAAAGTTATAGCATCTACAAACTAGAGTACATTTTCTGGAATTTACACAGCTTTTAATTTATCACTGCCTATCTAATTTCTTGAGGTGCTAAAATGGCTGGGCAGTACAAACCCCCCCCCCCCCATGACCCCATTTGGGAAAGTAGACACCCCAAGGAAATTGCTGATAGTGATGGCCGAACGGTTCGCCCCAGCGGTCGTTTCGCAGCGAATTTCGGCTGTTCACGGTCCGCCCGATCGGCGGACTATTGCCGCCGTTCGCCCAGCGGACTTCCGTGTTTTCTGTGTAAAAGAACTTTGACCTATGATGACACATCCATCATGGGGTACAGGACAGCCAATTGAGACATTACAGCACATGGACACTTGGACATTCCCCCTAACTTATAAATACACCCGATCCGGCGGCCATTTTACATTCTTTCTTCTGTCATTATAGGGAGAGGTTGCTGTGTGGAGCAGGGAGAGATTGAAGTGACCCAAATCGCTAGCTATTTGGTACACAAAAGTTCTTTTCAGGTCTGGTATAGGTGTTAGGTGTAGTTCAGGATATAGGTTTGAGGCAGTGCTGTGCTAGTGATTGTTGCAGCAGCCTGAGTGTCTTTTGTCAGTTTAGAGAAAGGGACAGGACGGTGTGTGCTGCAGGGACAGTCAGTTTAATCATTAGCTGTTACTATCAGGTCCACAAAAGTGCTATTCCAGTTATTGTTCCAGCAGCCTCTGTTTTGTCAGTTTATATAGGGACAGTATTGTACAAAAAACTCTATAAAAATAAATCAACACATCCGAAGATGAATCAACCCATCAGAAGAGAGTCAAAAACAGAGCATAATATTCTAATTATAGACAATCACAATAGTGTACAATGAATGGTAAGATACAGTACTTCCTCATTAAATTTATAATCATATAAATTCACAATGTATATATGTTGAGTAGATTACAAACTCTATGTCTCATTTTATGTCCATCTAAAAAATGTCCATCTAAAAAATATTTTAGCGCTTGATGGTGAGTTTATTAATCTCGCAGTAATTCAACATAGTTCGTTAAACTCTTGACATATATTGCACCATTGCCCGGAATACACCTCCACGCGTGCACACATGCAAACACCGCAGAAAGTCGGTGCCAGTGAGAAGACCCCCTTAGGTATTTCTCTTACCAGACTCAGCTGGTTTCACAGATCTTATCAAGAAATCCTGTTAGGTGTAAATGCAGGTTTCCTTCCCCTTCATATACCGCACCACTCGATCTCCGAAAGAAGGATGATTACAAAGAAAAACACATATAGTGTAATTCCATTAAACAAACAAGGTGCTTTATTAAATTAAAAAACCATCAAACATTGCACTCACAAACGTTAAAACTTTCAAAGCATAGGTTCAATACATGGATTGTCAGCTAGGCTCAGATAGGATCAGCTAGGTTAAAGGATGGTCCTACCGCCCTCAGCAATGGATCACTCCCCGCTGATATCTCCCGGCTCGTCCCTCTCCTCTTATTTCTCCTATCACTCCTGCTGTGTTAAACTCGTATGGTTCCCCTCTGACGCATTTCGTCGTATTGACATCATCTGAGGGTGGGGCCATACGTTCCCACCTTTTTATATCGTTAGGGTGAATTTTCTCATTAACCCTTCATAGACCGCTCACATGTCTCATCCTATACACCTCTATGCTGAATGTACCGTGCTCGCATTTAGTAACTCCCACAGGTTATTTAAAAATATTCTAATTGTCACTACTAATTCTATATCCCACTCCAATCCCCCCCCATTGGGTGCCGGTACTCTATACATCCCATCCCATTCATACTGATATTGTATCTATCAAAATGAGGTATAAAAAGACACTGTCCAATCCATGGTAATATTACACATATAGAAAGGACCGATCGGTGTATCTTATGCATCAGCTTTGGACTATTAACAGTACTCGTCAGTGGAAGGGATGATAGAAATTCTTCTCGAGAAACTGTTACATATTCATTCCTAATGGGGGACTCACCGGGATACATTTGCATCACCGGTTCCCCGCTCGAGATACTATGTCCCTATCGCTGATCTATTCAGCCTCATATCTTCCTCGGACTTGCGGGTGTCTAGATCCATCCCTCCCTGTTCGGTGGATGGATCGGTACTCCTCACCTGTTATTCTATCAATAGCCCTGCACATATACCGCACTTCTTACAATGATAAAATGTGTGTCTTATCCTCATATGGTCATACACTGCCTGATCCTGATCGTTAGTGAAGACCGAGCCACATGGTGAACTCCATTATTTTTATTCTGCTTTATCCCCAATATAATTTCATCTATTTATACAAATGCATATTTCATACACCCATATTTAAAATTGCAGGCTAAAATTCTTATTCAAATTCATAAAATGGACATATTTGCATATATCCTACCTCCCCTATTACCAGATCGGTCTCACACTAATTACCTGTTTATCTAGCTCAGACTATTTAAATGTCCACACTATATTATTGTATAAATAATCTTATATAAATATTAAGATACATGAGTAAACATATATAAAAAGTATCAAATAATACAATGAATAAACTAAAAAAACAGATTACAATATATAAAATTACATCAACCCCCCCATCATAAATAACATACATAAACTAAGCTGAAACTATTCAAACCATATCCATTATCTAGCACGTTAATCACTCTATCTCCTACCCCCATCTATACACCTCTTCCTTACTTCTAAAGTGAAGTTATTAATGGGGTAATGGATCGATCATCCTAAATAAAATTTTAACTATATTGACACAGATCCCCTTATAAAATAATATGTACATGAAAGATATTATTATTATATTTCTAAAAATCGCTGATAAAACAGTTCACGTCTAATTCAACGTTCAATCCACTAGGCGTAAGGGTGTTCATTCGATATATCCATTGGGATTCTTTTTTAGAAATTTCACGGATCATACTTGATCCCCGCCAATTGGTATACACCCTATCCACTCCCCAGAATCTTAATAGAGAAGGGTCTTGGTTGTGGTATTTTTTAAAATGCAGGGACACACTGTGATCTTTATATCCTACTTCTATATTGTACATATGCTCCGATATACACTTCTTCAGAGTCCTCTTTGTTCTTCCCACATACATCATATTGCATGGGCACTGTAACACACATACTACATGTGTGGAATTACAAGTAATACATTCTTTAATTTCAAATCTTCTATTATTGCCTGTTGAGATAAACTCTGCAAGGCCTCTGATCACGTGATTACTTATAATACAAGGTTGACACCTTCTACATGAGAAAAAAATGTTTTATCCCAAAAGGTTTCCAGTTTTTTGGGGGGTTCAATATCTTTTTTTTTTTTTTCAAATAACGTTTTATTAATTTCCAGTGGTTGCCTAGGAACATAAACAGTACAGAAGTACAGTGGAAGGCGAGTATCTACATAGCTGTGCAAGAGTAAGAATAGATATGCGATATGCAGTGTCAAATCACAGGCGTGTGCAGTAGAATTCAGTCATTTGGACGGTGGAGTGCTGGGGGGGCAGAGGACACCAAAAGTCAGCTGCCCATCCCACAACCCCTACGGCCTGGTATGAGCTGCCTTGCGGCCTATGCAAAACACGTAATGCGTAGCAGATGAGGTCCGCTATAGAAACAGGGGAGGTGAAAAGGGAAAAGACAGAGAAGAAAAAGAAAAGAAGGTGCCAGAGATCCAGGTCGCCATACCTTATCCAATTCGCCCTTAGTCCTCCCGCAGCCGCCATCTCTCCCAGACTTGGTCAAATTCCTCCAGCCTGTCCCGTATTCTGGCAGTCATTTTCTCCATAAGTTCCACGTCCTTTATCCTGGAGTAAAGGGCTTCCATAGATGGGGCCAGTCGACTCTTCCAGTTAAGAGCTATTAGGCAAAGGGCTGCTGTGGGGATATGTCGTAGAAGCTTCCTGGACGGCTTAGCCATCCTTGGTTGGGACATGCCAAATAGGAAGAACTTGGGTACAAAGGGGACAGGCACCTCAAATACCCGGATAAGGAGCTGTTGGATTGATTTCCAGAATGGGGCTATCAAAGGGCAAGTCCAGTATATATGGAACAAGGTGCCCCTGTCCTTTAGGCAGCGCCAGCATCGATCAGAGGCGGAGGGATACATTTTGTGGAGTACAACTGGGGTCTGGTACCAGTGGTAGAGAATTTTATAGAGGTTTTCCTTGTAAAGGGTATATAGGGAGGACTTAGCTGCCTGTCTCCACACCCCCTGCCAAGCTTCCAGCGGAAGTTCCTCACCCAACTCCTTTTCCCATCGCAACATATACTTGTGCTTGCCCTTTGCGTGAAAGTGGTGTGAGTTGAGGATGCGGTAGAGGTCTGATATCATTCCCCTGCGATTCTCAATATCTTTTTTACCAGCTGATCACCAAAATTAGGTGCCTTTCTATAGATAAACAACGGTCGAGGGGGTAAGGCCTGCGACAATGTTTTATCTACCTTGGAACAATATTTGAAAGAGAATATTATTGTGCGGAGTTTAAGATGGGAGGTAACACCACAGGATGGGTTAGACGATGATGAATCCATGAGAGAGTGGCTAGATTTTTTTAATGGAGTTGGTTTTAAGTTGCAGCAACTAGTTTTAAGGAGGAAAGAGAGAAAAATGAAAAAAATGAAAAAACGGATTGAGGAATTATCTAGTGAATTAGTTAGTATTAGAGGGACTCAACTATGGACTGATTTTAACTCTAATATTAATAAGAAATTAGAAAAAATTGACACAGACACCCAAAAAAAGAAAGTAAAAAAATTTCATAGGGATCTTAATGATTTTAAAAATGAAAACATCTATGTGTAGCAGAGCAAACTAGTGAATAAACCCTCTGGAAATATAGTAAACAGAGAAGCTCCTCCATTGACCCCTAGAGTAGGAGGTATAGGGGCAACCATTCAACCCAATAATCATTCTACCCCAAGATATAAGGAACAAGGTTGGACCCTGGTAGAACCACAGCATAAGAGAGGGGGAAAAAAGGGGAACTTCCCGAGAGGCGCTAGACGGGGTGAATATAGGGAAAGACCAGATACCTATCCACAATTGAGGCATGAATTTGTGGAACAATATCAGGGCGTTCCAACCTCAAATAGATTTGATCCTTTAAGAGCAATCCCGGGGAATAACTATAGCTCCCCACGTCCTTTTTTAGGGAGAGGAGGGTGTAGAGGAAGATGGCCACCCCGGGGGAGGGGGAGGAATCCACCTTTCAACCATTACTCTCAGAGAAACGAATTTCCCCCCACGATTTCAGAGATGGTGAAACCCCCCTCACAATCAACCAAACTTGCAACCCATACAAAAAGCCGCACAGCCGCAGCAAGCGACTGTGTGGAAGCCGTCCCAGACAGTACATCAGAGGGCAGAGCAATCGCAAGAAATAGTCCAGCATATAGGAGATTAAAAAGGGGTTGTAGAGCAGGTTGGAGAATCCAAAAAAAGAAGGAGGGATCAGGATCAGTTGGAATCTATAATCTAAGTAGTATTACATTAACATCAAAAGAAACGAATATATTACAATTAGGGTTAAAATGTGCCCCTAGAAAACCCATAAATAAATTTAATGTTTATATGGATATTCACAAATATTTTCGGAAAATTAACATGAAAAAATATTTTTTAAAGCGGAGGTCCACCCTAAAGTGGACCTTCCGCTCATCGGAACCCTCCCCCCCTCCGGCGCCACAATTGGCACCTTTCAGGGGGGAGGGGGGTGCAGATACCTGTACAGTACAGGTATCTGTACCCACTTCCGGGATAGCTCTCTGCGGAAAGGGGCGTATATTACGCCCCTTTCCGCAAGTGCCCGCCCCTTCCCGCAAGTGCCCCGCTGCCTGCTGGGAAAACACACAGATCCCAGAGGCAGCGGGGACCGTCCTTATTGCGCAGCGCGGCTCGCGCATGCGCAGTAGGGAGCCGGGAAATGAAGCCGAAAGGCTCCATTTCCTGATTCCCATACCCAAGATGGCGGCGGCAGCACCCGAGATACGATCTACAGATCGGCTTCGGGTGCCGACATCGCGGGCACGCTGGACAGGTAAGTGTCACTATTTTAAAAGTCAGCAGCTGCAGTATTTGTAGCTGCTGGCTTTTAAAAAAAAAAAAAAACGTGGAGTCCCGGTGGACTCCCGCTTTAAATTCCAACTTTGAAAGTAGATCAGCGACACACAGAGGTATAGTAGGTGTAGACACCTAAAATCCCTGTTTAATCCCCCGAATGCCGCAAATCAGCACATTGAGGTATTCAAAAATTTAATTTTAAAAGATTTGGAAACTATAGTACCAAGAACAAAAATATAAATCCCCATTATCTACAAGAGGGTATTAAAATGTTGGAGATGAGGAAGGATATTATAATTAGACCGGCCGACAAGGGAGGCGGCGTGGTGATTTTAGATAAGTCCTTTTATGAATCGCAATTGGAAAATATGTTGTCCGATAAGGAGACTTATGTACAATTAAACAAGGATCCAACTTTGTTATATTATCGTAATTTAGAAAAATTGATCTCCTTGGGAGTAGAAAATAAGGTTCTAAATGCGAAGGAATCAAGATTCCTGGTAACAAGTTATTGTAGAGTGCCTACAATCTACACACTGCCCAAGGTGCATAAGAATCCAACGAGACCCCCCGCCAGACCAATCGTAAATTGTATTGGATCTGTAACAGCAAGACTGGGTCAGTATCTCGATAAATTTTTACAAGCTAGTGTCCAAAATACGAAGGCATATTTAAAAGACACAAAAAATTTATTACAGTTAATGAGCCAGATTAAACTAACAGAAGGGGCTGAAATACATTTAGTTACAGCTGATGTATCCTCTCTGTACAGTATTATTCAACACGGTGATGCTCTATTGGCCCTTAATTGGGCTTTGAGTCAAAGGGAAGACATCCCCTATAAACAGAAAGTTTTTCTGGGACGAGCTTTGGATTTTTGTTTGTCCCAGAATTACTTCTGGTATAACCAACATTTTTACTCCCAGAAAAGAGGCATTGCCATGGGGGCTAAATTTGCCCCCAGCATAGCCAATTTGTTCATGGCCGAGTGGGAGGACAGGGTAGTCTTTGCACGACAACAACAACACAGTACATCACTTGTATTTTACAAAAGATTTATAGATGACCTCCTATTTATTTGGGAGGGTTCAGAATGCTCTTTGCATGAGTTTATGAAGTTGTTAAATACTAATAATAATAATATCTGTCTGGAATATAAATATAGCAAGAAAAAAATACACTATCTAGATGTGGACATAATGAAGCAAGGTGCGGACCTCATTACAAAAGTATATTTTAAACCCACAGACAGGAACAGTTATTTACCTTGTGGTCACCACCCACAGTGGTTAAAAAACATTCCCAAGGGCCAAGTGATGCGCATCCGACGCAACTGTACATTAGATAGTGAATTCTTTGCCCAGTCAGATATTATTAAGAAGTGATTTGTGGAAAAGGGGTACAATGAAAAGGATCTGAACAAAGAAGTAGTTGAAATAGGAAATATCCCGCGGTATAAGCGCCTTGAAAATAAACTAAAGGAGAACTCTACCAATCAAGAATGGGGATTTATTTCTGACTTTCATGTCCAATACAAAGAAATAGAGACTATACTGAATAGACATTGGCATATATTGCCGTTGTTTATCTATAGAAAGGCACCTAATTTTGGTGATCAGCTGGTAAAAAAAATATTGAACCCCCACAAAAAACTGGAAACCTTTTGGGATAAAAGCGTTTTTTCCTCATGTAGAAGGTGTCAACCTTGTATTATAAGTAATCACGTGATCAGAGGCCTTGCAGAGTTTATCTCAACAGGCAATATTAGAAGATTTGAAATTAAAGAATTTATTACTTGTAATTCCACACATGTGGTATATGTGTTACAGTGCCCATGCAATATGATGTATGTGGGAAGAACAAAGAGGACTCTGAAGAAGCGTATATCGGAGCATATGTACAATATAGAAGTAGGATATAATGATCACAGTGTGTCCCTGGATTTTAAAAAATACCACAACCAAGACCCTTCTCTATTAAGATTCTGGGGAGTGGATAGGGTGTATACCAATTGGCGGGGATCAAATATGATCCGTGAAATTTCTAAAAAAGAATCCCAATGGATATATCGAATGAACACCCTTACGCCTAGTGGATTGAACGTTGAATTAGACGTTAACTGTTTTATCAGCGATTTTTAGAAATATAATAATAATATCTTTTATGCACATATTATTTTATAAGGGGGTCTGTGTCAATATAGTTAAAATTTTATTTAGGATGATCGATCCATTACCCCATTAATAACTTCACTTTAGAAGTAAGGAAGAGGTGTATAGATGGGGGTAGGAGATAGAGTGATTAACGTGCTAGATAATGGATATGGTTTGAATAGTTTCAGCTTAGTTTATGTATGTTATTTATGATGGGGGGGGTTGATGTAATTTTATATATTGTATCTGTTTTTTTAGTTTATTCATTGTATTATTTGATACTTTTTATATATGTTTACTCATGTATCTTAATATTTATATAAGATTATTTATACAATAATATAGTGTGGACATTTAAATAGTCTGAGCTAGATAAACAGGTAATTAGTGTGAGACCGATCCGGTAATAGGGGAGGTAGGATATATGCAAATATGTCAATTTTATGAATTTGAATAAGAATTTTAGCCTGCAATTTTAAATATGGGTGTATGAAATATGCATTTGTATAAATAGATGAAATTATATTGGGGATAAAGCAGAATAAAAATAATGGAGTTCACCATATGAGGATAAGACACACATTTTATCATTGTAAGAAGTGCGGTATATGTGCAGGGCTATTGATAGAATAACAAGTGAGGAGTACCGATCCATCCACCGAACAGGGAGGGATGGATCTAGACACCCGCAAGTCCGAGGAAGATATGAGGCTGAATAGATCAGCGCTAGGGACAAAATATCTTGAGCGGGGAACCGGTGATGCAAATGTATCCCGGTGAGTCCCCCGTTAGGAATGAACATGTAACAGTTTCTCGAGAAGAATTTCTATCATCCCTTCCACTGACGAGTACTGTTAATAGTCCAAAGCTGATGCATAAGATACACCGATCGGTCCTTTCTATATGTGTAATATTACCATGGATTGGACAGTGTCTTTTTATACCTCATTTTGACAGATACAATATCAGTATGACCCACCCTGCGGAAGGGCCTGCCTCTTCCTCTGCCTGTCATTTTTTAAATGACCCTGTGACAAAACCCTCAGTCCCTATACTGATGAAGGACTGCTGCAGTATAGGGCAGCAGTCAGCAGTAGTGTCACAGGGTCATTTAAAAAATGACAGGCAGAGGAAGAGGCAGGCCCTTCCGCAGGGGTGGTAGGGGTAGGGCAGGAGCAACAGGCTTGAGCCAAAGTGGGAAGTTGCAGAAGGTGCATTCAATTACTTTAAAGGACGCACCAGACTTGGTTGAGTGGCTCACTCAGCCTTACCCTTCTGCACCCTCCTCATCCTCTCGATCTGCACCCTCTTCTTCACTCTCTGCTATGTGCACCCCCAAAGACACTACCACCAATAACACCACCACCACCACATACCTTCCGCTTGAGTCACAGGAATTATTTTCCGATCCATATCAAGACATTTCTGATGTGCAGCCACTCTTGGTATTGGATCAGGAAGAGGAGGTAGCAACAACCGCTACTCAGCAGTCTGACGACAGTACCCAGATCAGCCCAAGGTGGAGGTTGGTCCCTGGTGTTGCTGCCTATTCCGAGATCTCTACTTATAGCGGTGGGGAAGGTGACGTCGATGATGACGTGTCTAGTGATGTCACGTGGGTGCCCACAAGAGAGGAAGGGGAGTTCAGAGGGAGATATGGACCAGCAGATAGGGAGGAGAAGCAGGAATAACTTACATTGCACAGGAGGGACAAAGCAGACTGCAAATGTATCAGGAGCGAGTCATCGACCATGTACGGTCACATCTGGCGCTCCCAGGACACCGGCACATGGCTCCGCAGTGTGGGCTTTTTTTAGCGTGTCCTCTGCTGACAATAGCGTTGCCATCTGCAATCTTTGCAGTCAACGCATTAGTCGCGGTAAGCCCAACACTCACCTAGGGACGACCGCCTTAAGAAGGCACATGAGCAGCCATCACCGAGCCCAGTGGGAGCAACGGAACACACAAAGCCACACTCCAGGCTCTCACCGCCCAGCCTCGTCTTCTACTTCTCCTTCTCCTCTCTCTTCACAATTGTCCTCCACTCCACCTTCCATCACACCAAGCTCACGTTTTTCTGCAAAAAGGCAGGCTTCCGTGGGCCTAATGTTCGAGCGTAAAAATATGATGACGCCGGATAACCCTCTTGCCCAACGGTTGACGGCTGGCTTGTCAGAACTGATAGCCCGCCAACTACTGCCATATAAACTGGTGGACTCAGAGGCCTTTCGAAAATTTGTGGCCATTGGAACACCACAATGGAAGGTCCCAGGAAGGAAGTATTTCTCAGAGAAGGGCATCCCAGAGCTATATGGCCATGTTCAGCGGCAAGTGAATGTATCTCTGGCACACAGTGTCCGTGCCAAGATACATCTGACCACAGACACGTGGTCTAGCAAACATGGGCAGGGAAGGTATATCACTTTTACTGCCCACTGGATGAACCTTCTGACGGCCGTCAAACATGTAACCTGTGGCACCAGTGTAGATTTGGTTTTACCGCCACGGGTTGCATGCAGGCCTGGCTCTTCTTCTCCTCCTCCTCCATCTTCCTCCCTCTCCTCCTCGGCTGACTCCTCCTTTTCCGCTGCTAGCGTCTCTTCCGCTGCGCCGCCCAAGCTCCCCAGAACCTATTCGACGTGCCAGGTGAGACGTTGCCATGCCGTGCTGCGTCTGTTGTGCCTGGAAGCCAAGAGCCACACTGGCCCGGCACTCCTTTCAGCTTTGCGTTCACAGGCAGATCAGTGGCTAACACCGCTCAATTTGACAGTTGGTAAAGTGGTGTGTGACAACGGTGCCAATCTGCTTAGCGCATTGAAACAGGGCAAAATCACGCACGTGCCATGCATGGCACACATCTTAAACTTGGTCGTGCAGTGATTCGTTGTTAAATACCCTGGGGTCCAGGACATCTTGCGGCAGGCAAGGAAAATCTCGGCCCATTTCAGAAGATCTTACACGGCCATGGCTCGCCTTGCTGACATTCAGTGGCGACACAATCTGCCGGTCAGATGTCTTATTTGCGATTGCCCGACGCGATGGAACTCAACCTTCTATATGCTTGATAGGCTGCTCCAGCAGAAACGTGCAGTTAACGTCTACCTGTATGAACTCTGCGGCAGAACAGGTTCTGGGGAGCTGGGCTTTTTTTCACCACGCCAGTGGCTGCTCATGCGTGACGCATTCAGAATTCTGCGGCCATTTGAGGAGATCACCAAACTGGTCAGTCGCAGCCATGGCGCCATCAGTGACATGGTACCTTATGCCTTCTTTATGGAGCGTGCATTGCGGCGTGTCATTGATCAAGCTGTGGAGGAGCAGGAGGGGGAAGATGAGGAAGTCGCAATGCTGGATGAATTCCCAGGGGGGGCTACTCTATCTGAGACAAGTCAACAACAGGAGTCTGAAGAGGAGTCAGAGGAGGATGGTGCCGGGGCGGATGAGGAGGAGCAAGAAGAGCATGCTTTAAACCTTTCTGGGACCCCTGTTGTTGTGCGTGGATGGGGAGAGGAGAATGAAGAGGATGACATTATCCTGGATGATGAGCAGGAGCCAGGCCACCACACCACTTTCACTTTAGTGCAAATGGGGGCCTTCATGCTCCAGTGTTTTAATAGGGACCCCCGTATAAAAAGCATAAGGGTCAAGGACCAGTACTGGGTGGCAACATACTTAGACCCCCGGTACAAACACAAAATGGCCGAAATGCTACCGCCGTCACAGAGGGCTGTCAGAATGCAGCACTTCCAGGCCTTGCTTCGAGAAATGCTGCATTCTGCTTTTGCGTGCGCTGGCAGAGGAGAAATTCCCACTCCCAGAGAAGGAGTTGCGGGTACCAATCCAACAGCGCCTGCAAGAAGAGACCGGTTTGAAGATGTGTTGGTGACTTCGGATATGAGGTCATTCTTTCAGCCGACCCATCGACAGGTGTCATCCGGATTCAGCATCAGGGAACGCCCAGACCGTCAGTTGTCCGACTACATCGGGTTAACGGCCGATGTGGATGCTCTGAGGAGTGATGAACCCCTGGACTACTGGGTGGGCAGGCTTGACCTCTGCCCAGAGCTTGCCCAATTTGCAATCGAATTGTTGGCTTGCCTCTCGTCCAGTGCCCTGTCTGAAAGGACATTCAGCGCAGCAGGGGGGATTGTGACCGATAAGCGTACTCGCCTAGCTCACGACAGTGTTAACAACCTCACATTTCTAAAAATTTATGAGGCATGGATCTCAGAGGAATTCAAAACATGTGACCAGTAGACCATGTATATGTCTATAAACAATTGTTTTAATCGAGCACACAGACCTTCTTTCTTCATTTGGCTCACTTCCTTGTCCAAAAAAAGCACACCATACTATATGCCCGTACCCTCCTGTTTAAAGAGGTTGAGCAGTGTCATATTTCTACTGGGGCTGCTTATTATGAGGGGCTCCCACCATCCCTGTGCTGTGCTGACTTCCTCCTGGGGCTGCTTATTATGAGGGGCTCCCACCATCCCTGTGCTGTGCTGACTTCCTCCTGGGGCTGTACCTCTGCTGTGCATATTATGAGGGGCTCCCACCATCCCTGTGCTATGCTTATTATGAGGGGCTCCCACCATCCCTGTGCCGTGCTGACTTCCTCCTGGGGCTGCTTATTATGAGGGGCTCCCACCATCCCTGTGCTATGCTGACATCCTCCTGGGGCTGCTTATTATGAGGGGCTCCCACCCTCCCTGTGCTGTGCTGACATCCTCCTGGGGCTGCTTATTATGAGGGGCTCCCACCCTCCCTGTGCTGTGCTGACTTCCTCCTGGGGCTGTACCTCTGCTGTGCATATTATGAGGGGCTCCCACCATCCCTGTGCTATGCTCATTATGAGGGGCTCCCACCATCCCTGTGCTATGCTCATTATGAGGGGCTCCCACCATCCCTGTGCTATGCTGACTTCCTCCTGGGGCTGCTTATGGTGCAGGTGTCAGTGCTGTATATCACGGTGCTGATGTCAGTACTTTCTATCACGGTGCTGCTGTCAGTGCTGTATATCACGGTGCTGGTGTTAGTGCTTTATGTCACGCTGCTGATGTCAGTGCTGTCTATCACGGTGCTGGTGTCAGATGACTCTATCACCGTGCAGGTGTCATTGCTGTATGTCACGCTGCTGATGTCAGTGCCCTCTATCACGGTGCTGCTGTCAGTGCTGTATGTCACGGTGCTGGTGTTAGTGCTTTATGTCACGCTGCTGATGTCAGTGCTCTCTATCACGGTGCTGTTGTCAGATCACTCTATCACGGTGCAGGTGTCATTGCTGTATGTCACGCTGCTGATGGCAGTGCTCTCTATCACGGTGCTGCTGTCAGTGCTGTATATCACGGTGCTGGTGTTAGTGCTTTATGTCACGCTGCTGATGTCAGTGCTCTCTATCATGGTGCTGGTGTCAGATGACTCTATCACGGTGCAGGTGTCATTGCTGTATGTCACGCTGCTGATGTCAGTGCTCTCTATCACGGTGCTGCTGTCAGTGCTGTATATCACGGTGCTGGTGTTAGTGCTTTATGTCATGCTGCTGATGTCAGTGCTCTCTATCACGGTGCTGGTGTCATTGATGTATGTCAGGCTGCTGATGTCAGTACTCTCTATCATGGTGCTGCTGTCAGTGCTGTATATCACGGTGCTGGTATTAGTGCTTTATGTCACACTGCTGATGTCAGTGCTCTGTATCATGGTGCTGTTGTCAGATGACTCTATCACGGTGCAGGTGTCATTGCTGTATGTCACGCTGCTGGTGATCATCTCCTGCATCCTCTTCTTTGCCTACCCTGACCTTCCCTCTCCTCAAATGCCTTCATGCGCTCCACAGTCCTGAATTGTCACAACAATTTCCCATATAAAAAAAGAATGCTTGTAGTTGTCGATCTTAGATTCACCTCATACATGTGTTATGTCATTGGCCATGTGGTGGGACTATGTTTGCACAGCTATTAATTATTTTGTGGCTGAAAATTTGACCTGTAGGTTTGCAAAGTTCGCCTCCCATTGAAGTCAATGGGGCCCGCCGCGAATGTTCCGGTTCGCGAACTATCGACCGCGTTCGCAGTCCGCATTCGCGAAACGTCCCGTCTGAAGTTCGTCCATCACTAATTGCTGAGGGGCATGTTGAGCCCATCGTGGGACTTTTTGGGAGTCTAGCTGCGTACGGCACCCCGAAAACCAATCACCACCTTCAGGATTTCTAAGGGTGAAAATTTTTGATTTCACTCCTCACTACCTATCACAGTTTCGAAGGCCATAAAATGCCAAAACAGCACAAAACCCCCCAAAATGAACCCATTTTGGAAAGTAGACACCCTAAGCTATTTGCTGAGAGGCATGTTGAGTCCATGGAATATTTTATATTTTGCCACAAGTTGCGGTAATATTACAAACTTTTTTTTTTTTGCTCAAAGTTGTCACTAAATTATATATTGCTCACACATGCTATGGGCATATGTGAAATTACACCCCAAAATACATTCTGCTGCTTCTTCTGAGTACGGGGATACCACATGTGTGGGACTTTTTGGGAACCTAGCTGCGTACGGGACCCTGAAATCTAAGCACCGCCTTCAGGATTTCTAAGGGCATTAATTTTTTATTTTACTCCTCACTACCTATCACAGTTTTGAAGGCCATAAAATGCCAAGATGGCACAAAATCCCCCCCCCAAATTACCCCATTTTGGAAAGTAGATACCCCAAGCTATTTGCTGAGGAGCATGTTGAGCCCATTGAATATTAATTTTTTTTTGTCCCAAGGGATTGAATAATGACAAAAAATAAAAATATTTTTTTTTGTTTACAAAAAGTTGTCACTAAATTATATATTGCTCACACATGCCATGGTTATATGTAGAATTGCACCCCAAAATACATTTTGCTGCTTCTCCTGAGTACAGGGATATCACATGTGTGGGACTTTTTGGGAACCTAGCTGCGTACGGGGCACCGAAAACCAATCACCACCTTCTGAATTTCCAAGGGCGTAAATTTTTGATTTCACTTCTCACTATCTATAATGCCGCATACACACGACCAGACTTAGGTCCGACAGACTTTCAACGGAGTTCTGACAGAGTTCTGACAGAGTTCTGATGGACTTTCCGAATGAACGGACTTGGCCACACACAATCACACCAAAGTCCGACGGATTTGAACGTGATGACGTATGACTGGACTAGAATAAGGAAGTTCATAGCCAGTAGCCAATAGCTGCCCTCGCGTCGGATTTTGTCCGTCGGACTATTATACACACGAGCGGATTTCTCGGTAGGAACTGGGTCCGGCGGATTTCAGGCGGAAACATTTTAAACATGTTCCATTTCTAAAGTCTGTCAGACTTTTGCAAATCAAAAGTCCGCTGCAGCCCACACACGATCGAATGGTCTGCCGGAATTGTTCCGTCTGACTTTTGATGTTGAAAAGTCTGGTCGTGTGTACACGGCATTACAGTTTCGAAGGCTATAAAATGCCAAAATAGCACAAAACCTCCCCAAATTACCCCATTTTGGAAAGTAGACACCCCAAGCTATTTGCTGAGAGACATGTTGGCTGAACGAAAAAAAGAGATTGATCGGTGGATATGCGCACCATTAATATACCTCCCTTCATCCACCCACTTCTAATGATGGGCACACATGCACCATTTATATATGCCGAAGCATGGGGGCATCCTCCCACAAAAAAGTTATGTCATGTACACGGTCGAACGGGCAAGCTCTCCGTCAGAATTTCGACTGTACGTACGCGGCATTAGGAGCAAAATCACTCCTCCGCCCCTGCTGCCCCCATGCTTCGGCATATATGCTCTTTTTTTTAACTGTAGTGATGAAATCACCTCCTACAGCGTTGGAGTCACGGCTTTATGTATCGTGGGAGCAAACGCTGTTACTGTCAAGATAAATAAATCCGCGCTGCAACTGAATGGCGCACCTGAAAACAAAAAAAATGGTTAACAATAAAACACAGCAAACTATAAAAAAATTACATACCTGTAAAGCAAGCATAATAAAACATAATAAAATATTGCAGAATAGAATACAGTAAAAAAGAGCAACAATAGAGAGAGAAGAGAGAGAGAGAACAATAAAACTGTAAACTGTAACAACTGTAACGGTTCGGGTCTCTCAAAATGCGATGGCATCTTGGGAGACCCTGTGTTAGTGTGTCCTAGCCTGTGAAATGCTGTACCCTACGCTAAAACTTCACTAGTAGTTCAAAACATTCACCAAGGCAAAGACCAGGATTGCCAGGACAGCATGGACAATAACAAAGGGTGTCACGCCTATGTCCGTGCTTGGTACAGACACGACATCTTCTTTGGGGGGTTCGTTGGGTAGGGGTACTCGGGAGGACATAAGGAAAATGCCTCTCATGCAGCCGGCTTACTGCATTTGGTTGGGAATGGTGAGGTGCAGAACCGTCTGGATACAGAAGGTCTGTGACAACCTCTCTCTGGAAAAAAAGAAAGGTTAAAGTCCCACCTGAAGCTCTGTATAGCACATGAGCGTTCAGCAAAGCCAATTGAAATAAGTAAACAGACACTTTTTTGTACCAGCGTCTGGCCTTACGGGCAACTAGATACGGCACCAACAACTGGTCATTGAGGTCCACCCCTCCCATATTTTTGTTATATTCGTGGACACAGAGGGGTTTCTCCACAATACCAGTCGCCGTAGGAATTTGGACCGTCGTGTCTGCATGAAGGGAGGTAAGAACAAAAACATTCTTATTATCCCTCCACTTCATAGCGAGCAAATTATTACACCGCAAGCAAGCTCTCTCCCCCAGCATAAGATGGGAATCTACAAGCCGCTGGAGAAAGCCCCGGCGATTAGGTCGCACGGTGCCACATGCTCCAATCTGATGATCAAACAAATGACTAAACAGTGGCACGCTCATGTAATAATTGTCCACGTATAAGTGGTACTCCTTTCCGAGTAAGGGTGACACCAAGTTCCACACTATCTTGCCAGCGCTTCCTATGTAGTCAGGGCAGTTCTCCAGCTCTATCTTTTCCCTCATAAACCGTAAAGCTCCATGTATAGCCTGTGGCCCTGTCATAGAACTTATAGAGCTTGACCCCGTATCTGGTACGCTTGTTGGGAATGTACTGTTTGAATGACAAGCGACCAGAAAATTTAATCAGGGACTCATCAACGCAGACAACTTGATGGGGAATAAACAAGGCTGCAAAATGTTGGTTGAAGTGGTTTATGAGGAGCCGAATTTTGTAGAGCCGATCATATTCAGGGTCTCCACAAGGATGACAAAGTTCATTGTGATTGAAGTGCATAAACCTCAAGATCTGCTCGTATCGTTTTCTGGACATGGAGTTAGAGAACACGGGCATGTGGTCAGTCGCATGCGTGGACCAATATGTCCGCAACGTCATGAATTTATGTGTGCCCATGTTGAGGGAAAGGCCCAGAAAGGTCTTAAATTCGGAAACCGTGACTGGTTTCCAATCTCTGGCAAGGGAAGGCAACTGGGGATTAGCGGCGATGTGTTGACCAGCATATAAATTAGTTTGGTCCACAATAGATCTATAGAGATCTTCCGTGAAATACAGCAAATAAAAATCAAGTGGTGTAAAATCAGCTGTATCCACCTGAATACCAGATTGGCCAGTGAATGGGGAAGTACTGGTGCTGCAGAAGTGGTGGGCACCCAATCAGGATTGGCGAATTCTGCAGGAAGGGCACTATGGGAACGACGGGCCTGCCTTTGTCTTCTTCTTGGTGGCAGAGGGACACTACTTGTGCTTGCCACCTCGCCAGCTTGGACTGCACTTATGGGACTCGCCACGTCACCACGTGATACTGCAGTGCTGGATGTACATCCAGGGTGTACTAGGCCGCTGGTGCTTGCCAGTTCACCAGAAAGATAAGCGGCTCTAGTACTTCTCTGCTCCATACAAGGGACCTGCGGTTCTTGCACCTCAACAACATCAGAAGATCGGGGTCCGGTACACCTGACCTTAGCAGGGTCCTCATCTTCATCATCAGAGCTATCTGTCATGGAGCCGCTGTCCTCTACAGGATCGTATTCTGAGCCTGAATCTGACAGATCAGTGACTTCCTCTTCACTATCTGTCATGCTCAGAAACGTGTAGGCCTCTTCACTAGTGTACCTTCGCTTTGCCATTTTGGGCTCTAAATTTAGGGGTACACTAGTGAGACTCACAGGTAAAAAGGCACCTAGGCTGTCAGCGACTGTATAAAACGCTACCAAAAAAAAACTGTTAGCGATCGCAGGGATCAAGCCTGACTCTGCGAACGCTGCAGTTATGTGTGTTGTGTTTTATAAGTGACAGTGATCAATTGATAATGCACTTGGGTGGGCTGCGCTGGGCTGGGCGGAGGGGCAAAACGCAGGTGCTAGCAGGTATCTGGACTGATCCTGCTAACAATGTGTTTTTTTGGAACCCTAAACTGCTGGGGATGCTAGTATAGATCTGATCAGATCAGATCAGATATTGATCTGTTCAGATTCTATACCACTAAGGGAGGTGTATGCTTTGCGCGTGGGTGTTAGCAGTACTGGCACTAACCTAGCGCTGCCTGGGGCAACGCAGACCCTATATAACCCTAAAACCTAATTGATATCACCCGCCGGGTGATCAGGGGGTTAAACCTTTATTGGGTAATAAATGGCGGGTGACCTGATGCTATAAAAAGCGAATTAACTAACCAGCGTCACCCGTAACACTTATATGGTGATCACTGGTGAAAGGGTTAACTAGGGGCAATTAGGGGGTTAAAACCTTTATTAGGTAGTATATGGGGGTACCTGACGCTATATAAAAACCTGACAGGGAACCTAAATAACTAAATAACTAACTGGCTAACCAGCATCACCAGTGACACTTATACAGTGATCGCTGGTGAAAGGGTTAATTCTAGGGGCAATCAGGGGGTTAAAACCTTTATTAGGTTATATATGGGGGTATCTAACACTATAAAAACCTGGCGGTGAACCTAAAAAATAACTAGCTACCTAGCGGCACCAGTGACACTAATGCAGCGATCAGAAAAACGATTGCTTAGTGACACTGGCAAAAGGGGGTGAAAGGGTTAACTAGGGGGGGCAATCAAGGGGTTAAACCTTTATTAGGGGGGGTAGGGGGATACCCTGGACCTAAAGGGGCCTAACACTAACTGTTCTGACACTTTTTACAGTCACAACTGACACTAAATGCAGTGATCAGTAAATAAATGCAATCAGTGACACTGTGACTGGGGGGGGGGGGGTGATCAGGGTGTGACTGGGGTGAAAAGTGTGCCTATGTGTACCTACGTGTCAGTGGACTGTTGGTGCACTTACTTAGATGTCTTCTCTCCTCGCCGTCTGGTGACAGGAGGAGTGACATCACTTCCTCCTGCCTGTATTTACACTGCACAGGCAGGGGAAGCTTCTCATTTGCCAGGAGCGATCAAGAGGGGATGGCCAGAAACCAACGGTCATCCCCTCATAGCTTTCGCTCCTGGAGCGAAACGGACCGCCGCAGCCAGCGGGAGGGGGTCCGATCGGACCCCTCACCCCCTGGAAGTGTTTTATAAGTGACAGTGATCAATTGATAATGCACTTGGGTGGGCTGCGCTGGGCTGGGCGGAGGGGCAAAACGCAGGTGCTAGCAGGTATCTGGACTGATCCTGCTAACAATGTGTTTTTTTGGAACCCTAAACTGCTGGGGATGCTAGTATAGATCTGATCAGATCAGATCAGATATTGATCTGTTCAGATTCTATACCACTAAGGGAGGTGTATGCTTTGCGCGTGGGTGTTAGCAGTACTGGCACTAACCTAGCGCTGCCTGGGGCAACGCAGACCCTATATAACCCTAAAACCTAATTGATATCACCCGCCGGGTGATCAGGGGGTTAAACCTTTATTGGGTAATAAATGGCGGGTGACCTGATGCTATAAAAAGCGAATTAACTAACCAGCGTCACCCGTAACACTTATATGGTGATCACTGGTGAAAGGGTTAACTAGGGGCAATTAGGGGGTTAAAACCTTTATTAGGTAGTATATGGGGGTACCTGACGCTATATAAAAACCTGACAGGGAACCTAAATAACTAAATAACTAACTGGCTAACCAGCATCACCAGTGACACTTATACAGTGATCGCTGGTGAAAGGGTTAATTCTAGGGGCAATCAGGGGGTTAAAACCTTTATTAGGTTATATATGGGGGTATCTAACACTATAAAAACCTGGCGGTGAACCTAAAAAATAACTAGCTACCTAGCGGCACCAGTGACACTAATGCAGCGATCAGAAAAACGATTGCTTAGTGACACTGGCAAAAGGGGGTGAAAGGGTTAACTAGGGGGGCAATCAAGGGGTTAAACCTTTATTAGGGGGGGTAGGGGGATACCCTGGACCTAAAGGGGCCTAACACTAACTGTTCTGACACTTTTTACAGTCACAACTGACACTAAATGCAGTGATCAGTAAATAAATGCAATCAGTGACACTGTGACTGGGGGGGGGGGGGTGATCAGGGGGTGACTGGGGTGAAAAGTGTGCCTATGTGTACCTACGTGTCAGTGGACTGTTGGTGCACTTACTTAGATGTCTTCTCTCCTCGCCGTCTGGTGACAGGAGGAGTGACATCACTTCCTCCTGCCTGTATTTACACTGCACAGGCAAGGGAAGCTTCTCATTTGCCAGGAGCGATCAAGAGGGGATGGCCAGAAACCAACGGTCATCCCCTCATAGCTTTCGCTCCTGGAGCGAAACGGACCGCCTCAGCCAGCGGGAGGGGGTCCGATCGGACCCCTCACCCCCTGGAAGGCATGCACGTACGGGTACGTGCTTGTGCCCGTACATGCCATTCTGCCAACGTATAATTACATGCGGCGGTCCTTAACTGGTTAAAAGCAAGGTGCTGTTCTAATTTACCTATTCTGATTAATATGATAGGAATGCAAGAGCTGTGAGATATCTTTTTGTTGTTGACGGGTATCCCATGTATGGGAGTCAGGATATATTAGCGTTCTTGATTATCCTGTCATGGTAAGATGAATTCGGGTTTGTTCACAAGACAGATATTTAAATTTTTACGTATCTAATAATATGTACATAGTAGGTGACCGCAAATCTTTACGGTCCTATATGTGTATGGATATCTGGGTTGTGTCCTTCTGATCCCTAGCTGTCACGTACCTTACAGCGGAGTCAGACTGCTGAGGGTGGCTTCTCGCACGGTTCCGGTCACCACGCCCCTGGAGATGGGAACAGGGAGCGTGAGGACACGAAATGGTGCAGGTGCCTGCAGATGGAAGTAGAAGGCCTTGGAGATGCTGGGTCCTCACGGTAGAAGAGGTGTAGACTGGTTACGTAGGTAGGCACCGGAAGATCAGCAGGTGTGCAGGGAGCACTACGTGTCTGGAACAGGCAGGATCGGCAACTGGCAGGCAATGCGGTACAATAACAAGAGACAGGTGCGTAATCAGGAACAAGCAAGGGGCCTGGTAACGTGCAAGCAAACGAGGTACAGAATCAGGAGACAAGCCAAAGTCGAAAGTCCAAGCCGGGGTCAGAGGTAGTCCAGGAGATAGCAACACGGGGAATCCAAGAGTGGGTATCAGGAACGGGTCACAGGAACAAGATCACAGGAGCAAGGTCACAGGAGCGAGGTCTCAGGAGCAAGGTCACAGGAGCAACGATCAGGTCTTACAGGAACAGCTGAAGACGATCCAGCACTGGTGTCAGGCCAGGACCCTGTTTATATAGAGGGAAGTGAGCCAGGATTGGTGGAAGTGGCCGTCCGTGCGTGAAGACGTACATCCGTTCAGTTTGCGCGGGTGTTTTCGCGTGTTCGGATTGGCGTACATCCACGTGTTCGGTTTAGCATACGTCCGTTCGTCCTGGAACTCGTACGCCTCTGACGGAGACACCGCGCATGGCACCTGGAACGAACGGGAACTGCTGCTATACGGGGACGGGCATACGTACGGTGAGTTCCCTGACAGTGCCCCCCCCCTTAAGGGCAGCCTCCAGGTGCCCCTTTGAACCGACCTTTGAGAGCGATGAAAAGCCCGTATAAGCCTCTGGGCATGAAGATTCGCTTCGGGTTCCCAGGAATTTTCTTCGGGGCCAAAGCCTTTCCACTTAATCAAGTATTGGTTTTCTCCTTGGCGCTTCCTGTAATCCAGAATGGCTTCGATCTCAAACTCCTCCTCCCCATCTATCAATATAGCTTCTGGAGAGCATAACTCCCGATCTGGAAAGGAATTGGGTACATCAGGTTTAAGTAGAGAAGTGTGAAATACAGGATGGATTTTAAATGAGTCGGGAAGTTCAAGTTCATAGGCTACTGAATTAATTTTCTTCTTAATTGGAAAAGGCCCCAAATATCTGGGTCCCAATTTTTTAGAGGGACACGCCAGTTTCAGGTTTGCGGTTGACAGCCATACACGATCACCGATTTTTAAATCCAATTCTCCCCTTCTCTTCCTGTCAAAAATGTTTTTATCGTCCTCCTGAGCCTTAGAAAGGGTTTCTTTAAGTACCTGATTGTTGATAACAAAGAAATTCAGCCTATCCTGGACAGCTGGTACAGGAGAATCCGGTAAGGATGTTGGCAAGAAGGAGGGATGAAAACCATAGTTAGAATAAAATGGTGACTGGTTTGTGGCAGAATGAGTAGAGTTATTAAATGCAAATTCTGCTAAGGGTAGTAACGAAGCCCAATCCTCCTGAGAAAAAGAAGTGAAACAACGTAAATATTGTTCCAAGGTTTGATTAGTGCGTTCGGTCTGCCCGTTTGTTTGGGGATGGTAAGCTGAAGAGAAATTTAACTTGATACCCAGAGTTTCACACAATGATTTCCAAAATTTTGACGTGAATTGGACTCCACGATCAGAGACAATATCACTGGGAATTCCATGGAGTCTGACAATTTCTCTAATGAATACTCTGGCTGTCACGGTTGCAAAGTGTGCCATTTTGGAAAAGCGATCCACCACCACGAAGATAGAGGAAAATCCTTCAGAGGGGGGAAGCTCAACAATAAAGTCTATTGCGATCTTATCCCATGGTCTTTCAGGGATAGGTAATGGCCTCAATAATCCCCAGGCTTTATTTTTGCTGTTTTTATTCCGGAGGCAGGTTGAACAAGAGCTAACATAGTTCCTGCAGTCTTTCGCGAGGTTTGGCCACCAGAAATGCCTTTGAACTAAATTTGTCGTTTTGTGACCCCCGAAGTGACCCGCCAGGGGATAGTCATGACAAACCTGTAGAACGGAGGTGCGAAGGTTTTGAGGGATGAATAATTTGCTTCCTCGCCAGAAAAGACCATCTTTTTCTTGGAGGTTCATATCTGGAGGGACTGATGCACCTCGAGACGACTGCCGAACCTGTGATAGAAAACTGGTTTGTGTTAATAGGAAGTTTCCAGCTTGCAAAATAGTGTCTGGAGGGGATGAGGCTTCAGTTTCAGAGAACATGCGGGATAATGCGTCGGGTTTACTGTTCTTGGATCCTGGTCTGTAGGTTATGTGAAAATTAAAACGGGAGAAGAAAAGAGCCCATCTTGCCTGCCGGGGCCTGATACGCTTAGCTGTTCTGAGATATTCCAAATTTTTATGATCTGTAAAAATCAATACTGGATGTGTTGCCCCCTCAAGAAGGTACCGCCATTCTTCTAAAGCCAGTTTGATTGCTAGAAGTTCCCGATCTCCCACATCGTAGTTCCTTTCTGATGTATTTAGTTTTTTGGAAAAGAACGCTACAGGATGCATTAATGATTTAGGCCCTTTGCGTTGAGACAGAATGGCGCCTACAGCGCTCTCTGAAGCGTCCACTTCCAGAGTGTAAGGTAGAGCAGGATCAGGGTGTTTGAGTATTGGGGCCGATGTGAATAATCCTTTTAGTTTATCGAACGCAGCTTGGGCCTCGATGGACCATCGAAAACGGTTTTGTTTGCTGGTGAGTTGCGTGATGGGGGCTATAACACTGGAAAAGTTTTTGATAAACTTCCTGTAAAAATTAGAGAATCCAATGAAGCGCTGTACCCCTTTTTTATCAGTTGGAGGTGGCCAGGATAAAATTGCTGAAACCTTTTGAGGATCCATCTCTATTCCCTCTGTTGATATTACCAGACCCAGGAAGTGAATGGTCTGCCGTTCGAATTCGCACTTCTCGGCCTTGGCGTAGAGCCCATGTTGCCTTAATCTCAGGAGAACTTGTTTCACATGGTCACGATGGGTTTCTAGAGAGTCTGAAAATACCAAAATATCATCCAAATAAACAATTACAAATAAATCCAAAAAGTCCCTGAAAATGTCATTAACAAAATGTTGAAAAGTGGCTGGGGCGTTGCAGAGTCCAAATGGCATGACCAGATACTCAAAGTGGCCAAAACGTGTCCGAAAAGCCGTTTTCCATTCGTCCCCCTTACGGATTCTGATTAGGTTATAGGCTCCTCGTAAATCCAGCTTTGTAAATATTTTGGCTGATCGAAGTCTCTGGAATAATTCTGGAATTAATGGAAGGGGGTAGCGATTTTTAATCGTCACTTTATTTAAATCCCTGTAATCCACACATGGGCGGAGCGAATGGTCCTTTTTTTCAACGAAAAATATTCCAGCACCGGCTGGAGAAGATGAATGTCGGATAAATCCTTTCTTGAGGTTCTCATCGATGTATTCTTTGAGGACCAGGAGTTCAGGTTCCGATAGAGGGAATATCCTCCCGAATGAAATTTCGGCTCCAGGCAATAACTCGATTGGGCAATCGTAGACCCGATGAGGAGGTAGTGTGTCCGCCTTTCTTTTGTCAAACACATCCAGGAATTTGTGGTATGTGGTTGGGACCAACCCCTGGAGCTCAGATGTAGGACCCGAACAGGCAATGACCGGAACCAGGTGGTTTGAGGTCCTGACACAATTTTGGAGGCAATAAGTGGACCGAAACACTACCTCACCGGTTATCCAGTTTATTTGGGGATTATGGGCTTGTAACCATGGCATTCCCAAAATGATTGGGAAGAGTGGTGAAGAAATAACATCCAAGCAGATTAATTCTTGGTGACCGGATAGAATGTTGGCGAGCAGTGGTTGAGTCTCATGGGTAATGGGACCTGATCTGATGTTGGATCCATCTGCTAACCGTATAGAAAGTTGGCGTTGCTTGAGTGCCAATGGAATGTTGTGTTGCAGAATGAGAGTATGGTCAATGAAGCAACTACAGGCGCCCGAATCAATTATAGCTTGGACCTGGAGTGTTCCTCCTGGAAGCTGTAAGGAAAAGGGAACAGCTATATGAATTGATTTCGTCAGAGGTAATGCATTGGATACAAGAGGTGAGTCTTTGAACTTACGAATTTTATTTGGACATGTATTCGCATAGTGACCAGCTTCCCCACAGTAGAGGCAAAGGTTGTTCTGGCGCCGGCGTAGCTTCTCCTCAGAAGACAATGGTGAGCGAAGTAATCCTAGTTGCATTGGCTCTGGAGCTTCGGAGATGGGAGCAGGTGTGGAGGTAGGAGGATAATTAGGAACCTTGGGTAACATCCAAGTGGGGCGAAAATGACCAACTCTTTCAGCTCTCCGTTCCCTAAGAAGGCGGTCAATTTGGATTGATACCTGTATGAGGTCTTCCAAAGAACTGGGAACTTCGATGCGGGCTAATTCGTCCTTTAATGGTTCGGACAGTCCAATGCGGAATTGGTAACGTAGGGCGGCGTCGTTCCATTGAGTGTCAGAACTCCACCGCCTAAAGTCCGTCATGTAATCCTCTACAGGTCTGCGACCCTGTCGCAGAGCATGGAGACTGGCCTCAGCAGTGGTGGCACGCTGAGGATCGTCGTATAATTTAGCCATCTCATTCAGAAAAGAGTCCGTAGTGTCAAGTAGAGGGCTGGCCTGTTCCAAGAGGCGATGGGCCCAGGTCTGAGGTTCCCCCAGAAGCAAGGAGACGATGAACCCAACTTTTGTGCTTTCCAAGGAGAAGGTGCGAGGCTGTAGCAGGAAGTATAATTGGCATGCATTACGAAAAGCACGGAATTTGCTGCGATCTCCGGAAAACCGCTCTGGGGTAGGAACTCGAGGCTCCGGGGATGGCACCACTATTGCAGGCATGGATGCTGGAGTTGCCGGACCGGCGGACCGAGATGCTGTAGCCCCTTGGGAGGCAGTAGTGTTTGGAGTTAATGACTCCACCCTCTGCTCGAGTTGATGGTAACCGTCTTGCAGGCCTTGAACTGCTTGGGTAAGGGCAGAGATCTGTTGGCACAAAGCTTCCAGAGGTGGGGCCCCCCTGTCTGACTCCATGTTGGGCTGGATCGTACTGTCACGTACCTTACAGCGGAGTCAGACTGCTGAGGGTGGCTTCTCCCACGGTTCCGGTCACCACGCCCCTGGAGATGGGAACAGGGAGCGTGAGGACACGAAAGGGTGCAGGTGCCTGCAGATGGAAGTAGAAGGCCTTGGAGATGCTGGGTCATCACGGTAGAAGAGGTGTAGACTGGTTACGTAGGTAGGCACCGGAAGATCAGCAGGTGTGCAGGGAGCACTACGTGTCTGGAACAGGCAGGATCGGCAACTGGCAGGCAATGCGGTACAATAACAAGAGACAGGTGCGTAATCAGGAACAAGCAAGGGGTCTGGTAACGTGCAAGCAAACGAGGTACAGAATCAGGAGACAAGCCAAAGTCGAAAGTCCAAGCCGGGGTCAGAGGTAGTCCAGGAGATAGCAACAGGGGGAATCCAAGAGTGGGTATCAGGAACGGGTCACAGGAACAAGATCACAGGAGCAAGGTAACAGGAGCGAGGTCTCAGGAGCAAGGTCACAGGAGCAACGATCAGGTCTTACAGGAACAGCTGAAGACGATCCAGCACTGGTGTCAGGCCAGGACCCTGTTTATATAGAGGGAAGTGAGCCAGGATTGGTGGAAGTGGCCGTCCGTGCGTGAAGACGTACATCCGTTCAGTTTGCGCGGGTGTTTTCGTGTGTTCGGATTGGCGTACATCCACGTGTTCGGTTTAGCATACGTCCGTTCGTCCTGGAACTCGTACGCCTCTGACGGAGACACCGCGCATGGCGCCTGGAACGAACGGGAACTGCTGCTATACGGGGACGGGCATACGTACGGTGAGTTCCCTGACACTAGCACTTCCTTGAGATAACCGGAGTTTGCCTATTAGCAGTTCCAAAGATGCAGGCCTTCTGGTGTGGGAAGTGTAGTAGATCCCTAACTTGCAGGTTTAGGGATTTTGGTCTCATCCCTGTCTATGTACACTCATTTTCAAGGGGCTGGGGGGGGGGGGGGAGAGAAATGGGTGCATCTAGCACATCCTTGATATTGTTCTATGCTTCTATATATGATGGTGCAAGTTCATGGTCACTGTCACAAACCATAGTCGATGTTTGAGGGGAACCTTGAGTGTTGTAAAGGAATAGCAGATAGGCAGCATGCAGCCAAAAGGAATGGGCGGGGGGGGGGGGGGGGGGGGGCTGAGAGAATAGAGACATACTAGCAAATCTCTGTCCCTTTCTTTTGCCCTCTCCCAGGGTTTTAATCTGATGTGCTAATTTATCTATTGTAGAAGCTTGGTGTATTGCAGCGTTGTTTGGAAATGTTGCCAGCAAGCCCATGTCTTCCTACATGTGGTGGAAGAGTCATGGTGTACAAGGTCTTCCATTGAAGCTATTTTATTCACTCTCTTAATCCAATCTGCTATTGTAGGCGGGTGGGGAAATTTCCAATGAATTGGGATACACAATTTCACGGCATTAAGAAGATGTAGGGCTATAGACTAATGGTATGCTTTCATAGGTAATGTGGAGTGGTGGAGAAGTGCTTGGGCTGGAGAGAAGTCTTTTTGGAGCATTGTAATTTGGGTCGTGAGGCGGTAGATATCTGTCCAGAATTTTAGGATTGAGAGACATTCCCACCGGATGTGAAGAAGCGAATCTTCCTTGGTATGGCATCTCCAATAAGTGGGTGGACTCACAGGGTTCGGTTTGCGTAATGTGAGGGGGCTTTTGTACCATCTGGAGAGTCGTTTAAAACTATTTTCTTGGGCCGACACATTGATAGAGCCTTTTTGTATGTTAGCATATATCTTCCCCCACTCTACGTCTGAAAGATTGATGGAGAGGTCTCTTTCCCATTGTGCGCTCGCTATGTTTGACTTAGTACTATGTTAATCGAAGAGGATGGTGGAGATGATAGAAATCAAATGATGTTGATGTTCAGTGTTGGTCCAGAGTGATTCAAATTGTGATTGCTGTCTTGAAAATGCTGGGCGTACCTGGGAGTCAGTGAGGAAATGACGAAGTTGCATGTAAGACCAGAAAGAGATATGTTGGTATGGCGTCTGTGCTGCAAGTGTGGATAGCGGAAGAAATGTTTCACCAGAGAAGAAGTCTCCAGCTCTCGGGTCAGTATGTGGCCATAATTCTGGAAGAAAGGAGCCATCATAACCCGGTGGGAAAACTGGGTTTTGTTGTATCTGTGTGAGCTGGCCTGGGGAGGAAGAGATTTTAAATTGGTGACACATTTTATTGAAAATTTGCAACGTTCTGCTAAATAGTCCCAGGCCACCCCGTCGAATGCCTTCTCCGTGTCCAAAGAAAGAAAAAAATCTGTGTTGGTGTGTTGAAGTCAGCCATTTATGTATATTAATTGCTTTCAGGGTGTCGCCTCGTGCCTCTCTCCCTGGTATGAAACCTACTTGGTCTAGGGAAATAAGGTTGGGTAGGATGGGCAAGAGTCTGTTAGCTAGAATTTTTGCATATATTTTGAGATACACATTCAATAATGAAATTGGCCTATAATTAAAAACTGACATTGGATCTTTGTTGGGTTTTGGAATTACAGTGATATGTGCTGTAAGGAGATCTCAGGGAGGAGGGTTGTCTGAGGAAAGGGTATTAAATGTGTTAAAGAAGTGTGGGTGAAGCGTATCTATAAATGACTTGTAGTACCCTACCGTCAGGCCTTCCGGGCCTGGGCTTTTGCCTGGTTTTAATTGCTTGAGTAAGGCATCTAGCTCGGCCTTTGACAGAGGTTGTTCCAAATATGAGGCTTCCGTGTCTGAGATAGGCTTGGGGCCGTGTTGGGAGAGAAAGTCTTTAATTAACTGTAGTTTATTTTCTGTGTCTGTCTGGGGGGCCTGATCCTTAATATTGTAGAGTTGTGTGTAGTATTGGACAAATTCGTCTGCTATTTGGTTATTGGTAGTTAGGTTTGGCCCCTCCAAGTTGTTAATAGAATGAATTGTCATTGTAGATTTTTTTGCCCGGTTTGTTCTGTCAAGCAATGTACCAGCTTTATTGCCGTATTCGTAGAACAATTTTTTTGACAGTATATAGTTACGTTCTCTTGTTAAGTTCATCTACTAGTTCGGTTCTGGCTTGAGTGAGTTCTTGGAAAGTGTAGATCGCTTGGGTCTTTTTGTGTGCTTTTTCTGGCTCATGAATGCGATTTCAGAGGTTGGATATGTGAGCTTGTCTCTCACGCCTTCTTTTGGTGGCAATTGTTATTAGTTCCCCTTGTACAGTGCATTTATGGGCTTCCCATTTTAGCATAGGGGAGATTTCTGATGTATCGTTATCATGGAAATATTGGGTAATTATAGATGCTATCAGAGTGTCCGTAAGTAGTCTAGGCGCCATATTGGGGAATGCGACTGAGCTGTCATGACTTCAATGGACATGGTGACGGTGATGATCCAATATGAACATTGGCTCAGTGGTGACTTTGAGGAGCATTGGGAGGTAGCTTTGTGATAGAAAAAGATAATCAAGTCTGGAATATCTGCCATAAGGGTTAGAGTAAAAGGTGTAATCTTTGGTCTTAGGATTTAATGTGTGCCAAGAGTCGTGAAATGTTAATTCTTGGAGATATTTTTTAATTGCACAAATAGCGCTTTGAAGGGTAACTTAGATGAGCTAGATGATATCTAATGGAGGGGGTTCAGAGGGATATTAAAATATCCACCTACTATCGGGTATAACCTCTTGAAACAATGCAAGCCTTTGTAAGGGGCACCATAAAAAAGGAACTTGTTTGACATTGCGGACATAAATGTTAGCTAGGGTTAGACGCTTACCAAATAATGATTCCTTGATGAACAGGAAATGTCCCTCTTCATCTAGCAGTGATGTTAGGAGTCTGCTAGTCTGTTATTTTAAATGGGCAATTTGTCGAAAAAAAGGATAGACACCCCTTTTGCTTTGGATTCCCTATTGGTAGTGTGTAGTGCTGTTGGACAGTGGAGATTTGATAGTTTGGGTACACAATCTAATTTGAAATGTGTATCCTGGATGAACATGATGTCCACCTTAATTTTGCATATAGACAGGAGGGCTTGCAAATGTTTTTCGGGGGTGTTGAGGCCCCTCGCATTTAGGGATGCTATTATAGTAGCGTTTTTGTGGCTAATGTTTGGCTGTTTAGCTTTCTTGTTAGCTGACATTATGTGGTCTGGACAGTACCTCTTCAATCACTCACCAGTCTCAGCCTAAATACTTTCGGTAATGAAATAATACAATTTTAAAGATTTATGTTGGGGTTTTAAGAAGAGGAGTGCAGCAGGAACAGAATCTTTATAAGGAATATCAAATAAGACCTTAACTGTGAGGGATAAGGGAAGGGAGATAGGATAATATGAGAAACTGTACACGGGAAAGAGATGAGATTTGATTGCACTGGTATGTGGGCACGCTTGAAGCTGGGGAGGACAGTAGTGTTTCAGGTGACTCGCGAGGCCTGCTCGCTAGTCCAAGTAAGATTTGCACTTGCAAACAGGTGTAGCCAGATCGGGTCAGTGGTGCACGGAGTAATTTAAAAGATAACCTTTCAAAATGGGTTGTGTCCCGCTGTTTTAGGGATAAAGAAATGTGGTACATGAGGATGCTTCGTGTGAGGCTAGTGAACCGTATCAATTGGTAGTTCACATCCGATTTACATTCCAAGTGAATGTACTGGAAGGTTTAGAGAGCTTATGGGTCGGAGTGAAGTGCTTGGGTCAAGTACCTTAAAACCTCCAGATTGCTGTAAGTGCAACTTATTCTGCGTACACGTGACCGGACTTTCCAGCAAACCAGGTCCGATGGTCTTCCCAATGGACGTTCAGCAGAGTTCCGATGGACTTTCTGAACGAACGTACTTGGCCACACATGAACGGACTAAGTCCGTTTGAAAGACCTTTCGTTCGAACGTGGTGACGTAAACCGGACAAAAAAATAGCCAGTAGCCAATAGCTGCCCGTATTTGGTTCCTCATACCAGCCCACAGATGAACGGTTTTCCCGATTTCAGTCATCGGAATTGAGTCCGTCGGATAGATTTGAAACATGTTCTATTGCTAGGTCTGCCGGATTTTTCCACCAAAAAATGAACGGATTAGCCAACACACGATCGGATTGTCCAATAGACTAATCCTGTCGGGCCTAGTTTGCCGGAAAGTCCAGTCGTGTGTATGCGGCATTAGTCTGATTTGGTCTAAGAAATTTCAGGGGTCTCAAACTGGTGGCCCTTCAGCTGTTGCAAAACTACAAGTCCCATCATGCCTCTGCCTTGGGAGTCATGCTTGTAACTGTCAGTCTTGCAATACCTCATGGGACTTGTAGTTTCGCAACAGCTGGAGGGCCATCAGTGTGAGACCCCTGATCTATAAGGTGTTGTAAGGTATGGCCTTGTAAGGTAAGGCAAACATGGTAAGGGAAGGACTGCAAAGAAAAATTATCTGAACATCTAGGAACCTTTGTCAGGTCACCTTGAGGCCAGGTGACAGATGCACACCGTAGGGATCAGGAGTGCACCGCAAGGTTGTGGACCCTACGGCTGACTGCTGTGGATGGGAGTCAAGGTGATAAGGAAGGCAGGGCCACCAGAACACCAAGACAGATCCCACCGGGTTAGAGCGTAAGAGTCCCTGGGGAGCAGAGTCTAAGAGCCAGCAGGTGTTCACCAGAGCCTCTAGTGGTGAGGATGGACTGGGCTGCAACTGGCTTCAGGTCGCGACCCCCAGGGTCCCCCAGCTCACACCCACAGTAGGCAACAGGAGGATAGGGATAGTGAGAAATAAAGCCAAGGTCGTGGCCCCAGGCAAACAGGGATAGTCAAGGACACGCCAAAGTCGGTAACGGAACAACAGAAGAGCACACAGCAGGTAACAGGAAGCCAAACACACAAAGGTTGATCAGCAGGGTTGGCCTGCAGTGCACAGGTTAATATAGAGTTCTCTGATAGGAGCTAGGGTGGAGCTATGCCAGAGGATGGATTACAAAGCAGTCAGGTGAGGGTCGGCTGGTCTCTAGAGATGAACACATGGAGACAGGTAAGCAGACAAACTGTATTGCATAACCATGACAACATCATAACAAAGAACATAAAACCTGTTAATAATACAACTTTGGAAGTTCAAAGATTCAGAAAGCATTTCCTCGTAACGTGTAGAACTTGAGACACCCCCTGTGTTAACTGAAAGGCTTGATTAAACATTATGTGATAAGTATATTGTGTACATCCACTAAATGTTTACTTGTAAATTAGACTATTTCTTGGGGTGAGCGGGGAGATGATTGGTGAATCACACTGGGTATTTGTCATCTCATGTTGGTGGAGCTAAAACCCAAGTAATTTTTCAGTGGTAAATGATCTCTGCCTTTGGCACCCCTGTTTATCTTAGGTTTTGGTGGTACTTGGTTCTTCCAAAGCTGCAGGCAGAATTTCTGGGCGGAAAGAGCTCAATATAGAAAAGGGAATTTCTCTCCTCCCGGCTAAATGCAAAGTGTTTGGCAAGTGTAGATGAAAGCGATTTTTCTGGAGTGAGTCATCTAGGAGCTAATATAATGGCTTTGACGCATAGCAGTGTATATGATGCCAGTAGTTATAGACACGTTCCATTCTATATGGAGCAGTTAACTGTCAGTTGGGTCATCAACATATGCTTGGACCATGCCTAAAGGGGTATTGAAAAGGCAGCTTATTATGTCACTTTCCTTCCTATCTAGATTAGATGACGGTAGCCTTATCCCCTGAGCGAAATGTGTCGTGGGTGTGTCTTAGCATCCTGATACAGAGGCAGGAGTCACTTCCACCTGAGCTCTACATGTGCATGTTATATCACAAGCGACAATCAGGGCTAAATCAATGCATAGGTCTACTACATCATTTGCAGACCATGGAGGGAGGAGCTTGGAGGATCACTCACCCATCAAAAAAGGTTAATCCCAGGGGGTAGATTGGGACTGTGTCCAGACCGTTGCTATATTACTGCTAACTGTAAAGAATATTGCATTGCATGGTAATGTCACGGAGGCAGTTCGTGCTCTTTTGGTCTCTGACCATGACTCCTTCTCTTCATTGAAAGGGGTGATTGCTAGTGCAATGTGGTGTACATTGTTATGGCACAGAGCGTTTCGTCCTCCAAGCCCCCAGAATGTCAACATATCCATCTAAAATGGTTGAATAAAAAAAACACAATTACATGCGTGTAGGTCTATGACACCTGTCAGTCTATCAGAAAGAGAAATAATATTGTGGTGGCAGTCCAGAACATCGTTTCTGTGCATAGGAAAAAGAATACATCTCTGCCTGCTACCATCCTACGATCTTTTAGCAGACACAGGACTTTTGTGTATTCAGACCGTTGAAGTCTCTGCCATCCTATGTAAAAAAAAAAAAGAAAAACAAACGCTTCCCAGCGTTGAGAGGCACAATGTCCAGTATGGTCTTTTAACGTCCATGAAGATGTTCATTCCCCTTCCAAGGTGATACGTGAGGGTGGATCGATCAGGCTATATCATGACAACAGGTAAAACGGGGAAGCTCATCTGGTAAAAATATTTTAGCAAACCGAGCCTGAAGAAAAAAGGTAGAGTAGGGGTTCAACTGTCAGAGGAATGTTTTTCGATACTGCTGTGGAGGAGCCAGTCATCTATCAATCCCTTCCGGCTCTGCAGGTATGCCGAGGTTTCGACGGGCTGTTGAGTGATGAAGGATGCAGACTGAGATGTTGTGATCTTGGTTCCGATAGTGAACGTGCCTACGATAGCGGACATCTTGGGTCTACATCGGTTCGGACCTGGAATGCGGTGTGTGGGCCATAGGAGGGCAATATTCCGCATACCACTCGGGGATCTCCGTGAGCGGGATATTCAGCATCTCACAAAAATGTTGGAGATCTTCGGGAACTCTGAGGAAAGCCGAGCAGCCTTTCATTGTTGCAGCGAGACCGAAGGGAAATTTCCAGCGTTATGTAATGCCTTTTGTGCCGAGTACCGCCAAGAGGGGCCGCAGCCCCCTCCTGCGCTGTAGCGTGATGCTGAAAAGATCTTGGGTTAGCTCCACCTCATTGTGTAGTAATGGTGCCAGATAATTGGCTTTCCTCAGTAGCTCCTTTTTGAGGCGGTAATCCACGATGCAGCATACCACATCTCTAGGCAGATCTTCTTCCCTTCCCTTTGGTATTAGTGCACGGTGGATTTGTTCCATGTTAATTGGCGTGTCCCTATTAAAGAGGTCTGTGACCTCAGCCCCACATCCAATCACTTTCCAAAGCTTGCCTCCTCAACCTCCCCAACATCTCTAAACTACGTCCCTTTCTAACCAATGAAACCACAAAGCTCCTGATTCACTCCCTGGTTATCTCTCGCTTTGACTACTGCAACTCCCTCCTCATTGGTTCACCTTTAAATAGACTATCCCCCCTTCAGTCCATCATGAATGCTGCTGCCAGACTCATACACCTTACAAACCGAACAGTGTCTGCTACCCCTCTCTGCCAATCCTTCCATTGGCTGCCACTTGCCCAACAAATTAAATTCAAAATACTAACACTTACTTACAAAGCCATCCACAACTCTGCCCCCAGCTACATCACTGGCCTAGTCTCAAAATACCAACCTAATCGCCCACTTCGTTCCTCCCAAGACCTCCTGCTCTCTAGCTCCCTCATCATCTCCTCCCATATCCGCCTACAGGACTTCTCCCGAGCCTCTCCCATCCTCTGGAACTCACTACCCCAATCTGTCAGACAGTCTCCAAATTTATCCACTTTTAGGCGATCCTTAATAACGTTCCTCTTCAGAGAAGCCTATCCTGCCTCCATCTAACAACTTCACTATTGTCTCCATTAGCTCATCCCCCACAGCTATTACCCTTTTGTATAACTTGACCCTCCCTCCTAGATTGTAAGCTCTAACGAGCAGGGCCCTCTGATTCCCTTTGTCTTAAATTGTATTGTATTGTAATGTATACCCCAACGTTGTAAAGCGCTGCGTAAACTATCGGCGCTATATAAATCCTGTATAATAGTAATAATAAAATAAATAATCAGGTGACTTCTGAGGATCGCTGTGAAATGTAGAGTCGCTGTTTTCTCCACCACCTGAACTCCGCCCGTGATAGCCTGGATATCGATCCGTAGATCCTCAATGGCCGCTGCCAAGGTGTCCTTGTTGTCCACTACCACAGATTGGAGATCATTCAGGCTTGGCTGTTGGTGTGGGATGAGAACAATCCCTCCATTAGCGTTGTCGTTCTGTGAGGAGGAGGCGGCTCCATTAGGGCCATTTGCTGGTCGCGGAGTGCCTTGTGTGGAGGGAGCAGGCGCCATATTGCCCGCCTGGGTCCGGGAACATCTCCAGCATGTTTTGACTTGTTCTTCCAGTCATATTGGGCGGCGAACGTGATTGAGATGTCGAGGAGCTTCTAGATGCTGTTCTTATCATTTTTAGGTATGTGGGTGTTCGGTAACCCTCTTTAGTAGGCAGAAATCTATCCCTGTCAGCGAGAGCTCTCCAGTTAGGCAGCCATCGTCTACGAGGTCAAGCTCTGGCTTAATTTTTATGTTAATACATTCCTTGATGTAAGTGCAACCCAATTTTAAACCAATAAACACTGAAGATTTTACATTATGGAGGCCTTATCTCTTTCTCGGATTTACATGTGATCAAACCCATTTCATCTGGTGGAAGCATGACAGCCCGATCCCCCTGGACGATCAAATGCCCTGGCTTAGAGCCACAAGCGCGAACGACCTCCTGTGACAGGAGGTCATGAGGAGCTGGTAAACGGCCATTTTATGAGGTGGAGGCTTTTATTGATAATTCACAAATATTCTGGTGAAAGTGTAACACTGAGGGATATGGTACATTGGACTTCACGTCACTTTATGAACTTTCTTTTCTCTTTTTGAATGTGCTTATGAACACTAATTCATCAATAATTTAAAACCTTTTATTTAATTTAGCGCAATTTTTTTTTTATCTACTGAAATAACCAGTTGCCTGGCTGTCAAGCTAAGTCAGTAATTTTGGTACTTTCTGAGTCAATGACCTAGAGCAAGTATGTTGACCAGGGGTTCTGGCTTCACTCTGACCTTCCTTCTTGTTCCAGGGCAGTGACTTAAAGTATCAAAGCCATTTGATTAGCATGCCAACCATGCAAAGAGCATTTTCACATGTTTAGCAATAACAAGCTTCATATTTCTAATACTACAGGTTTGCTTTATTAATTACAATACTATGATTAGTATGTTTCAATACAGTAGTATGTAAGACCCCTTAGACATACACTCCTTAACCCTCTGCTTTAGTATTTCACTTCAAGTAGTCATATAGTAATGCTGATTAGGGATAAGCCAAACACCCCCGATTCAGTTTGCAGCGGAACATGCAAACAGGCAAAAAATTTGTACTAACACGCAAACACCGCTAAAGTCTATGGGACGCGAACGTGAAAAATGAATAGTGTTCATTTTAAAGGATTATATGCAAGTTATTGCCATAAAAAGTGTTTGGGGACCTAGGTCCTGGCCCAGGGGACATGTATCAATTAAAAAAAAAAGTTTTAAAAATAGCTGTTTTTCGGGAGCAGTGATTTTAATAATGCTTAAAGTGAAACAATAAAAATTAAATATACCTTTATATATTGTGCCTGGGGGTGTCCTTAGTATGCCAGTAAAGTAGCGCATCTTTCCCATGTTTATAACAGTACCAAAGCAAAATTTTATTTCTAAAGGAAAAAATGTAATTCAAAACTGCTTGCGGCTGTAATGTAGATCCCGGCAATATAGATAAAAATACCAAAAATGGCAAAAAAAAAAAACAATGGCATGGATGTCCACTCCCCACCCCCCCCCCCCCCCAGAAAATAATCCATACCAGGCCCTTGAGGTCTGGTATAGATATTATAGGGGAACCCCGCACCAATTTTACAGCCTGCTCTATATGTCTATCTATCTATCTATCTTGGGAGCAGGAACAAGCCCTGCTGTGAAATATTATATCAAAAATTTAAATTACATGGCCCTGTTAAACCTGAGGTGGAAAATTTGGGCCTTTGGTTTTGGTGGCAGCAGCACACTGTAACCCTTCACAGTTACTCTTGTTGGGCGCAGGAATGGGCCCTGCTTAACTATTATTTCAAAAATAGTAATTACATGCCCCTGTTAAAAAGGAGCAAAAAATTTAGGCCTTTCCTGCACCCAGCAGTTACTCTTGCTGGGTGCAGGAACAGGTCCTGTTGTGAAATATTATATAAAAAATTGTAATTACATGCCCCTGTTAACCGGTTTCCGACCGGCTCACGTGTATTTACGGGGGCAGAATGGCAACCCTGTGTGAAACGCCGTACGGGGGAGCCGATGCACGTGCCGGGCAGTTGCGATCGTGTGCACGAGTGCCAGCACAGGGATTTTTGTGTGTAAACACACAAATTGCTGTGCTGTCAGAGGAGAGGAGACATGTTATTTGTTCCTAGTGAATAGGAACATCAATATGTCTTCTCTCCTACTCAGTCCTATCCCCATACAGTTAGAACACACCGAGGGATCACACATTTAACCCCTTGTTTGCCCTCTAGTGTTAACCCCTTCCCTGCCAGTGTCTTTTACACAGTAACCAGTGCATTTTTATAGCACTGATCACTGTATAAATGTCAGTGGTCTCAAAAATGTGTCAATAGTGTCTGATATGTCTGTCGCAACATTGCAATATGTATAAAAATCGCTAAAAAATTGCTAAAAATTGCATAAATCTTTTCGATAGTTTGTAGATGCTATAACTTTTGCACAAACCAATCAATATACGCTTATTGCGATATTTTTTTACCAAAAATATGCAGAAGAATATATATTGGCCTAAACTGATGAAGAAATTTGTTTTTTTAAAACATTTTTGGGGATATTTATTAAAATAATGTTTTTTTTTTAAATCCCGCTCTTTTTTTGTGTATAGCACAAAAAATAAAAACCTCAGAGGTGATCAAAAAGCACCAAAAGAAAGCTCTACTTGTGGGAAAAAAAGGACGCAAATTTCGTTTGGGTATAGCATTGTATGACCATGCAATTACCAGTTAAAACAAAGCAGTGCCAAATTGTAAAAAGTACTCTGGTCAGAAAGGGGGTAAAACCTTCGGGGGCTGAAGTGGTCAAACAGGGGCAGAAAAATTGGGCCTTTGGTTTTGGTGGTTCCAGAACACTGAAAGCCCCCACAGATACTCTTGTTGGGCGCAGCAACGGGCCCTGCTGTGAATTATTAGAACAAAAATTGTAATTACATGCTCCTGTTAAACAGGGGCAGAAAAATTGGGCCTTGGATGGTGGTGGTGGTGCCACAACACTGTAACCGCTCACAGATGCTCTTGTTGGGTGCAGCAATGGGCCCTGCTGTGAAATATTAGATTAAAAACTGTAATTACATGCCCCTGTTAAACAGGGGCAGAAAAATTGGGCCTTGGGTGGTGGTGTTGTCACAACACTGTAACCCCTCACAGATACTCTTGTTGGGCGCAGGAACAGGCCTTGCTGTGAAATATTAGATCAAACATTGTAATTACATGCCCCTGTTAAACAGGGGCAGAAAAACTGGGCCTTGGGTGGTGGTGGTGGTGCCCTGAACCAAAAATATTGTTTTAAGCTAGCATCATCAAGATTGAGGAGGAATAGGACAGTCAGGATAGGAGGTCTTCAAGGGATCCCAGATCCATAGCAAATTCAATCAATTACATCAGCATCGGGTGCTTGATAGCTGCTGCTATGAATGTGAGCCTATCAATGGAGTCTGTAGACAGGGACACTCTTTAATCCATTACAAACCCTCCAGTAGCACTTAATCTGCATTGAGAAAGCATGCTGGATGCAAGACAGGCCAGTAGCTCAACTTAATATTGAGAAAGTTCTGGCTAGTGGTCCATCCTCGAGACCCAGTAACCCAGTGGATGCTCTATTGGAAAGGTCTCCAAATCTGCTCTTGACCCTATATATTCCTGCACCATATAATGCAGATGCTGGTGATGGTTGCTTGAACTGATCAGACCTTGTCGCTGAGGACTGAAAAATTGTTTAAAGGCATCGGTCAGCTGGCCACCTTCTCCAAGGCCTCCAAAGTGGCAGAACTCATCTTCTGCTCCCTTTGTGAAGGCAGGATGAGTTCTGCCACTTTACCCTTGATAGGTAGATCAAGAAGGGTTGCCAGCCAGTAATAATCACTCTCCTTGATCCTACGAATCCTAAGGTCCTTTCGCAGGCTTTGCAGAATTAGGGAGGCCATGCAGCGTAAGTTTGCAGAGGCATTCGATTCTGAGTCTTCTGGGTCACTAAGGATCACATTATCCGTAACTACCTTCTCCCAGCCACGTACCACTCCTTGCGCTTCTGGGGACTGAAAACTATCACTTGAAGACTGCTGCTGAGTGTTATCCTCTACATCCATGCTGACACAATCCTCCTTCCTTTCTTCCTCCAATCCTCTTCTTCCTGTGTGCTTGGCGGTCCCACAGGAATGCTATCTGAATAAAGGAGGCCTTGAGAGGAAAGGTAGACCTCCTCTTACTCCTGCTGTTCTGCCTCAAGTGCCCTGTCCATGATTCCATGAAGCATGTGCTCCAGCAGGAAGACTAGAGGGATAGTGTCACTGAAGCATGCATTGTCGCTGCTCACCATACTCGTGGCCTCCTAAAATGATGACAGGACAATGCATGCATCCTTGATCAGTAGCCACTGGAGTGGCGAAAAGAAGCCAAGCTCCCCTGACGCTGTCCTGGTGCCATACTCGCACAGGTACTCATTAATGGCCCTCTGCTGTGTGTGCAGCTGCTGCAGCATTGCCAACATTGAGTTCCACCTGGTGGGCATGCCACAAATGAGGTGGTTGGTGGGCATGTTGCATTTCCTTTGAATGTCATCAAGCCGAGCACTTGCATTGTATGACCGGCGGAAATTACCACAGACTTTTCTGGCCTGCCTTAAGAGATCTTGTAAGCCTGGGTACCTGCTCAAGAACTGCTTCACCACCAATCTCAGGATGTGTGCCAAACATGGAACATGGGTCAAGTGTCCTTGTGGGAGGGCGGAGAGAAGGTTGGTGTCATTGTCACATACAACCATTCCTGGCTGAAGCTGGCGTGGCGTCAACCACCTCTGAGCCTGCCCCTGAAGAGCTGACAGAATCTCTGCCCCATGTGGCTCCTGTCCCCTAGGCAGACCAACTCAAACACTGCATGGCATCTTTTAGCCTGACTGCTTGCGTAGCCCCTTGAACGCTTACGGAGCACCGCTAGTTCAGAGGACAAATCTGTAGGGGAGGTCATAGAGGACGAGGAGGGGATGGAGGAGAGAGCTGTGGCAGAATCACCACTAGCATTTTGGAGGCATGGTGGTGGAAAAAGCTCTAACAACACTGAACTCTGTCCTGCATCCTTCCCAGCTGCCAGCAGTTACCCAGTACTCTGTGAAGGAAAGGTCCTTGCCCATGCCTGCTGGACCATGAATCAGTGATAACATGAACCTTACTGCTTACCGCCCTGTCCAACGAGGCCAAAACATTGCCTTCCACATGCCGGTAGAGAGCCGGAATGGCCTTTCCGTGAAAAGAAATGGCATTTTGGAACCTGCCACTGAGGTACAGCACATTCCACAAATTCACGAAAGGGAGCAGAGTCTACCAGCTGTAAAGGCAGCAGTTGCAGTGCTAGCAATTTGGCCAAGCTAGCATTTAGACGCTGAGCATGTGGATGGCTGGGACCAAATTTATTTTAACAGTTCAGCACCTGGGGTAGGAAAATTTGCCTGCTAAAATTATTTGGTGGTATACTGCTAGGAGATTGGCTGTAAGTACTTGGGACACCTATTGCTATATCTTCATTCCTCTCAGTGCAGGTTTTTGAGAGGAGTGGAGGTATAGTAGGGTTGGAGATCCCAGATAAGGAGCAATGAGAAGTCTGCCATTTTCTTTGATGTGGGTCTTTCAAGTGCTGTTGCCAACGGACTGCATGGCAGGTCGTCATACGTCTGGTCAAGCACATGGTGCCCAAGCACCTGCTGTTCTGACCACGCTTGATCCACTTGAAACATAAGTTGCAAACAGCAATAATCTACTGCACACGTGTTGAAAAAGACCCACATCAAGGAACTTTTAAAAGTCAGCGGGGAGTCAGCAGCGCCCTGCACCTGCGGAGCTCTTTGGTGGGATGCAATAGGGTGGCTGCCCTTAAACTGCCCAATAGATAACATCCTGCAATGTTGGAGTTGTGCCTCCTCCTCCTCACTTTCCTCTTCTCTTCTCTCGGGCACCCATGTACAGTGACCTCATCATCTCCTCCCTCCAAGTCAATGAAGCGAGCTTGGCAGCTAGGGAACCATGACTGCCAGTTTCTTGTCCTTCTGTGGCAGTCCCTTTCTCTAGGCTCACGTTACTCCCTTCCTCAACCTGGAAAGTAACATCGGAGCCTTCAAATCTCTGCGCATCCTCCAGCAGCATGTTGGTAGGGCGATGGAAGAAGTGACTGGACAAGAAGATGGTGGAATAGGCCTCATTATCCACTCCACCAACTCTTCTGCATATTGTGGCTCAATAACACGGCCAGCTGTAGAAAAAAAGGACAAGCCTGCCCCATGGCCACCTGCAGAGGATGCACCATGTCCACGACCACCACTGTTAACTGTAGACACAGAGGCTGCTTGCCCTCTTTTAGTTGCCTGTGAGCACCTGCCTCTCCTTGGTGGCCTTTCCGGACATGATGTATTTTTTGTTTTGCAACACCACACTACACTGTATTTTATACTGTGTGCACCACCTGACGTGTATTGGAAACTATACACCACCAAATGCACTGTATATATGGGCTACACTGAATGCAGAGTATATATATATATATATATATATATATATATATACACTAGACTGTATATATATATATATATATATATATATATATATTAATACACCACCTGAAGTTTATTAGAAACTGTACACACTGTATTAGATACTGTGTACATCGCCTGCACTGTATTAGAAACTGTACTACGACTGAACTGTATTGTGTACTGTGTACACCACCAGAAGGGTAGTAGAAACTGTATACACTGTATTAGATACTGTGTACATCCCCAGAGAAGTAGTATAAACTGTACACACTGTATTAGATACTGTGTACACTGCCTGGAGTGTATTAGAAACTGTACAAACTGTATTAGCTACTGTGCACACCACCAGAAAAGTAGTAGAAACTGTACACACTGTATTAAATACTTTGTACACCGCCTGAAGTGTATTAGCAACTGTACACACTGTATTAGATACTGTTTGCACCGTCTGCACTGTATTAGAGACTGTACAACGGCTGCACTGTATTGAAAACTGTGTAAATCACCAGAAGTGTAGTAGAAACTGTACAGACTGTATTAGATACTATGTACATCGCCTGCACTGTATTAGAAACTGTACAACGGCTGCACTGTGTTGTATACTGTGTACATAACAAGAAGTGTAGCAGAAACTGTACACACTGTATTAGATACTGTGTACACTGCCTGCACTGTATTATAAACTGTATTATGGCTGCACTGTGTTGTATACTATGTACACCACCAGAAGTGTAGAAGAAACTGTACACTATGTATTAGAGAATGTGTACACTGCTTGCACTGTTTTAGAAACTCTACTATGGCTGCACTGTATTGTATACTGTGTACACCACCAGACATATAGTAGAAACTGTACACACTATATTAGATACTGTGTACACCGCCTGAAGTATATTAGAAACAGAAAACAGTACACCACCAAATGCACTGTAGATATAAGCTACAAATAATGCAGAGTATATATTATATATATATATATATATATATATATATATATATATATATATATATATACACACACACACACACACACACGCTTCAGACATGGGTTTCAAACGGCAATGGTGTGATCTGCACACGTGTCAAAAAAGGCCCAAGGAACTTTTAAAAGTCAGCGGGGAGTCAGTAGCGCCCTGCACCTGCGCAGCTCTGCGGTGTGACGCAATAGGGTGGCTGCCCTTAAACTGCCCCCTAGAGGACATCCTGCCTTGTTGGAGTTGTGCCTCCTCCCCCTCACTTTCCTCCTCTCTTCTCTCAAGCACCCAAGTACAGTCAGTGACCTCATCATCCCCTCCCTCCTTGTCATTGGAGCAAGCTTTGCAGTATACTGCAGCTGGGGGAACATGACTGCCAGTTTCTTGTCCTTCTATGGCATCCCCTCTCTCTAGGCTCACGTTACTCCCTTCCTTAACCTGGGAACCAACATTCGGAGCCAGACTTATTCCCCACGAATAAGTCTTTTTCCGACGAAACGTACGTCGGGTGGCAGACGTGCTGACGTCATCGCGAGACAGCGTAGGATGGACGGGCTATTGCATGCCGGCCGGCATTTTCTATGGGCGTTTTTACTGCTTTCTATGTAAGTGGATTTCTTTACTTTTATTAAATTTGTTATATGGAATTATGCTATGGTGAGTCTTCTTTTCATTTCCCTGGAATCCCGAGTACTGCCTTTCTGCTTCACATGCTGCTGTTGACGGCCCCAGCCTGTTTCATTCAATAAGGAAGCCTACTGTGATCATGGTCTGAGGAGGTACTGTGGTGATTGACTATGGACATAAAATCGCTTGCCTTTTGGTAAGCGCATATTTTGTGTGGTGGTGGTCACGATCCTTGGTGTGTTTCAGTTGCACAGAAAATTGAACACTTTGTATTTTTTATTTTATTTTTTATTTTTACATTATTATTACACTCATATTATCACCAATTTTTTACTATTATCACTAATATATATTTTTTACATTTCATTTTTATTGCTACTATTAATCTAATATTTTTTATTTTTCCATGAATTCTTATGAAATGTAGGTATTTATTAAGTTTTCACTGGACTATTATTCATTTATTGGACGTTTTTATCACTTCACTGGGATTTTTTGAATTTCATTATTAACACTTGTTATTTATAATTCTTTTTATAAATTATGATATGTTTGATTTATTAGAGGGGTAGACCAACTTTTTTTCACTACTATTGCAATCAATTAATCACTCATAGGTGTTTATATTTAATTTTATTCACAGTATTTATGCACGGGCGTGGCTTTTTTTTCTTTTGTTATCTTATTGTGTTTACGTGTATCTTGTAAAACTGAGCTGCAGCGATTTTTAGTTGTACTAGTGTATATTTAGGTTTAGCGCAGTATTTATTTTTCTTTTAGATCCCATCGGTGTTGGTTACAATATCTCTACACAGAGTTTGTTTTATACGTGGACTAGAACACTCCTTGTTGTATTATTTTATTAGTCACACGATTACATATATCACTTTGATTAATTTCACAAATTGACACGTTTTCAACAATATATGGTTTATTAAATTATTACGGTATATATAGGATTGCATCCAAAATAGCAAGCACTGTTTAGGCACGGAATTTATTCACTGTGTTCATCAAGCATTACTTTTTTCATTATAACAGCAGCTGCCTTAGTATACTAGTGGCTACTACTGGTGGGTCCATTTTGGCATATGTAACCAAGGACGATCTTGCATCATCCTTAGCGGGATGGGAGGAAAAATTTGCAGGGATAATTGATTCTGTGATTCTGTGAAAGAAGCGGGAAAGATCCCCATCTCCTGATTGGGCCTGGTTAGTAGTTGGATGGGAGACTGCCTAGTAATACTAGGTGCTGTAAGCTTTTCCCCTCCAAAGTTAGGCACCTGAGGCTGCTTTGTTTTGAGAAGTATCTCGGGCTGAGGATGCTAGGGCAGACTCAGGTGGTTTGCTCTTTCTTTAGGTTAACTCTGCCAGAAACCTGATTTTATAGGTTAAGTACGCCTCTTTAGAATGTTCTGGCTTTGCCGCAAAGTTATCAGGCTTCTGCCTTGCATTTTCTCTTGGAGCAGAAGTTCTGAGCTCATTATTGTAAAACACTTGACCAGTTAATGGCCCCAAAAACCAAACAGGGATGTGAGGTCTATCTTAGATCTCAAGGCATATAGGTACATAGCCCAAGTGTACATATAGAACAAAAAAGCAGTGCTCTATGGGACCAGCTTAAAAACTTTAGCCAAGTAAAGTTAATGCCGCGTACACACGTATCAGACTATCCGGCGGACTTAGTCTGGTAGACTTTCCGAACGAGCTACCTGCCCACACACGGTACTTTTGCGGCGGACTAGGTCGTACCGCCGGACTATCCGCCGTACTTTTGAAATGAACGGACTCGCCCACACACACGGAGGAAAGTCCGTTCATTTTGAGTGTGGCTCCAGGTAGCTGGGACCAGCGAAGGAAGCATCGCTGGCCCCATCACCTGGTATGGACTTAAAGCGGAAGCCCTACGCCGAGAAAACGGCGTGGGGGTCCCCCCAGGTCCATATCAGACCCTTATCGAGCACTCTACCCGGCCGGTCAGGAAAGGGGGTGGGGATGAGCGAGCGCCCCTCCCCTCCTGAGCCATACCAGGCCGCGTGCCCTCAACATGGGGGGCCACGTGGCCCCCCCACCCCAATGCACCTTGTCCCCATGTTGATGAGGACAAGGGCCTCTTCCCGACAACCCTGGGCGTTGGTTGTCAGGGTCTGTGGGCGGGGGGCTTATCAGAATCTGATCTAATCCTGGGGTTACAATTTTTATTTAAGTGGATGCTTCTTCAATGGGGGTGGGAGCTGTGCTTCTTCAAGCCTTTGAGAAGAAACATCAACAATGTGCGTTCTTCTCGAAAAATATTCTCAGGCAAAAATGATGCTGTTGGTGATCAGGAGTTTTTCATTGTATATTCCGATTTTGTGTATGACCAATCTGACTTTTTACGTCGAAAATTCTGACAGACCTAGAAATAGAACATGTTCTAATATTTCTGATGAAACCAATTCCTATTGGGAAAACCGCTTGTCTGTATGCTGTTCCAATGGACCAAAAAAGAATGCTCTGAAACAAGTACGAGAGATGGAATCTATTGTCTAATGGCTATTGAACTTCCTTTTTCTAGTCCCATCGTAAGTGTTGTACGTTACTGCATTCTTGACGGTCGGACTTTGGTGTGATCATGTGTATGCAAGTCAGTTTCAGCGGAATTCTGTCGGAATGCCATCAGAACTCTGTCGGGAAAACCTTCAGAGTTTATTCCGACGAGAAAACCGGAGTGTACAGGGCATTAGAGGTCTTTCTCCACACCTTAGTCTCTGCTCATCATGACGACTGGTCCTCTCTATTCCCGTGGTCAGAATTCTCTCACAACAATCATGTAAACACCAGTTCTCAGAAGACACCCTTTTTCACAGTTTATGGAAAACTCAGTTCCCTCTTCCTATGACCTGTTCTCCAGACATTCCAGCTTTTGCTATGGCTCAGGAGTGTTTCAGTTCTATTTGGGGTGACGTTCATGATTCCCTCTGGGCAGCTGCTGGCAAATTCAAAGTTTTTGCCGACCATCGCAGGCGTAAACCGCCTTCTCTACAGCTAGGGGACAAAGTCTGGCTTTGTCTCCTAGCTGTCTTTCCACCAGAAACACCAAGCTCTGGGTTCCTTCTCTGAAGTTTGCCCTAAGGTTCATTGGCCCATAAACTATAACTTTTAAACTAAATCCGGCTTATTTCAAACTTCAGATTCCTTAAAGCCTCAAAATTTCTAACTCCTTCCATGTTTCCCTTTTGAAGCCTTTAGTCCTCAACAAGTTCTCCCTAGCACAGCCCCGGTTTTTGAGGATAATCAGGAGTATAAGGTTAGTCAAATTCTGGATTCCTGACTCTGTAAAGGCATTCTTCAGTACCTCGTGCATTGGAAAGGTTTTGGTCCTAAGAAGAGGTCTTGGATCACTACATGTGATGTCTTTGCACCTCGTCTGTTGAGGAGGTTTCATTTGAGGTTTCACTCCAAGCCTGGGCCCAAGAGAGGGAGGCCTTGTAAAAAAGGGGGGGGGGGGGTACTGTCAAGGATCTGCAGCAATATTCCTGTCTGTTTACCTCTCTGTGTGATCAGCTTAAAAGACTGAGAGCCTTTTATCTGGCTGCTTAAGCAATCTTCCCTGAAGCATGGCTCCACCCCAGCCTCTAATTAGGAACACTATTTTAACCTGTGCATTGCAAGCCAGCCTAGTTGATCAAAATTGTGTGTTTGGCTTCCGTGTGCGCATTGCTGTGTGTCCTACGTCTGATCCTGTTTTCCCCACCATCAGGCGCCCTGGTGAACATCCGCTGGTTCTTAGATTCCGTGCCCTGGGAAATCTCATGCTCTAGCTACTAGTGTGATCCCTGTTTTCCTGAACCACCATGAGCTCCATGCGCAGCAGTCAGCTGTAGGGTCCACTTCCTCAGCGGTGCACTCCTGACCCCAATGGGGTGCATCTGTCACCTGGCCTCAGGTGAACTGACATTTTCCTTCTCTGTGCTCAGGTTGCTCAGCTGTCGGTTAATTGCCAGTGCTCATCGTTCCACAGTGGCTCACCTGTTGATCATCTCCTGCTTGTCAGTCAAGCCCACGGGCAGCCTTCTGGTTATTTAAACTGCCTGGTTCATTTAATCAATTGCCTTTGCATTGGTCAAATATCTAGAGACTCTCTGCTGTGTTCCTGTTGAAGACTTGCCTGGTTGACATCCCTTCTGGTCCCTGATCCTGTCCACTGCCTGACTACATTGATCTCTGGCTTCCTGATTTCCTAGTCCTGTGACTCATATCGCGGTGGCATGGCTGGGTGCATGCAGATGTACCTGGCGACCCTTGTTGTTTTGACTTCAGGAGGGGTTTTTCCCCCTGATTTAAATTACTAGCTGGAATTTCGAATCTCTTTCATCGCTTGACGAACCGTTGCTTGACCAATTTGGACACATTCATTTTATAAGATCGTTTTATTCATTCACGCGGTTCAACATCCACGAAACCACTGAGGTGACTCTTGCATCGCCTTTGTTGACATGGAATGCTGTTTGTCTCCGGCATTTGCTACTTGGTGTCAGTATTAAGATACATGGACGCTTAGGATATAGCCCTGAGAAAGCAGGGACTACAACTGTGAAACGCGTCGGCTGTATAATATACCCTAGCATCAATTGTTCTTATTAATTTGGGTCCTTTGATGTACCATAACTGTAGTTTTTAATCTATGAATTATTTTTGTAATAAAATGAATGTCTTTCTAAACTATGTGTGATGATATTCTTACCTCTTGACAGACCAACGCATCTTGTAAAGTCCCAATTAGCAATTAGGGTCACGTCTTCGCTCTGTCCTTTCTTTGCTCTTTCTTCTGATTTCCTAACTTGTTCTGCCTATCTGATTTGGCCACCGAACCCTGGCTATGTTTTGACCATGTTTACCAGTTGTAGCATTTTTACCATATTATTAAAGGGTGTGATTTTTACTGCATTTTCTGTCGCCATCTGTTTCAAGGTTCCTGACTAGGGATGAGCTTCGAGTTCGAGTCAAACTCATGTTCGACTCGAACATTGCCTGTTTGCCTGTTCAGCGAACAGTAAACAATTTGGGCTGTTCGCGGCAAATTCGAAAAGCCGGAACACCCTGTACAAGTCTATGGGAGAAATCTAAAGTGCTAATTTTAGAGGCTAATATGCAAGTTACTGTCCTAAAAAAGTGTTTGGGGACCCGGGTCCTGCCCCAGGGGACATGGATCAATGCAAAAAAAAGTTTTAAAAACTGACGTTTTTTCAGGAGCAGTGATTTTAATAATGATTAAAGTGAAACAATAAAAGTGTAATATTCCTTTAAATTTTGTACCTGGGGGGTGTCTATAGTATGCCTGTGAAGGGGCGCATGTTTCCCGTGCTTAGAACTGTCCCTGCACAAAGTGTCATTTCGCAAGGAAAAAAAGTCTTTTAAAATCACTTTCCATTGTCGGCTCCCGTAATACAGAGAACACTCAATGAGTGTTCTCTGTATTAGCCGACAATTCATTCATTGATAAAAAAAAAAGCTTGGGGGTTCCCTAAATTCAATTACCAGGCCCTTCAGGTCTGGTATGGATATTAAGGGGAACCCCGCATCAAATTGAAAAAAAAAATTGACGTGGGGGTCCTCCTAATAATCCATACCAGACCCTTTATCCGAGCACGCAACCTGGCAGGCTGCAGGAAAAGAGGGGGGACGAGAGAGCGCTCCCCTCCTGAACCATACCAGGCCACATGCCTTGAACATTGGGAGGATGCTTTGGGGGTCTGTGACCCCTCAAAGCACCATGTCCCCATGTTAATGTGGACAAGGGCCTCATTCCCACAACCCTGGCTGGTGGTTGTGGGGGTCTGTGGGCGGGGGGCTTATCAGAATCTGGAAGCCCCCTTTAACAAGGGGACCCCCAGATCCTGGCCCCCCTCCTGTTTGAAATGGTAAGGGGGTACAAAAGTACCTACCATTTCACAAAGAAAGTGTAAAAATGGTTAAATAAGACAAAGGCAGGTGCCTTACATCAGAGGGGGGCGGAGTCACCCATACGTCACTGGGGAACCCCATGGCTTCCCTCGGCAGCGTCAGAGGGGGCGGAGTCAGGTGACGGGTGGCCCCGCCCTCCTAATATAAGAAACGTCAGTGCTGGGATCCCCACAGTGTCTTTGCAGTGGAGACAGAAGACGGATGCATGTATGGACAGCGCTGGACTGAAAATCACCCATCGCTGGATCAGATCAGGCATCGCTGGACCCCGGAGAAATGATCATCCGTCGCTGGATAGCTAGAGTGGATTACCACCGCTGGAATCTTTTTTTTTTTTTTTTTAATAAAGGAATTTTTCAAACGTGTGTTTGTCTTATTTAACCATTTTTAAACTTTCTTTGTGAATTAGAGAAACTCTGTGAGTCCTTTGACTCAGAAGGTGGCTTGGTTACTATCACTTCTGCAAGAGGAGTGTCAGACAGTGGTGCCCCTTCTCCAAGCACTAAGCAGTCACAAAAAAACCCTTTTTTTTTTTTAAATGGTCTTTTGAAAAAAATTTAAAAAAAAAAGGTCCTTAAGTGCACTGTGTTTGGGCACCAGACACAGTGCACTATGAGAAGAGCCACATCTATGCAATCGTTTGCGGGGTTTTGACCCACCTTGCGGAGCAATCCATCGTGCCAACCAGTTTTCCCCCGACACCCGTAGTATGTATTACTACGGCTGGGTGCTTTGATTGACAGTCGATTTAAGATGTAACTTCTGGTTTTCTCTGTGCCAGTGCAACCGAGCGGAGGACGCATGGGGTGCAGACTCCTCCACCGCCGCTGCTCAAGAGCCTCTTTAACAGATATGTAAGTCCTCATCACATCTGTATTAGTATTTGTAAATGTAAATCCTATTTACTGTATATGCTGGTGTAAGGGATATGTAATCTGGATGAAAATAGAAAAGTGCAACTATATACACATCTATACAAGTATCTGTGGATATGGATCCTATTTTATATGCAGGTGTCTTTATGGCATTATACAGTACTGTACATCTGCATGTGCATGAAAAAGTAAAACTACATACCCATCTATTTGTGGAGGCGGATCCTATTTTATATGCAGGTGTTTTTATAGGATATATGTAATCTGGATGGGCATGGAAAATTAAAAATGTATACATGTCTACTGTAGTATTTGTGGATGTAGATCTTATATGCAGGTGTCTTAATGGGATTATATATCTAATCTAAATGGCCATATTTCATTTTATATGCGAGTGTCTTTATGGGATTACAAATGTAATCTGGATAGGCATGAAATGTATTCTTACAAACTGCTCTCCCCATAGCACAGTCTCAATGCTCGCAATGAGCTGGCTGACCATCATTGCGCCTGCAGTAGTAGGAGCACTGTGCAGAGTCCAGGCACCACACACTAGCTGCTAGCCACCCAGCAGCCTCATAAAGGTTCAGGATGGGATTAGTTTAGCACAGCCCAGATGAATGGCCTGCACTTGTTACTTTTACACTTTAGCACTCCTATCTTTTACAGGCATTTAGGTGCTTGGTAGGTAGAAGCAGACCTGTCCCCAACATATGACATATGAAGTCACACTTTCTCAGGTTTCTGATGTCTATGCTGGCTGCCTGTGTCCAGACTTTAAAAGCCCTGGCAAGTTTATGTGCCTGTTTAATAGTCCATTCCAATTTGACTAAGCACTATTAAGCGCGAAACACGTCAGCTCATTTGTCCCATTTTTTGCTGTGGCTTGTATCTATTGGACTTTTTACTAATAAAGGCTATATTCCGGAGTGCGGCTGTCCAGAACTTCTTTTTTTGCCTCATGTTGCTATATGCTTAGCCAGCACCTGGTGTTCCGGTTCCGAGGAGAGTTCTATACCCATATTTCCTTCTGGAGCGGTGATTCCTTTCCCTTCAATTCGGATTTGTGTTGGAAGCAGTGAAATCCTGCCAGCTTCTTACTGTTTATTTGCGATCACTTTGCCATTACCTCCTAGTGCCTCTTTATTGCAGTTCCCTGTCTGTGGCATATTGATCAGATGAGTATATATATGACTTGCCTAGATTATCCAATCAATCTCTTCCCAATCCAATCAATCAAATTTGAGTGGGTTGGCCAGGTCCGAAAATTATTGATCACTTTGAATCAGTAGCCAAACTTCCATGTGTTTGACATGTTGATCCGATCGATTGTCCATTGTATATATTATGATGACTTACCTAAACTATCCATTCAATCGCCATCCAATCCAGTCGAGCAAATTGACAGGGTTGGCCAGGTCTGTAAATTATTTATCAATTTGCATCAGTGGACAAACTTCCCTGTGTGTGGCATATAGATCGGATGGGTTTTCAACTATAGACTGATTTATTCTTATTGGGAGAGATTGATTGGGAAAGAAATTGATCAATTATTAAAGTGTAGAGAACCGAGAACCTTGAGGAGTGTGAAGTATAGTCCTTTGTTGACGCCCATAGGTTCAATGGGCGCATACAGTACCTGGTGCATTGGAAAGGGTACGGTCCAAAGGAACCCTCTTGGGTCTCATCCTCGGACGTACATGCCCCTACTCTTCGCTGTGATTTCCATAGATGTTTTCCCCTCAAGCCTGGTGGTCCTCTGAGGGGGAGGGGCCATTGAGAAGGGAGTACTGTCAGGGCTGGGTTCAGCCCTTCCTTGCCAGCTCCCATCTCTCTCCAGTTACCCAGCTGTTGATGATCTGCTCGTCAGTCCTGTCTACTTAAGCCGTCCAGTCCAGATGAGCTTTGCCTTCATCTTCACTTGTTTAAAGACTGGCTTTGCTAACATCCCTTCTGGCTTCAGATCCTGCTTGCTGTTACACTACTTTGATCCCTGACTCCTGGCTGGGCTTACTATCTGTTCCGGTTACTGAACTTTGCCTATGTTTTGACCACGTTTGTTCTTTTTATTTTTATTATTAAACAAGTGTGATTTAGCTGTACTTCTGTCTCGGTCTGATTTCATGGTTTCTGACAAGTACACAGCATCCCTTTTATTACAATTTCTTAGCAGAAAATATGTTATTCATGAAGTTAGGAAAGTAAAATCAATCAGGCGTGAGCCAGTAACATCCAGTATAATAAACCTTTGTCAGATTCTTACAAACCGCTCCCCCCATAGCACAGTCTTGCGCTAATTGTTTACTTTGACCAATAATGATGTTAAGAGCAGTGAAGCATTTATCCCAACGGAGAAGCGTTACATAACTGAAATACCTAACTGATAAACCTTTGGTTACACAATGTTATTTTTTTCATTTAATACAAAATTTGTTCCAGGACTGGTGTCACTGTGGCAAAAGCAAGACATGTAGGGGGGCGTGGCTGAGCAGATGCATCTGGTCGCATCTGTCTCCTTTTCCGCAGAAAATCCGTGCAATACTCCTGTAATCACCCAATATATCTTTCTTTCACGGACCCCAGCAGACCAGTGCCGGTGTCCCTGTGCTTGTAAGCTGCATTCTCGCTACTTTGCTACCACTGCTGACGTGGCAAAACAGCTCAAAGAAAACTGAGCCCTCAAGGAGGATCCTGGCCAATATGGCGCCTGGTTTCAACGCTCCTTCAAGGAGAAATGCAAAGAGGAGGCCCAGAAGTTCTTTAACCAGACGACTCCCAAACCTGGGGGATACTTCAGGGGTCCACCTGAGGCTGATGACACCATCCCTTTGGAGGATGAAGTTGGATGGCCCCCAGAGTGGAACACAGTAAGTACTCCTAGGGCAGGGGCAGGCTGGGCCGGGGGGCAGAGATGCAATTGCCCCCTGGGCTGCTCTCATATGCTCTACAAAGGCCGCTGTGTCGCCAGCTCAGAACTGCACATGCGCAGTTTTTGAGCTGGCTGAGTGTGGCATCTCCATTCAGTACTGTGAGCCAGGGATGTCCCAGGGCTGACAGTCTGTGTTACAGAGCACAGCACAGCCCCGCCCAGCCCCTCCCTCCTCCACACGAATGGCTGGCAGAGGCTGGACCTGCTCTTTCTTTCCCCGCCCACACTCCGGGCAGCCTGTGTGCTGTCTGTGAAGAGGATGTGTGGGCGGGAAAGTTAAATCTGAGCAGTCAGCTTAAATACGTTGAGGCTCCTGGGAGGCTGGGAAAGACCAAGTAAGTGAACCTCTCCTCCCTCCCCCCTCTGCAGCTAAAGAGTTTTTTTCCTAACAGCCTGTGACACTACCTTGCTTGCCCTCCTAGGTGGTATGATGTGGGCTCACACTGGCATGCTACGGTTTGGCTGCAGTGCTGGTGTACTGGCAGTCTTCCTACATGTTACCCCTGGTCCCATAGAGGTTGCACATTTTGCTGCATGTTCTGAAAGTGCACAAAACGTCCTGCATGCTGCATGTTTGGTGCACTTCAAGAAAATGCAGAAAAAATTTGCAACCTAAAAGAAGTCTGAGGGACTATGGCTATGGAAAACTACCAATACACCAGTGTGAGCCCAAAGGCTGGTATTCACTTGCAGCAGGCACTGCCACGTGACAGAGAAGGTGATATTACATTTCCTCCCTGCTGGTTTTAACCCCCTAAATGCCAGTGTCAAGCGATCTCTCTCTCTCTGTGCAGGCAGTGCCAAGTGGCCTCTCTCTGTCTCTGTGCAGGCAGTGCCAAGTGGCCTCTCTCTGTGCAGGCAGTGCCAAGTGGCCTCTCTCTGTGCAGGCAGTGCCAAGTGGCCTCTCTCTGTCTCTGTGCAGGCAGTGGCAAGTGGCCTCTCTCTGTGCAGGCAGTGGCAAGTGGCCTCTCTCTGTCTCTGTGCAGGCAGTGCCAAGTGGCCTCTCTCTGTGCAGGCAGTGCCAAGTGGCCTCTCTCTGTGCAGGCAGTGCCAAGTGGCCTCTCTCCTTCTCTGTGCAGGCAGTGCCAAGTGGCCTCTGTCTCTGTGCAGGCAGTGCCAAGTGGCCTCTCTCTGTCTCTGTGCAGGCAGTGCCAAGTGGCCTCTCTCTGTCTCTGTGCAGGCAGTGCCAAGTGATCTCTCTCTGTGCAGGCAGCGCCAAGTGGCCTCTCTCTCTCTCTGTGCAGGCAGTGCCAAGTGGCCTCTCTCTGTGCAGGCAGTGCTAAGTGGCCTCTGTCTCTGTGCAGGCAGTGCCAAGTGGCCTCTCTCTGTCCCTGTGCAGGCAGTGCCAAGTGGCCTCTCTCTGTGGAGGCAGTGCCAAGTGGCCTCTCTCATTCTCTGTGCAGGCAGTGCCAAGTGGCCTCTGTCTCTGTGCAGGCAGTGCCAAGTGGCCTCTCTCTGTCTCTGTGCAGGCAGTGCCAAGTGGCCTCTCTCTGTCTCTGTGAAGGCAGTGCCAAGTGGCCTCTCTCTCTCTGTAAAGGCAGTGCCAATCGGTCTCGGTCTCTCTCTCTCTGTACATGCAGTGTGAAGCGGTATCTCTCTCTGTACAGGCAGTGTGAAGCGGTATCTCTCTCTGTACAGACAGTATGAAGCGGTATCTCTCTTTGTGCAGGCAGTGTCAATCGGTCTCTCTCTATCTCTGTACAGGCAGTGTCAAGCGGTCTCTCTCTCTGTGCAGACAGTGTCAAGTGGTCTCTCTCTCTCTCTGTGCAGGCAGTGTCAAGCGGTCTCTCTCTCTCTCTCTCTCTCTGTGCAGGCAGTGTCAAGCGGTCTCTCTCTCTCTCTCTCTCTCTCTCTCTCTCTCTCTCTCTGTGCAGGCAGTGTCAAGCGGTCTCTCTCTCTCTGTGCAGGCAGTGCCAAGTGGCCTCTCTCTGTCTCTGTGCAGGCAGTGCCAAGTGGCTTCTCTCTCTGTGCAGGCAGTGCCAAGTGGCCTCTGTCTCTGTGCAGGCAGTGCCAAGTGGCCTCTGTCTCTGTGCAGGCAGTGCCAAGTGGCCTCTGTCTGTCTCTCTGCAGGCAGTGCCAAGTGGCCTCTCTCTGTCTCTGTGCAGGCAGTGCTAAGTGGCCTCTCTCTCTCTGTGCAGGCAGTGCCAAGTGGCCTCTCTCTGTCTCTGTGCAGGCAGTGCCAAGTGGCCTCTCTCTGGCTCTGTGCAGGCAGTGCCAAGTGGCCTCTCTCTGTCTCTGTGCAGGCAGTGCCATGTGGCCTCTCTCTGTCTCTGTGCAGGCAGTGCCAAGTGGCCTCTCTCTGTGCAGGCAGTGCCAAGAAGTGGCCTCTCTCTCTGTGCAGTCAGTGCCAAGTGGCCTCTCTCTCTCTCTGTGCAGGCAGTGTCAAGCATTCTCTCTCTGGGGCAAAATATAGCAGTCTCTCTCTCTCTCTCTCTCTCTCTATCTCTCTCTATCTCTCTCTCTCTCTCTCTCTCTCTCTGTGCGGGGAATGTGGTATGGATGGATGGTGAGCTACTTCAGTGGTTCATTGGGCCACTTGACTGGACTTGCCCCCCAGTCCTTAGGCTGCCAGCCCTCCCCTGTCCTAGGGACATCTGTGCCACATGCATCCTCTCTAGATACAGAGGAGCCAGAGCCCACTCTGCGTGATATACTGTCTGCTGTTACATCCTGCAATATGTCTATTTCTGTCCTCACTGATGAACTCAAGGGAGTTAAAGAGGAAGTAAAGGCACTTTAAAAAAAAATGCAACCTGCAAGGCAAAGGCATAATGAGCTAGTATGCATAGCATTGCAATAACTTACCTGAGAACGAAGCCCCGAAGTGGTCCTCCTCCTTTATCTTCACCGCTGCCATGTATCCCGGAGTGACTTCTGGGTCTCGCTGCTCCGGTGCTGTGATTCGCTGGAGCTGCGATGACGTCACTCCCGCGCATGCGCACGGGAGCAGGCACGAGTGGCATATCGCCGTGATCTGCGGTGTGCTCAGTGCGCCGTAGAAAGCGGTGCCTGTCTTTTTGGAAATATCTCCTAAACCGTATAGGTTTAAGAGATATTTCTTGGACCTACAGGTAAGCCTTAATCTACCTGTAGGTCAAAGTGGTTTGTAAGGGTTTACAACCACTTTAAGGCAGAAATCTAATTTGTGCGGCATGACATGCAAAAGCTGGAGGAACGCATCTCTGCCCTGGAAGGCAGAGTGAGCATCATGGAGGATAATAAAGTTACCATGCAGAGGGATCTCAAATACAACTGCCATCTCACAGCCCCGCATGCCGCCCACCCGGATGACTTAGAAAATAGAATGTGCTGGAATAATGTGCGTGTCCTGGGTATTCCTGAGCAGGCCGAAGGCAAAAATCCTGTCAGCTTTATGGAGCAGTGGCTGATTTCTACCTTTAGCAGGGATACCTTCTCCAACCTGTTTGCAGTTGAGAGGGTGCATAGGGTCCCAGTACGCCCTCTGCCACTGGGCAACCATCCGTGCCCATTCCTATTCAAGAAGAGAAAGAGAGCAGCTCCGCTCTAAGCATTATAAATTAGTTAAAATGAGCTTTATTTTCCTTAAAATACACTCACAGTGGTAATCAGGCATTTGGTTACAGTTTGTTCTCTTCATCTGTGCTGGGTGTTCCCTCGGTTCCAAGCTGGGCAGCAGTGATGAGTCAGTCCCCGGCCGCTCCAGTGGTGTCCGTAGCTCAGAGGCTGGAGTGTGTCACAGCAGGAATAATCAGAAGGGCACGTCAGACACTGGAGAGCGGTGGGCGTGGCTTGAGCGCTCACGTTCGGAGCATGCATACTCCTTCATCAGGGATGGAGTTTGGCCATCCTCGGCAGAGTTTATATAACATAGCGAGAGCGAGAGAGAGGGGAGGGTGAGGGGGTGGCGCTAACTGCAAAATTCAGCAGACCAGAGCTGCTTTCATAAGTGCAAAAGAATGCTTATGTTGGGAAAGGATTGAATATTAGATAGATCTATACATATACAGTATCTCACAAAATTGAGCACACCCCTCACATTTTTGTATATATTTTATTATATCTTTTCATGTGACAACACTGAAGAAATGGCACTTTGCTACAATGTAAAATAGTGAGTGTACAGCTTGTATAACAGTGTAAATTTGTTGTCCCCTCATAATAACTCAACACACAGTCATTAATGTCTAAACCGCAGGCAACACAAGTGAACACAAGTGAATATGTCCAAATTGGGCCCACTTAGCCATTTTCCCTCCCCAGAGTCATGTGATCCATTAGCGTTACAAGGTCTCAGGTGTGACTGGGGAGCAGGTGTGTTAAATTTGATGTTATTGCTCTCACTCTTTCATACCGGTCACTGATTGAACTGCCAAGTTCAACATGGCACCTCGTGGCAAAGAACTCTCTGAGAATCTGAAAAAAAATAATTGTTGCTCTACATAAAGATGGCCTAGGCCAGTGATGGCGAACCTTGGCACCCCAGATGTTTTGGAACTACATTTCCCATGATGCTCAACTACATTGCAGAGTGCATGAGCATCATGGGAAATGTAGTTCCAAAACATCTGGGGTGCCAAGGTTCGCCATCACTGGCCTAGGCTATAAGAAGATTGCCAAGACCCTGAAACTGAGCTGTAGCACGGTGGCCAAGACCATACAGCTGTTTAACAGGACAAGTTCCACTCAGAACAGGCCTCGCCATGGTCAGCCAAAGAAGATTGCACGTGCTCAGCATCATATCCAGAGGTTATCTTTGGGAAATAAATGTATATGAGTGCTGCCGGCATTGCTGCAGGGGTTGAAGGGGTGGGGGGGTCAGCCTGTCAGTGCTCAGACCATACGCTGCACACTGTATCAAATTGGTCTGCATGGCTGTCGTCTCAGAACAAAGCCTCTTCTAAAGATGATGCACAAGAAAGCCTGCAAACAGTATGCTGAAGACAAGCAGACTAAGGACATGGATTACTGGAACCATGTTCTGAGACAAAGATAAACTTATTTGGTTCAGATGATGTCAAATGTGTGTGGTGGCAACCAGGTGGGGAGTACAAAGACAAGTGTGTTTTGCCTACAGTCAAGCATGTTGGTGGGAGTGTCATGGTCTGGGACTGCATGAGTGCTGCCAGCACTGGGGAGCTACAGTTCATTGAGGGAACCATGAATGCCAACATGTACTGTGACATACTGAAGTAGAGCATGATCCCCTCCCTTCGGAGACTGGGCTGCAGGGCAATATTCAAACATGATAATGACCCCAAACAAACCTCCAAGATGACCACTGCCTTGCTAAAGAAGCTGAGGGTAAAGCATGTTTCCAGACCTAAACCCTATTCAGCATCTCTGGGGCATCATCAAATGGAAGGTGGGGGAGCGCAAGGTCTCTAACATCCACCAGCTCCGTGATGTCATCATGGGGGAGTGGAAGAGGACTCCAGTGGCAACCTGTGAAACGCTAGTGAACTCCATGCCCAAGAGGGTTAAGGCAGTGCTGGAAAATAATGGTGGCCACACAAAATATTGACACTTTGGACCCAATTTGGACATTTTCACATTTTCACTAGCAAAGTGTAATTTCTTGACCATTGTATAACAGATGTCCCTTTTATGCTAACAACCTTTATACTCCAACCTTTTTTCCCAGTAAGCCATAGCAGCCTTATTTTATTAAACAAATATATATATATTCCAATCAACATCAACATGAAAACATCTGTTATGAACAAACCATCAGTCCCTCCTAGCGATGGTCTTTGCAGGATCCTCCATGACCATCTGTACCAAAATACTACACCGTGGTACCTCTCAAGTGTGTTATTAGGCCTCAAGCCGACAGGCTGGCTCAGAGACAAACACTTACCACAGTGCTCCCAATTACCAATTTCCAGCTAACCTCCATTAACTGGAATACCGCTATCAGGATCCATTCCACCAACAGGTCTTGAACTCTTCCTTCCGCAATATCTTCCTTCACCCGCAAAGACCAACACCAGCCACTGCCACGACATCCAACCGCTCCTGTCCTGCAATGAAAAGAACACAAAACGCACACACCACAGGCCTGAAAACAAAATAACAAAATTTTAGGGAGGGTGGGCGAGAACCTTCCTTCAACACTCTGGTACCAGGGAGGAGGGGCCTGATTCCTATATTAACTCTGCACCCTCCCCTCTCTGCCCCAGCCAATCATGGAAGCCCTACTATCCACCTATCCACTATCCCCTGTTAACACTGTCATGTCAGCCCTCTGCCTAGCTCATATTATTAGTTTTACTCCAGGCTTTTCTTGAACATTGTATAACAGATGTCCCTTTTATACCAACAACTAGGGGTGAGCCGAACACCCCCGGTTCGGTTCGCACCAGAACTTTCGAACGGACCCCAAATTCGTATGAACTTTAGAACCCCATTGAAGTCTATGGGACTCGAACGTTCGAAATTAAAAGTGCTAATTTTAACGGCTAATATGCAAGATACTGTCCTAAAAAGGGTTTGGGGACCTGGGTCCTGCCCCAGGGGACATAGGTCAATGCCTAAAATGTTTTTAAAAATGGCGGGAGCACTGATTTTTATGACGATTAAAGTGAAAAAAAAAAGTGAAATATTCCTTTAAATATGGTGCCTGGGGGGTGTCTGTAGTATGCCTGTGAAGTGCCACGTGTTTCCCGTGTTTAGAACAGTCCCTGCACAAAATGACATTAAACGGAAATAACATCATTTAAAACTGCTTGCGGTTTTAATGTTATATCTGGTTCCTGCAATATGGTTGAAAATCATTGAGAAAAATGGCATGGGTAGCCCTCCCTGCCCGTTACCAGCCCCTTTGGGTCTTGTACGCATATTAAGGGGAACCCAGTACCCATATTAAAAAAAGGAAATGCGTGTGGCCCCCAGGCCCTATATACTCAGAACAGCAGTATACAGGCGGTGCAAACAAGACAGGGACTGTGTAGGTTTGTTGTGCTAAGTTGAATCTGTTTGTAATTTTCAACTGGTACATTTTTAAAGTGTAGCTCCAGTCAAAAAAACTATTTTTAAGCTTTTTGGAAAACATAGGGAAGGGTTATCACCCCTGTATAATTTGTTTTGTCGTACATCTTTTTTCATCTCACTTGCTGCTGTCTCCTTCCGTTTGCAAGTAGGAGATGTTTGTAAGTTGGATGTTTGAAAGTAGGGGCCTGCCCTATATGCTCTGCAGAAATGGCAGAACAAGGTGTTGGTTTTGCCACAACATTGTAAGCCCTCAAAGTGACTCTTGGTGGGCGCTGAAGCGCCCTGCTGTGAACGATTATATCAAGAATTGTAATTACATGCCATTGTTGAACAGTGGTAGAAAAATTGACCTTTGGTGGTTGTGGTGCTGGTGCCACAACACTATAAGTCCTCACAGTTACTCTGGGTGGGCACAGGAATGGGCCCTCCTGTGAAATATTATATCAAGAATTGTAATTACATGTCCCTGTTAAACAGGGGCAGAAAAATTGGGCCTTAGGCACTGGTGCTGGTGCCACGACACTGCAACCTCTCCCATATACTCTATTTTTATTGCAGTAATTAGCCCTGCTGCAAAGCATTGCATCAAAAATTGTAATTAAACGCCCCTGTTAAACAGGGGCAGAAAAATTGGGCCTTAGGCACTGGTGCTGGTGCCACCACACTGCAACCTCTCCCATATACTCTAGTTTTATTGCAGGAATTAGCCCTGCTGCAAAGCATTGCATCAAAAATTGTAATTAAACGCCCCTGTTAAACAGGGGCAGAAAAATTGGGCTGATGGCATCACCCAGAACCAGAAATGTTCTTCCAACATATCAGCGGAGGAGGAAGAGGATAGACAATCAACATAACAGGACAGTCAATCAGCATCAGCATAGGCATTCTTGAAGGGATGTGATATTTCAAAAAAAATTATTCGTTTACATCAGCTTCAGGTGCTTGGTAGCTGTGGGTGATCCAAGACTGATTCATCTTGATGAAGGTCAGTCGATCAACTGATTCGGTGGACAGGCGCACCCTGTGATCGGTAACAAAGCCACCAGCAGCCTTGAAGGTACGTTCCGAAAGAACGCTGGATGCAGGACAGGCCAGTAGCTCAATTGCATACTGTGCAAGCTCTGGCCAGTGATCCATCCTCAAGACCCAGTAAGCCAGAGGATTTTCGGTGGGAAAGGTGTCCAAGTCTGACCTTGCCCCTAGGTATTCCTGCACCATGTAAATCAGACGCTGGCAATGGTTGCTGGAACCGATCATACCTTGGGGCTGCGGACTAAAAAATTGTCTGAAAGCATCAGTCAGACGGCCACCTTCTCCACCGCTCCTTCTGACCGATGCCTCAGCAACACTTTGTCCAGGACCAGGAGTTTGCAACCTCCCAGTCTCTGGGAACGCATTGCACAGACCTTTCTGCAAGGCCTCCCGGAGATGTCTCATCCTCTGCTCCCTCTGCGATGGCAAGATAAGGTCGGCAACCTTACCCTTGTACCGTGGATCAAGGAGAGTGGCCAGCCAGTAATGGTCCCTCTCCTTGATCCGAAGAATACGAGGATCCTTCCGCAGGCTTTGCAGGATCAGGGAGGCCATGCAGCGTAGGTTAGCTGAGGCATTCGGTCCGGAGCCCTCTGGGTCACTAAGGACAACATGATCCACAGCTACCTCCTCCCAGCCACGTACAAGTCCACGTGTTTCTTGGGACTGCAAATCATCCCTACAAGACTGCTGCTGCTGCTGATGCTGAGTACCAGCCTCCACCTCCATGCTGACACAATCATCCTCCTCCTCCTCATCCTCCTCCTCATCCTCTTCCTGTGTGATGGGTGGCACAGCAGGAACACTGTCTGGATAAAGGTGGCCTTGAGAGGCAAGGAAGTCCTCCTCTTCCTGTCTCTGTTCTGCCTCAAGTGCCCTGTACATTATTCCACGCAGAATATGCTCCAAGAGGTTGACAAGAGGTACAGTGTCACTGATACCTGCACTGTCACTGCTCACCATCCTTGTGGCCTCCTCAAACGGTGACAGGACAGTGCATGCATCCCTGATCATGCCCTACTGGCGTGGTGAGAAAAAACCGAGCTCCCCTGACCCTGTCCTGGTGCCGTAGTCGCACAGGTACTCATTGATGGCCCTCTGCTGCATGTGCAGCCGCTGCAGCATGGCCAACGTTGAGTTCCACCTGGTGGGCATGTCACATATAAGGCGATTCTTGGGCAGGTTCAACTCCTTTTGGAGCTCAGCCAGCCGAGCACAGGCATTAAATGATCGGCGGAAATGCACACAGACTTTCCTGGCCTGCTTCAGGACATCCTGTAAGCCCGGGGTACCTGCCCAAGAACCGCTGCACAACCAGGTTAAGGACGTGAGCTACACAGGGCACATGGGTCAGTTGTCCCTGTCGGAGGGCGGAGATGAGGTTGGTGCCATTGTCGCAAACCACCATTCCTGGCTTAAGCTGGCGTGGCGTCAACCACCTTTTGGCCTGCCCCTGCAGAGCTGACAAAACATCCGCCCCAGTGTGGCTCCTGTCCCCCAAACAAACCAGCGCAAGCACGGCATGGCATCGTTTTGCCTGCGTATTTGCATAGCCCCTGGAACGCCTACGGAGCACCGCTGGTTCTGAGGACAGAGCACTGGAAGAGGCCATGGAGGAAGAAGAAGAGGAGGGGGTGGAGGAGAGAGGTGTGTCACAACCAATAGTAGCATTTTGGAGGCGTGGTGGTGGAACAACCTCCAACACTAATGCACCTTGTCCTGCATCCTTCCCAGCTGCCAGAAGAGTGACCCAATGGGCCGTGAAAGACAGGTAACGTCCCTGTCCATGCCTGCTGGACCATGAGTCAGTGGTAATATGCACCTTACCGCTGACCGCCCTGTCCAGCGAGGCAAGGACATTGCCTTCCACATGCCGGTAGAGAGTCGGAATCGCCTTCCGTAAGAAAAAGTGGCGTTTGGGGACCTGCCACTGAGGAACCGCACATTGTACAAACTCACGGAAGGGGGCAGAGTCTACCAACTGAAAAGGCAGCAGTTGAAGTGCTAGCAATTTAGCCACGCTAGCATTCAACAGCTGGGCATGTGGATGGCTGGGAGTGAACTTCTTTCGCCGGTCCAGCAGCTGGGGCAGGGACATTTGCCTGCTATAATCGGACGTGGGTGTACTGCTAGCAGAGTGCCCGGAAGCACTTGGCTGTGACACACCTAATTCTACACCTTTGTTCCTCTCAGAGCAGGTTTCAGAGAGGACTGAAGGTCTAGTGGGGTTGGAGATGCCAGCTGATGAGGAGCAAGGAGAGGTCCGCTTTGTTCTTTGGTGTGGGTCTTTGAGGTACGCTTGCCAACGAGCTGCATGGCAGGTCAACATATGTCTGGTCAAGCATGTGGTGCCCAAGCGGCTGATGTTTTGGCCACGCGAGATACGCTTGAGACATATGTTGCAAATAGCAGCGGTGCGATCTAATGCACTCGTCTCAAAAAGGCCCACACCAAAGAACTTTTAGAATAACGCGCAGAGGCAGCGCCCTGCACAGGCGGAGCTCTGCGATGTGATTCAGTCGGTGTGCTGCCCCTAAGCTGGCCCCCGGAGTGCATCCTGCCTCGTTGGACATGTGCCTCCTCCTCCTCCTCCTCCTCCTCTCTCCTACCAGGCACCCACGTGGAGTCAGTGCCCTCATCATCCCCTCCCTCTTCATCGCTGTAGCAAACCTGGCAATATGCTGAAGCTTGTGGAACATGACTGCCAGATTGCTGTCCTTCTTGAGCATCCCCTCTCTCTGCATTCACGCTACTGCCTTCCTCTAGCTGAGTGTCATCATCAGAGCCTACAAAACACTGGGCATCCTCCTGGAGCATGTACCCAACACTGTGCTCAAAGAGTTCAGGAGACTCCTCAGGAGGACATGGTGGGTCTAGGGAAGGAGTCACTGATGATGACATTGAGACGAGGGAAGACGATGCGTTGGCAGCTGCTTTGCTAGTACCCTGAGACTGGGTGAGAGAGGATGAGGAGGATGAAGAGGGCTTGGTCATCCACTCTACCAAGTCGTTGGTATGTTGCGGTTCAACATGTCCAGCTTCCGAAAAGAAGGACAAGCGTGTCCCATGGCCACGTGCTGATGACAATGCACCGCGTCCATGACCAGCACTGTTGTCTCTAGACACAGAGCCTGCTTGCCCTCTTTTATCGGCTCGCGCCTGTCTGCCTCTCCTTGCTGGCCTTCCAGACATGGTAATGGCCTGAAGGGAGTTGGGTAAAACAGCAGTTGGGTAGTGTATATTGTGCTGGAGGCACACAACACCCACTAACTCCTGCAGATGCCTTTATTATAGAACACCAGAGATAAAAGGGGTATACTGTACTGGAGGCACACAACACCCACTAAGCCCTGCAGATGGCTCTATTAGAGAACAGCAATAAAGGGTAGATACAGGTGTATATTGTGCTGGAGGCACACAACACCCACTAACTCCTGCAGATGCCTTTATTATAGAACACCAGAGATAAAGGGGTATATTGTACTGGAGGCACACAACACCCACTAAGCCCTGCAGATGCCTTTATTATAGAACACCAGAGATAAAGGGGTATATACAGATGTATACTGTGCTGTGCTGGAGGCACACACAACTTCCAATAACTCCTGCAAGTGGCAGATGGCTCAAATAGAGAAGAGCTATGTAGGTGGATATAGCGGTGTGTACTGGGTACAGAGCACACAGACAGCACGCACAATCTCCTAACACTACTGACTGCAAGCTCTATTATAAAAGATAGATCACTAGTTATATAGGTGAGGTGAATATATCGGTGTATACTGCGGTCAGGGCACGCAGACAACAACCACTACAGAAGATCGGTGTATACTGTGTTGAAGGTACACAGAACACCCACTAACTGCTTCAGACGCCAACACACTACACAAGGCCACCGCGCTGGCGGTCTTATATAGTGTGGGGCGTGTACTACACAGCCTGAGCTATGATTGGCCACAGGCATCCTGCCTGTGGACAATCATGGCTCTCCTCGCTGCTGGCGCTGTGATTGGCCAAACAAATATATATATATTCCAATCAACATCAACATGAAAACATCTGTTATGAACAAACCATCAGTACCTCCTAGCATTGGTCTTTGCAGGATCCTCCATAACCATCTGTATCAAAATAATGCACTGCGGTACCTCTCAAGTGTGTTATTAGGCCTCAAGCCGACAGGCTGGCTAAGACAACCACTTACCACAGTGCACCCAATTACCAATTTCCAGCTAACCTCCATTAACTGGAATACCACTATCAGGATCCATTCCACCAACAGGTCCTGAACTCTTCCTTCCGCAATATCTTCCTTCACCCACAAAGACCAACACTAGCCACAGCACCCAGGGGAAACCCCTTACACCTGGGTGCCCCTCCATACCCTCGTTGCTCTCTGAGCGCCATCTTGAAGCCCCAAAACCCACATATCAATCCCCACTTCGTTAAAGAGGAAGTAAACCCTGATGAGTTTACTTCCTCTTTCTTTTTCTGCAAAGACAAAGCATAATGGACTACTATGCATCGCATAGTAGTCCATTATGTGTCACTTACCTGACGCAGGAGCCAGCGAAGTCACCGCTGTCCCCTGTAGTCCGGAGCGTCCATCTTCTCGGTGGGGTCTCGCAGCTCCGCCGCTGTCATTCGGCGAAGCCGCGATGACGTCACTCCCGCGCATGCGCACGGGAGCCGACACGCGGGGCAGCTCCGTTGTTGGAAATGCCGCGCTCAGTGCGCCTGCGCGCCGCTGTCTACGGCGCATGCACCGTAGGCAGCGGTGCCTGTTTTCGGGCAAATATCTCCTAAACCGTATAGGTTTAGGAGATATTTCTTGGACCTACAGGTAAGCCTTAATCTAGGCTTACCTGTAGGTCAAAGTGGTTTGTAAGGGTTTACAACCACTTTAAGGTGAACTCCATCCCCCCTTAAATATCTCCATGTCTCCACCTCCAGTTCCAGATGCCATATTTCCAAACCCTCATTCCTCACGACAAACCTGCTAATATCCCTGTTGATCTTCCTATGAGCCCTATTCACCCCTTCCACAGATCTAGCCATCCTCCATGAGGTCCGAGCCACCATGTCTGACCACACCATTATCATATCAGGAAATACCATGCGGAGACCCAACATATCAAACTTAATGTCACGTGTGACATCCAACATGGATCTCACTCCCAGGTCATTGCTACCCACATGCAAAATTAAACCGTCGGGCTGTCCAGGCCTACAAAACGATGTACCTCTGAGACCATCCTGCTGCACATATCCCTTCAGGGCCTGGCGCACCCAGAAATCCTTTGTAAAATCCGGCGGCCCCTACTATTTAAATAAGAAGGGCAATCCTACCATCTTCTTGCTCAGCGCGGACCCCGATATCCCATCGTCCATGTGCCTGGATATAAAATACAGCACCAACAACCTCACCTCTGGGCCAACAGGATCCTCCCCCATCTTGTGAACCGGGAGCAATCGAAAAGCCGACTCTGTGTCGGTTTTTGCCATCAATGCCCCCTGAACATAACGGCGCACCAAGCCTACCGCTGCATCAAATGAGGTATAACTCACTGTACACACTCCTCCGGCTAATGGCATCATTGACCGACCCCCTTTTTGGAAAGGAGAGGTGGTGGATGAGCCTTAATTAATTGGGTTCTTTTTTCAGCACTACCCCCAATGGGGACACCACCAAATCCAGAAATGGCACGGATGGGAAAGGGCCCCCCATGCGCCCTAATTCTACTTCCTTGCGCAGTTTCGTTGAAACTACATCCGAATGTAGAAAAGCCAATTTCAAATTGTGAGACAAAGTTGGGACCATTTCCAACTTACCAGGTATCCGGAAACCCTCCATAGAGCCTATTTCCAACAATCATGCTACTTTCTTATCAGGATATCTACCGAGGAATGGCCACATCCTTTCCACTATCACCGGTGTCCTCCCTCTTTTGCGCAGAGTCTCCAGGATGACCTTTTCCCTGCTTGAAGCATCTGGACACAACCACAACCTGAACACTCATGCTTGCAACGGCATGATCCCCCAAACCTGCAGGATCCCTCATTATACTTCCAACATGCCCCTTTCTTTTTATTGGCTGATTGTCCAGGGGAAGAAGGTCCACCCCCCCCCCCCCCCACCAGAAAACTGACTCGGTGCCCTCGCCGATGTCATAAGCTGCATCCACAGGTTGATGTCCTTATGGTCCCAACTGCTCATTATATCTCAGCCACGTTGTGTCCCCATATAATCGGTATGGTTCACCCACTGAATCCACGTAACAAAAGAGAGCCGAACAATGTTCGGCGTTCTTTTCTCCTATAACACCGGCCATGATGGCAAAAGCTTTTAGCCAATTGGCAAACGTCCGCGGGATCAGCCTATACCTCCTCTTCTCTTCATCCTCTTTTTTGGAATCGTCTGGCTTCACCCTATCCAGGTTAATTTTTTCTAACAGCAGTAAGGAAAATATTTCCACATACTCCCCCTTCCATATTTTTTCCCGTACCTCCGGTTTCAGGTGCGCACCCAAAGGCCCTTCAAAACAAACATACATCTTACATTTAGTGGAATCCGCCACCCTGATGATGTCTTGTTTGTTCATGGCCTCTCCCGCCCACGTGGCTTTAGGGGTTGCCTGCTGTTCTGGCACTGCATTCCCTATCACCGCAGGCACAGCCGTCGCTGTTGGCAAATTTGCCTCCCCCCCAGGCCCCAGGGCCACCCGTGCCCCATCACTTGGAGGGACACAAGCTGCCGCATACCCGTCCACCGATTTCTGTGACGATTTGCGTGGGCCGGTGTGGGAAACCTCATCCCCGCTGTATGCCTCCCGCCTCGGCGTCCCACATGAAAAGATATAGTAAAATATTTACAAAAATGTGAGGGGTTTACTCACTTTTGTGAGATACTGTATGTATATGTGCATATCTCTGAACTGAGAGTTAGTAGCGGGTGATGTGTTAGAGTTCAATGAAGTAGATAAAATAAAATATAACATAAATATATAAAAAATATATATATATATATATCCGCACATATATACATCTATATGCACATATACATACACATAAACATTACTACAGAAACAGCACAGAGTATATACATTTTGGGGGAAAAGTCTATATACAGTATATACAGTATCTCACAAAAGTGAGTACACCTCTCACATTTTTGTAAATACTTTATGATATCTTTTCATGTTACAACATTGAACAAATTTCACTTTGCTATTATGTAAAGTAGTGAGTGTACAGCCTGTATATCAGTGTAAATTTGCTGTCCCCTCAAAATAACTCAACACACAGTCGTTAATGTCTAAACTACTGGCAACAAAAGTGAGTACAACCCTAAGTGAAAATGTCCAAATTGGGCCCAATTAGCCAGTTTCCCTCCCTGGTTTCATGTGACTCATGTGACTCATAAGTGTTACAAGGTCTCAGGTATGAATGGGGAGCAGGTGTGTTAAATTTGGTGTTATCACTCTCACTCTCTCATACTGGTCACTGGAAAGTCAACAGGGCACCTCATGGCAAAGAACTCTGAGGATATGAAAAAAAGAATTGTCGCGCTACATAAAGATGGGCTTGGCTATATAAACATTTCCAAGACCCTGAAACTGAGCTGCAGCATGGTGGCCAAGATCAACGGTTTAACAGGACAGGTTCCACTAAGAACAGGCCTCGCCATGGTCGACTAAAGGAGTTGAGTGCACATGCTCAGCGTCAAATCCAGAGGTTGACTTTGAGAAATAGACATGTGAGTGCTGCCAGCATTGCTGTAGAGGTTGAAGGGGTGGGGGGTCAACCTGTCAGTGCTCAGACCATACGCCGCACACTGCATCAAATTGGTCTGCATGGCTGTTGTCCCAGAAGGAAGCAGTTTGCTGAAGACAAGCAGACTAAGGACATGGATTACTGGAACCATCTCCTGTGGTCTGATGAGACCAAGATAAACTTATTTGGTTCGGATGGTGTCAAGCATGTGTGGCGGCAACCAGGTGAGGAGTACAAAGACAAATGTGTCTTGCTTACAGTCAAGCAAGGTGATGGGAATGTCATGGTCTGGGGCTGCATGAGTGCTGCTGGAACTGGGGAGCTACAGTTCATTGAGGGAACCATGAATGCCAATATTTACTGCAACATGAGTACTGCCTGACCTTCTCTTTGGTAACCTGTTATAATTACCCAATTTGTGCTTGAGTACTTTGTCAATTTAATTAGTTGGCAGAACATTTACTACATGGTCACTCTGTTTTTTTTTTATTGTTTTTGCTGCCCCTGGCTTTTCTTCCCGTGTCCCACTTGGTGATACAGCTCCCTTCGGGTGGACCAGCTCTGTTCCTCACCTCCTGGTGCCTGTATGGACGCTCCGGACACTGTATTGTGGAAACAGTGCCAGTTACAGCAATCTCTGTGCCTATTCATGCCCGCCCTGTTCTGACTTCCCCACTCCCCCGCCCGGTATTCCTATTCCGGAGCATTCCATCTCATTTTACTTCGCACTGTCGTCGCTAGCATTCACGTCAAGCACATTATTGTGATGACGCAGTGTTAACCGCTAAGCACTCTGGGGATTGTAGGCTTAGGGGATGGATCGGGCGGCCGCACAGAGAGTGTTTGGCGCCTGCGCGGGGTGACGTTGACGTCACTCGCCGACGTCTACGCTCGAGTGCCGATAGAGTGGGGGGTATATAAGACCCTCCAGCCTTGGGCTGGTTGCTGGTTCTCTGGGGATCAGAGTACCCGAGTACCTGTCACAGTCCATCAGGGTACCCGAGTACCTGTCACAGTCCATCAGGGTACCCGAGTACCTGTCACAGTCCATCAAGGTACCCGAGTACCTGTCACGGTTTAACAGTGTACCCGAGTACCTGTCACAACACATCAAAGTACCCGAGTACCTGTCACAGCCCATCAAAGTACCCGAGTGCCTGTCACAGCCCATCAGAGTACCCGAGTAGCTGTCACAGCCCATCAGAGTACCCGAGTACCTGTCCCAGTCCATCTGAGTACCCGAGTATCTGTCCCAGTCCATCTGAGTACCCGAGTACCTGTCACAGTTCATCTGAGTACCCGAGTACCTGTCACAGTTCATCTGAGTACCCGAGTACCTGTCACAGTTCATCTGAGTACCCGAGTACCTGTCACAGTTCATCTGAGTACCTGTCACAGTTCATCTGAGTACCCGAGTACCTGTCACAGTCCATATGAGTACTGCCCTTCAGAGTACCCAAATACCAGTCACCAAGCCATCAGAGTACCTATCACCAGGCCATCAGAGTACCCAAGTACCTGTCATCAGGCCATCAGAGTACCCGAGTACCTGTCACCAGGCCATCAGAGTACCCGAGTACCTGTCACCAGGCCATCAGAGTACCCGAGTACCTGTCACCAGGCCATCAGAGTACCAGAGTACCTATCTCCAGCCCATCAGAGTACCCCAGTACCTATTTGCAGCCCATGTCTCATAGAATATACGTTGGGATGTTTGCTTTCCAAAATGGGGTCATTTTGTGGGTAATTTCACTGTCCTGGTGGTCCAGGACCTTCAAAAGTGTGATAGGTAGGAATGAAATGAGATGTGTCATTTATGCTCCTAGAACGCCTGAACGTACTACTTCAATGTTCGGCCTCTCTATGTGGCCAGGCTGTGTAAAAGTCCTACACATGTGGTATCGCCATATCGCTATATACATGCTATGTGTTAGAAATATCTCATAAATTGACAATTTTGTGTAAAAAAAATGCGTTTTAATTTTTTTCCACATATTCCAAAAACTTCTGGAAAAAAAATTAACCATTCAAAAGACTCATTATGCCTCACAGATTATACGTTGGGGTGTTTGCTTTCCAAAATGGGGTAATTTTATGGGCAATTTCATTGTCCTGGTACTCCAGGGCCTTCAAAAGTGTAATAGGTGGTTGAGAAATGAGATGCGTCATTTTTGCTCGTAGAACGTCTGAAGGTACAACATCAATGTTGGTGCTCTTTATGTGGCCAGGCTGTGTAAAAGTCTCACACATGTGGTATCGCCGTACTCAGGAAGAGTAGCATAATGTATTTTGGGGTGTAATTTGTTGTATGCATATGTTGTGTGTGAGAAATAACCTGATAACATGACAATTTTGTAAAAAAAAAAAAATAATAATAAAAAAAATCTTAATTTTGAAAAGAATTGTGGGAAAAAATGACAACTTAAAAAAACTCATCATGCTACTTACTTAATACCTTGGAATGTCTACTTTGTAAAAAGGGGTCATTTGGGGGGTATTTGTACTTTCCTGACTTGTTAGTGTCTCAAGAAATGAGACTCACCTGATGTACTGAAGGCCTGATCAGATGTGATCAATTTTCAGATTGGCACCATAGTTTGTAGACTCTATAACTTTCACAAAAACCAAATAATATATACTAATGTGGGTTATTTTTACCAAAGATATGTAGCAGCATAAATTTTGGCCAAAATGTATGAAAAAAAATTACTAATTAGCAAAAATGTATGACAAAAACAAAGAAAAAGGCATTTTTTTCACAAAATTTACGTTTTATTTTATTTATAGCACAAAAAAGAAAAAACTCACTAGTGATTAAATACCACTAAAAGAAAGCTCTATTTGTGTGAAAAAAGGACACAAGTTTCATATGGGTACAGTGTTGCATGACTGAGTAATTGTCATTCAAACTGTGAGAGCGCTGAAAGCTGAAAATTGGTCTGGTCAGGAAGGGGGTGTAACTGCACTGTATTGAGGTGGTTAAACAAGTGTGATTTAACTGTACTCCTGTCTCGGCCTGATTTCATGATTTCTGACAGTAGACTAAGGCCATGAATTCAGAAGATGTAGTCAATCCACTTGTTGGTAATATTTTTTCCAGATTGGATGAACTGGATCACCGCATGGATCAGTTTGCCATGGCATTACAAACGCTCCTGAGTCGCACAGCTCACCTGGACTCTCCCACTGTGGCTGCTCCAGTACAACCTATGTTGCAGGCTGACCCTGCTGCTGCTCCAGTCTCTGTGCAGGCACCTGCCTCAAGTATTACCTCTATAAGATGTATGTCTGGTTCCGCTCTGCTTCCCCAGTGATTTGGGGGCGATCCAGTAAAATGCAGAGAGTTTCTCAACCAGGTTGAGAAATACTTTGAGATGCTGCCCCAGACGTTTCCCGTGGACAGAAGCAAAGTAGGTTTTGTGATATCGTTGCTTTCTGAGAGAGCCTTGGCCTGGGCATACCCTCTATGGGAGATGCAAAATCCTGTTGTCTTGAGCTACCCTGAGTTTGTGGCTTTGTTTAAAAGGGTATTTGACGTTCCTTCATGCTCCGTTTCTGCTGCCAAGTGCTTCATGTCCATCGAACAGAGTACGAGAACTGTTGCCGACTATGCCATTGAATTCCGTACTCTGGCAGCAGAGGTGGCATGGAACAATGAGGCCCTCATGGCTGCTTTTTCTCATGGTCTCTTGGATACCATCAAGGATGAGATAGCAGACCGAAATATACCCAGTGAGCTTAAGAAGTTGATCACGTTTGCCATCCTCATTGACTCCAGACTCAGAGAAAGATTTTAAGGAGCGCTTTTGCATTCCCACCCGTGCCTTCCTCACCTCCCATGCCTCCTGGTACCGAGTCGAGCAGTGAAGGTGAACCCATGCACTTGGGTTTAATGCTTCTCTCTACGGATGAGAGGACCTTTAGGAGGAGGTGGAGATTGTGCCTTTATTGTGGCCAGGCCGGTCACTTTTTGAAGTATTGTCCTACCCATCCAGGGAACGCCCAAACCTTGAGGTCCGGTCATGGACAGAGAGTCGTCTGTCGAGATACAGACTCTAATTGACTCTGGGGCTGCAGGCCTGTTCATTGATGCAGCCTTTGTATTAAAGCACTCGATTCCACTGCAGCTGTGTGACACTCCACTTGCCATTGAGGCTCTTGATGGGAGACCTCTACAGCCAGCTCATGTGACTCATGAGATGGTTCCATTGTCCATGGCCGTAGGGGCTCTTCATCATGAGATAATCCAATTCCAAGACATTTCCTCACCGAATTTTACACTGGTTATTGGTTATCCTTGGTTACAGAGGTACAACTCATACCCAATGGAGGGAGGCCCTGGACCCACCTGTCTATGGATTTCATTGTGGAGTTAAGGCAACACAGTTATCCTTATGGTGGTTGACCAGTTCTCAAAGATGTGTCATTGTATTCCACTTAAGAAGTAGCCCAGTTCTAAGTAACTGGCTTCCATTTTTGCTCGGGAGATCTTTCACTTACATGGGCTACCCAAAGTGATTATCTCGGACAGGGGTAGTCAGTTTGTGTCCCGGTTCTGGCGAGCCTTTTGTGCACAGTTGGGAATTCAGCTTCCTTTCTCCTCTGCGTATCATGTCTAATGGGGCCACAGAATGAGCCAATCAGTCCTTGGAGCAATTCCTACGTTGCTATATTTATGACCATCATAACAACTGGTCAGACCTATTATCGTGGGTAGAGTTTTATTCACAGCAGTGCCTTGAATTTTGCTTCCCGATTGTCTCCGTTTATATCAAATTATGGTTTGCAACCAGGGCTGGACTGGGACAAAAATTTGGCCCTGGACTTCATCCAGACCGGCCCACTCCAATTTTGCAAACGCGCACAAAAACAGTATGCTGCGCACTTGCACGAGAGTGACGTCATCACGGCCCGGCTAGACACATAGCAGGAGTATGCAAACTCAGAAGCCGACAGCACACTGCTGGTGATCTTTTATTTTCCAGCCCCCCCCCCCCCCACCCCCTGGTGTCCCCCTGTCACCTGCCCGAAGTCTGGTTCTGCATTATATATTTTAAAATAAACAACTAATGCGCACACCTATTTTTGATCAACCGCAGTAATGAGAAGCTGCCAACATCAAACAGGTTAAAGCCCCTTCCACACGGGACGGATCAGTAATGATCCGCCCCGTGATGATCCGCTCGCTCAGCGGGGATCGCTCCGTTGTCCCCGCTGAGCCGGCTGCGGACAGGGCGGTCTCCGCACACTGTGCGGGGACCGCCCTGTCAGCTCTCCGCTCTCCTCTATGGGGATCGGATGAGCACGGACCGTCTGTCCGTGTTCATCCGATCCGCTCTGCAGACGGATAGAAAAATAGGATTTTCCTCCGTCTGCAGAATCGGACTGTTGCGGAGGCGGATGAAATCGGGTGTCTGCGGATGTTCATCCGCAGACACCCGCTATCCCATAGGGATGAATGTATGCCCGTATTTCATCTGCAAACGGATGGATGAAATACGGACATATCATCTGCATGTGTGAAAGGGGCCTAACACAAACCCACAGATAAATTGAATATATAGCAAAGGATGTGATGCTAACCAAAATAACATAAAAAAAATCCATTTGGTGCAAATAATGATTCAAATAATACCAAAAATCCAACATAGCTAAAAGTACATCAAACGTGTCAATTAATATGGAAATGTGCATAAAAAAAAATTTCAGCAAAAAATTTGTATATAAACGATGCTTATAATTAAAACCATTTTATCCAAACTATGTCCTTGGTATTAAAGTGCAAAAAGAGTACAAAAAAAAGGGGGGTTTTTAATTATAAGCATTTTTATATATGATTTTTTTGCTGAAAATATTTTTATGCACATTTTAATATTAATTGACAGTTTTGGTGAACTTTTAGCTATGTTGGATTTTGCATATTATTTTAACCATTATTTTCACCAAATGGATGTTTTAGGTTATTTTATTTAGCACCACATCCTTTGCTATATATATATATATATATATATACACACACAGCTATATATATATATATATATATATATATATATATATATATATATATATAATATATACACACATGCACAGCATATATATATATATCCAGCCATGTGCTATATACAGTATTCAATGGGCCGGCCGGTTACCTGGATGGGTTCCTGCAGCACCGCCATCCTCCAGGCTCCCTCGTCTGCTCCAGGGACTTCTCTGCCTGTCGGCTGCTCTCATGGCGGCCCCCGGCTCATTTAAACTCACAGCGTCCGTTACCGCGGGGGCCGCCGGAGATAGCCGAGTTTTGTTCGCTGTCGGAGAGGAGCAGGGCGGGGGAAGCCGAGTGGTGGCGGAGGTGGCCGAAGATGTGTTATGAGAGCGCCGAGTGGGGGCGGAAAGAGCCGAAGTGCGCCGCGCTGTGCTCAGAAGTACAGCGGTGCTCAAATGAATGGCTGTGCGAGTAGCGCAGCCATTCATTTGGCTAGGCTGTCACTGAAACCGGCCCACTGAGCCATCGGCCCACCGGGAATCTCCCGGTAGTCCCGATGGCCAGTACATGCCTGTTTGCAACCTTCCATGTTGCCTGACTTGTTTGTTCCGCAGAGTATTCCTGTGTTAGTGGAGCATCTCCGTGGTCTTCGTTCCATTTGGGCACAAGTTCAGGAGGCTTTGCGACATGCTAATGATAGGTACAGTCTCCATGCTGACCGCAGACCTCTGCCTGCGCCTTCCTATCAGCTTGGGGACAGGGTCTGGCTGTCATCTCACAACCTTCGACTTTGTGTTCCCTCAATGAAGTTCGCACCTCAGTTTATGAGACCTTTGCATATTCTTCGCAAGATTAACCCAGTGGCTTACGCATTAGATCTTCCTTCTAATATGCATATTTTGAATGTATTTAATGTTTCCTTATTAAAACCTTTGGTCTGCAACCGCCTTACCACCTTGGTGTCACGTCCTCACCCTGTACAGGTTGAGAACCATGAGAAGTATGAAGTACAGTCCATTGCACAGTCCATGGTTGATTCCCATAGGCAGGGCGGGATTAAGAACACCATGTGCCTGGTGCTGAGCCTGGTGCTGAGGATTATGGTGGGGCTTTTTATTAAAAAAAATTAAAAATAAAAAATGCATTTTATGTTATAACAAATAAAATTAAATAGAGAGAGGGAGGATTAGAGAGAGAGAAATGGGATGAAAGAGGGGTGAGGAGTAAGCCCTTGTACACACGGTCGGAGAATCTGTCGGAATGAGTCTTATCGGACCGCGTCGTCAGATAATCCGACTGTGTGTGGTATGCATCGGACTGATTCCGTCCGAATCTCCTTCCGATCCAAATTTCCAACATGTTGGAAAGATTTCCCGACCAACTGGGCCGGACGGACCTAATCCGATCATGTGTAGAGCATTTTCATCGGACCAAGTGCCACGCATGCTCAGATCAAATTCCTACATCAAAGCTATTGGCTACTAGCCTGAATGTAGTCCCATCGTAACGAAATTACGTCATCACGTTCTGAAAGATCGGATTTTTCGCTAACTTGGCCCGACCATGTGTATGCAACAGTTTCGGGCACAATCCGTCGGACTCAATCCGACGGGCAAAATCCGACGGATTTGGTTGCCGAAATCTCCGACCGTGTGTACGTGGGCTAAGGGAGGGAGGATGAGAGATAGAGGGGAAATTAGAGAGAGAGAGAGGATGCGAATGAGCATGCATGGAAGTGAGAGCAACACAGCCCGGCCAAGGCAAGTGACCGAAGGCACAGAACCCAGAAGGAAGACAGGGTGAAGGTGGAAAAAAGTGTGCCCATTCTAGAGCTGGTAACATTGAGAATATTCAATATCATTTTAAAGAACTGTTATTGTGTGTAAGAGGCATAGGGGAGGAGTATGGATGGTATAAAAGTGGGAATTATGTGCACGTGAGGGAGAGGAATGTGGAGGGTATAACAGTGGGCACTATGTACAGGAGAGGAGTGGGGAGGGTATCAGGGCCGGATTAACATAGGGGCTATTGGAGCTGCAGCTCAAGGCCCCTTACCTTTAGATAGGCACATAAAAAAAAAAAAAAATGTAAAAAAAAAAAAAATGTAAAAAAAAAAAAAAACGATTGACTTCAAGCGACCAGGGGTATGTATCTGCAGCTGAGGGTCTACCCCACTACTGGTGAAAATTTGGGGCTCCTATCACCTATGATCCTGGAGATATGGGCTCCTTGCACAGCCTGGCAGAAGCTACATACGGAGCGGCCAGTTTAAATACAAGCTGGCACACTCTGTTTGTAGCAGACTGAGAGTATGAGCTCACAGTGCCTCTCCTCACTTCTTGTCAGGAGGCACTGAGCTCAATGGATAGCTTGGAGCCTTCAGAGTTTGACAGGCAGCACCGCCTGTCAAACTCGCTGGCAGTAGCAGCATAGTTCAACAATGTAAAACTGCCATTCAGCAATATAAAAAGAAAGGAGGCGGCAGTAGCACCTCATGAACGCCTGTCAGCTGCTGATATACCACTCATTGAAAAGCAATACCCCACAGATCACTTTTCAGAGGGCAGTAAGCATTACTGCAAATGTGAAAGAAACTTGAAACACATCATCCATTTCACACTCGCCACCAACCAGGTCATTCCCCGGCCACTTTCCTTGTTAGCCACCTCCCTCTCCTTGAGATCTGGATCTCAAATTTTCAGACAACAAAATCAGTTCGGGTAAATTCCGATCGTGTGTACACAATTCCAACGCACAAAGTGCCACGCATGCTCTGCATAAATTACGAGACAGAAGTGCTCGGTCTGGTAAAACTACCATCCATAATGGAGATAACACATTTGTTCTGACAAACTGATTTCTTTATTATTTCTCGTGATCTCATGAATAATATTATTATTATTTTTTTCAGCAGATCTCCATAATAATGTTTGTATAATTTTTTAGTTTTTTTTTGTTTTTTATCAAGATCTACTATTTTTTTTTATAGTCTCCCTAATATTTTTTATCATTTTGTGTGTCAAGTCACCACAACACCATTATTATCTTGTATGTTTTAATCTCAAGGAGGTTGGTTTGTGTTGGTGTCCCTTGTTAATTCGACATTGTATTTTTGAAATGTACCTGCCTACTCACAAACAAACTGTCCTTTTTGAAGTAAAACACATAAGCAAGTAAAAAAAATATCCATTTATTATGGGTCATAATAAAATAAAGAGGAAGGCAATGCTGGAGAAACTGCTGAAATTGGTGAAGCCTTTGTACCCCAGGGCACATATCAACTATTTTCCAGCCAAAATTGGTGGCCTGAGGAGTCCATATAATAGTGAGAACATTCCAGTCCAAGAGTCAAGGAGATCAGGAACAGCAGCAGATGACATATCTGTCCCCAGGCTATGGTCATACAACAGCCTGTGTTTTTTGCCAGACCAGACTGAACCCAGGCCATCCCTTTTTTGTCTTCTTTACACGCTTCCTTCCAGGCTTGCTTCCAGGCTGTGGTGTTGGAGGTATGGCAGGAGGTGGAGGAGGATGATCCAACTCACACAGGTAGGTTTTGGGTGTGAGTTGGCCCTTCCACCCCTTATTTTGTGTGATGACCATAATTTCCTCACACAAGAAGTGTTGGCCCTCCTCCTTTTGCTGCATTTTGTACGCAGTCATGCATGCAAAGGCCTCTTGGAGAGTGGGGGTGGTTCTGAGGGCCTCATTAGCATCCCTAATCAGCCTGAGTGCTGCCTCCTCCATGTTATGTCCCTTCCTGGCCCTTTTGGTTGGAAGGCGGAGGGGAGGGACCTGAGATTGTGTGAGGATCCTACTGGGCCCAGCCACCTCCTGGCTGTCACCTTCCCCCGCCACCTCCTGGCTGCCACTTACCCCCGCCACCTCCTGGCTGCCACATTCCACAGCCACCTCCTGGCTGCCACATTCCACAGCCTCCTGGCTGCCACATTCCACAGCTTCCTCCTGTCCGAGGCTTTCCTGTGTATGAAAAAGGGACATAGTTTTAGTTTTTGGTTCATCAATCACACACAATTTTCAGCTCATGACTGTTGCAAATTGAATGTTAATAAATAGAAAAGACTATCATTCTGACCCCAGCATTTTTAATTCTTGTCCCAAAAATTTTTGGGCACTACTATCTATTGATATTTAAAACATTTTATCAAATTAGCAATTAGTAATCAATAATAACATCTAGTTACCATAATTTATTTTACAACAAGAAATATGTTGAACAATGCTATACCTGGCTCAAGCTGGGCTCCTCCACATCTTCCTGGCTGGAAGGCATCAGAAGCCTCAGCTGGGGTGGAAGGAAGCGTGGAAGGTAGGGTTGAGAGGGATTCCCTCACTTTAGTCTGGTCTGCCAGAAAATTAAGTCTGTCATAGTATCACAGCCTGGGTACATAAATGTCATCTGCTGCAGCTCCTGATCTCATGGATTTCTGGACCTTAGTATGCTCAAGATTATATATGCTCCTCAGGCCACCATTTTTTTTTTTAAATACTTCACCAACTCCAGCAGTTTCTCCATCGCTGCCTGCCTCTTTATTTTGTTATTATAATGTGGATGTTTGACCTGCCACAGACAGGGCAGCTCCCTGTATTTATCAATGAATATTGGGAGAAAGCTGTGGTCTTTGAACCCATCCATTTTCTCTGCAAGACACAACACAAGACAAACCCTAATGTCAGGTGAAACTCGTTTAATCTTGAACCAATATAGGCCTCAATCTATAAGCAGTATAGACCACTGATGCACCAAGTTCGAATTGTACCTTCATTATAACGATCATCACTTCTGAAACTCCATCCTCCGCTCACAGATTGTACATATGACGCACGTGTGTTACGTCCCTTCTCTTTAGAATGAAATGCATACTTGATTCTGTGTAAGTAGAGGACACTCAGCAGCTGTTTACACATCTGGACGCAGGAGCACTAGTGTGGGACACCAGAACATCCTTTTTAGGGTGTCCTACACAGGTGCTCCAGTGGATACTAGGGGTCTCTACATGTGTGATACTTTAACAAAAAAGGGAAGTATTCCAGCTTTTGAAAGGAAATAAATTGTCCTTCAGCTTGGAACTCTGCCAAAAGAAACAATTGTCTGACACTTCCAAGCAATGTTTCATATTCCTATTTCTGCCATCAAATATCTGTGTGCTAAGTATACCTTCTTTTTATTCACATAGGGGAGAAAAGATTCGGGACATCTGAGGACACCACGAACCCCACACCTCCTAAAGAAGGGGAAATCCCAAAACCACAAGCAGAAGATGAGGAAGGAAAGGTTTATGAAGTGGGCGAAATTGTCACCACAACAGGTGAGCGTCTGAGACCACAGCTTCAGGTAATAGATGTATGCCTGCATATTTATAATACATGGTGTGCTTTTTTTATTTTAGGTGATGTGGATGTTGTGGAAGAAGAATCTAATTTCACCAGTGAAAGTGCCCAGATCCTCATTGGGGAGATAATGAGGTGCAATTGTGATTTAGAAAAGATAAAGGAAAACATCAATGATGTTCAACAAAAAATTAAGAACATCCTTGATGTTTTTAGGCAGAATGTAAAATACACAAAAATTGTACTGTTGTATTGTGTATTTTTGCTTTTAAAAACAAGCTTTGAAGTATTTTAAAAGCCAATTTTTGAAGATGCACACGGTGTGTCAACAAGTGCCATCTGCCATCACAGAATATCAAAGTACACATTTTGTGAGTGCAACGCCTTCCTCGCAACTGTAAGTAGGTGAAAGGAAGGGATTGCACCCCCAAAACATGTCCATTGATCCCCCATGATGGGAGATGGCACTTGTTGACATTATGTATGGGATCAGGAGGGAAATCCCCATTTTGAATCCCAATTTATGTGCATCTTAAAAATTAGGCTTTTACAGGGTTGACGTCATCCCATCTGCTGAAGGCAATATCAACACAGCTTGGACATACTAATGACTGGTATTGAATTTACTTTATCAAAGTTGCCTGTTGACCCAAAAAAAGGATATTTCTAATGTGACCAAAAAAAATGTAATACACCAAAGATGTTGGTTTGTTCAAAAACCATTTTCTAACACACATGTGAATGTGCTTTGAGTAAAATATTTTCTACTCAACAATGTGTGGCTTCTTCTTTCAATGCTCAAAAGCAGTTTTTGTAGTAAGTTGGTATTTAGTGCACTTTCATTGCAGTTTCAAGTGCACTTTTGCACTGCACTTGGAGTGCAAAGTGGATTTTTCTTTAGTAAATAACTCCCACAGTGCTTTTTAATTTGCCACAATCACACCATTTTTGTGACTACCAAAAAAATCACAAAAGAAAGAAACACAAGTAGTAAATACAAGGAAATATTATTTCAGGTTATCCAAAAAATATTTATTCTAAAAATGTTTCTTGATTGTGTGGCATATCAATGGCCCCCCTACCCACAAAGTGCTCCAGATATTTTTGTCTCACTTCGCAGGTGCTTTGAGGGGGCAAGCCAGGACACCCAGCTTCAAGTGCCGTCAGGGTTGAAGTATCAGGAAAGCCGGCCTCACTCCTAGCATTTTTTAGAAGAAAATTGTGCAGAATGCAGCAGGCAAGCACTATATGGTTCAGTTTATATTCCGCCATGTGGATTGGTGTCAGAAATTGGCGGAACCTGCTGGCCATTATCCCAAAAAGATTCTTCACCACTCTTCTGGCTCTGGCCAGCCAGTAATTAAAAACCCTCTGGTCCGGGGTGAGGGTCCTCATAGGGAATGGCCGCATAAGATGTTATGCCAGCGCAAATGCTTCATCCGCAATGAAGACGAACGGGAGTCCTTCCACATTGTCTAATGGAGGTGGCAAGCCCAAGCTGCCATTCTAAAGTTATCTGTAATACTCCGTCTGGGCGACGACTCCCCCATCTGACATCCAGCCATATTTCCCCATGCCCACATAGAGAAAACCATATGTCACCAACACCCCCGCCAATATCACTATACTATTAAACCCTTTGTAATTATAATAGCATGACCCCGAGTTGGGGGGTGGGACTATGTGGAGGTGTTTCCCATCTACTGCCCCTGCAGTTTGGAAAGTCAAGATTAGCAAAAGGAGCCCAAAGGGTGGCGCACTTGGTATTGAACTTGCCTTTTTCTAGTGCCGTCGTACGTGTTGTACATCAACACGTTCTTGACATGCGGAATTTCCGACAACATTGTGTGACCGTGTGTATGCAAGACAAGTTTGAGCCAACATCCGTCTGAAAAAATTCCACAGATTAGTGTGCAGATGTGTGTCTCAACCTTTTCCATCAGAATTTTGATTTTATCCTCTCTTTGCCCAATAATAATATCAATCCACTTTTGTGAGCAAAAATCAGAGACGTATTCCCATTCTTTTTGCCGCTCTGGTTTGAGAAAGGAACATCTGTTTGATTCCAAGGCCTCTCAGGGTAGTTTTGGAGAGCGATATCTGAGTAAAAAGAATTTACCCCACCATTGGTGGTTGAGGGATATAATAGTATCCTCTATTTTCCTAAACATGGTGCAAAATTTTCCATATGATGCTTGATTGACAGTGGCATGGGGGTTAAAAAAAAATGTGTTGGGAACAGTGTGTAGAGGTTTCCTAGATAGTCGTGTCTTACCTCTAGAGCCAATATTAACTCCATTTTTTGGGGGGCTGGGGTAGTCCAATAGAAATATATAGAAATAAAAATAAAAATACAAATATAATAATACCCAAAAAAATAATAATAGTAAACTGAAAATAATAACAATTAGATGAAAAGTGAGGGATTGAGAAGTAATAATGTGAATTAAAATCAGATACACATATATTTAGCAAAGCAATTTGGGTTCAAAAAGCATACTATAGTAAGGGCAGCACTGGATGCTATTAATGCTCCCACTTTAGAGAACTGATATGGCGTAAAAAGATCTAATTGGTCTGTCAACATTACATTATAACAAAGATCAGGGGGGACTAGCGGCTCCTCACTCTAGAGCCTACTAACTTGCTTCCCAGCTACAGCAGCTGGGGAAGCTGGGGAATTGTGGACTTAACAGACCCTATACGTAGACTTCTGATCTCACCAGGTAATGATGAAGTGTATGCTTAGTTACATTGGTTCAAGCCAGACCAGTATAACTATGCATAAAATGTCCATACCTGAAAAAAATATTTGCTACAAAACACTCAGGTATGAATGAAACCTTAGAGAAACCTTTTCATCTAGCTTGCTTTGGCAAAATGCCTAAAAATTGCTCAAAAATTGTATACATGCCAGCCGGTGGATTGCCCCTGTCTTTTAATTACACAAGGCCACACGTTTTCATTGTGCACCATTACAAATTTCTAGCCACCAACGTCTTAACAACCAATTACATCTTGATTGGTAAGGAGGACATTGGGTGCTTGCACAGCATCCTTGCTTGCCCCTCCCCTACCCATCTTCATCAGCACTGGGGTCACTTTAGCTGAGTGAGTGTCACGTACCTGGTCGGAGACTGAATTGACGAGGTCGGCCTCCCTTGTATCTCCAACCCGGGTCCCGCTGATGATAGGGACACAAGGACCCAAGGGAAAGGAAGAACATGAGTGCCTGCAGATGTAGCTCAGGAAACTTGCGGCAGGTGATGCGACTTTGGAGATGCAGGAAGTCACAGCAAGTCACAGGAATGGAACTGTAGACACCCGGATGACAGCTTGAATTGTCCTCGGGGCCATAGCCTTTCCATTTAATAAGGAATTGTGTCTGGCCATTCTTGGTTCCACAATTAAGAACAGCTTCCATTTCAAATTCTTTGCTGCCTTCCATGTGCAGAGGAGGAGGGTTCTCCGGATCCCAATTAGGAAAACTGTTGGGCACTGCTGTTTTCAATAAAGAAATATGAAAAACAGGGTGAATCTTTAGGTTCTTAGGTAAGATTAGTTCAAATGCCACAGAGTTGATCCTCCTCTTCACATGAAAGGGCCCCAGGTACTTCGGACCAAGTTTCTTAGAGTGACACTTAAGTTTCAGATTTGCGGTGGACAACCAGACCTTGTCCCCTGGTTTCAGATTCAGGTTACCCCTCCTTTTCTTGTCGAAAAATCTCTTGCTGTTTGCCTGAGCCTTGGAGATGGTATCCTGAAGTAACTTGTTGGAGTTGAACAACCCCAATCTATCTTGTACAGCGGGTACAGAAGATTCCACAGGTATTTCAGATAAAAAGGTAGGGTGGTAACCATAATTAGCGAAAAAGGGTGTTTGTTTAGTAGCTGAATGGATGGAATTATTGTAAGCAAATTCCGCTAGCGGGAGGAGTGGAGACCGAACGTCCTGAGAGAATGAGGAGAAACAACGCAGGTATTATTCCAAGGTCTGGTTGGTCCTCTCTGTCTGCCCATTAGTCTGAGCATGGTAAGTAGAGGACAGACGGAGTTCAATGTTCAGGGCTTCACACAGAGATCTCCAAAATCTGGAAGTGAATTGAACCCCTCGATCAGAGGTGATATTGTCGGGGATCCCATGTAGCCTCACTACCTCTTTAATGAAAATGGAAGCTGTCTCTGTGGCAGAAGGGGTTACTTGTAAAAGTACAAAGTGTGCCATCTTAGTTAGACGGTCGACCACAACAAATATGGTAGTAAAGTTCTCAGATGGGGGGAGCTCAACAATGAAATCCATGGATATCATGCTCCATGGTTTCTTAGGCACAGGAAGGCATTCCAATAGTCCCCAAGTATTGGCCCGATCAGTCTTGCTGCGTTGACAGGTTACACAGGATCTGACATACTTTTTAAAGTCCTGGATTAAATCTGGCCACCAAAAAGAACGAGAGACTAGATCGATGCTCTTGTGAATTCCGAAGTGGTCCGCCAGAGGATGATCATGGCAACGCTTCAGGACGGAAACCCTAAACTGTTCTGGAATGAAGACTTGTTCATTATGGTAATAGAGTCCATCCTTCAGCTTCAGGGATAGATCTTGAGAAGGGGGGTGCTCCAACAGTTTGGCTCTTACTTGGGTTATCAGATCTGACTGGAGAAGAATAAAATTCTTGGCCGCTAGAATGGTGTCTGCTTCCGAGGGGAGAACTGGATCATGGAACATGCATCCTCCCGGACTGTGACAGCATAAGGGGGCGGGGTCACCATGTGACATAACCCGGTGACCCCGCCCCTTGTCCTATATAAGTAGCCGCACAGCTCGTCCCTGTCATTGTGGCCAGAGAGAGCATCGAGTCAACATCTCAAGGAAGAAGAGAAGAAGAGAAGACGAGAAGGCGGCGGCGACAGAAGACCGGGCCACCGCTAGTAAAAGAGCTGGAAGAAGAAAGCGGAGGCCCAGCTAGAACAACCGAAGAGGGGGACAAGACCCCCGAAGTCGGACGAAGACCCCCGGACAGTGGCTGCAACAACGAAGAAGAAAGCCGGGCTCCTCCGCTAGTAAAAGTGCTAGCAGAAGATAGCAGAGGAGTCTGGCGAGAAGACCCCCCAAGACGGAAGACCACTGGAGCTGTCCAATAAATTATTTTAAAAACATGTGTTGTGTTTTTTTCTTTACACTTTTTTTCCCCAGGTGAATGGGTAGGGGTACATGGTACCCCAATACTCATTCACATAGGGTGGGGGGTCAGTATCTGGGGGCCCCCCTATTGAAGGGGGCTCCTGGATTACGATAAGCCCCCCGCCCGCAGACCCCGACAACCAACGGCCAGGGTTGTCGGGAAGAGGCCCTTGTCCTCATCAACATGGGGACAAGGTGCTTTGGGGAAGCAGTGCCCCCCAAAGCCCCCCTTCCCCAAAGCACCCCCCCATGTTGAGGGCACGCAGCCTGGTAAAACCCAGGAGGGGGGGCTCGCTCGTCCCCACCCCCTTTCCTGACCGGCTGGGCTGCGTGCTCGGATAAGTGTCTGAAATGGACTTCGGGGGACCCCCACGTTGTTTTTTTCGGTGTAGGGCTTCCCCTTTAAGTCCATACCAGGTGATGGGGCTAGTGACGTGTCAATCTCGCTGATGGAGGCGGCAACATTGACTTCCTGCGCTAGTACCGTCTACCTGGAGTCACGTTCAAAATGAACGGACTTTTCTCCGTGTGTGGGCAAGTCCGTTCATTTCAAAAGTCCGGCGGACTCCCGCCATAGTCTGGCGGTTTGTCCGTCGGAAAAGCCCGGTCGTGTGTGGGCAGGTTCGCTCGTTCGGAAAGTCCGGCGGACCTCCGCTGCAAAGTCCCGCGGATAGTCCAATCGTGTGTACGCAGCATCAGTGAGAAGGGTAATGGCAGAAAAAATACCTGAAAAGTTCATTAATGAATTTTCTATAAAAGTTAGCAAATCCCACAAACCTTTGTACCGCCTTTCGGTCTGTAGGAGCTGGCCATTCCAGGACAGCGGCGACTTTGAGGATCCATGAAGATACCATCGGCGAAGAGGACCCAGAAATTGTATTGTCTGTCTTTCAAAATCGCACTTCTCGGCCTTAGCATAAAGTTGATGTTCCCGTAGTTTGCTTAAGACCTTCTTTACATGGGTGTGATTGGTTTTGAGTGATTCAGAGAAAATAAGAATATCATCAAGATAGACGATGATAAGCAGGTCAAGAAAGTCGTGAAAAACGTCATTCAACAGGTGCTGGAACATGGAGGGGGCATTTTAAAGGCCGAAGGGCATGACCAAATATTCAAAATGCCCAAAATGTGTTCTGAAGGCAGTCTTCCATTCGCCCCCCTTCCTGATTCAAACCAAATTGTAAGCACCTCTCAAATCGAGCTTGGAGAATACCCGTGCACCTCGCAGTCTTTGGAATAACTCAGGGGATTAAGGGAAACAGGTAACGGTTCTTGATGGTTATTTTATTAAGATCACGGTAATCTACGCAGGGTCTCAAGGAATGATCCTTTTTGTCCACAAAAAAAGATACAGGCCCCTGCTGGAGAGGAAGAGGCCCGAATGAACCCTTTTTCCGGGCTCTCATCAATGTATTTGCTCAGGGCCTCCAGTTCAGGTTCAGATAGAGGGTAAATTCGGCCAAAAGGAATCTCGGCCCCTGGTAACAGTTCAATGGGACAATCATAAGTCCGGTGGGGAGGAAGAGTATCAGCACTCTTCTTGTCAAACACATCTAGGAATTCATGGTATGCTACAGGTACTAACTTCATAGTTTCTGGGTCAGAGTGGATACTGAGGAGAAGAGCAGGATTAACAGACTTTTCCGGGTGGCAATGTCTTTGACAGTAATCAGAAGAGAAGGACACTTCCCCAGTGAGCCAGTCGATGCGGGGGTTATGGGCCCTCAGCCAAGGTAGTCCCAGGATAATTGGGAACATGGGGGAGGTTATGACATCCAGACGGAGAAGTTCCTTGTGTTCAGAGGAAGTCTGGCAGAGAATGGGTAAAATCTCTTGTGTAACTGGCCCAGACTTGAGACCAGAGCCGTCCACCAGATTCACGGTAAATCCCTGTCCCTTGGTGCATACAGGCAGTTGATGTAAGGTAACAAAGGCAGAGTCCACAAAGCAACTGCAGGCTCCAGAGTCTATAATTGCGGTTACAAAAATAGTCCTTCCTGGTAACTGGAGTTGGAGCAGAAGAGGGAGATGTAGCAGATCTCTCCCAGGAAGATGCATCATCATCATTGCTGGCTGACCGATACTGTCACGTACCTGGTCGGAGACTGAAGTGACGAGGTCGGCCTCCCTTGTATCTCCAACCCAGGTCCCGCTAATGATGGGGACAGAAGGACCCAAGGGAAAGGAGGCCTGTAGATGTAGCTCAGGAAACTTGCGACAGGTGATGCGACCTTGGAGATGCAGGAAGTCGCAGCAGGTCGCAGGAACTGAACTGCGCACACACCCGGATAACAGCTTGGAGCCAAACAGGAGACAGGAGTGTAGTCACAGGAATAGCCGGGTTCGGAAGAAGGCGGGCAGCATGGTAACAAATCATCAGGCAGGAGCATGGTCAAACAGGAAGCCGAAGTCAGGAGCCAGTAGTAGAGATAGGATCCAGAGCCAGGTCAGGACAAGCCAAGGGTTCAGCAATGGGTATCAGTCAGGCAATAGCAGAAATAACAAGGAACAGGACTGGAACAGCTGAAGCCCGGTCATTGGGGCGCCCGCGAGTGACAGCGTCTCTTGTGCGCCCAGAGCGCAACAGCAGTTCTCTTAGCCCTTGTACACACGGTCGGACATTCCGACAGAAAATGTCCAATTAGACCGTGTTGTCGGATAATCTGACCATGTGTGGACTACATCGGACTGTTTCCGTCGGAATGTCCGACCGACAAAGTTTTAGAGCTATAAAATTTTCCGACAACATGATCCGATCGGACTTTGTCCGATCATTTGTAGAGAATTCCGATCGGACAAAGTGCCACACATGCTCAGGTCAAATTCCTAGACCAAAGCTATTGGCTACTAGCCTGAACGTAGTCCCGTCTTAACGAAATAACGTCATCACGTTACGAACGATCAGATTTTCCGACAACTTTGTCTGACCGTGTGTATGCAACACCAGTTTTGGACAAAATCCGTCGGACAAAATCTGACGGATTTTGTTGTCGGAATTTCCCACCGTGTGTACAAGGGCTAACAGTGAGGGAGAAACTGAAGGAGAAGAGAATATACTGGAAATCTAGTCAGTACCAGTGTGCAAAGGTGTATTTATTTTGGAAGAATAAATCATTACTAACGTTGGGTGTCCTACATATGTAAATGTTGAGGCATTATGTAAAATTATTTATTCAGTTTTTCATGTTTTTGAATGGGATGCATCGAGATTGTGCCTAATTTTAAAGGGTGCCTTGACTGAAAAAAGTTTGAGAAGCACTGCCTTACAGGATTAATTTCAGCTTGAAACTCCAAAATCCTTATAAATATTACATGTTTACATTATTCCTTTTTTTATACAGTAAACAGTCAAAATTCCAAAACACGGTAAAATGCAAATTGTATGTTTAGGTTGTATTGCAGATTGTATGCATAGCACAGTACAAATCCCATTTTCTGAATGTAGCCCCCTCGAGAGTGCTAGGGAATTAGTGCAAGTTTTTTCCTAGTACAGGTCAATTTCCAGGCTTGGCTAGTAGTCAAGCTTGGGTGTGTTTTGTGATCTGGATTGGGAGTAGCTCAGAATAAGTGCTAGGTGACTCACAGGTGGCATCGTCTAAGACCTCCTACTTCTTTCTAGAACTTTCTACACTTCCAGTGTTTTCTAGAAAGAGAGGATGGAGGGGAGGTGGAGCCACCTGGGGTATTCTGAGGAGCCCTGACAAATCCCTAACTTGGATTGGCAGGGGGCAGGCCTCCTTAAATACCCAGGGTCAGTCCAGCTGAGGAGGAGTTGATCAGGCAGAAGAAAGGAGATGGAAAGTTATGCGGCCAGGGCTTTTAATGGAGCTCCGCAGTCTGGAGGGGTGACCTGGGCCTGGGCTCAAGTGCAGATGGGGCTCTCCAAGGAAGTGTGGAGGAATCCTGGACAGGAGGCATAGGAGGAGCAAGAAAGGACAGAGGGAGAACACTGCCAGGGAAGTCTCCAGGAGTTCCACTGAGACCCCCAGGAGGGCTGGTGAGTGTGCACACAATAGGGAGGACTGGGGAGGCATGCCTGAGAGGACTGTTATGGACCAGTCTGGGATGGGTGCAGAGCCACTCTGGAGGATTGGGATGGCACGGGCAGTGGAAAGGGGCAGCTGCAACCAGGAGGGATGGCAGTGTCTGAAGAGGTGGTTCTGGGAGCTGTAGCCACAGGGACAGCTAGCACTGGGACTTTTTGTATTACTACACAATAGGGGCCCGCAGTCTCTGTCTATAAAGGGCACCTGCTTTAAGCCTGGCTGAGCTAGTGTGAGGCCTACCAAAACAGTGCTAGCTAGTCTGGAGTGGAACATAGAGGAAGCGATGTGTAGGAAGAGTATGAAGTGATACTCAGAAGAGAGGATGCAATGTGCAGGAAGAGAAATGGAGTGATGTGTATATATATATATATATATATATATATATATATATATATATATATAGTCCCAAATTGTAATGTTCTGATCACTTGGGCATCTCAGAAGTCCCCATTCCTATCCAAGTTTAATAGGAAGACAGACAGACCATAATTCTCAGCATCCCCTATGGGGGTACTGCTACTTGGTATACACTGCACAAAGCATGCAATACACAACCTATCCTGCCTGCAGCTGTTCCTCTGATCTAAATACAGTTTGACATATTGAGAGGTTGAATGGTGGTTAGGACTTTTTTTTAACCAATTTAACAATAATTCCAGCATATAGGAAAATGTCATTCAGAGCCTGACCTTACACATTCAACCACCACTTAGAAAACACCTTGAAAGTGATATACAGGACACCCATAGATTATATGTTATATGTAAGACTATTTGTTATGCAATTTCTCCTTATGGCCACAAAATGGCGAAAAGGGAGAGGCTGACCTTTCCTTTCTGAACATGGAGAGACACATGAAACTGGGGAAAAAAAAGTTTCAGGAAGTGTGTGAGGGGAGGTACCAGCCAGGAGACTGAGGGGTGAGGGAAGGAAGCGTGATAAGGGAGAGAGGTGACAGGAGTGCGTGTGAGATATAGAGGAGAGAGGAAGGGAAGCTGAAGTGGCTGACAAAAGGACAGAGATACCAAGTCTAAAAAAGCCCTTTTTGCTGTGTGAAAGTCTAAAGGTAAAATTCCACCTAAAAAAGAGAGAGCCATGCTTTTCCTGAGACGACCGGGAGAGCGCTGTCAGGAACTGTGTCACCCACACGTTCCACCACCGTTCAGCCTAGGGACTCTGACCAGTGACCCAATGCAACCCAGCCCAGCAGAGGCGACCCATACCACTTCAGGAATTGCAACATCCATCCAGGTCAGCCGCTGTCTGCTATCCTTCTCAGTTTCATTACCAGTGATCTTGATCAGCCATCAGGAGGTGATCCCGTGACTTACTACATAGCTAGGAGCAACGGGAGCCTGAACTAGCATCTGGGATTACCGTTGTGTCATCGCACAGAGGATTGGTGAGCGAGTGCAAACCCAACATCCTTCTTGACACAGTATTGACACTGCATGCAGACACCAATTTTCCTTTCTAGTGTCACGGGATGTTTTTTTGGAGCTGCCATCTTTAGCAGTTTGCCCTTTAAATCTCTACCTAATGGAATATTCTAGATGATTACTGCTCCACGCAAGTTTGTTTAAACCTACTCTTAAAACAAGAGCCCATCGTTTGCTAGCAGAAGACACTAGTATTCTTCACCCCAGGACCTGCAATGCTACAGAACTGTGTTTACTGCACACCTGTTTAACCCATTTTTTTCTGTTTATTTATCAGTGGTATTCAGGGCCCAGAAGAAGATGAGTAGTTGACAAACCTTCTCTCTTCCCTGTTAGGGCTGGGCTCTGCTCAGCTGTCAGCTAATTGCCAGCACTCATCTCTCTCCACAGTTACATAGCTGTTGATATCCTGCTCATCAGTCCTGCCTACTTAAGCCGTGTAGTCCAGAGGAGCTCTGCCTTTGCCTTAGTCAACATCACAGAGACGCTCTCCTGCATTCTTGTTGAAAGACTTGCTTGGCTGACGTCCCTTCTGGCTCAAGATCCTGCTTGCTGTTTTACTACCATCGTCTCCGGCTCTCTGACGTTTGGCTTGTCTGACTGTTCCGGTTCCTGATCTCTGGCTATGTTTTGACTATATTTGTTCTATTTACTTTTATTATTAAACAAGTGTGATTTAACTGTACTTCTGTCTCGGTCTGATTTCATGGTTTCTGACACTCCCTCTCTATGTTATGGGCATATAGATTACTGTCTTTTCAATATCTACAGTTGCTAAATATGTAAGGTTTTCATTTCTATTGTATTGATTCTCTGCAACATGTTTTTACAGTGCTGTAAGTTTCCATATGCTTTAAACCATAATACAGTGCCTTGCAAAATTATTCACCCTCCTTGGCTTTTTACCTATTATGTTACATTACAGCCTTTAGTTAAATTTTTTTTTAAACTAAATGATATGTGATGGATCAGAACACAATAGTCTGGAGGTTGGCTGGGGATCAGGTCTAAACTGCTGGCAACAGGAAGGCGGATCGGGCAGACACATGATGCGGATGTGAGAGAGGAGAGGGGAGGGGCCTGACTGCGGCGTCCTCGTGGGAAATGGTGGAGGTCCCGAGGAGCAAGCCGGAGGTGAGCACAGTGAGAGGGTGCTCTGCTCCGGCGTGAAGAACGAGCAGCCGCGCCGACCCCCAGCCCCGTCCCCCCCGCTTGAGTCCCGTTAACGGTGAGCAACAGGTCGGTGGCCGGCCTGTCCGTACAACCTCCCGCTTTGGAGTAAGCAGGGAGGGAGTGTCTGAAGAGAGCAGCGGCACGAGTGGCAGATCGGGGAACAGTATCAAGGCGGACGGGAGGTAGGATTCTCTCCTGGAGATAGCGGTGCCTCCCACGGACCCCCCCCCGCGATTCCACTCCGATCCCCGGTCTCCTCTGTGAGGACACAGAGGAGGGGAAACAAGGTCAGATCTTTCCACTTGGCTTTTGTTTTTGATGTGACTGAACGTGCTTGCAGACAAATGCAATATCGGGACGGACAGTGTAATGAGACAAGATAAGTGATATTGCTGAGGTCTGTAAGGGAAGAAGTGGCAACCCTGGTAATATAGATCCCGATCCTAGGAGACAGCGGTGTAAACATATGAGGGATTGGATTATTGCATTCGTTTGATATTCCGTTTGTTTTTGCCTCTACTGGTCTGGCTGTCTCAGCATCTTCCCTCCTCTCTCTTTCCCACGGTCTGCAGAAGTGATTTAAAGGGACAGTACCACACATCACATCTCATATCTACATGAGAGTTGTAATAAATATGGTAGATAAAGCCTGCAAACCTGAGGTGCTGCAGTGATAGTATAAGAGAAGTTTCCAGTGCAGGAACTGCCCAAAACAAGAAATAATAACACAGAGAACCGGAAGAGAGAAGGAGGTATATGTTTGTAACTTAAAGTTGGGACTCAGGAACCCGGGCTTAAAGTACATTGGGCTGAGGACTTTGTAACCCCTTTCACCGATACGGTGGTTTAATCACCCCGCAGCGGTCGAACAAAAGTAATCAAAGGGACAGTACCTTTATTTATTTAAGCTACCTTAATTACGGTCTCTAAATTTTGAAAACTAGAGGTAGTGTGGTAAAAGTACAAGAGAAACCCCCAATAAGAGAATCTCTTGAAAGGAGGACCCTGGGAAATCCTGGGGAAAAGAAAGATAAAGGAGAACATGAAGGGGAAAAACCCTAAAACAAATGAGCCCAAAAACCCAAGGGAGAGCTTAAATTACAGTTCGATTCAAAGATATTTAAAAGAAACAAGTCAAAAAAGCCCGGGACTCGAGGGAAAACAAAGAGGGGTGAGAGAGCGGAGGAAGGAGGTCGGAAAACCGGAGGGGGCAAAGGGAGACTCTTCTGGAGAGGAGGTAGATCAGGAGAGTGGAAGAAGGCAGGAAGGGAGCTCCCCTCAGATACCCACAAAGGGGGAAATGCAGGAAATGTTCCTGAAACTAGAAAACATAATTAAAGCGGAGATCCTAACTGTAAGGAAGGACATGGGGCACTTACTGAGGCGAGTGGAGAAAATGGAGGAACAAACAGGAAGACAGGCCAGGGAAATACTGGATTTAAAAACACAAGTAAAGAAATCGCAGGAAGCGCATAGAGAGATCCGACATAAGATGGAGGAACAGGAAAATCAAAATCGAAGACAAAACCTGAGAATTAGATCACTACCAGAACAACAGGGAGAAGAGCTGGGCACAAAAATGGGAAAGATATTTAATCCCTTATTGGGAAAAGAAGAAGGGACAGAGTTAAAACTAGAAAGTGCGCTCAGAGTAAGGAAACCTCAAGGGTTGAGGGAAGAGGTACCGAGAGATGTAATAAAGTTCCAGCTATATGAAGAAAAGGCTAAGATTTGGAGTAAGCTCAGAGGTCTACCTCCAATTCAATATGAAGGATCAACGTTACAGGTCTTTCAGGACCTGGCACCGGGAACCCTGGCACGTAGAAGAAGACTAAAGCCTTTATTGGACCAACTGAGAAGTGCAAACATAAAATACAGTTGGGGTTTTTCGGCAGCGCTTCTAGTGCAGAAGGAGGGGAGGACGCTTAAGCTCAAAACCCTAAATGAAATAGAGGACTTCTGTAATAAAATAGGAATTCCAATCCCCCTGATCCCGTTAGACCCATGGGAGGTGTAGGGATTGAGAGGTACAGGAAGGGGGAATTGCATGTAACTTAGCAGATGTTTAACTGTCTTTCCTGATTCTCCCGATGTTCTCTTGATTGTGGGGCTTGGGGGGGGGGGGGGGGGGGGAAGAGTGGTTGGCGGGAAAAGAGGGGGACTGGGGCCTAAGGGGAGAGGGGACGCAGTCAAGGTCATACCCTAGGAGATCGGGCTTGCAGAAGGAGTAAAACTTACTATGCAAAGCAGAGGCCTGGATTGGGCCGGGAGGGTGGGAAGGAAGGGATGGGGGGGAGGGGGGGGGGAAAGGGGGGGGAAATGTTCCTGGCAGGAGAGGGGAAGAGGGAATGTAAAGGAATATAAGGAAGAAAAGAGAGGGGGTTCTAAGGTATGTCATAAGGTGCAGAATAAATTCTCCCAGGGTAGGATCAGGTGGCTGAGATAAAGTTTGTGACATATAATGTTAAGGGTTTGAATTCTCCAGATAAGAGATTCAAACTTTTAAAAGAACTACAACAATATAAAGCAGAAATAATTTTTCTACAAGAGACGCATTTAACACAAGATACAAACGTGAAAATGTACTCTGAAAACTACCCAAACTGGATTTATGGAGATTCGCCAATTAGGAGGGCTAAGGGAGTGGCAATTGGGTTCGAGAAGGGTATAAAATACGAGGTGTTCAATAGGCTGACTGACCCAGAGGGGCGATATCTATTCTTGAACGGGAAAATAGGGGATAGAAATATCACCCTAGCTAATATATACTGCCCAAATAAAAACCCAGAGAGATATATGATAAAAATACTGGGGAGACTTGCGGAGTTTAAAAAAGGAGATGTAATAGTGGCAGGGGATATTAATTTCTGTATGGACCCAGCATCTGATAGTACGTCCGGTGCAAAGGGGAAGAGTGCGAGTAGTGCAAAAAAAGTGAGGCTTCGGTTGAGGCGAAGCCAACTGACAGATGTTTGGAGGATACAGCACGAAAAAATAAAAGATTATACGTTTTTTTCCCCAGTGCATGGGACGTACACCAGGCTGGACTACATTTTGGTTGAACACAGGTTATTGGAGTCGGTTATGGAAACAAAAATAGAAATAGCAACTTTTTCAGACCATTGTCCAGTAGTAATGAAGATGAGGATACCCGGGACACAGAGACGCCCCTTTACATGGAGGTTAAATGAGGAGCTCCTTTGGGATAAGAAAACGGCGGAAACAATACAGAAAGAGATAGAATTTTATTTTATGACAAATAGTACAGGGGAGGTGTCGGGTGCTGCCCTCTGGGAGGGCCATAAGGCTTATGTTAGGGGTGTCCTCATCTCCATAGGGACCAGGAAAAAAAAGGAAAGAAAAGAAGAAAAGGAGAAGTTGATGAGAGAGGTCCACAGTCTGGAACAGGAGCATAAAAAGCAAGGGGGCCAACAACAAGAGATCTTTCATCGATTGATCAATAAGAGAGAGGAACTTAAAGATATCTATGACGAGGAAACTAGAAGGGCATCTTTAGGCAGAGTCAGAGAAAGGTATTACGGGGAAAATAAAATAGGAAAAAACCTAGCGAGACAAGTGAAAAGTAAAAGAGGGGTCAATTTTATTGACAAAATAAAGGATAAGAATGGTAAAATGGCATATACCTCTAGAGAAATAGCAGAAGTATTTAAACTTTCCTATGAAGCTTTGTATAACGTGGAAAAGAAAGGGGAACAGGGAAAAGGGCAAAAGGAGAAAATGAAAGAATTTTTGCGTAAAGCTAAAGTACCCCGTTTGAAAGACGGGGAGAGGGAGGATATGGAGAGCCCCATCACTGAAGATGAAATTTATAAGGCTCTAAAAGAGACAGCCTCGGGGAAAAGCCCGGGCCCAGATGGGTTTGTAACCTCGTATTATAAAAAATTTAAGGAAATCTTAGTCCCCCAATTATGTAAATACATCAATGGAATAGGCACCGAATACGACATGGGGAGAGAAACATTGCGAGCCGCGATCACTTTGATCCCGAAAGAGGAGAAAGATCAAACATTATGTGGTAATTATAGGCCGATTGCTCTGCTAAATACAGATGTAAAGTTATACACTAAAGTAATAGCAGCAAGATTAAAAAGAAATATGACAAAATTGATACATCCGGATCAAGTCGGGTTTATCCCGGAGAGAGAAGGCAGGGACAATGGAATAAGGGCATTGCTCCTCATCCAAGCATTAAAAGACAGTGGGTCCCCAGGTCTATTCCTGTCAATTGACGCTGAAAAAGCCTTTGACAGGGTAGACTGGGGACTCATGCTAGAAACATTAGAAGAGATGGGGGTGGGCCCGAGGATGTTATACTGGATCAAGGCATTATATAAGAACCCACAAGCGACGGTAAAGGTCAATGGAGAATCTTCCACATTGTTACAGATGGATAATGGCACCAGACAGGGGTGTCCATTGTCACCCCTGCTGTTCGCGATTTCCCTGGAACCTTTGCTGGCTGCAATCCGTAATAACTCAGACATCAAGGGGATTAGAATGGGAGAAGAGGAGCACAAATTAGCCGCATACGCAGACGATGTGCTCTTCTTTATCACAAACCCCAGGATAACGATTCCGAACCTGCTAAAGATACTTGAAGAATTTGGACAAATCTCTAATCTGAAAATTAATCTTGGAAAATCAGAAGTTTTAAACATAAACATCTGTAAACAAGAAGAGGAGAGATTACGAGCACAATTCTTCTTCCCCTGGCGTAAAGAAATTAAATATTTGGGAGTCCTCCTTTCGAACACCATAAGAAAAATATACCTGAAAAATTATATCCCTTTATTAGAGGAAATCAAGAGTGAAATAAATAAAATTTCATCTAGTCCTCTTTCGTGGTTAGGTCGGATAAATGTGGTAAAAATGATTTTAGTCCCGAAGATAATATATAAATTTCAAATGATACCCATTGCACTCCCTGCGACTTATTTCGTAGTTTTAAGGAAGATAATATTGAAGTTTATATGGCAAAATAAAAAAACGAGAATCTCGTTCGCGGTACTAAGGAGAGGGAAAAAACAAGGGGGAGTGGCAGCCCCGGATATAAAAAGATATTATAACACAGTAGTTTTGTCACGGGTGGTAGAGTGGGCGAAAGAGGTAAACGATAAAAGATGGGTAGGCATAGAAAACACGCTTTCTCAAACACAATTAGGGAGAATAATATGGAATCCGTCACAATATAGGACACTGGGTTTAAATACACACAAGATCACACGACAAGTTTTTAAACTATGGGACCAAATTACAAATGTATAGCAAGATGGTATGCCACCCCTGACAAACTAAGTAGGTTCAGAAACGACCAATCTCCGGAGTGCTGGCGAGGATGTAAGTCTATCGGGAGTATGGGCCATATATGGTGGGACTGTCCCATAATTAAAGAATACTGGAAGAGGATAATCGATATAATAAAGGTGGTTACGGGAAAAGTAATTAGAGAGGACCCATGGATGGTGTTATTCCATGGGACAGAGGAGACAATAAATCAATACAAAGCATCATTAGTCCCTATATTACTTGATACTGCAAAAAGTCTTATCCCGAGAAAATGGCGAGAGAAAGAAAGTCCTAAAATCCAGGATTGGATCCGTCGGGTAACCGAAATACAACATATGGAAAGTGGGGAGGGAGGTGACGAGGAATCAGCCATAAAAGAGGAGAGGGACAGGAAATGGGATCTCTGGGAAAAATTTAAAAAATCATGGCGATATGTGGAGGAAATAACACAGGAGTAACAACGGGAAAGGAAAGGTGGAAGAGAGGTCTAAAGTAGAGACCCGAGGGAAAGCAATCAGGAACAGAGAGGGAGGAGGGAGGGGATAGATGAAAAAAAAAAAGAAAAAAAAAAGAATACAATAGTCTAAGTTGGTGAAGTAAAATTAGAAAAATATATTGTAACCTAGGGGACAGGTAGCAGGTACAAAGCTCCCTGGCATGAGCAGTCTTTCAGGCACAGATACCAAATCCAGTGAGGTAGTGACAAACAGTGCTGTTTTTATTTGTGCTATATACAAGTCTATATACAGGTGCTGTGCAGTGTTCCAGAAAACAAATACGAACATCAATAGCAAAACAAAAACCTAGCCTTGTCTCAGCTCTAACTACACAGTATATACAGGTCCTACCAGTCTGAGCAAGCCTACAGCCTGTCAGTAGGCTTGTGCAATTTGTTTTGTAACGAATCGAAATTCGGCCGAATTTTGCATCTTTCAGACATTCGGATGCATCCGAATGTCCGAATAAAAAAATAACGAATAACGAATACGAAAGAAATATAACGAATGAATTCAAATGAATTCAAATGAATTTGGTAATTCTTTAAAGATCTAATGAAACAAAAGGTCAGCTCAAAGTAAATCTTATAGTTCAATCAGCTAATTAATTTTGTGTCGGAGGTTGTATTACTGGCAAAGTGCATTCCTGAGAACTGAGTTAGAAGGGTGTTGTATTGTATTTGAGCCGAGGAGAAGAGACGTTGTCATTGTGTGTGTTAAAAGATTCAATAAACAAACGACTTTCCAAACTACGAACCATTATCACGAATGTCTATACATACATAAATAGCGAATTTCAGCGAATACGAACGAATGAATTCGACACTCTACGAATAATAACGAATTATCCGAAAACGTATTAACGTAACATAACGAATATAACAGAACGAAATGATGTATTTTACAAATGACAACGAACCGAAACTAAACAAAATTTTCCGTTGTGCACAAGTCTACCTGTCAGCATCCACATAACCTCCTTAACAGCTTCTACCAACCTTTTGCTCTTCACAGACCAGCATTGTCTATGTGTCCCAGGCAGAGAGAAAAGGCTGTCTGCTCAAGTGAGCTTAAATTAGCCTGGTGAAGAGGACCAAGACCCGAACTGGACCATGGATCAGAGATCCCTGAACGTATATGAGAGGAGCCTGGGAGATGTATAAACCCCGAAAAGGACTTTTTTCAGCTCTCCCTGGGACAATCTGCTACAATATACATAAAACAATTTTTCAAAAATAAAAAACTGATAATTGGCATGTGCGTATGTATTCACCCCCTTTGTTAGGAAGCCCATAAAAAGCTCTGGTGCAATCAATTACCTCCAGAAGTCACATAATTAGTGAAATAATGTACACCTGTGTACAATCTAAGTGTCACATGATCTGTCATTACATATACACACCTTTTTGAAAGGCCCCAGAGGCTACAACACCTACGCAAGAGGTATCACTAACTAAACACTGCCATGAAGACCAAGGCACTCTCCAAACAAGTAAGGGACCATGTTGTTAAGAAGTACAAGTCAGGATTAAGTTATAAAACAATATCCAAATATTTGATGATCCCTAGTAGCACCATCAAATCTGTCATAATCAAATGAAAAAAAAACATGGTGTTGGAATTATCAAAGAACTGTTTGTGCCTGTTCTCCATCTTATAGGCTTACCGTATATACTCGAGTATAAGCCGAGATTTTCAGCCTCTTTTTTGAGGCTGAAAGTGCCCCCTCGGCTTATACTCGAGTCACCGCTGTCTGACTGCTCGATCAGCGTATCGAGCAGACAGACGGCGGACATTAAAATTCAAAAGCCGCGCCTCCTTCTCCGCCTCCGCCTGTGATAGGCGGAACACTGAATTTCCCAGCAGTCAGTGTTCCGCCTATCACGGACATCCGTTCATTCTCATACTACGGACGAGTATGAGAGGATGTCCGTGATAGGCGGAACACAGGCTGCTGGGAAATTGAGTGTTCCGCCTATCACAGGCGGAGGACGGAGGCGCGGCTTTTGAATTGTAGAATGGCCGCCGAGAAGAGCGGCGATCCTGGAGCGGCGATCCATCGGCACGACACGGGACGGAGGAGGCACGGGACAGAGGAGGCACGGGACAGAGGAGGCACGGGACAGAGGAGGCACGGGACAGAGGAGGCTCGGGACGACGGCGGCTCGGGACGGAGGCTTGGGACACAGGTAGGCTGGACACACACACAAGGCTGCACGGACACACACACACACACACACACACACACACACACACACACACACACAGGGATGGATGGATGGATGGATGGATGGATGGATACACACACACACACACAGGGATGGATGGATGGATGAATACACACACACACACACACACACACACACACACAGGGATGGATGGATACACACACAGGGATGGATGGACGGACACACACACAGGGATGGATGGATGGATGGATGGATGGACACACACACAGGGATGGATGGACGGACACACACACAGGGATGGACGGACACACAGGGATGGACAGCCATGTCTCACCCTCGGCTTATACACGAGTCAATAAGTTTTCCAGTTTTTTGGGGGTAAATTGGGGGCCTCGGCTTATATTCGGGTCGGCCTATACTCGAGTATATACGGTAATTAAAGACACTTGAAAAGTATTGCCATTATATCCTGTACATACCCAAGTGTTGTTTTTCTTTCCTATAACTATATATGGTAATATTCTAAGATTGTAAGGTTTTCTGATGCAGAAAATAAAGTTAAGTCCAAATGAGCTGCCAGCATACGCCCAGAGACTTATGACTCCTGTAACTTCCTCTTTTTACTACTATTAAAAGCTAAGTCTGTGGTCACTGGGTGTGACTCCACGCTTGAATCTATGCATGTAAGTACCTCACCCATATGTATTCATACCTATGAATAAAGCTTCTTGTTTGCTGCAGACCGGGAGTCTTGATTGATCTAAGGTGAACAGGAGATTTTCCTGATATCGTGGGGGCTCGTCAGGGATCTGACCATTGGGTGCCATTGTCCATGGACCTTCGGTTGATCGGTGAGTAATTTGAAAAAAATCACCAATAAAAGACCCCCAGTCAGATTAACTGTAAACAGGGGCCAATTGGAGACAAGATATTTGGTCTGAGGTCCATATCCATAACCTGTAGATCTTGTCCTCCCACTCTGAGTAAGGTAAGAATCTTTGTTTTGGCTTATGATTGTAGGGGAAATAGTGTTATCTTGTGGTCTTTGTATTGTGGTTATTTTTACTATGCATGATAGTATTAGTCTAGTTGTTTTTCTTTGTGTTCTTTTTTTGGTTTAATAACATTAATTAAAAGAGAATAAGAGTACCAGTGGCCCCCAGTAGGATTTTGTAGAGGGAATCTCTGGGGTGCTGAAGACAGGGCCAACTGGACCGGGGCCAAGGTAACTAGAACTGAGTCCTCTGCGTAGGTAGAAAAAAAAGACTGTTTTGCCACAAGAGAAGAGAAATTATGAGTCAGCGCTGTATTGTTAGAATTGTCCGGACATCTAAGTGCCCTTCCTCTTTTGTGTGTGTGCGCGCGCAATGTGTGTATGTGAGTGATTTCTGATCAGATGACTAATTTTACTGTTTCTGCTTTTGCCAAATGTACTGTCTGTGGTGAAAAAGGTGAAGGTATAAATAGTTTATTTTTATATTTCCTCTTGTTTGGGGAGTTTTGACTTTCTATTTGTTGTTATATAGATTTTGGCAGGGTTCAAGAGTAGAATTACCAGTATTGTATTTTAAACCCAAAACTGAAGCAAAGGAAACAGAGACATAGGGAATAACATCTGTAAAGGGGGATGTGCCTGTCTCTGCTGCTGCTGTGTCCCCGCAACTCCCTTATAGGGAGACCAAAAGTTTATGCATAAAAAGGACCCAGCAACTGTTAAATATTGGATTAAGTGGGAAAAGAAGGGTTTAATAACAAGCTTAATGGATGTGAGGAACTGGTTGAAAAAATTAGCAAGTTGGGACCTAAAGAACAAAAAAAGTATGGTTTGGGTGTGGCTCAGAACTTGGTTAGAACAGGCTAAAATTCGTGCTCAGGGAGTGTCTAAGAGGAAGTTGCAAGAGTGTTTCCCCCTCTTAGACAAGGAAGATGAGAACACCGTATTTGTCCAAAGGCCCTCTGCAGCCGCCCCCATATTTAGCCCCAGAATTGGTCCCTCCTACACCAAATATATCCACCCCTGTTAGATGGGACACTCCACCTGAACAAAACCGATCCTTAGATCTGACTAAGATGAGTAGCTCTTTACAGGACACCCTAGCTGAAGGACTCAAAATGCTAGACCGCTGGACCGAAAAGATAGGGATAGAAACCCACCCTGCAGATATGGAGACAGAGATGGTAGCTTTATGGCACTAATGATGGAAGTCCCCAACCCTAGGGCTGGAGAGCCCACACCAGGTGGAGTTGACAGCTATCCCGCCACTATGATGGTTTATCGCCCATGGACTGAAAGTGATATAGAAAAAGGCCACAGAACATATAAAACACCCAAAACTTGGCCCAGGAGAATTTGCGGAAAATATCAGAAATTTGAGAGACAGTTATAGATTAAACAGAATAGAAGTAGAACAAGCATTGAGAAGAATTTTGGAATCAGATTGGGCTACTGTCAAGGGAGACTGGGAACCTCTACAGGCTGCTCATGCAGCCTGTCGGCCAGCAGAGGGAGTTACTTGGGCCAGACCATGCAGATCTGACTCTGGGGTTAGATGCCCAATTTCAAAGATGCACAGCTAGATGGGTACAGAGGACAGATTGACAAAAAATTAACATGGCTACACAGGACTCAAAAGAGACTGTGGAACAATACCTACATTTTCAAATGAATATTCAGGATTGCCGAAACATGATAATGCAAACAGTGTGTAACAACAGCAAGTTACAAAATTGACAATACTGCTGTGCACAAACCTCACAAAATGAAACCTAATCTTATAATTCTAGAAAGCCGCTCACATATATAGAAAGTGTTCTCTACACTCTTGGAAAGATATGGATAGGAGGGGGTTTTATGTGGCGCTACCTAAATATAAGTGAATCTTAAACGGATCTCAATCAATTGTGATCTCTCAGAAAAAATATTATATAAAGTGAATAAATCTAATTCATATGCATTTACATAATATTAAATAATTAGTTATAGAAAAAATAAAGTGCAATAACTTTCCAAAGCCTATGTGCAATAGTGTAAATAGCATAAAAAGTATAAGAATAAATTCCATAAATAAATAAATGAATACGTGCAAATGTGCAATGGTGCAAATCGCATACACAAAATCAAATGGATTCCATAAATAAATAAAGACCATAAAATAGTGTTGTTCCCGATCAAAAATGCAAAGTGCAAAGTGCAAAAAATTATATCAGCAAGTCCACTCAAATCTTTACAAAGTGTGCAATGAGTCCAAAAAACAGGATGGTAACCATGCGATGTGAACAATGAGTGCAAATCCACCGCTCCTCCACACTTCAGTGCTTAAGGTGCACCCCTTGTTTCCCCCAGCCTCTCACCTCTATACAAGGTCCCTAGAGACCGGATAACACTTCAGAGATAATGGGCTACAGTCTTCCACTTCCTCACATCCATAAACTCCGGAACACCAGCTTATAAACCTCCACAATCTGAGTTATACAATAGAGGAAGAAAAATAGGGGGCCTCCAATGTTTAGTATGTTAAAATCACATTTATTAATAACAATATCTACACTTATATAAAGATGAAACAATTCGTGGGTATAAACAATGGTACTTCCGGTCTCGGCCGCGACACCTGGCTCCTACTGACGCGTTGCGTCACATACCACCTGACTTTCTCAAAGGCCCTTTGAGAAGTCATGTGGTATGTGACACAGCGCGTCAAGGAGGAGCCAGGTGTCGCTCGTCACTTCCGGTCGCGGCCAAGACCGGAAGTACCGTTGTTTATACCCACAAATTGTTTCATCTTTATGTAAGTGTGGATATTGTTATTAATAAGTGTGATTTTAACATACTACACATTGAAGGCCTCCTATTTTTCTTCCTCTATTGTATAACTCGGATTGTGGAGGTTTATAAGCTGGTGTTCTGGAGTTTATGGATGTGAGGAGGTGGAAGACTGTAGCCCATTATCTCTGAAGTGTGATCCGGTCCCTAGGGACCTTGTATAGAGGTGAGAGGCTGGGGGAAACAAGGGGTGCACCTTAAGCACTGAAGTGTGGAGGAGCGGTGGATTTGCACTCATTGTTCACATCGCATGGTTACCATCCTGTTTTTTGGACTCATTGCACACTTTGTGAAGATTTGAGTGGACTTGCTGATATAATTTTTTGCACTTTGCACTTTGCATTTTTGATTGGGAGCAACACTATTTTATGGTCTTTATTTATTTATGGAATTCATTTGATTTTGTGTATGCGATTTGCACCATTGCGCATTTGCACGTATTCATTTATTTATTTATGGAATGTATTCTTATGCTTTTTATGCTATTTACACTATTGCACATTTGCACATAGGCTTTGGAAAGTTATTGCACTTTATTTTTTCTATAACTAATTATTTAATATTATGTAAATGCATATGAATTAGATTTATTCACTTTATATAATATTTTTTCTGAGAGATCACAATTGATTGAGATCCGTTTAGGATTCACTTATATTTAGGTAGTGCCACATAAACCCCCCCCCCCCCCCTATCCATATCAACAGCAAGTTAAGATCACTTTTGTTAATGGACTAAAGAAGGAACTGGGTAGTTATATTACTAAGTACATAGTGATGTATAGGACAGCTGGAGTACTAGATGTACTATAGTGGGCTAAACATTCGGAGAAGTATCTTAGGGAGGGAGCAAAAAAGAATGTTAAGGTTAAAGTGTTTTTGTCAGGCGAAGATGAGATGGGAAAAGAGGAGGAATATACTCTAGAGGGTAGACCCCCAGGCACAAGAAGAGGTAGAGGGAGAGGAAGGTTCAGAAGTAGAGGGCATGGGGGAGAAGGAAGAAGAGGCAGACAGGATAAGCCACTGACATGCTGGACATGTGGTGGACAGGGACATTTCGCTAGAGATTGCCCTGAAAACCCAGGACCGGCATGGAAACAAGATTGACTAGAGAATGTGTGCCTGGGTCATTTGTCTGATATGAATTATTTGAGCTCATTGCCCCAGGTAGATCTGGTGATGGAAGGAAGATTAGTACAGTTTTGGTAGATTCTGGAGCGTCCAGAACCCTGATGCACCCAGCCGATATACCCCATGTCACTGCTTTTGAGAAATCTATCACAGTCCTGGGCATCAGTGGCAAAACTGGAGGAGAGCCACTGTCAAATTATGTTACCATAGAGGACCCTGGCACAGGAGTCAAAGGGACTACACGTGTCATAATGTTAACAGTATGTCCAGTTAATCGACCAAGAAGAGACCTGATGTCAGCCATGCATATATCCATCTGTGCAAAAGATAGAAATTTTCAGGTGAAAATAGGGAATGAGGCATTCAAAATGGAAGATGATCATTACTATTATTCACTTAATGTAAATCTAACAAATCTGGGTACAAAAATAGGATTTTTAAAACAGCTTACCTGTAAAAATCCTTTTCTTTGAAGTACATGACGGGACACAGAGCCATAGTAGTTACTATGTGGGTTATAGGCAACCTTCAGGTGATGGACACTGGCACACCCTAACACAAGAAGTCCACTCCCTATATAACCCCTCCCATGACTGGGAGTACCTCAGTTTTGTAGCAAAGCAATACACGTCTATACCAAAAAAGAAGGGAGGGACCTCTGTGTCTCGTGATGTACGTCAAATAAAAGGATTTTACAGGTAAGCTGTTCTAAAAATCCTATTTTCTTATTGTACATCACGGGACACAGAGCCATATTAGTTATTATGAGGGATGTCCCATAGCAATGCCAACTGAAGGGAGGGAGACACAACAAAAGTAGGGTACTAAGAGATTAGAGGTTTTATACTGCAGCTATACTGCAGCCTGCAGTACACTGTGCCCAAAGGTGATATCCTCATGACCTTTTACATCTATTTGATAGAATCTGGTAAATGTATAGACTGAAGACCAAGTTGCAGCCTTGCAGATTTGAGCCATGGATGCTTGGTGATGCACTGCCCAGGAAGCACTTACAGTCCTGATGGAGTGCACTTTAATATGAAAAGGTGGAATTTTCCTCTTTAAACCATAAGCTTGAACAATCACTTGACAAATCCATTTAGAAATAGTAGATTTCGACTCTGCCTGTCCTCTTTTAGGACCTTCTGGCAACACAAACAAAACATTTGTTTTACGAATCTGAGTGGTCAACTTCAAATAGACCTTGACTGCTCTCACCACATTAAGAGAATGTTTCCGACCTTCGGTAGGAAATTAGGATGAGGACGCAATATAACCTTATCCTTATGAATAATTAAATATGGCTCTTTACAAGAAAGAGCAGCCAACTCTGATACTCTTCTTGCAGAAGATATGGCAACCAAAAAAAACATTTCTTTGTCAAAAAGACAGAGGGAATATCTCGTATTAGTCCAAAAGGTTGTTTCTGTAATGCCGACAGGACTAAATTCAAGTCCCAAGGGTTCAGGGGTGACCTAACCAGAGGATTAATCCAAGCTACCCCCTGAATAAAACTACGAACCAGAGAGTGTTAAGCAAGTGGTCAGTGAACAAACACCGATAAGGCCAACACCTGGCTTTTGATAGTACTCAAGGCCAGCTTTATTTCTAATCCCATCTGTAGAAATTCAAGGATCCTACCTATGACATATTTCCTGGGGTGCCAACCCCTGGATTCACACCAGGAGACATATGCCTTCCAGACTCTATAATATATGACTCTGGAGGCCGGCTTCCTAACATTAACCAAAGTAGAAACTACTGAACCTGACAGCCCACGGTCTTTCAAAATGTGTGTCTCAATAGCCAAACCATTAAATTTAGCGTTTGTAAGGTAGGATGGAATACCGGAATTTTTGAGAGAAGGTCTGGCCATTATGGTAGGATCCAGGGGTCCCCTACCACCATCTTTATGATCTCTGTATACCAAGATCTCCTGCGCCACACCGGGGCCACAAGAATCACCTCCTTCCCTTTCTGCTTGATCCTGTGAAGAAGGTGCGGAAGCAGCAGAACAGGAGGGAAGGCATAGATCAGTGAAAACTGATCCCACTGGAAACCAATGAATCTGTTCCGCATGCCAGTGGATCCTTTGTCCTTGAGACAAAGTTGTCGATCTTTTTGTTGAACCTGGATGCAAACAGATCCACGTCTGGAATTTCCCATCTTTGACATATTGACAGAAAGATGTCGGGGTGAAGAGACCATTCACCTGAGAACAACTGTTGACAACTCAAGTAGTCTGCCTGCCAATACTCTATTCCCAGAATGAAGACTGCCGATAGGCAAGGAATGTTGTCTTCTGCCCAGGATAGGATATGATTTTCCTCTCTCTGAGCCGCATTACTTCTCGTGCCCCCTTGGTGATTGATACAGGCCACTGTTACGGCATTATCGGATCGGATCCTGACAGGAAAATTCCTTAATCTGAGCATCCAGGCCTTCAAGGCCAGGCGTGCTAGCCGAATCTCTAGAATATTGATGGGCAAGGTCATTTCTGTTGGTAGCAATGGTAACAATTCCACATGGTTACAGTGTAGCATGACCTTGCAATTGTCATTCAAAGTGTGACAGCATTAAAAGTTGAAAAATGGCCTGGGCAGGAAGGGGGTGTACGTGCCTAGTACTGAGATGGTTAAAGTGATTGTAAAGGCTCATTTTAAAAAAAAATAACAAACATGTCATACTTACCTCCACTGTGCAGCTTGTTTTGCACAGAGTGGCCCCGATCCTCGACATCTGGGGTCCCTTGGCGGCTCTCGTGGCTCCACCTCACTTCAAATAACTCCCTAGGAGAAGCACTCTCCCGGGGGAGTCACCTGGTGGGCGCACTCCTAAGTTCCCACGCTCGGAAGCTAATGGCTGCGCTTTCCTGTGTGTGTGTTTTTCTGTTGTGTGTAGCAACATGGATGACATAGTGATGATGAAGCAGGCTACGCCTCCTAAACCAAACACAGGAACGGGATGTGATGTCATTCCTAACCATCATGATATTTAGAATAGGTATGGGTGGGAGGAGTTGAGCCTTATATACTGACACACTACACCAACTATGGGTATCCTTTGAAAATGACCCATGGGACGAAACCGGTCAGGTGACCACAGGTGGCTACTTCTGGTTCCAGTTTTACATTGTTTTTAATGTTTTAATATGAGTGGATGACCTGGAATTTTGGATTTTATACAATAAATATACATAATTATGCTATATAGCTTCTTTTGCCATTTTTCCCATCCCTGGAGGTTCATTGAGGACAACACCTTTTGTAGCTGGAGTTACAGCCTGTGGGACCACGGAGCCCAGCAGTCCTCATAACGTTTGCACACTTCTCAATGGGATTCCGGGATTTATGCTGGCTCAGTGAGGAGAATGCAAACCGCAGTGATACATATCCAGTGGGACTAATAAGCCCAGCCACCCTCTCAAAGCGCATCCAACTTCTGTTATGGGAGTCCAGGATCTCTGGTGAGTAAGAGAGCACAGAGAAGGGAGCACAAATTTTGCACTGATGTTAGTCTTGGCACTTTGCACTTTATATCCGATTAAGTTGAAGTTGCACTGGAAAAACCTACTTGGATTCACAAGAACTTTATATATTTATTTATTTATTTGTTTACTGGAATTTATGGACTTTATATATTGTTATTTTTTAGATTTGATATCAGTTTTTATGATTTATTTGATGATGTATTAGTATAGTATATGGTAGAGCACATGCACTTTGAGAGCAGCAACCTTGAATGTTAGTAATCACTTATATTTATATTTAATTGTATTCCTATCACCAATTATTATTTGTTAATCATGTGTTTAGCACAGGAATTCATGGTGTTATACACTATTTACCTTCAATATATTCAACTTGTTTATCACTACCAGGTGTGTTTGTTTTTGGTGATAATCCATAGCCAGCATAGTGGTATTTTCCACATGTGTCATTAAATGTCTTTGCGATAAGTTTATTTAACTAGGTGTGCCAGAGGGGTATTCTTGGAGTTGAGGCAAAGATCAGAGAACCCAAATTCACCAAGTGGTTCTTTCGGGTGTGACGCTACATGTGGGGGCTTGTCCGGGATCATCTTTTCTACTTGTAAACCTCCAAGAAAATGCACCAGAGTGTGTCAAGATGGACCCTGCAGCTGCAACCCAGTGGTGTGAGGAGGAAAATAATGAACGGGGGTGAAGAATGGATCAGTCAAGCTGTGAAGACACTGGTCCCAGATCAGAAGGTGTGGGTGATAGGCATCAAGCCAAATCAAGAGAACTCTTGCACATATACCCTGATAGAATGGAAGAAAGGGATCCCTACTTGTTTCCAAAGGGCCAGCTTATGGTTGATTGGTGATGTCAACATTTGTTTGATCCAGCTGAATGTATTGGATGTGAGCCTAGAAAGTTTGGGCCATGCTGCATCATTGGAAGATGCTACCCCACCGGCACCTGTAGCAATGATAGGACCAGAGTTCATTGCTGCCTTGGGAGCCTTCTTGGAAAGGTGCCAAAAGAGTAACCCAACATACACTGGATCCGGATATCGAAAACTGAGGGTTTTTCAGGAAAGAAACCAGTGCCAGCTGGAGAGGACAGGTTTGAGGAGTAACTGGAGCAAGCCATACAAGCTTTAGATGAATGGGGCATTCGTTCCCAAGGCCCAAAAAAACTGAGAGCTTAAGGGGCCTGCCTCAGAAGCCATTCGCAATTTAAAACTCAGAAAACAGGACTGTACTGCTCAGGATTACTTGAGTGTTCTGCAACACATGTTTGGTCAAACAGAAAAGGCCTCTGTCCTTATGTATCAATTCAAACATACCTATCAAAATGAAGGGGAGAAGCTATCACACAATATGAGGTGTCTACACAAGATAATGCACCAGGTATTACTAAAAAAGGGCTTGGATCCCAGGTCAGTAGATGAGGTCCAAGCACAACAGGTTTTAAGGGGAGCTCAACCCCTAGACCCTTTAACAATCCTGGGGAAAACTCGAGGAGATGAAGAAATCTTAAAATATCCTGGTTTAAACTTAATCCAGTTAGATTAAGTTTAACCCAGGATAAAGGTTAGACTTAATCCAGGTTGTACGAGAAGAGGAGGCCATGCTAGAAAAACAAAAAGAAGACCCAGAAATCAGAGCCTGTTGCCGGGGTTAGAGTAGCTAGTGTGACTGATGGCAATACAGAGATAAAGCTTTTGAAAACCCAGTTGTCACAATTGATGGAGATGATGACTCTACTGACAGCCAGGACCACTGTCTTACCTGCTGAGGTAGTCACAGAGTCCAAACAGTCAGCAAACCGTATGGTTGTCCATTGAGAAGCCAGTGAATCAAGGGGTTTTCTTCAACTGTGGAGAAGTGGGGCACTACCGACGGGTTTGTCCAAGCCCACCGAAGTCTGAAACCCATCGTTCAAAGCTGCCCGGAAATTTCAGAGGGCCCCAGTGAAGGAGCCAACTAGGTCCTCACCTACGCTATTTAACTCCATAATCAAAGACGCAAAGAAACCACAGGGGAAGTCCAAATCTTTACAGAGGGTTCGCTGCTGTTTCTGAGCGACCATACAACCCCCTCTCCTCAACCTCAGGTGCTCGACTGCTGGGAGTAGATGCACGCCAGCCCTCTGGGGCCCAACAGAGATGAAAGCAAAACCTGAAGTCCATCAAGAAGGGGGCACGGATACAGACAACAGGACACATTAACTACTCTAAAAACCAGTGGGACCTTCTCCCATCATGTCAGTCCAAATATAAGGCAACTATACAAACACGATTCTGGACACTGGGGCGCAAGTTACCCTGCTATATAGAGAATGCAGAATTTGGAGGAACTGGGGATATGGGGTATTGGAACCCAAAATTTCCCATATGATGAATACTTACCTGTCAAGTTGACTTTTGACCCCTCCGTGACCGGACAAACAGAAACATTTGGTACCCTAGTCGTTGTATGCCCTCGCCCATCAAGAGCCAACAAGAGTTCTCTGATAATAGGAATGAGCACTGACCTTTTCAGTATGTATTGAAGTCTAACACCCCAACCAAAGGCACACACCCTATGCTGAGATGAGTATATAAGCACCCAGTAGAAGAACAGAGAGCCCCAGTAGAAGAACAGAGAGCCCCAGCAGAAGGAGTGGGAAAGATTTAGCGATGGATAAGTAGTGTATCTACAAGCTTCAGTCAAACTCGATTGGGAACAACGGGGCCCCTTTGTTGTCTTTGAAGCTGACTGCCAAGGAGAGGACACTGGAGTGGAGGTAATCCCAGAAGTTATATCAACTGGGGCTCTGCAACAGTGTTGTGGGAAGATCCCTGTCAGCGTCTGGAATGTTACGGCCTTGCCTTGAAACTGCGGGCCCGAATGCTGTTAGGACAAGTGAATCCAGCCACCCCAGTCTCACCATCTGATTTGGAGAAGGGAGAGAATGACAGAATCTCCATAGAAAGTTTTTACCCACAAAACACCTCACTATCACCTCAGCTGAAAGAAAAGGTCAAAGCTTAGCTTCTGAGATGGCAGGATATGTTTTCGAACCATGAGTTTGATGTGGTGTGTGCGATAAGTTCCCATCACCGGATTCACTTTCAGGAAGACAAGCCATTCTGGGAAAGAGACAGACGGATCCCACTGGGTGATCTAGAAGATCTCTGTGACCAACTAGCAAAGCTGAAGAGATCAGGCATCATCAGGGAGTCTAGGAGCCATTATTTTTCCCCCATAGTAGTGATTCAGAAGAAGAATGGGTCCCTGAGGCTGTGTATCGATTATCCCTGACCAGGACCATCCCTGATCAGTACACCACTCCAAGGATAGAAGATCCCCTGCAGAAACTTTTGGGGGCGAAATGGTTCATGCACCCTGAAGACAGAGAGAAGACAGTGTTTATCACCCCAGTAGGGTTCTTTGAGTTCGACAGGATGCCTCAGGGTCAGACTGGTGCTCCGACCACATTTTAGAGGCTGATGGAGAAGTCAGTAGGAGACATGAACCTGAGCGTCTGGAGAAAGTTCTGAAGAGACTCCATGACGAGGGATTGAAATTGTCCCTGGAAAAATGACAGTTTTTGCAATCCTCAGTTAATTACCTTGGCCATGTTGTCTCTGCTTAAGGAATAGCTACTTACCCCCAAAAGCTGTAAGCTGTCACCTCTTGGCCAATGCCTACCAATGTAACTGAGCTTAGGTCGTCCCTGGATTTTGCTCATACGATAGAAGGTTCGTCGAAGGATTTACTAAAATAGCTTAATGAATTGTTGAAGAATGAGAATGATGATGACCCCAATTCAACAAGACCCATCAAACAAATAAGAGGACCCAGGAAGCCTCGATAATCGATCAAAGACCAGTGGACTGACTAGTGTGAGCAAGCCTATCAGCAGCTGCAGTGGAGTCTAACAATTGCTCCTGTTGTGGCCTGTGCCAATCCAGCCAAGCCATATGCGCTGCATGTTGATGCCAGTCAAGATGGGCAAGGAGGGGTACTGTATCAGGAGCACGATGGATAACTGTGGCCTGTTGCTTATGTGAGCCGAAGCCTTGCACCTGCTGAGAAAAACTACCCTACTCACAAGTTGGAATTCTTGGCTCTGAAGTGGGCAGTAGTGGACAAGTTGAAAGACTACTTGCATGGGACAGACTTTGTGGTCAAAACTGACAACAACCCACTCACGTATATACTCACCATAGTAAAACTGGATGCCAACGGGCACAGGTGGTTGGCCATCCTATCATTTTTCTGCTTCAGCTTAAAATATGGGGCAGGAGCTGGGAACAGAGATGCTGATGCCCTGTCGAGGAAACCCTATGACTTGGGGGTTTGCTCTGAAGAGTGGACTCAACTGACTCCAGAAGGGATACAAGCTTTGTGTTAGGGAGCAAAACATCAGGCCAGAGGAGCAACTCCTCTTTTCTGGTGGTATGGCCCCTTTAATATGGCTTGCACATAATTCATGAAAGCCTTTGCCAGTTTTGGTACAAGTATTAACACGTGTGCCAAATTTAAGTATTTGTTACTACCGCCCTTTTAGAATCTCTCACTAGGGCTGTGATAGATTCTGATAGAATTACTGCCGGTTTGAAGATAAGCAAACTGGCAGCTACCAAGACCAAATCAAAGTTGGCTTTGGGGGGGGGGGGGGGGGGGTGATGGCTGTTACAGTGGTGTGAAAAAGTGTTTGCCCCCTTCCTCATTTCCTGTTCCTTTGCATGTTTGTCACACTTAAGTGTTTCGGAACATCAAACCAATTTAAACAATAGTCAAGGACAACACAAGTAAACACAAAATGCAATTTGTAAATGAAGGTGTTTATTATTAAAGGTGAAAAAAAATCCAAACCATCATGGCCCTGTGTGAAAAAGTGATTGCCCCCTAAACCTAATAACTGGTTGGGCCACCCTTAGCAGCAACAACTGCAACCAAGCGTTTGCGATAACGTGCAATGAGGCTTTTACAGCGTCCTGGAGGAATTTTGGCCCACTCATCTTTGCAGAATTGTCCTAATTCAGTTACATTAGAGGGTTTTCGAGCATGAACGGCCTTTTTAAGGTCATACCACAACATCTCAATAGGATTCAGGTCAGGACTTTGGCTAGGCCACTCCAAAGTCTTCATTTTGTTTTTCTTCAGCCATTCGGTGGTGGACTTGCTGGTGTGTTTAGGATCATTGTCCTGCTGCAGAACCCAAGTTCGTTTCAGCTTGAGTACACGAACAGATGGTCGGACATTCTCCTTCAGGATCTCTTGGTAGACAGCAGAATTCATAGTTCCTTTTATCACGGCAAGTCTTCCAGGTCCTGAAGCAGCAAAACAGCCCCAGACCATCACACTACCACCACCATATTTTACTGTTGGTATAATGTTCTTTTTATGAAATGCAGTGTTCCTTCTACGCCAGATATACTTGGACACACACCTTCCAAAGAGTTCCACTTTTGTCTCATCGGTCCACAGAATGTTGTCCCAAAAGTCTTGGGGATCATCAAGATGTGTTGTGGAGAAATTGAGACGAGCTTTGATGTTCTTTTCGCTCAGCAGTGGTTTTCTCCTTGGAACTCTGCCATGCAGGCCATTTTTGCCCAGTCTTTTCCTGATGGTGGAGGCATGAACGCTGACCTTAACTGAGGCAAGTGAGGCCTGCAGTTCCTTGGACGTTGTTGTGGGGTCTTTTGTGACCTCTTGGATGAGTCGTCGCTGCGCTCTTGGGGTAATTTTGGGCGGCCGGCCACTCCTGGGAAGGTTCACCACTGTTCCATGTCTTTGCCATTTGTGGATAATGGCTCTCACTGTGGTTCGCTGGATTCCCAAAGCTTTGGAAATGGCTTTATAACCCTTTCCAGACTGATAGATCTCAATTACTTTCTTTCTCAATTGTTCCTGAATTTCTTTGGGTCTCGGCATGATGTGTAGCTTTTAAGGATCTTCTGGTGGACCTTACTGTGTCAAGCAGCTCCTATTTAAGTGATGCCTTGATTGTGAACAGGTGTGGCAATAATCAGGCCTGGGTGTGGCTATAGAAATTGAACTCAGGTGTGGACAACCACAGTTATAGTATGTTTTAACAAGGGGGGCAATCACTTTTTCACACAGGGCCATGATGGTTTGGATTTTTTTTCACCTTTAATAATAAACACCTTCATTTACAAATTGCATTTTGTGTTTACTTGTGTTGTCCTTGACTATTGTTTAAATTGGTTTGATGTTCCGAAACACTTAAGTGTGACAAACATGCAAAGGAACAGGAAATGAGGAAGGGGGCAAACATTTTTTCACACCACTGTATGTGTGCATTACTTTATCAATATGTTTAACTGTATTTTGTATTTACTTCATTGATTTTTAAGATGAAGGCCATCCTCTTCCTAGCAACCAATGATGCAAAGTCACTCTAAGCTGACAGTGGACGGAGTCTTATGGGGAACTCTGAGAGACTAGTTCCTCATCAGGTCTGCCTTGCCTGTGATTGATGATTGACACAAGATGGCAGTAGGTGGATTCCATAGCCCCTATTTAGTCCAATCGTGTCTGCAATCCACCCACTGCCGTGAGCCGTCAATCTCAGGCAAGGTGGGCCTAATAGGGAATTAATGGAAAATAAAAGAATTGTGCTAACCTAATATGATATATCTGAATCAAATATACTATTAATGTAAAATGAGCCCAAGAGTTGTGCTTGATACAATCCCTCTAAAGACATTAAATCATTACAGTAGTGACTTAAATTAATATAACGCCATTTAACATAAAACCACATGTGCATAAACCATGAAATTCATACTCTTGTACATATAACAAAACGTATGCAGTGAATGTTAACAATAAAGTAAGAGACGCTAAATCGCCTCTAGATATCCAAAGAAAAAGTAAGTGAAATAAATAGAAATAATTAAAAATAAATTGTCTCTGAATATATTATCACAAAAAAAGTTCTTATCCACCCGTGAGGACTAAAAATTAAAAATTAAAAATCCCTCAGCAGTCAGAGCAACTGAAGCAATCTTCAAAAGACTGACTGTTTGTGATATTCCACCACCAGAGAGTAGCGTTACTTCTTACCAAAAGTCCATGGCATCCCCTTACAGGATGCCACAGAAAGCTTTGCTGAAACTGTATCACTTCTAGACCTCAGACCTTCCTGTAGGTGTCCCCGGCAATCTCCAGGGTCTGATGATCCCACACTCCTCAATCCACCTCCAATAGACTCAAGCCCGTTGATATTTTTCCATAAAAGAAAGAAAATAAATAAGAGGCTCCAATAGCATAAAGGCTCCAATAGCATAAAACCCACAATTCATTGGAAAATAATTGCACTTACAGAAACGTAGAAAGCACGAGCCCTAAGCCGAGTGCGCCGGCCGGACGCACAAGAGACAACCCGTCCTTCCTGGATCTCTAACTGTAGACAAGAGGTGGCGCGCTGACGTCACCTCTTGTCTACAGGAGGGCGGAGCGACGCGCTGACATCACCTCTTGTCTACACAAAGAATTACCGCTCTAAGGTAATGACTTCTCCCAAAACAGCTGTCTCCACAATCTCACAGGGTGCTGGCTCTGTTTGTAACAGGAACTGAAGTAGAAAAGATGCCGCTGGATAGCCGCACTCCGAATTATTCAACTTTGTTTAAAAAATGTAATTAAAATCATAGCATCTAGGCTGGTAAACAGACTAACTGCACAGCCGCTGACATGTTTCACACCGAACACGGTGCTTAGTCATAGCTAATGAGCAGAATATACATACAGAGCTATATACACACACATAAGCAATTAGACAAATTAATAAAATACGTGTATGACAAGATAGCAATTAAGGAAACACCTGTGAACATCCAAAGTCTGAAGATTAACATTTAAATGGATGAAAGGAAAAAGCCTTTTTCACCTAAAACACCAAAATCAAGCTGGCACGTTGAAAGCATACATAATGGTAATAAATGAATGACATGATAAATCTTATCCTTAGGTGAAGAGGTATAGGTGTAACCTAAAGAAATAAAAAATGACATAAGTAAAAACATTTTTCATTTTGTATGTAAAAAAAATGATATATTTTCACACGCATTGGCAGACACACAAAAAAAAGAGAGAAAGAAACAAACTCTCAATGTGTGTGCATGCCGATGCATGGGGCTAATTGAATGTCAAAACCACCAGAGAAAAACACACAAAAAATATTCCCTATAAATATTCCCTAAAAATGACACATCCCAAAAAAGGTTTCATAATAGAAAGATTGCAAATATCTCATTATTGGATGTGTCTACTTAGGTCTTCTCCTATGATACAATGCATAGATATCAAAAATAAAAGTAAATATAGGAATAGACCAAATAAGCGATCGATATCGAATGTTCTAAAACCAAGGGCAAATTCAATGCGAATATCATTGTACCGACAGGTATAAGGAGCTGATGCAAAAACCCAGTTGATTGATCACACACCCAATCTAATATATCAGCTGTGTGATCATCAAACGAATGACAAACATGTCTAATAGGATATTAATTAACATAAAAAATACTGATATTCATAATCACTGCAGAAAAAAAATGCTGCAATATATGCATACAGCCCTATTCAAAAAACAGTCTCAATCTAATAATTGGCCTGGAAATGTCATAGAGGTGGTCATATAATCTGTCTCTCAGTCTTCGTGTTGTGCGTCCAACGTACTGTATGCAACATTGTTCACACGTAACCACGTAAATAACAAATTTTGTGTTACAGTTAATGAAGGCCATGGCTTTAAAATCCTTATTTAGAGACCTAGAAAGGATGGTATTGCCTCATAAAATGTGGGGGCAACATGGACAATTATTGCCCCCACATCGAAACGATCCCTTAAACTGTAACCAATTGGGGCGTTGAATGCTGCTCGAATAGAGGCTGGGGGGCAACATGCCACCAATAGTTGGGGCCCTGTGGGAGACTGATCGAATACCCTTAGATAGAATTTGAGAATAGACAGGATCGCTGTAGATAATAGGTAAATATTTCTCCACGATCCCTTTAATTTTACTAAATTCTAAACTATAAGGCGTGGAGAACACCGGAATTTTTATGGATTTGTCAGATACCCGCCTTCTTCCATCTCCATTCTTGACCTTATCACGAAGGAGATGATATCAAGTACAGGGGCTGAATAACCTCTTTCTATGAAACACTTTTTCATAGAAGAGGCTTCTTTCAAAAAAGATGATTCATCACTACATACCCGTTTTAATCTCAAAAACTGTCCCACAGGGATGCCCTTAATGGTATGCCTTGGATGGCCTGAATCAGCCCTTAACAAGGAATTACCAGCAGAAGGCTTCCTGAAAAGTTTGGAGGAAATAGATTCCCCCTCACCCATCAGAACAACATACAGAAATTCAATTTGTTTAGGGTCCATAACACCTGTAAATTTAAGATTGAGGGTGTTGTCATTAAGATACAGAAGCCATTCATCTAATTCACCAACACTCCTGGTGCACACAAAGATTAAATCGTCTATATAGCGACGGAAAAACTTAATCTCAGAACGATGAGGACAACCAGCGCCAAAAATGCGGGACCTCTCCCACCAACCCATGTATAAATTAGCAAGGGAGGGGGAGAATTTAGCGCCCATCGAGGCCCCGCACTTGTGGAGATAGCAGTCCCCATTGAACATAAAAAAAATTGTGAGTTAATAAATACTCTAAACAACATAAAACAAACTCTTGGTGCACCAAGTGATGGCTATGATGTCTAAGAAAAAAGGCTATGGCCTGACTCCCTAGAAAGTGGGGGATAGATGAATAAAGGCTAGCCACATCACAAGTAATCCACGCAAAATCCGAATCCCATTTAATAGGTTGAATATCAGACAAAAGCTGCTTAGTATCTCTCAAAAAAACGGGTAAATCAGAAACCAGTGGCTGTAACTGGTAATTAACCCGCTCCCCCAAGCGCTCATTCAGTGACCCATTGCCTACCACTATAGGTCTACCTAACAAGGGTTGACAACCCTTGTGCAGCTTGGGTAAATGATGAAAAATGGGCATGATCGGGGCGTCAGGGATAAACATATCTCTCTCAACTTGAGTGAAAATGCCTGCTGTGATTGCTCTATCCAAAAGTGCATTAAGATCCTTCCTAAAGGTGGACGTAGGATCCCCCTTTAACTTCAAATAAGTTTTGTCATTCGACAATTGGCAGATTGCTTCATCCCTATACGTACATGAATCTAGCACTACAACAGAGCCCCCCTTATCGGCATTTTTTATCACAATACCTTTGGTGGCACTCAGATGGGTAAGAGCCTCTTTTTCAACACTAGATAAATTATTGGGTCTGGAGCGACTTCTGCCACCGCAAGCCAGATGAGTCAGGTCCTTCTCCACTAACTTTTGTCTACAGTTGGAGATCCAGGAAGGACGGGTTGGCTCTTGTGCGTCCGGCCGGCGCACTCGGCTTAGGGCTTCACGGGTGATCAAGGACTTTTTTGTGATGATATATTCAGAGACAATTTATTTTTAATTATTTTTAATTATTTCTATTTATTTCACTTACTATTTTTTTGGATATCTAGAGGCGATTTAGCATCTCTTACTATATTGTTAACAATCACTGCATGCGTTTTGTTATGTACAAGAGTATGAATTTCATGGTTTATGCACATGTGGTTTTATGTTAGATGGCGTTATATTCATTTAAGTCACTACTGTAATGATTTAATGTCTTTAGAGGGATTGTATCAAGCACAACTCTTGGGCTCATTATACATTAATAGTATATTTGATTCAGATATATCATATTAGGTTAGGGCAAATTTTTTATTTTCCATTTATTTTTCACTGTATGTTTTGCAGTAGAGTTGCAGCTTTCAATAGGTCCTCTTAGAAGACCTATATTCTTTGTTATTTGGACACCGTGGGTGTACCCATCGTAGCCTACCATAGCGCAGTTTCTTTCCCCCTTTTTTTTAACCTAATATGGAATTAGTCTAATAGTTCCCCATCAGGCTCCAGTCACCTGACAACTCTAATTCACAGCCATTGCGTCTGTTGGGTGGATGAAGCCTGATGGAGACTCTGAGACTAGTTCCCTATCAGGTCCTCATGCCTGTGAATGATGGTGCATTGCAGTGGTCGGGTTCCAAAGCTGCTATTGGAATGAATAGGAGCTATGGATCTGCCCACTGCTGTGTGCTGTCAATCAAAAGTAAAGCAGACCTTTACACAATGTTCAATCTTCCTATACTTATATATGCATGCTCATGTCAATATAGCAGCCAAGCACATAGCATTTTGAAAATGAAAGTTCAGTAATGGTAGCCTACTTATGTTATCACTGCAGCTTTCCTTTAATTAAATTGAGACAAATGCTCCCTCTTTACCCTAGCCTTTCCAAGCATGTCTACAACTACAGACCTCTGCAAGCTCCGCCATGGGCTGCAATCAAAACTGAATCCTCTGCATTGAGAAAGGGGTTCTGCATGGTGGCTGTTTTGTGATGACTCCTTGTTGCTAATCATTTTATTACTTCAAAGCCCAACGGACATCTAATGATGTTAGCATGATGTGGAACCAAGATAATTCATCCCATTTACCAAATCCAGCTCTTTAGTGTTCTTCACTTAGAAACTAGCCCGCAGCATACCGAGCATATGTGGGCTTTTTTTCATAAGCCCCAATAGAGCATCCATAGTTATTACTATTAGTACTACTGCACATTACTACTTTATCATGAAGGAACTGGGTCTGCCCAGTATACAGTATAATGGAGATTTATTCGCCATAAATATTTGCATGCTGCAATTATCCACTGGAGAAGGTAAGTATGCCTCTGCAGAAAAATGGGCCCAGAAAAGGGTCAGGGCAACTTTCTATTTGTGTACATATGCTTTAATATAGTATTTATAAAGCAGTGAATGTGAAATTCACCATACATTCCCTGCATGCCAACCAATCACTGTAATTTAAAATACTTGCATCAGGGGGATACACCTACACTGAATGTTTGGAGAATGTCACAATCACTGCTTTATACATAGGCCTCTAAGTCTGTCTTCACAGAGGACTGGCATGGAGCTGACAAATCTTGCTAATGGTTAAAGGGACAAAGTGAAGCATTATAAACACGTGGAATAGCCAAATGCATTAAAGAGAAATGTGAAAACATTTTGGTTAAAACATTTCAGATTTTCTTTAAATATCTATTCTTTAACCAGACTACTGGTGTGTATATTATGTGCTTCACAGCTTCCAAAACTGGCGTTCTGACGCTGTAGCTGTAAATGGATGATGGAGTTGGCAAGAGCCCACGCTATGCAACCTTAAGTGCCACCAAGATTACATGTTAATAGAATATGGACTCTTGAAACAACATTCCTAAAATGTGGCCAATGTTGGCAGCAATAACACCACCTGTTATCAGAGCTACCACTGAGCAATACTGTAACATAGCGATAGATAGATAGATAGATAGATAGATAGATAGATAGATAGATAGATAGATAGATAGATAGATAGATAGATAGATAGATAGATAGATAGATAGATAATAAATTGTAAGAGAAAATAATAGCACATAGTGCTCTACAAACTTATTACTACTGTTATTAAGCAAAGGAAGAGTGGAAGTAGGATTTGAGAAATGTATAAGGCCTAATGCACAAGGGCACTTTTGCCCATTCAGTGTATAAAATGTGAATATGTGGGTACCCGGAAGACACAGTTGCTTCCAATGCAGCCTTCACCAGTCAAAATCAAAGCCAGGCAGGAAACATACAGGGCATTCAGGGCAGCTCAAATTCAGGACATACTGTACATCCTTGTACACATGCAACACTTTACAAGAGTACAGCATACTGGACTGTTCAGCTGCCTTATTTTATTATAACATTTCAACAACTCCTCAATCATACAGAAAGGTATGTATTTTAGTCCAGAAACTTCTTTCGAATGTCTGTGCATGGACCCCTCTCTGTCCATTCATTTGGTCTCACTGACATTCACCAAATGGAAAGCCTTACAGCTGCGCTTAAAGGTAGTGAAAAACAATGCAGGCTCATCTATCTGGTTCTACTGCACCATGTTGACCTGTTCTCAGGAATATGAATCCTTACTTGCCAATCACTTTTTCTCCATGTAGTCCTTCTCTGGTACCGCTAAGGCAGCGGATCGAGTGTGGAGTTATCTGCCCCCCCCCCTTCTGCTCACCCCCTTCCTTTCTTACTCTTCCTCATTCATACCTTTTTTTTTTCTTTCCCCACATAGTTTTTTAGCCCGTTTTCCCATACCAGGAACTGGGGTTGTATAATTTTTTAATGGCAGGAATTGGGTAGCCAATGTATCTCTAATGCCACGTACACACAACCGGTTTTCCTGTCGGAATAAACTCCGAAGGTTTTTCCGACAGAGTTCCAACGGAGATCTGCTGAAACTGCCGCGCATATAAACACACAATCACACCAAAGTCCGATCATTAAGAACACGGTGACGTACAGCACATACGACATGACTAGAAAAAGGAAGTTCAATAGCCAGTAGCCAATAGCTTCTGTCTCGTACTTGCTTCAGAGCATGCGCCGTTTTTGGTCCATCGGAACAGCATACAGACGAGCGGTTTTCTCGATAGAAATTGGTTCAGTCGGAAATATTTAAAACATGTTCTATTTCTAGGTCCATCAGATTTTTCGTTAAAAAAAAGTCAGATGAGGCATACACACGATCGGAATATACAATGAAAAGCTTCCGTCTGACTTTTTCTGTCGGACATTCTGCTTGTGTGTACTCAGCATTAGAGATGCTTGTTTCCTTGGGGCGACAAGAATGTAGACTTTGTGATTCTCCTATCCTATGTGGCCCTTAATGATGAATACACAATCGTCTGTATTCCATGCTGCAATCCCTATTAGAATGTTGATGTACCCATGCTTTTTTGTCATGTAATGTTGAAAATTGTTAAATAAAGAATAAAAAAAAACACATTTTATAGTTATAACACAAAATGAATCAATGCTATTTGCTATTATTGCATGAATTTTTTTTTTACCAAAAAGTTAATTCAAATTAAAGCCCATCTCTGGGCAAAAATTAAACTAGGATGGAAAGTAGCTTAAAGATTGACTCCATACCGCACAAGCAAGGTACTCAGACAATGGATTTGTTTTAACCAAGACATTTCTGTCTTTTCCGATCAGCTTGACTCAGTCAAAAATAGAATTAATCAACATCACTGTGATGGAAAGGGTAGAGTGAGGTAGCCAACTGTTTTTAAATTTGAAGGGTTTTATCCAGTGGTGGCGGGGGAAGTTTTAGTATGGGGGGGGTGCCAGACCCGCCCGTCCTTTTTGACCCATCCAACTTCTCATAAGCCCAACCCCTTATAGACTCCACCCACTCCATCCCCTGTATGCCACTTGCTTCCACCCATAGTATCAGGAGTATACAGCCCCAGCATCACAGGACAAACTATACAGCTCAGCATCACAAGACAGAGTGTTATAGCTCAGCCTCAGAGATCAGGGTATACAGCTCAGCATTACATATCAGGGTATATAGCTCAGCCTCACATATCAGGGTATACAGCTCAGCCTCACAGATCAAGGTATACATTCAGCCTCACAGATCAGGGTATGTAGCTCAGCATGACAAAGATCAGGGTATATAGCTCAGTATGACACAGATCAGGCTATATAGCTCAGCATGACACAGATCAGGGTATATAGTTCAGCATGACACAGATCAGGGTATATAGCTCAGCATGGCACAGATCGGGGTATACAACTCAGCATTACAGATCAGGGTATATAGCTCAGCCTCACAGATCAGGGTATACAGCTCAGCCTCACAGATCAAGGTATACATTCAGCCTCACAGATCAGGGTATGTAGCTCAGCGTGACACAGATCAGGGTATATAGCTCAGTGTGACACAGATCAGGCTATATAGCTCAGCATGACACAGATCAGGGTATATAGTTCAGCATGACACAGATCAGGGTATATAGCTCAGCATGACACAGATCAGGGTATATAGCTCAGCATGACACAGATCAGGGTATACAACTCAGCATTACAGATCAGGGTATACAGCTCAGCATGACACAGATCAGGATATATAGCTCAGCATGACAGAGATCAGGATATCTAGCTCAGCCTCACAGATCAGGGTACATAGCTCAACATAACAAAGATTAGAGTATATAGCTGAGCATGACACAGATCAGGGTATATAGCTCAGCATGAAACAGATCAGGGTATATAGCTCAGCCTCACAGATCAGGGTATAGAGCTCAGAATGACACAGATCAGGGTATACAGCTCAGCCTCACAGATCAGGGTATATAGCTCAGCATGACACAGATCAGAGTATATAGCTCAGCATGACACAGATCAGGGTATATACCTCAGCATGACACAGAGCAGGGTATATAGCTCAGCATGACCCATATACTCCCATCTTCCTGTCTGTCTTTCTGTCTTCTTTTTATTCTTGGCATACACAGCAGTAGTTTGCTTGATTACCTCTTGCAGTCAAATTAGTGGTGCTGTTTATCAGATTTTTTATAATTACTCTGGCTCGTGGAGCATGCAAATACCATGCCTTGCTAATTGTAGCACATATGACACGCAGCAATAGGTGAAGACTTTTAGAAAAGGTGGGTATTGGGAGCAGTCTGTCTGTCCTTTGCTATCTTTCAACCAGTAAACTGGTAAAAGTTTCCATTTACCTGATCAGTAAAGCACATGGGAATTAAAAAATGGTACAATTTCAAAGTAACTGTTGGTAATGGAGGCTCTTTCATTAAACTGTTAAATAATGGATGTGTGATCAGAGTCCTAAGAGTTCAGAAAGTGATAAAAGACAGTTGCAGATAGTACGCAATGCCAGCTGTTTGAGAACATTGTTAATTTGTATACTTTGTGACGTAACAGGTTCCCTTTAAATCCCTTTATTCATTATACTGTAGCTAGAGAATTCCAATACCAGGTTTCTTCTACAGCATTGTGTGGGGGACATGCAATAGCACTGTCTTGGTCAGCAATGAAAAGACTCATGGGACTATAATAGAATTTATTGACATTCGACTGTACAGTGCTAAGAAATTTGTTTGATAGATTGTTCCCTGTAGACTGGCATACAATAGAGATCCACATTACCTTTGAATGCATGTGTTATGTATAGCAGAAATGCTTCAAGACACATGTATATTAATTATTTTGACACCAGTAGCGCCCTTCAGCCTATTAACATTAAGCCCCAGGCGGTCAAACATTAAGGCATCCAATATTATTCTGATATGAATTTCCAGAACTATGAATTTATCACACGTCCAAAATAAATTTTGACATTTCAACTAATGAAGACAGATGTATAATGGGAAGATCATATATATGGAAATGCATCATGCCATTTTGATTTTGCATGACTGCATGCCTGTTGGTGACTGAAGTAGCTAACAACATTTACAAGTTTGGTTGTTAAATTTAATAGAAAAAAATAATAAAAAACAAATAACTTCACTTATGCAGCAGTCATGGGGAAACAGCTATTAATGAACAACAGACGACTTCATTTTAACACTTGTTTTGCTTAAAATGTGTAACTAACCATTACTACCAATCCAGCCGAGAGAGTCTAGGCGCCACAGTTTGGGCTGTACATTCCATCCACGGGGCCACGGTGTCACGTCCGGTTTCCCACTGGCTCAGAGAAACTGGAAGTGATGCCGCGGTTCTGAGGAAAAACACCGCCCATGTCCTACGGCGGTGCCAATAAAAAAAAACACAACAAGGAGAATGCTGTAAGATGGGAGTGTTGCGGTGCATTGCTTTGCGCCACAAGGACTCACAAAAGCAGGCAAATGAGGCGTCTCACCTGCAATCATGTGATTGCATAGACGTCATGCTGCCTATAGTGCGCTGTGTCCGGCAGTGCACTTAAGGGACCTTGTTTTGTTTGTTTTTTTAAAAGACCTTTTTTTCTTTTCTTTTTTGGTGATCAGCTATGGGGGGGGGGGGATCTTACATAACAACTATGTTCTGTAGAGATCTTACATAATTACTATATCCTGTGCTGACCCTACATCCAGGGCTGGCCCAGGACATTGTGCTGCCTGGGTCAAAAAATTTAATTCTGCCCCCCATGCGCATGCCCATGTCCTCTTCCTCCGTGCAAGTGCCCAGGTCCAGCCCCAGCTCTGTCCATACACCAGCTAGTGTGGTTAACAAGCAGCCCGCTGGTCAAGACCTCCATCACCAGCAGCAGCTGCTCGACAGCCTACAAGCTTTGGCACCCAAAACTATCTTTTCCATGCAGAGTGAGCTGAGGAGCCTACTCAGCTACTGACGCCTGCCTGCCATTGGCTGAGCCAGGGAGGGGATGGAGGGCATGCACAGCCTGAGGAAAGTGGTGCGTCCCCTGTATGGGGCATCAGAGTGGCCTTGAGGAAATATGCACCCTGCTCTCCCCGGTAGGGTGACCACATTTCCAAACTGCCATTCTGGGAAATTTTGCCAAGGACTAGGAGGGGGAATGTAGTTTCAAGGTTGATGGTGAATTCAGCAGTGGAGGTGATTTGTCCGATAAATGGCTGGTGTTAGCACTTAAATCATCCCAACACCATACGTAATATGGTGCCTGGATGATCAAATCGCATTATTTCTATACTACATCATAATATATAATAAAATAGTTTGACTCACCATAATGCAGAATCAGTGGGAACCCTGAGCTTGTCACTTGCCACCAGATGCAGCGTGTCACTTGCCACCATTGCCTGCCCCCATGTGCAGTATGTAATTTGCCACTGTTGACCTGCCACCAGATAAGGCTCGTCATTTGCCACCATCGCCTCTGACCAGATGCAGCATGTCATTTGTCACTGTTGCCTCTCATCAGATGCAGCATGTCATTTGCCACCACTGCCTGCCACCAGATGCAGCGTGTCACTTTCCACCATCGCCTGCCTCCAGATGCAGCATGTCACTTGCCACTACCACCTGCCACCAGATGCAGTGTTTCAGGCAGAGAGAGGGGGGCAGGTGAAGCGGTGTGTGTCATAAGCTTGTTCTGGCATGTTGGACGGAGCAATGTGCGGATCCATTCCCTCTAGGGCAGCTGCACCGAGTCAGCTGTCACCCACTGCCCACACACTGACACCAGGGATGATCCAGAGGATGAAGTGGCAGTGGCCGCTGGAGGACTTCTGTCCCTGCCCACCACCCTGACCTATCAGACATCAACCTATCATAGCCAACGGTGCTACAGAACCCTATCAGCTCTGTGCTACAGGTGTTGGGCGGGCCGGCAATGGAAATAAGCCTGCAGCTTCGGCAGCAGCAGAGAAGATGTACTGAACATTGAAGCTCCGAGCACGCTCCCACTGGCCCAATTCACCCCTGAATTGCCGCCCCTCTCAAATTTCCGCCTGGGTCCCATGGTAGGGCCAGCCCTGCCTACATCACTACAATGTTCTGTAGTGCTTCTACATAACTACTATTTCCTATAGTGCCCCTATATAACTACCATGTCCTGTAGTGCATCTACATAACTACTATATCCTATAGTGCCCCTACATCACTACCATGTCCTGTACTGCCCCTACATCATTACCATGTCTTGTAGTGCCCCTACATTGCTACCATGTCCTGTAGTGCTTCTACATACCTACTATTTCCTATAGTGACCCTATATCACTACTATGTCCTGTAGTCCCCCTACATCACTACTATGTCCTGTAGTGCTCCTACATCACTACCATGTCCTGTAGTGCTTCTACACAACTACTATTTTCTATAGTGGTAACACATAAATATCCAAATATCTTTATTCAATGGTCAACCGAAGTACACTAGTTGTTGACCAGACTCCTGTTCAGCACTTAACTAAAGCATACATAGAAGCCCAACAAAGAAAAAGAGAACCATAAGTGTAGGGAAGAAAAAGCATGGGACGTAGAGAAAAAAAAGGTGTGGGGGAAGAGGAAAAGGGACAGGGAAGGGGGGGAATGGAAAAAGGGGGGGGGGGATTTTAGAGTCTCCACGCCTGGACCTCAAAGCTACAAAGATAGACCTATTTATTCCACTCCTACTGCAGCAGTACAAGCTAGGGACACTGTATCTCACTACTTTACCTTTGCCATGGGCATGTGGTGGAGCCCTTCCTATGGCATGTTTGGCAACACATGAATACTAAGGCCAGACAGACAAAATACAAAGTGACTGGCTATGCAGATGATCTCCTGTTTTTTGTTACCTCTCCAGAAATGGTTTGGCAGGAAACTCCGACAACTTCACCGCTATTTATCCTCAGTTGCCCTTAGCTTGGAATTGCCCTTTGAGTGTCTAGGCCACTCTGAACCATCCTCCAATGCGGTCTCAGCCGCATATAAATTTCTATTTCAGCCTTCGAACTTCACGTTCCCATTTCTGCTTAAATGGGAGAGAGACTTAAAGATTACATTCTGCTCTACCCAAAGGGAGCATATTCTTCTTTGCACAATAGTCCTCTATAGCAAACAAATATCAGGAACTGGACTATAAGGTCCTGGGCAAATGGTGCAAAGTCCCATTGGTCCTATGCAAAATGTATCCCCAGACATCCAGCAGCTGCTTGAGATGCGGAATGTCACATACCTTGGTTGGTGGCCGAAGTGACATGGGGCTTCCCCTATTGGTTTGGGTCCAAGTACCCCTAAATGTAGAACAGGGGCACAGTGCACAAAGTAGCACAGGTGTGGGTAATCAGGTAGCAAGCAGTAGTAGCTTCTGGACATCAGTCAGCAGCAGTGCAGATACATCAGAAGAGGACCAAGGATGGCACCCAATAACTGGATCTTGAAAGCTTTGCACAGAGGCTTTGAGGACACACTTGGCAATGGCAAGCCAAGGTCAGCACAAATAAACAGTAAGGGCATAGTCAAAAGCCAAGCCAGAGTCATACACGTGGAGCAGGAGAAGCATAGTCAGGCAGAAGGCCAACGCTGTTACCAGGAAAACAGCAGCACATGGTCAGAGGCAAGCTATGTTCAGAATCCAGAATCCACAAAGCAAGGTCAGGAGCAGGCCGAGACATCAATGAGAGATCAGAAAGCAAGAACAGGAACACAGATCATACAGCTAAGGTGTGCATTCCTGCCCTCTGGAAACAGGAGACATTTCCCCATCACTCACACTGTGGTTCTCCAAGCTTATCCAAATTCACTGAACGGAAAATCTCACAGCTGCACTTAAGGTCGGGTTTACATATGTGCGGCCGTGGTTCCCAGCATGGAATCCGTTGTGTTCCTGTTCACCGGTTCAGGGGTGAATCAGGTCTGAATTTTTGCCTGAATTCCCACCTGAACCGGGCCCAAACATGCACAGGACCCTTTTGGAATATGGAGCGCGGCCGCTCACATGTATGAACTGGCTCCATTGAGAGCCCACATGTCATGCAAATTGGATGCAGAACCTGCATCCAGTTGGCACCTATGTGAATCCAGCCTAAAGGTAGAGAAGAAAAGTTTGGGTGTTCTCAGAAAATTTGAGACTTTGCTTGCTGGTGATGAGCAATGCCAGTAGCAGTTATCCATCGACACATATGGTCAATCCCGATTTGGGCTAATGTTGCCCTCAGAAAGTGCCAATCCACTCGAACAAATGCCACAAAGGCAAAGTGGAATTCTGTGGGTGTGTGCCAGGTGTAGGGATGAGCCGAACACCCCCCTGTTCGGTTCGCACCAGAACCTGCGAACAGACCTAAACTTCGTGTGAACTTTAGAACCCTATTAAAGTCTATGGGACTCGAACGTTCACAATCTAAAGTGCTCATTTTAAAGGGTAATATGCAGGTTACTGTCCTAAAAAGTGTTTGGGGACCTGGGTCCTGCCCCAGGGGACATGGATCAATGCAAAAAAAGTTTTAAAAACGGCCGTTTTTTCAGGAGCAGTGATTTTTAATAATGATTAAATTGAAACAATTAAAGTGTAATATTCCTTTAACCACTTGGGATCCGCGCTATTGCCAAATGACGGCATTAGCGCGGACCTACTTTTCCGGGACTACGTCTATTGACGTCGTCCCGTGCATGAGCGGCCTGCGCGCCCCCTGAGGGGCGCGCGCGGCGCGCTCTGTGATCGGCGAGTCCATGAGACTCGCCTGATCACCGATCCGTGCAAGGGGTCGATCCCGACCCCTTATCACGTGATCAGCTGTCAGCCAATGACAGCTGATCATGTGATAGAACGGAGCCGGTAATCGGCTATTATTCCTCCTCGCGCTGACAGCGCGAGGAGAAAAAAAAAAAGCCGTTCACCAGCGGCCGTGATCGGGACATCAGTCCCGATCACGGCCAGCAATACAAGCGACCACCTGCCCCCTGCCAGTGCCCACCTGCCCCCTCCAGTGCCATCCTGAATAAAAGTAAGTGCCCCCCCGTCAGTGCCACCCAGCAGTGCCCATAGTGCCCACAGTGCCACCCACAGTGCCCACAATCTGCCTCAAAGATGCTGCACCCCAGTGCCGCCCATCAGTGCCCAGCAGTGCCGCCCATCAGTGCCCAGCAGTGCCGCCCATCAGTGCCCAGCAGTGCCACCTATCAGAGCCACCTATCAGTGCCCATCAGTCCCATCTATCAGTGGTACCTATCAGTGCCCATCCGTGCCACCCATCCGTGCCACTTATCCGTGCCACCCATCCGTGCCATCTTATCTGTGCCCATCTTTGCCCATCAGTGCCGCCTTATCTGTGCCCATCGGTGCCGCCTTATCTGTGCCTATTAGTGCCGCCTTAACTATGCCTATCAGTGCCCACCAGTGCAGCCTATCAGTGCCCACCAATGCAGCCTATCAGTGCCCACCAATGCAGCCCATCAGTGCCCACCAATGCAGCCCATCAGTGCCGCCTAATCAGCGCACTTCAATGAAGGAGAAAAATGACCCGTTTGCAAAATGTTATAACAAACTATTAAAACATGATTTTTTTTTTGCATCTTTTTTTGTTTGTTTAGCAAAAAATAAAACTCCCAGCTGTAACTAAATACCACCAAAAGAAAGCTCTATTTGTGGGAAAAAAATGATAAAAATTTCATTTGGGTACAGTGTTGTATGACCGCGCAATTGTCATTCAAAGTGCATCAGCGCTGAAAGCTGAAAATTGGTCTGGGACTGAGGGGGGTTTAACCACTTGAGGACCGCCGTATTGCCATTGTACGTCAGCACAATGGCACAGGCAGGCACAATCACGTACATCTACGTGATTGCCTTCCAGCGGGTGGGGGGTCCGATCGGACCCCCTCCCGCTGTTTACGGCGGTCCGATTCGGTCCAGGAGCGCTCCGTGATGAGGGGATGGCCGTTGGTTTTTGGCCACCCCCTCTGGATCGCTCCTGGCCAATGAGAAGCTTCCTCCCCTGTGTATTGTTTACACAGGAAGGAGGAAGTGATGTCATTCTCCTCGGGGCGGTCTTTTTGACCAGGACTACGAGGAGAAGAGTAAAAGTAAGTGTGCACCAACACTACACTGACATGTAGGTACACACAGGCACACAAACCCCCCCCGATCCCCCCCCCGATCGCCCCCCGATCCCCCCCCCCGCCCCCCCTCCCCCCCCAGTCACAGTGTCACTGATTGCATTGATCATTTCTTTACTGATCAATGCATTCAGTGTCAGTTGTGACAGTAAAAACTGTCAGGACAGTTAGTGTTAGGTCCAGGGTAGCCCCCTATCACCCCCCAATAAAGATTTAACCCCCTGATTGCCCCTAGAGTTAACCCTTTCACCCCCTTTTGCCAGTGTCACTAAGCGATCATTTTTCTGATCGCTGCATGTGTCGCTAGTGTCGCTAGGTAGCTAGTTATTTTTTTAGGTTCACCGCCAGGTTTTTATATCGCTAGGTACCCCGATATACTACCCAATAATGTTTTTAACCCCCTGATTGCCGCTAGTTAACCCTTTCACCCCCTTTTGCCAGTGTCACTAAGCGATCGTTTTTCTGATCGCTGCATTAGTGTCGCTACAGTCGCTAGGTAGCTAGTTATTTTTTTAGGTTCACCGCCAGGTTTTTATAGCGCTAGGTACCCCGATATACTACCCAATAATGTTTTTAACCCCCTGATTGCCGCTAGTTAACCCGTTCACCCCCTTTTGCCAGTGTCACTAAGCGATCATTTTTCTGATCGCTGCATGTGTCGCTAGGTAGCTAGTTATTTTTTTAGGTTCACCGCCAGGTTTTTATATCGCTAGGTACCCCGATATACTACCCAATAATGGTTTTAACCCCCTGATTGCCGCTAGTTAACCCTTTCACCCCCTTTTGCCAGTGTCACTAAGCGATCGTTTTTCTGATCGCTGCATTAGTGTCGCTACAGTCGCTAGGTAGCTAGTTATTTTTTTAGGTTCACCGCCAGGTTTTTATAGCGCTAGGTACCCCGATATACTACCCAATAATGGTTTTAACCCCCTGATTTCCGCTAGTTAACCCTTTCACCCCCTTTTGCCAGTGTCACTAAGCGATAATTTTTCTGAACGCTGCATCAGTGTCGCTAGTGTCGCTAGGTAGCTAGTTATTTTTTTAGGTTCACCGCCAGGTTTTTATAGCGCTAGGTACCCCGATATACTACCCAATAATGGTTTTAACCCCCTGATTGCTGCTAGTTAACCCTTTCACCCCCTTTCACCAGCGATCACAGTATAAGTGTCACTGGTGACGCTGGTTAGCCAGTTAGTTATTTAGGTTCCCCGTCAGGTTTTTATATAGCGCCAGGGACCCCCATATACTACCTAATAAAAATTTGAACCCCCTGATTGCCCCTAGTTAACCCTTTCACCACTGATCACCGTATAAGTGTTACGGGTGACTCTGGTTAGTTTGTTTTTTATAGCATTTTATATTCAAATCCGGAAGGCAGTGCTTGGTTTTCGGGGTCCCGTACGTGGCTAGGCTCCCAAAAAGTCCCCCACATGTGGTATCCCCGTACTCGGGAGAAGCAGCAGAATTTATTTTGGGGTGTAATTTGACTTCTGCCCATAGCATGTGTGAGCAATATATCATTTAGTGACAACTTTGTGCAAAAAAAAAAAAAGTTTGTAATATTCCCGCAACTTTTGGCAAAATATAAAATATTCCATGGACTCAACATGCCTCTCAGTAAATAGCTTGGGGTGTCTACTTTCCAAAATGGGGTCATTTGGGGGGGTTTTGTGCTATTTTGGCATTTTATGGCCTTCGAAACTGTGATAGGTAGTGAGGAGTTAAATCAAAAATTTGCACCCTTAGAAATCCTGAAGGTGGTGATTGGTTTTCGGGGTGCCGTGCGCGACTAGACTCCCAAAAAGTCCCACACATGTGGTATCCCCGTACTCGGGAGAAGCAGCAGAATGTATTTTGGGGTGTCATTTCACATATGCCCATAGCATGTGTGAGCAATATATCATTTAGTGACAACTTGGTGCAAAAAAAAAAAAGTTTGTAATATTCCCGCAACTTGTGGCAAAATATAAAATATTCCATGGACTCAACATGCCTCTCAGTAAATAGCTTGGGGTGTCTACTTTCCAAAATGGGGTCATTTTGGGGGGTTTTGTGCTATTTTGGCATTTTATGGCCTTCGAAACTGTGATAGGTAGTGAGGAGTTAAATCAAAAATTTGCACCCTTAGAAATCCTGAAGGTGGTGATTGGTTTTCGGGGTGCCGTGCGCGACTAGACTCCCAAAAAGTCCCACACACGTGGTATCGCCATACTCGGGAGAAGTAGCGGAATATATTTTGGGGTGCAATTCCACATATAACCATGGCATGTGTGAGCAATATATCATTTAGTGACAACTTTTTGTAAAAAAAATTTTTTTTTTTTTTTTTTGTCATTATTCAATCCCTTAGGACAAAAAAAATAAATATTCAATGGGCTCAACATACCCATCAGCAATTTCCTTGGGGTGTCTACTTTCCAAAATGGGGTCATTTGGGGGGGATTTGTACTGCCCTGCCATTTTAGCACCTCAAGAAATGAGATCGGCAGTCATAAATTAAAAGCTGTGTAAATTCCAGAAAATGTACTCTAGTTTGTAGACGCTATAACTTTTGCGCAAACCAAAAAATATACGCTTATTGACATTTTTTTTTACTAAAGACATGTGGCTGAATAAATTTTGCCCTCAATGTATGACTAAAATTTAGTTTATTCGATTTTTCTTATAACAAAAAGAAGAAAATATCTTTTTTTTTCAAAATTTTCGCTCTTTTTCCATTTATATCGCAAAAAAAAAAAATCGCAGAGGCAATCAAATACCATCAAAAGAAAGCTCTATTTGTGGGAAGAAAAGGACACAAATTTCGTTTGGGTGCAATATTGCATGACCGCGCAATTACCAGTTAAAGCAGCGCAGTGCGAAATTGCAAAAAGACCTCTGGTCCTTAAGGTGTTTATTGGTCCGGAGCTGAAGTGGTTAAGTGCCCAGTAAGCAAGTGGTTAAATTTCGTAGCTGGGCGGTATCTATAGTATGCCTGTGAAGGGGCGCATGTTTCTGCTGCTTAGAACTGTCCCTGCACAAAGTGTCATTTGTGCAGGAAAAAAAGTCTTTTAAAATCACTTGCGGCTAAATTGTCGGCTCCCCGTAATACAGAGAACACTCAATGAGTGTTCTCTGTATTAGTCGACAATTCAGTCATTCATTGATAAAAAAAATAAATAAAAAAAAAAGCGTGGGGGTTCCCCTAAATTTAATTACCAGGCCCTTCAGGTCTGACATGGATATTAAGGGGAACCCCATGTCAAATTTAAAAAAAAAATTGACGTGGGGGTCCCCCTAAATATCCATACCAGACCCTTTATCCGAGCACGCAACCTGGCAGGCCGCAGGAAAAGAGGGGGGGACGAGAGAGCGGCCCCCCCTCCCTCCTGAACCATACCAGGCCACATACCCTCAACATTGGGAGGATGCTTTGGGGGTCTGTAACCCCTCAAAGCACCTTGTCCCCATGTTGATGAGGACAAGGGCCTCATCCTCACAACCCTGGCCGGTGGTTGTGAGGGTCTGCGGGCGGGGGGCTTATCAGAATCTGGAAGCCCCCTTTAACAAGGGGACCCCCAGATCCCGCCCCCCCGTTTGAAATGGTAAGGGGTTACAAAAGTACCCCTACCATTTCACAAAGAAAGTGTCAAAATGGTTAAATAAGACAAACACACTTTTGAAAAATTCCTTTATTAAAAATAAAAAAAATAAAAAAAAGATTCCAGCGGTGCTAATCCACTCTTGCTATCCAGCGACGAATCTCCGGGGTCCAGCGATGGATGATCATATCCAGCGACAGGGGATCTCTCAGTCCAGCGCTGTCCATACATCCGTCTTCTGTTTCCATTGCGGAGACACTGCGGAGATCCCAGCGCTGACGTTCCTTATATTAGGAGGGCGGGGCCACTCGTCACCTGACCCCGCCCCCTCTGACGCTGGTGAAGGGAGCCAGGGGTTCCCCAGTGAAGTATAGGTGACCCCGCCCCCTCTGATGTAACGGAAACCTGCGTCACATCAGAGGGGGCGGGGTCACCCACACGTCACTGGGGAACCCCTGGCTTCCCTCTCCAGCGTCAGAGGGGCGGGGTCAGGTGACGGGTGGCCCCGCCCTCCTAATATAAGAAACGTCAGCGCTGGGATCTCTGCAGTCTCCGCAGTGGAGACAGAAGAAGGATGTATGGACAGCGCTGGACTGAGAGATCCCTCGTCGCTGGATATGATCATCCATCGCTGGACCCCGGAGATTCGTCGCTGGATAGCAAGAGTGGATTAGCACCGCTGGAATCTTTTTTTTATTTTTTTTATTTTTAATAAAGGAATTTTTCAAAAGTGTGTTTGTCTTTTTTAACCATTTTGACACTTTCTTTGTGAAATGGTAGGGGTACTTTTGTACCCCCTTACCATTTCAAACAGGGGGGGGCCGGGATCTGGGGGTCCCCTTGTTAAAGGGGGCTTCCAGATTCTGATAAGCCCCCCGCCCGCAGACCCTCACAACCACCGGCCAGGGTTGTGAGGATGAGGCCCTTGTCCTCTTCAACATGGGTACAAGGTGCTTTGAGGGGCTTGATCTTGTGGTAAAAAATTGAAGGCATACACAAACTGTTGAGGTAGGAGAGGAGTAAATGTCTTGTAGTATCCACTACAGAATTCATCGGGTCTTGGTGCCTTGTTGGGCTTCGCTGTCTTGACCACCATCAAAGATTTGTCTGCCATCAGTAGAGTGTTAAGGGATTTCACTATGTCTCCAAGAACAGATGGGAGCCTTGTTTCAATCAGATAACCCTTTGTCCACTGAAGCTTTAAGTTTAAGGTGGCCTAATAGATGGACCTGGTAAGTTATATAGATTTGCATAGTACTCCTGAAATTCAGGGCTATAGCTGATGAAGTGTGGCAGTGTTTGTCCCTAACGTCAGTCACATGTGGAATAAAGGTTTTAATGGGTAGTTCCCTCAGAGAGTGGGCCAAAAGCTTACCTGGTATGTTGCTGAATTCAAAATGTCTGCTGAGTTCTGGCAAGTCTTGTGTAAGTGTCGTGAAGAAGGATTGATGCATTTATGCCAGTTTCTCTCTCTGGATTTTATATTCAGTGGCCACGGAGTGTGATATATATTTCTTACGGGCCAAATCAAGACTAGCAATCACTTCTGGGATTCTGCTTTTCTGACCTTATTCAGTTCAGTAGCCTTTCTGATAAAGTGTCCTCCCGTGAAACATGTATGGCTTTTCCACTGAAGAAGTGGGGAAGAGTCCAGGATATCGTTTTCCGAGAAACACTGATGCCGTGTACACACGACCGGACTTTTCGACGGACTGAATTCCGTCAGACTTTTCGGCGGACTTTTGACAGACTTCCGTCGAAACGGACTTGTCTACACACAATCACACCAAAGTCTGATGCATTTGACCGTGATGACGTACGACCGGAGTAGAATAAGGAAGTTCATAACCAGTAGCTGCCCTAGTGTCGTTTTTCGTCCTTTGGACTAGCATACAGACGAACTGATTTTTCGACCGGACTCGAGCCCTTCGGAAAGATTTGAAACATGTTCTAAATCTAAAGTCTGTCTGATTTTTTGACAGTAAAGGTCCGATGAAGCCCACACACGGTCGAATTGTCCAACGGATTCGTTCCGTCGGACCTTTGCTGTCGAAAGGTTTGGCCGCGTGTACACGGCTTTAGAAAGTAAGGTTCGATCACAACATGCTCTCATTTAGTTTCCAATACCATGTTTTAGGAGAAACAACACCCAGCTCAACATCCATGGTAGCTGGTGTATGGTCAGAAACCGTTATATTTAAAAATATATATATGATTAATATAACTTTTACCATAGATTAACCTATGTTATTATTATATATATATCTATGTATATATATTTTTTACAAAGCATTCCTTTGTTTTTTACTCTCCATTTCCAGTTTTATTTGTATAGGAGTTTATTTGCTGCACTGTGATGGAAAAGAAACAAAAGATTTGATTTAATACCGTATATCTCACAATAGTTTCATTACAGTTGTGTACTTATATACCTTGGGCTCCCCCTGCTGGCAAACATTAAAATAAAATCTGTAATAAATTGTATTTCATTTAGAATAACTGCATGCACAAAGAAAATGATAATAGAATTATTGTCTGTACATTGTCTGTAGCACTTAGGAGCCCAGGGGACAGTCTCCTCTGGCAAAACTCTAGCTGCCTGTCAGCTAGCAGAGGAGAAAAGAGACCACTGCATTCTTCTTATAGTCTATAACTATAACAGAGAAAGTGGAGCAGCAGTCTCCAGCTACAGAATATTGCTGGGCACCAACTTTTCTGCTAGGACTGGGAATAATTTACCAGAAAAGACTAATTTTGAGACATATAAATGCTACTAATTTCCGACCCCAGATTTATCTCTATTATTTGAACTACAATTAGGCTTTAAAATTATTATGCTGCCATTGAAAATTATATAGTTCCTGTAGCACAGAAGAATATTATTATTATTATTATACAGGATTTATATAGCTCCAACAGTTTATGCAGTGCTTTACAACATTAAGGCAGACAGTACAATTGCAATACAATTCAATACGGGGGAATCAGAGAGCCCTGTGACCGTTACCCCTAAACAGAAAATTTGCACCACAACATGCCCATTCAAAAACTGCATGAAAGTAGTTTATTGAATAATAGGATCTTTTTGTACTCACCGTAAAATCCTTTTCTCTGTAATTCACTGACTGACACAGCTTCTCTCTTTAGACCATTGGGTTGTTATGCCACATTCAGGAGAAGACTAGGCATTACATGTTAACATGTGATAATAAAACTAGAACTTTCTAGTTCCGCCCAAGGGACGGTCCTTTAGGTAACAACCCCCTAACCTGCCATGCAGCCTCAGTACGTCAACAAGCAGTATAACGTAAAGAAAAATATGAGGGGCGGGTGCTGTGTCAGTCGGTGAATTACAGCGAAAAGGATTTTACGGTACAAAAAATCCTATTTTCACTTATATTCACCGACTGACACGGTTTCTCTTAGACCATTGGGACGTCCCCAAGCAGTACCAAAACGAGAGGTGGGAAAACAGCATAAAACTTCATCCACCATGGCATGTGGTAGCTAGTACAAACTTTACCCACAACAAAAACTACAGTGTGGAAACATCACCACAAAAACAACAAAATCACCACAAAAACAAAAAAAACAGGGTGCTCCTCAACAGAGAAGCACTACCCTCAAACCGCACCAAAAACTGCGGTAACAAATGCAACAGTGCATTAACTTAAAGGTACTGCGTTTTTACCCCAAAAAACTGGAAAAAAGGAAAAGATTGCATATGCAATTGCAACTATACAGCCGCCTGCAAAACTCTCCGGCCAAAACAGGCATCAGCCGATGCACTGACATCTACCTTGTAGAACTTTGTAAATGTGTGGACAGATGACCAGGTCACCGCTAACACACTTGAGCGACAGATGCTTGATGTCGGAAGGCCCAAGACGTTCCCATTGCCCTCATGGAGTAGGCCGTGACCGGAAAGGGGGGCATCTGCCCCTTCATGGCGTAGGCTTGTACTACAATCTGTCTGATCCACCTGGAACTGGTGGCCGACGAGACTGTCATGCCTTTCTTTGGACCAGCCACTGAAACAAACAGTGAGTCTGACTTCCGGAAGGGAACTGTGGCAGACAAATACACCTTCAGAGCCCGAACCACGTCCAGAGCATGAAGGACCACCTCCTTAGGATGTGTCCCCTTAGGACACAGAGATGGTAACACAATGTCCCCATTGATGTGAAACGCCAAGACTATCTTCGGCAGAAAAGACAGTTGCAGATGCAACACCACCTTATCCTTGTGGATAAGGATAAGTCACTCAGATAGAGTGACTTGCAGGACAAGGCCACCAGTTCCGAAACCCTCCTGGCCGATGTGATGGCTGCTAGAAAGACCACTTTCTGGGAAAGAGTCAATAGGGGAAACTCTCTGATCTTTTCAAATGGCGGTTTCTGAAGCGCCGATAATACCAGGTTCAGATCCCATGGGGGTAACGGTGGACGCACCGGAGGGACTACTTGTCGCACCCCTTGAGCAAAAGTACCCACTATAGAGTGAGACACCAGGGGTCGCTGAAAAAGGACAGCTGATATTTGTCCTTAAATGGTGCTTAACGCCAATTTCTGGCCCACCACTTGCTGAAGAAACAGCAGGATCCTGGATATAGAAAAGGAGCGCGGATGCCATCCTTTCTCCTCACACATGGAGATGCAGGCCTTCCAGGAACAAAGATATATCTTCCGAGAAGAAGATTTCCTTGCTCTCAACATAGTTGGGATCACCGAGTCCGACAGCCCCCAGTTCCTCAACACCTGGCTCTCAATAGCAATGCCGTTAAAGCCAGCGATGGTAAAGCAGAATGGAGAATCGGACCTTGAGACAGAAGGTCCTCTCGAAACGGCAGTCGCCAGGGAGCGTCTGCCACCAGGCGCACTAGGTCTGCGTACCAAGGACGCTGAAGCCAATCTGGGGCAACCAGTATTACTGGGACCCCCTCGGCTTTCACTCTGCGAAGCCAGGAGCCAGGAGGCCAGAAGATCCACGTCTGGTGTGCCCCACCACAGGCACAGTAGCCTGAACACCTCTGGATGCAACGCCCAATCTCCTGGGTCCAGCATCTGACAACTTAGATAGTCCGCCTGCCAGTTCTCCACACCCGGGATGTAAATGGCTGACAGGGCCGCTACATGTTGCTCTGCCCACCAAAGTATGTGAGCGACCTCTCGTGCGGCGGCCAAGCTTCTTGTTCCTCCTTGGTGATTGACATATGCCACAGCAGTGGCGTTGTCTGACTGGATCCTGATCGGATGCCCTTGCAGTCTCATTGACCATGTGGAGAGGCATAGCCTGATCGCCCTCAGTTCGAGCAGATTGATCGGCAACTTGGATTCCTCCGTCGACCAGAGGCCCTGAGTCGATTGAACTCCCATCACTCCACCCCAGCCGAATAGGCTGGTGTTCGTTGCGATCACCGTCCATTTCAGAGGTAGGAACGACTTCCCGGACTGAAGCACCGAGGACCTCAGCCACCAGATCAGGGAACCCCTGACTAACTGGCTCGCCTGGATTTGTCGATCCAGGGACAATAGAAATCTGTCCCACTTTGTCAAGATCTCCTTCTGCAGGACTCTGGTGTGGAACTGGGAATATGGTACTGCCTCGAAGGAGGCCACCATGAGTCCCAAGACTCACATGCAGAAGCGCAGCGATTAGCACCTGCGGTTCATCAGCAGTTTTACAGCGGCTCTGAGAGTCTGCAGCTTGTCTGAAGGGGGAAACTCTCTCGCTTCCCTGGAGTCCAGCAGCAAGCCTAGGTACTCCAAAAGCTGAGTGGGTACCATCACCGACTTTTTTAGGTTCAACAGCCCCCCAAATTCCCTGCAGGGTCTGCATGGTGATCGCCACATCCTCTTCTAACTCTGAGGCGGAAGAAGATGCTCTCAGGAAGAGATCGTCCAAGTAACCCACAATCATGATCCTATGTTGCCGTAGCAACGCCAGCACAGGAGCCAATACCTTGGTAAAGACTCGGGGGGCTGATACCAAACCAAAAGGGAGAGCCACAAACTGGTAGTGGGCTTCCCCGACTGCAATCGCAGAAACTTTTGATGCCAGAGGCATATGGGTATGTGCAGGTATGCATCCTGGATGTCTAAGGACGCCAGGGAGTCCCCTTGATGGAGTGCAGCGACTACTGAGTGAACTGATTCCATTCTGAACCTCTGCACTTTCACAAAGTGATTGAGGGCTTTTAGATCCAAGATTGGACGTACCCCTTTCCTTCTTGGGAACTACAAACAGGTTTGAGTAGAACCCCTGGAAACGTTCCGATTCCGGAACAGGTACAATCACCCCGCGATTCAGCAGGTCCCCTACTGCCCCCAAGAGGGCATGCTGGAAGGGATGAATCTGTTTTGCGGCCAAGAGAGGAAATCTATCTTGTAGCCATAAGAAATCAGATTGCAGACCCATTGGTCGGACAGTCGAGAGGACCACCGGGCTGCAAACTCCCAAAGGCGACCCCCCAAGTCATGGGTGCGGGCAAACCTTCATGCGGTAGCACTTTTGTTCGCAGGCTTGTTAGGCTTGCGGTTCTACGGACGTTTCTGCCCTTCCGTGGTCATCCTGTCAGGCTGGGGAGGTTTAGCCGAAGCTCCGGGCGGACGAAAAAGCCGATTGTGAGTGGAAAAAGAGGGCCCTTGCCTACGGCGTGGCTCCTTAGCCATCCTGGCCTGTGGGAGTAGTGTACTCTTACCACCTTTGGCATTCTTAATAATGTCATCCAAAGAGGCTCCAAAGAGCCGGTTGCCAAGGAAGGGAAGATCAGTCAGGACTTTTTTGGGTGCCCGGTCAGCAGACCAGCATTTTAACCAAATTAGGGGCCTCAGCAGCACTGCTGACACTGAATCCCTGGATAACAGGGGGAGGGTATCCAGGGCCGTGTCACAAACGTACTTAAGGCCATGCACTAGTTGGTCTGCTAGTTCCACGCAGACAGGAGAAGCCTGTTGTTCTCCCAATTCGCGGTGCAAACGTTTTGCCCACTCAGTTAGTATCTGTGACACAAGTGCGGATGCGTAAACAAGGAACGATCCACTGCCTTGTTCGTGGGATCCTTAAATGCAGGAGTCCCCTCTACCACGATCGTGGTTACTATGTTTAACCTGGATACTGGGGTGTTCATTTCCGGAGGAGCCGACCACTTTTTGAGAAGGCTTTCCTCAAAGGGGAAATGCACCGCCATGTATTTGGGGACCAAAAGGTCCGTTGCGGTTGACCCCATTCCTTGTAAATGAACTTGTCAAGATAAGTCAGATACAGGAACACCTTAGGTGAATGGCTGGCTCACAGGACCCAAAAGGGACCTCTACATCAGCAGAGGGATCTGCTGGCTCCTGAATCTTCAGGGTATTACGCACAGCTGTGATAAGTGCTACAACAAGCGCTTTGTCACGCACAGACCCCGACGGGGACTCATTGTCCGAATGGTCCTGGTCAGCGTCATCTGAAACGTCAGAGCAGGGGTCACCAGCCTCAGCAGGGCCCGATTCTGCATCAGAGCTCTCTCCAGAGGAGGGGGGGCAGGGGCTGCTTTTTAGCACCTTGCGCCCAAGCACCGCCTCCATCTTGGCAACCAATGAATTGAGGACCGCCAACAAGGCGTCCAAGGGCACTGCGCATTCCGCAGGCCAACCGGTTGCAATTGCCTGGACTTTGGGAAAGAAACACCAGTTTCTGAAGCCATGCTGACCCTACCCTGTCTGCCACCCGAAGGGGACTTAGGACAGTGACAGTCCCACCCTCCTTACTGCTGCTGGCTGAGGAGCTCTTTCCCGCAGGACTCACCACCCTGAAAGGTTCTGCGCTATCCAGCAGGTAGTGCCTGTAGTCTCTGTTGGCTCCCAGGTGCAGAGGAATCAGCTCTGTGTCAGTGGAAGCTGCTGCTAATGGAGCTGAAACTGCTCTGCAATGTGCTCAGGCTCAAAGAAAATGGTCGCCAAGCGTCCAGTATAAGGACATAAAACACAGGGAAAATGGCTGCCAGAGCAAAGGGGCACATGCTGCCACTAGAGAACGCTGAAAAAACGTGTTCAGGCATCCAGAAAATGGCCGCCGGCGTCCAGTATAAGGATCAAACAAATCACAGGGAAAATGGCCGCTGAAGCATGCTTTCCCTTGCCCACACCTAAGATGGGCGCTAATGCAAAAACCATGAGGGACAGAGAGAAACAATGGTAGTGAAACAGCGCTGCACAAGACACAGGTACAGCCTCACAGGTACCTTCCAGAGACATGAAAACAGGACACAGCCAGCCAGCGCAGCCACCCCCCACCAGTTGAGAGCCCCCTCGGAGAGCCCCTGCACAGACACACACACACACACCGCTCTGCAGCATCCCCCATAGGGAGGGAAGAGGGAAGATAGGGACAGGGAGAGAAGAGAGGGAGGTGAGGGACCCCCGAATCGACCTCCCAGGGAATGCCAAGCTGTTCAGCCCCACTGAGGCCGGGAGAGCTATACTTACCAGTCGTGAAGAGCTGGGAGACATTCCATTACAGACCCACTCTCTGATCAGTACAGGGTGGCTGCTGGCCTCAGCACACTATGACGCAAACATCAGTAGCCCGGTCATATGTGCTCCCCGAAGCATAAAAGCTCACGACCACCTCTGGAGCTGAGATTTCATTGTGGCCAATCCAGAGCAGAGCTCTGGTCTGCACACACTCGATGGCCAGGCTGGGGAGACTACAAGGATAAGGGTATCCAGCCTGTCACCCAGCTGGCTGTTGATAGCAGATCACAGGATCTATCATCTTGCGCAAAAAGCCAAGCTTCTGCATGGGCCCGACAGGGTTCCTAGGTCCTTCTCCTTCACTAGACAAAATAAAACTGAGGCTGCATTGCAGGCTGGGGGGTTGTTACCTAAGGGACCACCCCTTGGGCGGAACTAGAAAGTTCTAGTTTTATTATCACATGTTAACATGTAATGCCTAGTCTTCTCCTGAAGACAACCCAGTCGGTGAATATAAGAGAAATTTTTTGGGGAAAATGTAAATTTTTTATATTTTTCTGAGTATCGCTGACACACTGGTGATATAGCCCTAGTGTCAAAGGTGCATCCTGCGTAAGAAACGTACCTGGTCCCTTAAAAAACTTTCACCTGACCTCACACATGCGCTGCATGGGTGGCTTGTTATTAAATACAAATTCTTCGTATGTAGCCGGGTCCCAGGACCCCAGAGGCCTAATGGTGACCTCCAGTGTCAGAGACAGCTGACATCCTTCTATGTAGAGTGGGTTACGAGGCATGGTGAGTACAATGCAAGGTAGATTAATGGGCGCCAGACACTTCTTGAATGCAAAGAGATTTATTGTCTCTTAAACAGAACTGTGGGAGAGAAGATTAGGGCCAGGACACCCTTTAGCAGATGTAATGTTAATTGGCAGACTTCTATAGGTAGACAGCCATGCAGGAAAAGGCAGCCAGCCAGGCGCCACATCTGCATGTGTAGACAAGCTGTCTCTTATGACAACAATCTTGAACAGTTTCTAACAAAGGTTGCAATGAACCCTTTCACTTCCTCCACAATCTCCTCTTTCCATCTTCACTTAACTGGGCTCCCAGTCAATCACCTAGACCTGCTGATCCACTGCCACTGGATCTCCTGAGCTCTTCAACTACTCTCACTGAGTATCTTCCTCAAGTGTCCCCCCCCCCCCCCGTGTCCCTGCTGGGGCCCTAGCTTTGCACTCACAGATACTCCTCAAGAGTCACCCCACTGGCCAGCTCGGTCCCTGGCTTGGTACACAAGTCTGCTCTGCAAGCATATCCTCTGCTGGCTGGGTCCCTGGCTTGACACCTGCTGAAGTCCCAAATTTCTTCACTGTCCCCAGTTGGTGATAATACTGCTTCGGTACTTGCTTCAGCAGCTGATGGTGGTCCCTGGTAACAAGCTGAGTAGACCCTTAGTGGTGACAGCTTCCTCTCTACCTCTGACCACGACAGGTTCTCCGGCCAGCAGAACCGTCACTTCTGGTTGGACTGCAAGCCACAGTCCCAATCCTGCACTGCTCTACTGCTGCTGGATAGGCTTTCAGACAGCCTAGAAGCCAGATGTCACTGGGATAGGCCTCAGGCTCTGGCCTAGCAGCCCAAGGAAGTACAACACACGTCCACCCAGACAGCCATCCAGGTGGCACAGACCCCGATCACCTGACATCACCCAAATAAATAGGCTCTCCCAGCAGGCCAAGGGACCCAAGAAGATCCCTGCCCATTGGCTGAGATACCCCATCTATTCCTAATCTGTCCATGCAATGCCCTTGTCTTATCTAATGCCACCAGATACCCAGCCATCTAGTGACAGGGGAGAGAAGTGCAGCAATTCCAGAATTAGGGTGCAATCAACTGATCTCCTATCAATTGGCCAAGGCAACTATACCTGGCAGGTAAATTTACTAGCAACTCTGCCTAAACATCAGGGTGCAACACATAAATTGTATGGCGTAATATGATGTTCAATAACATACCACCCCAATCTTGTACAGTGAATATGTGAGATCAGGAGCAATGTCATCAGTGGGCTGCTATAAAATATGGAAGAAGAAACCTGCCACCAATTACATCTTCTTTCTTTTGAAAATGGCAGCCAGGACACAGGAAGAGTGGCACATTAGCGTGAGGCCATACAGTAAAGGAGGAGGCAAGCAGTTGTCATTACATGTGTTTTTTATTTATCTGCAGTGCAGTATTGATATTGGTAACAGGTGAGGTGCAATTGAATCTGTAGTATGTCAGGAGGCCACTATTGAGGTGATACAAAAAAATCCAGAATGGCTAGGTGAGATCATGTATGAAATCAAAGCAGAAAGACCACTGTATAGGGACCCAGTTAACTAACAGTTGACTCCCATTGAATAGGACCAGCAATGCGTCCAATGCAACAGCATTGCATGCATTAAAGACCCAGAAAGTGGGACATAAAAATTTGTAGATCATTGAATTATAAAAAGTAGTGGATGAGACCCAAAAGAGAGACAATCAGCAAAATCCTTTATTTAGTTGGAAACGTCATTGTACAAAATCCTGGAAAGTAAATTTCAGTGCAATGATGGGTCACTCAGAAACGTACTGTATGAAAAACATAAACAGAAAATGTATGCTGGAGGCATTCTCTTTGGCATTTCCAATGAGGGTATAAAAGAGTATAAAAGTATTGAAGATTTGTAGATTTAACGAAGCAGTGAGGAAATATTCCATTTGCAATCAATCTGCTTCCCTTCTTAAAGTGTGTTACTCTAAATATTTACCTTTTTCCTATGTGTGTATTCACATGTGTATTTTATACCATATCTTAGTGCTAACATTATTGAGTATATTAATATGAATCTGCCTAAGAGCAAATAACACACGATGCCTGCAATTATTAGCTGGAAAACCTCACTTTGTGTACCTTTCTGTGACTATTTCACTTTGTCATTGGGGGGTCTAACTTCAAAGCTAAAGCCAACCATCCATAGATTTCCAAATCCACACTGGACAAATCTTCCACTGCTAGCTATTATTCTTGGGGTGAATAAGAGAGTACTAAAGTCTTGAGGTGAAGATGGGTGACAGTTTTGAGTTTATATTAATGCCAAAGGTATGCTGAGGGTACCCTTGTGGGACACTCAGATGGTAGGTAGACAGCTTCCACACATTGAGGGGTTACCACAATCACTTTGGGTTGTGAAGGGAATATTTGGATCTGCAATTGATGCTCCACACCAAAATGTTCAAGTTGTTTAACCCGTTTATCCCTAAGCTTTTTTTCTGACATTTGTTGCTTACAAGTTAAAATCCATATTTTTTGATAGAAAATTACTTAGAACCCCCAAAAATTATATAGATATTTTTAGCAGAGGCCCTAGAGAACAAAATGGAGATCGTTGCAATATTTTATGTCACACGGTATTTGCGCAGCGCCCTTTCAAACGCATTTTGGGTGGAAAAAAAGACACTTTCATGAATAATAAAAAAGCAAAACAGTATAGTTAGCCCATTTTTTTGTATAATGTGAAAGATGATGTTACGCCGAGTAAATAGATACCACGCGTGGAATGGTGACAAACTACGGTACTTAAAAATCTCCATAGGCAACGCTTTAATAATTTGTGCAGTTCACCAGTTTAGAGATAAAGGTGGTGGTTTGAACGCCGTTTACATATGCGGGCACGACCTACGTATGAGTTAGCTTCTGCATGCAAGCACAAGGAGATGGGGGCACTTTAAAAAAAAAGTATAATCTTCTTTTATTTTTACACTTTCCCTTTAATGTTTTACTTTTCGATCACTTTTATTGCTATTACAAGGAATGTCAGGTCCTCTTTACAGTAAGATCTGGGGTCTGTAAGTCTCATCATCTCTCCTCTATACTGGAAAAAAAAAAAAAAAAAACCGAACTCAGGCTTTCCAGCAAAATCCTGGCGATACCTCAAATGTGTGGTTTGAACCTCGTTTAGACTCACGGGCACAACTTACATATGTGTTCGCTTTTGCGCACGAGCACGAAGGGACGGGCGCTCTAAATTTATTTTATTTTTAAATTTTTTTGTGTTTACACGGTCTCTTTAAAAAATTCATTTCTGATCATTTTTATTGCTGTCACAAGGAATGTAAACATCCCTTGTGACAGTAGTAGTCAGTGACAGGTACTCTTAAGACCCCAAACCCCTCCTTTGCACGTTAAAGTATTCAAAATGCCAATTTGGGCAGTTTAGAATGCTGTAATTTTTTAAAATTTGGTGCTTCAAGTCTTCAGCAAACTGGAAGCGATGTCCCGAGACCCAATCAAAGCCGATTCCGGCTTTGTTCGGGTCTTTGGCCAGCCAGCGGACATTTCGCCTGGTCGGTCAGGCCTCCCGGTGGGACAGCAAGAGGGGGGGTGCGTCCCGTCCCTAACCATGGGATAATAACCGAGCGGCTGCTAGCCGCATCTTTTGTCTTCCCAAAAAAGCAAACAGTTTGCATTAAAGAATGGTACCGGGATGATGTCTGTAGCTGTAGGCATGACCCCGGTACCCCGCATATTTTTATCCGGTCGGCGTGAAGAGGTTAACCACTTCAATACCGGGCACTTAAACATCTTCCTGCCCAGACCAATTTTGAGCTTTCAGCGCTGTCGCACTTTGAATGACAATTGCGCGGTCATGCTACACTGTACCCCAATGAAATTTTTATCATTTTTTTCCCACAAATAGAGCTTTCTTTTGGTGGTATTTGATCACCTCTGCGGTTTTTATTTTTTGTGCTACAAATAAAAAAATACCGAAAATTTTGAAAAAAAAAAAGTTTTTTTTTTGTTTCAGTTTCAAAACTTTGGAAATAAGTAAGTTTTCTCCTTCACGGATGGGCACTGATGGGGCTACACTGATGGGCACTGATAAGGCGGCACTGATGGGCACCAATGAAGTGGCACTGATGAGGTGATATTGATGGACACTGATAGGCGGCACTGATAGGCGACACTGATAGGCGACACGGATGGGCGACACGGATGGACACTGATAGGTGGCACAAATTGGCACTGATAGCTGGCACGGATTGGCATGGATGGGCGGCACAGATGGGCATGGGTAGGCGGCACAGATGGGCATTGGTAGGCGGCACAGATGGGCATGGGTGGGCACTGATAGGCGGCACAGGTGGGCACTGATAGGCGGCACAGGTGGGCACTCATTAGCGGCACAGGTGGGCACTCATTAGCGGCACAGGTGGGCACTCATTAGCAACACAGGTGTTATACTGTACTAATGGATGCCAATCAGGGCCAAACAATAATGCATGCCAATCAGTGATGCCCATTGTGGGCACTGATTGCCATCCATTATGGGCACTGATTGGCATCCATTGTGCCTGACTGGCATCCCTGGAGGATTACCTCTGCTGGGCATCCCTGGTGGTCTGGTGGCGTCCCTGGTGGTCCAGTGTGGGCATCCGCGGGGGGGCTGTGCTGATAATCGATCAGCACAGACCCCCCCTGTCAGAGGAGCAGCCGATCGGCACACCTCTACTCGCGTCTGACAGATGCGAGTGAGGAAAAGCCGATCACCGGCTCTTCCCATTTACACTGTGATCAGCCGTGATTGGACACGGTTGATCACGTGGTAAAGAGTCTCCGTCAGAGACTCTTTACCGAGATCGTAGTTGCCGGGTGTCAGACTGACACCCCGCAACAACGATCGCCGCGATGCGCGCCCCCGGGGGCGCGCAGCGGCTCATAATCCTGATCACGTCATATGATGTCCGGTCAGGATTATGAAACCACTTTGCCGCCGTCTATTTGTAATAGGGCGGGCGGCAAGTGGTTAAACTAGCTGCTTAACTTTGCTGTGTTACCGTGTTAATACATCATTCCCCAAAAAAACTGTTACCTTTTGAGTTCTCATATCTTGAGTTCATATTTTCACAAGCCTTGAGGAAGGGGGCATTATTTGGTTCCTGAAACTTGCTGGAATTTGTACTAAATTTATGTTTGGGATACACTTCATTTCTGACTCAAACATTTCAGAGTGGCTCTTCAATTCCAGATCTGGCTATTGTATTCTGACAGCTAGTTTCTGCGGCAATCAGAATACCCAAACAGTGCCTGCAGCAGATTGGCTGTAGTCACTCTTTGGTCAACTTTTTTCTACCTGGTTTCTTATTATCTGAAGTTTGTCCAAACAGGTGGTGTTGGCAGGGCAACCCACAGGTCAAATATTGGCCAATTTACAGGAATGGGATGATATTTGAGCTGTGTATGTCTAGCTTAAGCCCTGACAATTGTAATCCCCTTGTCCAGTGGGCATGCCTTTATTGTCCTTAGAGGACAATACAGGTAAAAGCCACCATCTTGTGGTGTTTCCTCTTACCAGACACTTACGCAGTTAAAATATAACTATAGTATTGGATAGAATGAAGACAAAATTAGAAAACCTGTCAGGTTTTTATTGTTGTCCTTTTACAGTTATCATCAAGAGTAAAAGCAAAAGAAAATCCCAAATTGTTGGCACCAGAACAGGAATAGGGGGAGGAAATCTTCCAATGGGCACAATAGTTCTGGTTACCTAGGTGACAACAGTGAGGGAATTCAGGGATTTTCTCTTACTTGCAGATTTGGCTATGGGACAGGAAGTGAAAGGAAATCTCCCCAATGGGACACAGATGATGAAAGAAAAAAAGTGACAGGGGTTATAAAAATTTTTTACGTTGCCTACATGGGTTTTCTTCCACACGCCAAAGACATGCTGGTATGTTAATTGGCTCCTGTCTAAACTGGCCCTAGTATGTGTATGTATGAAAGTGAGTTAGGTACCTGAGATTATAAGCTCCTTGAGGGCAGGGACTGATGTGAATGTGGAATATATATGTAAAGTGCGAGGTAAATGGTGCTATACAAGTACCTGTAATAAATAAATATGGTGTGTGTCCAATAGGCACCACCATGTCTAGTGCACTCTTACTGACCTGGCCCCTACTCTTTCTCACTGGTATAGGTTTGTGTGAGAACACTTGTGATAAGGCCATCAGTCATTTATATAAACACAGAGTGCTGGAGAAGGAGGGCAGGAAGCAGTATTTTTCCAGAGAGAAAAAAGGGCATCTCCAATTGAAAATTGAAAATTCCCAACATCCAGCAGTACATGAGTAAAAACAGGAAAAAGTATGAAACTTTTGTTTGTCTTTAAAGGAGTTGTAATGGCAGAAGGATTTTTATCTTTAGCATTCTATGCATTAAGATAAAAAAAAAACTGTTGTGTGTAGAAGCCACTCCAGCACCCCCCTAATTACATACCTGAGTCCCATCTCTCTCTTCAGCGATGTCTAATCAATCCGGGACCCTCCTCCTAATTGGCTCAGTCAATCAAAGTCAGTCAGCCAATCAGGGGAGGGGGTCGGGCCGGGTTGGGGCTCCGTGTCTGAATGGACTCACGGAGCTGTGACTCGGCTCGAGTGTCCCCATAGGAAGCTGCTGCCTGTGGGGGCACTGGATAGGTGGGAGGGGCCAGGAGCAGCAAAGAGGGACCCGAGAAGAGGAGGATCTGGGCTGCTCTGTGCAAAACCAACTGCACAGAGCAGATAAGTATAACATGTTTGTTATTTTTAAAAAAATAATAAAACGAGACTTTACAATCACTTTAAGATATTAAGTTAACATTAATTACACTCCAGGGAGCCCTGTACACTGTTTCTGTATCCTTGGAACTGACCCCTAACTGTAAAACAGGGATCTGTACCCAACAAACTTCTCTCTGTAAAATTCATTCCACTTGAACACTGATCTGGTCTCTGAAGTAGAACATTCAGGCTGCATTTACACCTGAGTAGAGCTATTTTTAGGCTTTTTTATTTGAGAGTTTTGAGCATTTTTAAAAGTGTATTACAAGCATTTTACAGCCAATAGAAGGCTTCAGGGGGGGAGAGGTGGAGGAGATTAGGGGTAGATAGCTGCTGTTTGAGCAGAAAACACACAACAAAATGCTTGTAAAACGCCCAGAGGCCATTGAAATGAGTCGAATGTGCCTTGTTGAAGGTTTTAGAGATTCAAGTAGAAAATTGCTCAGATGTAAAGGGGGGCAGTGCTGTGTCTGTTTTGGAGAACAGTTTCAAAGTAGAGGGTGATGGATGTTTAACCACTTCAGCCCCGGCCTATAGTCATATGACGCCCACAGATGGGATTTCCCATCCTGGGTAGGCGTCATATGACGTCCTCTGATTCCCGGCCGCCTAGGGGGCGCACACCCACGGCATCGCTCGGGACCCAGTGTGTGTGCCCGGCGCCCGCAATGTCCGCTGGGCACCCGCGATTGCCTGGGAACACAGCAGGACCATGGATCTGTGTGTGTAAACACACAGATCCACGTCCTGTCAGTGGACAGGAGACCGATGGTGTGTTCTCAGTACAGAGAAACACCGATCGGTCTCCTCCCCTTGTGAGTCCCCTCCCCCCACAGTTAGAATCACTCCCATAGGGAACATATTAACCCCTTCCCTGCCAGTCACATTTACACAGTAATCAGTGCAATTTTATAGCACGATCGCTGTGTAAATGTGAATGGTCCCAAAAATGTGTCAAAAGTGTCCGATGTGTCCGCCATAATGTCGCAGTCACACAGATCGCCACCATTACTAGTAAACAAAAAGCCATAAATCTATCCCCTATTTTGTAGATGCTATAACTTTTGCGCAAACCAATCAATAATCGCTAATTGCGTTTTTTTTTACCAAAAATATGTAGAAGAATGCGTATCGGCCTAAACTGAGGTAAAATTTGTTTTTTTTTTTTTTAAATTGGATATTTATTATAGCAAAAAGTAAAAAATATTGTGTTTTTTTTTTTTTAAATTGTCGCTCTTTTTTTGTTTATAGCGCAAAAAAAAACCGCAGAGGTGATCAAATACCACTAAAATAAAGCTCTATTTGTGGGAAAAAAAGGACGTCAATTTTGTTTGGGTGCAACGTTGCATGACCACGCAATTATCAGTTAAAACGACGCAGTGCCAAATCACAAAAAGTGCTCTGGTAAGGAAGGGGGTAAAATCCTCCGGGCTGAAGTGGTTAAATAATGCAGATGTATGATGTAGCTGACCAAGCTATCTATCCAATCTAACATCATATAGAACTAACGATAGCAATAATAATACTATGAACAACAGTACAGACACTAACAATAATCTGAATTACAAGCTTCGCCTTCAACTATCAAGAGGTTTAAAGTGGATGTAAACTCGATTCATGAAATTTGAGATGGGCACATATATCTGCAGTGTTTTCTTATCTCTCTTCAAAGCACTATGTCCCGTAGCTGTCTCCTGTTTCAATCTTCTGTTATCAGCCTGAAAACTCCTAAAAAGTTTTCTGCCACGTATGATAAAAGCAGCCAGAGTTTTGTGTTGGGGAGGATGCTATAAATAGATTAGCTGATCTCTGAACTATTCAAAAAACAGAGCTGAAAGTTTCTACCTATGAGGACCTAGGTTTGTGCCTTTCCTCCAATCAGCTGTCTTGGCTGTATACCCAGGCTTCACTGCAGTGCTTACCAGGAAAATAAAATCTCCTAACATGAAGAACACTTTCTAAACAGTATATAAAGATGAAGACAGCAGATATACATGTAAGACTTATGTAGGGAGATTTGTTTCTTCCATGTGTATCATCTGAGGCTGTTCACTTCACTGGGTATATGTGAGGGTTCAGTGCCCATCAGTTCAGCATAATAGTGCCTCCTTATCAGTACCACATAATCATTGCCCATAAGTGTGGCCTCATCAGTGCCCATAAGTGGCAGCTCATCAGTGATCATCAGTGCAGCCTATCAGTGCTGCCTCCTCAGCGCACATCAATGAAGGAGAAAAATTACTTATTTAGAAAATTACAGACAGAAACTTTTTTTTATTTTTTCAAAATTTTCAGTCTTTTTTCCTTTTTATTTTTTTGCAAAAAATAATAAACCCAGCGATGATTAAATACCACTAAAAGAAAGCTTTGTTTGTGTGAAGAAAATGATTAAAAATTCATTTGGGTACAGTATTGTATGACCGTGCAATTGTCATTCAAATTGTGACAGCGCTGAAAGCTGAAAAATGGCCTGGGCAGGAAGGGGGTGAAAGTGTCCTGTATTGAGGTGGTTAAAGTTCTGTTTTTTAAACTTATGAAACATAAAATGCTTGTAGCTGGTCAAACTGTCACAGAATATCTCATACACACAATGTGATTTGTATCATTACAAGAAATTTCTCTTTTGACATGTGAATTTAAACAAACATATTTAAGATTGTATTGTTTTTCCTAAACACATAGGCATTGAAAAAATGGTCTTGGTGTCTTCATTGTAATTTGCGCACACGATTTCTGCTACCATAGACAAACTGTCAACGGATTAACTAAAGTGGTTGTATACCTTTTTTTTTGTATTTTTACCTATAGGTAAGCCTATAATAAGGCTTACCTGTAGGTAAAATGAATATCTCCTAAACATGTACGGTTTAGGAGATATTCACTTTGCATGCAACCACTGATGTCAGCGGTGCATGCACCGTGAAGGTCCGACAGACGCTGCTGGACCGTGCCAGAAAGAAGTCACCTGCACATGCACGGGAGTGACAACATCGCGGCTCCGGCGCTGTGAGTGGCTGGAGCCGCGATGTTGTCACTCCCGTGCATGTGCAGGTGACTTCTTTCTGGCACGGTCCAGCAGCGTCTGTCGGACCTTCACGGTGCATGCACCGCTGACATCAGCGGTTGCATGCAAAGTGAATATCTCCTAAACCGTACATGTTTAGGAGATATTCATTTTACCTACAGGTAAGCCTTATTATAGGCTTACCAATAGGTAAAAATACAAAAAAAAAGGTATACAACCACTTTAGTTAATCCGTTGACAACCCGGAAGACACGCCGAGGGGAAATAGCTCCCTTGACGTGGACTGGGATCAGCTGCAGATGCCTCATTCTAAGGTAAGTATTTCATAATGAGCTAGTATGCGGTGCATACTAGCTCATTATGCCTTTTGCCTTACAGGTTTAAAAAAAAAAAATTGGTGCGGGTATACAACTGCTTTAAGGCTGATTACACTGTTTCCAGTAAGAGTCTTTTTGAAGGTTGAGCTTGAGGTTGGCTCTGTGTAAGGGGGACTTCCTCTTTTGGGATGATCCTTTGTATATCTTTACCTTTAGATCTGTAAAAAAGATAAAGAATATATAGGTATTGTCTTTTGATTTTGGGACAAGCAGGTACATTTCAAATTAATATTTGGAAAAGAATATAGTCAGTTAGTCACCCTTTTGCTTCCAAGAAAAAAATCCAAAAATGGCTTCTGTAATACAAGACTGAATACTTACCTCTGGACGGCGCTGTCTTCAAGTGCTAAAATCTCTGGCAAAATCTTCAGCATTCAACATTTTTGGAAGTGTCAGATGCCTGCATCTCTCGCTGTGCACCGTGGTTCCATTCTGCTGGGTCTATGTCACTGCAGTACTGACGCAGGGACTGATAAGAGGAACCATTGAGCACAGTGGGGGACCAGAGTGTTGGAAATAAAGATTCTGCTGTAGGCTTTAGAATTTGAAGACAGAGTGTTAAAGTCATTGCTTGCCAGAGATGTTAGTTTTTTTTATAAACAGAATTATATAATTTTTTTTTATTAATCATGACTTTAATTGTGCTTTTAAAACTGCTGCTGCCCATATATGAATTTTATACTGATCTACAATCCTAATGCACCTTTTAACAGAGCAAATGTTTTCCATGAAGTGTTTGTGTTTTATTGTTATACCGAATGCTCATTATATGTTAGCCTCTGAAGAAAACACAGTGCTTTTGAAATTCATTGGCAAAACAATTGTGATACTAAAATACAAAGTACTCAAGCGCTGGTGCTGCAAAAATACTCAAAAAAATGCCCCAAAATTGATTAAAAAAATATAATATATATATATATATATATATATATATATATATATATATATATAAATAGGAAATTAATTAATTATTATTGTATTTACATGGGGATTTATTAATATTTATTTATTCATTATTATTGATTTTCATGGTACATATTGAGCATTGAGGATTGATTTTAGCGCACTAATAATTTATATACTTTAAAACAATTGTGATATGATTTTATTAAACAAATAAAAAACTCCTACTTAGTTGGTCTTTAGTCTGTCACTTTGGGGAGAGATCCTGCCCTATCATTAACTTCTTGATTATTTCTCTTTTTCTAACAATTAATATTAGGGCCGTTTTTAAGGCAGGGCAAAAGGGGCAGCTGCCCTGTCATTGTTGTGGGGCCCAAAGCAACTGCCTCATACTTGCAAACTATCCTGGTTTAAATTCCCTCGTCCCTTGAGGTTTTAGTCCTGTGCTGTGTTCCAATATCTCAGTGTGAAGTGCTGCTACAAATGCTGCCCAGCTCTGCCCTATTGTTGTGTAAAGTTAACTCACCTGCAGACCCTGTGTTTACATGTACATTACCGGCATTTATATGTAAATAGCGGCGGCATTCCTATGTAAATAGGGGCCGCCGGCAGCATTGATATGTATATCATGCCCCCCTGAGGTCATATCCACAGTAATCTCTAGCAACCAATCAACAAGCAGAAATCATGTGCTGTAACCTCTAGCAAATAATCAGTGAGCCCTAATGTGTGCTGTAACCTCTAGCAACCCGTCAGTGAGCGATAACAATACACTGTAACCTCTGTCATCCAATTGCAATAGCTGCCTGATCTAATTCAGTAAACTGATTTTGAGTCTAGCTGCTATTTATTGTATGTCTCAGAGCAGGTGGAGAGAAAAACTGCATGGGGGGGGGGGGGGGCCAAGAAAAGTTTTGCACAGGGTCCAATCAATATTAAAGACGGCCCTGATTAATATTTGACTTTTTTTTATTTCATTTTGTTTGTTAATTTATTTAGCGTTGCATTAAAAAAAGTGCAAAATAAAAAAAATAAAAAAAAATTTATATAGAAAGAAATAGTTTTATAAAGTACATAACTTTGCAATGCTTTGTTTCAAAATCATAATTTTAATACCATTTTAAACATGATAAATTATAGAGACAAATTATATGTATACATTTTATCGACAGTAATTCTATTCTTAAAGTACGGTAGATAAAATCTATACATATAATTTGTCTCTATAATTTGTTCCAATTTTTCTTACGGTGGACAGTTTCTCTAAGGGCAGATAAATCCATATAAATCCATCTCCCTTTACTTCCCTTGAACTCAGCCCAGAACATTGGGTCTGCAACGTGGATCCCAGAATGCCACTGTGAGGTCAGGGTTACATCACCGGTACCTCACACGACCAGGAAGTGAAAAGTAATTGTAAGTAAAAGCAAAAAAAAGTTTAACTAATGAATGTTAGATCAATTCTATATGGAGAGCTGTATGCAGCTGTAACTTTTAGCGTAGAAAGGTCTGCTTTATGTAATGATATTGTAGAATAAACAGAACCATAGCGCAAATTTAAAAATTGTGCAGGTCAATTGGAGGTGCACAGATGTGAGAGCTGAAGCGTTAACACCTAGTACATAGCAGATACACCTAGAATGATCATACACAACTTAATTGAAACAAATTAGATATTAGATTAGACTTTGCATTTCTTGAGTTGTGCATAGACTGAGTGTGAAACTTGTTCTAAAAGGAGAAAAAAAAAGAATAAATTGATTCAATTTGAACAAAGATAAGCACATTGTGTTGTCTATCTTTTCTACAGATCTGTAGTACTCAGTACCTTTTGGCTTGCCCTTAGCAGAGGAGAAATATAACCCTTTCATGCCTAAGCCTATTTCTGATATTTGTTGCTTACAAGTTAAAATCCATATTTTTTGCTAGAAAATTATTTAGAATCCCCAAACATTATATATTATATATATATATATATATATATATATATATATATATATATATATATTTTTTTTTTTAGCAGAGACCCTAGAGAATAAAATGGCCATTGTTGCAATATTTAATGTCACACGATATATGCGCAGCGGTCTTTTAAACACAAGTTTTTGGGGAAAAATACACTTTCATGAATTAAAAAAAATTAAACAGTAAAGTTAGCCCACTTTTTTTGTATAATGTAAAAGAGGATGTTACGCCAATTAAATAAATACTGAACATGTCATGCTTTGAAATTGCCCACACTCGTGGAATGGCGATAAACTTTGGTACCCAAAAATCTTAGGTGACGATATAACAAAGGTAACAGTTACAGAGGAGGTCTCTTGCTAGAATTATTGCTCTCACTTGATCGCGGCGATACCTCACATGTGTTATTTGAACACCGTTTACATATACGGCATGAATTACGTATACGTTTTCTTTGCTGTGCGGGAACAGGGGCACTTTAAAAAAAAAAAAAACATTTTTTTCTTAATTATTTTAATTTTTTTTACATAGTCCCTTAAAAAAAAAAAAAAAAAAAATGAATCACTTTTATTGCTGTCACAAGGAATGTAAACATGTAAAAGTCCCCCAAATTCCTCCTTTGCACTCAGTACTCAGAATGCCAAAATACTGAATACTGTCATTTTTTTTTTATTGTTGTGACGTCACTTCCATATTTTTACATAGGAGACTCGATCAACGCGCTGGATCGTGGATCGGGTCTCCCAGTGGGACGGGAGGCCCGGGAAGAGTGGTGGAAGGAGGCGGGAAGGGGGACGTCCCCTCCGCTGCTTTATGATAACATCCAAGCGTTTTTTAGCCGCATGGGTTGCTATTACTAAAAAGGCAACTGCTGGCTCTAAAAAAACGATACTGGGGTGAAGGCCTCACCCTGGTTTAACCTCTTCAAGCCATGAACGCAAATTTGTGGACGGTCTGCACTAAGGGAATAACATAGCGCTCAAAAAAGCAGATGTTATTTTTTTTAAATGGCAGGCATTAAGACCTGAAAAATTTTTTTTTTTTTTTTTTTTTTTTTTTAGGTTACCATACCTGGCTTCAACTTCTTCTATTGTATCTGGCAACTGTAGATTACAAGTTTCCTTCAAAAACACGGCTACAATCCCAGATATTATTGCTGCCGCTCCATATGTCGCTGGAGGAAAGATAGGAGAAATCTCTGATAACATCAAAACCAATGGAGCAACCATGGAGCCCATGCGGGCGTTCATAGCAACAACCCCCATTCCACTCTGTCTGGAAAAAAAAGGAAGATCATTTTAATAAAGCAAGATTTCAATTTATGTTTTAGAGTGCAGAATTTTATATGACATGATATATTCTCAAAGTTAACCTGTGTTTATTGTAAGGCAGCTGTGCAAAGTGAACGTATATAAGGAGATTTACTAAAACTGGTGCACACAGAATCTGGTGCAGCTGTGCATGGTAACCAATCAACTTCTAACTTCAACTTTTTTAATTAGACACCATTCACACCTAGGCACCGATCTGAATCAAGAAAGGAATTGCTACGATTCCTAATTCCTGAAAAATATGCTATATGTTTGCGATGCCATTATGCAACTTTCCTGCAATTGTCGCATGATAAATAGCGCTGTCGCCCAAAATAACCTCCTGCTCCTTTTTGAGCGCTAAGCTTCGCACATTGTGATTTTGCCTCAAATGCAGCGTAATTTATTGCGGCAAAATCACACTGCGATTGGAGTGCCATTAAGAAGTAATGGCATCACAAACGTATTCGCCTGGGATTCAAATCACCTAGGTGTGAACGGAGCCTTAAGCTTTGACAATAAAACCTGGAAGCTGATTGGTTTCTGTGCAGAGCTGCACCAGATTCTGTGTGCACCAGTTTTAGTAAATCTCCCACATAGGTGTCAAAACACATGGTCAGAGTCTTTGTTCATCTATTGGGAGCTCCAATGCCTATGCAGCTTTTATATAGTACTGACCATGATACTTTTTTTATTTGCACTAACATAGCATTTTTCACGACGAGCTTTCAGGGTATGTCCCCTTCTTTTAGGTCCCAGCAGTACTGACCCACAAAAGTTATAGCAGAATGTTAAAATGTAAAAAAAAGAAAAGAAAAAAAAAAGCACAATCTCTCAGGGAAAGGAAAAAGAAAAAGAAGAAAAAACACATACAAATCAATGTGTATGGCAATGGTAATAAAGCTAGCAGCAAGTGAGATAGGAGAGCTATAGACTGGAGGGGAGTGGGGGGAATAATAGTCACAGAGGGGGACGTAAAACTTTAGTATAATGGGTAAGGAAACCAATATCTAAAGTTAGCCCATTATTTTTTGTGGTCCTGTTTCACCAACATAAGATCCTTTGCTACACCTTTTGCATTGGATGAGGTACACAACATTACTGGAGGCATACCTCCCAACATTTTGAGATGAGAATGAGGGACACCTACTGCCAAACGTATGTAGGCATAGGACACACCTGCTGCCACACCCCCTTAAAGGAGAATTGGGCAAAAACAAAAGGTTAATTAAATCCACAAGGGCTTTTTTTTAACACTACTATTCCTTTATATTGGCTTTTAAAATTTACAAATGCAGCAATTTCAAATTCAGATGAAAGGTTTAGCACTGGGAAACACTTTTTGAAAGATAAAAAGTGCATTTTATATGCAACTATATAGCTCAGACCAAAATGAGGGACATATGAGGAAGAATAAGGGACAGAGTGACATTGCTGCAAATCAAGGACAGTTGGGAGTTATCCTGGAGGTACATCTGTATGATCCCATGATACTGAAGGTCCCATTTGTGTGTGTGTCACTTTTGGGTAGATTGATCTGGTTGCACAGTTTGCAGCGTTTTTTTATTGCAGGTTTTTTTTTCCTTTTTTTGTGACTTCATAATCAGAGTGAAGTTTCCTGTTGATTCCTTTATGTATAAGGTTGGGTGGTTGTCTGAAAGCAATAATGGGGGTTGTTGGAATATTTCTTTCAGTTTCATCCTCTATTATAATGGGTTGTAAAACTTTGATTATCTTTTTGATCCCTTCTACTGCTGGGTTGTATGAGATGACTAGAGGTACTCATTTTTTGTTTTTTATTCTGTGTATTGGAGATTTTCTCCTCGGGCTTTCAAGGCTATGTTTATGCTGTTGTTAATGGTGTTGTCTTTGTCACCTTTCTTATGGAAGGAGTCTGCCAGTGCATTGAGATGGTTATCTCTGTCTCCTGGGTCTGAACATATTTGGTGGTATCTGATGGCCTGGCTGTGTATGATGGCTCATTTAGAGTGTTGGGAGTGAAATCTGGAATTATGGAGATTATGGAATTATGCATCGGTCAGTTGGCTTTCTGTGTATTGAAGTGTGAATCTTGTCATCTTTGATGTATACTAAAACGGGACAGAAGTTGCAAGAGAGGATGAATTTGCACAACATAAAGAAGTTTTTTTATTTACAATTTATTTATTTTAATTAATTTATTTACCTATTACTTATTTATTTATTTTTATTTATTTTTTATTTATAGCAGGAAATGGGTCCACATAGACCAACAGGTTACATACTTTCCACATAGCTTACAGGTAATACAACATCAATTCCCTGCTAGCATTAACGTCAGGAATAATAAACAGCAGCATGTGGATTTAGAAATTCTCATTGTCCCGTGGTCTCACTTCCCAGTTTTCTTTTTAACTAACTAGGTATCTACGTCGATACCACTTCCAGTATATAGAGGAGGAGGTGAAGCAAAGAAAGAGGAAGAACAGAGGGGCAAAGAGAAGAAAGAGGGAATATCCAGTATGGGGGGTAAGGGGGGAGGGATAAAAAAAGGGGGGGTAAAGGGGGGAGCAATGTATGTTACCCAATCATGGATTGCGCGGGTGACCAATCGGAATTTCAGATACGGGGCCTCTGTCTATGGCCCCCAGACTCAACATATCATTGTCACTGCATGCGGTATTACCTGTCTGTGTCAGACCCTCTCAGGGCTTGGCCCTCAGCTGAGTATATGAACACATTCCAACCCTGCCAGGTTTTAGTAAAGGTCTCCTCTCTATTTTGCGCTGTGAGGATAAGATGCTCCATTTTCCTGATGTCCTCCACTTTACCAAGCCATAGGCCAATGGTCGGCGGGAGGGACGATTTCCAACGGAGTGGTATGCAGGCCTTAGCTGCATCATGTAGGTGGCGGATCACTGATTTCTCGTACTTCCTGTCAGGGATATCGGAGGCGTGTAAGAGAAAGAATGCTGGGTCGCCTGTGAGGGGCCAGGCCGTAAATTGTTGTATTGTCTCACGCACCACTTTCCAGAAGTGCGTGAGTTTCGGTCATGGCCAAAAGATATGCAGCATGGTCCCTTTATCTGCGAGACAACGCCAACATAGGTCTGATGTATTCAGGTAAAGCTGGTGGAGTTGCGAAGGGGTCCTATACCACCGTGAAAGAATTTTGTAATTTGTTTCCTGGATCTTGGCACAGATAGAGGATTTGTGTGTAAATCGGAGAATACGCTGTCTCTTGGTGTTGTTGAATCGGCAAGCTAACTCTTCTTCCCAGTTAAGTAGTCCCGGGGGAGTAAAGTCTGCTGAGGGAGCATTTAAAAGATTGTAGGTCAGTGAAAGTGTGTGTGGGAGTACACCCGCATCCGTGCAGAGCACCTCCAGGGCTGTGAGCGTCTGAGCGTCTTCCCTGGGGGACGGGATCGTAGAGAGGAAATGTGTGAGTTGGAGTGTCCTCAGGAAGTCTAAACGGAACGGGCCCGTAGGATCTAGGAAATGCGCCATCATTTTCCAGCGCCCCCCGGAGCTAAAGTGGGAGGCTTGGTGTAGGCCCGCCTCCCCCAGGTTCCAAAGACTCCCATCGTAAAGACCTGGAGTAAACAAGGGGTTGCCTATGACAGGGTAAAGGGGCGAGTTCGGGGATGAGAGGGACGTTTGCGAAATTATCCGAGCGCAGACCCTCGCAGAGTTACCAATCAGCGGGTGACGTTTTATCGCGGTTGGCAGTGCCGAGTAGCACCATGGCGCCCCCCGGAGCGGAATCACACTTTGGGATTGTTCCATCTGGGCCCACAGCTTGGTACCCTAATGGCGGCACCAATCTATGAGTCTCCCCAGATGAACAGCCTGATAGTAGGCTCGAATATTCAGTAGGGCTAGGCAGCCGTACGATTTGGGGAGCACCAGAAGTTTGTTGGCGAGTCTAGGTCTTTTTTTTCACCCATTTTTGGGAGGACAGACATCTTTAAGATGTTGCAGCGTCCTATCCAGGAGTGCATGCCCAATTGCCATTGGGAGAGAAGTGTTTTTATTTCCAATAGTAATGGAGAGAAGTTAAGCTTGTACAGTTTTGAGAATGTATGAGCAATGTTTATACCTAGGTACTTCAGAGCCCTGGTCGTCCACTTCAGGGCAAAGCTGGCTTGAAGGTGATTAAGCTGCGCCGCCGGTATCCCCACACCCATTGCCTCTGACTTGGTAAAGTTAATCTTTAAATTTGAGAGCATCCCGTATGTTTCAAATTCCCGCATCAAATTTCGGAGGGATACCACCGGGTTTGAGAGAAAAAACAACAAGTCGTCCATGTAGGCTGACACTTTGTGATGGGTGTGTTTAACTGAAATACCCGTTATGTTCGGAGATATTAAAATGTGGCATAGGAATGGTTCGAGGTAGAACGCAAAAAGAAGGGGTGAAAGCGAGCAGCCCTGTCGTGTCCCGTTTGCGATCCGGAAGGGTTTGGACAGTACCCCATTGGCCCTAACCCTGGCCGATGGTGTAGTATATATTGCATGGATCCATCCTAACATGTTGTTACCCAGTCCTATATGGCGTAGTGTTGCAGACATGAAATCCCAGCTCACCCTGTCAAAAGCTTTCTCAGCATTTGTGCTGAGAAAGACACTTGGCCTGTTTTCAAAGGTGGCAGTATGCAGCAGGTTCAGGACTTTGGTGGTGTTGTCCCTAGCCTCCCTGGTTGGGACGAAGTCCACCTGATCAACGTGTATCAGATCGGGGATGTATGACTGCAGCCTTGTAGCTATGATTTTAGTAAATAGCTTAAGATCCGTATTCAAAAGAGAAATTGGGTGATAGCTCCTGCACTGAGATGGGTCCTTGCCTTCTTTAGGACTCACCGCTATATGAGCCTGTAACGTGGCCTCATGGAGCTTGCCCTCCTTAGTAAGACCATTGAATAGGTGAAGGAGATGATGTCCAAGGGACGGGAGTAGGGTCTTATAATATTGTATTGTTAGGCTGTCAGGACCTGGGGCCTTCACTCTTTTGGTATTACCTATTGCCTGTTGGATTTCGGACAGTGTTATAAGTTCCTCCAAAACGCCCCGTATTTCCCTCGGCAGAGTGGGCATATTGGAAGAGGCTATGTAGTTGGCTATATGCACGGGGGAGGGTCAGGCAGTGTCCAGGTTGTAGAGAGTCTCGTAAAAGGATTTGAATGTATTGGTAATTTGTTGGGGTAGCATCTCCCACGTCCCCAAGGAGGAGAGAACATAAGGTATATAAGAAGCTGCCCATTGGGATTTCAGCGATTGCGTGAGTAATCTACCACATTTATTACCTGATTCGTAGATCCTTTTACGGGAGATCTGGAGCGCTGCCTTAGCTTTAAAGTGGAGAAGATCGTTTATCTGGGTACGTATCGTATCCAGCTCACTACCTAAGGGAGTATTCCATGTCTGTTTATGTTTAGCTTCCAAGATTTGAAGCTTACCAAATAACTCGGACAATTGGGCGGTGCGCTGTCCCCTAATTGGGGGAGTGTTCAGCGCGGGCCAACGGGGAGTCTCCCCATCCCCCCTGGAGCCCCAGGCCATAGGTGCATGTGTAGATGTGTACATTTAAATAATGCCCATGCGGTATGGCTGGTTTGGGCAGAAGGATAGAAACCTCCCAAGATTTGTGCAAGCTAAACATACCACAGAACTAGGCAAGAAATAACGTTGCATAAAATACCTACATAGTAGCTACACTGGCTGGAAACATAAGCAAACTAGTTAATGCAAAACAGAGAAAACCATAAAACATCTCTAAAACAACATTCCCCCCTGTCCGTCAATTTGGCACAGCTGCCCCCGCACCCTCCTGGAGACAACATCAGATCCCAATAAGAGTAAGACATGGAGGGTGGAGCGGGGGGGAGAGGGAAGTAGGGATGATGGGGAATGGAGGAGGGATGGAAACAGACGGACCCACCCTCCCAGCCCCCACCCACCAGCCCACAGTCAGATATCACCCCCCCCAGTCCCCACCCGACTGCAGTACGGTACCTGCCACATCGAACCATCCGATCCCCACACAAGTTCCGGGATGTCACCCCACTCCGGGCGACCTCAAAAGAAAGCCAGTCGAGAGGATCAGGCATATGAGCCATGAGGGTCCCTGAAGTTGAAAGCTGCCCCGTTCGTCCAAGGGGCCGACAGCGCCTCTTTAAAGCATTGCATGGGTGTCCTCATTACTCCCACAGATGTGAGCATACATGGAGGAACGCCCAGGGTCGCCCAGGCAAGGCGTCACTCCACGCATCTCGGGCATGTCGTCAGCAGCCGCGGCGGCCATGGGGCGGGGGCTAAATCCAGAAGAGAGGGATGCCAAACAAGGGAGAGTAATGTTGACGAGGAATACAAATTTCAGCCAGTGCAGAACAACATAAGATGTGCGAAAGGGTGCAGTCATGTCTCGCGCGATCCATTAACAGATGTGGACGTGGTACGGGACCGCCTTCGGGATCTCCGGGAGCGAGCTGGTAGGGCAGGTCTGCCTGATGGAGTGCCTAAGCAGCCTGCAGGATGCTGGATCCTTGCTAGCCAGTTCGCCACCGGGACCGGTTCCGCCCCCTGGAAAGCAAAGAGGGCGGGAGATCTGCTGGTGTGCGTAGTGTGAAGGAGCCGCTATCTGTGCCAAAGATGACTGTTAGGGGGTAGCCCCATCTGTATGTGCAGCCGTGGCATCTCGCAGCTTCAAGGGCCGGTTTCAACATGGCATGGTGCTGTAGTGTGGCCCTGGATAGGTCCAGGAGTATCTGGATCTGCGCTCCATCAAAGTCGATGACCCCATGTTCCCATGCCTTCTTCAAGAGTACTTCCTTCTGTGCATAGCGATGAAGGCGGCACAGAACATCGCGGGGTCTTGCCGGGTCAGTAGACCTGTGGCCCAGCGCACGGTGACCCCGATCGATTTCCAGAGAAGGGGGCGGGACTCCCAGGAGCCTGTGGAAGATAGCGGTAACAGTCTCTGCTAAATCCTTTGGGCCCGTAGCCTTCGGGAGTCCCCGCAGCCGCAGGTTAATACGGCAACTGCGGTCTTCCATTTCCTCCAGATGAAGCTCCTCCTGTGCTACCGCTGCATGGGAATCCTACGCATGTTCCAGGGCTTGCACCCTAGTCTCCAGCGAAGTGATCTGGGTTTCCCCGGAGGAGACCCGGTCTTCTATTGCGTGCAGCTCCGTTCTCACCTCTTGTATGTCCCTGTTATGCACTTCTTCTATTCGCAGGATTAAGGCCTCAATGTCCGCCCTCGTAGGTAGGGCCCACAGCATTCTGCAAAGATCATCGTCCAGGTTTCCCTGGTCTGCGGTAGAGCCAGCCATCTCAGACCGTGACACGGTTGGAGTCCCTAAAAAGGGGTCCAAGGTGGATGCAGTGGGGAAGCTCTGTGTCTCAGTCTCAGGGGGGACTGTTTCCATGTGAGGTCTTCGAGGCGTGGCGGCGATGGCACCCGGGGAAGTGCACAGGCTCCCTCTGAAGAAACGTTGGATACCGGGCTGTGAGGGTCAGCTGTGTGTCCCGCGGGTCGCTGATCGTGTCCTGTATCGTTTGGGAGTGTTCATGCCGAGATCACATCTGATGGAGTTGTGTTGTGGCCTGTATGGTCCGGGTCAGGCAGGGGGCCCCCCTCGGGCTTGTTTTCACCCAGCCATCAGCAAGTCGCAACCACCGGGGCAGGGTGTTAACATGTTAAGGGATGTAGGGACTTCTCTGTGGGCACCCTACTCCTCCCAGCCCTGGTCCGGAAATGTCGCTGAGGGGCAAACGGGTACGTCTCTTAAGACCCACAAGCCCGCCCTCCCCAGAGACAAAGCTCACCAGCAGTCTCTCACAGTGTAATAACGTGTAGGTAAAGGGGTGCTCGGCTGTGTGGCTGGAGGACTGGGCTTTTGGAGGCCCAGATAGAGTCCAGTGTGTGGTGTCACAGGCCTCAGCTGATAAAATCCTTAAGCCACAGGCTGTGGCGACACACTAGGAAGGGGCTAGGGCCTAGGAGGCTGAGTGAACAGGTGTGGGGAGGTGTTCTATGTCCCCGGGGAAGGCCGGAACGACCGCAATACCATCTGGCGGGGCCGCCGCCCCAGGAAACAGCGGGGATGTGGAGGCTGGACTAGGCCGCGCTAGACCCGAGCGGACTGCCGCGTCGCCGGGGCCTCAGCAAGGCCTCCCGAGCGCGCTCCGCCTGTCTCCGCTCAAGAATGGGGGTTTGTCAAGGGTCCTCTACCTCTGTCCCAGCTGTGGTGGCTCCGGCAGGCTTCTGGGCCGCAAGCTGGCGGCGGCCTAGGTGTAGCAAGATGGTGGCGGCCGTGGAGAGCCAAAAGATCAATTCCTCCGAGTGCCGCCCGCGATCCTCAGTAATACCAGCCTGGTATGCCTCCGGGGACCCCAGGGGACTGTGCAGGCCGGTTTTCGTGCTCCGATGCGGGCTCGTAGTGCCCCGATGGTGTTGGATTGGCGGCGGTGGACCAGAACTTCCTATGGAAAAGTCCGCCATCACCCACATCTGGACACGCCAACCTATTTATTTAGTTTAATTTATTTCAAGTTATTTCATTGTTAAAGGGATTTTCAGAATTATCCAGGAAAGGAAAACGTTTGAGCTAAGAATACTTCTTTTTGACACAAAAAATAATGGCCTAAATGTAGATATTGGTTTCCTTACCCATTATACTACAGTTTTATGACCTCTCCTCTGTGTCAAAAACCCCCTCAGTCTATAGCTCTCCCTCTGTCTTATCTCACTTGCTGCTAGCTTTATTACCATTGCCATACACATTGATTTGTATGTGTTTGTTTTTATTTTTCCTTTCCCTCAGAGATTGTGTTTTTTTTTTTTACCATTCTGCTAAAACTTTTGTGAATTAGTACTGCTTGGACCTTGAAGAAGAGGACATACCCCAAAAGCTTGTCCTGAAAAATTATATGTTAGTGCAAATAAAAAAAAAAGTATCACGGACAGTACTCAATTTTCTCTGTCACGATTGCACTAATATGACTACAATCACCTCAAGTATGATGGAAGATACGGCTCTTATATGCAAGTAGGGAGTTCATTTGCTTAGGTTGTAATTTGTCTATTCCCACTCTGTCTTCCATGCCTCTTTCAAGAATGTACTAATAGCATGGCAAAGAAATAAGTATGAGACAGGGCGTATAACAACTTCAAGTTATAAAATACATTTTGCATATTAGAACTCCCAAAGCTGGAGAGTTCTACAAGGCATTTCACAATTTTCACAAGCTCAGAGCAGCTGTTTTACTGTAGGGATAGTAAGTAACTGCATTAAAATCCAACCTAGATAACGGAAAATTGTTATTAATACCCACTGTAATTTTCCTTTCCTGGTCCGTCCTCACGTCAGCACACTATGGGTTAACTGTTCCACATTAACCCTCAGAATCACTTTCTTCCAGCATAATAAATCCCTGTCCTCCCCTCCCCCTCGTGTTCCCTTTTGCAGCGACAGGCCACTTAGGGAGGAAGTAAAGTTGTGCTGACGTGAGGACAGACCAGGAAAGGAAATTTATGGTGAGTATTAATAACAATTTTCCATTTTCCTTGTCGTCCTCCCGTCAGCACACTATGGAATACCCATGCCAATATAGGGTGGGAAAGAAACAACAAAACACGCCCAATTCTATGCTTCCCCACACTTTAATAAATTAATTTGTCAAAAGAGTCGACACTACCGCCGTTCCAAACTTCGAAGAACTATCGGCGACTACATCCAGTTTGTAGTGCAGAGCAAAAGTTTCACAGGAACTCCAGCTAGCAGTCCTGCATATGTCCTCCACCGGGATCACCTGTCAGTACTAAATACTTTATCTCAACCCTCTAACTGCTACATCTGCAGAACAGCTTGTTCTGTTGAAAAACTACAAGGCTTACTGGCCAGTTCACCAGGGAAAAATAAAAGAAAGTCTAAAAAAAAATTCTAAAAAAGAAAACAAATGCAACCATCACATCTAAGATTTGGTGGGCTGCAATACAATAAATGTTGCTTTTGGGTTTAATACAACTCTAAATAAAGAAAATAAATATTTTTAAGGTTAATATTAAATATTCCATATGAATGTTTGCCTTTTTGTTTAGTTAGCAGGTGCAGTTCTTGGAACCATATGTTTTAGGCTCTCCTGCTCCTGGCCTTACTTGGTTTAAACCGCCTGCTGTTAACCAAGCTCAATAGCGCAAATTGAAAATTACACACACAAGTTACAGCATGAGTCAGTGGAGTGATAACAACAAAGTATCTTTTGACTTTAAAGCATTCTAATTTACTAGCAAGCTTGCTACATACTGAGAAAAAGCAGGTGGGGAAGTGTATTAAGAAGATACACATAATATTTGAAAAAGAAAAAAAAATGTATTCTGAATTTACCCAGAAAAGGAATGAACCTGGGAAAGGAACTCCCTGGGGTTAGGATTCAAGAATCAGTAAAATCTAAGAGACAGGAAAAGTTTTAAGCTGGATTCACACTTCCGTAATGCAGTCAGGTCTGGCCTTATCGCAAAACAATGTAGGTGCGTTAAGGCAATACACCTGCATTGTAGCATGTTAGTGTGTTGTATTAAAAAAAAAGGGTAATATCTGATTTTAAGCATACTGGTTTGCCTTAATCTACATTAACAAGTGCCATAATGCACATTAACATGCATGCATTAACGCAGTGCATATGGGTAAATGGGGCCTTAACAACCACAAAACAGATCTTTCCAGTGACAATAACAGAAAGAATCATAGATGTTATGTAGCAGAAGAAATACCCTTCAGCCAGCCAATCTTAGAGGGCTGCTAAATTTTAATCAATATTATCTAGTATTACATAGGCAATCATAGTAAACCTTTCCAGTTCAGTCATTAAAGAGGAGGGCTGGTTTTAAAAAAAAAAAAATGTAAAAGTCAGCAGCTGCAAACACTGTAGCTGCTGACTTTTAATAAGCACACTTACCTGTCCAGGGCGCCCGCGATGTCGACCGCCCGAGGCTGACCCGTCCCTCGGTCTCGGGGCTGCCATTTTGGCTTAGGGAAACAGGCAGTGGAGCCTTGCGGCTTCACTGCCCATTTCCTACTGCGCATGCGCGAGTCGCGGAGCGCTTTGTGAATGGGGCGCGCTGTGTTCTGGGACACACAGTTCCCAGAACACAGCGTGACCCATTATCCAGAAGACGCCTCACGGAGGAGAGAAGAAAGAAGATCTCCGTGGAGGAGGAAGAGGCAGATTAGGATGATGTGCCTAGCAACAGGCATTTCTGGTAAGTTAAAAAAAAATGTCATTTTTTTTTAATGATTTTTTTCTAATTTTTAATGTATTTTTTTTTCAGGGTGGCCCTCCACTTTAAGTCCTCCAGTGATTGTGTTTGCAATATGTCAACATACCTGATAACCGTTGGGAATAGCTCACTAGAATACAGGTAAGCACAGCAAAATGAAGAGGCCAGACAGCCTTTACCGAAAACAGCCAATACTACTCGCACAATTCTCAGATCTAAAAAGGAGAAAGTCTTTCTTAGCAACATGCTTACAGTATCTACCTTCTTCTTGAGCTGCCTCAACTTTGGATAAGTTTGATTGGGGATCAATCTCCATCAACACCACTGGAGAGGCAGTCAACCCCCAAATGCACAACACACAGAATTTTGGGGAGCATTACTTGAACAATAAGGGCAGTGTGAGTCCCTTTAATTCAAAGTTCAGCATGTTAAATGAATTGCAAAAGCTATAGAAAATAATTTCTATTGTTCAGCTATCCCATGTTAATTTGATACATTAATTATGGGTTATAGCATTAAAGTGTATGTCTTAGCTAAAAAGCAAAGAATATATATTCAGTACGGCTCTCCAATACATGTACATTTCCCCATTTTTTTTTTAATTGCTGCAAATAAAGAAAAATACTGTACCTGATGATCCTGACAGAAATGTGGTCAGCACCTACCTTTTTGTAGTAAGCTGACAACCATCTCCCTACTATACTGAAATCCCCAGTAGTGTTATCAGCCCTGTTTAAAGTATTCCTTGCTGCACTACAGAACACCTCCATTTATGTTATAGCGGTGAGGAGGGGCCTGTTCTGTGAACAGGGGAGAATGGGGTAGGCCTGACAACACTGTTTGGGATTTCAGTGCAAAGGAGGTCCTGAGACTTCAGCTAACTACAGGAAGTTAGCCGAGCTGAGTTTATTTCAGCCAGGATGGATCATGAGGTATTTTTCTGTACATGTAATGTTTTTAAAGAGATAAAACATGGGAAAATGTGCATGTATTGAAAAGATGTACTGCATATGGTTTATTTTGCCCAAACACTTTAACACCATGTCAATACCAATACATTTCTCATTATTTATTACAAGTATTTTTTAAAGCGCTGGCAATTGATATAATACTTTTCATTCACATCAGTTCCTGCTGTAGAGGAGCTTACAATCTAAGGTCATTATCTTACATATGTACATGCACATACTAAGGCCAATTTAAAGTGATTGTAAAAATGATTAACTTTTTTCTTTTAAATAACAAACATATTATACTTACCTGCTCTGTGCAAGGGTTTTGTACAAAGCGGCTGTTAGAAAAGTTTTAAATGTTTATTGTGTGACTATTAGAAAAACAATAGTCCTGAGACTGATTTGTTAAAAAGCTTACTTCTGAGCACATTATTGTATTAACTCATTGTATTGTTTTGTCCTAATTAACTCCATAGTAAGTAGGATGCTTAGATTTAACTAAATATGATAGCCTAAGAATGTACAGGAAACATGGATAGCTAATAAAGGTATCAGTTTGTACCATGACAACGTTATTTATGTTCCCTCAGCCAATAGAAGCATAGAGATGTTATTCTTGTGGGTATGTGAAGGCGGGACACTTTCTTTTGTTGGGACTTTTTTCCTGCAGCTTGTCCTGTAAGCATGTCTCCCTGTTGTGGGACACATCAGAAATAAATTGTTTGCTTCTCAAGAACACCCGGAGTTTTTACTGATCACAAGGGAAATTCCTAACATTTTTGGTCTTTCGAGCCGGAAGCAACACGCTGGTTTTCAGATCAGACGGCCCGACAAAACTTCGGTGAGTATTGGACTTTGAAGCTCACCGAACGCTTACAAGTCCCCCCAATCAATGTTATTGGTGAAAAAGGGGCGGGGCCACAGATCTGAATTCCACTGTCTGTTTCCGAACCTTGTGTGATCCAGTCCAGGTGTTTGAGAGGTAAGATAATTTAAATTATTCTTAATTCTTTCTAAGAGTCTTTTCTTCTCTTTCTCTTTGTTTCTGGTTTAATGTGTTGTAATTGCCGACATTGGTATTGATCGTATAATATCTAGATGATCCAGTGCTCGTAGACAGAGACACTTGGGGACGTTGTCTAAGGTAAAAAATTACGTCGCCCGCTGTCCGGACAGATAACAAAAAGATTTGAGGTATACCGAATGTCAGAGGTTGAATGCCTGACTATTTAAGCGCTGTTTAGTTAAGTGATCTACAAAGATCACAAGGCTAACTTTCTTCTGTGTGTGTTTACTTTATCTTTGTTCATGTTTAACCCTTTTTGATTCTCTCGATAGTGTGGGGAGTGCTGATGTTTTTTCTCTTGTATTGCTGCTTTGTTCGTTTACATGTTTTTTGTGCTGGTATTTCTCAGAAGATAAGAAGCCAAATTCACTGAACTCTCTCCCCCTCCCCCTCCCCTCATGTAAGGATTTCTCCTGCTCGTGCAAGAAGTTGTAAATGTTAACCCTTGATTAGCTATGATCATACAGAAGGGTTATATTGTAAATATTGAAACTTAGCATAAAAGAAAAAGAAAGTAGATTGCACTTTGGAGTAAAAAGAATGTGTAGAATTATTATCAGGTGGCTTGATGAATGTGAAAAGAAAAGAAAAAAAAAAGGCTGAGAATGTTTTCATTGCTATGAAGGTCAAGAAGCTGTTTCTCAGAAACAAGAAAATGCAGATTGCCTGACAGAGGTTAATTTGTGCATCTGTGAAAATATTAGGACTTTTGGTGGGAAAGAGTCTGAATAATAGTCTTAAAGTAAATATTTATATTGGATTGGAGTTGATGATGCAATGCTGTTTATATTTGGGTACAAGAAGAGAACTGCGCAATCCCCAATATTTCTATTAGGATATAGGCTACCCAAAAAAAACTTCATAAAGCTTAAATCTGGGAACTACATGTGACAAAATATATGTGTATAGCCTACAGCTTGTAGAGTAAACATATACAATGACCCTCATAAACTCTAAATAAAATAAGTGATGCTAAGTCTAATACCAAGCATTCAAAAAAGAAAACATGTGGAATTGAAACCAATATAGCTGTGCATTGTGAAAAAAATTAAACAACATAAATGTAACAATATTAAAAAGTCCTTTTGTGAGTCCAAGTAAAAACACCACGTGTTGAATGAAGAAGGTCCACGTGTTGAATGAAGAAGGTCCAATCCAAAGCCCTATGGATTGGCGTGAGACCAGACCAGATGTACCTCCACCAAACAGATAACCCTAGCCCCTTACCAGATGCCCCAGTAAGGAGCGCTTATCACATAGCAGGTCAGAAGATAGGTCAGTCTTGAGCGATCCCAATGGAACTCTCTACCGTAGACCAGATTGGGGGATACGCCAGCCTTGAACCGTCCAAACCAGGGGGGAACACTTATGAAGCGGGACTCATATATATTTCATTGGAGAATCAAAAAGGTCCGCCATAAAAAGAAAAAATACTCCAAATAGTGTAAAAACATTTAATAAAACCACAAAAGTAAAAGGAAATGCACTTACAAACGTAAGGAAGCAAAGGGCATATCATCAAAATTGGGTAGGCGTCGGCCGATCGCGAGCCCAAACGAAATCCCTTCCGGTACCAGTTCAGTTGAGGCAGAAAAGCGTGTCACGCCACCCAACGCGTTTCGTGAAAGAGTCACGTTGTCTGGGGTACGACGTGACTCTTTCACGAAACGCGTTGGGTGGCGTGACACGCTTTTCTGCCTCAACTGAACTGGTACCGGAAGGGATTTCGTTTGGGCTCGCGATCGGCCGACGCCTACCCAATTTTGATGATATGCCCTTTGCTTCCTTACGTTTGTAAGTGCATTTCCTTTTACTTTTGTGGTTTTATTAAACGTTTTTACACTATTTGGAGTATTTTTTCTTTTTATGGCGGACCTTTTTGATTCTCCAATGAAATATATATGAGTCCCGCTTCATAAGTGTTCCCCCTGGTTTGGACGGTTCAAGGCTGGCGTATCCCCCAATCTGGTCTACGGTAGAGAGTTCCATTGGGATCGCTCAAGACTGACCTATCTTCTGACCTGCTATGTGATAAGCGCTCCTTACTGGGGCATCTGGTAAGGGGCTAGGGTTATCTGTTTGGTGGAGGTACACCTGGTCTGGTCTCACGCCAATCCATAGGGCTTTGGATTGGACCTTCTTCATTCAACACGTGGACCTTCTTCATTCAACACGTGGTGTTTTTACTTGGACTCACAAAAGGACTTTTTAATATTGTTACATTTATGTTGTTTCATTTTTTTCACAATGCACAGCTATATTGGTTTCAATTCCACATGTTTTCTTTTTTGAATGCTTGGTATTACAGACTTAGCATCACTTATTTTATTTAGAGTTTATGAGGGTCATTGTATATGTTTACTCTACAAGCTGTAGGCTATACACATATATTTTGTCACATGTAGTTCCCAGATTTAAGCTTTATGAAGTTTTTTTTGGGTAGCCTATATCCTAATAGAAATATTGGGGATTGCGCAGTTCTCTTCTTTTTTTTCTTTTCTCTACACGTATATCACTTTTGGTATGTACTAGAATTGCTGCATCAACTATTCATAATAATTTAATAATTTTTTGGTAATACACTGTAGCGCAGATTTCCTTTTTCCCCTTTATATTTGGGTACATTTATAAAGTCAAAAGGCTAAGTTCAAAAAAGGTATGGGTTGGAAATGGCGGAGTATTGGCTTCAGCATGCTAGAATTAGGGTAGAAGGAAAAAGAACAAAGAAAAAATGCCAAGCCCAATTGCCCCTAGTGGACAAAGAGGATGATCTCATCTGCTATACTCAGAGACCACCTCCCTATAATGGTCCTCCCCCTCAGGTGCAAGTAACTGCCCAGAGTAACACCTTCCCTGTGACATCCACCCCTGTCAAAGGAACCGCCTCTGAACAAAACCCCAACTCCACTTCCTCAATCTCTCCAGACAGTAGTTCAGTCCTGGAGATGAACAGATCGATCCTTGAAACATTAAATGACGCCATAACTCATGCACTAGGTGCCCCAGCAGGAGCCAAGAGACTAGGTAAACCTCCTATTAGGTATGGTGTGGAGGACGGTGAGGAATACCCCTGCGCCCCAGAAAATGCACAGGGACGGGGGGATCCATTGCCTCCAGAAAGCCCAGACTTAGGGAACAGGTTGACTGCCTTATTGAACAGATGCCAGCTTAGATGGGTACAACGGACTGATTGGCAAAAAATAAATATGACAGTACAAGAAGATAAAGAAAGTGTCAGTGACTACCTAAATAAATTACGAGAGATTTTTAGAGTGTTCTCCGGGCTCCCCGAAGCTGAGGATGTGAATAGTGCATATCAGCAACAGCTAAAGATTGCTTTTTTTAAAGGATTGAAACAGGATCATAAGGATTACATTGTTAAAAACATGGTTACTTACCGAACTGCATCAATTTTAGATGTTTTACAATATGCTAAGCATTCTGAGAAGTATTTAAAAGCAAAAAAGAATGTGAAAGTAAAGGTTTTTGTGCAAGGTGATGGAGAGGAGGATGCAGAAGAGTACACTGCTGAGGCAAAACCAGAGGGGTCTCATAGAGGAAGAGGCACAGGTGGTTTTAGAGGAAGGATTACTTTCCAGAAATAGACAGTGCAACGAGAGTACTTCCACCCTGTGTACAAGCACTGGTAGCATCAGCGGTGTAGTGGTTAGCACTCTCGCCTAGCAGTGAAGGGGGTCACTGGTTCGAATCCCAATCATGGTGCTGCCTGCCTGGAGTTTGCATGTACTCCCTGTGCCTGCGTGGATTTCCTCCGGGTGCTCTGGTTTCCTCCCGCACTCCGGGGACATGCAGGTGGGTTGATTGGCTTCTGTCCCGGTTTGGCCCTGGTATATGAATGGGGATGTTGGATCCTTGGGGGTGGAGAACGATGTGGATGTACAGGGGTAGAGGCTAGACACTCACTCAGGCTGAACCGGATGGACTGGTGTCTTTATTCAACTTTACTAACTGAAAAGGTACCACATGCAGTGTTTGTTATCCTGTTACAGCAAAAGATATCACATTTGAGCCCAGCACGACACCTTTCCTGCATGACAATACTCTTGACACAACCTCACTTAACAATACAGAGGTGTACTACATTAAAACCATCCACACTACTACTACTTCCTACTGACGGGTATAAACATGACTGCACTGCTGCCATCACTGAAAAGGTACTGCCACGAAGTGATCTGAAAGATGTACCGTTATCTAACCCTGACATGATACTTTTTGTTGATGGTTCTAGTAAGAAAAATCCAGATGGCACAAATGCAACAGGATATGCAGTAGTGACACAGGATGAGATTTTGGAAGCAGGGCCACTACCAAAACATTATTCAGCACAAGTTGCAGAACTTGTAGCACTGACAAGAGCATGTATACTGTCAGAAGGAAAATCTGTAACTATATACACTGACAGTCAATAGGCCTTTTCAACAGTACATGTTTTTGCACAACAATGGAAAAACAGGGGGATGGTCACCTCCAGTGGTAAACCAATTTCACATACGGACTTCATTTTAGAACTCCTAGATGCAATACAGTTACCAAAAAAGCTTGCAATCTGTAAATGTCAAGCACACACAAAATATACGGACCCCATCTCAAAGGGAAATAAAAGGGCAGATGAAGCTGCACATAAAATAATGACGAGAAATCATAGTGATAGATCATACAGTCCTTACTGATATGCAGCAAAATGCCCCCCCCCCCTGGGGAAAAACAATATTGGAAAACAAAGGGTTGCACAATAATTGATGATATTTACACATCACCTGAAGGGAAATCGGTATTACCAAAATCTTTATTTAGGTATGCAGCAGTATTGACACATGGAGTAACGCATGTGTCAAACAGGGGGGTGACTGAGATGTTAAATAAAGTATGTACAGCCTATGGATTCACAAATCACTCAAAAAACTTTTTGCTCTCAATGTCTTATATGTGCAAGACACAATGCTCAGGGAGGTATAAGACCACAGAAAGGGAAGTTCCCTACACCACAATATCCATTCCAACACATTTGCATGGATTTTATTGAATTAGACAAATGTGAAAGGAAGAAATATTGTTTGGTACCCAGGCACCCTGACCAAATGGGTGGAGATATTCCCGACAGGAAGTGCAGATGCACAGACTGTAGCCAAAGCATTACTAAGAGATATTATTCCTAGATTTGGAATCCCTGAAAGGATTTACAGTGATAATGAACCCCATTTTGTAATTAAAAAATATACAACATTTGATAGAAGTGATGAGAATTAAAGGGAAATACCATTGTGCCTATCATTCCCAATCAGCTGGATTGGTAGAAAGACATAATGGCATTCTAAAAAGCAAACTGAGAAAAGCTATGGAAGAAATAGGTAAAAATAATTGGATGTATTGCCTACTAGTAGCTGTGACCAGTATGTATATCACACCCACAAAAGAAGATGAAAAAGGTGCATGTGGGAGATTGGGGTCTCAATAAAAGTAATAAGAAAAAAGCAGTGGTACTCCCCAAGGTGGGATGGTCTTTTCAAAGTCCTTTTAACTACCCCTACTGTGATAAGGATTGCAGAGAGGTCTACCTGGATTCACCAGTCCCATTGTAAAAACGTTTTACAGGCAGAGTAGGGCCAGTTGGCTACAAGAGGTCCAGAAAATCCGGCTACAAAGGGAGGTCTCACACAAGGTGGGACTTGTCTCAAACCGGTGAAGTCTCCCTCCCCTTCCAACTCCCCTATCCTATCCGCTGGAACTCTGTAGCTGGTTAGGATGAAAGGGACAGTAATTATCCTTGGGTTACTGGTGACTCTAGGAGAGGTATCCATAAGAGGGGGTAGGCGCTATGGAAGAGTAGAGGAACCTTTGAATTAGGAAAGAACAGGAAAAGCATTAAATCTAACCTTTATAGAGGGAATAACTAGCACTATACTGGTAGACTTCTGTCAGATTGCAGATTGTGGGGATACAACTGGGGCTAGAGGACTTCTATGGGCAGATAAATATATCTGCTGGGTCTGGAATAAGGCAGGATGTCAAGCATGGGATCAGGCCCTGTGGACTACAGTGCATCAAGATTGGGGGTATAATCAACCAGGGGCTAAAAAGAGTGGTATAAAGGAGAGACTCATAATCACAAAAGCGGCCAACTCCCCCTGCACAAATAGTAACAACTGTAACCAACTATTAATAACATTAAAGGAGCCGAGGAAGGAAGATCAGCGGTTGTATTCCATGGGAGCATGGGTGTCAGGAACTGATCCCTCAGGAACATTTTTCCTTGAGGTATTACTACCAAATAAAACTAGACAACAGGAAAAGGTAGACTCAGAAGGGAAAGAAGAAGGCCATACTAAAATAGAAGTTCTGAGTATAACTATAAGATTCACTAACGTAACAATAGAAGATGCCATAGCTTTGGAGACGGGCTACCAAGGAAAAAAATTTGTGGTTAGAATGGTTGAGGTACACGGTTAGAACTCTGAAAAAGAAAAACGGTTTAGTTTGTGCCGGAGCCAGACCACATTTAGCAACAGTTCCTTTTCCTCTAGATCACAATACAGATCCAGAAGGTTTAAAATGTATGTTGCAATTGTATAATAAGAGCTATAAACCTGAAGCAAATTCTACTTGTCACAGATTGAGTTTGTTGTTTCCCCCAGTACAGAGACCTCAGATACCTCCAGCGGTTACCGCTTATCCGGGCAACTTTACTTGTTTTGCACTCCCAGGGACCCGTAGCGCGGTGGATCTTGGGTCATTACCTGATGACTACTGTGTGGAGAGGATTAACACGGACAACGGTGACTGGGTTGAACAGGACATTCAGAGAGCTGATGTCTGGTGGATGTGTGGGGATAAGAAACTGCGAGCTAGACTACCAGCCAATGCCCAAGGGGATTGCGCTATGGTCCAGCTGGCTATGCCCCTGAGAATCCTGTCAGAATACCCGTGGACTAAGAGTCACCGACAGTATCGTAGGGACACCTCTCCCTTGGGGTCATTTGACTCTCAGATCTACATAGATGAGATTGGGGTTCCTCGCGGGGTGCCGGACGAGTTTAAAGCCAGGTGACAGCTGGGTTTGAGTCTCTTCTCTGGTGGGTGACTATAAATAAAAATGTTGACTGGATTAATTATATATATTATAACCAACAACGATTTGTAAACTATACTAGGGATGCTGTGAAGGGCCTAGCAGAACAGTTGGCCCCCACATCTCTAATGGCCTGGCAGAACCGAATGGCTTTAGATATGGTCTTAGCTGAAAGAGGAGGGGTATGCAAAATGTTTGGTAGCATGTGTTGTACCTTTAACCCTACAATACAGCTCCTGGAGGGACCGTGACCAGAGCCTTGGAAGGACTGACTGCGCTATCGAATGAATTGGCGGAAAACTCAGGTATTAATGATCCATTCACAACTTGGCTTGAAGGATGGTTCGGTAAATGGACTGGATTTATCACATCATGTTTGATCTCAATCGCTGTGGCTTTGGCTGTTTTGGTCACTTGCGAATGCTGCTGCATTCCCTGTATTCGAGGACTTTCACAAAAACTCATTGAAACTGCAGTCTCAAGAACAATGTATCAAACCCTCTCTACCTCTGAGGAGACCTATGTGGACATTGAAGCCCAACTTAATGACATACAGTCCGAAAGTGTATAACACAGGGACTTTCATCGAAATGTGTTGAGATAAAATAGTCACACAAAGAGGAGGGAATGTTAGAAAAGTTTTAAATGTTTATTGTGTGACTATTAGAAAAACAATAGTCCTGAGACTGATTTGTTAAAAAGCTTACTTCTGAGCACATTATTGTATTAACTCATTGTATTGTTTTGTCCTAATTAACTCCATAGTAAGTAGGATGATTAGATTTAACTAAATATGATAGCCTAAGAATGTACAGGAAACATGGATAGCTAATAAAGGTATCAGTTCGTACCATGACAACGTTATTTATGTTCCCTCAGCCAATAGAAGCATAGAGATGTTATTCTTGTGGGTATGTGAAGGCGGGACACTTTCTTTTGTTGGGACTTTTTTCCTGCAGCTTGTCCTGTAAGCATGTCTCCCTGTTGTGGGCCACATCAGAAATAAATTGTTTGCTTCTCAAGAACACCCGGAGTTTTTACTGATCACAAGGGAAATTCCTAACAGCGGCCCGATCCTCCTTTTCTGCGGTCCCCCAGCGACGCTCCTGACTCCTCCTCTTCAATGAGTGCCCCCACGGAGAGCCGCATTCCATGACAACCAATGATGTCATTGATTAATAAGGAGGACATTAGGTGCCTGTACAAAATCCTTTTTTGCCCCTCTCCTAACCCTCTCCATCAGTGCTGGGGTCATATTAGCTGAGTGGGGGAGGGGGAGAAACACTGGAAAAATAGGGTGTATTTGCTTTGGAAGAATAAATCCTCTCTAATGTTGGTTGCCTTGGTGTGGATACTGCTGCATTATGTAATTGTTAATTACCGTATATACTCGAGTATAGGCCGACCCGAATATAAGCCGAGGCCCCCAATTTACCCCCAAAAAAACTGGCAAACTTATTGACTCGTGTATAAGCCGAGGGTGAGACATGCCTGTCCATCCCTGTGTGTGTGTCCGTCCATCCCTGTGTGTCCGTCCATCCCTGTGTGTCCGTCCATCCCTGTGTGTCCGTCCATCCATCCCTGTGTGTGTGTGTGTCCATCCATCCATCCCTGTGTGTGTGTGTGTCCATCCATCCATCCATCCCTGTGTGTGTGTGTCTCCATCCATCCATCCATCCATCCCTGTGTGTGTGTGTCTCCATCCATCCATCCATCCATCCCTGTGTGTGTCTCCATCCATCCATCCATCCATCCCTGTGTGTGTCTCCATCCATCCCTGTGTGTGTGTGTGTGTGTGTGTGTGTGTGTGTGTGTGTGTGTGTGTGTGTGTGTGTGTGTGTGTGTGTGTGTGTGTGTGTGTGTGTGTGTGTGTGTCCAGCCTACCTTTGTCCCGAGCCTCCGTCCCGTGCCTTGCCTCCTTGCCTCCGTCCCGTGCCGTGCCTTGCCTTGCATCCGTCCCGTGTCGTGCCTTGCCTTGCCCCCGTCCCGTCCCGTCCCGTCCCGTGCCGTGCCGTGCCTTGCCTTGCCTCCGTCCCGTGCCCTCTTCGTCGGCGGCCATTGTAAAATTCAAAAGCTGCGCCGCCGCCTTCGCCTGTGATAGGCGGAACACTGAATTTCCCAGCAGCCTGTGTTCCGCCTATCACAGACGTCGTATCATCCTCGTCCGTAGTACGAGGATGATACGATGTCCGTGATAGGCGGAACACAGGCTGCTGGGAAATTCAGTGTTCCGCCTATCACAGGCGAAGGCGGAGCCGGAGGCGCGGCTTTTGAATAGAATGGCCGCTGTCTGTCTGCTCGACACGCTGATCGAGCGGGCAGACAGCGATGACTCGAGTATAAGCCGAGGGGGGCACTTTCAGCCTCAAAAAAGAGGCTGAAAATCTCGGCTTATACTCGAGTATATACGGTATGTTTTTTTTTTTTTTTTAGAATGGGGTGCCTCAAAATTGTGCAGAATATTAAAGGGTGCCTTGACTGAAAAAAGGTTGAGAAACACTGCACTAGAGCATTTGTTTTAAAGAGGAAGTAAACCCTTTCAAACCACTTTGACCTACAGGTAAGCCTAGATTAAGGCTTACCTGTAGGTCCAAGCAATATCTCCTAAACCTATATGGTTTAGGAGATATTTGCCCGAAAATGGGCACCGCTGTCTACGGCGCATGCGCCGTAGACAGCGGCGCGCAGGCGCACTAAACGCGGCAAGTCCAAGAATGGAGCTGCCTAATTTGTCGACTCCCGTGCGCATGCGCGGGAGTGACGTCATCGCGGCTTCGCCGAATGACAGCGGCGGAGCTGCGAGACGCGACTCCCGTGCGCATGCGCGGGAGTGACGTCATCGCGGCTTCGCCGCTGTCATTCGGCGGAGCTGCGAGACGCCACCAGCAAGATGGATGCGGCGGACTACAGGGGACAGCGGCGACTTCGCTGGCTCCTGTGTCAGGTAAGTGACACATAATGAGCTACTATGCGATGCATAGTAGTCCATTATGCTTTACCTTTGCAGGGAAAAAAAGAGGAAGTAAACCCATCAGGGTTTACTTCCTCTTTAAGTAGACTGCAAAAATTCTGGTTGATCCTGCTATTCACTGTTCCTCCCTCCTTGTCTTTTTTTTCCCACTGCAGCCTGAGATTGTGGAGACCAGCTGTTGACATTTAATAGGAAGCATGCTCCAGTTTCATTTGAAAAAAATTAGACCCCCACGCTTATGGTGAAAATGAAAAATGAGGAGCTGCAGCCTCTATCAATAAATTCACCCTAATGTAAATCTAGAAGAAAGGTGAAAAGGAGGGGATAGTTATGGTGCTGCTCTTATTAAGAGGTGAACTACAACCTCTAAATACTTGAGGGGTGTGTGTCACGGGTGCATTTAGTGCAAAAAGTGACTAAAAATGCAGAAAATAAATATTTGTATATTCACAAAAATCCACAAAAAAATCCTACTGTGTAAACTTCCTAACCGTTTATATATAATGCATATTGTTATGTTCAAACAAAAATAAAATAAAATAAACACAATCCTGTGCAAAACCTGCAATTCAAAGTGACATTCTGTGCAAAAAAAATCCCACATAAATGACTGGTGTATATTGTTGCTGTGAAACTGGGTTCAGAAATATGCATATACTGTCCTTAAACCCTGGTGTATAAAAAAAAGTCCACTAAAGTGACAAGGTGCTCCTTCAAATTGTTCTGTGCTTCTTGGAAAACAGTGCCCCATAAGAAACGTACTCGCCACTATTATTCCCTCCACAAGGACGTATTTCACCTTCACAGTATGAGCCACTGTGCAGTCTGTGGAGTGGGAGGAAACTTCCTGTCCTGTATTCTCCAAGTGCCTCCTTGTCTGTGATGTAAGTGGTCTCCTAACTGTTAACCACTTACATGTTGTCCACATGTAGAGAGGAAAGAGACTCCATAGTGTGATACCGTACAAATATCCAAAAATTTATTAATAATACTGATGGGTACTCACATTTAATAAAAATCATTAAAAGCGAAAACTGTATTTAATAACAGGAAACCAGAGAGATCTGCGCTCTACGGCTTGAAACCAAAAGTGAAGAAATAACGCTGTATAGTCCCACTCTACGTGTTTCGTCAATGGGACATCATCTGGAGCGGTGCCACCTTGCCATGGGCGTCCGCAGCAGGGGGCAAGGGGGGTCAAGTGCCCCCCCCTGGAATCCCCAAGGTGTTGCTACCGCCGCCGCCGCCATGCTGCATTTTTTATTTCTGAGTCCGCTCTCTCCTCTGGATCACAGCGCTGGATGGCTGTGTTCGGCGGCCGCTCTGTAACACAGTCCCGCCCCCCCAGACCAGCTTGTGTGATAGTAGAGAGAATCAATGTTCCGCCTATCACATGAGCTGGTCTGGGGGGGCGGGGCTGTGTTGCAGAGCGGCCGCCAAACCCAGCCATCCAGCGCTGTGATCCAGAGGAGTAGATGTCCATCCGTGCTACAGTGCCTGGATAGGAGGATCGGGGGGGGGCTGCAGTACTCTCCTCCACCACCGCACTCTCCTGCCCCCCCAGTGCTCTCTTCAACCACCGCACTCTCCTGCCCCCCTCCAGTGCTCTTCTCTTCCACCACCGCACTCTCCTGCCCCCCGTGCTCTCCTCCACCACCGCACTCTCCTGGCCCCCCCAGTGCTCTCCTCCACCACCGCACTCTCCTGCCCCCCCCCCAGTGCTCTCCTCCACCACCGCACTCTCCTGCCCCCCCCAGTGCTCTCCTCCACCACCGCACTCTCCTGCCCCCCCAGTGCTCTCCTCCACCACCGCACTCTCCTGCCCCCCCCCCCAGTGCTCTCCTCCACCACCGCACTCTCCTGCCCCCCCAGTGCTCTCCTCCACCACCGCACTCTCCTGCCCCCCCCAGTGCTCTCCTCCACCACCGCACTCTCCTGCCCCCCCAGTGCTCTCCTCCACCACCGCACTCTCCTGCCCCCCCAGTGCTCTCCACCACCGCACTCTCCTGCCCCCCCATGCTCTCCTCCACCACCGTGCTCTCCTCCACCACCACACTCTCCTGCCCCCCCAGTGCTCTCCTCCACCACCGCACTCTCCTGCCCCCCCCAGTGCTCTCCTCCACCGCTGCACTCTCCTGCCCCCCAGTGCTCTCCTCCACCACCGCACTCTCCTGCCCCCCCCCCCAGTGCTCTCCTCCACCACCGCACTCTCCTGCCCCCTCCCAGTGCTCTCCTCCACCACCGCACTCTCCTGCCCCCCCCCAGTGCTCTCCTCCACCACCGCACTCTACTGCCCCCCCAGTGCTCTCCTCCACCACCGCACTCTCCTGCCCCCCCAGTGCTCTCCTCCACCACCGCACTCTCCTGCCCCCCCCCAGTGCTCTCCATCACCGCACTCTCCTGCCCCCCCATGCTCTCCTCCACCACCGTGCTCTCCTCCACCACCACACTCTCCTGCCCCCCCAGTGCTCTCCTCCACCACCGCACTCTCCTGCCCCCCCGAGTGCTCTCCTCCACCACCGCACTCTCCTGCCCCCCCCAGTGCTCTCCTCCACCACCGCACTCTCCTGCCCCCCAGTGCTCTCCTCCACCACCGCACTCTCCTGCCCCCCCCCAGTGCTCTCCTCCACCACCGCACTCTCCTGCCCCCCCCCCCAGTGCTCTCCTCCAACACCGCACTCTACTGCCCCCCCCAGTGCTCTCCTCCACCACCGCACTCTCCTGCCCCCCCCAGTGCTCTCCTCCACCACCGCACTCTCCTGCCCCCCCCCAGTGCTCTCCACCACCGCACTCTCCTGCCCCCCCATGCTCTCCTCCACCACCGTGCTCTCCTCCACCACCACACTCTCCTGCCCCCCCCCCCAGTGCCCTCCTCCACCACCACACTCTCCTGCCCCCCCCATTGCTCTCCTCCATCGCCACACTCTCCTGCCTCCCCAGTGCTCTCCTCCACCGCCACACTCACCTGCCCCCCCAGTGGTCTCCATCACCCCCACCTCTCTCCCCCTGTTCTTTTCCCCCCCAGTGCTCTCCGCTCAGTGCTCTCCACTCCCCCCAATGCTCCCCCTGTTCTTTCCCCCCCCCCCCAGTGCTCTTCAGCTCTCCCCATCACTCTCCAGCCCCCACCCCAGTGCTCTCCAGCCCCCCTTACTCCCCACCCCTGTTCTTTCTGCCCCCCTGGTGCTCTCCAGCCCCCCCCCCCAGTGCTCTCTACCCTCCGTGCTCTCCACCCCTGTTCTTTTTGGTTCCCCCCAGCACTCTCCACTCCCCACCCCTGTACTCTCCACTCCCCCTGCATTTTGCGCCCACCCATGTGCTCTCCACCCCCCATAGTGCTCTCCAGTCCCCCGTGCTTTCCACCCCTGTTCTTTCTGGCCCCCACTGGTGCTCTCAAGATCCCCCCCATTGCTCTCCACTCCCCCCTGCTCTTTGTACCCCCCCAGTACTCTCCAGCCCCCGTGCTCTCCACCCCTGTTTTTCTGCCCCCCCAGTGCTCTTCACCACCCCACACTCTTAGCCCCCCCAGTGCTCTCAGCCTACCGTGCTCTCTACCCCTGTTCTTGTTGGCCCCCCCCCCAGTGCTCTCAAGTTCCCCCCAAGCGCTCTCCGCTCCCCACCCCTGTGATCTCCACTCTCCCTTGCTCTTTGCCCCCACCCATGTGTTCTCCAACCCCGCCAGTACTCTTTGCTCCCCCTTCTCTCCAACTCCCACTCAGTGCTCTCCACTTCCCCAGGACCAGAGGGCAGGCTGACTGGGGCCAGAAAATGAGGACGGCTGAAGGTGCAGGTGGCCAGGGACCACTCCATCTCACAGCAGACAGATCCTCTGGAAGGAGCACCGTCCCCATCCAAAACGAGAACAAACCCTGCCTGCTGCTGGCCATCATGGATATCCTGCTGGCATGCAAGGTACTGTACCGAGCATCAACAACACACCTTCCCACAGACAGGGACTGCAGACTGGGACATGGGGCACAGGAGGGGCTGCAATGATGGGCACAGTGAGACTGCATTCACGGCACAGTAAAGCTGCATTTGATGGACATGGTGAGGCTGCATTTGAAGGGCACAGTGAGGCTGCATTTGGAGGGCACAGTGAGGCTGCATTTGGTGGGCACAGTGAGGCTGCATTCACGGCACAGTGAGGCTGCATTCACGGCACAGTGAGGCTGCATTTGATGGACACAGTGAGGCTGCATTTGATGGACACAGTGAGGCTGCATTTGATGGACACAATGAGGCTGCATTTGATGGACACAGTGAGGCTGCATTTGATGGGCACAGTGAGGCTGCATTTGATGGGCACAGTGAGGCTGCATTTGATGGACACAGTGAGGCTGCATTTGATGGGCACAGTGAGGCTGCATTTGATGGGCACAGTGAGGCTGCATTTGGTGGGCACAGTGAGGCTGCATTTGGTGGGCACAGTGAGGCTGCATTTGGTGGGCACAGTGAGGCTGCATTGATGGGCACAGTGAGGCTGAATTTGATGGGCACTGGTGAGGCTGCATTGAGCTCTTGCATCAAGTCTGCAGTCTCTGTCCATCTCCTGTAGCATGTCTGCAGTCTCTGAGGGAGTCTGGAGAGGAGTCAAGAGTGGGAGCACCGCCGAGATGGGGGTCATGGCAGAAGTCAGACTTGTGTGGACTGTGGACAGGAGACTATAGGATAAAACCTCCAAGCTGGAGCCGACTGACTGAGCCCTGCACAGTGCACCTGAGAGGAGGTCAATGAAAGCACCGCCAGGCCAGTCGGGGGTCACTGATGTAAGGGGGGAGTGAATACGATAATGTAAGGGGCACTGATATAAAGGCTTTCCTTTAGGCATCATTCAGATATTCCCGCACAAAGTCAAGGACATCATATGACAGCGGGCGGAAAGTGGTTAAAACACTTTTTTCTTTTTAACACAAAGTTGTCCATTTATACAATATTTCAAACACATAGCATGTACATACCAAAAATGACACCCCAAAATAGATTCTCCTACTCCTCCCTCACACACGGCAATAACACGAGTGTGAGACTTCCACAGCCTGGCCACATACAGAAGCCGAGTATGGCTGAGCATGGCTGAGCATGGCTGGGTACGGCTGGGTATTGCAGGGTATCGCCGAGTATGACTGGGTATGGCAGAGTATAGCTGGGTATCACTGAGTATTGCAGAGTATGGCTGGGTATTGCATTGTATGGCTGGATATGGCTGGGTATTGCAGAGTACGCCTGGGTAGTACAGGGTATTGCAGGGTATGGCAGGGTATTGCAGGGTATGGCAGGGTATAGCAGGGTATTGCAGAGTATGGCAGTTGCAATTTTTTGCAACTTGTGACTTCATGTGACTTGCCGCGATTTTTTGCATTTTTTATCGTAACCATAACCTCTTTACTCTTATATTCACCTATCTGATGTCACTGTACATCCTCTAACATCATTTTTTACCTTTAGTCCAGCAGAATACCATAATGCAATTATATTTCTTAGCCATTTTTTAACTTAAATTTAATTTTATAATATTGTGTATTATGATATGTATTTTGGTATTATGCGGTGTGTCCATTACAACTTGGAGTTAAGTAGTCCTTTTAAAATGACCCCTCGTCTTGTTGCGGAGTAGTGTTGTCTATTGGTATTTTAAATCACACTACTAGCAATAGCATCTGCCATGCCGAAGCCTGGTCTAACCAAGAATGGCCGCGGTCACATGGCCATCAATTTAGGACACCTCATACCATATAAAAACTGGATGGTGTAGCAAGGTGGCACTGCTCCAGATGACGTCCCAGCTCTGGTTTCCTGTTATTAAATACTGTTTTCGCTTTTAATGATTTTTATTAAATGTGAGTACCCATCAGTATTATTAATACATTTTTGGATATTTTGTATGGTATCACACTATGGAGTCTCTTTCCTCTCTAACAGTAAGGAGACCACTTACATCGCAGACAAGGAGGCACTTGGAGAATACAGGACAGGAAGTTTCCTTCCACTCCACAGGCTGCACAGTGGCTCATACTGTGAAGGTGAAATACGTCCTTGTGGGGTGAATAATAGCAGTGAGTGTGTTTCTTATGGGGCACTGGTTTCCAAGAAGCACAGAACAATTTGAAGGAGAACATTGTCACTTTATTGGACTTTTTTTTATACACCAGGGTTTAAGGACGTTATAATGGAAAATTTATATCAAATACTTACCGTAATTTTCCTTTCCTGATGGACTCCATGGCAGCCTATGTATGGGTTAATCCCGCCTCTCATACCTCATAGGACCCCACTCCCATAAATCTTTGCTTCTAGCCAGAGACTGTGTTCCGTAACTTAGCCTACTCCAGCAAATGGGAGGGAACTCCTGCTGCCATGGAGTCCATCAGGAAAGGAAAATTATGGTAAGTATTTGATATAAATTTTCCATTTTCCTGACAGACTCCATGGCAGCCTACATATGGGAAATAACTAGCCATACACACCCGGGTGGGCAATTGCTGGATAAAGAAAAAAAGGTTTAATTGGCACCGTCAACAGATAAGACATTCAAACCAAAATTAACCGAAGACAAGGACGCTGGTTCTACACAAAAGTGCGTCATAAATGTATTGATTGACTACCATGAAGCCGCTTTACAAATCACTTCAGAAGAAACGTGACGGGCAGCCGTCCAGGATGTAGAAACACTCCTAGTAGAATGAGCTGTCACCGCTTCTGGAGGAGCCAAGCCCCTAGCCTTATAAGCCCCTTGGATGGCCTGAACGATCCAAGCTGCAATAGTTCGGGAAGAAGCACGTAAACCCTTATTCTTTCCGTAGAAAAGGATGAACAGATGATCAGATTTCCAGAAAAGAGCTGTGGCTTTCAAATATTGTTTCAAAGCATCCCCAACGTCCAAAGGATGAATACCAGAATCTTCAGAGGCCTGAAAGATTGGAAGCACAATCTCCTGATTTTCATGAAAAACGGATGACACCTTCGGATTTGACCCTAACATAGGGATCAAAACTGCTCGATCAGTTAAGAAAGTGAGAAACGGCTCCTTGCAGCCCAGAGAACTGATCTCCGAAACCCTCTTGGCTGAGGTAATGGCTACTAAGAAGGCAGTTTTACAAGAAAGTTCTTTAATAGATACTTGATCCCCATGATGTAAATCTTTCTTTGAAAAGTAATCCAGGACAAAGGGGAGATCCCACTTAGAAAACCTCGGTTTCCTCTGAGGTCTGAGCCTCATTGCTCCCTTGAAGAACTGTTTTGTGAGAGGGTGCTTGGCCCAGGAGACACCTGAAAAGGCAGATATTGCGGAAACCTGGACCCGCAAGGAGCTCACCGATAAGGACAAGTCCAGGCCTGTCTGAAGAAAGCCAATAGCATCCCTTATCTTCGGGTGTTTACACGAACCGTTGGTTGTGGACACATAGTCTGCAAATTTTGACCAAATTCTCTGATAGACCCTGTTGGTACCTGGTCTTCTAGCATTCAGTAAAGTAGTGATTGCCGTGTCGGGACAACCTAATGCTTCCAGCCTTTCCTTCTCAAAAACCATGCCATCAGATGGAGCTGGGATGGACATGGGTGAAGAGTCGTTCCCTGTGACAAGAGATCCGGTCTGGAGGGCAGAGGAACTGGGTCCTGGAAACTGAGCTGCAACAAGAGTGGGAACCACGGCCTGTTGGGCCAATACGGAAGAACCGCCATTACTTCAACCTCTTCCCACCTGAGCTTCGCCAGAAATCAGAGAATGATCGGAGTCGGGGGAAAGGCATAAGCCTTGTGGAATCTCCACTGGTCCGTCAGGTGATCCACCCCGAAGGCCTGAGGACAACGACACCTCATGTAATATTTCTCCAGTTTGAAATTGCACAGGGAGGCAAACAGGTCCACTTCCGGTAGGATCCCCAGAGACAGAATCCAATCAAATACCTTGCTGTGGAGAGACCATTCGTTGTTGTCCAGGGAGAATCTTGAAAGAAAATCTGCCTGGACATTTTGAACTCCTGGGAGATAAACCGCCGTCAGATCCCTCAGATTGGACTGGGCCCAGGACATAATCGGGCTTATTTCCCTCAGTAAAGAGAGACTGCGAGTACCCCCCTGTCTTTTGATGTAGGATACAGCTGTTGTATTGTCCATTTGAAGGAGAACTGAAGCTCCTGACGTCAGGTGAAGAAAGGCTTGCAGCGCTTGAAAAGGCGGCTCGTAGTTCCAGCACGTTCAATACCACGCTCTGGACAGGGAAATCCCAACTGCCTTGGGCTACTTCCGAGAGACAGAGAGCACCCCAACCTCTGCTGCTGTCATCCGTTGTCACTGTGACCCAGGAAACAGGTGCTATGGAATGACAATGAAGAAGATTTTTCCGCTGTAGCCACCAAGGGAGACTCTCCCGCATGGAAGGGGTTATCCGGACGAGATGATCTCGAGCCCTTGGATCCCACTGTTGGAGGAACCCCATCTTCCATTGTGCCCACTTCACCATAGGGGCTGTGGCTACCATAGTGCCGATTATCTTTTGACATTGAGAGACCCTGAGGAGAGAAGATGACATTGCAAGCCGAATCCTGTTTCAGATCACCGGAATTTTCTCCAGGGGTAAGGAGATGGTGCTCATTACCGTATTGAACTGGGCTCTGAGAAAGATTAGAGACTGTGTTGGCTCTAGATGGCTCTTCTACTTGTTCAGGAGCCAGCCGAACTCCGTTAGGGTAGAAATAACCTGTTCCCGATGAGACAACAGTTGCTCTTTGTCTTGAGAAAGTAGGAGCAGATCGTCCAGGTAGTGATGTAACCGAATGCGTCTGATCCTGATTAAAGCCACGACCGCCAGTAAGAGTTTTGAAAATACTCGAAGCGAAGTGGAAAGCCCGAACGGGAGACATGTAAACTGAAGATGCACCTGATCTACTGCAAACCTGAGGTACCTCTGGTAATCTTCTGCAATCGGTATGTGGAAATAGGCATCCTTGAGGTCTATTGAGATAAGCCAGTCGCCTGGTTGAATAGCCTGGCGTATTGTCAGTAGAGACTCCATTTAGAATTTTTCCTTTTTTATGAAGGAGTTTAGATGTGTCAGATCGATGACCAGTCTCCAGGAGCCATTCCTTTTGAGGACCATGAAAAGAGGGGAGTAAACTCCTTTAAACCACCATCCTCGGCTGGAACCGGGATGGTGGCTCCTTGAGCCATCAATGATTCTGTGTATGTTACGAGAATCTGTCTTTTTTCTTCTGAATGAGGAAGAACCGTTGGGATAAACTGGTGAATGGGTGGATTGTTGAAGACCCATGAATGTCCTTAGGAGACCGTTTTGATGGTCCAGTAGTCCTGAATCGAGACTGCCCAGACGTGCTGAAAACGGAGTAAACGAGCCCCGACTTTCTCCGTCTGGACAGACCCCATATCAAAAGGACTTCGAAGCCTCCCGACCACCAGAAGAAGAGGCTTTTGAGGACTTTTGACCTGAAGGCTGGCTTCTTTTCCAGTTTTTCCTAAACTCGCGTCCAGGTCTGTAACGACGTGCGTCCCTAGCACGTTCCAGTTCTTGCCTGGGGAGAACTCTTCTCTGACCCATGAGGCGGCGATCCTGGGGCAGAAAACCCGATTTACCCCCGGTAGCACGGGTAATAGCTGAGTCAAGCTTGTTCCCAAAGAGGGAAGATCCCTCGAAAGGAATGTTACACCATGCCTGCTTAGAGGCAGGATCCCCAACCCATGGGTGCAACCACAGGACACGTTTTGCCGTGACTGAAGAGAGCATTACGCGAGCTACCAGACAAATTATGTCCAGGGATGCCTCCCCCAGGAACGCCAAGGCCATCTTCAGTTCATGCCCTGGTGAGCTCTTGACCAGCTCTTCAGAAATGCTTCCTAAGGTCGTACCTATATCATCAGTCCATGATTCCATGGCCTTAGATAACGCAGCAAGGGCTAGGGCTGGTTTACAAGCCATGCCTGCGGTAATGTAGATGGGCTTGAGGTCCGTATCTATCTTCCTTTCCAGACCATCTTTGAAGGAAACTGAATCTTCCAGAGGGAGAGTAACATGCCTCACCAACCTCATCAAAGCGGCATCAATAAGAGGGGCCGACTCAAGATGTTTGACCTTATCGCTCTTGAAAGGATACATTTTTGCTACCTTAGAGATCAAGGAATTTTTCCTCTCAACCTTGTTCCACTCATCAGAAATAATTTCACCAAGTTCTTCCAAAAAAGGAAAATTTGGGCGGTCTTTCTTGAGATGCTTGAAGTATTTCCTCTGCTTAGAGGGAGCTTCCACTGGTTCATCCCATTTTAAAGCATCTTTGACTGCTCTAACCAGGAACGCAACCTGAGAAAATTCAAAACCTGCGCCAGGTTCATCCGTCCCCACCTCGCTATCGGAGGATCCACTAATAGAAAGACTGCGATGAGAGGGACCTGGAGCCTCAGGATCAACCACTTCAGTAACTAGGGCTGGGAGCGAAGGATGATTGGAAGTATGGCTGGAATCCGACTTGTTCATGGATTCTTGGATCACCTTCCTGACCAGAGCCTCTACATGCTGATCCTCAGATTCTCTTTCCTTCATAGCCCGAGAGTAACATAACTTGCAGAGAGATTTACCCTCTGGGACCTGGGTTTTACATCCCCAGCAAGTCCTTTCCACAGAACGGCTGGAATGGCGGTAAGAATGGTGTCCAGAACAAGACTTTGAGCCTTCCCTCCTATGTCTGGAGGATGATCCGGTATGTCTAGTGCTTGAAGATGAATGATGGCGTTGTGACCTAGACTTGTCACTATCACTGTGTGTCAAGACTTGAGATTCAGACCTAGAGGGGCTGAAAAAAAGAGTATAAATGGTTAACTTGCTCCAGAAACCCAAATACAAACAGGCAGAGGGAAAAAAATCCATCCTACCTGTGGCATAAGGGTTGGCCACTAGGGGGCGGTGACACATCCATCGCAGCAGAGATTTAAATGGCTAAAACAAACACAATTCAAATAAGCATGTAAAAGGTATGAACATAGAGAGAGCAATGATATGCACACTACCACACAATAATACTCCCCCCCCCCTACCTTGAGCAGAAAAGCCATGAGCACGGGAAGTAGCTGCCTTGCTTGGAAACCTTCCAAAGCATAGCTGTCTCTGACAGCTATTTAAATCTGCCGCCATGATGATGTCATTACATTAGCAGCGCACCTGCGCTGTAACTACCGCCACTCCTACGGCGTCCGCGCGCATGCGTGACCGCCGCCATTTTGTCCCAACTGCGCACGCGCTAACCAAGCCTCGATCTCAGTTGAAGCCCCGCAGCTGCGCAGAGAGAGCGAATAGCGGCGGACTGGAACGCAAAGCTTTCCAGCCGCCATGGCTACACCGGGGCAGGTAAAGACAAACAAACACACAAAAACAGGCTGCCATGAAAATGTTATACATCACCACACTGAAGCCAGCACAATCCATCCTGGGACTGGGAGTGTCGATACACTCTCTGCACGATCGGCACATTAATAAAGGGCCTCCCGCTAATAGCTAGGACGAATGGCCATGATGCAATCTGTCAACCAATGGATGACTTTAAGATCTTCACAGCATCGCTCTTCAGTACCTGTGTCCTCCCTGCTAATAGCTGGGAAATATGGACTCCGAGAATAACCACCATCATCATCAACGTGTAAACCACCAGGATAGGATTAAAGCTTCCGACAGGTAAGAAAACACCTTGGTCCTAGGAGGAGGACAAAAAAGGAACACAGTCTCTGGCTAGAAGCAAAGATTTATGGGAGTGGGGTCCTATGAGGTATGAGAGGCGGGATTAACCCATATGTAGGCTGCCATGGAGTCTGTCAGGAAAGGCATATTTCTGAACCCAGTTTCACAGCAACAATATACAAAAGTCATATATTTGGGATTTTTTTTTTGCACAGAAATGTTACTTTGAATTGCAGGTTTTGCACAGGATTGTGTTTATTTTATTTTTGTTTGAACATAACAATATGCATTATTTTCTGCACTTTTCTGCACTTTTTGCACTAAATGCACCCGTGACACACACCCTTCAAGTATTTAGAGGTTGTAGGTCACCCCTTAATAAGAGCAGCACCATAACTATCACCTCCTTTTCACATTCTCCCGTTTCAGTTCCCTTCTAAGTTGCTCATTTGCTCCTTGGTGCAATGCTTTACAGGCTCCAAAAAAACAAAAAAAATAAACGCACATTTTTTTTACCTGCAAAAAATTGTGCATTTATTTATTTTAAGTGAACGTATCCCCTTAAAGGTATAGGAAATTTAGTCTGACATATTCATTCTGAGACTTCAGAAATCCTTGCAGCCATGAGGCCTTCTCCTAAAAAAAAAAAAAAAAAAAATCTAAAAAAAGGTAAGATTTTTTTTTTTAACGTATATCCCTTTTTCATGCAGGGTAAAAGTAACACATAACAAACATATAGTGGGTTTTTATCAAATTTGATTGCAAAAGTGGAAATAAACTCTCTATCTACATAGCAGCATTGTATGTCTAAGCCCTTGTACACACGATCGGAGATTCTGTCGGAATGTGTCCGATCGGAGCAGTTTGTCGGATATTCCGACTGTGTGTGGTATGCATCGGACTGTTTCCGTCTGACCAAATTTTCCAACTTGCTGTAAATATTTTCTGACAAACTGCTCCGATCATGTGTAGAGAATTCCGATCGGACAAAGTGCCACGCATGCTCAGATCAAATTCCTACATCAAAGCTATTGGCTACTAGCCTGAACGTAGTCCCATCGTAACGAAATTACGTCATCGCATTCTGAAAGATCGGATTTTCCGACAAGTTTGTCCGACCGTGTGTATGCAACAGTTTCGGACAAGATCCGTCGGACCAAATCCGACAGACAAAATCCGACGGATTTGGTTGTCGGAATCTCCGACCGTGTGTACAAGGGCTAACAATGATATAAACACTGCTATATTGTTGGTATAACATTTAGTGAGCCTGTCAACAATAGCATATTACCATTAGCAGAAGGTAACAGACAACATACAGTACCTGTTGCTGTAAAATATCAGAACAGTTCAGCACTGCCCAGAGCCTTCTGACGTTCTCAAAGTTGCTATTTACATAAAAGTCAAATTTCCCTGTCCTCCCCCATAATAATGCAGTTGTCTGGTGATAGCTCACACAAGCATTATTAAGCATGCATTGTGGAATGGGAGAAGGGGGTGACCTTAATTCCCCCCACAGGAGGTAAAGAAACAAAAGGGGCTGTGATTGGTGCTGTAATGCACAAATGCTGCAAGTTGTATGTTACATAGTTAGTCAGCTTGAAAAAAAAGACACAAGTTGATCTAGTTCGACCTATGTTATGTGCAGACAACTTATTCTCTCAGGATGCTGTTTTTTTATGCTGTAAATCATAATGTAATGCAACCAAAAATGTTTTGTTTGTTTTAGACACCTCCACCAATCCTCTGTTGGATGAACTGACCTTGAGGTAGAAAAGCATTACAAAGCAAGGCAACTCCAGCGAGAATTAGGGACCCTGACTGTGTCACTCTGCGCCCTATACAGCTCATCAGAAGGGCTCCCCCAAGTTTAGCTGGTAAATCAATGCTCCCAAAAACAAGCTGCAGCAAGAAAATGCTGATTCCAAAATTCTGCAGGTCCATACCAAGGCCATAAAATGCAAAACCAGTGGAGAACCTGTAAAAACAAATTAAATTAGCAACCTCTGTAAAAAAAAATAATAATAAAAAAAAAAGAATAATTATACATATATAAAAAAACTGTTCATTTAGTTACAGTGGCTATTGCCTCTTTTACAATAAAACTAATCCTTAGTTCTTTTGGTGCTCTCAATACCAAACTGCTATAAGGAAATGTCACAAGAGAGATCCTGCAAACCCCATCTGATAACTTTGAGTGCCATTCCAAGTGCCAATCAATCCTTTCTGGTGATCCACTATGGAGTGGGTGTTGGCGTCTGTGGTGCCGGGTATGTAGTCTGACCTCTGTGACCAAGCCCCTTGGGCAGGGCGAAATGTGTCACAGGCCATGGCATTGGAGGAGCCTAAACTGAGGCCACTCTTCAATTGAACTTACACACGGGCTATTAGAACCGTGGTGGCCTTCTATTTCAGACAATAGAGATCTTGTCGCTGGTGATATCAGGAAAAAAAATAGGGAAAACCCAGGGAAAGTAAATAAAGGAGCCAAAAACTCAACTTTCTGACTGCATATGAAAATGCAGTATTTCATATTTACCTTTTTAAATTAGTCCTGGCAAGAACAGTGAAGTTAAATATATGCAAAACCAACACATATTACCTTTAGCAACTGTAACATATCAGCCATATAAGGAGTGTTTTGTTTTCACAGTTAGCCAAGTCATAGTCCTGCATTACATGAATAAGCAGTAAATCAGGAAGAAGAGCATATGCATGGGGGAAGCCAAAGCTGCTTATTATATACCCTGTATTTCTGTGCTTTCTAACTATTTTAGATGTAGAACCCTGGTGTTTAGGCAGGGTTGCTAAGTAAATTTAGTTGCCAGGCAGTAGTTGTCCTGGTTAATTAGTAGATCCACTGAATCCTCTCTAGTTCTGGACTTGCTGCACCTTCTCTCTTCTAAAGCTAGTTGGCATCATGCTGGTGACATTAGATAGACAAGGGCTTAGCAAGGTCAGGTTATGAATGGATGGGGTATCCCAGCCAATTAGGGGTTTCTTTAGTAGTGATGGCCGAACGGTTCGCCCGGGGGTCGTTTCGCGGCGAATTTCCGACTTTCGCCGTCCGCGGGTTCGAACGCCTTTTTCCGTCGTTCGCCCCGGCGGACTTACGTGTTTAATGTATACAAGAACTTTAACCTTTCGTGACACGTTTATCATGTGTTACAGGACAACCAATTGAGACATGACAGCTCATGGACACTTGGACATTCCCCCTAACCTATAAATACACCCGATCCGGTGGCCATTTTACATTCTTTCTTCTGTCACTGTAGGGAAAGGATCCTGTGTGGAGTAGGGACAGAGAAAACGCTAGCTATTTGGTACACAAAAGTTCTTTTCAGGACTGGTATAGGTGTTAGGTCAGCAGCCTGAGTTTCTTTTGTCAGTTTAGATAAAGGGACAGAGCGCTGTATGCTGCTATTTTAGGGACAGCTCAGCCAGATTAGTCTTTCTTCATCATCATCATCATCATCATCATTAGCTGTTACTATCAGGTCCACAAAAGAGCTGTTCCAGCTAATCGTTCCAGCCTACTCTTTTTTGCCAATTTGTATAGGGACAGGCAGGAAGCAGTGTGTCAGGCAGTGAGGATAATTTTAAAGACTTGCTGTTACTATTAGTTCCACAAAGGTTCTTTTCAGGACTGGTATCAGTGGTACGGTAATAGGCTTGTACACGTATAATATTCTTTCTTCCAAATATAGAAAGAATATTATACTTGACTGCTGCCCTTCTGCTGCAGTCTGCTAATCATTCACAACTCACTTGTTCCACAAAGCTCTTTATCAGGACTGGTAACTTGGTCTGTCTAGGGTGCTACGGTACATAGGCTTGGGTGCGGTACAGTCTGCTGTTCTGTAAGGACCGCTATCGGTCCACAATAGATAGGGTTGCCGTGCACTACTGCTGACCGCTGCCCTATACTGCAGCAGTCCTTCAGCGGTATAGGGACTGACGCACAGTCTGCTAAACACTAATACACAACCTGCTTGGTCCACAAAAGTTCTTATAAGGACTGGTAACTTGGTATAGGGTGCTACGGTACATAGGCCTGAGTGCGTTACAGTCTGCTGTTCTGTAAGGACCGCTATCGGTCCACAATACATAGGGTTGACGTGCACTACTGCTGACCGCTGCCCTATACTGCAGCAGTCCTTCAGCGGTATAGGGACTGACGCACAGTCTGCTAAACACTAACACACAACCTGCTTGGTCCACAAAAGTTCTTATAAGGACTGGTAACTTGGTATAGGGTGCTACGGTACATAGGCCTGAGTGCAGTACAGTCTGCTGTTCTGTAAGGACTGCTATCGGTCCACAATACATAGGGTTGCCGTGCACTACTGCTGACCGCTGCCCTATACTGCAGCAGTCCTTCAGCGGTATAGGGACTGACGCACAGTCTGCTAAACACTAATACACAACCTGCTTGGTCCACAAAAGTTCTTATAAGGACTGGTAACTTGGTATAGGGTGCTACGGTACATAGGCCTGAGTGCGTTACAGTCTGCTGTTCTGTAAGGACCGCTATCGGTCCACAATACATAGGGTTGCCGTGCACTACTGCTGACCGCTGCCCTATACTGCAGCAGTCCTTCATTGGTATAGGGACTGACGTACAGTCTGCTAATCACTAACACACAACCTGCTTGGTCCACAAAAGTTCTTATAAGGACTGGTAACTTGGTATAGGGTGCTACGGTACATAGGCCTGAGTGCGTTACAGTCTGCTGTTCTGTAAGGACCGCTATCGGTCCACAATACATAGGGTTGCCGTGCACTACTGCTGACCGCTGCCCTATACTGCAGCAGTCCTTCATTGGTATAGGGACTGACGTACAGTCTGCTAATCACTAACACACAACCTGCTTGGTCCACAAAAGTTCTTATAAGGACTGGTAACTTGGTATAGGGTGCTACGGTACATAGGCCTGAGTGCGTTACAGTCTGCTGTTCTGTAAGGACCGCTATCGGTCCACAATACATAGGGTTGCCGTGCACTACTGCTGACCGCTGCCCTATACTGCAGCAGTCCTTCAGCGGTATAGGGACTGACGCACAGTCTGCTAAACACTAACACACAACCTGCTTGGTCCACAAAAGTTCTTATAAGGACTGGTAACTTGGTATAGGGTGCTACGGTACATAGGCCTGAGTGCAGTACAGTCTGCTGTTCTGTAAGGACCGCTATCGGTCCACAATACATAGGGTTGCCGTGCACTACTGCTGACCGCTGCCCTATACTGCAGCAGTCCTTCATTGGTATAGGGACTGACGTACAGTCTGCTAATCACTAACACACAACCTGCTTGGTCCACAAAAGTTCTTATAAGGACTGGTAACTTGGTATAGGGTGCTACGGTACATAGGCCTGAGTGCGTTACAGTCTGCTGTTCTGTAAGGACCGCTATCGGTCCACAATACATAGGGTTGCCGTGCACTACTGCTGACCGCTGCCCTATACTGCAGCAGTCCTTCATTGGTATAGGGACTGACGTACAGTCTGCTAATCACTAACACACAACCTGCTTGGTCCACAAAAGTTCTTATAAGGACTGGTAACTTGGTATAGGGTGCTACGGTACATAGGCCTGAGTGCGTTACAGTCTGCTGTTCTGTAAGGACCGCTATCGGTCCACAATACATAGGGTTGCCGTGCACTACTGCTGACCGCTGCCCTATACTGCAGCAGTCCTTCAGCGGTATAGGGACTGACGCACAGTCTGCTAAACACTAACACACAACCTGCTTGGTCCACAAAAGTTCTTATAAGGACTGGTAACTTGGTATAGGGTGCTACGGTACATAGGCCTGAGTGCAGTACAGTCTGCTGTTCTGTAAGGACCGCTATCGGTCCACAATACATAGGGTTGCCGTGCACTACTGCTGACCGCTGCCCTATACTGCAGCAGTCCTTCATTGGTATAGGGACTGACGTACAGTCTGCTAATCACTAACACACAACCTGCTTGGTCCACAAAAGTTCTTATAAGGACTGGTAACTTGGTATAGGGTGCTACGGTACATAGGCCTGAGTGCGTTACAGTCTGCTGTTCTGTAAGGACCGCTATCGGTCCACAATACATAGGGTTGCCGTGCACTACTGCTGACCGCTGCCCTATACTGCAGCAGTCCTTCAGCGGTATAGGGACTGACGCACAGTCTGCTAAACACTAACACACAACCTGCTTGGTCCACAAAAGTTCTTATAAGGACTGGTAACTTGGTATAGGGTGCTACGGTACATAGGCCTGAGTGCAGTACAGTCTGCTGTTCTGTAAGGACCGCTATCGGTCCACAATACATAGGGTTGCCGTGCACTACTGCTGACCGCTGCCCTATACTGCAGCAGTCCTTCATTGGTATAGGGACTGACGTACAGTCTGCTAATCACTAACACACAACCTGCTTGGTCCACAAAAGTTCTTATAAGGACTGGTAACTTGGTATAGGGTGCTACGGTACATAGGCCTGAGTGCGTTACAGTCTGCTGTTCTGTAAGGACCGCTATCGGTCCACAATACATAGGGTTGCCGTGCACTACTGCTGACCGCTGCCCTATACTGCAGCAGTCCTTCATTGGTATAGGGACTGACGTACAGTCTGCTAATCACTAACACACAACCTGCTTGGTCCACAAAAGTTCTTATAAGGACTGGTAACTTGGTATAGGGTGCTACGGTACATAGGCCTGAGTGCGTTACAGTCTGCTGTTCTGTAAGGACCGCTATCGGTCCACAATACATAGGGTTGCCGTGCACTACTGCTGACCGCTGCCCTATACTGCAGCAGTCCTTCATTGGTATAGGGACTGACGTACAGTCTGCTAATCACTAACACACAACCTGCTTGGTCCACAAAAGTTCTTATAAGGACTGGTAACTTGGTATAGGGTGCTACGGTACATAGGCCTGAGTGCGTTACAGTCTGCTGTTCTGTAAGGACCGCTATCGGTCCACAATACATAGGGTTGCCGTGCACTACTGCTGACCGCTGCCCTATACTGCAGCAGTCCTTCAGCGGTATAGGGACTGACGCACAGTCTGCTAAACACTAACACACAACCTGCTTGGTCCACAAAAGTTCTTATAAGGACTGGTAACTTGGTATAGGGTGCTACGGTACATAGGCCTGAGTGCAGTACAGTCTGCTGTTCTGTAAGGACCGCTATCGGTCCACAATACATAGGGTTGCCGTGCACTACTGCTGACCGCTGCCCTATACTGCAGCAGTCCTTCATTGGTATAGGGACTGACGTACAGTCTGCTAATCACTAACACACAACCTGCTTGGTCCACAAAAGTTCTTATAAGGACTGGTAACTTGGTATAGGGTGCTACGGTACATAGGCCTGAGTGCGTTACAGTCTGCTGTTCTGTAAGGACCGCTATCGGTCCACAATACATAGGGTTGCCGTGCACTACTGCTGACCGCTGCCCTATACTGCAGCAGTCCTTCAGCGGTATAGGGACTGACGCACAGTCTGCTAAACACTAACACACAACCTGCTTGGTCCACAAAAGTTCTTATAAGGACTGGTAACTTGGTATAGGGTGCTACGGTACATAGGCCTGAGTGCAGTACAGTCTGCTGTTCTGTAAGGACCGCTATCGGTCCACAATACATAGGGTTGCCGTGCACTACTGCTGACCGCTGCCCTATACTGCAGCAGTCCTTCATTGGTATAGGGACTGACGTACAGTCTGCTAATCACTAACACACAACCTGCTTGGTCCACAAAAGTTCTTATAAGGACTGGTAACTTGGTATAGGGTGCTACGGTACATAGGCCTGAGTGCGTTACAGTCTGCTGTTCTGTAAGGACCGCTATCGGTCCACAATACATAGGGTTGCCGTGCACTACTGCTGACCGCTGCCCTATACTGCAGCAGTCCTTCATTGGTATAGGGACTGACGTACAGTCTGCTAATCACTAACACACAACCTGCTTGGTCCACAAAAGTTTTTATAAGGACTGGTAACTTGGTATAGGGTGCTACGGTACATAGGCCTGAGTGCAGTACAGTCTGCTGTTCTGTAAGGACCGCTATCGGTCCACAATACATAGGGTTGACGTGCACTACTGCTGACCGCTGCCCTATACTGCAGCAGTCCTTCATTGGTATAGGGACTGACGTACAGTCTGCTAATCACTAACACACAACCTGCTTGGTCCACAAAAGTTCTTATAAGGACTGGTAACTTGGTATAGGGTGCTACGGTACATAGGCCTGAGTGCAGTACAGTCTGCTGTTCTGTAAGGACCGCTATCGGTCCACAATACATAGGGTTGCCGTGCACTACTGCTGACCGCTGTCCTATACTGCAGCAGTCCTTCATTGGTATAGGGACTGACGTACAGTCTGCTAATCACTAACACACAACCTGCTTGGTCCACAAAAGTTCTTATAAGGACTGGTAACTTGGTATAGGGTGCTACGGTACATAGGCCTGAGTGCAGTACAGTCTGCTGTTCTGTAAGGACCGCTATCGGTCCACAATACATAGGGTTGACGTGCACTACTGCTGACCGCTGCCCTATACTGCAGCAGTCCTTCAGCGGTATAGGGACTAAGAGTTTTGTCACAGGGTGATTTAAAAAATGACAGGCAGAGGAAGAGGCAGGCCCTTCCGCAGGGGTGGTAGGGGTAGGGCAGGAGCAACAGCCTTGAGCCAAAGTGGGAAGTTGCAGAAGGTGCGTTCAATTACTTTAAAGGACGCACCAGACTTGGTTGAGTGGCTCACTCAGCCTTATTCTTCTGCACCCTCCTCATCCTCTCGATCTGCACCCTCTTCTTCACTCTCTGCTATGTGCACCCCCAAAGACACTACCACCAACAACACCACCACCACCACATACCTTCCGCTTGAGTGCAAATGGGGGCCTTCATGCTCCAGTGTTTTAATAGGGACCCCCGTATAAAAAGCATGAGGGTCAAGGACCAGTACTGGGTGGCAACGTACTTAGATCCCCGGTACAAACACAAAATGGCGGAAATGTTACCGCCGTCGCAGAGGGCTGTCAGAATGCAGCACTTCCAGGCCTTGCTTCGAGAAATGCTGCATTCTGCTTTTGCGTGCGCTGGCAGAGGAGCAATTCCCACTCCCAGAGAAGGATTTGCGGGTACCAATCCAACAGCGCCTGCAAGAAGAGGCCGGTTTGAAGATGTGTTGGTGACTTCGGATATGAGGTCATTCTTTCAGCCGACCCATCGACAGGTGTCATCCGGATCCAGCATCAGGGAACGCCTAGACCGTCAGGTGTCCGACTACATTGGGTTAACGGCCGATGTGGACGCTCTGAGGAGTGATGAACCCCTAGACTACTGGGTGGGCAGGCTTGACCTCTGGCCAGAGCTTGCCCAATTTGCAATCGAACTGTTGGCTTGCCCCTCATCCAGTGTCCTGTCCGAAAGGACGTTCAGCGCAGCAGGGGGGATTGTGACCGATAAGCGTACTCGCCTAGCTCACGACAGTGTTAACTACCTCACATTTCTAAAAATGAATGAGGCATGGATCTCGGAGGAATTCAACACATGTGATCAGTAGACCATGTATATGTCTATAAACAATTTTTGGAATCAAGCACACAGACCTTCTTAATTCATTTGGCTCACTTCCCTGACCCAAAAAAGCACACCGTACTATATGCCCCTACCCTCCTCTTTGAAGAGGTTGAGCGGTGTCATATTTCTACTGGGGCTGCTTATTATGAGGGGTTCCCACCATCCCTGTGCTGTGCTGACTTCCTCCTGGGTGTTCTTATTATGAGGGGCTCCCACCATCCCTGTGCTGTGCTGACTTCCTCCTGGGGGTTCTTATTATGAGGGGCTCCCACCATCCCTGTGCTGTGCTGACTTCCTCCTGGGGGTTCTTATTATGAGGGGATCACACCATCCCTGTGCTGTGCTGACTTCCTCCTGGGGCTGCTTACGGTGCTGCTGTCAGCGCTGTATGTCACGGAGCTGCTGTCAGCGCTGTATGTCACGGAGCTGCTGTCAGCGCTGTATGTCACGGAGCTGCTGTCAGCGCTGTATGTCACGGAGCTGCTGTCAGCGCTGTATGTCACGGAGCTGCTGTCAGCGCTGTATGTCACGGAGCTGCTGTCAGCGCTGTATGTCACGGAGCTGCTGTCAGCGCTGTATGTCACGGAGCTGCTGTCAGCGCTGTATGTCACGGTGCTGCTGTCAGCGCTGTATGTCACGGAGCTGCTGTCAGCGCTGTATGTCACGGAGCTGCTGTCAGTGCTGTATGTCACGGAGCTGCTGTCAGCGCTGTATGTCACGGAGCTGCTGTCAGCGCTGTATGTCACGGAGCTGCTGTCAGCGCTGTATGTCACGGTGCTGCTGTCAGCGCTGTATGTCACGGAGCTGCTGTCAGCGCTGTATGTCACGGAGCTGCTGTCAGTGCTGTATGTCACGGAGCTGCTGTCAGCGCTGTATGTCACGGAGCTGCTGTCAGCGCTGTATGTCACGGAGCTGCTGTCAGCGCTGTATGTCACGGTGCTGCTGTCAGCGCTGTATGTCACGGAGCTGCTGTCAGCGCTGTATGTCACGGAGCTGCTGTCAGCGCTGTATGTCACGGAGCTGCTGTCAGCGCTGTATGTCACGGAGCTGCTGTCAGCGCTGTATGTCACGGAGCTGCTGTCAGCGCTGTATGTCACGGTGCTGATGTCAGTGCTCTGTATTACGGTGCTGCTGTCAGTGCTCTGTATCTCCTGCACCCTCTTGTTTGCCTACCCTGGTCCCTGACCTTCCCTCTCCTCCATTGCCTTCATTAGCTCCATAGTCCTGAATTGTCAGAACAATTTCCCAAATAAAAAAAAAATGCTTGTAGTTATCGATCCCAAATTCACCTCATACATGTATTATGCTATTGTCCAGGTGGTGGGACTACGTGCTACCCCCTAATAATTACCCCGTGGCCGCAAATTCGACCTAAAGGTTTGCGAAATTCGCCTCCCATTGAAGTCAATGGAGCCCGCGGCGAACGGTCGTTTTCGCGAACGTTTGTGCCCGTTCGCGTTTCGCGTTCGCGAAACGTCCCGTCGGAAGTTCGTCCATCACTATTCTTTAGTCCTCTGGCCTGCTGGGAGAGCCTATTTATTTGGATGGAGTCAGGTGATCAGGGGTTCTGTGCCACCTGGACGGCTGTCCGGGTGGACGTGTGTTATGCTGCCCCGGGCTGCTAGGCTGGAAGTCTGAGGCCTATCCCAAGGACATCTGGCTACTAGGCTGTCTGAGGACCTATCCATCAGCAGGAGAAGCAGCGCCGGGTTGAGACTGCAGGATTGGAGTCCAACCAAGAGTAATATTTCAGCTGGATGGGGAACCAGTTGAGGTCGGAGGTAGAGGAAAAGCTGTTGCCACTGAGGGACCATTCTCCTTGTTAACGGAGACCATTTTGAGTATGCTGGTGCCAGTACTAGAGCAGCCTTCTCACCAACTGGGGACGGTGAAGAAGTGGGAAAACTTCAGCAAGTGCCAAACCAGGGACCCAGCTGGACAGCAAAGGAGATGCTTGAGGAGCATCAGTGAGTGCCACGCCAGGGACCTAGCGGGTCAGCAGGGGTGATGCTTGAGGAGTGTCTGTGAGTGCCAAGCCAGGGACCCAGCAGGGAAGCGGGGGTGACGCTTGCTTGAGGAAGATAATGAATAATAGAGGTGAAAGAGTTCAGGGGATTCAGTTGTGATTTTGTCTCAGTGTCTAATGAGAGACCGGGAGCTCAGTGAGTGAAGACCTACAGTGAGCTACTGTAGTGTACAAGGAGAACGATTCTGTGTTACCAATAGTTACATACAAGTACCGTTCGTGACTGTTACTATATTTTTTGCCATAGGAGACAGCGGTCCTACCTATACAGAAGTGGTGTCCAGCTGGAGGCCTTCCACTGTATAGCTGTCTACCTATAGAAGTCTTATAAGCAGTTTTGTAATTATTACTGCATCTACCTAAGGGTGTCCTGGCCCTAACCCTCTCTCCCACAGTTCTTGTTCAAGAGACAATAAATCTCTTTGCATTCAAAAAGTGTCTGGCGCCCATCACTTCAGCTTGTATTACACCCACCATGTCTTGTAACCCACTCTACCAAAAAGGATGTCAGCTGTCCCTGACTCTGGAGGGCACCATTAGGCCTCTAGGGGTTTTGGCCCTCGATACATTTAGCGCCCAACGTGGGGCAAAGGTGTCGATCCTGCAGCAGTCGCCCATAGCAACTGACTATGCTACATTGGGATTTCATCCGGCTCTGTGGGAAAGTGGCAAGTAACATCTTTACTTCGTATAGACTATGTTATTGTGCATTTCAACAATGTGGGGAAGAACCAACATGTCCCATTGCTCATGGGGGAGTACTAGACTGGTCTTTTGACACTTTGCGACAGTGCTGCGAGGGTTAAAACGGACTCCATTAAAGTTTTGGCACGCAGTGCAGAAGGAAAGGAAAGTCTCCAGAGAGCGTGTGGACCAATCTTCAGGCAGGGGGAGGAGCTACCGCTCTGCAGAGGATAAGGAAGAGGATAAGGAAGTGCTGCCACGTGTGCCTGGTTGTTGGATGGAGAAGATGGCACAGTTTGTAAGTGGGATGTCGGATTGGAAGGTGTATGTTGGCCCTGGTCTGAGCGGGTATAAGGACATCCTGACCCTCACCAGTGCGGTATACACCTAAGGGTAGTCTTGCCCTGTATATGGCTGGAGGCTATGAGGCCTTGGGACTGATTTGCTGGAAGTGTTCCAGCTTGGCCACGTACCTGTGGCCTTGAATCATCTGTGGATGCTGCGGGGAACCCCTGCTTGAGGTAGTCTCACCAGCCCAACCTCCGCGGGTCCTACAAGCAGATTGGGACTAGAATGTCACTGTCCCGGCTGGGAATGGCATGCTATCCTCTGGCTTGTGCGAGAAACTGCTCCTCTCATCTCTGTGGCTGCTCCAGGACCCAATGCTCTGTTAATCCCTCGAGCCCGTGGACGGGCCCACCTGTGTTCCTTGATGATGGAACCACCGGGGAAAAAAGACGCCGGAGTCGGGTAAGCCTAAAACGGGCAAAGTAGTGTGCCAATGGGGGGGGGGGGGGCAGTAGTACCTGTAGCCAGTGGGGGAGACAAGGTTGTTGCACCAGTCACTGCTAGCTCCAAGCGAAACCTACTCCTGACCAAAGAGTGCTCCACAATTTCCGATTCAGATATCCCCTCGGATGGGACCTATCAACTGTTTTCAGACAATTTGTCATGGACTGGAAAGTGGAGTGATAGTGAAGAGAAGCAATTATGTGACCAAGACGAGGATGGAATTACTTCTGGGCCAATTGCAAGTGTTAAGATTGAACTGTCTGCTAAAACAGCTTCAACTGTGTGCATTGCTAAATCCTTTGAGGAGGATCACTGGGCAAGATCGCTGGTTGTGCCAACCAAACCAACTCCTGTGACTAAGGTCATTGCAGGATACCCAGTTCAATATGTAACTGATGCACGGGTCCTAACCGGGTATGGAGACCCTAAAACAATGCCCAGGCTGTCCAAGACACAGTGCATAATCATTAAGAAAGTGGCCGAGGAGTATAGCTACCTGTATCCCTATATATCGGCCTATCTTGAGGATGAGATCCATGATAAAGAAACACAATGGATAGATGAAGCTGTGCGGAGTTGCCTTCGGATCCCTTTTGTGGTTAGATTTCCTTAAATTGTCACCCAAGATAGCTGAGAGATATACTTCGGTGCTACAAACTTGGGGCTATGGTCGCAAAATCAACTGAGATAATGTTACTATTCACCTGCCGTACAAGAAGGACAACTATTACTACATTACCACTGTAAATACAAGAGGGGAAACCCTGAGGTTACCGCATCCTAGGTATTACTGGTAAATGATATTGAATTGTGTTCCTTTACTGAAACTGAATGGATTACGAATGTGTGCTTTGTGGAGTCATGACACTATGCTGGAAGCCACTCCACCTTCTTCACAGAAATGTTGCTAGTGGGGACACTCCCTGTTTGGCTGTACTGCTGGGACTTTGTTCTGCCGGCAGTTGCAGGGAGTGCCTATATGAGTCACATTGGCTAGTGTTTCTGAATCGCTAGGGCGCCTCCACCTGAAAAGTAACATGTGATGTTCAGCGTGTTTGTTTCTTCCACCAAGGAGGAAACCCTTTTCTCAGTCCCTAGCTGTTGTGTGGACAGGCTGAGATTTCATATGCAGTGGGACCTATTGATGGACTTTAGGAAGTGCGGCCCCTTGCAACATGGCATGGCTAATTGCTGTTTGACTGCAGCCATGCATGCTGTCCCCGGAGTTGTTAATATGAAGAAGGGAAACTGCTGGGAAATGTTGTTCCACCCTGAGTGAAGGATTGAGAGACTTTGGTGCTCCAGAGACACTGGGGTGTTTAGTCAGTTAGGTAGAATAATCTGTGGCAAAGAGGGCAAATTCTCACCTTGAAATGTAATAATGGGCTAGAAAATACACTGACTATTTTCTGAATATGCTGGCCACCAGATGGCATGAGAGAACCAACCTGAGTGCGCCATTGTTCACATTATACAACTTTTTTATAGGAATTGCCAAGTAAGTTTTTTAGGTCCAGGGCTTTTTTTCAGGTGGAATTTCTACCACCTCTGGCTCAGACCCTTTAGTGCCTGTTCACCACAATCACTTGTAAACACTGAAGTCCAGTTTCTGTGTTTACAAGTGACAGCTCTGCAGTCTGTGTGTAACCCCCTTGAACTTTGCACTCTGTAATGCAATCCTGATATTTAATGCGCCTTTAAGACCCTCCTACTGTTTGTGAAATCTCACCACAACCACTATTTGATGTGATGTGGAGGGTGGGGGGTGGAAGTTTAGGGGGGGTCATGGTTGAGTTCCAGCACCTATTGTTTGAGGGAAAAAAAGCCTTGTTTAGGTCTGTTATGGAAAAGGGGTGTCCCCCTCTGATGGGAGTGGGGCCCAGTTTAATCTGTACTCATGTTTAGAAATATCATAGGGTGTATATACACTGCTTTCCTGTTCTCGAATGAGGGTAATTAATATTGACTCAACACTCACTTATGTATATATTGCACTGTATTGCTATAGAAATAGGATGTTTTTCTATTCTCTTTGTTTATTCTCTTTCAGGTGTGCCAGCACCCTTTGCATTTTCCTTGGCTGAGGAGAGACAGTGATTTCAGCTTTTAAAACCAAGCTAATATTTTCTATATTTTTCCAGGTGTACATAATAAATAGATTGTGTAAGAGAACTGTTGTAGCACATCGGGCGCACACGCGCATATGAAACCCGGCTGATCGCAGGTGCACCAATACGTGTACACAAAGGAATGTGCGCACTCACGGGATTTAAAGGGTGCTCTGACCCTTGCTCAACGCTCACTGGTCATCAGCTGTTTCCCTGTGACCTGCCTGTATCCGGTTTATTATCTGTTGCTGACCTGGCTTACCACTAACCTACCCTTTGGATTCCAATTATACTGCTGATTACTGGTTCCTTATTCTGGCTTATTCCAGACATTGATTCTGTCTGATGCCCTGATACCTCGCTGCCCACTCGCTGCTGACTCTGGCTGAGCTTCTGTTTCCTGTCTGGCTCCACGCCACCTCCGAGTACCTGAGCTGGATTCCTCTCATCCAAGCACTACTGGACTCAGTACAATCCTGTCTCCATTCTGACAGGATTGAAGCTGCAAGCCTGGTGGAGTTCTCCTTTAATGTCGGTTGATCTACCCAGCATCATCACAGTTCCTGACCTGATGTTCTGCCTGAATCACCGAGCCCACAACTTCTGCCACAAGCTCTGCAACCAACATCTCCCTCCTGTCCCTTGGCACCTTCTGTCTCACTCTCAGTGGGGCTCGGGCTGCAGATACAAGGGAGGCCGATCTCATAACTTCAGGCTCCTACCTGGTACATGATAGTACCAGTCATCCACAGATAGAGTCTGAAAGGCATAAATAAAAGTAAAAAGAACAAGCATAGTCAAAACATAGCCAAAGTTCAGTATCGTCAGCCAAGCCAGAAGTCAGGGATCAAAGTAGTGGAACAGCACGCAGTATCTGGAGCCAGAAGGGATGTCAGCAAAGACAGTCTTTAAACAGAAACGCAGGAGATGTTTCTAGTGATGTTGACCAAGGCAAAGGAGCTCTTCGTGACTGGACGGCTTAAGTAGGCAGAACTGACAAGCAGGATATCAACAACAGCTGAGTAACTGTGGAAAGAGATGGGAGCTGGCAATTAGCCGACAGCTGAGCGTCCAGCTCATAGAAGGAAGGGCTGAGCCCAGGCCTGACAGTACCCCCTCCTTAACGACCCCTCCCCCAGGCTTTGAGGGGAAAACATTTATGGAAATCACAGAGAAGGACAGGGACATGTACGTCTGAGGATGAGACCCAAGAGCGTTCCTCTGGACCGTACCCGTTCCTCTGGACCGTTCCTGTATACGCCCACGGAACCTATGGGAGTCATATGGACTGTACTTCATACTCCTCATGGTTCTCAACCTGTACAGGGTGAGGACATGGCAATGAGGTGGTAAAGCGGTTGCAGACCAAAAGTTTTAATAAGGAAACTTGAAATATGCATATTAGAAGGAAGGTCTAATGCATAAGCCATTGGGTAAATCCTGCAAAGAATACGGAAAGGCCCAATAAACCGAAGTGCTAACTTCAGTGAGGGAATTTTAAGTCGGAGATTGTGAGATGACAGCCAGACCATGTCCCCAACCTGGTAGGAAGGCGCAGGTAGGCGTCTGCGGTCAGCATGGAGTCTGTACCTATCATCAGCAGGACACAAAGCCTCCTGGACTTGTGCCCAAGTGGAACGAAGACCACGGAGATGCTCCTCTAACACAGGAATACTCTGTGCAAGAAACAAGTCAGGCAACATGAAAGATTGCAAACCATAATTCGCCATAAACAGGGACAATCGAGAAGCAGAATTCAAGGCACTGTTGTTAGCAAACTCTGCTCATGGTAATAGGTCTGGCCAGTTGTTATGATGGTCAGAAATATAGAAACATAGGAATTGCTCCAAGGACTAACTGGCTTGTTCTGTGACCCCATTAGACTGCAGGAGATACGCAGAGGAAAAGGCAAGCTGAATTCCCAATTGTGCACAAAAGGCTCACCAGAACCGGGACACAAACTGACTACCCCTGTCCGAGACAATCACCTTGGGTAGCCCATGTAAGCTTACGATCAAAAATGGAAGCTAGTTCCCTAGAAGTGGGCAACTTCTTGAGTGGAATGCAATGACACATCTTTGAGAACCGGTCAACCACCATAAGGATAACAGTGTTGTCTTAGGAGTTGGGTAACTCCACAATGAAATCCATAGACAGGTGGGTCCAGGGCCTCTCTCCATTGGGTATGGGTTGTAGGATGGCCACTGGAAGGTGTAGTGGAGTCTTACTCTGAGCACACATGGAACAGGCAGTTACGAAGGCAGTTACATCAGCATGTAGACTAGGTGTCAGGGCTGGGCTCAGCCCTTCCTTCTCTGAACTGGACGCTCAGCTGTCAGCTAATTGCCAGCTCCCATCTCTCTCCACAGTTACCCAGCTTTTGTTGATCCTGCTCGTGAGTCCTGCCTACTTAAGCCGTCCAGTCCAGAGGAGCTCTGCCTTCGCCTAGGTCACATCACAAGAAACTATCTCCTGCGTTACTGTTTAAAGACATTTGCTGACATCCCTTCAGGCTACAGATCCTACTTTGATCCCTGACTCCTGACTTGGCTGACGATCCGTTTGGGATACTGAACTTTGGCTATGTTTTGATTACGTTTGTTCTTTTTACTTTTATTATCAAACAAGTCTGATTTAACTGTACTTCTGTGTCTGTCTGATTTCATGGTCTCTGTCACTAGGAGAAGGCCATGAATTCAGAAGATAGGCACCCGCCTCAAGTATTACCTCTATAAAAGGTATGTCTGGTTCCGCTCCGCGTCCCCAGCGATTTGGGGGAGATCCACTTCAAACCAGGTTGAGATATACTTTGAGATGCTGCCCCAAGCATTTCCCATGGACAGAAGCAAAGTGGGTTTTGTGATATCTTTGCTTTCTGAGAAAGCCTTGGCCTGGCCAAAACCTCTATGGGAGATGCAAAAACCTGTTGTCTTGAGTTACCCTGAGTTTTTGGCCTCCTTTAAATGGGTATTTGACATTCCCGCATGCTCCGCTTCTTCTGCCAAGTGCCTCATGTCCATCAAACAGAGTACGAGAACTGTTCCCGACTACGCCATTGAATTCCATAATCTGGCAACAGAGGTTGCTTGGAACAATGAGGCCCTCGTGGCTGCTTTTTCGCATGGTCTCTCGGATTCTATCAAGGATGAGATAGCAGTCCAAGATATACCCACTGAGCTGGAGAAGTTGATCACGTTTGCCATCTTCATTGACGTTTGCCATCTTCATAGACTCAGAGAAAGACTCTCTTTTAAGGAGCGCTTACGGAAGCCTCCTGTGCCTCCAAGCTTTGCAGTCCTACCCGTGCCTCCTTCAACTCCCATGCCTCCTGGTACTGAGTCGGTCAGTGAAGTTGAACCCATGCACTTGAGCTTCATACTCTCTGCGGATGAGAGAACCTTTAGGAGGAGGGAGAGTTTGTGCCTTTATTGTGGCCAGGCAGGTCACTTTTTGAAGTCTTGTCCTACCCGTCCAGGGAATGCCCAAACCTTGAGACCCTGTCATGGGCAGACCATAGGTGGTGTTGTTTCGTCCCCAGTAATCCAGAAGGATAAGCCCCTGATTTTGGTCACTCTTTCTTGGGCTGAGACGTCCATCGAGATACAGGCTCTAATCGACTCTGGGGCTGCAGGCCTTTTCATTGATAAAAAAAGTGTGTGACTTGTTTGGACCCCAATGTAACATAAGCATGGCCTCCATCCCTATATTAAGGAAATGAAGAAAGTGGGTTGTGGGACTTTAAATGAGGCATGGATATGTATTTGAAATGAATCTAAATTGTCACTGTCCCTGCGGGGAAAGTCTGTATAACCACAGAGAGTTGCTAATCAGTCTAATAAATTAAATACAAATACTAAATGGATAGATATTTATAATGTATCATAATATATAATACATAGATCATGCAAAAAGCATAATTAATTGTAGTGATAATCATATTGACATATTTAATGTATATAATAGATAGACATAATTGATACAAGCAATCACAATTAAAAAATTGAATGGATATACAGAACAAGTGAACATGGTTATCCTAATAAATATAATTTATAAATAATAAAAGAAATTCATGATTGTAGCAAGCTTGACTTGGCATCCCTGAGTATGGACTCTACGCATTTCATGGTGATTTCAGCCAATCATCAGGAGTGGGATGCATCACAAAATGGCTAAAAAAAGGAGATGGAATGAGTGAGTAAATAGGTCAGTCACAGTCTCAAATAAAAAATCATTGCTTTCAAAATGAGAACAGGTTTAAAATAAATGCATTACCTTTGGCCGCGTCCAGATAAATAGCCCAACAAACCCAAAAAGGGGATTAGGATGGTGGCACTGAATGAGCCGTCTCCCCCAGGGTTGAGGCGGGGACACATCCCCTGCCCCCTAAGCCATAACTCTCCAAGAAACACGGAGGAATGGAGAAGGGGTAGTGGGAAACAGCGGCCAACGGGAGAGGCGGACAGACACAACACAATGCCAGAGTATGAGGTATACACATATGGGCCGCAGATCAGATTCTAAAAAATAATAATAAATAAAAAAAGTAAGAATTGGATGATGAAGAGTGAACTGTAATTGAATCTGACAATTGTGTGAGAAAAAAATAAATAAATAATTATAGAATATATGTGAAATGAGGAAGGTTGAACCAAAAATAACAATGGCCACCTGTGCTCAACACCTGTCAAAAAGTGACCAAGTGATGAAAAACATATTGCAAATAAATTAGTGTATAAATAAGGAAATAAAAAGTGAGTGGTGAGTGATAAAGGAATGTGTTGAATAACCTGTGTTATAAATATCTAAGTGTTATGTAAGCATGTGTCTAGATTGATCCTAAAATAGGACCCCCTAATTAAATAAAATGCAGAGCCCATAGAACCTCTCCTCCTGATGGAATGTGTGAAGTGAGCTGCTGGCTTGACCCTGCCTTTGTATCCACAGACATAGGGCATGTCACTTAAGTTTCCACTGATTATTGGTTATCCTTGGTTACAGAGGCACAACCCCTCTTTTGATTGGCTTCATGCTGAGGTCCTCTCCTGGTCACCACAATGCAGTGAGACATGAATCGGATAGGCATTATTAATTGTGAAACTATTGAGACCCCTATAATCAATATAGGGTCTCAGTTTACCACTCTTCTTCACAAAGAAGAAACCAGCACCAGCAGGAGACAAGGATGTGTGGATGAAACCTTGAGAACGAGCGTCTGCAACATACTCCTCCATGGCCTTATCCTCCAAGACCGACAAAGGGTAAACCCGGACACGAGGGGGTATGGCACCAGGTTGTAGGTCAGTTGCTCAATCATGTGATCGGTGTGGAGGCAAACTACTGGCTTGACCTTGTCAAAGACATCGCTAAAATCGTGGTACACCTCCTGCAGGGAGGAGAGTGAAGAGGTACACAGGACCTTGGCTACCTTCTGGAAGCATGTCTCACTGCATTGTGGTGACCAGGAGAGAACCTCATCAAGGAGCCAATCAAAAGAGGGATTGTGCCTCTGTAACCAAGGATAACGAATAACCAGCGGAAACTTAGGTGAGGAAATAAGTTGGAATTGGATTACCTCATGGTGAAGAGCCCCTACGGCCATGGACAACAGAACCGTCCCATGAGTCACATGGGCAGGCTGTAGAGGTCTCCCGTCAAGAGCCTCAATGGCAATTGGAGTATCACGTAGCTGCAGTGGAATCGAGTGCTTTGATACAGCATCAATGAAAAGGCCTGCAGCCCCAGAGTGGATGAGAGTATGTATCTCAATAGACGACTCAGCCCAAGAAAGGGTGACCAAAACCAGGGGCTTATCCTTCTGGATAACTGGGGATAAAACACCGCCACCTAAGGTCTGTCCGTGACAGGACCTCAAGGTTCGGGCATTCCCTGGATGGGTAGGACAAGACTTCAAAAAGTGACCTGCCTGGCCACAATAAAGGCACAATCTTTCCCTCCTCCTAAAGGCTCTCTCATCCACAGAGAGACGCATGAAATCCAAGTGCATGGGTTCACCTTCACTGCCCAACTCGGTACCAGGAGGCATGGGAGGTTAGGGAGGCACGGGTGGGACTGCAAAGCTCAGAGACAAACGTACAGGAGGCATCCACAAGCGCTCCTTAAAAGAGAGTCTGTCTCTGAGTCTGGAGTCAATGAGAATGGCAAAGTGATCAACTTCTCCAGCTCAGTGGATATATCTCGGGCTGCTATCTCATCCTTGATGGAATCAGAGAGACCATGAGAAAAAGAAGCCATGAGGGCTTCATTGTTCCACGCAACTTCTGGTGCCAGAGTACAGAATTCAATAGCGTAGTCTGCAACAGTTCCCGTACTCTGTTCGATGGACATGAGGCACTTGGCAGCAGAAGCGGAGCATGCGGGAACGTCAAATACCCTTTTAAAGGAGACCACAAACTCAAGACAATAGGTTTTTGAGTCTCCCAAAGAGGGTTTGCCCAGGCCAAGGCTCTCTCCGAAAGCAAAGATATTAGGAAACCTACTTTGATTCTGTCTGTGGAAAACGCATGGGGCGGCTTCTCAAAGCATATCTCAACCTGGTTGAGAAACCCTCTGCATTGGATTGGATCGCCCCCAAATCGCTGAGGAAGCGGAGAGGAACCAGACATACCTATTATAGAGGTAATACTTGAAGGGGGTGCCTGCACAGAGACTGGAGCAACAGCAGGGTCGGCCTGCAACATAGGTTGTATTAGGGCGGCCACAGTGGGAGATTCCAGGTGAGCCGTGTGACCCAGGAGCGCTTGGAACACCATGGCGAACTGATCCATGCGGTGATCCAGTTCATCCAATCTGGAAAAAATATTACCAACAAGTGGATTGACTGCATCTTCTGAATTCATGGCCTTCGCCTACTGTCAGAAACCATGAAATCAGACTGAGACAGTTAAATCACACTTGTTTAATAAATAAATAATAATAATAATAAAGTAAAAAGAACAAACATAGTCAAAACATAACCAAAGTTCAGTAACCGGAACGTATAATCTGCCATGCCAGGAGTCAGGGATCAAATTAGTGGAACAGTAAGCAGGATCTGGAGCCACAAGGGATGTCAGCAAAGCCAGTCTTTAAACAGGAACGCAGGAGATGTTTCTAGTGATGTGACCTGGACTAAGGCAGAGCTCCTCTGGACAGGATGGCTTAATTAGGCAGGACTGACAAGCAGGGTAACTGTGGAGAGAGACGGGAGCTGGAAATTAGCTGACAGCTGAGCGGCCAGCTCAGAGATGGAAGGGCTGAGCCCAGCCCTGACACTTTTTTTCTCCTTTTTACCCACAAAAATGTCATCAGAGGACATTAAGGTGGGGTTTATTATCACACTTCTTCTAAATGAACCACTTTCCTGGGCTCATCATCTTCGTTAGCAACATGATCCTGTCTTGGCAGCTACTGACTCCTTCTTCTCGGGCCATGTCCCAGTTATATGCCGATCCCTTTCACCAGCAGACTGCAGAACTCATGCTTGGCAGACTGCAACAAGGCCTAAGGTCTTTTTAGGACTATGTGACAGATTTCCGTGTATGGAGTGTAGACAACCAATGGAATAAGGCTGCTCTTCATGATCAGTTTCATCTATAACTTTCTGACACTTTAAAAGACGAACTTGCCCAAGTTGGGGTAGCAGCGTCCCTGAAAGATACGATCAACCTTGTCATCCAGATCAATCGACGGCTACGTGAAAGATGATTTGAATAGACCAATACAAACCTACCTGTATCTTCAACAACTGTTTCTCCTTCTTCCTCACCTATGGCTAGGATGCCAAGGGTGTTCTCCAAAAGAAAGGAATACAATGAATCACCCTGTAGGAGTTTCCAAAGACCATTTCTTTCTACTACTGAAAGCCTCCGACGACAACGTTGCAATCTTTGTCTTGACTTCGGGGATTCTGGCCACTTCATACAGACTCGTCCAGTAAAGTCTTACAAGTCTGTTCCTCATCAGCCCCGCGTGATGCACCTCCTGGGGAGAAATCACCTACATATCCCTCTTTTGCTTCTGCTACAATTATTTGGAAAGACTATTTTTGTATCTGCAATTATAGACTCAGGAGCCTGCAGTTGTTTCGTGGATTCTGCATTTGTTACACTACATGTGGAGGAAATTAATAGAATTCTGTCTGATAAGGATACATATTTTCCTATTGGAAGTAATCTGACTCAAAAATATTAGAGAGAACTTCAGGTAATAGTAGATGACGGTTTCAATAAAGGTATTTTGAACAAAAAGGAGAAGTTTTATTTGATCCTAGTAGCATCTCGCATTCCAGTGATCTACTACCTTCCAAAAGTTCATAAGAACCCCCTAAATCCACCTGGTCGTCCTACAATTAGCGGAATAGATTCTGTTACCTCTAGGCCTGGGAGGTACATAGACAATATTTTGCAACCTCTCGTCTCTAAAACTCCTTACCATCTTAAAGACAGCACACAGGTCATTCATTTTCTGAGACAAATCAATTGGCAAGAAGGGTATATTTATAGCTACCGCTGACGTGGCTTCTTTATACACCATTATTTCCCATCGCTATGGTAGAGAAGCTGTGAAGTGGTTTTTGGAAAGAGTTTTGGGCATTCGTTGGTTGCAGCAATGGTTCCATCTCCATCTCCTCGACTTTGCCATGAGCCATAATTATTTTTGGTTCAACAGCTCCTACTATTTGCAAGGTCAGGGAGTGGCGATGGGTGCCAGATTTGCACCTAGTATGGCCAATCTTTTTATGGCCAAATGGGAGGAGGACGTCATCCATGGTCGACAGAGGACTGAGTGGATCTTCTGGGGTCGATACATTGATGACGTCCTATGGGAAGGAGACTGTGCCTCTTTAGATCTCTTCATTGGTGAGCTTAATACCAATGATCGAGGAAACGTTCTCCAGCACAAGGCCAGTACTTCCTTTATACACTTTCTAGACCTGGAAATCAGAGTAGAGAATGGCAGGCTTATTACGTCTACATACTTTAAAGGCAAGGATAGGAATGGCTACATATGGACGGACAGTTGCCATCAGGAGTCTTGACTCAGATCGGTCCCTATGAGACAATTGCTTAGATTGAGGAGGAATTGCTCCTTATGGGAGGATTATCTAGAAAACATTGGGGTGTTCTAAAAAATTACAGAATACTAGGCCCCTTGCTCCCGGAACTACCTAGGGTCACCTACAGAGGTGCACCCCCTCTGCGACTCCAGATAGTCCCAAACATAATTAGACTCCATGTAAGACCAAGTTTTTTGGGAGATTTTAAGGGCTGTCGATGAAGAAAGTGCAAAGTTTGTCGAAATAATTGTCTTAGGGAGAGAAAGTACCTCTCTTTCAGCTCTAATGTTACTGGTCAAATGTATAATGTAGGAGCTTTCATCACCTGTTCGATCAAGGATGTGGTTTATATGATCACATGCCCTTGCAGCCTACATTATGTGGGTCACACTATTCGCAAGCTAGAAACTAGACTGAAGGAGCATCTGCCAAATATTCATAAAGGCTTTTTGAATCATAGTTTATCAAAGCACTATGCTTTGTGTCATGATAAGAGCCTAAAAGGTACATATTTAATGACTATAGATAGGTTTGATCCTCATTGGAGAGGCAGCCATAGTAGGAGGGAGAGCACAAAGATGGAGACCTGGTGGATTTTCTTTTTAAAATCTTATAGACCATTTGGCTTAAACATAGAATGGGATGTGAATGCCTTTATCAATAACAGTTGAATCCCCAGATTATTCTTCCTCTTTTAGTATTTTTTAGCTAGGTTTTTCGCTATGTTGTTCTTATATATTTTGATTTTCTGTATTAACTGTTTTCAACCACTAGATGGCGGCATTACATCTATTATATAGTCAGCTTTTGATTAAGCTGTAAATTTTATTAGTATCCTAATGTTACTTTTATTTCCATTTTTGATATCTTGAGTACTTTCATTTTTATATACTACTATTATTATCTACTAATTTATCTACTATTTTTGTTTCCAATTTGGCCCGGCTTTCTCTCCTTTCCTCTCTCAGAGACAAGATGGGCATATTGTATAATGTTTTCCTATCTGGTCTCCCTAAACATGGCAGCTGTGGCTGTGTTTAGCTATGTAGATCTAAGCCTTGATGTAAACGTCCGGTTTTGTGCATGGTTCCGCTTGTAGCGGATGGGAAAGAGGCTTGGAGTGCAGGGGGAATGGGCATTTTTATTCCGTCCTCTCTCCTATATAAAGATGATACGACGAGCTCTGACCATGCCCCTGATGACGTTCTATTTGAGGAAAAGCCACGTAGGGTGGAGCTCTGATGTCCCGATGCTGTCATGTGTCGACCGCGGCCATCTTTGTGGTTGGAAACGAATGCTATCCATAACAGACTGCTGCTTCTGATATGCTTGTTTTATTTGCTAAAATGTGAGTACCCTGACTGTTTTTTAAATAAATGTGATCCTGGTTTTAATATACTACACCATAAGGAGTTGCTTTCTTGTATTCTATGCATGCTCCTTTGAACTTCCATCTGGTGAGAAAACAAGACCCAGCCATTTATGATTCAAGTGAAGTGGTTTCATGGTGCTATCATGCTTGTTTGATCACCTGTAATTCATTGGTCCATTTTCTGTGTCAAGAGGCCTGGTGTGTTAATGTTCGGTGGAGGATAAGTTCATGCTCACCTAATTGTGTCTGTGTGGTTCCAGATTTTTCCCTGAACAAGGACTTTATGATAAACTCTATGGACTTTTTGTTTTAATCTTAATGTTATGTTACTAGTACTGCATACATTTATTTTTTATGCTTTTTATTGTCACTATACAATTTATGTCAGCTGTTTTATCAGTACTAAAGCAGTGATTAACTTTGAATTTATTATTTGTCACACTACACCAGCTTCCCGTGTGCAGTAAGAGGCAGGGATTGTTAACCTGGCAGACGGCTCTGGTAATAAATCAGGGTCGGTTACGCAAGAGACTGTACTTTCTACCAGACTTTCTCTGGTCATCATGAACTTCTATGTTTAGATGTTATAACTTTGCCCATGTTTCCCATCATCCTTGGCCTACCATGGCTGAAGGCCCATAACCCTCACATTGACTGGCTTACTTTTATCCAATCACTGTCAGACAGATTGTTTTCTGAAAGAAACTAATAAGTCTGCTTCTTTCCTTAGTATTCATCCTGATCCTGAAACTGTGAAGTTGGTTCCCGTTGCATATCATGAATTCTTGGATGTGTTCAACAAGAAAAGTGCAGATACTCTTTCTCCCCATAGGACTTACGACTGTCCCATCGAACTCTTGCCAGGGGCCGAGATCCCATTTGGTCAGATCTACCCTCTCTCTGAGCCTGAACTGGAAGCTTTGCACAAATATATTGACGAAAGCCTGGAAAAGGGGTTTATCTGGCCCTCTACCTCACCAGCAGGTGCTGGTATCTTCTTCGTTGAGAAGAAGGATCCCACTTTGAGACCCTAGGTAGATTATCGAGACCTTAATCAGTTCCCTACCGCCATATTGTAAAATGATGGCGGCAGGAACTGTTCCTCCCTCCGGGTGGGCGTTATATGACGTCCGCTGCTTCCCAGCATTGTGGAGAGCCGCATCGCTGGGGACCCGATGCAAGTGCCCTGTGGCCGCGATGTCCGCTGGGTACCCGCGATTGCCCGGTAACAGAGGAACACTGATCGGTCTCTTCCCCTCATCAGTCCCCTCCCCCCACAGTTAGATTCACTCCCTAGGACACACATTTAACCCCTGCAGCGCCCCCTAGTGTTAATCACTTCCCTGCCAGTCACATTTATACAGTAATCGGTGCACCAATTGATTTATAAATGTGAATGGTCCCAAAATAGTGCCAAAAGTGTCCAATCTGTCTGCTGCAACATCACAGTCATGATAAAAATCGCAGATCGCCCGCCATTAGTAGGAAAAAAAAAAAAGAAAAAATGACAAATCTATCCCCTATTTTGTAGACGCTGTAACATTTGTGCAAACCTATCAATATACACTTATTGGGATTTTTTTTTTACCAAAAATATGTAGAAGAATACATATCGGCCTAAACTGAGAAAAAAAATTAATTTTTTAAAAAAATGGGATACTTATAATAGCAAAAAGTGATAAATATTGTGTTTTTTTTTTTTTTTTAAATTGACGCTCTTTTTTTGTTCATAGAGCAAAAAATAAAAACCACAGAGGTGATCAAATACCACCAAAAGAAAGCTCTATTTGTGGGAGAAAAATTATCAAAATGTAATTTGGGTACAATGTCGCATGGCCATGCAACTGTTATTCAAAGTGTGACAGCGCTGAAAGCTGAACATTGGCCTACGCAGGAAGGGGGTGAAAATGCCCGGTATGGAAGTGGTTAATAAAGTCACTGTCAAGAATCGGTACCCAATTCCTCTGATCCCTGAGCGGTTTCAGAAGTTGCAGGGAGCACGAGTATTCTCCAAACTAGATCTTAGAGATGCTTATAACTTAGTCAGGATCAAGGAAGGAGATGAATGGAAGACAGCTTTCAGGACACATTTTGGGCATTTTGAGTACTTAGCTATGCCATTCGGACTCTGCAATGCTCCAGTTATGTTCCAGCACCTTGTAAATTATATTTTAATTATATTCAGGACTACCTTGAGCTGTTTATCATTGTTCATCTAGATGGTATTCTTATCTTCTCTGAAACTGTGGAAATACATCGTACCCATGTGATGAAGGTGTTGGGTAGACTATGCAAAGGCCGAGAAATGTGACCTCAAAAAACAGACTATTCCGTTTTTAGGACTTGTCATTTTTTCTGGCAGTATCTCCATGGAGCCCCAGAAAGCTGTTAGGCCCCTTTCACACGGATGGATAGAATTGTGCTTTTAGCTGCGGATTTTCTAGTTTTCTACCGCAGCAAAAAGCACACAATGCTTTCCTATGGCCCCATTCACACACAGCGTTTAGCCGCGATTTCGTTACATGCGGTTCAGTGCGAATAGAAAAAATAGAATTTAATGCATCCAGGTGCGATGTAGCGCAGCTATATGCACATAACCGCAGTTAATCGCAGTCTTTTGTGTCAACTGCGGATAGCAGCATGAGAAGGGATTCAAGGGACCAAAAAATAAATTAAAAAAAGGGTTGCTATGGGAACTACTATATTAGATAACTGCAGCTGAACGCAACTGCACAGAAACGCACGTAAACGCATGTAATTGCACTGTACAAATGCAGCTGATCGCTGTGCCTGATGTCAGTAGGGACACTCCACCAGGAGTGGATATCCTTCCTTGTCTTACCTAAGGCTTCATCTCCTATCATATTAGGTCTTCCTAGGTTACGGCTCCATTCTCCACACGTTGACTGGTCTGCTGGACAGATCCTGGCTTGGGCTTCCTCCTGTTCCTCTTCCTGCCTACTCAAGGGTACCCCAAAAGAGAAACTTCTTGTTACCACCATCCCAGTATCTTCTGCTCTTCCCACTGTAAATAGCGATCTCTGGGATGCGTCCTGCAATAGTCGGACTGATGCACTCTCTAGGTCATGTGGTACTCTGGATGAGGGGCCCACCTATGAACCTGAATCGATCATTCACTCCAGTTTGAATAACCATTTACCTTTGCCTGTGCCTAATCTCCCTTGGACGCATAGCCAGGCTAACTTGTCTGCAAGTTCCACAGTTGCTATGCCCTGTGATGCGATTGAGATGGTCGCTACACCTGACAATACTATTCAGTCGGCCTCTGCACCAGTTATGCCAGTCCAGCCCATGCCCAATGAGCTTCCTGCTTCTTGTTCAGGACCTTCTGTGACCTGGCCTCACCCTACTGCTACTATGTCCATTCAAACCCATTTAAGAGGCTCAATCCATCCTTTGGATAGACTGCCTCATTCGGCCAGGTGGGGTTTTCAATCTTTTTCTCAGGGTTCTCTGCATTCTGTTTGTGTTTCAGCTATCCAGCTTGACTTTTGTGACATGTCACTTCCCAACCAACCTGACCTCAGGGATCCACTGACCTCTGCCCAGTCTAGTGGTCCTGTTCTGGATGCCCAGCTCATCTTTAAGGGTCTGGGGGACCTTGCTCAGGCTCCTGATCTTCTCATGCCCTTACCCATTCCTAAAAAGCCTTTAGTCCTCAAGTCCTCTCGTCCTCTCCCTACCTCGGTTCCAGTCTCTGAGGATAATCTAAAATACAAGGATAGTCAAGTTTTGGATTCCCGGCTCCGTAAAGGCATTCTTCAGTACCTCGTACATTGGAAAGGGTTTGGCCCTGAGGAGAGGTCTTGGATCACTGCATCTGGGGTCTTTGCTCCTAGTCTGTTGAGGAGGTTCCATCTGGAGTTTCCCTTTAAGCCTGGACCCAGGCGGGGGAGGCCTCGTAAGAGGTAGGGTACTGTCATGGTTTTGCAATAGTTTGTCTGCTTACCTGTTTCCATGTGTTCAACTCTAGAGACCAGCTGACCCTCACCTGACTGCTTTTGTAATTCATCCTCTGGCATGACTCCACCCTAGCTCCTATCAGAGAACTCTATATTAACCTGTGCACTGCAGGCCAACCCTGCTGATCAACCTTTGTGTGTTAGCTTCCTGTTACCTGCCGTGTGCTCTTCTTTTGTTCCATTACCGACTTTGGCGTGTTCTTGACTATCCCTGTTTGCCTGTGATCCTGACCTTTTGGCGTGTCCCTGACTATTCCTGTCTGCTTGTGGCCCCGACCTTGGCTTTGTCCCTCACCATCCCTATCCTCCTGTTGCCTACTGTGGGTGTGAGCTGGGGGACCCTGGGGGTCGCGACCTGGAGCCAGTTGCAGCCAAGTCCATCCTCACCACTAGAGGCTCTGGTGAACACCTGCTGGCTCTTAGACTCCGTGCCCCAGGGAATCTTACACTCTAACCCCGGTGGGATCCATCTTGGTGTTCTGGCGGCCCTGCCTTCCTATCACCTTGACCCCCGTCCGCAGCAGTCAGCCGTAGGGTCCACAACCTTGCGGTGCACTTCTGATCCCTACCTGGCCTCAAGGTGACCTGACAACAACAAACTGAAATCTTTTAGGTGTAAGGAAGTAAAAATAAACTAAAATAATATGGTTGCATAAGTGTGCACTCCCTTAAACTAATACTTTGTTGAAGCACCTTTTGATTTTATTAACGTCTTTTTTCTGGGTAGGAGTCTATCAGTATAACACATCTTGACTTGGCAAAAACACTTCACATCTGTCAGATTGCGAGGACATCTCCTGTGCACAACCCTCATTAGATCACCCCACAGATTTTCAATCAGTTTCAGGTCTGAGCTCTGACTGGGCCATTTCAAAACTTGGAACATGCTCAACCAAAAGTAGCCAGGTGCGAGCTATGGGAGCTAGGAGATTTAAACACCAAATACTGCACATGGGTAAGAGCCTTAAGCAAAGAAAAAAAGACAAGATCTAAGAGAAGATATAAGAAATAGAAAAAGAAAACAGGACAGTAGTAACCATCAAGAAGGGGGAGCCTATGGCTAGGATATCGTCAGAACCCCCAGCAACACATCACATCTAGCCAGAAGTGTCAGAGAAATGCTTGAGGCTTGGTTGACATGGAGAAGTCGATCCAAAAAAAACAATGGTATGGTATCAATCATATAAGTTAGCAGTTAACTTTTTAAACCGCATAATGGAGTTAATTTCCTCTATCCATTCCCTAACAGTAGGGTTGGGTATCTTCTTCCAATGTCTAGGGAGGAGTATGCAAGCTGCAAAGAGGAGAAAAAGGAAGATACCTTTTTGAGTATGGCAATGGACCCTGGTATCACAGAGATAAGGGCCACTTCGGGAGTGTCTGGCCACTTGTGATCTGGTGGCACAGTTTAAAAACAGTGGTCCAAAAAGTTGATTAGCTAAAGTAGATAAGTACAGGTTTTTGTATCATATCTAGCACAACACTGAATGCAGACATCCCCTGGGGAGAGAGGGGAGGAAGGGTTTCTCAGTTGGGGTATCTGACTGGCTTTTGATTCTGGTTCAATGTTTGTTCTTTAACAAAAAATATGAAGAAAAGCACATATATTCCAGTGTATGATAGGGGTGGAGTCCTGATTGGCTCAGCTAAGAGAACATTGATATGTACAACGTTATTGCTATTAATGGATGTTGGTTTCTTCATTGATCTGGATGTAACCCCTGTCTGATGTACTGTTTGAATAATATTCATGTGCACAATAAATAAAATTGAAAAAAATAAATAGGTAAGTACATTACTTTTCTCAGTGGCAGCTCCAGGGACAACACATAATGTATTTACCATGAAATACGTACTTACCAAACCAGCATGAGACAGATTGTAATCTGGCGCATTCCAGGAGTGCGGAAAAGATCCAGAAAGGAATGAGATTGCTTCATGCTAGATAGCTCAGATTGCATGTGAGCGATTAAGGCCTATAAAGACAGGTTATAGAAATCTATTAAAGTGATACCAAATGTAAACAATGAAAAATCGTAGTGCTCAGCACTGTTTCCGTAGGGCTTGCTGAGTGTTGACTCCTTAGGCCGCTTTCTGATAACCTGTAGCTGGTTGCTAATAGTTTCCACTTGGTTGCTGAGGGTTCCCACTTAGTTGCTAGGGGCTCCCGTTTATCCCACCCTTCTCCCTCCTGCTCGTTGCTCAATAACCAGTCCAGGGTATTTGTGTTTTTATATTTTATTTTGGAACTTGGATGATAGAAGGGATTAGTGGGATATTCCAACTGGAACTATTTACAATATATAAAGACAACTCTCACTTGACCTCACCGGATTATCGGTGGAAGCAGTGACACTACTTTAACCATACAGCCACATGTATGGAGGAATTAAGTCTTCTTGCTATTACTAGCAGCAGACATTATCTTCAGGACAGTCTCTAGCATCCCCTTTACTGACACCCATCCACTGACTCTTCTAGCTGAAGAGGGCACCCCTCACTCGATAGGCCCTAAAGATACAGATCTGTTCTCACAGTAGGCAGAATCAGATCCTTCCTGCTGTTTCCCTTCCAGTCAGCTTCTCTCTCTCTCTCTAGGCCCCTGGGTGGACCATCCAGGGCTGCACAACTACCTCTGTGGAGGAGAGGGCAGCTGCCCCCTGCCTCCTGGACTCTGTTCCCCGGCTCAACTAACTGTGAGCACATGTACTCTGGCTTTATATACAGTATCCCACCATGCAATGCAGCACTTTCCATCTGCCAATTGCTAGGGCTGTAACAAAGCCTGTGCACTCACTTGTCAGGTCCCCTCCCACTGTCCAATATGTCCCCCGTTTGGACAAGTGAGGGATATTCAGAACAAGATGAGCTGTACCTGAGTACAATGAGCAGACCTAACCAATGCATCCTGCTCCCTGGTAGGCAGAGAGCACTCTAAGTGTTGACTATCTGACTACCTGACTATCTTCCTGGTAAGCACACTACAATCACTCCTTGTAGTTCTTCAGCCCACTAAGCTCCCGGTCTCTCACTGGACCCGCTGATTCACTGTCTCTGAATCCCTTGAGCTCCTCCAATCTTCACGGTAGTATCTTCAAGCGTCACCCCCACTTCTTTGCTGGGTCCCTAGCTTGGCACTCAAGATACCTCTCAAGTTTCAGCCCCGCTGGCCTGCTCGGTCCCTGGCTTGACACACAAGGCTGCTCTTCAAGAGTCACCTCCGCTGGCTGGGTCCCTGGCTTGATACCCACTGAAATTTCCCGATTCTTCACTGTCCTCAGTTGGTAAGAATGCTGCTCCGGTACTAGCTTCAGTAACTCACTGTGGTCCCTGGTAATTAGGCAGATAGTCCCCTACTGACGGCAGCTTCTCCTCTACCTCCGACCATGACAGGTTCCCCCGGCTGGCAGAACCGTCACTTTTGGTTGGACTGCAAGCCGCAGTCCCAACCCTGCACTGCTCTCTTGCTTCTGGATAGGCCCTCAGACAGCCTAGCAGCCAGATGTGCCCAGGATAGGCCCAATCTCCAGCTTAGCAGCCCATGCAATACAACACATGTCCACCCAGACAGCCCAGACGTATGGTTTATTCCAATTGTAGCGCTGTTATTTTTAATACCGGTGCTAGTATTTTTGTAAATTTAAGTTTGTTTGAAGCTGCAGTTTGGCTCAGACTAATTATGCTAAAGTTCTGGCTTCTGTACCAGTTTGGCTGGGTTGTGCTAATTTCCACTTAACTGTGGGTGTCGCTGTCACCACCGTTAAGTGTTGGAAATGCAACAAGCTAAATGTATTGGGTACCCCTTTTACTCAGAAACAGCCCGGTGGGAGTGGTTTACCCGCTGTGCATTCAGGGTAAGGGTACTTACGTTACCAACGCCATTTTCTGGGGTTTGTTTTTTCCCCGACCTCCTGGCCCTCCTGGCCTCGGTGTGTGCTGCTTTGATCAATGCCTCTGGACCTGCTGGCCTGAGGTTCTGCAACTGAAGAGTAGGCCCAGAGGTTCTGGGGTCTCCTGATCCAGAGATGATCCTGTGCTGTCTTGCCTGCAGGGAGAAGCCAAGCAACTGGAGGATCCAGGGGAGGACTTTTCTGAAGAGGACTGAGCAATAAGGCTGGTGCCTCATGGAGAAGCCTGGAGACTCAGTTGGAGGATGCATCCTGGGTTTTCTACCACACAGTATCGCTGGGTCGGCTGAAAGAATCAGGTACCATGGGGAAACTCTTTAATTTTGCAACCAGAAGCTTATTGTGCTTTCCTGTGGCAGAGGATTACATAACAAGATCGCTAAACTTATCAAGTCTGTGGCAGAGACTTTGTTCGAGCATCTCACCGGCTGCTAGGTCAGTGAGAGAGCCCTATCCGGTGATTGCTAGATCCAGCTTGTGGAAATCGTTTGTCCTCTGGATCAAGGAAATACCTTTAACCCACAAAAATAAGGAGGTACCTTAATTCCCCTTATCCTCTACCCCTCTATTGCAAAAGCGTGCGTTTTTTGTTAAATAAACATGCAGAAAAAGGACTAAGTGTTGAAGCACTATTCTTTGACTAACCCTTTTTACAGGACCCCTAAGATGGACACAGTGGACAGGTGAGGTAACGGTAAGCCCAACAAAAACCAGCAGCTCCTTCGGGGGTCAGTGCTACACAATATTTACAGGCATGGTGGGGATTGGCCCCTCTATTACAGCCTAATCTAACTGATTAAACACTTATGCCCCGTACACATGGTTGGATTTTCTGACGGAAAATGTTCGATGGGAGCTTTTTGCCGGAAATTCCGACCGTGTGTAGGCTCCATCAGACATTTTCCATCGGAATTTCCGTCACACGACATTTGAGATCTGGATTTCACATTTTCCAACAACAAAATCCGTTGTCGTAAATTCCGATTGTGTGTACAAAATTCTGAAGCACAAAGTTTCACGCATGCTCGTAATCAAGCAGAAGAGCCGCACTGGCTATTGAACTTAATTTTTCTCAGCTTGTCTTATGTGTTGAATGTCACTGCATCTTGACGTTCGGAATTTCCGACAAGATTTGTGTGACTATGTGTATGAAAGACAAGTTTGAGCCAATATCCGTCTGAAAAAATCCATGGGTTTTGTTGTCGGAATGTCCGATCAATGGCCAATTGTGTGTATGGGGCATTAGAGTCCAAGACAGTTGGGATAACTCCAGGGACAAGGAGGCACAGCTACATTTCAGGCAACATGCAGCCAGGCCCTAATGAAAAGGACCACACTTCAGGAAATAGGTCCCTTTGCAAAGACATCCTCAGTCTGTCCACATGACAGCCGGGGATGTAGAAGCTTTTTATTTAATTTTTTCCATTTAGGAGCAACAACCTGCCGAAGATCACAGATCGCCATTTAGGGTGGATCATCCCAACAACTTCAAGCTTTTGCCAACATAGTTTAGGTGGACAATTCATGTATCTGCCTGCAGCGTTCAGTCCAGCATAGTCCAGGCAGTACAGCTCTCTGGAATGTTCTCCACTAGCAACACTTTAAATGTGTGTGTGAAGTGGCCGTCAGCAGGGCTGGACTTACCATTGTGCTTGACTGGGCTCAAGCCCATGGGCCCCGCTCAATAGGGTGCCTGCCGAGATACATAGCCAAGTGTACTCAGCTCCGCCCCGCTCACAGTCACGCCCAGTCCCGCCCTATGATGGACATAACACAGGGACTGGACGTGACTGTGAGCCAAGCTGAGTACACTCGGCTACTCTCGGCTCCGCTCAGGACCCGAGAGCCGCTGAGAGGACCCGAGAGCCACCGAGAGCTGCCAAGAGGACCCAAGAGCTGCCAAGAGGACCCGAGAGCCGCCGAGAGGACCCGAGATCCACCAAGAGCCGCCGAGGGGACGCGAAAGCCATTTTTAAACTTCAAGACTGCAATAACAAGGCTGCAAATGACACAGAGGCAAGGCTGCAAATGACAAGGCTACACTGACAAGGCTGCAAATGACAAGGCTGCAATGACACTAGACAAGGCTGCAGATGGATGGGCAAGGCTGCAGATGGACACTGATAAGGCTGCATTGATGGGCATTTAAATGTAAGTTTTATCCTTAAACTTCCCTCCTAAAAGTTTTTTTCCTTAAAATTCCTTCCTAAATTTGGGGTGCATGTTATACGCCAGCGTGTGTTATATGTCAATAAATAGGGTAATATATAGAAGGTAGGGCCCAAATGTGACTCAGGCCCAGGGGCCCCCACCACCCAAGTCCTGTCCTGGCCTTCAGCATAACATTCTTGACATCACACAACACATATTTGTAATCCAAGTGGTAATGTCATCATTTTGATGATGTTTCACCAGTAGTACCCAGGGTTGGGTAAAATTACAGACTCTTCTTATTCACAGTGGTGACAAATTGCTTGAGATCCATTTTGTCTGGTCGACAGATGACTACACCATCTAGGTTGATCTTCTTGCCGTAACCCCAGGTATTCAACACTGACAGGTACTTTCCGGACATCCTAGGTAACAGCTTTAGAAAATCTGTCTTGAAGGGGATCTGGAGGAACCCGTGCACAGCTTCATCCACCCATTGGATTTCCTTTTCTGGCATCTCCTCTTCCAGACGAGGGGAAATATAGGGGTATAAGTACCCACAGTCTTTTGCCACTTTCTTGATTATTATCCTCTGTATCTTGGACAGCCGAGGCAGGGTATTGGGATCGCCATACCTGGGTAGAACCAAGGCATCTGGAGCACGCTGAACCGAGCCCCCAGTGACCACATCAGGCATATGGTCTGGTTTAGCTTTGGGCATGTGCACGCTAGGGCAGACTTTGGGGACCTCAACGGACCTGGTGATGCTAATCAGCAGAGCTGCACTGGCAGACAGCGTAATGTGCACACTAGCGGTAATAGTAGCAGGTGTTTTACCTCCTTCACATTGCTTATTAGCTCTTCCGCCCTCTCATCCCACTTTCCAGTGTAAGACAAAGTTTTCGAAAAGCACTCCGATAGACCGTCAGATGGACTGTCTGAATCGGAAATGATAGAACACTCTTCGGCCAGGATGTAGTTGTTCTTAGAACATGCCTTAACTGGCACCACTATGGCATCCCCTTAATGGCCACAATAAAGTTCACCTACCTATCCAGGAATCCAACTCTGTCCTCACCTGGTCTAGTTTTTCACTAGCCATCGGTTTCCCGGCGCCAGCATCTTTAGTGTAGGAAGCTGGCTGTGACAGGTTGCAACTTGTAAATGGCCCCACATCCTCCTGGGACCTGTGACATGTCCCAGAAAGCTGTGGGTGAAGAGAGAGAGGGTCTAGGTGATCTGAAGTGGAGCGGGTACCTGTCAAAACTGGGTACATGCCCCCCCCCCAAAAAAAAATGATATGCCAAATGTGGAAGAGGAGGGGGAAGAAGGATATAAAGTGGAATTGCCCCTTTTGGGTGAAATTCTGCTTTAGGAATTTGCTCATGCAACATTCCTAAAGTTCCAAGAGACTTGACAGATTTACAAGAATTAAATCACGCTGTGATCATTGGTAAAACTATAAAAGCACTTCAAAGATACAATAAGAAAATTAATTCATGGATAGGAAGAGTATAGTAAAAATGGATATAATGCCTAAACTATTATACGTATTTCAAGCTATACCTATAACCCTTCCAAAAAATGAATAACACAATTAAGTAAGACTATAGGAAGTATTATATGGAATAAAAAATATCAGGAATAAAAAGAGAAACCTTAATTACAATAAAAAAAGATAGAGATTTGGTGTTACCTGATTTTGCAATATATTTACAGGCTATAAGGATAATGGACCGGTATCATAATACAGATAATAAACAATTGATAACTCTAGAGGAAGATATTATAGAACTGCAATTAAAACCCCTTCCATGGATTAAACTGCAATTTCGTCCTGGAAAAAAAGATCTCAAAATATATTTTTGTTAGCAACCTTAAAAATATGGGATTTAGTATTGAAAAAGGCGAAACTCTCTACAATGAATGGACCCATGACTCCATTGTTCTCCAACCCAGAATTTCCACCAGCAGTAACAGCAGTTAATTTTATTAAATGGAACAGGTTGGAGAACACAAGATTAGTTCAGACCCTAATAGACAGTAAATTTAAAAAATTGCCAGAAATGGGGCCTGAACATAATAATAAATGGATACAATATTACCAATTAAATACATATATTAAATTACTGTCACAGCAGTCCAAGATTACCATTAACTAAATCTGAACAGTTGTTAATAGAAGAACGAAAGCCGGCCCATAAGCTAAGCTAAAATATATAAACTCTTACTTCCTACGGGACCTCTTAATGAAATAACTAATATTAAAAAATGGGAAAACTAATTAGACAGTCCGATTACACTATTAGAATGGGAGAAAGCAATCTTACTAACACACAAATTATTGATAGAAGTTAAGCATCAAGAGTGCAACTATAAAATCATGATGAGATGGTATTGGAGTCCAGTAGATTTGAAAAAAATAAATAAGGATAATACAGAGAAGTGTTGGAGATGCCTAAAGGATAAAGGAACAATGATACATATTTAGTACGATTGTCAGGTGGTGAAGGAGTTCTGGTATAAAATATATGAAATATAAAAATTGGTGTCTGGAAAAGAGATGCAACCAAGTGTAAAGGTTTCGATATTATCAATAATACTTGGATCATTGAAATTTATAAAGACTTCACCATATGATAAATGCAGCTAGGACAATAATAGCTTGAAAATGGAAAAAAGCAAATGGCCCTACAATAGTGGAATAAATATGTGAAATTAACTAAATGCAAAATATGGAAGAGTAAATAAGGAGAGAGGGGATGGAAAAGGACCAAAAGCCCATAATGTGTCAGCAAAAATGAATCAATTTATTTGAAAGGGAATAGAAAATCCTGTAGAGACCGGAGAGTTTTCTCTTTTTTTTTTTTTGATAGGAAATTAACATAGTGATGAATGATAGATAGGTATGAATAACAGAATAGAATGTAAGTATGGACAAGTAAGATAGGAATGAATGAAAGGTGTGGGTGAATGGTACTTGGACATTGTAAAGAAATTATGTCAGATGAATAAGTCAGAAGTGGCTATTAGAAATTATGATGATATTTTAAGGAAATTATGTTATACAATAATATAATGTTCAATTTGTGGATGGCAGATATTTATATGTATTTGTATAATTTTTAAAAAAAGATTAATAAAGAAAGATTGAAAACAAAAAGTAGCAGTGGCATCAGGAATGTGCTGCACACAGCCTGTGCAGACAGCAGAGCTGTGGGAGAGACCCAATAGGTCCAATCACTACAGCTTGTCTGCAGAAAACTAAAGGTGGGGGCGGATATAAGACCAGTCACCTTATACAACGGGACAAAGCAGCAGTAACTGGTCTTTATTACAGAAGGCTCCTGCAGAGAGGAAACATTTCATGATGGATTATCTGCAGATCTGAAAGAAAAGCTCACCAAGATTCAAGTAAGAATACAAAGGCCTCTTGTGTTTAAGCAATATTTGCTTATTTAGGTTTATTTCAACTTTAAATTGCAACCCTAACTGTAGCAGCCATAACCCTTTGCAGGGCGGCCTTAACTTTTTGGGCTTACCGGTTACCTCCGCTTGGCATGTTATTCCACGTCTAGGGGTTCCCTGAAAGTGAAATGGAACCTTTTTCCTCAGTACCTGGAACATTCTCTGTCTCCTTGGTAGTACTGGAAAAAGTGTGAATTCGTCAGTGTCCTTCACAACTCAGCAACCAGGCACTTCTCAGGATGCCAGCTTGTTGGCCCTCCTCCGAAGAGTCCTCCCCCGTCGCTTACACGAGCTGCGGTGCCCCTCCAAGCCGAGAGCACATCCGGACACCTTGAATCCTATCTCAGTTACTGTGCCTTGGATCAGCCGGTACCGAGACTTGGGAAGAGACAGATCCTTACTCCAGACCAGGCGGGTCTATTGGGGTTAACCATCCAAAGCATGTTGGGGAGCGACGGACGCTCCCATGACCGGGACCCCTCGCGGGGCTACCCCAGTCCAGAAACAGGAACAGACCGCTAGGGTCTCACAAAAGAACTCCCCTCACGTGACCTCAACATCTTAAGTACCCCTCCCCAGACTCCTCAGCGGGGCCCAGAACACTTACTGATTGGCTCTGAGGAAGCTGATACCCAAAACATCCAACCAGGCCTTGTTCTGGTCTGTCATGTGCACCTCACTGTGCACATGACCAGGCAGAACTCTAACACAGCCAAGCCAAACTGATGTCAAAGTTAACCTACATAATTAACCCTCAGAATGCCATTACCGTTCTGAGGCAAAAACTAAATTTACACATGAATGACACTTTGTCCAAAATGTCATCCGCTACATAATGTTCAGGTTGACTCTTGAATATAGTTGGCATAAAGGACTGCAGAGTGAAATCACAGCTCATATACTATATATTCAAAGTATAAGTGAAACTTTACCAGCAGCGGGAATAGTGTGGAGATTTCTTTTTGCATAGAGTGCAAAGGGTTAGAGCCTCTTGTCAGATATTTATTGCTGTGTTTTTTGTGAGATTTATCCTCACTGCCTGTCAGGACAGGAAATGGGTGGAAATCTCTTGATTGGGGCATACACAACATGCAAAAATACCTTTTTTTCTGCAATTACTTTTTAATTAATTTATGTGAAAAGTTTAGATCCGAAATCAACATACAGAGGGGTCATGGGATTCGGTTCAGTTCGTTTAGGGTTCTACCAACCTTGCAGATGGCATATTAAAAACGAATAAATAAAATATATATGTTTAAAATGTACCTTCTCTGTGAGTTTTTCGCCCTCTTCTTTTTTCCCATTTATCCAGGCTACTCTCTGAAGATTTCTAAGAGCGTGACATGGACGGCCTTTCACAATAAGCCAACGAGCTGATTCTGGCACAAACCTGGAGCCATAAAGACAGTTTAGTTTTTTCTCGGGGGGATTTACAGAAACTAGAGGTAACTAAATCTGAACAAACTAGGTAAACTAGATCAAATGTAGTAGTTACCCATAGCAACTATATTGCCTGCTTCATTTGGAATATGAAACCTTATTGGTTGAAGTGGTAACAAAATCTGAACAAGCATAAACTATATCAAATGTAGTAGTTACCCATAGCAACTATATTGCCTGCTTCATTTGGAATATGAAACCTTATTGGTTGATGTGGTAAAGATATCCAGTTTTAGTAAACCTGTCTTTTTTTATCCCCGTATGTCTAGTCTACATTTAGTTTGCTCTCCAAGTGTCTGCTACAAGTATCTAATTTAACAATTAAAATGTAAGAGTTTTATTTTTCCAAAAGATTAATAAAGTTACATATTTTTTACCTCTTACCATGAGGTCAGGAAAAATACATAGTATGGTGCAGAAACAGTAAACTGCAGCCAGCGCCATTCTCGAATCCCGTAAGCAAGGCCTGCAAGCAGAAGCTGTCCACATGTAAAACTGTAGGCAAATAGTGTGCCAATCACAGTCCGCCCTTTTGGTGGGGTCCATTCTAGGCCTGAGAAATATTAAAAACATGCAGATACATAAGACGTGCTGATGTTCACACATGTATTACTGCACTGCAAAAGCCATTAAAAAAAACAAACGGTTTGAAATACAAACTAGTAGGATTATCTGCAGTCTATGTGCCACACAGGACAAGATCAAGATTGCTGTGGAAATGTATTTGTGTAAAGCTGGTCATAGATGGTTTGAATCTCTGCTAGTTAAGCAGGGACTGGACGAAATTCAAACCACGTATGGGCAGGCTGATTGTACCCAAGTTGATCGATCAATCAACTTAGGTACAACCAACATGTTGGATATTTCATGCGACTATTGCCAGCAGACCTAGATTTCAGTTGTGCCCCCCATCCTCCATGGATACTGTGCCCATTGGGCTTCTACTGACATCCCCGCGATGCATACAGTCGGAGGCACAGGCAGCATGGCTCCTTTCCCTCTCCTTCCTCCTCTCACATAGTTCAGATTGATTCTCTAATGCCACGTACACACGAGTGGATTTTCCGTCAGAAAAATCTTGGATGGTTTTTCTGACGGAATTCTGCTCAAGCTTGGCCTGCATACACACGGTCACACAGAAGTTCACTGAACTTTTGACCGTCAAGAACATGGTAACGTACAACACTACGATGAGCTGAGAAAATTAAGTTCAATGCTTCCAAGCATGCGTCAAATTGTTTCCGAGCATGCGTAGGAATTTTGCGCTTCGGAATTGCTACAGATGATCGGAATTTATGATCGGAACTTTTTCCGACCGAAAAATTAAGAACATGCTCTCAATCTTTTGCTGGCTGTAATTCGGCCAGCAAAAGTCCGATGGAGCATTCACACGGTCGCATTTTCCGACCAAAAGCTCTCATCTGCCTTTTGCTGGCCGAATTTCCGATTGTGTGTACGCGGCGTTACAAACAGCCTCTATTTGCAAACTGCTATGCTACACAGCCTTTTTTATCTGGGAACTTCAAAAGTCACAACTGCAGCATAGCAGGCAGTTACACAGATAAAGGATGTCTGTAAGAGAATCGATCTGAACTGTGTGCCATGCGAAAGGAGAAGGGAGGGGGGAGAGCCTAGAGCTGACATCAATCAAACAGAGCAGAAAGCAAGAACGTGGATCCTGACAAGATGGTCCGTATAAGAATCCAGAGAAGACTGTAGCCCCTCCCACAGGTATTTACCACAATTTTAACAGAAAATGTGCATGCCTAAGAGGACTGGAAAGATTTTTACGTATTAGCAGCTCACAGAAAATAGGATGAAGCTAAAAAAAAAATACATACATGTGCTTCCCTTTTAATTAGCTCTACTTTTACATTTGGTGCATTCAATGTGACACAATGTAAAAGTGGAGTTTTTTAGAACAACCTAAATTTAATGCATGAGTCACTGTCAGAAACAAAGATAAAATAATGAGAGGGGCTAGCGCCAGAAAAGTGGAGCAGCAGTTTTTTTTTTTTATTCACCCCCAGAGTAGCATGAGGCCCAATGTTGCCGGAAGCACCCAATTTAAAAGGCAGGAGCATAGCCAGGACACAAAATATAGGTGGTCAACAACCGGGAACAGAGGTACCTTATAAATCTTCTTTTTACATTAAAATATTGCCACTATATACCTTTTTGAATGATCTGTATGCCAAGGTTACATCACAAACTGCACAGTTTATTCAGTGCTGAGAGTTCAGGAAGGTGGAGGTTTTCAGCCTGTATACACGCCCACATGTATGATGTCAATATCATGTGGAAAAAAAAGGGGGAAATCTGCGCTACAGTGTACTATCAGAAAATTATTAAATTATTATAAATAGTTGATGCAGCAATTCTAGTACATACCAAAAGTGATATACGTGTAAAGACAAGAAAAAAAGAGGAGAACTGCGCAATCCCCAATATTTCTATTGGGATATAAGCTACCCAGAAAAAACTTCATAAAGCTTAGATCTGGGAACTACATGTGACAAAATATATGTATATAACCTACAAAACATATACAATGACCCTTATAAACTCTAAACAAAATGCGTGATGCTAGGTGTTGTGATGCCAAGCATTCAAAAGAGAAAACATGTGGAATTGAAACCAATATAACTATACATTGTGAAAAAATTAGAACAACATAAATGTGTCAATATTGAAAAGTCAAAAAAGGTCCGCCATAAAAAGAAAAAATACTCCAAATAGTGTAAAAACGTTTAATAAAACCACAAAAGTAAAAGAATGGTATGCTACCCCAGACGACGTGACTCTTTCACGAAACGCGTTGGGTGGCGTGACACGCTTTTCTGCCTCATCTGAACTGGTACCTGAAGGGATTTCGTTTGGGTTCGCGATCGGCCGACGCTTACCCAATTTTGACGATATGCCCTCTTGCTTCCTTATGTTTGTAAGTGCATTTCTTTTACTTTTGTGGTTTTATTAAACGTTTTTACACTATTTGGAGTATTTTTTCTTTTTATGGCGGACCTTTTTTGATTCTTCAATGAAACATATATGAGTCCCGCTTCATAAGTGTTCCCCCCTGGTTTGGACGATTCAAGGCTGGCGTATCCCCTAATCTGGTCTACGGTAGAGAGTTCCATTGGGATCGCCTAGGATTGATCTATCTTCTGACCTGATTTGTGATAAGCGCTCCTTACTGGGGCATCTGGTAAGGGGCTAGGGTTATCTGTTTGGTGGAGGTACACCGTGTCTGGTATCACGCCAATTCATAGGGCTTTGGATTGGACCTTCTTCATCAACACGTGGTGTTTTCACTTCGGACTTATAAAAAGACTTTTCAATATTGACACATTTATGTTGTTCTAATTTTTTCACAATGTATAGTTATATTGGTTTCAATTCCACATGTTTTCTCTTTTGAATGCTTGGCATCACAACACCTAGCATCACGCATTTTGTTTAGAGTTTATAAGGGTCATTGTATATGTTTTGTAGGTTATATACATATATTTTGTCACATGTAGTTCCCAGATCTAAGCTTTATGAAGTTTTTTCTGGGTAGCTTATATCCCAATAGAAATATTGGGGATTGCGCAGTTCTCCTCAATATCATGTGACCTACCTATCTCTGAACAAGAAAACTGAAAATTGTATACTTGCCTTTCCGTAATTTTCCTTTCCTGACGCATCTTCATGGCAGCAAACACTGGGTTGTGACTCCACCCCCACAACCTGACAGGATTGGTTAGCTATAAATTTGAAAGAGAGACCCTCCGTTTCATTCTCTGTATCTATCAACTAATAAAAAAAGGGCAAGATGCTTCAGGAAAGGAAAATTTCGGAAAGGTGAGTATACAATGTTCAGTTTTCCTGACGCATCATGGCAGCACACACTGGGAAATAACTTGCCAGTTGGGTGGGTGCAAAAAAAGTAGTATTTATTTAACATGTAGCTGAAGAATTGGCTTGAATAACAGTTCTTCCGAACTCCGCTGTTGTTAATTGAGCAAAATCCACCCTATAGTGGGACATGAATGTATGTCTGGATTACCAGGCAGCTGCTCTGTATATCGTCTCTCGTGAAACCTTGCAATATGCTGCCCATGATGTTGCCACTGACCTAGTTGAATGACCTTTAATTCCCTCGGGTACCGGAAGTTGTTAAATGGTGTAGGCTTTCCTGATATACTTGACTAGCCACGATGCTGCCGTCTGTCCTTTTCTGTTCCCATGAGGAATCACCATGAGGTTGTCCGACTTCCTAAAAGAGGCTGTAGCCAAAAGATAAGAGCTAATAGCAGATTTTACATCCAAGACATGCGGTTCACCTTGATCATTGGTAAAAGTTGGGAGACTGATGTCCTGGTTGTAATAGAAAGCCGTTGCCACCTTTGGAATAAAATGGTCTGAAGGTTTTATCACCACTCTGTCAGAGATAAAAAAAAAACATGTAGGGTTTAGTTATCATCAATGCTTGCATCTCTGAAAATCTTTTAGCTGAGGTAATGGCGATGAGGAAGGTTAGCTTTAGTGTTAAATTCCACAAACTGAGATAGAATTGGCCAGATGAAAAAGGGAACTCAAAAGTGCGTTCAACACTATTGAGAGATCCCATGCTGGAAATGCTGGCCTTCTTGGAGGCCTGATGTTTAAGCATGCTTTCATGAGCTAAACCACTAGAGGGTATAATGCCCATCTGGAGCCTGTTTTTGCAGATAAGGATGAAATTTGTACTTTGAGGGTACTTGAGCTTAGACCTTTATCCAGGTCTGCTTGGAGAAATTTTAAAATCTGCAGAGCCTCTGGTAACAGTGGATTCCAGTTTCTCTGCTGTGCCATAGATGTAAATCTTTCCCATATCCTCCTGTATGTGGTGTTAGTGGTAAACTTCCTAGCTTGAAGTAGTGTTGATCTGACCTCCTGAGAGTAACCTTGCTCTAGAAGCCTATTTCTCTCAACCTCCATGCCATCAAGTGTAGTCTCTCCGGTCCACATGAAGGAATTGACCTTGGTAAAGTAGGTCCTGAATCACAGGAAGAGGTAATGGTTCTTCTAGACTGAGTTGCAGCAAGGTTGTAAACCAAGGTCTCCTGGGCCAGAAAGAAATTACTGCTATCACTGTGGCTGATGACCTCCTGAGCCAGGAGCGGAATCTCGCAATTAGTGACATCAGTGGAAATATGTATCCTAGTTGGAAGTTCCAAGGATGGAGAAGGCAGTCTATTCCCTTGTCAGGAATCTCTGACACTTTGCATTCGCTGGTGTCACTGCCAGATCGATATCCGGCATTCCCCAAGTTTCGATCAGGAGAGTGAATCCTGGAAGCTCAGAGACCATTCGTTGTTCGATGGGAATTACCTGCTTAGGCAGTCGGCCAACAGGATCTGTGCTGCTGGAACATACGCAGCCCTCAAAACCGTGATATGTTTGAGCCCATTCCAAGATAGAGTGAACTTCCACCAGCAGTGTGCAGCTGCTGGTACCTCCCTGTCTCTGGATGTAAGCCACCGCCACCTTGTTGTCTATCTGTATTAAGACATTTTTCCCCTTCAAGGACGAGCCAAAGGCTAGGAGAGCTTGAAAGGCTGTTCTGAACTCTAGTATATTCCATACTACCCCCTGTGCCTGGAACTGCCATAGTCCTTGCGCTGCTTGATCTTGGTAATGAGCTCCCCATCCCTCCTGGCTGGCATTCGATGTGATCACCTCCGGCTCTGGGGGGACTATGGGTCTGTGCCTCCTGAGGTTGCAAGTATGCATCCACCACCACACTGACTGCTTCAGCCTCTTGTGGATGGGGATTGTTTGTAGCATTGATACTCCATCCCACCCCTACAGAAATGAGTTTTGCAACACTCTCATGTGCCATTGAGCCCACTGGATCATTGGAAGAGTGGCAGACATGGAACTCAGGATGCTTAGACAAATTCTGTCTAGCAGTTACATTGCTGACATTAATTTCTTCATTTTCTGAAAGGGAATTAGCTTCTCTTGAGGAAGCTGCACTTTGTTTGACTTGCCATTTATTTGTGCCCCCAGAAAGATGATATTCCATGGTTGAAGGAAATAAATTTGCACCATGTATGGCCTGCCTAAGGCAGTGGGAGTCATTGATTCAGGGGGATGGGGTCGAGCCACGCTGTCTGTATCTTTTGTATGCAGGCACCGTGGCAAAGGATCGAGCCTGCAGGTGTGCCAAAATTTGAAAGAGCAAGTAAGTATAGCATGTTGGTCATTTAAGAATAAAACATTTGACTTTACAATTACTTAACAATCCTTTAAATTACTTACAAAGTGAGATGGTGTTCAGAGCAATTCCAGAGAAAGCCATCCCACAAAGACAGCGGAAAGTGCAATAAGCAACAAAGTTGGGGAGGAAAGCCACACATGTGCCAGACACGGCCATTATGAAATAAGAGCCGGTCAGAATAGCTTTTCTGCCAAACCTAAGACAGACAAACAAGCATATGAATTGTAATTTATCAAATATTCAATCCGTAGGATTGTATCTGTCTGTTCCCTGTTTTCAGATGTAAGTATTATAAATGTAAAATACTTTCCATTTTCTACTACAGGTTTTATGTAGCACTTCTTACTAATACAGGTGGTTGGTGTACAGAAGCAGGCATAGCAGACTAACATATATATAGCAATAATATAACACTAAACATATATATCTTGTTCAAATTACACCTACAGTGCATTAATATAACATAGTGTAGCGCTTACAAATGATTTTACTCCAACAAATTCTGTATGAACAGTATTATTATTATAAATAAAGGGTAATAAAGGGTCCATAAAAAAACCAATACACCATGAGTGGTGGATTTGCAGTTTCAAAATCCACATTATGCATATACCACCACATGTGTGTCATCCCTCTGGAAAACACACTTCTGGATAATAAGGCCAAAATGTGTTAATCTAGTAGCTGTTTCCTTGTTCTCCAATTATCCTCCAAAATGTGCACATAAATAATGGCATTAAACTCCCATCCTAGAAATGATCCCTTCATATACCAGGGATTGGGAAACACTCCGCATGTGGTTAAAACAATAGAGTATCAAATAATGTAGTATTTTTAATAAAAAACAGTTCGGAAGGACCAAACAAAATTTTATATGCTAGATAGATAGATAGATAGATAGATAGATAGATAGATAGATAGATAGATAGATAGATACTGTAGATAGAATTTAATAAATTATTTCATTTATCATATATTTTCAAAGATCATAAACTAACCATGCATAACATTGATTAAACCATAGTTTCACTTTAGGGGAACAGAAAATTTACTCCTAAAAATAGCACCTGCATAGCGCCTGTAAAGAGCCTCTCCTCTTAGTGTGAATGCCTGAGTGCTTTCATACTGGAGCGGTGCGTTGGCAGGATGCCAAAAAAAAAGTCCTGCAAGCCGCATATTTGCAGTGTTGTAGGAGAAGTATACAACGCTCCTAAAGCGCCCCTGCCCATTGAAATCAATGGGCAGTGACGCAGGAACGCCAGCATAGCCCCACTGCAGCAGCGCTTCGCGGGTGGTTTTAACCCTTTTTGGCTGCTAGTGGAGGTTAAAAGCGTCCTGCTAGCAGCCAAAAACTTCAGCAAAAACAACGGTAAAGCACCTCTAAAAATAGCAGCGCTTTACCGCCGACGCCCCCAACGCCCCAGTGTGAAAGTATCCTAATGGGGTATATTTTTATAAATATTTTCACACAAGATTCACTAAACATCCACCCAGGATTTACATATCTTTTAGGGCTCATGCACACAGGGCGTAATGCCCTGTACACACGACCAGACTTTCCGACAGGAAATGTTCGATGTGAGCTCGTTGTCGGAAAGTCTGACCGTGTGTATGCTCCATCGAACATTTGCTGTCCGAATTTCTGCACACAAATGTTTGAGAGCAGGTTCTCAGATTTTACAACAAGAAAACTTGTTGTCTGAAAGTCCGTCGCACAAAAGTTCACGCATGCGCTGTATCAAGCAGAAGGAGCCGCACTGTCTATTGAACTTCCTTTTTCTCGGCTCGTCGTACGTGTTGTAGGTCACTGCGTTCTCACGTTCGGAATTTTTGGCCAACATTTGTGTGACAGTGTATATGCAAGTTTGAGCCAACATCCATCGGAAAAAAAATCCACAGTTTTGTTGTCGGAAAATCCGATCATGTGTATGGGGCATTCGAAAAAATGAGCTGCAAAGCCACTACCAACACCAGGAAAAAGCAGCTGTAAAAACATGCTTTTAGCAGCTTTTTGTATTGGCATTAATGCACATTTAGCCACGTTAGCTTTTAGTGACGTTTCTCTCTCTCCATTCAAAATCAATGGTTCCCTATGAGAGCCTACTGATTTGAATAGAAGTCACACCAGAAGTCAGATCATGATGATCTGACTTGCAGTGGGACTTGTGCACTGAGGATCTTGAAGACGCCCATCCCACCCCCCCATGTTGAAGGACAGGTGGCCTGGTATGGTCCGGGTGCTTGCATCGTCACCCTCCCCCCCTTTTCTGACCTGCCGGGGTGCATGTTTGGATAAGGGTTTGGTATGGATTTTGGGTGCGACTTCTATTCAAATCGATGGGCTCTCATAGGGAACCAATGATTTTGACATGTAAAAAAATAAATAAAAATAAACGATTGACACAGCTTAACAGCGTTTAGCAGCTTTTAGCGGCGTCAGACTTTTTTTTTTACAGCTCAACAGCTTCTGCTCCTGAACACACAGAGTGTAGTTTTTTTCTACTGTCCCTAAATGCTTATGCCTCCAAACGCCTCTGACAGTTAATGTGTGCATGAACACATAAGCTAACATGAAGGGGCGTTTAGAAGCAGTTAAAAAAAATCATCAGACGCCCCTAACAGCGTCTGTAAAAACGTCCTGTGTGCATGAGCTCTTACAATTGAATACAATTAGAATAATATGTGATTCTTGTATAAAAACATTTATAAATGCACTGTAAGTCCCCTTTGTGCCACAATACTTTAGAGCAGCTTTAATGCTGCACAGTGTTTTTGGGCTAGATTCACATGTGTGCATTTTTTTAGCACATTTTTAGGAGTGCAGGAATGCAGAACAATTGATTTACTATGGTTTCCTATGGGTCCTGTTCACATCTATGCAGTTTCCTGCAACCTGTTTTGCAGGGACCTTTTCCATGCAGGAAGGTGCATTTTTGGGTCCATAGACTTCAATGGAAGCACATAAAAAAGCATGAAAAATGCATGTACATGAGTTTTTGTTGCAATTTTGGTTGGAAGCATAAAAACTAGCAAAATGCTTTTTGTAAAAACGCAGCAAAACACGCATGCAAGACACACAAAGGTATAAACCGAGCCAAAAAGGTTCCGCTCACTTAAAGTGAAACTATGGTCAATATGTTTTTTTAAGGGCCCAGTCACACTATCGTGTTGCAGTAATGCAGGGCAACATGTTACATGTGTATGTAGGCAGGTGCAGTCTACTCTCTCCACAGTAGGTGCCACTCTAACAAAGCAGCATTGTAGTTTTAGAGGAAGTCAAGAGGACCATGGTTCCCTGGGTCACTCCAATTAGATACTGTCGCCTCATGTGACTTTAGCAGCCATCTTGACATCTATGTAGGAAAGTTGATGTCGCGCTATTCTTACTCTAATTGTAGGTAGGGGGCTGTTACACCTTCTACTCTATTTAGTAATGTGTAAATGACTCTCAAAACGTATATATTCGGATATAGGATATCCTCTAAGTGATTCTGTATGATTAAAATTCTTTCCTGACAGACTCCATGGCAGCAACGTGTGGGTTAAGTCCCGCCTCCACTACCCATAGGACACTACTCCCATAAATCTTTGCTCCCTGCCCCTGGCCGTGTTCTTTTTTTGTCCTCCTCCGAAGGACCCAGAAGTGGTCTTCCTACCTGAAGATTTATCATCCCCACGATCGAGGTCGGCCGGTCTGCGACTCTGGGTCTGGAAAGTCGCATTACTCCGCTAAGCCCTAGCTATTAGCAGGGTATGGAGTGGGCAGTGGAAGAGGCGCTGTGAAGAAGCCCATGTCCTGGCCACTGGCAGGCAGGCTGCGCATTGGTCGGATAGCCAGCTATTAGCAGGTGACCTGTTTTGCCCCCTGGAAAGTCCGGTGTCATCTTACCTTATCTTCGGCCGAGTGATCGATCGTGGTGGGAGTGGTGAGAGGTTCTAAAAGTTCTTTATGGCAGCAGTTTTTGTATCTTATTATCTGTCTTCGTTTGTTTCTGTTTGTTTGTGTGTGCAGGCATGGCGGCTGGTTCTTCCGCGTTCCAGCCGCCGTTCTACTTCCGGGTTTGCGTTTTCGGCCGTACTGCGCATGCGCGAACGCGGTTGAGATCGAGGCTTGGTTTCGCGCATGCGCGATAGCGGCAAATTGCCGCTATTTCGCGCATGCGCACAGGCACGGCGGTGACATCACAGGGGCGGGCTATTTAAATGTGGAATTTGTCTGCAAGCTTTGGGAATGCTTGCGGGCTGTTGCGGTGACTTCCCCCTGCCTCTGTGTTGCACCCACTGGTAAGTGGCATTCTGGGATAGGGAGGCTATCCCTTCCCTGTCCCTTGCACTGATCCCTTGTCATCTTTTCAGCGCGTATGGATATCGCTGAGGACATGGATTCCTTACCGCCTGCTTGTGGCCAGCCCTCTCATAAAAGGTATTTCTAATGATCACCTGAAGGTCTGGTGGGGGAGGGGTATTTATCTGTTAGCTCTGTCCTGATGTCTTGTCTCTTGTGGTTTCTTGTCTTGTTCCTTTTTCAGCCCTTCCAGGTCAGAACAGCATCGCAGCTCTCATAGAGGGAGCGACTCCTCCAAGTCGCATCACCGGCACTCCTCTTCCAAATCTAAACATTATGGTTCCTCCTCAAGATCAGGACACCGTAGTGAAGAAAGATCGCACTCCTCGAGGACTCAATCTAGTCACTCAGCTAGTGCCTGTTGGGGGTGTAGAGCTCTTGTACCGGCAGGAAAATCTTTATGCGACCCTTGCTACGCCAAGGCTTTCAATGAAAGGGGTGACGCGGATCAACAACTTAAAACCCTGGTGGAAAAAGTTGTTAAGGAGTCCCTCAGAAATATTGAGGGCCAGTCCTATGTTCCCCCGGCAGAGCCGCCACTTTCTCCAGGAAGGGAGACTCAGTTGCAGGATACTTGGGAATCCTCTGCGCATAGCCACCCCTCAGCTGCCATGTCTGACAGTGACTCTGATGAAAGTGATCCCTGTGTGGGCTTTGATTTCGCTCTACTGCCTCCTCTGGTCAGAGCTGTTAGAGAGACACTGAACTGGGAAGATTCTGTGGCTGCTCCTTCCAAACAAAGAAAATTCTTTAAGCAATTAAAGAAGGAACGGATTAATTTTCCTTTTATCTCTGAGCTAGGTGAGATTATCACAGATGAATGGGGCAAGGTGGAGAAGAAAAATTCCATGCTATCAAAGGTTTCGAAACTCTATCCTTTCAATGAAGAAGAGGTGAAGCATTTGGAGTCAGCGCCATTAGTAGACGCAGCAGTCATGAGGTTGGTGAAACATGTCACTCTTCCCTTAGAGGATACCGTGTCTTTTAAGGACGTTCTGGACAGACGAATTGATGCTGATTTGAAGAGAGTGTATCTCACAGCAGGAATGGCCTGTAAGCCAGCGCTAGCTCTGGCCGCTATGTCCAAAGCAATGGAGATATGGACAGATAGTGTAGATGAGACACTTAGAAATATCTCTGAAGATACAGCTAAGAGCTCCCCTATCCAAGAGCTTAGGCTGGCCTCCGCCTTTCTTGGGGAGGCCTCTATCGACATTATACGCCTGGTGGCTCGGGTGATGCTTTCTTCTGTTACGGCTAAACGGGCTCTTTGGCTCCGCCCCTGGCTGGCAGACCCAGCCTCTAAACAAGTATGGTGCCGCATCCCCTTTGAAGGGTCCTCCCTTTTCGGCAATAAGTTGGATGAGGCTATTACCCGAGCCACTGGTGGGAAGTCGGGGTTCCTCCCCCAGGACCGGCGTTTGCAAGCCCAGAGAAGGTCTTTTCCAAAGGGACAGTACCAGGAACGAGCCAGGGAAGCTCGCAGTTACAGACCAGGCCGTGAATTTTCCAGGTCCTGGAAATCAAGACAATCCTCTTTCAAAAAATCTACAAAAAGTGATTTGAAGGGAGAGAGGGAACCAACTAAATCCTTTTGAGGTTGGGCTCGCTCAGACAGGGCAGGTGGGGGCTCGTCTTTTCCACTTTCGCCATGTCTGGGCAGCCTCGATCCAAGACTTCTGGACCGTCAAGACCGTCTCCTCAGGTCATGTTTGGACCTTCAAGGAATCTCCCAGACTCAGATGGGTCCCCACCTCTCTCCCGGCCTCAGACGAAAAAAGGCTAATTCTTCTAGCCTACGTGGAATCTTTGTTGGCTCAAGGCGCCATTATCCATGTTCCAGTCATTCAGCGAGGCATGGGAATCTACTCTCCTTTGTTTATGGTCCGGAAAAAGAGCGGGGCCTGGAGGCCGGTCATAGATCTAACCCACTTGAACAGTTTTATCAAAAAAGAAAAATTCAAGATGGAGTCTTTATCCACAATTCAACAATCTGTCCAAGCAGGGGATTGGATGGTCTCCATAGACCTCAAGGACGCCTATTTTCATGTCCCAGTTGCAGTAAATTACCAGCAGTATCTCCGCTTCTCCGTGGGCGAAAGCCATTTTTAATTTACTTGCCTTCCCTTCGGGCTATCAACTTCTCCTCGTGTATTTTCAAAAGTATTGTTGGCAGTGGTAGCTCTTCTGAGAACCAAAGGGATTCGTCTACATCACTACCTAGATGACCTTCTGTTGTTGGCTCAAGACAAGGATCAACTTCTGGTACACAGAGAGCAGGTCATCTCCACCCTACAGGAATTCGGGTGGATCTTGAACTTGGAGAAGAGCCAGCTGGTCCCATCTCAGCGGCTGGTGTTCTTAGGGGCCCTATTCAACACTGTCAGAGGCACCATCTCATTACCAGAAGAGAAGTTGTCAGTGGTCAGGGACAGAATCCGTCCAGCCCTCTCTGCCTCTCATCTCCAGGCTCTCCAGTGCCTGAAAATTATAGGCACTATGGTAGCGACAATCCCGATGGTGAGGTGGTCACAGTGGAGGATGAGGCCCTTTCAGAAGGGTTTCCTTCATCAATGGTCAGGCAGCAAAACCCAGCTGATTCGGATCACCTTATCCATGAGGAATTCCCTTCTGTGGTGGCTCCAACGGGAAAATCTCTGCAACTGCCATTCCATTCTCCCCATCTCATGGGTCACCATAACAACAGATGCCAGCAACAGGGGTTGGGGCGCACACTGTCTGGCGGAAGTGGCTCAGGGCACCTGGATTCTCCCCTCCAGAGGGACGGTGTCGAACATCCTGGAGTTAAGGGCAGCTTTTCAAGCTCTGCTAGCCTTTCGGCATCTGATTTCAGGAGCCTCGGTCTCACTCAGGCTAGACAATACCACAGCAGTGGCGTACATAAGAAGGCAAGGGGGTACCCGAAGTCTATCCCTTCTCCAGGAGGTGGAACCGATCATGACCTGGGCTCAGAGGAACCTGAAGGATCTGACAGCATCTTATGTCCCAGGGATTCAGAACGTTCAGGCAGACTTTCTTTCCCGGATACTTCTGGACAACAACGAGTGGTCTCTCCACGAGGAAGTGTTCAACTGGATCCTGACGATGGGGCTCTCCCCAGAAGTCGACCTGTTTGCCTCCCCTTGCAACAAAAAACTAGAGAAGTATTATTCAAGGTACAGGGATCCTCAAGCCTACGGGGTGGATGCCTTGACAGAGAAATGGTGGTTCCACAAGGCCTATGCCTTACCCCCAACTCCTATTATTCATCAGTTCCTGAGGAGACTCAGGTCAGAGACAGCAGAAGTGATAGCCATAATTCCCTATTGGCCCAACAGACCCTGGTTTCCGCTTCTGATGCTCCTCAGTGTCAGGGATCCAATTCCTTTACCATCCAGGCCAGACCTTCTGTCTCAAGGGTCGAGATTTCATCCTTGCCCGGATCACCTGCGCCTAAAGGCTTGGTTTTTGAAAGGGGACGGTTGAAGGCTTTAGGCTGTCCTGAAGAAGTCATTCCCACTCTTCTTAGTGCTCGAAGAAGCAGTACTAACCGGGTATATGAGAGAATTTGGGCGAAGTTTGCAGATCACTTGTCTTCAAGGTCCAGTTCCTGTAATACCCTGACAGTCCGGGACGTCTTAAGCTTCTTGCAATCAGGATTGGATATCTCCCTTTCGGTTAGTTCTCTCCGGGTCCAGGTTTCAGCAATTTCAGCTTTTTCTGGAGTCGCATGGGCCAATCATCCCTTGGTCCAACAATTCTTCAAAGGAGCAGTCAGGCTTAGGCCACAAAGGAAGCCTAGATTCCCCAAATGGGACCTTCCATTGGTTCTAGATTTCTTCTCTCAACTTGACAGAACGCTCTCAATCAGAGAATTAACCCTTAAAACCTCTTTTCTGGTGGCCATAACTTCGGCGAAGAGAATCTCCGAAATTCAGTCTCTAGGTACAAAGGAACCTTTTCTCACCTTCTTTCCAGATAGGGTGGTCCTAATTCCGATGTTGGGGACAAATCCCAAGGTGATCTCTGTTTTCCATGAAAACCAGGAAATCACTCTTCCTACCTTCAATTCTGCTGGAAGTCAAGATCCACATCCACTCGATTTGGGAGTTACTCTAAAACAATATCTGGATATTACAGCTTCTTTTCGTCAATCTGACTTCCTCTTCGTACTATTCAACGGGAAAAGTAGAGGCGCCAAGGCCTCCGTTAGATCCATCGCTGCTTGGGTGGTTCAGGCAATTCAATGGGCTTATAGAGAGAAGGGCTTGGCTCCTCCTGAGGCGGTTACAGCTCACTCTACCAGAAGTCTCTCAACCTCATGGGCAGCTTCGCGCCACGTTGCACCTGATGTAATCTGCAGAGCGGCCTCCTGGTCTTCTATTCATACTTTCATGTCTCACTATTGTGTTGAGCCAGCTTCCTTATCCTCTGTTGATTTTGGTTTGAAAGTCCTGTCGGCCGACAGTGTTAAATAAATCTTTTGTTCAGCATTTTTGCCCACCCGGGTGTGTTTGGCGAGTTATTTCCCACACGTTGCTGCCATGGAGTCTGTCAGGAAAATGGAAAATTGCTATCAAAATACTTACCGTAATTTTCCTTTCCTGATGGACTCCATGGCAGCAGGAGTTCCCTCCCAAATGGCTGGAGTAGGCTAGTTACCGAACACGGCCAGGGGCAGGGAGCAAAGATTTATGGGAGTAGTGTCCTATGGGTAGTGGAGGCGGGACTTAACCCACACGTTGCTGCCATGGAGTCCATCAGGAAAGGAAAATTACGGTAAGTATTTTGATAGGAATTTTCCATTTTATAGTGTGGTAATGTCAGTGATTAACATGAATGGCAGCGGGGGGCGTGGCCGGATGAGGGAGTGAGAGAGTGAGTGTGAATGCTGGGCGCACCGTCCCTGTCTCCCCTCGCTCCCCCTTGATGGGAAGAAACCAGCCTGGAAACAGAAGTGGCGTCTAGCCATGCACTGAGCCCAACACAGCAGTCCCATCCTCCCTCCCACTGAGCCCGTGGAAACTATCCGACCCGTGTGAGCGGCTGTCTCCAGCGTCACGAGCAGCGAGGGAGATCTCGCGGGCGGCCGTACTATCGCGAGCTCCTGGCTCGGCTTGACTGCGGTGAGGTTGGAGGAGGGAACTGAAGGAACCCGAGGGAAGTTACACAGCGGCAGCTGGATATCGCGAGCTTTGTCAAGCAACCCAGCAGGGCGGGCCGTTCGAAAATTGAAGGAGATGTCTTAGAGAGCGGAGGTCTGGCTGGGGAGCTGAGGAGCTTCTGAGTAGCCTAAGGCAACTGCCTAGGCTAACGGTAAAACGGGAGAGAGTCGAGGGGGTGAGAGGAGAAAGGAGGAGGGAGCAGGAGCTGGGGAATGTAAATATAAATGTCAAATGAACTGTACCAGCTGTGCTATTTATTAAACACAACTTACCAGGAGGAAGCAGCAACCAGGCTCGAGCGCAGCTGGGGCTCTCAGTGCGGTTTAGCAGCCCTGCCCCCCTTGGTGGAGCTGGTGGAAATTCTCTCCCTTTCTCTCCCCCCTATATGACCAGCTTGTCGTGTCCTTGGATGGAGGAATTGAGTCAAAGCAATTGCATAGTCCTACATTACAATTGTGGAGAAGATAAGAGTGAGTAGGGAGCGAGAGTTGGAAAATGTCCATGGTCACTGTTGCTCTTAACAGCTAACATAACATCCCCTCCTTCCCCTTCATCGGTAGCTCTGGCGAAAACGTTCCTTTTTTTCGCATGGTTAGTTTGTTGTTGAGCTCCTGGACTGAGGTCATTGTATTACATTAACTGCACTGCACTGCACTGATTTGCAATTAACTATACGGACCACTCAAAAAGACAATTGCAAGGAAATAGAGCTGTCATTGTGCCCCCCCTCCCCCTCCTGGTAGCAAGTTAGGCCCCTTCTTTCCCCATTGGCCATACTCTCCCCCTTTTTTTTTCATCTCTCTCCTTTTTTTCTGGAGGTGCATTTTGTTATATCTCAGCAATACTATCAGCTAAGTAAATATTAACTCTGGTCGTTATACCATGCTCAGTAAACGTGCCACTGAGGACGGTTCGCTTAGTGAGGGGAACCAAAAAACCCGGGCCGCCAAAGAAAAAGCAAGCCAGGCATCTGCTGTAGCAGCCGCAAAACTCGAACGCTTTGCCCACGCAACCTCTCCTACCAGAAGGGGACTCCATCATCAGCCAGCAGGGCAAAAAAGGCCACAGGGGGCCGCTTCGGATAGGAGAAGCACCAGCCAACTAGCACCAAACCCAGCTCGTTCACCCATTGGAAGTAAGGTGAACGACTCGGTTCTGGCAGCAAGCAAGATAGCACATAATACAACAGCTTTAGCGGAGCTCCCTATGCTAGGGAGCGGTGAACCTACACTACGCGACATACTGCAAGCAGTTAACGAATGCAAAGTTTCTATTTGTGGTCTCGATAATCAGCTGAGTAGTATTAAAACGGAATTACACTCTATGGGCCAATTACTGAGTAATACAATGGAAAGAACCACGGTACTAGAAGGAAGATTAAGCATGGTTGAGGACGAGTTCCTCCCACTACAGCAAAAAATGACCGGGCTACAGAAACAAATAGCTACGCAAGCATTAAAATTAGACGAAATGGAAAATAGAAATCGCAGGAATAACGTTCGCCTGATTGGTCTTCCAGAGGGGAGTGAGGGCCCTAACCCTATAAACTTTCTGGAAAACTGGTTTAGAGAACTTCTGGGTGACACCTCTTTTACTCCACTTTTTGCCATAGAAAGGGCTCATAGAGTCCCCTCAAGATATCGGGCAGCAGAGGAACGTACTAGGCCATTGATTTTGAAATTCGTGAATTACAATGATCGCACTATTTTGATGCGCAGGACTAGGGAATTGAGGGACATCTTCTATAAGGGGACCAGGGTATCGTTTTACCCAGATTTCTCACCAGACCTACAGAAGCAGAGAGCAGAGTTTATCCCCATCAAGCGAACTCTCCAAAAATATAAGATAAGCTACGCACTCTTGTACCCTGCCCGGTTGCGCATAACTGCTCTGGGCTCAACCTTTTTTTTTTGGGCGCTCCATATGAGGTGGAAAAGTGGCTGGAGAAACATAAAAAAGATCTCTAGTTCTCCTTAGAATTATCACGACTGGAAAACTAGTTTTTTTGAGAGGTTTTTCCTCTCCCCCTTGCTTCCCCCCCCCTTTTTTTTTTGGTTTCTTATTTTTTTTTTGTCTTCCAGAATGAGAACTGCACAATATTCGCACGAGGAAAATTTTATTAATCAGTAATATTGAATGTATAAATGGGAGTTACAGCTTTAAGGAGTGTTATGTCACTAAAGGGTCACTTATTTGCGAGGAGGGGGGTGGAAGGGATATGGAATGAATAGAATTATACAGTATAAATTTCACTATAAATGTTTAATAGGAATGTATTAGGGGGGTAGTATTGAGCATCCCCTCCCCCCCCCCCCCCCTGTTTTTATTTTTTCTAAAGAAGGAAGGGTAGAGGGTAAGGGAGAGGGGGGAGGTAAAGGAGGAGGGAGAGAAAGGAGAAAGGAAAGAAAAGAGGGAAGAAATTAAATAGATGAGAAAGTGGTTAAAGTAGATAGCATATTTAATGGGAGGGGAGGTATATAGATTTCCTCTCTAGATCGGCACAAGATTTGAACATTTACTGGGGGGGGGGGGGGGGGAGGGGATGAAACAGGTGAATCTATATTGCACAAATTATAATATATAAGTTCATGGGTAAGGCACTATTTAGGGAGGGGGGGGGGGGGGTTATTTTTATTTTTTTGGCTCCGTTCTTTTTTTTTTTTGAGAAAGCGGTTAAGTAGCTCGTATATTTATAGAGAGGGGAGGCGTATGGATTTCCTCTCTATGAGATTGGCACAAGAGTCGAACACTTTTTGGGGGGGGGGGGGGGGAGTATATGAAATACGCGAATAGGCGAATTGCACAAAATATAATATATAAGTTCATTGGTAAGGCACTATCTGGGGTTTCCCCCTTTGTTGGTTTTTTTTTTTCTTTTTTTTTTCTCTCTGGTAAAGTTGGGTGTAATGGAAGGCTAGTTTAAGTCTACGTTATTCAAATGCTACCCAAAGAGGAGTGGGAGAGCGAGGATGAGGGGAGGAAGCCTAGGGAGTTTTTGAGTTTCCAGGTAAATCGGGGGAAAAGGGGGAGTGGGGCTGGGCGCTTTGGGATCTGAGTGTATGGAAAATTGGGCCACAATAGTGACCCCCAGGGGATGCCCTGATGGGCACGGGTGGGTAGGGGGAAGGGTTGGGGGGGTGGGAGGGAGGGCGGGGGGGTGAGTGGGAGGGTAGTAGGGATGGGGGGGTACTTCGAGCACGCACTGCTGGTATGGGAGGTTCGGGTGGGGGGTGGGGTGCGAGGGCCCGTCGAGGGAGGACGGGTCCCCTCCCCCCTCCCCCAGCCGGTATAGCAATCATCAACGCTCATGGGTAGTGTACATATTATTTCATGGAATGTGAGGGAGTTGGGGGATCCAAAAAAGAGAGCAGCAGTCATGTTGGAAACAGAGAGGGGGGGGCCCTGGCTTGCTTTTTCTCCAAGAGACGTATTTAACCCCTAGCACAGCCCCACTGTTAAATAACCGGAAATTTCTGGCATATTACCATTCCTTTCATACATCATATTCTAGTTGAGTGAGCGTCTTGGTTAGAAGGGGCACGCATTTCCTGTGTAAGGAGCCCTCTATTGATGAGGAGGGGAGATTTGTTTTTTTATATGGTCTGTTGGGCGGGCAGCAATATATCCTAGCTAACATTTATATACCTCCTCCCTTCAAGTTGGAGGTTATGTATAAATTACTGGCGTTTTGCTTGGGCAAACCAGGTGTTCCGTGGATAGTATTAGGTGACTTTAACGAAACGTTGGACGGGTGCTTGGACAGATTTCCTAAACCAGATGGGGCTAGAATAGGGTGACTGCAGGGTTTCTTATCCGAAATAGGATTAAATGATCTGTGGCGAATACGACCTCCTCAGGAAAGGCAGTATTCTTGTTTTTCTAGTACCTACTACACATTATCAAGAATTGATATGGTTTTCGGAAATAAAGAGGCGGCGGAGGTGGTACAGGATATAGAATACGGGGCAAGGGGGATTTCAGATCATTCCCCCCTGTCCATGATAGTGTCTTTGGGAGCTAGAACAGGCCTAGGGGAGTGGAGGATAAACCCTGGCTGGTTGGAATTAATGGGCAGCTCAAGCCCCTCTCAGGATAAGATAAGGGAATTTCTTCAAATAAACAAGGGCACAGCTCCACCTGGTATAGTCTGGGACTCCCTAAAAGCCTATATCAGAGGCACATTAATACAGCAAATTGCAATAATTAAGAGGAAAGCCCGAGAACAGGAGCTAGCTACAAGAAATAAAGTTACCCTGGCGGAGAGCGCATATATAGAAGCTCCATCGCCCGAAAGTCAGAAGGTATGGCTGGATAGCCAACAAGTTTACAAAATGGCTCTTTTAAAAAAGGCAGAGAACAGGCGTATATTTCAACGCCAGCATTATTTTGGCGAAGGGGAGAGGGTGGGTAGAGCCCTCTCCCTATTGGTCCAAACTAACGGCTCCCCAACAGTAGCTCAGGTGATTAAGTCACCAAATGGCGATCTTGTTTCTAGCCCCCCTGCGATCATGAGGGTACTTCATGATTATTATAAAAACCTATATAAATCAGTTACGCAGGGTCAAGGCAGCCTTGTCTCTGACTTTTTACTTCAATCAGCAATTCCAACATTACTAGAACAGGACAAATTGTCCCTCGAATTACCACTCACGTTGGAGGAGTTAAAAAATGCAGTAGCTGAAATGCCCAACTATAAATCCCCAGGCCCAGATGGGCTACCATCAGAAATTTACAAGCGCTATGGGGAAGCGCTGTTGCCGGAACTCTTGGAGACATTGAACCATGCATTAGAGGTGGGTGAATTTCCCGCCTCGATGCTAGAGGCCAATATTATCTTAACACTTAAGGAGGGGAAGGATCAACAGGAAGTCTCATCATATCGGCCAATATCCCTGTTGTGCTCGGATATTAAAATACTAGCCAAGGCCCTAGCAATCCGCTTAAATAAATATATCCATAAACTAATACATCCAGACCAGTCTGGCTTTATCCCGGGTAGGGCAACCAGCACTAACATCAGAAGAGTTTTTCTTAATGTTCAAACACCCAGGGATAATGTTGGGCTGGGAGCTATTCTAGCCCTGGATGCTACTAAGGCCTTTGACAGTCTGGAATGGGGCTACCTGTGGAGAGTGTTGGAGAGGTTTGGCTTTGGCCCCTTATTTATCCAATGGATAAAATTGCTGTACAACAAACCTAGGGCCAAAATCAAGTTGGGAACTGAATTTTCTGAAGCATTCCAGCTGGAGAGGGGAACAAGACAGGGGTGCCCATTGTCCCCCCTCTTATTTGTATTAGCTATGGAGCCCCTGGCGGTCTTGGCAAGATCCCGCCTGGACATCCAGGGATTACGGCGTGGAATAGTAGAAGATAAAATTGCCCTATTCGCGGACGATGTCCTGTTTTTTATTGGAGATATGGACTCTACCCTGAACAGAGTTGTGCAGTTGATGGGGGAGTTTGGTCAACAATCCGGTCTAGAAATTAACTGGAATAAATCAGCTCTCCTGCCACTGCCCAGACCGGGTGATCAAATGGTGTTGCCAACGATCGCAGGCCTGGAGACGGTGGCCAGGCTGAAGTACTTGGGCATCTGGATCTCGGGGGAAGTAAACCAATATGTTGACGAGAATCTAGCACCATTATTAGCGAAAATGAAGCTGAAACTTAACAGATGGTGTGGCCTCCCTCTCTCCGTGGTGGGACGCTTCAACCTAATAAAAATGCTTTGGCAGCCACAAATACTATATATTCTACACAATTCCCCAATCTGGATTAACCAGAAATGGTTCCAAAGAATGGACTCACTTATCCGGGATTTAATTTGGAAAAAGGGACATGCCCGGATAGGGTTACATACGTTGCAGCTCCCCGTCATGGAGGGAGGATTGGCCATACCCCATCTGAGAGCATATTTCTTGGCTGCTCAACTCCAGCATTTAGCAGGGGCGGGGCTCCAAGAGGGAGGGTCCCCAAACCATAAACTGATGATGGTGGGGGTACCCCATAAGTTATTACCTGAAGTCTTGGAGGCTAATTCATTTGCCTATAGATGCCCCACTAATGTTTTAATGAGGAAGGTATGGCAGAAAGCAAAGCAAAAGTTGGGATATGTGGGAGTAACTGCTTACACTCCCCTATGGCATAACCGTCATCTGAGTGAATTAAACAAGATAGACAGATCTCTAGAATGGGACAGACAGGGGGATTAATAGACTGGTGCACCTATACGAAGGGAATGTAATGAAATCCTTCGAAGATATTGGACAGGAATTCAATGTTTCTAACAGGACGTTTTATAAATATCTACAGTTGAGACATGGAATTCAAGCCCAATATGGTTCACTCGCTATTGAGCGGACTGAAATCCCCCTGCTTCAGAGACTTATGGACTGAAGGCAAGCAAAAGGCCAGATCTCTCGGTTATACACAAAGATCAGAGGAAGGATCTTGAAAGGTGAGGGCCCGGCTAAGAGCAGGCAGGGCTGGATAAGGGATGTAGGCCATGATAACCCAAGAACAATAGGACAAGACGCTCGAGCAGGGGAACCTGGTCTCTATATCTCCATCTCAGCGAGTGTCCCATTTGTTCCTTATATATAGGGTATATTATACCCCCTATAAGTTGTGGAAAATGGGTAGGAAACCTAGAGACGAATGCCCCAGATGTGGGGCATCGGGAGACCTCTTCCATATGGTATGGAAATGTCCAAAATTGTATAGTTACTGGCTAGAAATAGTTCTTAAAATAAACAGGGTTTTTAAGACCACCCTGAAACCGGAGGCCAGGATTTGCTTATTGGGGATATTTGAGGAGGATAGAATTTCTCCTCCAACTAAGCCGTCCATCCTGAGGTGTTTGTACCAGGCCAGACGGCTGATAGCAATAAATTGGCAAGCCAAAAATCCCCCGGTATTTGGACAATGGGTTAACGCAATCAACTCTACAATATGGTGTGAGAGAGCAATGTTTATAAAACAAAACAACTTAAAAAAAATTGGGATATTATGGAACCCCTGGCTGATCAGCATGGGCTACCCCCTGAGTGAGTCTACCGTGAGGGTGGACTAGCACCCGCTTGGTGGGCAGGATGCGGGGGGTTTCTTTCCCCCTCCCCCCGGGTGGGCTTTCTTGTGGGGAGTCCTTGGGGGGGGGGGTGGGGGGCCTCTTTGCCTGTTTCTTGTCTTTATTTTGCTTCCCCTCCATATCGATTGGAGCCCATTACTACCCAGCTATGATCGGCGTGACTGGGGCCGGCAGTGTGTGCTCGAAGAGGGGTGGGGGGGCGGTAAAGGTGCATGGCGCGCTTGCGGCAACATGTGCGTTGGGCGCAGCTTCGCCATTGTATTATTTTGTATGAAATTAAGATCTTTTTGTATTGTGTATAACATTGTTATTTTGTATTTGAAAAATCTTTAATAAAGTAGTATTAAGTATATAAAAAAAAAAATTCTTTATAGTGTAGGTATTTTATAGAAAAAACTACAGAGGCAACTATTATATGCATATAACTTTTCACCTGGTGAACTATATGTCTTTGAATGACATCAATATTACGTAAAAAAATGCCACACGCTTAAAAGATAAGTGCAACTACATCAATATACTAAACAGAACTAAAAACTATCTGATTGCATCATGTATTGCCTAGTGATGGCTGGTACTAGGCAATACATGATGCAATCAGATAGTTTTTAGTTCTGTTTAGTATATTGATGTAGTTGCACTTATCTTTTAAGCGTGTGGCATTTTTTTACGTAATATTGATGTCATTCAAAGACATATAGTTCACCAGGTGAAAAGTTATATGCATATAATAGTTGCCTCTGTAGTGCGTTTATTTATTTTATATTATTCATATCAATTATTTTTTTTTTTTTGGGACAACATCCAACACTAAGCACACTCCCGGGAGTTTTTTACACACCCAACATTACTGGGTGGTAGCACCTTTGTAAGTGCGTTTACAGTTTTTTAGAGTGCAATTTCAATAATCTAGTCCTATTTTGGCACCTTATTTTTTAGTTTTTTCTATAAAATACCTACACTATAAAGAATTTTAATCATACAGAACCACTTAGAGGATATCATATATCCGAATATATACGTTTTGAGAGTCATTTACACATTACTAAATAGAGTAGAAGGTGTAACAGCCCCCTACCTACAATTAGAGTAAGAATAGCGCGACATCAACTTTCCTACATATTTTCCCTAGTGGACACGGCTTGGTCCATATCGGTGTATGCCGCTATTCATATAAATAACCCTTATTAGGAGTAGCGCAGGAATAACTATTTACTATCATCTTGACATCTAGCTTTAAGCCCTGGTTTCAAAGTCTGGAACACTTTCTGCGAGTGGATAGAGTAGGGAGAGGTACTCCGGCTGGTAGGGACAAAACTAGAGGTAGGGAAAGATTCCTGACGAGGAGGTAAAGTGTAGAGATTACAACTTTCCCTTGGGCACGAGACATCCAGGCCACATTCTGACCCTCCTAACAGGCGCTGTCAGTGTGGCTGAAACCTGTTTTCTACACGCTGTTGGATCCATGAGTGTTCCCAGTTGGGCTATTTTTTCCACCGGGTTTATTGTGAACTGTCTTTGCATTAATTCATTGCACCTGGACTGTGTGTGTGTTATTACCGTACCATGCTGCACCCCACCTACACATTGTTGTGATGCAATGCTATGTATTCTGAAAAGCACCCTAACACACCTTTCCGATTACCTTTTTTTGGTGCGTTTTGGTGCGTTAGCTAGCACATCCAGGCGCATGAGCTCCCTTAATGCAAGGCACGTTAATGTTAGCCATACTGTGCTTTAACACAAATACGCTAACACACAGCAATAGTGTGAAGAGGCTCTTAATGTTTCGTTTTTAATATAGGAAAATATATATTAAAGCGGACCTTCAGTAATTTTTTCAACTTTCCATCTATTAAATCTTCTGCCCTTGTTTTTAACTTTGGACAGTTTTTTTTTTTTTTTTCTGCCAGTAAATACCTTATAAAGCCCACTTCCTGTTTCTTGTCTGGTAAAAAAAAAGCCTAGGCTTATGACATCATGCGCAGCTCCCTCTCTCACTCTTGTGAGGGTTTGCCAGGAAAGGAAGGGGAGTGAGTCATAAGAGGGCCAATGAAAGCTGCAGGACTGCAGAGCTGGAGGTGTGCCTCTGTGTGTCTGTGTAAATCCAGGAAGTGAAAAGACAGCAGCTTCAGCTACCCACAGTTAAAATGGTTGTAGCCAGACTTAGTGGAGAGAGCTTTTTTGCAGCATATTTGGCAAGTACAGAATCACAGTGTATATATAAAATAATATGCAAAGTGGTTGGAGGGAAGTTGCAGAATGGCAAAGATGTTTTTATTACAAATTATGTGAGAAGACTGCAGTTCCTCTTTAAGTGAAATCCACTCTATTCTCACCCTCACTATGAACAACTGCTATAACATACATATATAAAATTACACTTAAAAAAAAAAAAAAAAAAAAAGATAACTATTTTCAAGCAGCAGCTGTTACTTTTTATTTTACTACAGAAGTGAAAGACCTGACATATTTCTATACAAATACAAATGAGAAACTATTATTAAAGTGGTTGTCTTTTTGTTCTTTGTAAATAGGTATGAATTATTGTGTGTTCTGCTGTCATTACCTGTCAGATAAATATCCAAGTACGAAGGCTCCAACCAATACTCCTGCCATATATATTGATTGAGCTACCTGTCTCATTTTACGCAGGTCACAGACCAAATCCCACTGCAAGAAAGAGTTAAATATTCACTTTTCAAATAATATTTTTGTGGTAAGTATACTGTAAGTATCCTAGATTCATCTACTGTGGAAAAAGCTTATTTCTGTGTTTCATTTGGGGAGCTATTTGGATTTGAGTGCAGATATTTTTGCAGTTATTTTGTACAGTGTAGGTCATTGACCAGACCTGGTATGTGTTTCTCCTCCAAATGAGTCAACTCATCACATATTGGCACTATACAGTATAGTATGCCCAATAAAGTATGGTAGGTGCAAGTGTTTGCCATTTTGCACAGGAGAGTAGGAAATGGCCAGAAAGGCACCACTTAGCTGGCCAGCTTGAACACACATTGCATTACATGAGCATCAAGAATCCATGTTTTTATGCAAATGTTGCTAGAAAAATGTAAGGGTGCACAGCAGTATGTAGATGGTTAATTCAAAATGATTTGAGGAGAGCCCCCTCACTTACGTTCATGCATGGACAAATATTTAGAATACAGATAATTTGCTTTACGGAATCCCTGGGGTGTAGCTATGTTCAGCAACATCTTATATTTCATCTCAATAGAAGACTGTACACAGCAGCAGCAGTCCCTGGGAAAGTGACTATGCAGGCTCGTCATGCTCTATGACCCCTGTACAGCCATGTGCATGAGGCCCTAATAACAATAGCCTATTATGCCCACATTTTAAAGGCTAACTTCATGTTTACTGTACCTTTAAATGGTTCAGCATGGCCCAAACTATTTATTTCCTTCATTAACAGGTGTGCTAACTGGTGTTGTGGAAATTGTATTTAACCACCTCAATACAGTGTACTTACACCCCCTTCCTGTCCAGACCAATTTTCAGCGCTCCCACTGATTGAATGACAATTAGTCATGCAACACTGTACCCATATGAAACTTGTGTCCTTTTTTCCACAAAAATAGAGCTTTCTTTTAGTGGTATTTAATCACTAGTGTTTTTTTTATTTTTTGTGCTATAAATAAAATAAAAAACTTAAATTTTGTGAAAAAATGCCCTTTTCTTTGTTTCTGTCATAAAATGTTGCTAATTAGTAATTCTTCATAAATTTTAGCCAAACTTTATACTGCTACATATCTTTGGTACAAATATCCCAAATTAGTATATATTATTTGGTCTTTGCGAAATTTATAGAGTCTACAAACTATGGTGCCAATCACTAAAAATTGATCACATCTGATCAGGCCTTCAGTACGTCAGGTGTATCTCATTTCCTGAGACAAAGACAAGTCAGAAAAGTGCAAATACCCCCCAAATGACCCCTTTTTAGAAAGTAGTCATTCCAAGGTATTAAGTAAGTAGCATGGTGAGTTTTTTTAAGTTGTCATTTTTTCCCACAATTCTTTGCAAGATTTATTTTTTTACAAAATTGTCATATTATCAGGTTATTTCTCACACACATCATATGCATACAACAAATTACACCCCAAAATACATTCTGCTACTCTTCCCGACTATGGCGATACCACATGTGTGAGAATTTTACACAACCTGGCCACATCCAGAGCACCAAAATTGAAGTAGCACCTTCAGGCGTTCTACGAGCAAAAATGACACATCTCGTTTCACAACCACCTATTACATTTTTGAAGGCCCTGGAGCACCAGGACAATGGAATTGCCCACAAAATGACCATATTTTGGAAAGCAAACACTCCAAAGTATAATCTATGAGGTATAATGAGTCTTTTGAACGGTTGCTTTTTTTCCAGAAGTTTTTGGAAAATGTGGGGAAAAAAATGAAAACAGTTTTTTTTACACAAAGTTGTGCATTTATAATATATTTCTAACACATAGCATGTATATAGCAAAAATTACACCCCAAAACATATTCTGCTACTCTTTCCGAGTATGGCGATACCACATGTGAGTGACTTTTACACAGCCTGGCCACATAGAGAGGCCCAACATTGAAGTAGTACCTTCAGGCGTTCTACGAGCATAAATTGCACATCTAATTTCATTCTTACCTATCACACTTTTGAAGGTCCTGGAGTACCAGGACAGTGGAATTACCCCAACGTATATTCTATGAGGCATGGGCTGCAGATATGTACTCGGGTACTCTGATGGGCTGCAGATAGGTACACGGATACTCTGATGGGCTGGTGACAGGTACTTGGGTACTCTGATGGGCTAGTGACAGGTACTCGGGTACTCTGATAGGCTGGTGACAGGTACTTAGGTACTCTGATGGCCTGATGACTGGTATTCGGGTACTCTGAAGGGCAGTAATAGGTACTCAGGTACTCATATGGACTGTGACAGGTACTTGGGTACTTAGATGAACTGTGACAGGTACTCAGGTACTCATATGGACTTTGACAGGTACTCAGATGAACTGTGACAGGTACTCAGATGGACTGGGACAGGTACTTGGGTGCTCTGATGGACTGGGATAGGTACTCGGGTACTCATATGGACTGTGACAGGTACACCGGTACTCATATGGACTGTGACAGGTACTCTAATGGACTGTGACAGGTATTTTGATGTGCTGTAAGTGACCGGTACTATGATGGGTGGTGACAGGTCCTCTTTATTGGGGGGGCAATCAGTGTGATTGGTGTGTGTACTGTAAGCAATAACGAGATGTTACCACAATCTCCTCCTCACACACGATCGGTGTGTGAGGAGGAGAACCCGGTAACATCTCGTTACCACAGTTTGTTTACATTTAGTAATCCTTTCACAGCCGATCACGTGGGTAAACAGCCGGCCAATGGCTGTTTACGAGCGTTAGTGACAAGCAGTGTTCCCGGGAACACACCGCCACAGACGTGCATGCGATCGGGTGCATACACCATGCACAGTGGGGGTGGAACCATCTGTGATCGGCCTTGACTTCATCATGGCCAATCACGTGGTAAACAGCCATACCCAATGGCTGTTCAGCCCCCTCGCTGGCGAGCGGTGTTCTCTGTGACACTCCACCACCGAAGGAACAGGATGTGTGCACACGATCGCGTGCATTCCCTGTTTAAATGGGAGGACATCATATGATTCCCTCCTGCCACAAGAGCCGCACTGCCTGGCCATCATTTGACAGCCGGCGGTCGGTAACCAGTTAATATGTATTGTCACAGTGTCTCCCAGTGTCAGCTCTCCTGCAGCCCGCTCTAAAGAGCAGACTGGGGCAGACTGACGCTGGCTGAGACTCGTTTTGGTAGTGGAAAGCTTCTTGAGGATGCAGAGAAGTGTTTGCAGAGTGGGGATAAGTCCGCCAGTGAAGGGCCCCTGTGCAATGTACAGACAATCGTCTGGGGGGGATGTGTTCACTCTGGGACATGTGGTGGAAGAAAAGAGGAAAGAATGGGAAGAGAAGGAGGGAAGACAGGGAAGGTGGGATAAGGGGAAGGAGAAAGGGGCAGAAATTACTAACAAAAAAAGGAAGGTAAGGGTAGGGAGACGAGGCTGAAAACCATCGGATAGGTTAGAGAAGGATGCACATGAAAACAAGGTGAAGGACTATAGGTAACTCAAACTAGAAGGGTTCAGAAATGGCAAAGAATAATTAAGCCATGATTGCCATACATAAAAAAATTAGCTTGCAAGTCATTGAGAGATAAAACATTTTTTTTGACATGCATAACATTTATACATTCCATAAGGTAGGAGATAAGGCTAATTACTAGTATTTAAAAATGCTGCCTCCTTCTATCTATTCTGCATTGCCTGTATAAAAACATTGGTGTTAATAGCTTTTCTTAACATGATCCAGCCGCTTCGGTTTGTCTGTGTCAGAGAGCAGGTGCTGCAGGGGAGAGTAGGGACACGGGAGCACCAACAATAGAAGGGCAATGGGAGCCGGTGGGTGATGTCTCTAGGAATTCAGAGCTGCCATTGAGCATGCCCAAAAACAGATGAGCTGCAACTGCTGGATCACGTAACCACACCAGAGCGGGTTAAAAAAGTTATATAAACCACAGATCAAAAGAATAGGGCTATGATCTGACCAAGGGGTAGTCAAAATGTCTTTCCAGGAAACCAAGTGCAGTTGTTGCAGTGGCATGAAGACATGATCAATAGACATGTGCAATTTGTTCTGTTACACATCGGAATCCAGGCAAAATTTTTGTTATTCGGATGTACAGTATTTCACAAAAGTGAGTGCACCCCTCACATTTTTTTTAAATGCTATTATATCTTTTCATGTGACAACACTGAAGAAATTACACTTTTCTACAATTTAAAATAGTGAGTGTACAGCTTGTATAACTATTTTCTGTCTCCTCATAATAACTCAACACACAGCCATTAATGTCTAAAGCGCTGGCTATAGAAGTGAGTAGACCCCTACTAGCCATTTTCCCTCCCCGATGGCATGTGAGGTGTTACAAGGTCTCAGGTGTGAATGGGAAGCAGGTGTGTTAAATTTGGTGTTATCGCTCTCATTCTCTCATATTGGTCACTGGGGATTCAACATGGCACCTCAGGACAAAGAACTCTCTGAGGATCTGAAAAATAATTGTTGCTCTACATAAAGATGGCCTAGGCTATAAGAAGATTGCCAAGACCCTGAAACTGAGCTGCAGCATGGTGGCCAAGACCATACAGCGGTTTAACAGGACAGGTTCCACTCAGAACAGGCCTCACCATGGTCGACCAAAGAAGTTAAGTGCATGTGCTCAGCGTCATATCCAGAGGCTGTCTGGTTGTCAGGTTGCTGGGGTGGGGGGTCAGCCTGTCAGTGCTCAGACCATATGCTGCACACTGCATCAAATTGGTCTGCATGGCTGTTGTCCCAGAAGACAGCCTCTTCTAAAGATGATGCACAAGAAACCCTACAAACAATTTGCTGAAGACAAGCAGACTAAGGACATGGATTACTGGAACCATATCCTGTGGTTTGATGAGACTTTTTTGGTTCAGATGGTGTCAAGCGTGTGTGGCGGCAACCAGGTAAGGAGTACAAAACATATGTGTCTTGCCTACAGTCAAGCATGGTGGTGGGAGTGTCATAGTCTGGGTCTGCATGAGTGCTGCCGAGACTGGGGAGCTACAGTTCATTGAGGGAACCATGAATGCCAACATGTACTGTGACATACTGCAGCAGAGCATGATCCCCTCCCTTTGGAGACTGGGCCGCAGGGCAGTATTCCAACATGATAACAACCCCAAGCACACCTCCAGGATGACCATGCCTTTCTAAAGAAGCTGACAGTAAAGGTGATGGACTGGCCAAGCATGTCTCCAGACCTAAACTCTATTGAGCATCTGTGGGGCATCCTCAATTGGAAGGTGGAGGAGTGCAAGGTCTCTAACATCCACCAGCTCCATGATGTCGTCACGGAGGAGTGGAAGAGGACTCCAGTAGCAACCCGTGAAGCTCTGGTGAACGCCATGCCCAAGAGGGTTAAGGTAGTGCTGGGAAATAATTCTGGCCACACAAAATATTGACACTTTTGGCTCAAATTGGACATTTTCACTTAGGGGTGTACTCACTTTTGTTGCCAGCGGTTTAGACAATAATGGCTGTGTGTTGAATTATTTTGAGGGGACAGTAAATTTACACTGTTATACAAGTTGTACACTCACTACTCTACATTGTGGCAAAGTGTAATTTCTTCAGTGTTGTCACATGAAAAGATATAATAAAATATTTACAAAAATGTGAGGAGTGTACTCACTTTTGTGAGATACTGTATCCAAATTTCACAATAGTAACAAATTTCTATGAATCCGAAAAAAATTATAATGAAACTAAGTAACGTAATGAAATAACAAATTATCCGAATTGAAAAATGAATTTGAATAAAAAAAAAATAAAAAATGTATTTGAAGTATAAACATTGCAATAAATACAGTTAGGTATAAACGTGAAATAAGATGATAATTTTCTTACTTAGACTGTTTTAAAGAACAGAATAGGAAAAAAAGAATAGAACATTGAAAGAGACTAGAATAGCATGAAAAAAATAAAACAGAATAAAATAGAACAGAATAGAAAATAAAAGAATAGAATAGCATAAAACAGAATATAATATAAAAGAATAGAATATAATAAACCATAATAGAAGAAAATAGAATAAAATAGAAAATACAAGAATAGAGAAGAATAAAAAAGAATAGAAAACAAAAAAATAGAATAGAAAGAATATAGCCCTTTTACGAAATCCAAATCAGTTTGAAGAGAATAGAAAAGAAAAGAATAGAATAAATAGAACAGACCAGAGTAGAACAAATATAATATATATATTCTACCTGATTTAAATAGAATAGAAAAGAATAGAATAGACAAAAATAGAAAATAATAGGTTAAAATAGAGATGCAAATCGTTTTGAAAATTACGAAGTTATCAACCAAATCTGAATTATAATGAATATGACAAAACAACATTTTTAATTTAACAATCTAATCTGAAACTGAATACATTTTTATGTTGTGCACATCTCTGCTGCTCAATTCTGCAGAAGCTAAAGTGAGGGTGAGTAAAAATTAAAATTCTTTATCTGGGGATGCATATCCACAAACCCGAATTTTTGAAGGAGAGAGCATACATTTGAGGTTCTTGGGCGGTATCATGAATTGTGTCGGCTATAAGGACCCTCTTGACTTTTTCATGTGCGGGGAGGTGCATAGAAGCAGAGATTGTGTGCTAAAGCGGAAGTGGAAAAACATGCCACTTGTAAGCAGATAATATTAACCTTACATAATTTAAATACATTTTAATGGAAGGCTCTTCACGCCGGCCGTACGCATATATGCAGCCTCTCGGCAGGTGGGCCTAATGGAAAGCTCCCGATCTCTACTTTCAATTGGGAGCTTTCCAATCATATGACTGCTCTGAGCCAATCACCGCAGTCACAAAATCAGAAACCCAGCCTCCCAGTAACAGAAACCTCTTAAAGGGCCGGGAGGTGGTGGCATTAAGGGGTTAAATTGAAAGAACTGCTGTAAGACATACAGGAAACCTTCCAGCCATGAGCAGATACAACCCCGAGTCTGTGGAGGGAGGGGGACATAAAAAGAGAAGGGGGAAAAAAAGGGGACAACTAACAGTACAAGAATATGTGTGTAGCAGGTGTTGGGGCTGTGTTTGTTTCTTCAGGCTGGCAGGAAACCATCTGTGACTCACTTGTCTCTATTATGGGCTCCAGGTGGCCATCATCTCCTATTGAGTGCTAAAATCCTCTGAGAGTAGAAATAGTGTTAGTGAGAGGTATGTGACAGGTAGGGTGAGAGTTGGGTATCTCTTCTGTCACTTCTAGGAAATGTCTCCCACCATCAGCTGGGCCAACTGCATTGACTTTGGGGATCTCACGGTGACCCAGTAATCTGGATACCTCCTGCAAGAGAAGTGCTTCTTAGGAATTCTGTTGTCTGTAAGCTCATAGTATATTACTGTTGAATAGGGATGAACTTCGTGTTCGAGTTGAACCCATGTTTGACTCGAATATCGTCTGTTTACCCGTTCGGCGAATTCCAAACGTTATGGGCCATTCGTGCCAAATTCGAGTGGCGCGTCACGGCCTATAATTCACTGCGGCATCGCAGTGCATTGCTGGCTGATGATTGGCCAAGCATGCACTATGACCCACATGCTTGGCCCCACCACAGTGCCGTCTGTACAACGAGACGTAATTGGCCAAAGCCAGGGTGGCTTTGGCCAATTATGGCTCAGGGGGTTCAGTACATGCCCCACAATATATAAGGCCGCCTGCGTGGTGGCCTTGTGTAGTGTGTTCCGGCGTGCTGATAGAGAGAGAGATAGGCAGTGTAATTTCATTTAATTTAAGTTAGATAGAGCAGGCAGGAGGCGAGTCAGTTAGCTGTAGCATGGTGAGTTATTTTAAGTTGTCATTTTTCCCCACAATTCTTTGCAAAATTAAGATTTTTTTTATTCTTTATTTTTTATTTTTTTTACAAAATTGTCATATTATCAAGTTATTTCTCACGCACAGCATATGCATACAACAAATTACACCCCAAAATACATTCTGCTACTCTTCCCGAGTATGGCGATATGTTGTGAATTCATGAAGAAATACATTTAATATTCACTGTCAGAGATGAGAGATTTCAGTAGGCCTCAAAAAGTGGATGAACTATAATTTTGATATTATTGAACTGTTACCCTTTTGGAGACCTTTAAAACAAAATACATGATCTCACACTTTTTGTTTTTCCAAATGTGCAGGGGAATAGTTATCTGTAACTTTTACAAACCCTGTGTTGAAACAAGAGACTGGAACAAGGGTAGTTTTTTTTTTACCAAACAAAAAGATGTGTACTTATTTTGTTGGTTAGATTGAGAAGACCAAACTTGCATAGGGAATGATCACATGGAAATAACCTTTAACTAGAAAACCCCATTGTGCTCAAGTGAAGACTGTTTGGACAATATACAACCATGAAGACAAAATTCAATAGCTGACACCTTGTCCAACAAAATCTATTGTGTGAATTCTAGGGACTTGGGGGTACAGCTAAGCTATCTAAACATTTATTGGACTGCTCAAAGTCCATCTCAAAACATGGTGTTAGAGGGATATGCAAGTCAGACATATTTTAAAAGTACTCATATGGTGAATACGAGTCATTCAAATGATATGTGATATTTGTAGGTCATCAAAGAGATATTATAATTTTAGTATCTAATGATCTAAAGAACTTTGTCATAAAGAAAATATATATGAAAGTGTGATCATAAGTAGAAGTGTTTTAGCAACGAATTAGTATTATGAAAAACATATAATCGTGATTATAACTGAATAAGAATTTAACCTATGTCTAGCTAAAAAAATATGGATTGGATACCGGAATTATACATGTATCCATATAGATAATAATTTTAGGTCATTTTGATTGATATATATAACCTGTGTGCTTTCTAAACAGATTCGATTTAATAGATATTCATATATATAACCATTTTATACAATGGGGATTATTCACAATTATGTTAAGCGTATTTTCTATTATATCGGTTACTAAGATTCCTGAACACTACAGATATATTCATTATAACATATATAAAAAAAAATGCATATTATAGAAATAAAAAAAATATTAACTTAAAGAGATAAACACCAAACACATGTAAGACACCTGGTGGTTGAAGGTGCTATTACCTTAAAATCATTAGATTCTTGGGAAAGGTCGCTTGCCAATGAGGAGGGAACACATACCCTTTTTGGGCAGAACTTAGTATAATTTTATGATGTTTTTGTTTAAGAGGATATTTAAGAAACAAGAAAGATGCCATGGTGGGGAGAGCTCAGGGACACACCCTGAGGAGGGGACACTGGGAGACTCCCAGACTAACTGACACTCATGTACCATACATGAATACATATTCTTACATTCACAAAGATCCCTGCTCCTTGGAACTTGGAGGTCACACAAACTAATTCCTCTGTAAGAGAATCCATGTTGAAAGCCACGGCAGCCATCTTAAAAATCCTGGTAACCAACAATCCACACTAATAGCCATTTTGGAAAGAGTAAATATTTTGTTGATTATATCTTCTATGTTCTCTTAAATATTGATGTTTTGAATATTCTATTATTAAAAATCATTCTCCTGAATCAATAACTGCCTTTTAGATTTTTTTCTCTAAATTCAATTTTTCATTATAAATTTCTTTTTTGCATAGTTGCCAATTTTATTGACAAACAAATGTCTAATTTATTTCACATTGTTAATCACTAACTTACCTGCAGTATAGTAATGGTTGGATGTGTGAAATACAGACGTTCTGTTTAATTGTCAATTATCATAAGGTTATTGGTTCTACAGAGAAGTGATAATGGTGATATAGTCCAAGGTACTATGTCCATTTTGAGGGTGTTTCCATTAATTGTCAAGATGTTCATGTGACGCAATTGAGATTTTAATTTCATGTAAATATTTGTTTTCTGTCAACCAATAAATGTAACTATTTTGTATGATCACTTGTCTCCGTGAATACGTTTCACATGTATAGACTGTGTCATATAGATTGATTTGTATCTTAAAAATATCTTTGTTAAAAATGACTTAATAAATACTGTCCTTAAAAAGCACAACAGATACCACATGTGTGAGACTTTTACACAGCCTGGCCACATACAGAGCACCAACATTGAAGTAGCACCTTCAGGCGTTCTATGAGCAAAAATGACACATCTCATTTCACAACCACCTATTACACTTTTGAAGGCCCTGGAGGACCAGGACAATGGAATTGCCCACAAAATTACCCCATTTTGGAAAGCAAACACCCCAAAGTATAATCTATGAGGCATAATGAGTCATTTGAACGGTTAATTTTTTTCCGGAAGTTTTTGGAAAATGTGGAAAAAAAATAAAAATGCATTTTTTTTTACACAAAGTTGTCTGTTTATAAGATATTTCTAACACATAGCATGTATATAGCAAAAATTGCACCCCAAAACACATTCTTCTATTCTTCCCGAGTATGGCGATACCACATGTGTGATACTTTTACACAGCCTGGCCACATAGAGAGGCCCAACATTGAAGTAGTACCTTCAGGCGGGTACTCTGATGGCCTGGTGACAGGTACTCGGGTACTCTGATGGCCCGGTGACAGGTACTCGGGTACTCTGATGGCCTGGTGACAGGTACTGGGGTACTCTGAAGGGCGATGACAGGTACTCGGGTACTCTGATGGACTGGGACAGGTACTCGGGTACTCCGATGGACTGTGACAGGTACTCTGATGGACTGTGACGGGTACTCATATGGACTGTGACGGGTACTCATATGGACTGTGACAGGTACTCGGGTACTCAGATGGACTGTGACAGGTACTCGGGTACTCAGATGGACTGTGACGGGTACTCGGGTACTCAGATGGACTGTGACAGGTACTCGGGTACTCTGATGGACTGTGACAGGTACTCTGATGGACTGTGACAGGTACTCTGATGGACTGTGACAGGTACTCTGATGGACTGTGACAGGTACTCGGGTACTCTGATGGACTGTGAGTGACAGGTACTATGATGGATGGTGACAGGTCCTCTTTATTGGGGGGGGGGGAGCAATCAGTATGATTGGTGTGTACAGTTAGCAGTAACGAGATGTTACCGCAATCTCCTCCTCACACACGATCGGTGTGTGAGGAGGAGAACACGGTAACATCTCGTTACCGCTGTTTGTTTACATTTAGTGATCGGCTGTGAAAGGATCACAGTCGATCACGTGGGTAAACAGCCGTTCAATGGCTGTTTACCAGCGTCGGTGACGAGCAATGTTCCCGGGAACATGCCGCCACCGGCATGCGTGCGCATGCGCCATGCACAGTGGGGATGGAACCATCTGTGATCGGCCATGACTTCATCATGGCCAATCACGTGGTAAACAGCCATACCCAATTGCTGTTCACCCTGCTCGGTGGCGAGCGGTGTCTCTGTGACATGCCGCCACCGAAGGAACAGGGATGCATGCACACGATCGCGCGCATTCCCTGTTTAAATGGGAGGACGTCATATGACGCCCTCCCGCCACAAGAGTCACGCTGCCTGGCCGTCATTTGACAGATGGCGGTCGGCAAGCAGTTAAACAGTAAGTATTATGCGATTTGGGCTGGATTACAGTGGCTATAGTTTGATAATTACTTATTATAATGGACTAAATGAAAAGAAGCATCAGAGTGGGAGAGTTTACTTCCTCTTAAAGGCTACCCCAATTGCTGGTGTTCTTCTGATCCTATACTACAGGCAGCTGCACTAATTACAGTTGGTGTACTGTTTACTCGGCACAGTGTGCACTTAAAGCTACCCCAATTGCTGGTGTTCTTCTGATCCTATACCACAGGCAGCTGCAGTACTTACAGTAGGTGTACTGTGTACTCGGCACAGTGTGCACTTAAAGCTACCCCAATTGCTGGTGTTCTTCTGATCCTATACCACAGGCAGGCAGCTGTCATAATTACAGTTGGTGCACTGTGGACTCAGCACAGTGTGCACTTAAAGTTACCCCAATTGCTGGTGTTCTTCTGATCCTATACCACAGGCAGGCAGCTGCAGTAATTACAGTTGGTGTACTGTGTATTCTGCACAGTGTGCACTTAAAGCTACCCCAATTGCTGGTGTTCTTCTGATCCTATACCACAGGCAGTCAGCTGCAGTAATTACAGTTGGTGGACTGTGTACTCGGCACAGTGTGCACTTAAAGCTACCCAATTGCTGGTGTTCTTCTGATCCTACCCCACAGGCAGCTGCAGTAATTACAGTTGGAGTACTGTGTACTCTGCACAGTGTGCACTTAAAGCTACTCGAATTGCTGGTGTTCTTCTGACCCTATATCACAGGCAGGCAGCTGCAGAGTAATTACAGTTGGTGAACTGTGTACTCTGCACATTGTGCACTTAAGGCTACACAAATTGCTGGTGTTCTTCTGATCCTATACCATAGGCAGCTGCAGTAATTACAGTTGGTGTACTGTGTACTCTGCACAGTATGCACTTAAAGCTACCCCAGTTTCTGGTGCTCTTCTGATACTATATCACAGGCAGGCAGCTGCAGGGTAATTACAGTTGGTGTACTGTGCACTCTGCACATTGTGCACTTAAGGCTACACAAATTGCTGGTGTTCTTCTGATCCTATACCATAGACAGCTGCAGTAATTACAGTTGTTGTACTGTGTACTCTGCACAGTGTGCACATAAAGCTACCCCAATTGCTGGTGTTCTCATACTAATAATACTACAGGCAGGCAGTTGATTCTGCTAGCTGCAGTATAATCAGTATATACGTCCCAGCTTTGTGCAGCTACACCTCCCTGCAGGCCATTAGTATGTCTGGAAGGCCAACAAGGAGAGGCAGACAGTCACAAGCCAATAAAAGAGGGCAAGCAGGCTCTGTGTCTAGAGGCAACAGTGCTGGTTGTGGACACGGTGCATCCTCATCAGAATGTGGCCATGGGACAGTAATTACAGTTGGTGTACTGTGTACTCGGCACAGTGTGCACTTAAAGCTACCCCAATTGCTTGTGTTCTTCTGATCCTATACCACAGGCAGCTGGAGTAATTACAGTTGGTGTACTATGTATTCTGCACAGTGTGCACTTAAAGTTACCCCAATTGCTGGTGCTCTTCTGATCCTTTACCACAGGCAGTCAGCTGCAGTAATTACAGTTGGTGGACTGTGTACTCGGCACAGTGTGCACTTAAAGCTACCCAATTGCTGGTGTTCTTTTGATCCTATACCACAGGCAGGCAGCTGCCGTAATTACAGTTGGTGTACTGTGTACTCGGCACAGTGTGCACTTAAAGCTACCCAATTGCTGGTGTTCTTCTGATCCTACACCACAGGCAGCTGCAGTAATTACAGTCGGAGCACTGTGTACTCGGCACAGTGTGCACTTAAAGCTACCCCAATTGCTGGTGTTCTTCTGATCCTATACCACAGGCAGGCAGCTGCAGTAATTACAGTTGGTGTACTGTGTACTCTGCACAGTGTGCACATAAAGCTACCCCAATTGCTGGTGTTCTCATACTAATAATACTACAGGCAGGCAGTTGATTCTGCTAGCTGCAGTATAATCAGTATATACATCCCAGCTTTGTGCAGCCACATCTCCCTGCAGGCCATTAGTATGTGTCAGGAAAGGCTGGCTGGAGACAGTGGTCCGTCGCCTGTCTCTGCGCACCTGTGGGTGCCTGGTGCGCGTGTTCACGGCCGCGCGTTTGCGCGCGATCGCGTGCGCACGGTTATCGGCGCCGGGCGGGCTATTTAAACCCAGTTCTCCCTTCTGATCTTGCTGCTTGATCTACAGCGTTCCTGAGACTATTACCTGAATCTGATCTGTTTGTGTATTGACCCGGCCTGACCTGTGACCTTTCCTCCCTTCTGCCTGCCTCTGACCTCCGGCTTGTCTACGACTCTGCACCTGTTTCATCCTCTGGTCCATCCGTGCTCATCTGTTACCGACCCGGCCTGTTCCACGTTCCTGCCTCTGCCTGCTGCATCTGTTCCTGTACTGACTGTCTGGTTTGACCCGGCTTGCCTGACTCTTCTGCATGCCTGCCCCTGAGTGATCCACCTGTTCCTGTTGGTCTCCTGCTGTCTACTGGTTCCTGTCTGCTGCCACTGGGGCCTGCTTGTCCAGCTACAGTTCCTGAAGTCAGCCTGATCCATCCACCGGCTGTTGATCCTGCCAGGCACTCGTGCTACCTTTGACTCCCGCGCCTCCTGTCACCATCATCAGGGGCCGTGAGTCAGGGATGCAAGAGAGGTCTCCTTCTGCATTCCGGGCTCACCACTAGGTACGTGACAGTATGTCTGGAAGGCCAACAAGGAGAGGCAGACAGTCACGAGCCAATAAAAGAGGGAAAGCAGGCTCTGTGTCTAGAGGCTACGGTGCTGGTCGTGGACACGGTGCATCCTCATCAGCACGTGGCCATGGGACACGCTTGTCCTTTTTTTCGGCAGCTGGCCATGTTGAGCCACAACATGCCGAAGACTTGGTAGAGTGGATGACCAAGCCGTCCTCATCCTCTCTCACCCAGGCTCAGGGTACTTTGTCTGGCAAAGCAGCTGCCAAAAGTGGCCTCTTCCCTCGGCTCAATGGCATCAGTCACTCCTTCCCTAGCCCCACCATGTCCTCCTGAGGAGTCCCCCGAACTGTTTGACTACAGTGTTGGGTACATGCTCCAGGAGGATGTCCAGTGTTTTGAAGGCTCTGATGATGATACTCAGCTAGAGGAAGGCAGTAACGTGAGCCTAGAGAGAGGGGGTGCACAAGAAGGACAGCAATCTGGCAGTCATGTTCCCCCAGCTGCAGCATACTGCCAGATTTGCTCCAGTGATGAGGACGGAGGGGATGATGAGGTCACTGACTCCACGTGGGTGCCTGATAGGAGAGAGCAGGAAGAGGCACATCTCCAATGAGGCAGGATGCCCTCCAGGGGCCAGCTTAAGGGCAGTACACAGACTGCATCACACTGCAGAGCTCCACATGTGCAGGGCGCTGCCTCTGCTTGTTATTCCAAAAGTTCTTTGGTGTGGGCCTTTTTTGAGACAAGTGCATCAGATCGCACCGCTGCTATTTGTCACATATGTTTCAAGCGTATCTCGCATGGCCAAAACATCAGCCACTTGGGCACCACATGCTTGACCAGACATATGTCGGCCTGCCATGCAGTTCGTTGGCAAGCGTACCTAAAAGACCCACACCAAAGAACAAGGTGGACCTCTCCTTGCTCCTCATCAGCTGGGACCTCCAACCCCACTATATCTTCAGTCCTCTCTGAAACCTGCACTGAGAGGAATGAAGGTGTAGAATTAGGTGTGTCACAGACAAGTACTTGAGGGGCAATATGCTATCGGTACACCGACGTCCAATTGTACCAAGCTAATTTCCCTGCCCCGGCTGCTGCACCACCGAAAGAAGTTCACTCCCAGCCATCCACATGCCCAGCGGTTGAATGCTAGCTTGGCTAAATTGCTAGCACTTCAACTGCTGCCTTTCCAGTTGGTAGACTCTGCCCCCTTCCGTGAATGTGCAGTTCCTCAGTGGCAGGTTCCCAAATGCCACTTTTTCGCACGGAAGGCGATTCCGGCTCTCTACCGGCATGTGGAAGGAAATGTCTTGGGCTCGCTGGACAGGGCGGTCAGCGGTAAGGTGCATATTACCACTGACTCATGGTCCAACAGGGACGTTACCTATCTTTCACTGCAAATTGGGTGACTCTGCTGGCAGCTGGGAAAGATGCAGGACAAGGTGCAATAGTGTTGGAGGTTGTTCTGCCACCACGCCTCCAAAATGCTACTACTGGTGATTCTGACACACCTCTCTCCTCCACACCCTCCTCCTCTTCTTCCTCCATGGCCTCTTCCTGTGCTTTGTCCTTGGAACCAGCAGTGCTCCATAGGCATTCAAGGGGCTAGGCAAGTATGCAGCCAAAAAGATGCCATGCGGTGTTTGCGTGCTTGGGGGACAGGAGCCACACTGGGGCAGACATTCTGTCAGCTCTGCAGGGGCAGGCTGAGAGGTGCTTGATGCCACGCCAGCTTAAGCCAGGAATGGTGGTTTGCGAAAATGGCACCAACCTCCTCTCCTCCCTCCGACAGGGACAACCGACCCATGTGCCCTGTTTGGCTCACCTCCTTAAAGAGGGATTCCACCTACAAAAAAATATTAAAAGCCAGCAGCTATAAATACTACAGCTGCTGACTTTTAATAAATGGACACTCACCTGTCCCGGGTTCCAGCGATGCCGGCAGCCGAGGCCGATCGATCGCTCGGCTCTCGGCTGCTGCCGCCACCATTCTAGGTGAGGGAATCAGGAAGTGAAGCGAATCGGCTTTACTTCCCGGTTCCCTACTGCGCATGCGCGAGTCGCGCAGCGCAATAGGAATTCTCCGCTCTGTCTCTGAGAACCGTGTGTGTCCCAGCAGACAGCGCGGCAGGACAGGAAATGGCGTAGACTCCCATGGGAGTCTATGCTCGGAAGTGGGTGTAAATACCTGTCTTTGACAGGTATCTCCACCCCCCCTCCCCCCTGAAAGGTGCCAATTGTGACACCGGGGGGGGAGGGTTCTGATCAGCGGAGGTTCCACTTTAGGGTGGAACCCCGCTTTAACTTGGTGGTGCAGCAGTTCTTGGGCAGGTACCCAGGCTTACAGGATGTCCTGAGGCAGGCCAGGAAAGTCTGTGTGCATTTCTGACGGTCATATAATGCCAGTGCTTGGTTTGCTGACCTCCAAAAGGAATTTAACCTGCCCTAGAACCACCTGATCTGTGACATGCCCACCAGTAGGGATGAGCTTCGTGTTCGAGTCGAACGTACGTTCGACTGGAACATTGGCTGTTCGTCCGTTCGGCGAAATCCGAACTCTTGGTCCGTTCGCGTCAAAATTCGTGTGGCGCTCACGGCCCACAATGCACTGCGATGGCGCAGTGCATTGCTGGCTCATGATTGGCCAAGCATGCACTGTGACCCCGCATGCTTGGCCAATCATAGCTCAGGCTGTGTAGTGCACGCCCCACACTATATAAGGCCGCCATTGAGGCGGCCTCGTGTAGTGTGTTGGCATCTGAAGCAGTGGGTGTTCTGTGTACCTTCAACACAGTACACACCGATCGTTTTTGGCTGATTTCCTATCTTGCTTTTGTGTAGTGGTTATTGTCTGTGCCCTGACCGCAGTATACACCACTATATTCACCTCACCTATATAGCTAGTGATCTATCTTTAATAATAGAGCTTGCAGTCAGTAGTGTTAGGAGATAGTGCGTGCTGTCTGCGTGCTCTGTACCCAGTACATACCGCTATAATCCACCTACATAGCTGTTCTCTATTTGAGCCCACTTGCCATCTGCAGGAGTTATTGGAAGTTGTGTGTGGCTCCAGCACAGCACAGTATACATCTGTATATACCCCTTTATCTCTGCTGTTTTCTGGTTATTGTCTGCGTGCCCTGACCGCAGTATACACCGCAATATTCACCTCAGCCTAAGGCCCAATTTTTCTTCCCCTGTTTAACAGGGGAATTAAGTACAATTTTTGATGCAATGCTTTGCAGCAGGGCTAATTCCAGCAAAAAAACTAGAGTATATGGAAGAGGTTGCAGTGTGGTGGCACCAGCAGCAGTGCCTAAGGCCAAATTTTTCTGCCCCTGTTTAACAGGGACATGTAATTACAATTCTTGATATAATATTTCACAGGAGGGCCCCTTCCTGTGCCCACCCAGAGTAACGGTGAGGACTTATAGTGTTGTGGCACCAGCACCACAACCACCAAAGGTCAATTTTTCTACCACTGTTCAACAATGGCATGTAATTACAATTCTTGATATAATCGTTCACAGCAGGGCGCTCCAGCGCCCACCAAGAGTCACTTTCAGGGCTTACAATGTTGTGGCAAAACCAACACCTTGTTCCGCCATTTCTGCAGAGCATATAGGGCAGGCCCCTACTTTCAAACATCCAACTTACAAACATCTCCTACTTGCAAACGGAAGGAGACAGCAGCAAGTGAGATGAAAAAAGATGGACGACAAAATAAATTATACAGGGGTGATAACCCTTCCCTATGTTTTCCAAAAAGCTTAAAAATAGTTTTTTTGAATGGAGCTACACTTTAAAAATGTACCAGTTGAAAATTACAAACAGATTCAACTTAACACAACAAACCTACACAGTCCCTGTCTTGTTTGCACCGCATGTATACTGCTGTTCTGAGTATATAGGGCCTGGGGGCCACACGCATTTCCTTTTTTTAATATGGGTACAGGGTTCCCCTTAATATGCGTACAAGACCCAAATAGGCTGGTAATGGGCAGGGAGGGCTACCCATGCCATTTTTCTCAATGATTTTCAACCAAATTGCAGGAACCAGATATAACATTAAAACCGCAAGCAGTTTTAAATGGTGTTATTTCCGTTTAATGTAATTTTGTGCAGGGACTGTTCTAAACACGGGAAACACGTGGCACTTCACAGGCATACTACAGACACCCCCCAGGCACCATATTTAAAGGAATATTTTTTTTCACTTTCATTGTCAGTAAAATCAGTGCTCCCGCCAAAACGGCCATTTTTAAAAACATTTTAGGCATTGACCCATGTCCCCTGGGGCAGGAGGCAGGTCCCCAAACCCTTTTTAGGACAGTATCTTGCATATTAGCCGTTAAAATTAGCACTTTCCATTTCGAACGTTCGAGTCCCATAGACTTCAATGGGGTTCTAACGTTCGTAACGAACGTGGGGTCCGTTCGAAAGTTCTGGTACGAACCGAACCGGGGGGTGTTCGGCTCATCCCTACCCACCAGGTGGAACTCAACATTGGCCATGCTGCAGCGGATGCACACGCAGCAGAGGGCCATCAATGAGTACCTGTGTGACTATGGCACCAGGACAGGGTCAGGGGAGCTTGTTTTTTTTCCTCATGCCAGTGGGCCATGATCAGGGATGCATGCACTGTCCTGTCACCATTTGAGGAGGCCATGAGGATGGTGAGCAGTGACAGTGCATGCATCAGTGACACTGTCCCTCTTGTCCACCTGTTGGAGCACACGCTGCATGGAATAACGGACAGGGCACTTGAGGCAGAACAGAGGCAGGAAGAGGAGGACTTCCTTACCTCTCAAGGTGCAAATGACTTTTATTCCTTTAAAAATTTCATTTTGTGCAGGTACTGTTCTAAGCACGGGAAACGTGCCACTTTACAGGCATACTATAGACACCTCCCAGGTACGATATTTAAAGGAATATTTCACTTTTTTTCCACTTCAAGGATCATTAAAATTACTGCTCCCGAGAAAAACGGTCATTTTAAAACTTTTTTTTGCATTGATACATGTCCCCTAGGACCCGGGTCCCCAAACCAGTTTTAGGACAATAACTTGCATATTAGCCTTTAAAATTAGCACTTTTCATTTTGAATGTTCGAGTCCTATAGACTTTAATGGGGTTCTAAAGTTCGAGCAAATTTTCAGTCTGTTCGCAGGTTCTGGTGAGAACCGAACCGGGGGGTGTTCGGCTCATCCCTACTGTTGAAAAAGTGTTTTGGTGCACTTTAACTTTCTGCTTAACCACTTCACGACTAGAGCTCGACAATGTACATCCCTTTTTTGAAGAGGGATATCTTGGTAACGGCAGCCAAAATCGAGGTATCTATCCCGTCGTACATCGTCGAGCTTGCACGCAGAAGCGAACGCATACGTGAGTAGCGCCCGCATATGAAAACGGTGGTCAAACCACACAATGTGAGGTATCGCCGTGATCAGTAGAGCAAGAGCAATAATTCTACCCCTAGACCTCCTCTGTAACACAAAACATGCAACCTGTAGAATGTTTTAAACGTCACCTATGGAGATTTTTGAGGGTAAAAGTTTAGCCATTCCACGAGCGGGCGCAATTTTACTGTTTCACAATAGAAAAAAAAATGGGCTAGTTTTACGGTTGTCTTATTTTTTTATTCAAAAATGTGAATTTTTTCCAAAAAAGTGCGCTTGGAAGACCGTTGCGCAATTACGGTGTGAAAAAAGTATTGCAATGACAGTCATTTTATTCTCTAGGGTAGCAAGCCAAATATATAATGTTTGGGGGTTCTAAGTAATTTTCTAGCAAAAAAAATTGTTTTAAACATTTAACCACTTCAATACCGGGCCATAGTGAAATGACGGCGACAGATGGGATCTCCCATCCTGGGTGGAGGTCATATGACGGCCTCGGTATTGCGCTGCTCCTGCGGGCCCCCGGGGGCCCGCAGCGCGGCGATCATGGATGAGCTGTGTGCCTCGGACACAGCCCATCCCCGATCTGTGGGATTTTCCTCTCCATCGACCACCCCCCCGATACATGTGACCGGCCGTGTCCAATCACAGCCGGTCACATGTATTGTGCTGTTACAGTGCTAGTGCCGATCGGGGATGCGGCTTGTCAACCTGACACAGCCCAACTCCGATCGCAGTTAAGTGCCAATGAAATTGGCTCTTTACCATGTGACCGGCTGTATCCAATCACGGCCGGTCACAGAATGTAAACAAACCGCGGTAACGAGATGTTACCGGGTTCTCCTTCTCACACACTGATCGTGTGTGAGGAGGAGATTGCGGTAACATCTCGTTACCGCTCAGTGTACACCAACACACACTGATTACCCCCCCAATAAAGAGGACCTGTCACCACCCATCACAGCCCATCTGAGTACCCGAGTACCTGTCAGCCCATTTGAGTACCCGAGTACCTGTCCCAGCCCATCTCAGTACCCGAGTACCTGTCCCAGCCCATCTGAGTACCCGAGTACCTGAGTATCTGTCAGCCCATCTGTGTACCCGAGTACCTGTCCCAGCCCATCTGAGTACCCGAGTACCTGTCCCAGCCCATTTGAGTACCCGAGTACCTGAGTACCTGTCCCAGCCCATCTGAGTACCCGAGTACCTGTCAGCTCATCTGAGTACCTGAGTACCTGTCAGCCCATCTGAGTACCCCACTACCTGAATACCTGTCAGCCCATCTGAGTACCCGAGTACCTGTCAGCCCATCTGAGTACCCGAGTACCTGTCAGCCCATCTGAGCACCCGAGTACCTGTCACAGCCGATCTGAGTACCCGAGTACCTGTCACAGTCCATCTGAGTATCCGAGTACCTGAGCACCTGTCAGCCCATCTGAGTACCAGAGTACCTGTCCCAGCCCACCTGAGTAACTGTCCCAGCCGATCTGAGTACCTGAGTACCTTTCCCAGCCCATTTGAGTACCCGAGTACCTGTCCCAGCCCATCTGAGTACCTGAGTACCTGTCACAGTCCATCTGAGTACCTGAGTACCTGTCACAGTCCATCTGAGTACCCAAGTACCTGAGTACCTGTCACAGCCCATCTGAGTACCTGAGTACCTGTGACAGTTCATCTGAGTACCCAAATGCCTGTCACCAGCCCGTCGGAGTACCCAAGTACCTATCACCAGCCCGGAGTACCCGAGTACCTGTCACCAGCCCGTTGGAGTACCCGAGTACCTGTCACCAGCCCGTCGGAGTAACAGAGTACCTGTCACTAGCCCGTCAGAGTATCCGAGTACCTATTTGCAGCCCATGCCTCATAGAATACACATTGGGGTGTTTGCTTTCCAAAATGGGGTAATTTTGTGGGTAATTGCACTGTCCTGGTGCTCCAGGACCTTCAAAAGTGTGATAGGTAGGAACGAAATGAGATGTGTAATTTATGCTCCTAGAACGCCTGAAGGTACCACTTCCATGTTGGACCTCTGTATATGGCCAGGCTGTGTAAAAGTCCTACACAAGTGGTATCGCCATACTCGGGAGGAGTAGCAGAATGTGTTTTGGGGTGTAATTTTTGCTATATACATGCTATGTGTTAGAAATATCTTATAAATGGACAACTTTGTGTAAAAAAAAAAAAAAGATTTAAATTTTCTTTCCACGTTTTCTGAAGACTTGTGTAAAAAAAATTAACCGCTCAAAAGACTCATAATGCTTCCTAGAATATACATTGGGGTGTTTGTTTTCAAAAATGGGGTCATTTCCTGAGCAATTCCATTGTCCTGGTGCTCCAGGGCCTTCACAAATATAATAGGTCGTTAGGAAATTAGAGGTGTCATTTATGCTCCTACAACACCTGACGGCGCTCCCTGCATCTTGGGCCTCTGTATGTGGACACGCTGTGTAAAAATCACACACATGTGGTATCGCCATACTCATGATGAGTAGCAGAATGTATTTTGGGGTGTAATTTTTGCTATGTACATGCATTGAGTTAGAAATATCTTATAAACTGACCACTTTGTGTAAAAAAAAATATGTTTTCACTTTCTTTCCACGTCTTCCGAAGACTTGTGGAAAAAAAATTAACTGTTCAAAAGACTCATTATGCCTCATAGAATATACAATGGGGTGTTTGCTTTCCAAAATGGGGTCATTTTGTGGGTAATTCTACTGTCCTGGTGCTCCAGGGCCTTCACAAATGTAATAGGTCGTTAGGAAATTAGAGGTGTCATTTATGCTCCTAGAACCCTTTACGGTGCTCCCTGCATTTTGGACTTCTCTGTGTGGCCAGCCTGTGTAAAAGTCCCACACATGTGGTATCGCCATACTCGGGAAGAGTTGCAGAATGTATTTTGGGGTGTAATTGGAAGTATGCATATGCCGTGTATGAGAAATAACTTGTTATTATGACAATTTTGTAAAAAACAAAAAAAATTGTTCTTTTTCCCCAAGAATTGTGGGAAAAAATTACAACTTCAAAAAACTCACCATGCCTCTTACTAAATACGTTGGACTGTCTACTTTTCAAAAAGGGGTAATTTGGGGGGTATTTGTACTTTCCTGACATTTCAGAGCCTCAAGAAATGAGATAGGCCGTCAGTGCATCAGGTGTGATCAGATGTGATCAATTTTCAATGATTTGTACCATAGCTTGTAGACTCTATAACTTTCAAAGAGACTAATTAATATCCACTAATTTGGTTTATTTTTACCAAAGAGATGTAGCCATATAAATTTTGGCCCAAATTTATGAACAAAAATGACTTATTTGCAAAATTTAATCATAGAAAGTAAAAAAAAAAGTGTTTTTTTTTTTTCAAAATTTTCGCTCTTTTTTTACTTATGCCGCAAAAAATAAAAAACCCTGTGGTGATTAAATACCACCAAAAGAAAGCTCTATTCGTATGAAAAAAATGATTAAAAAATGTGTTTGGGTACAGTGTTGCATGACTGAGTAACTGGCATTCAAAGTGTGATAGCGCTGAAAGCTAAAAATTGGTCTGGTAAGGAAGCTGTATAAATGCCCTGTATTGAAGTGGATAAACACCAAAATCTCAAAACGAGGCTGGTCTTTAACCACTTAAAGAAGAGTACAACCCGCAACATATGTGGTACTATTTCTGTAAACAATCTTATTGCTGTGATTAGTTTCTATAGTATAAAGTAACATTTACATATCAATGTATGTTGACGTCTCACAATTCATGGCTCTGCTGGTTATGCCCCGCCTACATGTGCAGCAAACGAGGCTGGACATAGTCAAAGGGGTCTCCATCAGCCAGGCATATGGGCCAAAAATTATTTGGAGAGAAGCAGTGAAAAAAAAATAAGGAAACAAAGGGGAGAGATAAAGGGAAAAAAAGGGGGGCTGGGGAAGTGGAGGAAGACAGAAGGGGCAAAGGAGGGAGGAAAGAACATAAACAGGCAGAAACGGTGTGGGGGGAATTGGGTGCAGAAAAATGATATCAAGAGTATGTTTAGTATGTTTCAGTAGATATAAAAAGGTGGAAAACATATAATCCTGGAGCATAGGCGCCATAGGATTCTCTTGCGGCAACATTAGTTTGGTCCTCAAGGGGTCACCCCCACAGAGAAACAAGTAGGGAGCATACACCAGAAGACAATAAACAACCACATCGGCCAGTCAAGGGGATCTGGGGCTTTAGCATGGGTGAGGCAATACAAGGTGTTTTTAAGCAGTTGAGGCAATATCTTTGTTTAAGTTTAAAAAAATCATATGAATAAAATCTGACCATTGTAAGCACCCCTTCTAGTGTTATATATGGTAGTTTGTCTCAACATCAGTAAATGCCACTTTTGCTGGACAATTCCCTCTGTTAAAAGTAAGTGGAAAAATAATAGATGAACTTGCAGGTTTGATTGCTGAATAAATGTTACGGAGGACTAAAAACCTGCTGTGTTAATGCTAGTGACAGACTCAGCATGATATATTTTGCTCATGTATTCACTTTAAATTGCAGCAATGAATGATTGTGGTAGATTTTAGTAGTGCAACTGAGCTACTGAAAATTTCTTGTGTAGCCCTAGGCTAATTACTAGCAATTTTCTTAGCATGATTCAGTTACTAAAAATCACTCAACAAAAAAAAAAAAAACACAAGGATGCAATATCCAAAGTACAACCTGAATGACAATCAAGAAGATATTTAAAACAGAGCCAGAGCAATGCTTTCAAGCTCTGAACTCATTATCCCAGGAAGTACCTGAAACTTAAATGTTAGAAAAGAACAAACGTGCACTGCATTCCGCAGATCATTACATCTATTGAAATACACTAAATCAAATAACGATTTAGAACACATAATTCAGCTCATAATCCCTGCTAACTGGATGTTCACAGTTTTTCAATGTGCCAACAATAAGGGTAGGTTCACACCACAGAGCACACGTCAGTGCATATTGCTTTGATATGTGCTGCCAATGTAAGCTGTAATGCTTTCTGGCATGTGTTGTGGTGCGTTGCCTGCGTACCTTGTAGTCTTTGTTTATAGCGCACACTAACACATTGTATTGGGATGAACTGCGACAATACAAAGCACTTGGATTGCTCTGGACATTCAAGCTCAAGTTTGAGGTGTTAGGTGCAAATTTTGTTTAGTGCAATAAAAGTAATGATCTGTACAATCCAGTGCTCTTTTTTTCTATTCTTCTAAAAATTAGGTCTAGCCTAAAATTTCTGTGAATATTTACTTCAGCTATCCAATCATGTGCAGAAAAAAGTAAACAGGGATTTTCTTTTTCCATGATTGAATTGAAGTGAATCTTCACAAATTGCATTGTGTGAACGTTCTCAACATCTTTTTTACATTTAGCCTTATCATTTTCTGTGCATTACCTCTGTGACGATAGTGGAGATGAAGATGCTCTTGTCATAGATCCAGCCATCCTTACAGGATTCGGTGTTGTTTGTTGAAGTGACGTTAGTCCAGAGGCCAAGCTCTGCATTTCTGAACCTTATACAACTTTTGCTCTCCAGGTTGTCATCCACTGGTATAAATGCTGCAATGTTGCTAAGATTAAAAGAAACCAAATCATTGTCTAAATTTGGAATATGGCAGCGATGTGGGGGTACTGCTGCTGTAAAATTCTGTAGGAAATTATGTGAAGCCATTAATATCATAGGAAAGAGCAACATAGCAGTATTGAGCACCTGGAAACGACCCAACCCTCCAACAGTTTGTAGGAGGTCATTAAAACCCATTGCTACTTTTGTAAATGATGGGTTTACATGAGAGAAGAACAAAACAGGTTTTTAAAAAAGTATCCTGGTCAATGATTTTTTATTTTATTTTTTATCTTGGGCTGTAGCTCTAATTTGGAGGCTATGATAACTGCCAATACTTTGACTCCTCAATATATATTTTAGAAGCCTGTAAAAAAAAAAAAAAAAAAAGCTGTCCAATCCATATGACAGAACAGATTATAGCATCATGGAGATTATCTGCTGATGATCATAAGGTCCACCCACATTCATTCAAATGCTCTCTAAATGTTAATACTAAATCTGGTTAAATCATAACTGACAACTTACAGGGAAAAAGGCAAAAATGTTTATAACTAACCAGAGGCTACAAAAACAATATATATTTTTGCATAACACTGGAAATCATTTAAAGGCAATATTCACCTCTGAGAAAACAAAAGGGGGAGGGGGTGCTTGGCAACAACTTACATACTGCACCCCAAATACAAGCGTAGCATGTTTCTTAAAGTTAGCCTTTAATGTGTACATTTAAATTAGTATGTCTGTTTTGTAGATCCACTACAATAAATCTCTAGATTCTCTTTGTTTATCCCCTAACTATTTTGGGGTTCCCTACTGAAAACTGCCATACACGCAAAGATTATGGTAAATATATTCCTGGTCACAGCATCCGACACCACTTCTATAGTGCAAATGGCTGCCAGCTACTTTTCTCAACCACAAAGTTTCCAAAACTCTCCCTAGCAACTTGCCTTCAATTATATTCAAATCCAAGAACACTAACAATATACAGTATACTGTATCTTACTATTCCTTCAATATTTCATTTAAACAAAACCAGATTGGCAATATTACTGACTACACAAAATGTCGCTTCTCTGTACTGTTCATAGTCTTTCACGAGTCATCAGCTTTCACACTTTCCCTTCTAGGTTAGTACAGAATGGGTAAGGGTGGGTTAGAACATCTATCAAAAATTAGGACTGCCACAATTTTTTTGTATTACCAGGACAGAAACTCTGTCAGGTTTCTGTTGCTATGTCCCTGGTGGCAAGACTTTCTTACTTCCTATATTAACAGCAATCATTTAAAAAAAGGTTCAAACCTTTTCAGATTTTTTTTTTGCTAATAGCAAAAGAGGTTAAAAAACGCAACTTTACACTTTGCAGTTGCTCCAGAGCTTAGTAAGCAAGGGGGAAGCTCTGCTGACTTCCACCATCCAATCATGTGCAAGCAAAAATTAGTTTTTGTTTTTTCATTTTCCTTGCATGTGATTGGGTATTAGTTACAAAGTGAAGCTTAACCACATTTATTAACCACTTCAATAGAGGGTACTTTTGCCCCCTTCCTGCCCAGGCCAATTTTCAGTGCTGTCGCATTTTGAATGACAATTGCGCAGTCATGCAACACTGTACCCAAACAAAATTGTTATAATTTCTTTCCCAGAAATAGAGCTTTCGTTTGGTAGTAATTGATCACCACTGGGTTTTTTTTATTTTTTGCTAAACAAATAAAAAAAAGACCGAAAATTTGGAAAAATAAAGTAAATAAGTAAGTTTTCTCTTTCACTGAGGAGTAGAGATGGTCCTCGTGGTTCTCCCGGCAGTCGGTTTGCGGCAAATTTTGTTTGTTCGCGAATCAACCAAACCGGCGGACTTCTGGTGCTGTTCGCGGTGGCAATTTTTGTTTACATTGTGAAGAACTTTGACCCATGACACATCCATCATGGGGTACAGGACAGCTAATTGAGACATTTCAGCACATGGACAATTGGACATACACCCTACCTTATAAATAGACCTGATCTGGCGGCCATTTTACATTCTGTCTTTTGTCAGTGTAGGGAAAGGACGAGTTTGTGGAGCAGGGACAGTCAGTCTATCACAAGCTATTACTATAAGGTCCACAAAAGTCCTTTTAAGGACTGGTATAGGTGTACAGTATATTGTAATACACCTATAATATACTTTCTTTCAAGTATATTATGGTACACTGCTGACTGCTGTGCTGCTGAGGGCTTGCTGACTGATTCTGCAGCTGTCTTTTATCAGTGTAGGGAGGGACAGTTTGGTGTTTGGAGCAGGGACAGTCTGCAAATCACTAGCTACTAGGTCCACAAAGGTCCTTTTAAGGACTGGTATAGGTGTACAGTATATAGGGTTGTACACGTATAATATACTTTCTTTCAAATATAGAAAGCATATTATACTTGACTGCTGTGCTGCTGAGCTGATTTCTGACCAATTCTGCAGCTGTCTTTTTATCAGTGTAGGGACTGAGGGACAGTTTGGTGTTTGGAGCAGGGACAGCCTGCAAATCACTAGCTACTAGGCCCACAAAGGTCCTTTTAAGGACTGGTATAGGTGTACAGTATATAGGGTTGTACACGTATAATATACTTTCTTTCAAATATAGAAAGTATATTATGGTGCACTGCTGACTGCTGAGTGCTGACCGATTCTGCAGCTGTCTTTTATCAGTGTAGGGACTGAGGGACAGTCTGCAAATCACTAGCTACTAGGTCCACAAAGGTCCTTTTAAGGACTGGTAAAGGTGTACAATATATAGGGTTGTACACGTATAATATACTTTCTTTCAAATATAGAAAGCATATTATAGTGCACTGCATGCAGTGCTGCTGACCGATTCTGCAGCTGTTGTTTCTCAGTGTAGGGAGGGACAGTTTGGTTTTTGGAGCAGGGACAGTCTGCAAATCACTAGCTACTAGGTCCACAAGGGTCCTTTTAAGGACTGGTATAGGTGTACAGTATATAGGGTTGTACACGTATAATATACTTTCTTTCAAATATAGAAAGCATATTATACTTGACTGCTGTGCTGCTGAGCTGAGTGCTGACCGATTCTGCAGCTGTCTTTTTTTTCAGTGTAGGGACTGAGGGACAGATAGAAAGCATAGTATAATGCATTTCCACTGTGCAGCATTGTGACTGCTGAGCGGTTCTGCAGCGATACTACAAAGAGTGACAAACGCAATTAGAAAAAAGTATTATAACTGGTGTGATAGACCAGTGGTCCCCCAAAACGACAGATTGAAGCGGGGTGTTATATACCTTCTTCCACATACATACTGCACTTCTCTAGAGACTTTTGTCACAGGGTCATTTAAAAAATGACAGGCAGAGGAAGAGGCATGCCCTTCCGCAGGGGTGGTAGGGGTAGGGCAGGAGCAACAGGCTTGAGCCAAAGTGGCAAATTACAGAAGGTGCGTGCGATTATGTCAAAGGACACACCAGACTTGGTTGACTGGCTCACTCAGCCTTACTTTTCTGCACCCTCCTCATCCTCTTGATCTGCACCCTCTTCTTCACTCTCTGCTGTGTGCACCCCCAAAGACACTACCACCAACACCACCACCACCATATACCCTCCGCTTGAGTCACAGGAATTATTTTCCGATCCATCACAAGACATTGCCGATGCGCAGCCACTCTTGGCATTGGATCAGGAAGAGGAGGTAGCATCAACCGCCACTCAGCAGTCTGACGACAGTACCCAGATCAGCCCAAGGAGGAGGTTGGTCCCCGGTGTTGCTGCCTACTCCGAGATCTCTAATTATAGCGGTGGGGAAGGTGACATCGATGATGACGTGTCTAGTGATGTCACGTGGGTGCTCACAAGAGAGGAAGAGGAGGGGAGTTCAGAGGGAGATATGGACCAGCAGATAGGGAGGAGAAGCAGGCGGAACTTAGATTGAACAGGAGGGGCAAAGCAGACTGCTAATGTATCAGGAGCGAGGCATCAACCATCTGGCGCTCCCAGGACGCCGGCACATGGCTCCGCAGTGTGGGCTTTTTTTAACGTGTCCGCTGCTGACAACAGTGTTGCCATCTGCAGCCTTTGCAGTCAATGCATAAGTCGCGGTAAGCCCAACACTCACCTAGGGACGACCGCCTTAAGAAGGCACATGAGCTGCCATCACCGAGCCCAGTGGGAGCAACGGAAGCCACACTCCAGGCTCTCACCATCCAGCCTCGTCTTCTACTTCTCCTTCTCCTCCACTCCACCTTCCATAATGCCGTCCTCACGTTTTTGTGGAAAAAGGCAGGCTTCAGTGGGCCAAATGTTAGAGCGTAAAAAAAATATGATGACGCCGGATAACCCTCTTGCCCAACGGTTGACGGCTGGCTTGTCAGAACTCATAGCCCGCCAACTACTCTCATATAAACTAGTGGACTCGGAGGCCTTTCGAAAATTTGTGGCCAGTGGAACACCACAATGGAAGGTCCCAGGAAGGAAGTATTTTTCACAGAAGGGCATCCTAGAGCTATATGGCCATGTTCAGCGGCAAGTGAATGTATCTCTGGCACACAGTGTCGGTGCCAAGATACATCTGACCACAGACACGTGGTCTAGCAAACACGGGCAGGGAAGGTATATAACTTTTACTGCCCACTGGGTGAACCTTCTGACGGCCGTCAAGCATGTAACCCGTGGCACCCGTGTAGATTTGGTTTTACCGCCACGGATTGCATGCAGGCCTGCCTCTTCTTCTCCTCCTCCTACTCCATCCTCCTCGGCTGACTCCTCCTTTTTTGCTGCTAACGTCTCTTCCGCTGTGCCGCCCAAGATCCCCAGAACCTATTCGACATACCAGGTGAGACGTTGCCATGCTGGGCTGCGTCTGTTGTGCCTGGAAGCCAAGAGCCACACTGGCCCTGCACTCCTTTCAGCTTTGCGTTCACAGGCAGATCAGTGGCTAACACCGCTCAATTTGACAGTTGGTAAAGTGGTGTGTGACAACGGTGCCAATCTGCTTAGCGCATTGAAACAGGGCAAAATTACACACGTGCCATGCATGGCACACATCTTAAACTTGGTCGTGCAGCGATTTGTTGTCAAATACCCTGGGGTCCAGAACATCTTGCGGTAGGCAAAGAAAATCTCGGCCCATTTCAGAAGATCTTACACAGCCATGGCTCGCCTTGCTGACATTCAGTGGCGACACAATCTGCCTGTCAGACATCTTATTTGCGATTGCCCGAAGCAATGGAACTTAACCTTCTATATGCTTGATAGGCTGCTCCAGCAGAAACGTGCAGTTAATGACTACCTGTACGAACTCTGTGGCAGAACAGGTTCTGGGAGCTTGTTTTTTTTTCACCGCGCCAGTGGCTGCTCATGCGCGACGCATGCAGACTTCTGCGGCCATTTGATGAGATCACAAAACTGGTCAGTCACAGCCATGGCGCCATCAGTGACATCGTACCTTATGCCTTCTTTATGCAGCGTGCATTGCGGCGTGTCATTGATCAAGCCGTGGGGGTGCAGGAGCAGAAAGATGAGGAAGTCGCAATGCTGGATGAATTCCCGGGGGGGCTACTCTGAGACAAGTCAACAATTTGGAGTCTGAAGAGGAGTCAGAGGAGGATGGTGCCGGGGCGGATGAGAAGGAGCAAGAAGAGCCTGCTTTAAACCTTTCTGGGATCCCTGTTGTTGTCCGTGGGTGGGGAGAGGAGAACGAGGAGGACGACATTATCCTGGATGATGAGCAGGAGCCAGGCCACCACACCACTTCCAGTTTAGTGCAAATGGGGGCCTTCATGCGCCAGTGTTTTAACAGGGACCCCCGTAGAAAAAGCATAAAGGTCAAGGACCAGTACTGGGTGGCAACGTACTTACCCCCCGGTACAAACACAAAATGGTGGAAATGTTACCACCATCACAGAGGGCTGTCAGAATGGAGCACTTACAGACCTTGCTTCGAGAAATGCTGCATTCTGCTTTTGCGTGCGCTGGCAGAGGAATTCCCACTCCCAGAGAAAGAGTTACGGGTACCAATCCAACAGTGCCTGCAAGAAGAGGGCGGTTTGAAGATGTGTTGGTGACTTCTGATATGAGATTATTCTTTCAGCCGCCCATCAACAGGTGTCATCCGGATCCAGCATCAGGGAACGCCTAGACTGACAGGTGTCCGACTACATCGGGTTAACAGCTGATGTGGACGCTCTGAGAAGTAATAAACCCCTGGACTACTGGGTGGGCAGGCTTGACCTCTGGCCAGAGCTAACCCAATTTGCAATGGAACTGTTGGCTTGCCCCTCGTCCAGTGTCCTGTCCGAAAGGATGTTCAGAGCAACAGGGGGGAGCGTGACCGATAAGTGCACTCGCCTAGCTCACAACAGTGTTGAGTACCTCACATTTATAAAAATGAATGAGGCATGGATCTCGGAGGAATTCAACACATGTGACCAGTAGACCATGTATATGCATAACTCTATAAACGATTTATTTAATTGAGGACACAGACCTTTTTTCTACCTTCGGCTCACTTCCTTGTACAAAAAAAAAGCACACCATACTATATGCCTGTGCCCTCCTCTTTGAAGAGGTTGAGCGGTATCATATTTTTGGGTCCCTCAGCGAGTTGCTGGTATCAGTGCTGGTGTCAGTGCTCTCTCTATCTCGGTGCTGGTGTGGTCTCAGTGCTCTCTATCATGGTGCTGGTGTCAGTGCTCTCTATCACAGTGCTGGTGTCAGTGCTCTCTATCACAGTGCTGGTGTCAGTGCTCTCTCTCTATCTCAGTGCTGGTGTGGTGTCAGTGCTCTCTATCACCATGCTCGTGTTAGTGCTCTCTATCACAGTGTTGGTGTGGTGTCAGTCCTCTCTCTCCATCTCGGTGCTGGTGTCAGTGCTCTCTCTCCATCTCGGTGCTGGTGTGGTCTCAGTGCTCTCTATGTCAGTGCTGGTGTGGTCTCAGTGCTCTCTATGTCAGTGCTGGTGTGGTCTCAGTGCTCTCTCTGTCAGTGCTGGTGTGGTCTCAGTGCTCTATCACGGTGCTGGTGTGGTGTCAGTGCTCTCTATCACGGTGCTGGTGTGGTGTCAGTGCTCTCTATCTCAGTGCCGGTGTCAGTGCTCTCTATCATGGTGCTGGTGTCAGTGCTCTCTCTCTCTATCACGGTGCTGGTGTGGTGTCGGTGCTCTCTATCTCGGTGCTGGTGTCAGTGCTCTCTATCTCGGTGCTGGTGTCAGTGCTCAGTCTCTATCATGGTGCTGGTGTCAGTGGTCATTCTCTATTGCGGTGCTGGTGTCAGACAGTGAGGGAGATAGCAGCGGAGAAGCCAATCAGCAGGCAGTGCCAGCACCATGGCTGAGGATTAGCACTGGACTGGCACCTCCGGACCTCCGCAGTGGAGCCCTGCATAGGTGGGGGTAAGGGCCGGGCAAACGGAGGGGCTCAAGCACAGGTTGGCACACTGGCACAACACTGCGCTGCCCTGACTGTGGCACTGATCATCTCCTGCACCCCCTTCATAGCCTGCCCTGACCTTGCCTCTCCTCCATCGCCTTCATGCGCTCCTGAATTGTCAAAATTTCACAGAAAAAAAAGAATGCTTGTTTTTGTCAATCCCAGATTCACTTAACAAAAGTATTATGTCAGTGTCCATGTTGTGGGACTGTGTGTGCACAGCTAGTAAGTATTTTGTGGCTGAAAATATGACCTGGATGTTTTTAAGGTTCGCCTGCCATTAAAGTCAGTGGGGTCCGCTGCGAACCTTGTGGTTCGCAGACTTTTGCCTGCATTCGCAAAACGTCCTGTCGGAAGTTCATCCATCACTACTGAGGAGCACTGATAAAGAGGCACTAATATGCAGCACTGGTTGGCATCCCTAATGGGCATTGATTGGCATCCTTGATGGGCTTAGTGGGCATCCTTGATAGGTCTGCACTGAGAACCAATGTGCTGATTATCAGCGCACACCCCCCGCCACTGATCGACTCTCCTCTACCCATGCCTTGTCAGTGCGAAGAGGAAAAGCCGATAAATGTCACTTCCTGGCTACAATGTGACCAGCTGTGATTGGACACAGAGGATCATATGGTAAAGAGCCTACGTCATAGGCTCTTTACCAAGATCGGAGATGCAGTGAGTCAGAGTGACACACCCCACCACCGATCACTGTGCGTGAGTGGCTTATCCTGCTGGACATCATATGACGCTCAGGCAGGGTGATACAACCACCCTGCATATGGTGGGCGGGAAGAGGTTAAAAAAAATTTAATTTCTTAATTTCTAAAAAATTACAACTTCAAAAAACTTGCCATGCCTCTTACTAAATACCTTGGACTGTACATGCAAAAAAGGGGTCATTTTGGGGGATATCTGTACTGTCCTAACATTTTTGGGCTGTCAATTAGATCTGTCAATTAGGCCATCAGTACAGCAGGATTGATCAATTTTCAGATACAGTATCGCACAAAAGTGAGTACACCTCTCACATTTTTGTAAATAGTTTATTGTATCTTTTCATGTGACAACACTGAAGAAATTACCCTTTGCTACAATGTGTCTGGGGCTACATGAGTGCTGCCGGCACTGGGGAGTTCAGTTCATTGAGGGAACCATGAATGTCAACATGTGGAGTAACATACTGAAGCAGAGCATGATCCCCTCCCTTCGGAGACTGGGCCAAAGAGCAGTATTCCAACATAACGACCCAAAACACACCTCCAAGGTGACCACTGCCTTGCTAAAGAAGCTGAGGGTAAAGGTGATGAACTGGCCAAGCATGTCTCTCAGACCTAAACCCTATTGAGCATCTGTGGGGCATCCTCAAACGGAGGGTGGAGGAGCGCAAGGTCTCTGACATCCACCAGCTCTGTGATGTCATCATGGACGAGTGGAAGAGGACTCCAGTGGCAACCTGTGAAGCTTTGGTGAACTCTATGCCCAAGAGGGTTAAGGCAGTGTTGGAAAATAATGGTGGCCACACAAAATATTGACACTTTGGGCCCAACTTGGACTCACTTTTGCTGCTAGCAGTTTAGACATTAATGGCTGTGTGTTGAGTTATTTTGAGGGGACGAACAATTTACACTTTTATACAAGCTGTACACTCACTACTTTACATTGTAGCAGTGTCATTTCTTCAGTGTTGTCACATGAAAAGATATAATAAAATATTTACAAAAATGTGAGGGGTGTACTCACTTTTGTGAGATACTGTATATAGACCATAGTTTGTGGACTCTATAAGTTTCCTACAGACTAATATACACGTATTTGGGTTATTTTCACCAAAGAAATGTAGCAAAATATATTTTGACCTAAATTTATAAAGAACAATTATTTATTTGCAAAATGTTATAACAGAAATGAAGAAAAACTTGTTTTTGTTTCAAAATGATTGGTCTTTTCTCATTTATTTAGCAAAAAAAAAAAAAAAAAACTGTGGTTATTAAATGCCACCAAAATAAAGCTCTAGTTGTGTGAACGAAATTATAACAATTTAGTTTGGGTACAGTGTTGCATGACTGCACAATTGCTGTTCAAAGTGCAACAGCACTGAAAGCTGAAAATTGATCTGGACAGGAAGGGGGTAAAAGTGCTCGGAAGTGAAGTAGTTAAAGTGTATGTGGCAATGGTTTTACCAGACAGGAAGTGAGAAAAAAAAATTGCACCGGGAACACATACAGCAGTAAAAAAAAAAAAAAAAAAAAAAAAAAACTGATGGTTGTTCTAAACTTGTTAAAAATGCTTTTTTATTCTTGTCTTACGTACTGCTGTTACAGGGACAATAATTACGGTAACGGAACTCCAACATAGTAGTGGAAAGCTGACAAGGGTTCTAACCCTTTCACACATCTGTGCAGGGTCTACTCATGTGAAGAATTCTCCTCCTGCAGCCTCCCAATACCATATCCAAGGGGGCTGCAGGAGAATTCCCCCAGTCATGTAAACAGACCCTGCGCAGATCTTGCACGTGCAGACAGAGATCTGGCGCCATGACTGTTTATATACCATTCTATAAATGGCAGAAAAGTAATGTTTCCTGGGATAAGTGACGTCGGATCTCAGAGGGACAACACTGGATCCTCTGGGTGGGTGAGTATGAGAAATGTGCCACCCAGACTACCCAGTAAGTGTGGGGAAGAGGCCACCAATGAGCCACTTCACCAAACAACCCTTATAATGGAGCTCCCCAGGCACTGCAAGGATTAAATGCTCATTTTTGCCTAGGGTACCATTAAAAAGCACTTTCACTAACCCCATTTCCCACTCCTGTGGATTCGTCTTCTCTATGCAATCAGCCCCTGAAAGTCACTTCTCTTTTTTTGCTCTGTCCAGGAGGTTGCACTTTGACGTCATTTCATACAATCCAGGACCAATAGTCCTGCATTGTAAATAAGAATACTAAAAATCCACCTAGTAAAAGTGCTTTTTACTCTCTCCCTGAGCAAAAATTTGCATTCAATCCTTGCAGGGGGGAGTCCCATTGGAAGGGTAGCTTCTTAATTCCCTGGAGTTTAGCTTTAAATTATTTTAGCAACCCATCAATGAATACATACAGAGGATTACAACAAACTCACTTTATTTCACAATACCTTATTTTATTAAGGGTGTTTTAACATTTTTAACCAAAGTTCAACCTTAACTGTACATCGATTAGGCATTATATGTACAGTGTTTTGTGACTCTGTGAATATACAGTGAATACAAAAAGTCAACATAACCCTGTTAAAATGTCAGGTTTCTGTGATGTAAAACAAACGAGACAAATAAATCATTTCAGAAATGTTTCCACCTTTAATGTGACCTATAAACCTCAGTTGAACAACAAACTGAAATCTTTTAGGTGGAGGGAAGTAAAAAATTGAAATATAAAATAATATGGTTGCATAAATGTGTACACCCTTAAACGAATACTTTGTTGAAGCACCTTTCAATTTTTTTTACAGCACTTCGTATTTTTGGGTTGGAGTCTATCAGCATGGCACATATTGACTTGGCAATAGTTGCCCACTCTTCTTTGCAAAAACACTCCAAATCTGTCAGATTGCAAGGGCATCTCCTGTGCACAGCCCACTTCAGATCACCCCACAGATTTTCAATTGGATTCAGGTCTGGGCCATTCCGTAACTTGCATCTTCCTCTGGGGAAGCCATTTCTTTGATGATTTGGATGTTTGCTTTGGGTCGTTGTCATGCTCAAAAGATGAAGTTCCTCTTCATGTTCAGCTTTCTAGCAGAAGTCTGAATGTTTTGTGGCGATATTGACTGGTATTTGGAAAGGTTCATACAGTATCTCACAAAAGTGAGTACACCCCTTCACATTTTTGTTAATATTTTATAAAATATCTTTTCATGTGACAACACTGAAATGACACTTTGATACAATGTAAAGTATTGAGTGCACAGCTTATATAACAGTGTAAAATTTGCTGTCCCCTCAAAATAACTCAACACACAGCCATTAACATCTAAACTGCTGGCAACAAAATCGAGTACACCCCTATGTGAAAATGTCAAAATTAGGCCCAAACTGCCTTAACCCTCTTGGGCATGGAGTTCACCAGAGCTTCACAGGTTGCCATTGGGGGTCATCTTCTACTCCATGACAACATCACGGAGCTGGTAGATGGTAGAGACTTTGCGCTCCTCCACTTTCTGTTTGAGGATGCCCCACAGATGCTCAATAGGGTTTAAGTCTGGAGACATCCTTGGCCAGTTCATCACCCTTACCCTCAGCTTCTTTAGTAAGGCAGTGGTCATCTTGGAAGTGTGTTTGAGGTCACTATTATGTTGGACTACTGCCTTGTGGCCCAGTCTCTGAAGGGAGGGGATCATGCTCTGCTTCAGCATGTCACAGTACATGTTGGCATTCATGGTTCCCTCAATGAACTGTAGCTCCCCAGTGACGGCAGCACTCATGCAGCCCCATGACACTCCCACCACAATGCTTGACTGTAGGCAAGACACACTTGTCTTTGTACTCCTCACCTGGTTGCCGCCACACACAATTGACACCATCTGAACCAAATAAGTTTATCTTGGTCTCAGACCACAGGACATGGTTCCAGTAATCCATATCCTTATGCCATGTACACACGGTCGGAGAATCCGTCGGAATGCGTCTTATCGGACCGTGTCGTCAGATAATCCAACTGTGTGTGGGATGCATCGGACTGATTCCATCCGAATCTCCGTCGGACCCAATTTTCAAACATGTTGGAAATATTTCCCAACCAACTGGGCCGGTCGGATGTAATCCGATCATGTGTAGAGAATTTTGATCGGACCAAGTGCCACGCATGCTCAGATCAAATTCCTACATCAAAGCTATTGGCTACTAGCCTGAATCTAGTCCCATCGTAACGAAATTACATCATCACGTTCTGAAAGATTGGATTTTTCGACAACTTAGTCAGACCGTGTGTATGCAACAGTTTCGGACAAGATCCGACGGATTTGGTTGTCGAAATCTCCGACCGTGTGTACAGGGGCTTAGTCTGCTTGTCTGTAGCAAACTGTTTGCAGGCTTTCTTGTGCATCATCTTTAGAAGAGGCTTCCTTCTGGGATGACAGCCATGCAGACCAATTTGATGCAGTGTGCGGCGTATGGTCTGAGCACTGACAGGCTGACCCTACACCCCTTCAACCTCAGCAGCAATGCTGGCAGCACTCATGTGTCTATTTCCCAAAGACAACCTCTGGATATGACGCGGAGCACGTGCACTCAAATTCTTTGGTTGACCATGCTGAGGCCTGTTCCGAGTTTATGCAGAGCAACAATTCTTTTTTTTCCAGATCCTCAGCGTTCTTTGCCATGAGGGGTCATGTTGAACTTCCAGTGACCAGTATAAGAGAGAGAGCAATAACACCAAATTTAACCCACCTACTGCCCCTTCAAACCTGAGACCCTGTAACACTAACGAGTTACATGACACCAAGGAGGGAAAATGGCTATTTGTTCCCAATTCGGACATTTTCCCTTAGGGGTGTACTCGCATTTGTTGCCAGCGGTTTACACATTAATGGCTGTGTGTGGAGTTATTTTGAGGGGTCAGCAAATTTACACTGTTATACAAGCTGTACACGCACTACTTTACATTGTAGAAAAGTGTAATTTCTTCAGTGTTGTCACAAGAAAAGATAATAAAATATTATTAAACAAAAATGTGGAGGAGTGTACTCACTTTTGTGAGATACTTTAAATCAGCACAAGGGACATAAGTTACAGTTAGTATGATGTGCCTTTGTGTTGATTTCATCCTAGATCATTGCCTCAGTCTTTCATGAATGGCAGATCTGGCAGGAGAGCTCCTGACAGCTCTTTACTTGTATTAACCCCTGCCATACTAAAAGAAGAATCAGCAAAAGGCACATATACTAACTGCAAGTGAGGACTCTTTTGCTGATTTTTATGTTTTGATTTTAACTAAACTTAGGCGTTAACCATAGAATAAACAATAGTGGATGCCTGTTACATTTGTCACTTATTCTGTAAGTTATTTTAGAAATTTCAGAGAAAACTGTGGGTTCTTTTCATGGAAGGATCCCAACAAAACTGACCATGCCTGTATATAAAATGTAAGCTACTAGGCTGTTATTCTAATCCACTAGAGCTTTAATATATTCACTGACCTAGGGCAGCTTTGAACTTTACAAACCTGTTCTGGGTATTTGATTTAGGCCTCATTCACATGGGGTGCACCACAGGGTATAAAAAAATAAATAAATAAATAAAATAAAAAGGAAAAAAAAAAATAAATAAAAAAAAAGACTAAGTTAGACTTACCGGTGACGGTATTTCTAAGAGCCTTTCAGGACAACCCCCGGAGAGAGTGTAGCTCCACCTTGTCATTAGGAAACACATGCTCACTTTAAAAACACCTCCTCTTCCTCCATGGCTTCAGTTATTGTGGCCTTCCGACACTGGAAAACAAAAGCACAGAAAGCACAACACCATGGTAGAACTTAATACATTTACTAAGCATAACCTAGGGAGGGAAGTAACGGTTGTCCTGAAAGGCTCTTAAAAATACCGTCACCGGTAAGTCTAACTTAGTCTTTCTCAAATCGCCTTTCAGGACAACCCCGGAGAGGATAACCGAGAAACTTACCCTAGGGCGGGACTACTGCCTGCAGTACCTTCCTGCCGAAGGCCTGATCTGCTGCAGACAGTAGATCTAACCGGTAGTGCCGCAGAAATGTTGAATAACTGGACCAAGTGGCAGCCTTGCAGATTTGTTCAGGCGTTGCACCGGCCCTTTCAGCCCAGGAAACTGCCGTGGATCTAGTAGAGTGGGCAGCAATACCTGAGGGAGGTATTTCTCCTTTTGCTTTATAGGCTTCTGTTATAGCCAATTTAAGCCACCTACCCAGCGTACTTTTAGAAGCTTTCCCCCCCTTGCGTGATCCATAAAAAAAAAAAAAAAAAATCACAAAAAGGGCGTTTGATTTTCTAAAATCTTTAGTCATTTTCAGAAACTGTAATAGACACCTTCTCACATCCAATGTGTGAAAAACTTCCTCTCCTGCATTCGCTGGGGTTGCAGAGAATGTAGGTAACACTATTTCCTGCGATCGATGGAAAGCTGAGGATACTTTCGGTAGGAATGCTGGATCCGTCCTCAGTACCACCCTGTCCTGATAAACTCTAAGGAAGGGTTCTGTAATAGCTAGAGCTTGGAGCTCGCTGACTCTCCTGGCCGAGGTGATGGCCACCAAAAAGATTGTCGTTTTTAAAACCACCTTCTGTAAAGAAGCTTCTTGTAAGGGTTCAAACGGTGCTCCCGAGAGACCCAACTGGGAAAGTCTTTAAGGGCTACTGGTCTACTTCGAGCAAGAGCCCTAAAAAATCTAGAAATTAAAGTTTCTTTAGATAAAGTCTTTTCAAAGAAAAATAATAAGGCAGCCACCTGAGTCTTCAGGGTACTGGCTGCGAGACCCTTCTCCATTCCTTCATGGAGAAACTCCAATACGGACACCGTGCTCTTGACCTTGAGCTCTCTAGAACTACACCAGGAGTTGAACTTTTTCCAGACTTTCATGTAAATTGCCTGTGTAACTGCCTTCCTGCTAGACAGCAGGGTTTTTACGACTTTATCTGAGAGACCTTTGGCTTTTAATAGGTCCTCCTAAGAAACCAGGCGGTTAGCTGTAGAAGTTCCACCACTGGATGATTTACTGTCCCCTGGGATAACAAATCTTTTCTGAGTGGTAACCTCCATGGGGGCTTCGAGGCTAGGTTTCGAAGACCCGCGAACCAAGGCCTTTTTGGCCAAAAAGGAGTGACTAGTATTAAGTCTGTCCCTTCTTCCCTGAATTTCCTCGGTACTAGTGGAATTAGAGGAAAGGGGGGAAAGGCGTAGCATAGCTGGTAATGCCAGGGGTGAGCAAATGCATCCAGCCCTATTGCTGCATCTCCTCGGTGAAGAGAAAAGAATCTGTCCACCTTTGAGTTCTGCTGGCTGGCAAAAAGGTCTACCTGTGGAACCCCCCAGGCCTCGGAGATCACCAGGAACACTTCCTGATTCAGACTCCATTCTGCCTCTAGTAATTTGCGCCTGCTTAGGAGGTCCGCAAACAAATTCTGAGAGCCCTTCAGATGCACTGCTGATAGTGAGGCTGTGTTCTGCTCTGCCCAGGCTAACAACAGATTGGCCAGCTCCATCAAGCTCCTGCTTCTGGTTCCCCCTTGCTTCATAATGTAGGTAACCGCTGTTGTGTTGTCTGACAACACCTGGACATGGTGGCCTCTCAAACTCTGCTGAAAGGCCACTAATCCCAGAAAGATCGCCTTCAACTCCCTCCAGTTGGATGATCTTTGAGCTTCCTGTTTGGACCAGACCCCCTGAGATGTCTGACCATCCAGGTGGGCTCCCCAGCCCCAGGCACTTGCGTCTGTAGTAAGGCGCTTGTCCACAGGAAAGGTCCACACCAGGCCCCTTGAGAGGTTTGCCTGGTCTCTCCACCACCAAAGAGCCCTTTTCGTCCTTGACAAAATTTTTAGCTGTTTTTCCAAAGGATTCTGATAGGACCAGCTTGACAGAACCTCCCTCTGAAGGGGTCTGGAATGGAACCTGGCCCACTGAACAGCCGGGATTGCTGCTGTAAGCAGGCCCAGAACTGCCATAGCCGTCCTGACTGAGACTGTCTGGTTGCTCTGTATCCGCTGTACAGCTAGCTGCAACTTTTCCTGTTTTTCCAGCGGCAGGAAAACTTTCTGGAGAATCGAATTTAACGTATACCCCAGAAATTTCATTTCCTGTGAGGGGGTCAGGATTGACTTCTCTAGATTTAGAAGCCATCCCAGGCCCTCGAGGTGAGACTGGGCCCTCTGGAGATTGACTAGGACCTGCTCCCTAGAGTCTGCAAAAAACAAAAGGTTGTCCAGATAAGGGACGACTGGAATCCCCTTCAACTTCAGGGGCTCCAAAGCCTCTGCCATAATCTTCGTAAAGACCCTGGGAGAGGACGAGAGTCCGAATGGCAGAGCCCTGAATTGGAGGTGCCATACCGAACTCCCCACCTTCAATGCCAGGCGCAGGAACTGCTGCGACGCCTGATGAATGGGTATATGAAGGTAGGCATCCCTTAGATCCAGGGATGCCATGAAGCATTCTGGGGTCAACAACTTTGTGATGGAGAAAATTGTATCCATCCCGAAATGTTTGTACCGAATGAACCTGTTCAGAACTTTCAGATTCAGGATTAAATGGTACTTCCCTGAGGGTTTTCTCACCAGAAAAATATATGTGAGTAAAAACCCCTGCCCTGCTGGTTTACTGGGACTTGAATCAGAACCTCTTGCTGTATCAGCTCCTGTAACAAAAGCTTCATTGCAGAGGCCTTCTCCTGATCCCTTGGCAATGTTGTCACATAAAACCTGCTCGGGGGTGGTTCTGAAAATTCCAATCTGTACCCCTGATCGACAATACTCTTCACGAACAGATTTGGAGACAGCCTGTCCCATTGTTCGCGAAAAGCTGACAGTCTTCCCCCCCACTGGGGAGATATTGTCACTTGCTCTTAGGGGACTGCTCTGGGGGAGATCTAAAGAGGACTCTACCCTTGCCTTTGCCCTTCTGTGAACCCCATCTGCTCTTGCGATCCTGGTCTTTTTTATGGGACTGCTGAAAAGCACGAAAATTCTTTTTGGCAACCTGCTTTTTCTTAGCTGGAAAAGCCTTCTTTTTATCGGCTGTCCTATCCAGCACAGACTCTAAATCGGGTCCAAAGAGCAAGTCACCCGAGAAGGGGAGACCACACAGTTTGACCTTAGAAGCAGTGTCCCCAGACCATGTTTTCAGCCAAACTGCTCTCCTGGCTGAATTTACAAGAGCCGAAGACCTAGCGGCCAGTTTAACCGATTCTGCTGATGCATCCGCCATATATTTGACTGCATTCAGGATCAGTGGAAAGGACTCTAAGAGATCCTTGCGGGGTGTCCCCGCTTCAATATGGTTCTTCAGCTTCTCTACCCAACATTCCAGATTCCTGGCCACTACCGTAGCTGCCATAGCTGGTTTTAGACTGACTGACGCAGCATCCCAAGCCTTTTTAAGGATGGAGTCAGCTTTTTTGTCCATTGGGTCTTTAAGGATCCCCATATCCTCAAAGGCTAGATCCGTTCATCTGGATACCTGCGAGAAAGCTGCATCGACTCTGGGTTTTTTGTTCCAAACCTCTGAGTCTTTATCTTCGAAGGGAAACCTTCTTTTGAGAGCTTTAGAGAAGAAAGGGGCTTTTTCTGGGTCCTTCCACTCTTTTCTCACCGAATCTGAGAGGACCCTGTGGACTGGAAAAACTCTCCGTTTTGTTTCGTCCAACCCCTGGTACATTTTGTCATGAATTGACAGTTGTACTTTTTCTTCTTGAATTTCTAGAGTAGTGTAGAGTGCTTTAAGAATGTCATCTACTTCCTCTAGTGATAGCTTGAATTTAGAGCCCCTGCTATCTTCTTCCTCTTCCTCCTCCTCAGAATCCCTGAAGGAGATGAGAGTACTACCCCCTTCGTCTCCAGAATCCTCGGTATCCACCTGTCTGGACGACGACGCCCTGGGGCTGGGCGGTAAGTTCTGAGGCTCGGTCTGTGCGGGAGGGTTTTGTATCAGGATGGACCTGACTGAACTCAAGGAGTTTGTCAGCTCTTTAACCGAAGAAAACAAATCCTTATATTGCTGGGATGTTTCCTCTTCCACCAATTCTCTGATACAATTTCTGCACATTGCCTTCTGCCATGAATCTCTGAGGGGGGTCTTGCAAGAAGGACATTTTCTCTGACCTGGTCTAGCTTTTCCTAGTGATTTTTCCTGAAACGACATGCAGGTTTAACTCACTAAAAGCTCTCAACAACCAGTTGCTTAACACCAAGCCAGTGCAGAGACCCACCACCAAACAGACCACTAGTGAGACCCCAGAACCAGGCTGCAAAAGGTCAGAGCGAAGTCACCTCTGACCTGCAGCGACAGGCCCCCAAGGAGGGGGGGAACAGACAAAGACATAGCCCAACAGTGAAGCAGAGGGTGCCAGTGCACCTTACGTACCTGGGCTGGACCAGTGCTAGGGGCGCCTGTCTCCGCCATAGCTGGCTTACACTCCTCCATCGCTTGAGTAAGGCAGCTATCACAAACAGCTCCGTCATTTTTTTAAATTTTCCCGGCCGCCGCGTCATCAGGGCCGGCTGGAAGTGGAAGCACACGGTCACCTGACCCGCCCCATGATCCCTGCGTTCCAGGCGCTTGAACCACGGCGCCACGCCCCCTCAGAGCGCCTGCGCGTTACCGTAAACGACGCTGTCGCCGCCCGGGACCCGGCGCCGAAAACAGAGCCACGCCGCTGACCTGCAGCGACCTCCCCCAGCGACAGAGCCCTCCCTGTGCTAAATCAGCGGACGCCGGGCACCCGACGCCGGCACTCCGAGGGTCCTTACTCCCGTGAGACGGCGGGACCAGGAGCTCCAGGAGTCCTCCCCCACTGGAGATGCTGCTGGGGGTCAAAAGAAGAAACAACCTGTAACGAAAAGGTAAGCCTTACTCCCCTGCAGAGAGTGTAGCTCTCCCCTGGTTCAGGCACATGCTTCCTCCAAGGAGGAAACACAATAACTGAAGCCATGGAGGAAGAGGAGGTGTTTTTAAAGTGGGCATGTGTTTCCTAATGACAAGGTGGAGCTACACTCTCTCCGGGGTTGTCCTGAAAGGCGATTTGAGAAAAAGAGGGCGCACCAACCTTGTGCGTTACAATGGTAAATTTTTATTTAAAGCATGAAAACAATGTTAATACACAAACGAGCAAGAAATTAAGGCTTGTCAAAATGGTGTGACAGCATCTCTGAACACCAGCAAACCGGACCTGATGTTGTGTGGATCAGACAATATCCCAAATGGCTGATTATATATAATCTCCATGCGCCAGACACCCACCCGATTAGGACACACCTGTCTGCGTGGGCTAGCCCCACCCAGTGGGAAAGTTACAGTACATACCTATAACTTATGATAAAGTGGGGTAGGTTAGGAGCACACAACCCCCCCCCCCCCCCCCCATCAAGTATAAAAACACCAAATATCCACACTTAGGAAGAAAGAACTGCAGCCTTCCTAATTGGGAACACCACCTAGGTAGAGTCCTGAAATATTAAAGCTCTATAAAGGGAAAATGGAGCTGTTTAAAAAATGATGTGTAAAATCAATCCACTACTGTGAATATTGCCACCCCTTCATATAAAGTGAATAGTGCTTAAATATATATATATATATATATATATATATATATATATATATATATATATATATATATATATATATATATCAGTTGCAAAAAAAGTATGTGAACCCTTTTGGAATTATATGGATTTATGCACAAATTGGTCATAAAATGTGATCTGATCTTCATCTAAGACACAAAAATAGACAATCACAGTCTGCTTAAACTAATAACACACAAAGAATGAAATGTTACCATGTTTTATTGAACACAACATGTAAATATTCACAGTGGGGGGGGGGGGGGTTGAACCTCCTTTGGCAACAATAACTTCAACCCAGTCAGAAACCAGCGCTGCTGGAGCTGAGGGATTCCCCTAGCTGGCAGCGGAAGAACTCCTCCAGGGAGAGTGGGGGGGAGTGAAGGGAAAGGAAAGACAGATTCTGGTGGTAGGGCACTCAATTCTTAGGACAGAGAGGACAATCTGTAACAAAGACCTGAAGCGCCGAACGGGCGCTCGGGGTCGGCACATCGTGGATCTGGTGGACAGATTACTGGGAGGGGCTGGGGGGGGGGGAAGACCCAGCTGTCATGGTGCACGTTGGCACCAATGACAAAGTCAGAGGCAGATGGAGTGTCCTAAAGAATGATTTTAGGGACTTGGGAGCTAAATTGAGGAAAAGGACCTCCAAGGTAGTATTCTCAGGAATACCACCGGTACATCGAGCCACACCAGAAAGGCAGAGGGAGATTATAGAAGTAAACAAGTGGCTGAAGAACTGGTGTAGTAAGGAGGGGTTTGGGTTCCTTGAGGACTGGGATGACTTCTCAGTCGATAACCAGTACTATAGAAGGGATGGACTACACCTAAAATGAGGAGGGTACATATCAGCTGGGAATAAGGATGGCCAAAAAGTTAGAGGGGTTTTTAAACTAGGCGATTGGGGGGGGGGGGGGGTGCAGAGATAGAGATGGTCAGCGTGGAACATAACCCAGAGGGTAATATTAGGGGCATTAGTGGTAGGGTAACCAAAGCACATAAACCCAAGGCAAGTATAGTAGCAAGTCCTAGTTACAATCTTGGAACACCCAAGAGGATAGTATGTGACCGGTCAAAATATATTAATGCATTCAAATGTTTGTTCACCAATGCCAGAAGTCTGCCAAGCAAAATAGGTGAGTTGGAAGCTCTGGTGCATCAGGAGAGCTATGATGTAATCGGTATTGCTGAAACTTGGCTTCATTCCTCACATGACTGGGCTATTAATATTCCTGGCTATGCACTCTTTTTCGGAAAGACAGAGTAAAAAGGAAAGGTGGAGGGGTCTGTCTGTATGTGAGAAGTGATCTCAAAGTGAGTGAGAAAGAGGACCTGGTGGACGGAGAGTGTGATGAGTCTGAAGCATTATGGGTGGAACTGCATACAGATGTGCGTAGTTCAAAGTTAATCATTGGAGTTTGTTATAGACCACCCAATGTTAATGAGGAGGTGGAGACTCAGCTCCTTGCATAGATAGAAAGGGCTGCAAGGGCTGGGACAGTGATAATAATGGGGGATTTTAACTACCCAGAAATTGACTGGAGTAATGGCACTGCTGGGACAGTTAAAGGGCAAAAATGTATAAACCTATTACGGGACAATTTTATGGTCCAGTTTATTGAGGCCCCAACTAGGAATGATGCTCTATTGGACCTGGTAATGTCAAACCATGCAGAGCGTATTACTAATGTTCAGATAAAAGGAACACCTGGGTAGCAGTGACCATAACGATTTCATTTGATGTTAGCTGTAAGCAAAAATCACATATGGGAAAGATAAAAACACTTAAACTTTCAAGAGAGCAAATTTTCCAAGGATGAGGGCTGCTCTCCAGGATCTAGACTGGGAGAGAATATTGGCATCAATGGGCACAGAACAGAAAATTGGAATTCTTCACAGCCAAAGTTAAAAAAAGCTATAAACTATAAGAAGAGCTTTTAAAAAAAATGTAAAAATGAAGGAACACTAGTGTCATTTAAATGTTACAAAGAATATAACAATATATGTAAAAAGGAAATCAAGGATGCAAAAATTCAAAACGAACGAGAATGCAAAAGATAGGACAAACCCCAAGAAATTCTTCAAATATATTAATAGTAAAAAGGTCAAGTCTGTGCATGTAGGCCCTTTACAAAATAATCTGGAGTGGATGACTGGGGACAAAGAGAAGGCTAATTTATTAAATACTTTCTTAAGCTCTGTGTATACAAAGGAGCATGGGGGAGCTCATGTCCATAATGGGGGCGGTAGTGACACAGTCCCAAATCCAGAATGGCTCAAAAGTGATATGGTCCAGAAATATTTGGACAGAATAAAAGGTGGATAAAGCACCTGGACCTGATGGCATCCACCCATGGATCCTAAAAGAATTGAGCTCTGCAATTTCAAAGCCATTGTATCAAATTTTTAGGGACTCATTAATGACAGGAATAGTACCACTGGATTGGCGCAGGGCCAATGTGGTGCCTATATTTAAAAAGGGGACAAAGTCTTTACCAAGTAACTATAGACCTGTTAGTTTAACTTCTATAGTTGGGAAGATACTGGAGAAATTTATAAAAGACCACATAGACGAGTTCTTTGTTGCTTAAAATATTTTTTTCCTGCAACAGACAGCATAGATTCATGAAAGACAGAAGTTGTCAGACAAACCTGATTTCTTTGTATGAGGAGGCAAGTAAAACCTTGGACAGAGGGGCGGCAGTGGACTTGGTATACTTGGATTTTGCAAAAGCGTTCGATACAGTTCCACACACATGGCTCATGTGTAAGGTAAAGTCTACAGGTTTGGAAATATCAGTTTGTAAATGGATAGAAAACTGGCTAAAAGACAAAATTCAGAGAATAGTGGTTAATGATTCTTACTGTGAATGGTCTAAGGTTATCAGTGGTGTACCCCAAGGTTCAGTGCTGGGACTCTTACTTTTTAATATCTTTATAAAATGACATTGGGTCTGGGATCAAAAGTAACATTTCCGTCTTTGCAGATGACACCAAGCTATGCAGTGGAATAACATCCTTACAGGATGTCTCCAATTTACAAGCCAACCTCAATGCTCTGTCTAATTGGGAGACTATGTGGCAGATGAGGTTTAAATGTTGAGAAATGTAAAGTTATGCACTTGGGGGCTAAGAATATGCATGCATCATACATCTTAGGGGGAGTACAACTGGGGGGATCCATAGTGGAGAAGGATCTGGTAGATCATAAGCTCAATAATAGCATGCAATGCCTGCGGTTTCCAAAGCGAGCAAAGTCCTTTCTTGTATTAAGAGAGAGAGAGGTGAGAGAGAGAGAGAGAGGTGAGAGAGAGAGAGGGGTGAGAGAGAGAGAGAGAGAGAGAGGGGTGAGAGGTGAGAGAGAGAGAGAGAGAGGGGTGAGAGGTGAGAGAGAGAGAGAGAGGGGTGAGAGGTGAGAGAGAGAGAGAGGGGTGAGAGGTGAGAGAGAGGGGTGAGAGGTGAGAGAGAGAGAGAGAGAGAGAGAGAGAGAGAGAGGTGAGAGAGAGGTGAGAGAGAGGTGAGAGAGAGGTGAGAGAGAGGTGAGAGAGAGGTGAGAGAGAGGTGAGAGAGAGGTGAGAGGAAGAGAGAGGTGAGAGGAAGAGAGAGGTGAGAGGAAGAGAGAGGTGAGAGGAAGAGAGAGGTGAGAGGAAGAGAGAGGTGAGAGGAAGAGAGAGGTGAGAGGAAGAGAGAGGTGAGAGGAAGAGAGAGGTGAGAGGAAGAGAGAGGTGAGAGGAAGAGAGAGGTGAGAGGAAGAGAGAGGTGAGAGGAAGAGAGAGGTGAGAGGAAGAGAGAGATGAGAGGAAGAGAGAGATGAGAGGAAGAGAGAGATGAGAGGAAGAGAGAGATGAGAGGAAGAGAGAGATGAGAGGAAGAGAGAGATGAGAGGAAGAGAGAGATGAGAGGAAGAGAGAGATGAGAGGAAGAGAGAGATGAGAGGAAGAGAGAGATGAGAGGAAGAGAGAGATGAGAGGAAGAGAGAGATGAGAGGAAGAGAGAGATGAGAGGAAGAGAGAGATGAGATCATTTTGCCCCTGTTCAAATCATTAGTAAGACCTCATCTGGAATATGCAGTTCAGTTTTGGGCACCAGTTCTCAAAAAGGATATTGGGGAATTGGAGAAAGGGCAACCAAACTGATATGAGGCATGGAGGAGCTCAGCTATGAGGAAAGATTAGGAGGAACTGAATTTATTCTTTCTTGATAAGAGGAGATTAAGGGGGAGGGATTTGATCAACATGTACAAATATATAATGGGTCCATATAGTGAACTTGGTGTTGAGTTATTCACTTTACAGTCAAAAGAGGACAAGGGGGCACTCTTTACGTCTAAAGGAAAAAGATTTCATCTCCAAAATACTGGAAGGTTTCTTCACAGTAAGGCCGCGTACACACGGGCGGACTGTTCGCCCAACCTTGTCCGCTGAACAGTGTTTGGGCGGACAGTCCGCCCGTGTGTGGGCTTTCAGCGGACAGTTTCAGCGGACAGTTGGACGGACAAAGTCTTTCGGAAATTCCGAAAAACTGTCCGCTGAAACTGTGTTTGAGCGAACAGTCCTCCCGTGTGTAGGCTACTTTCAAAATGAGCAAACTGTTCCCGCTCGGAAAGTCCGCCCATTTCGAGCGCGTGTACAGGTAGGCGGGGCCCGCGAAGGGGACGTCGCGGGCTCCGCCGCCTGGAATGGGCTTAAAGGGGAACCCCAACGCCGAAAAAAATCGGCGTGGGGGTCCCCCCAAAGTCCACACCAGACACTTGTCCGAGCACGCTACCCGGCCGGCCAGGAAAGGGGGCGAGCGAGCGCTCCCCCCCTCCTGAGCCGTACCAGGCCGCGTGCCCTCAACATGGGGGGTGCCTTGGGGAAGGGGGGGCCGCGCGGCCCCCCCACCCCAAAGCACCTTGTCCCCATGTTGATGAGGACAAGGGCCTCTTCCCGACAACCCTGGCCGTTGGTTGTCGGGGTCTGCGGGCGGGGGGCTTATCGGAATCCGGGAGCCCCCTTTAAGAAGGGGGCCCCCGGATACCGGCCCCCCCACCCTATGTGAATGAGTATGGGGTACAATGTACCCCTACCCATTCACCTGTGAAATAAAGTACAAAAAAAAACACAACACAGGGAAAAAATATTTTATTGCACAGCTCCGGGGGTCTTCCGTCTTCGGGGGTCTTCTCGCCGGACTCCTCCGCTATCTGTGTGTAGCTCTTTTGCTAGCGGAGGAGTCCGGCTTTCTTCCTCCCCGCCGCCGGCCTCTTCTCCCGACTTCGGGGGTCTTGTCCCCCTCTTCGGTTCTTCTGCCGGGCCACCGCGCCTTCTTGTAGCTCTTTTACAGGCGGTGGCCCGGTCTTCTGTCGCCGCTGTCGTCGTCGCCGCCGCCTTCCGTTGTTCTTCTTCTTCTCCTGGAGATGTTGACTCGACGAGCTCTCCGGCCGGAATGCCAGGGACACGCTCCGCTGCCACTTATATAGTGACAATGGGGCGGTGTCACATGGTATATGTCACATGGGTTGGTCACATGGTGACCCCGCCCCCTTACGATGTCATAGTCCCCATGTGACATCAACCCATGTGACCAACCCATGTGACATATACCATGTGACACCGCCCCATTGTCACTTGTGCAATAAAATATTTTTTCCCTGTGTTGTGTTTTTTTTTGTACTTTATTTCACAGGTGAATGGGTAGGGGTACATTGTACCCCATACTCATTCACATAGGGTGGGGGGCCGGTATCCGGGGGCCCCCTTCTTAAAGGGGGCTCCCGGATTCCGATAAGCCCCCCGCCCGCAGACCCCGACAACCAACGGCCAGGGTTGTCGGGAAGAGGCCCTTGTCCTCATCAACATGGGGACAAGGTGCTTTGGGGTGGGGGGGCCGCGCGGCCCCCCCTTCCCCAAGGCACCCCCATGTTGAGGGCACGCGGCCTGGTACGGCTCAGGAGGGGGGGGCGCGCTCGCTCGCCCCCCTTTCCTGGCCGGCCGGGTAGCGTGCTCGGACAAGTGTCTGGTGTGGACTTTGGGGGGACCCCCACGCCGATTTTTTTTCGGCGTTGGGGTTCCCCTTTAAGTCCATTCCAGGCGGCGGAGCCCGCAACGTCTCCTTCGCGGGCCCCGCCTACCTGTACACGCGCTCGAAATGGGCGGATTTGCCTCCTCCTTACGTGGGCGAGTCCGTTCATTTCAGTTGAGCGAACTGTTTGGCAAACAGTTCGCTGAAACAGTCCGCTCGTGTGTGGGCAAGTCCGCTCATGCAAATTTTGAGCGGACTGTTTGCCGAAACTGTGGTTGGGCAAACAGTCCGCGCGTGTGTACGCGGCCTAAGAGCTATGAAACTGTGGAATAGACTGCCTGCAGAGGTGGTTCTGGCCAGCTCAGTGGATTGCTTTAGGAAAGGCCTGGATTATTTCCTAAAGCCCCATACACACCATCAGATTTTCTGCTGATTTTTTCCTTCAGATTTACCAAAACCATGTAGTGCGAGGGCCTGCCTGATTGCAAACAAATTGAAACTCCTAAGGTTTGACCTTATATATTATATGGTTTTGGTAAATCTGAAGGAAAAACTCAGCAGAAAAACTGATAGTGTGTATGGGGCTTAAGTGTACATAATATAACTGGGTACTAACACTAAACCCCTGTACACATGGTCCGAGATTTCCACAACCAAATCCGTCGGATTTTGCCCGAAACTGTTGCATACACACGGTCGGACAAAGTTGGTGGAAAATACGATCTTTCAGAACGTGATGACGTAATTTCGTCACGATGGGACTACATTCAGGCTAGTAGCCAATAGCTTTGATGTAGGAATTTGATCTGAGCATGCGTGGCACTTGGTCCGATCAAAATTCTCTACACATGATCGGAGTATGTCCGATCGGCCCAGTTGGTCGGGAAATATTTCCAACATGTTGGAAAATTGGGTCAGACGGATATTCCGACAGAATCAGTCCGATGCATACCACACACAGTCATGTTATCCGATGACACGGTCCGATAGGACACATTCTGACGGATTCTCCGACTGTGTGTACAAGGGCTTATAGGTAAAGTTGATCCGGGGAAAATCGGATTGCCTCTCGGGGGATCAGGAAGGAATTTTTTTCCCTGCTTTAGCAAATTGGATCATGCTCTGCTGGGGTTTTTTTGCCTTCCTCTGGATCAACTGTGGGTATAGAATTGGGTATATGGGATTGTATGATATTATTTTTATTTTTTTGCAGTTGAACTAGATGGACTTGTGTCTTTTTTGAACCTGCCTATGTAACCAAACATTTCCTGTAGTTGCAGATCAGACGTGCACAACAGTCAGGAGTAATTGACCATTCCTCTTTACAGAACCGTTTAATTTCAGCAATATTCTTGGGGTGTCTGGCGTGAATCGCTTTCTTGAGGTCATGCCACAGTATCTCAATCGAGTTGAGGTCAGGACTCTGACTGGGCCACTCCAGAAGGCGTATTTTCTTCTGTTTAAGCCATTCTGTTGTTGATTTACTTCTATGCTTTGGGTCGTTGTCCTGTTGCAACACTCATCTTCTGTTGAGCTTCAGCTGGTGGACAGATGGCCTTAAGTTCTCCTGCAAAATGTCTTGATAAACTTGGGAATTAATTTTTCCTTCGATTATAGCAATCCGTCCAGGCCCTGATGCAGCAAAGCAGCCCCAAACCATACTTCACAGTTGGGATGAGGTTTTGATGTTGGTGTGCTGTGCCTCTTTTTCACCTCACATAGATACCACCATTTAGGGGGTGTGACCGAGCACAGGAGTCTGTGAGGAGTGAGATGTGAGATGGTGCGTGTAACTTCTTCCCACTCTTTCTACACCCCCCTCCGGGGATAGTATGTGCAGCATGGGGTAGTGAAGTGCCAGATGATCAAGATACCCCTTGCCGTGATATTCCTTGCTGCCCCGCTGCTTCAATAAGTGTTGTCACTACTGGCATGTTTGCTTATCTCAATCCTGCCTTGGTTGAGAGGTGCTGGAGATAAGCGTTAGAAGAATATAGCACACAGTGCAGCATTGGCGTTTTCTCTCTTCCCCCTCGCGAGATCGAGCGGCGACTCCGCAAGTCACGGGGGGAGAGAGGAGCCCAAACGCTGTTGGAAATCCCCGAGGTTATCCGGAGGCTCCCCACAGAGCAGTTGGCTACTGAGTTGGATGTCTCCCTTTGGCTGTCGGTATTAGCTGGAGCTGTGAAGCGTGGAAAAGGAAGCATGTAAGAGGACTGGTATAGAGACTGAACTGCACAAATATTAGGCGAGATGAGATAAAAGCTGTGGGGGTTGGTTTTGCCGGCCATGGAAGATGGCTGCTTAGGACATTAGCTCCATCAGACTGAGGCCTTTCTCCTAAGCTAACAAACGTGAGGTGTTTATTCGATGTCCAGACATGGGAACCTCATCCCGCGGCACCTCGGGATCCCGAAGAGAAACGTATAATCGTGCCGTATACCACATCCCGGAGATGTTTCGAGCTCAACGGCACAATATGGCGGAGCCTACCTCAAGAAACAACGAGGGCATAGTTCTATCCCCCACTGTATCGTCGGCTACATCGCCATCGTTGCCTCTGAATCCCTCCACTCACCAACAGCTGAGTCTTGCTGACCTCCGGGCGGTTGCGACGGACATTAAAGATCTCCGCCAAGAGCTCCTCCTCAAGCTATTGCGGGAAGAGTTCATGCTGTGGAAAAGATAACCAACCGACACCAGGCTGCCCTGACTGATTTGGATCGAACGACACATTCACACAATTTTCACCTCAGGGATCTCCAACGTCACGTCGAGGACCTCGAAAATCGAGGCAGGAGACAATTTGGTAGTGAGAGGCCTGCTTGAGGCGGTGGGCAGTGAAAGCCTGTCTACGACGGTTTCAGCAATCTTTAATAGTGTACTGGAGAAACCCCCTCAGACCCACATTGAAATGGAACGCATCCATAGAGCGCTGCGACCTAGAGGTAGGGACTCTGATCCACCGAGGGATGTAGTCTGCTGCCTGGTAGACTACTCCCTGAAGGAAGAAATTCTGCGGAAGGCCTGACTGAAAGAAGAAATTACCCATGAAGGCCAGGCGATACACATTTTTAATGATCTGTCGGCCATCACCCTGAGGAATCGCAGAGACCTACGCCCACTCCTGGACGTACTCTGCATGAAAGGAATACCATACAAGTGGAAGTTCCCCTTCGGACTTCAGGCCACCCATAATGCTCGTAATACTTTACTTACGTCGACTTACCTCACTGGTATGCTGATTTTACACGCCAGCAACCCCTCTTGCACCGGGACCCAGAGGAGCCGATGGAGATCCCGGCGGTCTATTATAGACGTCGCCGTTCCCCCTCTCCACCCCTGGGAAATAGGGGTTTAGCTCCACACAGGCCGCGCCGCAACTCGGCTAACGGCCCGGCTCCTAGGCGGGCACGCAGGGATCGCTAGGAGGTACACGATCAGTATGATTATGACTCTAACTCCTTTCTTTTTTTTTTTTAAGTTGTCACTGTCTTCTACTAGACGTTTTATGCTCCAGTTCCTATCAGTTTATTGCACCCGAGTTCTACTATGGTGACTAATCTGTCGTTCAAGCGGTTTATTCTCCTGTCACAATGTTAATGCCATATAAGGTATCGCCATTTTGGATCTGTTCCACTCCCCTTCTTCACCACGCACCTGTCGCCCATCCCTCTGAGGGAGGGACGAATCTGTACGCCGCCCCCGGAAGACTGACACTCTGGTGGACGATCTACGAACGGATCACTGTACGTGACAGCCCTTACGTCATCACTCGGATCCAAGTCCAGCAGAGACGCTAACCTGAGCTCTCGGTGTGATCTACTATGCTAACAATTATCTCGCAGCCATCTCGTCCGAGCTGAACCCGTGACAGTATGTTAATGGAACAAATATGTTAAACATGTCGGTTTCTCATATATATATATATATATATATATATATATATATATATATATATATATATATATATATATATATATATATATATATATATATATATAGACACACACACACACTTGTAGTCAGGATCTCAGGGCTTTATGTGTCTATCAGGATTGATGTTTGTGACAAAGACTTCAAGAGTGTGACTTATGCATGATGTTAATCATCTTCCGTTGGTACATGACCATTAAGTTCGGTGGCAAACTTTCTATCTGCAAGGTTCCGATGCTCTGTCTTACCCTTCCCAACACTTGTTGGGATAACGCATGATTGACCCACACAGCCGAACCTCTCCAGATAGGGGTATTCCCTGTTCTAGTGATGCTCTCCGGAACATTTGACAGGGGAGAGCTTTAGAGTCTTAATTGTCAAGAGCTCACTGCATAATTACGTAGGAAGGGGATATGGTTACACAACTGTCTCCATCCCTCTCCTATGAGATGTGCTTGCTCTTGATACACCTACCGATATCGGAGTTGCCAGGGCTACACAAGAGACTGTTTACATATGGGAGATCTGCTGTTGCCTAGCTGACTACCCACTGAGAGACTCTCCCCCAAAGCTGGGACTCCCCATTTAAGGGTTAGCTAGGAATCGTAAACCTATGGTGACCCGAGAGGGCCCGCCCTGGGCTCCAAGAATTGATAACTGGGCTACGGAGACTCTTCACGTCTCCCATCCGGGACTTATTGCAACCTACCCCGTAAGGCTTTACACTCTATGCCTAGGTTCATTATAGCAGATTGTGCCTTTTAATTTATCTTCCACGGACTCCCCCTGGAACTTTGATAAGTAGGCAATCAAACTCCTGACAGACAGGTTCCTAGCTCCAAGCGCCCTTAATATTGAGCTCTCTTGTCTCTGCTGACGGGCCCCTCTGAGTGAGGCTACGAGCTCTTCCACCCCGTAGACCCAGCTTAGTCCCATCTAGCTTACTAAGCCAATCCCACCCTTGCCATCCATTACAGGTTTAGTGTTACTTCCCTGAAGGCGGTGCTGTTCTCCTTCCTTGTTGCCGCAGACGGCCGGTTGCCAGTTTCAGTGATATAAGGAGACTCAGGTTGACCGCTTTGTTTAAAGTTCGCAATGTCCAATCTCCAAGGCCTGAAATTCTCAGATACTAAAAGCTACAATAGTGATTAGGTATGTGTTCTATTCCTCTTGTTTGCCACCGTTTATTAAAGTTTAGTTCTGCATTTCTAAGGTTATGGTTCTCTTGCTGAAAGCAGTCAGTCTGTGTATATCAAGGCAGACAATCCTGTTGGTCTGAATTTTCTGCATGTATTTAAAACTTGGGTGAGGACCCCATCGAATCCGAGATGGGCTTCTTTCCCTTGGGTTCCCACACGTCCCCTAGTTCTCGGGAATCGGATGGCAGGCAGGTCTCTTCACTTGCTTCTGACCCTAGAACGCCTCACGATTGTATAAACTCCGACCATGCATACATATCCCTAATGTCTAGTTTGCCTAGAGGTACCGCCCTCCGGAATAGAGTCCCTAAACTCCCTTCTAGAGTCTTCCCATGATACACCTCCACTATGTTTTTAGGCTGAAAGTCTGTTGGAAGGCTTATGTATCACTCTAATCAAGGTTTATCCACCACCCACACAGTGGACTGTTCCATCTATTCTTTCAATCTACGTTCTACCACTTGCGCTTAGTTCCACCAACTTACACCGACCCTGTATATGTATATATACACATATATACATACATACATATATATATATATATATATACACACTGTAAAGGGCGCGTAACTGCGACTCTATAGTCGGTTGTTTCCTATTTGTATAGTCCCACAACTATTCCATTGAGCTCTGCTCACCCTACTATCCCTCTCTGCCCCTCCGTCTTTTTCTTCCTCCTGCCTGTCAGCTTTGCACCCTGACTTTCAACTCACAACTTGCACGTCTTGACCCGGCTTTGAGCAGACCTGATGGCAATTTCGCAGGGGAAAACAAGTGTACCGAAACTTACCCTCACGTCCCTAAATATTCAAGGACTAAACACACCAGAGAAGAGACGCCAATTTCTTCTGCAAATGCAGAGGACTAAAAACGGACATCTTGCTCATTCAGGAAACACTTCCGGTCAGATACAGTCCGGAAACTACACTCTCCCTACTTCCCAACTGTGTATCACGCGACGAACCCAGTTGCCAAATCTAAGAGGGTCTCTATACTAATTGCCAAGCATTCTGATTTCCAGCTCCAGGATAAACTAGTAGATCCCAAAGGAAGATTCCTTTTCCTGAAGGGTCAATTGGGAGGTACCATGTTTACCTTAGCCAACGTTTACGCACCTAATTCCCGTCAAGTGGCCTTTTTTCCGATCAGTGACCCAATCCCTGATCCCGTTTATGGCAGGGACCTTGATCCTGGGGGGATTTCAACATTCCGCTAAACCCTCTGCTAGATACTTCAAATGGGAAATCCTCCATTCCCTATACAGCGTTACGTTCCATTAAATCTCAGCTACTTAACCTAACGTTACATGACACCTGGCGAACTCTAAATCCTGTAACCAAAGATTATACCTTCTTATCCCCCCCACACAATAAATATTCACGATTAGATTATTTCTTCCTTACACAAAAAGATTTGCACCTTATCCATCATACTGGTATAGGTCCACAAGTACTTTCAGATCACCAACCTATAACCTTGTCCATCACTCTTCCCTCCACCAGACAGAACGCCAATTTGGCGTTTGGACCCTTCCCTGCTCACAGACTTATCTACCCTGGACAAACTCAAAACCCGTATACATCAGTTCTTCTCAGAAAATAATCCATCTGACACGTACCCCTTGACGAACTGGGAGGCTCATAAATGTGTGGTTCGAGGCACTCTTATGGCGGAAATGGCTCAACGCAGAAGAGATAGGCAAAAAAGTTTTCAAGACCTGATGACAAAAATCTCGGAACTTGAAAAGGTTCACAAGCAAAAGCAGGCCCTCCTTACCCAAGCTAGACAGGAATTACTAGAGCTTTTAAACAAATAAAGCGCAAGTACATTCTCTCACAGAAATATTTTTACGAGTATGGTAACAAGGCTGGGAAAGATCTGGCCAGAGCCCTACAAGGGAAAAAAAATCTGCAATGCCAGTTCACTCGCTCACGGATGCGTCGGGGCGCAAACTGACGTTGCACCCGGACATAGCTACCCAGTTTGTTTCCTTTTATGACAAATTATACAATTTGTACAAATCCGACGGTTCCCCGCAAAAGACTGACCGAACAGCCATGATTGCTGAGTTTTTACGCCAACACACTCCTGCAAAAATTTCAGATGAGGATTATCTCAGGCTTCAGGAACCGCTGACGTCTGCAGAAGCAGTCATGGCGTTAAAACAAATGAAACCGGGCAAAAGTCCCGGACCGGACGGTCTGACTACGGGGTACTATAAAGACTCTACAAGAATTCCTCACTGATCATTTGTTAGCCTTCAATTCATGCATGACACCCCAAACTCCTCCACAAGATATGCTATCAGCCCATATAGTGGTGATACCAAAACCGGGTAAAGATCCGACGAATGAGGCAAACTACTGCCCGATATCCTTACTCAATGTTGATGTAAAATGGTTCGCAAAAGTTTTAGCCAACAGACTCCTTCCTCTACTCCCCAAAACGATCAATCTTGACCAAGTGGGTTTTATCCCGGGCAGGGAAGCTCAGGATAACACCGTTAAAGCCCTTAACGTTCACCATTTGCTTCAAACGCACAAACAACCAGGTTTCTTCTTGTCCCTAGAAGCAGAAAAGGCGTTTGATAGAGTGGTCTGGGACTTCATGTTCATGACACTCCAAACACTAGGCCTTCCGTCCCAGATGCTCAACTTGATTTCCACATTATATTCCACTCCAACGGCGAGAGTAAGAGTAAACGGCCACCTATCAAACGCCTTCACCATCCAAAACGGAACGAGTCAGGGTTGCCCCCTTTCCCCGATTATATTCATATTAACACTAGAGCCCCTTCTCAATTGCATTAGATCTGACCAGAACATACATGGAGTCATGATCCATCATTGTCAATACAAATTAGCAGCCTTTGCTGACGATATCCTCCCGTTTCTTTCTGACCCTTTGACCACCATTCCCGCCCTACTTAATACTTTACAACTCTACCAAAGACTCTCTAACCTCCAAATAAATTTCGCAAAATCCACCGCCCTTAATATCACTCTCCCAAAAGCCTTGTGCGAACAATGCAAAATTACAATTTCCATTCACATGGACTACCCACAGCCTCACATACCTAGGCATCCAACTGACAACTTCCAATCAAGATTGGTACACAGCTAACTTCTTACCCCCTACAAACCATCACCAGGGACCTCACCAAATGGTCTGGTGGCCTCTTTTCCTGGTTTGGGCAAATTGCAATAATAAAAATTAATATTTTGCCTAGGGTCCTTTACCTCCTTCAGGCGGTCCCAATTGCCATCCCAAAGTCATTCTTTATATAAATTCGTAGACTTTGTGTGTCGTTTGTCTGGGGAAACTTAAATCCCAGAATAAGCCAGGCTAAACTCATCATGCCTAAACTGGAAGGAGGTTTGGGTTTGCCGGACATCCGCAAATACCACCTCGCGTGTCACCTCACTAGAATCCTTGATTGGAAATTACTAGGGATGCACCGAATGGGTTTTTTGGTGCCGAAACCGATACCGAAAATGAAAAATACACGAGGCCGAAAACCGAAACCGATACCGAAAATGACTGTTTTCAAAAAATATGTTTATACAGGAGATGGTCAGAGGCTGGCGACACGGTACAGGAGGTGGTCAGAGGCTGGCGACCTGATAAAAGATTTAGATGCAGCCAGTGTGTGTTGCCCCCTGTGATGCAGCCAGTGTGTGTTGCCCCCTGTGATGCAGCCAGTGTGTGTTGCCCCCTGTGATGCAGCCAGTGTGTGTTGCCCCCTGTGATGCAGCCAGTGTGTGTTGCCCCCTGTGATGCAGCCAATGTGTGTTGCCCCCTGTGATGCAGCCAATGTGTGTTGCCCCCTGTGATGCAGCCAATGTGTGTTGCCCCCTGTGATGCAGCCAATGTGTGTTGCCCCCTGTGATGCAGCCAATGTGTGTTGCCCCCTGTGATGCAGCCAATGTGTGTTGCCCCCTGTGATGCAGCCAATGTGTGTTGCCCCCTGTGATGCAGCCAATGTGTGTTGCCCCCTGTGATGCAGACAGCGATGCCCCTCTGCAGTGAAGAGAGCCGTCTGGTTGAATAGAGCGCCGGGAACATCACAGCTTTCATTTCAATAGCCGTGTGTTCCCCGTCGCGCGCCGTCACACACAGCCCCTCCAACTTGTCCGGGGAACTTTGATAGACAGATCACCCGTCCAGATTGGACGGGTGATCTGTCTATCAAAGTGCCTGGACAAGGGGGAGGGGCCGTGTGTGACGGCACGCGACGGGGAACACACAGCTATTGAATTTGAAATGAAAGCTGTGATGTTCCCGGCGCTCTATTCAACCAGACGGCTCTTCACTGCAGAGGGGCATCGCTGTCTGCATCAGTCCTGCGCTATTCACCCCCATCATGGGAGGCACCAGGGGCGGGGCGGGGGCGGAGTTCCGCCCAGGCCCCGCCCCATTTCGGCTCAATTATCGGCCGTTTTTTCCTTTCGGCAAATTGCCGAAAAGGGCATTTTCGGCCGATATGTTTCGGCGGCCGAAATTTCGGTGCATCCCTAGAAATTACACTCCAAAACTAAAGATTGGGTACAGTTGGAAAACTCCCATTGCTCTCGAGCGCGCACACACACACACACACACACGCGCGCACGCGCTTCTCCTCTCGTGAAAAATCATCCCTTAATTCACCCCACACTTTGTGCATTCCGAGAATGCTGTACGAAGTACTCTATTTCATCCACTTCTGGCCCTCTAACGCCTCTGAGACAAAATCCGGATTTCACCCCGGGCATGAGTAAAAATTTTCTGATTAACATCTGGCCCCATGAAACCGTGCAAGCTCGTCAATTCTATGATGCTCTCTGTCTGCGCTCTTACGAATCTTTAGTGGCAACCTCCCCAATTCAGTCGTTCCCCTTTTGGACGTATGTCCAACTTCGACAATTCCTTACCTCTCCTCGGACACAATGGTCGCGAAGCCTTACCCCTTATGGGCAAGTATGCTCTTTACATGAACCGCAAAAGGCATCTTATCTTGATTACATATGCATGCTTATCGTGTCCTTCATCGCCCCCAAGCGAGTGGATCAAACATAAGTGGGAAGCGGACCTATCCCAACCATTATCCGATGAAGAATGGAAAACCATTTACAAAATGGCACATAAGGGTTCCCTTAACGTCCACACGCAGGAAAACGCATATAAGGTGATTTCACATTGGTACAGAACCCCCCTACAGTTACAACGCATAAACACACACCTTCCCCCCCCCCCCCCCCCCAATGCTGGCGTTGTACAGACGGCATTGGCTCCTACCTACATATATGGTGGTCGTGTCCCCGAATACAACCGTTTTGGAGAGAAGTTCAAAGATTGATCAAACAGATCACATCTTTTGACCTGACCTGTCCTTCCTCCCCTCACAATTTCTACTAAATCTACCCTCGATCTCTAAAAAACTATATTTCCAATCGCTCGCCATGCACATGGTGAATGCAGCGAAACTTTGTATCCCGACTAAATGGCGTTCTACTGAACCCCCGTCCATTGCTGAATGGTTGATAAGAATCGGGAAAAAAATAAAAAATTTTGGGCGTGTTGGTTTCATTTTCTCTCTACCCCGGAATACAAGACTCTCATCCGGTGTGGATCTCGGGTGCGGAGCTGACAGGAATCCCCCATTACTTCCTCCTTTCCCCTTCCCTCTCCCCACAGTCATTCTGTCTTCCTTCTCCCCTTGTTCTCTCTAACCAACCATGTACTATGTTTTTCATTGCACTATGGCCCTAGTACAGAGCACTAGTCAGAGACAGTTCTATACGCTTCCTAACTGACCATGGTAACTATTTTTCTCACCTGGTAATGACGCCTTCCTTTTTAAGCATCAGCGTTGGATCCTACACTGTGAAGGCTCTATAACTTTCTGGCCGGTAAATGGATACCTTTCCCATTGAGAATTTGGAAGACTTACCGGATTCTCCTCAGGACTTTAGAAACGCTTATGACATGAGATAAACCACTCCTTGCAAAAATGTATATGCCAACACATGTACTTCTACTGTAGCTATCCATGATTGTGTCCTCACCAGGTTTGTCATATATTATTTGATGCCAAAGTGTCATTCTTGTACCTTGTTATACCTTTGATGATCTGTATGCTTTTACCAGACTGACTGTTGCAGTTTATACTTTGCTTGTATGTTGAAAAATCCTCAATAAAAATCTTTCACAAAAAAAAAAAAAAAAAAAAAAAAAAGGCTGTGGGGGTTGCTCTGAGCCTGGGCCTCTTGTGTAAGGGCACAGTGTGAGGTGAACTGGTGGAATTATTTCTGATCCTCTCCCTCCAGTGAATGCCGAGTTTAAACCTGTATTATGCATTTTGAGAAGTGAACTGCGTTATTGTATGAACATTTTTTTCTCTTTATTATTTAAATTTCCATCACCCCTGTAAGCTTGCTGGCCTACTGGTTGCAGGTGCGGAGAAAAGGAAAGAGGACATACTACTAAAAAGAGACCTGGGTATTGGATAAAAAAAATAAAAAAGGCAGGAACTCTCCAATTTGGAGAGTGGGGGTCCTCAAACAACACACTCAGCTGCAGCGGCTAAACTAGGACGTTATGCCTACACATCAGCAAACTCACCAGGCAAAGGGAATCAACACCAATAAGCGCAGGCAAAACCCCCAACGGAAGTATTAGCAGATAGAAGTCATGGCTGGGATATATCAGCCCCAAAATCAACAACTAGAAAAGGGCCATGCGGGGGAAAATTTGGGAGAGGTATCATCATGTGTATCTGCAATGATCCCCACAGTAACCCCTGCGATGGCTCCAGGAGCTGCTTTTCCGGGGGAGGAACAGCCAACTTTGAAAGAAGTATTACATGCTGTCAACGCATGCAGAGGGTCAGTGAGCAGTCTAAGCGATCAATTAACAGAAATTAAGGAAGAGTTGGTATCAATAAGCCAGGAATTACAGAGATCCGTGGCAAGGACAGTAGCAGTTGAAGAAAGGCTAAGCGTGGTGGAGGATGATGTCGGCCCATTGAAACAAGAAATGAAGGTAATGAAAGAACAAATGGGATGGCAGGCATCAAAACTTGATGAAATAGAAAATGGACTACGGAGAAACAACATACGTGGAGTGGGTTTACCAGAACGTAGCGAGGACTCTCACCCCATAAGCTTTCACGAGAAATGGTTTAAAGACACATTTGGGGAAAAGGCTTTTTCACCACTCTTCCTGATAGAAAGAGCCCCTAGAGTCCCATTTAGAGCTCCGCTAAAAGATGGTTACCCTAGGCCTCTACTTTTGAAGCTTCTTAATTATAATGAGAAGGTAACTGCACTGCAAAAAGCAAGAGAGATGGGGGATATCTTTTACAATGGGGCAAGGATTTTGTTGTATCCAGATTTCTCCTCAGAATAAAGTAAACGTACAACAAAGTTCAAAGCAGTCAAAAGTAGTTTCCTAAAAAACAAAATCACCTACGCGTTATTGTACCCAGCATGTCTTCGGATGGCGATTTTGGAATGCCCTATGTTTTTTGACACGCCGGAAAAGCAGTCAAATGGTTGGAAGATAACAAAATTGAACTACAGACTGAATAGATTGAATATATATGGGACAAAATATAAAGGTGCAAGCTGTGTAGGGGGGGGGGGGGGGGAAGTAGACAGAAAGGGGGTAAATGGTTTAGGATAGGTTTATGAATGAATCTGTTCAGGGGTGGGAGGGGTTTTGTTTTTTCTTCTTTCCCCCCTAGATATAATAAAACACATTGGGTAAGGGTGCGTTACATCATTTTCAAGTAAGAATCACAATGTTTGGAAGGAAAGCATTAATAAGTTTTGCTGCATATAAATTTATTTTTTATTTTTATTTTTTTAGAGGGGGGGGAGGGGTTGTGATGGTGGGATAATAGTAGTACAAAAGGTATAGGAATATATGAATAGTGTGTGGTGTGCAAGGGAAGGATGGCAGGATTGGGTCACAAGCACAGGCCCTAAGGGTAGCCTAGATAGGCAGAGAAGGGGATGGTGGGGAGTTCTAAAGATAGGTTGGAGGGAATAACATGGCATGAAATCACAAATAGCACACTTCAAATATAAGGGAGAGGGGAATTTAGGGGATATTTACACTGTTTGAAGAATACACTTAAAAAAAGCAATACACTGATAGATCGGGGGCGAAGTTCTTTTCCTTTTTTTTGGTTGCATCTCTCTTTTTTATTATTGTTTTTCTACCCATTTGCTCTGCATACATATAGGGTAATTTCTCCTTCAGTTCTCCTTTTGTCTCTTATGGGCTCCTTGTACCTTTTCTTTTGTTTTCCCCCCTTGATGCTCTTTGTTTTTACTTTTTCTTCCATCCAGCCATGCGGTATAAAACATTCAATATAGGCTTCTGGAATGTCCGTGGGATGGGTGATCCGATTAAAATGGCTGCAATTTTCTCCACACTTGAGCTATATGGGGTGGATTTAATCTGTCTACAAGATACCCATTTAACAAAGGAAACAATGGTAAAATGAGTTAACAGGAAATATTAATACCAGTACCACTCAGTTTACTCCTCCTATTCAAGTGGGTGAGTATATTAGTAAAAAAAAAAGTGTTATCTTTTGTGTGCAGAGAAATTAGTATAGATAAATTTGGTCGCTGAATTTTTTTGTATTGCCTTATAGAAAGTGAACGATATGTATTGGCAAATGTTTACATCCCTCCACCCTTTAAAATGGAGATCTTGTATAGATTAATGGAGTTTGTGTTAAACAAGAAAGGTATCCCAGTAATAGTGGGTGGAGATTTTAATGAGGTACTCGATAGAACATTGGATAGATTTCCAACAAGCACGTGGATGGATGGAATGAGAGAGGGACGCCTATCCCAATTTTTGGAAGAAGTTGAGTAGTGCGATATATGGAGAGTAGAGAATCCAGATGTGTGGCAATACTCCTATTTCTCGAGTGCACACTCTACACTGTCTAGAATAGATATGGCTCTGGGTAATAGGGAAATACTGCAGCTAGTTAGGAAAATTGTATATTATCCAAGAGGGGTGTCAGATCACTCTCCACTGGTGATTACAATGAAACACAGGAAAAAAAAGTGTCCCTTGAATAATTTGAAAATAAGTCCTTTCTGGCTCGAATTGATGGGAAAGCCAGAGGAGGTCAATTTAAAGTTAAAAGGAGTTTGTATCCTTTAATGCAGGGACAGCGCCGGGAGTGATATGGGATGCCCTGAAGGCTTTTCTCAGGGGATTATTAATTCAACAAGTGTCCAAGATTAAGAGAAGCTCCAGAGATTGGGAAGAAAGGGTCAGGAAAGAGGTTTTAGAAGCAGAAAAACTATGTGGTGGAGCAAACACTGATGAAACAAAAGAGATGGCGATAGAAACAGCAGGAAAATAAAGTTGTGGTTACAAAGAAAGTGGAGAATAAGCGTCTCTTTCAGAGACAGAATGCCATTGCAGAGGGAGAGAGTGTAGGCCATATGCTCGCTCTTCTGACTAAAACCAACTCAACTCCTAATATCACTGCAATTAGAACGGTGGATGGAGTGATTTCCTCCCAGACTTCCATAATCCTAGATACATTTGAGACTTACTATGATAATTTATATAAGTCAAAGAGGGTAGAAGCAGCAGAGGCAGTAGAGGTAATAAATGTTTTTTTTAGGGCGAATAGAAATACCGGTATTAAAAGAGGAAGATAGAGATGCTATGGAAGCCCCTATAACTTTGGAGGAGTTACAATTAGCTGTGAGGGGGATGGCAAACCAGAAGTCCCCTGGGCCAGATGGACAACCAGTAGAAATCTACAAACAGTATGGTGAGGTATTGCTCCCGGAAATTATTGAATGTAGTAAACTGGACAACAGCAAAAGGGAGGCTGCCTGTCCCAATGACAAAAGCCACTATAATTGTACTCCAAAAAGAGGGAAAAGATCGGCTATATACATCATCCTATACAGTGGGGATCGAAAGTTTGGGCACCCCAGGTAAAAATGTGTATTAATGCGCATAACTAAGCCAAGGAAAGATGGAAAAATCTCCAAATGGCATCAAATTACAGATTAGACATTCTTGTAATGTGTCAAAAAAGTTAGATTTTATTTCCATCATTTACACTTTCAAAATTACAGAAAACTAAAAAATGGCGTCTGCAAAAGTTTGGGCACCCTGCAGTGTTAATATCTTGTACTGCCCCCTTTGGCAAGTATCACAGCTTGTAAACTCTTTCTTGTTTGAGGCATCTTTGCCCAATTGTTCCAGTTTTTTGAGATTTCTGGGCTGTCTGTCACGCACTGCTCTTTTAAGGTCTATCCATAGATTTTCAATAATGTTGAGGTCAGGAGATTGTGAAGGCCATGGCAAAACCTTCAGTTTACGCCTCTTGATGTAATCCCCCATGGATTTTGAGGTGTGTTTAGGATCATTATTCATTTGTAGAAGCCATCCTCTCTTTAACGTCAGCTTTTTCACAGATGGCATCAAGTTACCATCCAAAATTTGCTGAAATTTTATTGAATCCATTTTTCCTTCTACTCGTGAAATGTTCCCACTGGCTGCAATACAACCCCAAAGCATGATTGATCCACCCCCATGCTTAACAGTTAGACAGAGGTTATTTTCATTAAATTCTGTGCCCTTTCTTCTCCAAACATACCTTTACTCATTCCGGCCAAAGAGTTCTATTTTAACCTCATCGGTCCACAGAACTTGTTTCCAAAATGCCTCAGGCTTGTCTATATGTTCATTTGCAAAGTTCAAACGCTGATTTTTGTAGTGAAGACGTAGAAGAGGTTTTCTTCTGATGACTCTTCCATGAAGACCATATTTGTACAAGTATCTCTTTATAGTGGAATAGTGTACCACAACTCCAGTGTCTGCCAGATCTTTCTGGAGGGATCGTGCAGTCAAACGTGGGTTTTGAATTGCTTTTCTCACAATCCTGCGAGCTGTTCTGTCTGATATTTTTCTTGGTCTTCCAGATCTTGCTTTTACTTCCACTGTTCCTGATGACTGCCATTTCTTAATTACATTCCGAACAGAGGATATTGACATCTGAAAACACTTTGCTATCTTCTTATAGCCTTCTCCAGCTTTGTGAACTATTTTCAGTTTTCTAGACAACTGCTTAGAAGAACCCATGGTGCTGATTGTTGGGGCAAGGCCAGATGAGTCTGGCCATTTAAACCTTTGAGATTGACATCACCTAGTCTTCCCAGACGATGATTGAGAACAATCCATGACACTGGCAGGTCTCAGCTTTGCAAAGGGGGCAGTACATGCTATAAATTCTGCAGGGTGCCCAAACTTTTGCAGACGCCATTTTTTAGTTTTCTGTAATTTTGAAAGTGTAAATGATGGAAATAAAATCTAACTTTTTTGACACATTACAAGAATGTCTAATCTGTCATTTGATGCCATTTGGAGATTTTTTCCATCTTTCCTTGGCTTCGTTATACACATTAATACACGTTTTTACCTGGGGTGCCCAAACTTTCTATGCTCAGATGTTAAAATTCTGGCCAGGGTGATGGAAGCTAGTATGAATAAATGCATTCAGAAACGTATTAACCCGGATCTGGCCGGGTTTATCCCTAATAGATCAATGAGCATTAACACCAGAAAGGTGTATTTGAATCTGCAGATGCCAACTGAGAACGCAGAGAGTAGATCCATCCTGTCCCTAGATGCAACTAAGGCATTTGACAGCCTAGAATTTGACCATCTCTGCCTGGCTTTAGAGAAATTAGGTTTGGATCCTCTTATTAAATTGGTAAAAACAAACACTTTATAACTCCAAGGGCTAAAGTAAAAATTAATAATGAATATTAAAAGATGCTTTGACTGGAGGGGGGGGGGGGGGGGGGGTGAGACAGGGCTGTCCCCTGTCTCCCCTCCTCTTCGCTCTGGCAATAGAACCATTGGCAATCACGATCAGAGCCACACAAGGCATACAGGGATTCCAGAGGAAGGTAGGGGAGGAAAAAAAACTGCATTGTATGCAGATGATGTACTGCTTTTTTTGGAAGATACTAAGACATCTCTGAAAGACGCAGGGCAGTTAGAGCAATATGGACAATTTTCAGGCCTGGTGATAAACTGGGAAAAGTCTGCACTTTTACCCGTGGATCCATTGGAAAATATAAATTTAGACGGAATCTTCCAGCTAAAAGTAGTGGAAAAGATGGATTATCTGGGGATCGTGGTAACACGCAACCCAAAACACCACATTAGTAACAACTTAGGTCCACTTCTAGTAAAATTTAAAAGAAAAGCTGACATCTGGGGACGATTGCCACTATTAGTAGCCGAGCGAAGCAATCTTAGCAAGATGATCTGGATGGCACAATTACTTTACATGCTTCATAATTCCCCAGTATGCATAGGAAAAGAATGGTTTAGAACGTTAGAAACCCTCTTTAGGGAGTTGATTTGGAAGAAAGTAAGAGCAAAAAGTAAAACATTACAATTGCCAATAAATGAGGGAGGGATGGCTGTCCCACACGCCCGCAGTTATTTTCTAGAAGCTCAACTACAGCACCCGAGAAGGTGTAGTAAAAGAGGAGAGAATGCTACCGGTGTAGTGTCCTATTTTGCTCCACATCATAGAATGCTCTGGAAGTGACGTTGCTGCCAGAAATTTTGCATGCGTTCCAAATGCTTGCACCATGCGTTCCAGAGGATTTCCAACAATGTAGTTCAGTGAAACTGTCAGATAATGTCACGGGAGTGAGGGGAGGTAATCGTGACATTAACTTTAGACAGAGCAGAGAGCGGCGGAGAGAGAGCGGGTAACTGTGGCTCAGGGAGGGGATTACCTCCCCTCACTTCTCTGATATTATCTGACGGTTTCACAGGTCTGCATTGTCGCAAATCATTTGGAACGCATGGTGCAAGTGTTTGGAACGCATCGCACAGTGCTAAATTTCTGGCCGCAACGTCACTTCCGGAGCATTCTATGATGGGGAGCAAAATATGACACTACACCGGCAAAATTATATTACTAGTTGCCCCATATAATACGATAATAGAAACTTTGGAGGCAGACTCCTTCCTGGTTAAATACCCAATGCTAAAAATTATTATGAAGGTATGGAAGGTGGGTAAGATAGTACTGGGGTATGAGGGTTTAAACAGAATATTCCCCTTTATGGGATAATAAATACCTGCAGGAAATCCAAGCTATGGGGAAGATCAGGGAATGGGAAAAGCTGGGCATAACCATGGTGATACAACCATACGAGGACATCACACTGAAATCCTTCTCAAAATTGAGCAGAGAATATGCAGTACCACATACCTTTTTTTTTTTACAGGTACCTACAAATAAGACATGCCCTCCAAGCCCAATTCAAAACTCAACCAGTGGTATGGCAAAAAAATCCACATCTCCAAAGGTTAATTAAGGAAGGAACCTTCAAAAGGTATTATCTCAGAACTATATCTAGAGATTAGTACTAGATCTATATCAAGGGAAATGGGAGAAGGACATAGGAACTATATTATATATCAGTAAGACTTCAACACCTCAAAAATAAAAAACGGGAAGCGCTTAGTGCTGCATGACGCAATCCCTGAAAAAAAAAATATATATATGTGTGAACTCAAAAGATCATGTAGAAAAAAAAATCATCAAATCCGTGTGAAAGCACTCGGGCTGCAACACTGTAGTGACAAGAGAGACTATTTTTAGCACTAAAATGCCTGCAAACGCTTCAGTGTGAAAATAGCCTTACTGTAATGGAATAAGCGTTTGTGGGGCAGTTTTAACGCACCTTAGCGCTCAAATGCTTCAAAACTGCCCATATGCCATTTGGGGAGCATTTTTAACTCTTAACTGACCACTTCTCGCCCAACCTATAGGAAAATGACGGCCATGAGGTGGTTCAGTTATCCCGACTGGATGTATGAAGTTTTTCAGGATAATAAGCTGGTGTGCGCCCCTAGGGGGGCGCGCGGCGTGTCAGTATGACACACCACAACACAGATCTCGGTAAAGAGCCTCTGACAGAGACTCTTTACCATGTGATCAGCCGTGTCCAATAATGGCTGATCACAGTGTAAACAGGAAAAGCCATGTCTTTTTTTTTTATTTATTTAGCAAAAAATGCAGAGGTGATCAAATACCACCAAAAGAAAGCTCTATTTGTGGGAACAAGATAAGAATTTTGTTTAGGTACAGTGTAGCATGACCACGCAATTGTCATTTATAATATTTAAAAAGTGACAGTGCTGATAGCTGAAATTTGGCCTGGGCAGGAAGAGTGCAATGTGCCTGCTATTGAAGTGGTTAATGCTTGTAAAACGCCTGTCTAATTGCCCACACTAAAGCACTTTGACACCTGTCTGACACCCAAACTAACGCTATACAAACACTACAGGAGGTTTTGAAATTTAGTCAACTGTGAATAAGCCCTTAGCGGGGGCTGCTGCACAGAATGCATGAAGGTAAAAAACCTTGAGCCGTTACAAGTGTTGCCAACCTACCAGATTGGACTTTACTGACACGACACCCAAAATTTACTGGCACAGCCATGTTGTTACTGGCATTTCCAAAAGTTACATTGCAGTTTAAAACTCAAATTTCAGTTTTCTCTCCAGAGTCACAGTGACAGTCTCTCTCCACTCCAGTCCAGCACCTGGTTTGCCCTTCTCCTGTCCTGCAGACCCGCACAAGAGATTCCAGCTGCCCTGCTCGGCTCCCTTCCAATATGACCTTACACGACATGCTCAGGCACCACAACACACTGTAGCAGGCACTCGGATGGTCTCAGCTAGCTCCAGACTGGAACTACGCATGCGCAATATACGAGCAATATTTTTACTGACAACCTTTTCCTGTCACTGGCATGAGAAAAGTGCCCATTTTTTACTGGCTGTCAGTTAAAATACTGACGGTTGGTAACACTGCTTTACAACCACTTAAAGAGCCGGTTTATGCTGATGCACATGTTAACACTCCGGATTTTACTGTACAGACAGCTGTAAGGTGCAGAATGCGGTGTGGGAAACCCAGGTCTGTGTGCGTTTCCTGCACGGCATTCAAAACACACTGCACTTCTGATTTGCAGCGGGTGTGAATGTTAACTTAACACCCCAATCACTTGTTGCACTGGATCGAATGGTACAGTAGTACCATGCAAATCAGTTGATGTGCATTTTCCAAGTACTGCATGCACTACTTTTGGTGCAGTTTAAACACGATTTTAGAACAATCAAATCGCACTGCATCTGGATTGCATGTAAATTGCACAATAATGCACAGTTCATTCCTGTGCGATTCATGGACCAATCCTTAAAGTGATGTGTGTTTCATGGGGTCCTTTTGTTTTTTTCCTCTTTATTATTTTTTTCCTAACTTTATTGAGCTGTTAAAATTACATTTCATTGTTTTCTATGCACCACAGCTTAGCCGAATTCATACTGAAATCGCAGAGCATCTCGAGAAGTGTCCCCCGTCGAATAGTGCAGAACGGAGCCACACTTCAACTGATGTACCAAGCTGGAGTGACGTGACCAGGGAGCAAGCACACCTCGTAGGAGGCATCTCTCGATTGGGAGATACCATTTCACGGCCACAATTGAAACCTATACAAACAGCGGGGGGTGGGCCGGGGAGACCGTAGTTCTCACATTGTGCTTCGTTGTTGCGGGGCGGCTTTAAAGTGGTCTGATGGCCGGTTTTGTCTGTATTGCAGGGTGGGTTTGGTGTGTTGAACCGGCGGTTTTGCCTATGTGAAAGGTTGGGTTGCAACAGACAAAACCAGATCTTCAACGCACCCACAGGCCGCCCTCCAGCAGCGGCGATGCAATCTGAGAACTATGGTCTCCCCCTCTGTTTGTATAGATTTAAGTTGTGCCTGAGAAATGGTATCTCTAATCAAGAGACGCCCCCTACAATGTGTGCATGCGCCCTGGTTACAGCAGCCCAGCTGACTGGCAAATCAGCTGCTGTGCTGTCCTGTACGGTGCATCTGGGGCACTATTCAACACAACAGGCTACTGCGATATGAGGCAGTGTGATGCACAATTAATCACAACACACTGCTCCGCTATGTCACTAGCTTTATTTGAAGCGAACAAAATGTACACTTCATTCACTGGATTGTTGGGCGGCGTGCTACGCTGCCTAACATTGCAGTGTAATTCAGTGTGTGCTGCCATAAAACATAGCATGTCTGCATTTTAATACAGCGCTAGGCTACGTTGCTGTGTAAAAAGGACACGTGTGTCCCTGTTATAAGTTATAGCATGAATTGGCCCTCAGTGTAATGAGCCTTCTGGTGAGCTGCTGTCCCTTGTGGAAAGTGCACAGTGTGTATTTGAATGCTTGTCACCCAGGAGTTACATAGCACTGCGCACATAGTATTGTATGAAGTTCTGTGCTCTTCGACAGGGACGTATCCAGCTCTCTGCACCAGAAACGACCCAACCTACCTGAGGCACAGCAGTCCGCCATCCCTCCCTTCCTATACAGAGGCCAGTCACACACCCCTATACTATCTCCCCGTGTGGGGACCGCTACCACTCATTCATATCTGTACACGCTCCACCACCTTCTGCCTCTGCTATTCCTCGCGGACAGGCTCGCGTCACGTGACTGTTGCCGTACGTCATCTTCCAGAGCACTGTGTACGGCTCTATTTCCAGCGCTCTGATTGGCTGGCTGTGGGAACACAGGTCGGAGTTGCACAGCGCGCCATCCCATAGAGCGCGGGAACTTTTATTCCTGTGTGCGGACATTGGCGAGTGTCGTATTGTGTCATGTATGTGCGCAGCTAGAGGATATCGCCTGGTCTATATCGGTCTGGGGTTGGAGGATTTGTAAGGTCAGTGAGTGAACCTTATCCAGAGGTGTGTCACTGGCTGCTGGGTGTATGAGGGGCTGCATGTATTGTGTGTGTATGGGGGTCTCTCAGCACTGAGGAGGGCGGACATCTGACTGTGAGAGGTCTGGCTGTCCTCCTGCAAGTATCATAGAGAAGTGGGAATTGTACATCAGTCAGCCACAACCACTGCCAGGTTAAAGTGGAACTTTAGTCAGAAAACTAAAGCAGTACTCCACTTGTTTGCTTACCCCCCACCCCCACAGTGCCACATTTAGCACCTTTTGTGGGGGGAGCTGGTACCTGTTTTTGACCGGTACCCATCCCCTACTTCGGGGAGACCTATCCGCGGTGACATCGACCTCTTCCCCCCGCCGTTGGACCAGTTAGAAAGCAAAGCACGATATGCGCAGTAGGGAACTGGTTGGAAAGCTGAAAGTATTTTGTAGCTGCTGACTTTGTTTTTTTTTTTTTTTTTTTTTTTTTACTTTCTGCTATAATACATATCCAAAATAAATATAAAAAAAAAATTATTCATCAGTTTAGGCTGATTATATATTCTACATATTTTTGGTAAAAAAAAAAATAGGCATATATTGATTGGTTTGCACAAATCTTATTGCGTCTAAAAATTATGGGATAGATTTTGAGACATTTTATTTATTTTTTTATTGCTTTTACTAGTAACTAGTTTACTGCGATTTTTAGTGGGACTGTGACATTGTGATGGGCAAATCTGACCCCGAATGACACTTTTTGGGCACCAGTGACATTATTACACTGATCAGTGCTATAAAAATGCAGTGATCGATGTAAAAATGACACTTTCAGGGAAGGGGTTAACAGTAAGGGGCGTTCAAGGGGTTGACTATTTTCCCTCAGCGTGTTCTAACTGGGGGGGGCTGTCATGGACATCACAGAGATTGCTGTTCCCGATCACTTGTTTACAAAGGCAGATCCCCATTCTGCCTCTGTACTAGGCGATCGAGTCTCCACGAGCGCACACCTGCCATACAGGTATGGCGATTTGCGCATGAGAACCAACCTGCCACCGTATAATGGCGGCTGCTGGTCGGCAAGTGGTTAAGTCGGGGACCTTCAGTAATTAATTTTTTAAACTTTACATACCGTATATTAAATCTTTTGCCCTTGTTTTAACTTTAGGTAGTAAAACACTTTTTTTTTCTGCCAGTAAATCCCTTATACAGCCCACTTCCTGTTTCTTGTCTGGTAATAAGCCTAGACTTATCACATCATGCGTCTCTCTCTCTCTCTCTCACCAAAAAAGGGGGAGGGGTGAGTCGCAAGAGGGCCAATGAGAGCTGGAGGTGAACAGCTTCCGACTGGCAAAGATGTTTTTATTACAAATTATGTGAGCCGACTGCAGTTTCGGTCTGCACGGTTTAGGAGATATTTACTATATACGCTTGCGCCAACGTCATCGTCACATGGGCACTGAAGAAAGGGCACGTGCCGTGAGCGTCGTGTCCCACGTGGCCAGAGCCCACTGCCCTGGAAGAAAAAGGGGTGAAGATTGACACAGGGATTTTGCAGGCTTAGTTTGCAGGTAAGTGCAACATAATGGGCATACTAGCCCATTATACTTTTAACTTTGCAGAGGAAAAAAAGAGGAAGTAAAACCCATCAGGGTTTACTTCTTTAAAAATAAGTGTCTGTACTGTTTAACATCCAATAATACACTGTTTCACTCTGCACATGCTCAGTTACTCTCCATTTTTAGGCTCTGCTGAGTTTGTAGAGGCCAATGTGCTGACAGCCTTAAAGCAGAATGCCAATGAAGCTGCTTCTGTTTGATCTGCAAATGCCATAGTCATGCACGTGATCAGCTATGACACCAGCAATTTGATGATTTAACAGGTTGGTTGAGGACACAAGCAAATTTGGCAATCCCAGCATTCGAGAAATGTAACTGTTAAATCGATGGGTTTAGTTCTGCTTTATGATTTACTGCTGCTCAGGGGCTCTGGACTTCAGCAATATGGCAGCCTCCAGCAAGAAGACACGGGAGCAATACTGGAGGCAATTTACAGCATACATATGTAGAATGTAAGTTCCTTACTGAAGAACATTATATTTTCTCCAGTCATCTTTCAGGACGGCACACCTGAGATGAAGAGTCCCATCTGACAGGAAACACAATCAACAACAAGGTTTAAAAGGCCACTCCCTTCGCTCTGTCCCTCAGTTATTGATTGTGCTTCCCACAGGATGACAGCAAAACCTTTCTTTTTTGTTTTCTTTGCTTGAAAGGCTAAGGTCTGGGACTGAGGTCTCCCCCCTGGAATTTTCAGATTCAAGGAGTCAGTGGGGGCTGTAGTATCTGACTGAGCCTTGCTCATTCCATGGGGGATCATGCCCATATTACATATCTTTTTCTCAGGCAGGGCAATTAGAGGTTAAATACCTGGATTTCCTCTTCCCTCTCTGAGATGCTGATGGCAGTGGGCACGGTGAGAGTCCCCACAGCCTCAGGGACCTGGTATCCTGCTCTCCCCTCCTACCTGACTGTGGCAGATAGTCAGGAGAGGCCACTGGCATTGTCCTTGATGGTCCTCTGTTTGCCCCTGCAGATGCAGCCTCTGATGGTAGGGAGCCAGGCATGCCGCGGTGTGTGCGGCGTCCTTCGGGCCAAAATGCGCATGTCCGGAAGTGGATGGCGCGCTGGTGGGATGTACTTTCCGCCGGCTTCAGGCTTAGCAAGATGACGGCGTGGCAGAGGCTGAGGACAAGCATAAAAGCCGGTACAGAGTGGAGGTCCACGGTCCAGCGTCCCCCTGAAGCATTCAAGAAGCGATCTTGCCAGGGTGGCCGATCAGCAGAAAGGAATGGAGGAGGATGGACCTAAACTGAGACAACAGAGATCACCACAGGGGGTGAGTGACTTGGCCGGTGGGGGGGAAGAAACTTTGGGGTGGCCCTTGTTGTTCTCCCCCCCCCCCAGAATACCCGATAGGTAGAGGGCTGACACACAGTTTTTCCCTTGTGTTTTTCAGAGATGGTCCTGCTCAGGGGTCAGCCACTAGGTCTAAAAAAGCCACAACTAAATCTAAACGTTGTGGTAATTGTAATGATAAACTCCCACCAGATCACGCTAAGCCCTTTTTCTTCAGAAGCATTTATAGGCTAGCAGGGAAAGAGTCTGCACAGACTATGAAGAAATGTCGGGCACTCCAGGCGGAGATTCTAGCGACCCTTCAGTCATTTAAAGCTTCAGTTGAATTGCGAGATAAACCCAGGGATAGGGTCTCCTCCATTAGGGAAAGTTCGCAGTTGCAGGATGGGGCCTTCACAGGCTTTACTGAGGGTTTACTGAGGGGTCTCAGGGACTGAACCACTATTCGGATGAGGAAGAGGTGGAGGCCTCAGGCCAATCCTCTTATGAAGAGGGAGAGGATGCAGACTTAGTCAGTCTGATGCTAGACCAGGGGGTCATCTCTTTCCAACTGAGGACATGGACTGTCTCCTCCATGCTATCTATACCTCTGAGGGTATTCAGTTCCCTGCTACGCAGGTATCGGCACAAGATAAGCTGTGCAGGGGGCTAGGAAAGCCAGAGGCAAAACCCTTTCCAGTACACCAGTCTCTTAAAGATATTATTCTAAGAGAGTGGAAGGATCCAGAACGCAAGGTTTTGAAATTAAAAGCCTGGAATTGTAGATGTCCGTTTTAAAACAGAGGAGGGGGAAAATTTTATATTTATATATATATATAAAAATTTTAAATCCCTCGTCTGGACGCATCATTAGCACAAGTGTTCAAACGTTCGGATCTCTCCTTTTTAAGATTCCGGAAACTTCTGGGATCAGATGGACAAGATATCAGTTTTGTTATGCAGAGCATGGGAGGCCAATGCTACAGGTATGGCTCCAGCAGTGGCTTCCGCTTGTGTCGCCATGAACACAGAGGCCTGGGTCAGTAGGTTACTGGACCATGTGGCACGCGATAATAAATCCAAGGAAGTGTCAGATTGCTTGGAAGTTATTGGCAAGGTGGTAGCCTACCTGGCAGACGTAGCGATCAAAACGGTTAGAACTGCCAAATCAGTAGCTCTTCTAAACTCTGCTAGAAGATCGCTTTGGGTAAAAACCTGGGATGGTGATTTTACTAATTAATTACATCTTTGTGGGTTGCCATTGAAGGCTCCTTGCTCTTCGGGGCAAGCTTGGAACAAGTCCTATCCCGATCTTCAGACAAGGGGAAAAAATTCCCAGCAAAACCCAAACGAGATGGAGGGAAGAACTTTTTTCGAGGCCCCCAGGCAAAAGACTGCTTCAAAGGCAAGAGGGAGCCTAGGAAGAAGTGGGGGCTTGGTAGGAGCAAAGGGAAAGGGGGAATCCTGTTTCCTGAGTCTGTGTCCTTTAACAAGGAGTCCAAATGACGCCAACCTAAGGGTTGGTGGAAGGCTCTCGTGGTTCCTTCCCCAATGGGAGGGTATCACACAGAGTCCTTACATTCTCAGTCTGGTAAAGGAAGGTTACAGACTGGAGTTCTTGTCCACCCCTCCTTCAAACTTTACACTTGCTCATCTCCCCAGAGATCTAAGGGCAAGGGGTCTGTTGGAGAATATCAGAGTTCTGGCGGAAAAAGAAGTCATTGCTCATGTTCCTGCAGGTGAGATTGGCTGGGGGTTTTATTCCCACATTTTTGTGGTACCAAAACCCTCAGGCAAATTTCGACCGATTATAAACCTAAGGAAACTAAACCGGTATTGTGCAAAAATTTCCGGATGGAGAGCATTTACACAGCCAGAAGACACCTCCAAGAAGGCGCCTTCATGATCTCGTTAGACCTAAAGGATGCTTATTTGCATATCCCCATTGCAAAAGTGCAGGGGGCCATGGCCACTCTTCAACAGAGAGGGGGGGCCTCTTTAAGGACCATCATGAGTATTCTGGGTCTGATGTAATCTTGCATCCCTGTGGTCCACTGGGCCCAGTTCCACTTACAGGGATTTCTTCTCTTCTCCTGGGATGGGAGAAGAGTCCCTGGACATAAGTGTCTCTTGAGGGAGGTAAAGAACTCCCTGGACTGGTGGCTCATTCCATCCAACCTGTCGGCAGGTGGGACCTGGAACCAGCAGGATCCACTAAATGTAATTACGGACGCAAGTGCCTGGGGCTGGGGACCTCATCTAGGAGATCTTTTCACCCAGGGTCCTTGGGTTCGAGAACAGACAGTGGCTTCCTCCAATTTCAGAGAACTGCTAGCGGTTGGAAAAGCTTTGAGCTTTTCAGGGATCAAATTCGGAGTCGAGAGGTCCAAATTTTCTCAGACAGCGCAGTAACTGTGTCCTATCTAAATCACCAGGGTGGAACAAGGTCCAGCAAGTTAATGAAGCTGACTCAAGAAATCCTGGGAGAAGCTGAGGATACAGTTCTCTCAATCTTGGCAGCTCACATAAGAGGGTCCCTCAATTTGCGGGCAGACTTTCTCAGCAGGCAACTCATTCACCAAGGGGAGTGGGAGTTGAGCAACAAAGTATTCTCCCTAGTTTGCCAATGTTTTGGCAAGCCGGAGATAGACCTGTTCGCCTCCAAGAAAAACAGGAAGGTAGAAAGGTTCTTCTCTCTGGACAGGGAACAGGGCTCCTGTGGAGTAGATGCGTTGGCTCAAAGATGGGATTTTGCCCTAGCTTATGCATTCCTTCCCCTGGTGCTTATTCCCCGGGTGCTACAGAAGCAATCCGTCAGATGGGTGCCTCATTCTGATTGCACCCCGGTGGCCGAGACGTGCATGGTTCTCCACTCTGAAGAGATGGTTGGTGGCTCCTCCATTCCATCTCCCATACAGGGACCAGTTTTAGACCCAGATCCTGGCTTTCTTTCCCTGACGGCCTGGTGTTTGAAAGGGAAATCTTAAAACGTAAGGGCTGTTCTGAAAAAGTGATTGATACACTTTTGTCCAGCAGAAAGCCAGTCAATGGACAAATCTATGCTAAGGTCTGGAGGGTCTTCTCTCACTGGGCTCAGTCTAGAGAAGATTCTCCAAATAATTCCAGTGGTCCTGGACTTTCTCCAGGACGGGGTTGACAAGGGTTTAGCTGTTAATACCCTCAGAGTGCAGGTGGCAGCCTTGTCGGTTTTTCTGGATTGTAAACTGGCCCTTAACCCGCTCATAAGGAGATTTTTTTACAGCTAGGGAGAGAGTTACCCCGGTGAAAATCAACAAGTTTCCGCCATGGGATTTATCCTTAGTATTAGATGCCCTAACTAAGGGACCTTTTGAGCCGCTGGCTGAAATTTCAGTTTGTTTTCTTTCCCTTAAGATGGCTTTCCTTCTGGTGATTGCGACAGCCAGAAGAGTCGGCGACCTGCAGGCTCTGACAATTAAAGAGCCCTCTCTGTTAGTCTTAGAGAATAGGGTAATCCTCAGGCAGGATCCTTTATATTTGCCTAAAGTGACCTCGGATTTTCATAGGTCACAAGAGATTGAGCTTGCTTCCTTTTTGTCAGAATCCAAAAAATGAGAAGGAACAAAAATTTCATTAGATGTTAGAAGATGTCTATTATTTAGAGAGAGTGAGTGAGTTTAGAAGGTCAAACCATTTGCTAATTAGTTTTTCGGGACAGAAGAAGGGTCTCCAAGCTTCCAAGCCAATGATAGCCAGGTGGATTAAGCAGGCTATCACGGTGGCCTATGAGCATTTGGGCAAGCTGGTCCCAGCTCACTTAAAAGCTCATTCAACTAGATCTTTGGCGGCCTCCTGGGCAGAGGGGGCAGGTGCTTCAATTGATCAAATCTGCAGAGCAGCTACGTGGACGAGCCAGAATACCTTCCTGAAGCACTACAGAGTGGAGCTGTTGTCCGCTCAGGATTTGGCATACCGGTAATGGGTTTTCTAGGAAATCTTCTCTAGCCCTATTGGTGTATTTGTTTCACAGATTGTACCCTCTGGCACCGGTGTGGTTTTTTTTTCTTGGCCATAACTGAGGGACAGAGGGAAGGGAGGGGCCTTTTATACTTTGTTGATTGTGTTTCCTGTCAGGTGGGACTCGTCATCTCAGATGTGTCTTCCTGGAAGATTTCCTAGAAAACCCGTTACCGGTAAGTGTAACTGGTAATTTTTTATCAAGTCGATATAAGTAAAGTTCCCATGCAGCGCTAAAAGAACAATAAATCCAAAAAGGGAGAATTGAGAAAGACGCTTCTGATGATATCGGATTGGATGAAACATGTCAGGCGGGTAGACACTAGCACGCTGAGAGCCGTGTCTGTGTGTACATCATGTTTGTTTTCCTGTATTGAAATGTAAGTTACTACAATATATTGTTTTATATACCGTCACTATTTGCTGCCTTATTCTCTTGTTGGGTGATACTGACTTCCTGGTTGGATGATACATATACAGTATCTCACAAAAGTGAGTACACCCCTTGTATTTTTGTAAATATTTTATTATATCTTTCCCTTAACGTCTTTTCAGGTCAGCACCTAGAGAGAGAGAGAGAGAGAGGGGCTCCACCTACTTGTCAGGACATCTACCTCCACCAAACTTCTTTAAAAGGAGGCTCCTTCCCACTTATCACCAGTTTTCGTGTTTCCTCCAGAGGGAACACTTGGGGTTGTTAGGAGCTCTCAGGGTGCTGTCCTGGGAGGCAAGGCTCCCTACTACAAATTATTAATATATTTTTTTTTTCTTGCCTGAGAGAGCTAGTTCCTCCCATCTCCACAGGCTGATGTAGAGCCAGATGGATGGGCTCCTTCTCCATCGTCTTTGGGAAGGGCAGTCGTAGGTACTGCTTCCGCCGGAAGTGAGGTAACCGGAAGGGAGTGGCATCCTGCAAGCAGGCGCAGGATGACATTTCCGCATGAAGGGGGGGGGGGGGGGAAATAGGTCTGGTGCCTATATTACCAGTTCCAGAACCAGTGTTTTTGCCACAAGCATCAGCATTAACTCAGATCCGCAGCAAGTGGGACAGGCACCCAAAAAGACCAAGGTAAAGAGCAGACTGGATGCTCTGCTCTATTTTACTGTGGGGTCTCTCTAGCTCTCTTCTCCCTAGTTTTTAGAGGAGTTTGAGTGTTTCCCCCTGGTGGCAGGGGCCTGTCTGGGCACATGGGTCTGGTTTTTTTTCCCTCACTGTGCACCTGTGGTGAGCATCTTGAATGGTTTCAGGCTGACTCAAAAGGATGGGTTGTCATTTTCCTTTTTTTTTTTTTTCCTTGATCATGGCAGGCCAAGAACTCTGACCCAGGGATTAAAAAGAAATGTCCTTCATGCAAAACTAAGTTCAGTGTTAGGCTCACTGTTAGTCCCAGTAGTGGAGGCGGAAGTGGGTCCTCTGAACCAGGAAGGGCTTTCCCCCTCACATTCTAAAGAAGAATCAGATGAGAATGAGGACGAGCTGGAGAATATGCCTTCCAAATACAAGTTGTCTTTGGCTCATGTAGATGGCCTCTTGAGGGCAATTTTATGCTACTTTGGGCCTAGAGGAAGAGAGTAAATGATTGTCTTTGCGTGACAGGATGTATGTAGGACTCAGCAAGCCCAAGATGCGTACTTTTCCAGTCCACGCACTATTTTCTGAAACAATCAAGAAAGAATGGACTGATCCTGAAAGAAATCCTTTCTTCTCAAGGGCTCATAAGAGAAGGTTCCCATTCGATGAAGACCCAGCGGCTCTCTGGAATAAGGTTCCAAAACTCGATGCAGCCTTTTCTCAAGTGTCAAGATCAACCGATCTAGCATTTGAGGATATTAGCATTTGAGGACATTATTCATGGGGTCTTTAAAAGACCCCATGAATAAAAAGATGGATCAACAACTTGGCAATTCATCATGGGCAAGCTCAAGCCAGCAATAACAACTACTTGCGTCTCCAGAAATATAGAGTATTGCGTGAATCAGCTTAAAGCTCATATAATAACTGATAATAACTGAGCAAGAAATCCTTGATTCCTCTTCAATCCTGTCAGCAGCTGTAGCCTATCAGGATGACGTCCAAAGCCGCAGCCCTTACTAATTCAGTCAGAAAGGCTCTGTGGTTAAAGACCTGGCCGGGGGACGCGGCATCTAAAAACAAATTATACGGGGTCCCATTCCTGGGGGATTTGTTGTTCGGCCGATTTGGATTCAGTTCTTGACAGTACTGTAGATAAAAAGAAATCTTTTCCTGTCAAGAAGAAACAGCCAGGCAAACAATTTTTATTTTTTTTGTCCTCAAAGGGCTGAGGAATAAAACAAGCCTCAAGAGAAAAAGAAAAGTTGGTCAGAATAGAGGGGAAAAGGCAAAGGAAATGTCCTTTTCCATCCTCCTGCGTCAAGCAGTAAGACACAATGACAGCTGGTTACAAGTGGGAGGAAGACTTCAAAGTTTTCTCCCCTATTGGGCAAGCATAACGGAAAACAAGTACATTTTGTGCATGCTGGCCCAAGGTTACAGAATAGAATTTTAGGATTTCCCCCAGAAAGGTACTTTATAACAAACCTACAAAGTGATGCAACAAAATCCCTTGCCATGAAGAACCTGTTAAAGGATCTGATAAATCAGGGGGTTGTGACTCATATTCCACAGGGGGAGCATTATCAGGTATTCTATTCCCATATATTCCAGATAAAGAAGCCCTCCGGAAGTTTTCGATTAATCCTCAACTTGCAATCGCTGAGCAGATCAGTCCTATACAAGAGGTATTGTATGGACTCAATCTTCACGTCAGAGACCTATTGACAAACAAATGATTCATGGCATCAATTGACCTTCGAGATGCCTATCTGCATATCCCTATAGCCCTTCAGTCTCAGAAATTCCTAAGGATGGCGATAAACATGGGGAACAAGGTTCTGCACCTACAATTCAAGGCCCTCCCCGTCTGCCTTTCTTCTGCCCCCCAAATATTTACAAAGATGATGGCAGGAGCTTTCGCACCTCTCAACCTGCAGGGGATCGCTGTAACTCTGTACCTGGATGACCTGATCTTCTTTGCCCCTTCCAGGGAGAAATTGTTAGAGGGCCTCGGAAAAGCCTGCAGTCATCTAGGAGCCTTGGGTTGGATCGTAAATGTGCAAAAGTCGAATTTCAATCCAGCACAAGAAGTAGAATTTCTGGGGTATTAAATCAGTTCAGTGCAGCAGTTTTTTTTTTCTTCCAGAAGAGAAAGAGGTCAAATCCCAAAATGTTGTGGCCTTGCTACAGACAAATCAGGAATTATCAGTCAGACGAGTCATGTCAGCCCTAGGAACACTAACCTCGACCATGCCAGCCATTCAATGGGCAAGGTTACATTTCAGACCTCTTCAGTTTCCTCATGAGAGCATGGAACCACAGGACAGAATCTCTGGAGGCAAAGATCAAAATTCCCATCAAAGTTAAGCGATCGCATGGTTTACCACTGTTCTGCAGATGGCAGTCAGACCATCTTGGCAGCTGCCTCTCCGGCAAGACTTACTTCTGCAAGGTCCGATATATCATCGGAAAGTGGCCGGTCTAAAGCCCCATACACACTATTTTCTGATGATTTTTGTCTTCAGATTTACCAAAACATGTCGTGCAAAGTCCTGCCTGATTGCATAGACATTGAAACTCCTAAGGTTTGTCCTCATATTGTATGGTTTTTTAAATCTGAAGGAAAAAATCAGCAGAAAATCTGATGTGTATATGGGGCTTAAGCCTCACCCCCTGGTATCTGAGGAGCAGTTGTGAAGAAACAAAGGTCTGTCACAAGCTTTTGGTAACTACCTTACTTTCCAGTAGAAAAACAGTAACCAGAAAAATCTATGCTAAATATTGGAAAGTCTACAACTCCTGGTATTGTTCGACAAATAGAATGGTAGAATATATGGTGTAAATTTTAGGAGAATTGATGAGCTGCATGCCCTGTTGGTTAAAAAACCCTTTTAATCCATCTACACGGATAGGATTATACTAAAAACCGATCTGGGGTTTTTGCCAATAGTGTCAGCCCACAACAGGTCGCAGGAGATCATCTTACCAACCTTTTGCTTAAACCCTTTAGGGGAGAAAGAGAGCCAATTCCACAATTTGGATGTAAGAAGGACTTTATTACATTTATCTTGAAGTAACAAGAATTTCGGTCTTCAGACTCTCTGTTCTTTTTTCTGGAAAAAAGAAGAGCCACCAAGCATCAAAGGGGTCAGTGGCTAGATGGCTTAAATCCGCTATTCTGGCAGCCTACTCTCCCCCGCTGAGAATTAAAGCACATTCTACCTATGATTGGCAGCAGCGGGAGACAACGGCTCCCACTGCTGTGTCTAAGCCAATGAGAAGGGAGAAAGCCTCTGCTCTTGGGCATAGCACTAAATCGAGATCTGGCTCCGGTATGTATGGGGGGGGGGGGGGGAGGGGGCGCGCTGCATGCAGAACATTTTTTGCCATAATGCAGAGAATACAGTGCCTTGCGAAAGTATTCGCCCCCCTTGAACTTTTCAACCTTTTGCCACATTTCAGGCTTCAAACATAAAGATATAAAAAAAATTTTTTGTGAAGAATCATCAACAAGTGGGACACAATTGTGAAGTGGAACGAAATCTATTGGATTTTTGAAGATTTTTAACTAATAAAAAAAATGAAAAGTGGGGCGTGCAAAATTATTCGGCCCCCTTGCGTTAATACTTTGTAGAGACACCTTTTGCTGCGATTACAGCTGCACGTCGCGTGGGGTATGTCATCAGTTTTGCACATCGAGAGACTGAAATTCTTGCCCATTCTTCCTTGCAAAACAGCTCAAGCTCAGTGAGGTTGGATGGAGAGCGTTTGTGAACAGCAGTTTTCAGCTCTTTCCACAGATTCTCGATTGGATTCAGGTCTGGACTTTGACTTGGCCATTCTAACACCTGGATACATTTATTTGTGAACCATTCCTTTGTAGATTTTGCTGTATGTTTGGGATCATTGACTTGTTGGAAGATAAATCTCCGTCCCAGTTTCAGGTCTTTTGCAGACTCCAACAGGTTTTCATCCAGAATGGTCCTGTATTTGGCTGCATCCATCTTCCCTCAATTTTAACCATCTTCCCTGTCCCTGCTGAAGAAAAGCAGGCCCAAACCATGATGCTGCCACCACCATGTTTGACAGTGGGGATGGTGTGTTGAGGGTAATGAGCTGTGTTGCTTTTACGCCAAACATATCGTTTTGCATTGTGGGCAAAAAGTTTGATTTTGGTTTCATCTGACCAGAGCACCTTCTTCCACATGTTTGGTGTGTCTCCCAGGTGGCTTGTGGCAAACTTTAGACGAGACTTTTTATGGATATCTTTGAGAAATGGCTTTCTTCTTGCCACTCTTCCATAAAGGCCAGATTTGTGCAGTGTACGACTGATTGTTGTCCTATGGACAGACTCTCCCACCTCAGCTGTAGTTCTCTGCAGTTCATCCAGAGTGATCATGGGCCTCTTGGCTGCATCTCTGATCAGTCTTCTCCTTGTCTGAGCTGAAAGTTTAGAGGGACGGCCAGGTCTTGGTAGATTTGCAGTGGTCTGATACTCCTTCCATTTCAAAATGATCGCTTGCACAGTGCTCCTTGGGATGTTTAAAGCTTGGTAAATCTTTTTGTATCCAAATCCGGCTTTACAACTTCTCCACAACAGTATTACGGACCTGCCTGGTGTGTTCCTTGGTCTTCATGATGCTCTCTGCGCTTTCAACAGAACCCTGAGACTATCACAGAGCAGGTGCATTTATACAGAGACTTGATTACACAAGGTGGATTCTATTTATCACCATCAGTCATTTAGGACAACATTGGATCATTCAGAGATCCTCGCTGAACTTCTGGAGTGAGTTTGCTGCGCTGAAAGTAAAGGGGCTGAATAATTTTGCACGCACCACTTTTCAGTTTATTTGCTAAAAAAGTTTTAAATATCCAATAGATTTCGTTCCACTTCAAAATTGTGTCCCACTTGTTGGTGATTCTTCAGAACAAAAAATTAAAATTTTATATCTTTATGTTTGAAGCCTGAAATGTGGCAAAAGGTTGAAAAGTTCAAGGGGGCCGAATACTTTCGCAAGGCACTGTATATGAAAGTGGAAAACCTGCTTTTAGAACCACTTCAATTTGGAGGGATTTCCTCTCACTTCCTGAGAGGACATAAAAGGAAATCTCCACAGTGGTTCAAAGATGGCAAAAAAAAAAAAAGCAACATGACAGGGGTTTTGTCTATAGTTCCACTTTTCAAAAGATCTTCTACTGGGGGCTTGCTATCGGATATCACAGCATACCTGCAGAGGTGCAGAGTGGAGTCCATGCCTCCATGGGTCAGGGCTGTTTTGGTGACAAAAGGGGAATTTGCTCAATATTAGGTGGGTGGTCGTAAAATGATGGGTTACTGGTATATGTATGGGTCGTGTCTGTGTTGTCCTTGTCCAGATAACTGGGATCAGAATAAAGCGTACTTCCAGCTGACACCTTCCTCTCATCTGACTGCAACACTGCAATGGCATCTCAGAAAGGAGAGCACAGGTGTAAGGCTGACCATACACCAGGGCTCGACAAATCCCAGGCGCCAGGTCGCCATTGCGACTAGAAATTGTGCCCTGGTGCCTGGGCTTTTGTCAGTGACAGGTGCCTTTGTTACAGGGCGGACTGTTGGGTCTTGGCCAGGAAAGTAGAGGTGCCTGGTAGGCCCACCAGACAGAGCACTGTCTGGTAATGTGATTAGCGGCAGTAGTGGGGATGGGGCAGGAAGAGCGGCGCAGCAGCCGCTGACATGGCGAGAGGTGCAGCCTCCCTTATCCACACTCTGTTGGCAGAGCAGCGCCGCAGTGTGTGAAACTGTATGGAGAGAGGAGCTGTCAAAATTGAGGTTGGATGTCGGAGGTGGGCAGGACCCAGCTATCCAACACCAGCCAATAGGATGGGATCTTGGTGGGCCGCTACCTGTATGTGGCCCGCCCCTTTCTTAATCAGCCCAATCATTGGCTGGATAGCTGATGGATCCTGACCACCTCCGACATCACGCTGAATTTGTCAGTTCCTCCCTCTCCATACAGTTTCACACACCGGTGCTGCAGAGAGCATTTAGTTTCACATAGTTGCACTATCGGCTGTGAAACCTGCCCGTGCCAGTGCCAATTAGTGCCACCTGTCAGTGCTGCCTATCAGTGGCACCTCATTGGTGTCCATCAGTTCCACCCTTAACCACTTTAAGACCGGACCATTTTGCTGGTAAATGACCAGAGGTCTTTTTACACTTTGGCACTGCGCTGCTTTAACTGGTAATTGCGCGGTCATGCAATGTTGTACCGAAACAAAATTTGCGTCCTTTTCTTCCCACAAATAGAGCTTTCTTTTGATGGTATTTGATTGCCTCTGCGATTTTTATTTTTTGCGATATAAACGTAAAAAGACCGCAAATTTTGAAAAAAAATGATATTTTCTACTTTTTGTTATTAGAAAAATCCAATAAACTCAATTTTAGTCATACATTTAGGCCAAAATGTATTCAGCCACATGTCTTTGGTAAAAAAAAAGTCAATAATTGTATATTTATTGGTTTGCGCAAAAGTTGTCACATCTACAAACTAAGGTACGTTTTCTGGAATTTACGCAGCTTTTATTTTATGACTGCCTATCTCATTTCTTGAGGTGCTAAAATGGCAGGGCAGTACAAAACCCCCCCAAATGACCCCATTTTGGAAAGTAGACCCCCTAAGGAAATTGATAAGAGGCATGTTGAGCCCATTGAATATTTTATTTTTTTGCCTCAAGCGATTGAATAATGACAAAAAAAAAATTTTTTTTTTTTTTTTACACAAAGTTGTCACTAAATGATATATTGCTCACACATGCTATGGGCATATGTGAAATGACACCCCAAAAAAAATTCTGCTGCTTCTCCTGAGTACGGGGATACCACATATGTGGGACTTTTTGGGAGCCTAGCCGCGTACGGGGCCCCGAAAACCAAGCACCGCCTTCAGGCTTTCTAAGGTCGTAAATTTTTGAGTTCACTTCTCACTACCTATTACAGTTTTGAAGGCCATAAAATGCCAAGATGGCACAAAACCCCCACAAATGACCCCATTTTAGAAAGTAGACACCCCAAGCTATTTGCTGAGAGGCATGTTGAGTTCATGGAATATTTTATATTTTGCCACAAGTTGCGGGAAAATTACAAACTTTTTTTTTTTTTTTTTTTTTTTCACAAAGTTGTCACTAAATGATATATTGCTCATGCATGCCATGGGCATATGTGAAATAACACCCCAAAATAAATTCTGCTGCTTCTCCTGAGTACGGGGATACCACATATGTGGGACTTTTTGGGAGTCTAGCTGCGTACGGGGCCCCGAAAACCAAGCACCGCCTTCAGGCTTTCTAAGGGCGTAAATATTTGACTTCACTCCTCACTACCTATTACAGTTTTGAAGGCCATAAAATGCCAAGATGGCACAAAACCCCCACAAATGACCCCATTTTAGAAAGTAGACACCCCAAGCTATTTGCTGAGAGGCATGTTGAGTTCATGGAATATTTTATATTTTGCCACAAGTTGCGGGAAAATTACAAACTTTTTTTTTTTTTTTTTTTTTTTCACAAAGTTGTCACTAAATGATATATTGCTCACGCATACCATGGGCATATGTGAAATGACACCCCAAAATAAATTCTGCTGCTTCTCCTGAGTACGGGGATACCACATATGTGGGACTTTTTGGGAGCCTAGCCGCGTACGGGGCCCCGAAAACCAAGCACCGCCTTCAGGCTTTCTAAGGGCGTTACAGTTTTGAAGGCCATAAAATGCCAAGATGGCACAAACCCCCCCCCCAAATGACCCCATTTTGGAAAGTAGACACCCCTAAATTTAGGGGTACACTAGTGAGACTAGGTAATAAATGGCGGGTGCCCTGAAACTATAAAAAAATAACTAACCAACCAGCGTCACCTGTAACAGTTATATGGTGATCACTGGTGAAAGGGTTAACTAGGGGGCAATCAGGGGGCTTTATGCGGTAGTATATGGGGGTCCCTGGCGCTATAAAAAGCTGCGGCGAACCTAAATACCTAACTGCCGTCACCTGTGACACTAATACAGCGATCAGAAAAACGATCGCTTATTAGGCTGGGTTCACACTGGAGCGATGCGGGAACGCCACGAATGCGCGGCGGGTTCCCGCATCGCATGCCTCCCGGCGGCAGTTCACACTGCCCTATGCGAACTGCTGGGAGTGTCAGTGAAATGTTAATGACACCCCCAGATCAGTTCGCATATCGCAGTGCGATCTGCAAACTTGGATCGCATGGTGTGAACACCCATGCGATCCGATTCTGCTGCGGACCAAAAAAAGGGTCCCGTGCGAGTTTGCGGCGGGTGCGGCGGGTGCGACACGAATTCAGCCATACTATCTGTATAGCTGAACTCGAATCGCACAGAGATCGGATGTGATTTGCACTGCAGTGCGGTGCAAATCACATCCGTTCTCATAAACCGCTGCAATGTGAACCCAGCCTTAGTGACACTGGCGACGGGGGGTGATCACGGGGTTAAACCTTTATTGGGGGGGTTAGGGGGGTACCTTAGAACTAAAGGGGGCTAACCCTAACTGCCCTAACAGTTATTAGTCACAAATGACACCCGCCGGGTGATCAGGGGGTTAAACCTTTATTAGGTAATAAATGGCGGGTGCCCTGAAACTATAAAAAAATAACTAACCAACCAGCGTCACCTGTAACAGTTATATGGTGATCACTGGTGAAAGGGTTAACTAGGGGGCAATCAGGGGGCTTTATGCGGTAGTATATGGGGGTCCCTGGTGCTATAAAAAGCTGCGGCGAACCTAAATACCTACCTGCCTAACTAGCGTCACCTGTGACACTAATACGGCGATCAGAAAAATGATCGCTTATTAGGCTGGGTTCACACTGGAGCGATGCGGGAACGCCACGAATGCGCGGCGGGTTCCCGCATCGCATGCCTCCCGGCGGCAGTTCACACTGCCCTATGCGAACTGCTGGGAGTGTCAGTGAAATGTTACTGACACCCCCAGATCAGTTTGCATATCGCAGTGCGATCTGCAAACTCGGATCGCATGGCGTGAACACCCATGCGATCCGATTCTGCTGCGGGCCAAAAAAAGGGTCCCGTGCGAATTTGCGGCGGGTGCGGCGGGTGTGGCGGGTGCGGCGAATGGCTGAACTCGAATCGCACAGAGATCGGATGTGATTTGCACTGCAGTGCGGTGCGAATCACATTCGTTCTCATAAACCGCTGCAATGTGAACCCAGCCTTAGTGACACTGGCGACGGGGGGTGATCACGGGGTTAAACCTTTATTGGGGGGGTTAGGGGGGTACATTAGAACTAAAGGGGGCTAACCCTAACTGCCCTAACAGTTATTACAGTCACAAATGACACCAATGCAAAAAAAAAAAAAAAAAAAATGACATTGGTGTCACTGTGACTGGGGGGCAGGGGTAATTGGGGGGGTGATCGGGGGGTAAAGGGGGGGTGTGAGTGTGCCTGGCATGTTCTACTGTTTGTGTAGAGTGTTGGTGCAACTCACCGATCCGTTCTCCTCCGTGTCGGAACGAAAAATACCGACACGGAGGAGAGAATACATCACTTCCTCTCCTCACAGGAGAGGAAGTGATGTCACGAAGGATTTTCATTCGTCGGGAGCGATCGCGAGGGGGTGGCCATGAATGAATGGCCGTCCCCTCGTCCGGGATCGCTCCCGCACGAAAACCGACCGCCGCAGGCACCGGGCGGGGGCCCGATCGGGCCCCCGACCCGCGGGAAGGCAGGGACGTACATGTACGCCCTTATGCCTGCCCGTGCCATGCTGTCGACGTACATCGTCGTGCGGCGGTCGGCAACTGGTTAATGCCGCTTCATCAGTGCCCATTAGTGCAGCCTATCGGAGCACTTCAGTGAAGGAGAAAAAAACGTATTTTCAAAATCTTTCAACAAAACAAAAGATGATTTTTTATTTTTTATTTTTATTTAATTTTTTAGATTTTTTTTTTTTAAATATTGTTCTTTTTCAGCTTAGCATCAGGCATGAGCAATTCTTACTGCCCGATGCCCCAGACATGCAGTTCTGGGCACTGGGCAGAGGATTTAAAAAAAAAATGGAAACTATACAATCTTTCACATCTGTCATCAGCCTGCCTGATTTGATACAGATTGAACAGATTGTTTAGGCTTTTCCTCCTATGACATTCATTTGGTAAATCTAAAGGAAGATTATACAATCACATTGTATAGTGTATGGCCAGCTTAAACTGTATCTGTGGTCAAAATGTAAAAAAAATCATTTAATTTCCACCTCATTTCAATTATTTTTTAACCTACTTCTATTATTCTGAATGATCTTGAAGTTTGTAAACTTCGATTGTGAAGATCCCACACATTTACTTCCTGGAATTATTCTGTAACTTGTATTCACTGTCTTGTCGGTAGCACTGCTGTATCACACAGATCACAGAGCCTGTCTTCTGAACCACAAATGCTGAGAGGAGGTGCCTCACCTAGAAATTAAAAGTAAAGCAGAGGAAAAATTACAAAGCATATGGGGAATTCAGGAAGTGGTGGAAAGAGATGGCCCTGCCCCAAAGCACCCCCCATGTTGAGGGCATGAGGCCTGGTATGGTACAGGGCATGCTCAGATAGGGGCCTGGTATGGATTTTGGGGATCCCCTTGCCAATTTTTTTGGCGTGGGGTGCACGGAGCAGCCCTGACTCTCTTCTGGGGTCCCCCATGGACACTTCTGGCTCCTCCTGTCCTTATAGTGACCCAAAAGCAAGCTGCAGTGTGTAATATACAGTGCCCCTATAGCAAGGTAAAAAACATCTGACTTTAAAACCACTCACTTCCTGCCCAGGACTACATGTCCCATGAGGCATTGCTCCTCACACAGTCATATGTTCTCAGGCACTTACTGACATGGATGGTGTACTGAGCTGTATGTGTGCTGCACTGTATTTCTTGATATGTGAACAAAGAATGCATTCTGTATGCAGGCTGACCAATTAGTCGATTTATCAAAATAGTTGACAACTCTTTGATAATCAATTAGTTGTCGATTAATCGATTAGTTGTTTCAGCCCTACTACTGTTTGACAGCTCTAAATATCCACTGACAGCTGCACTTCTTTTCTTTTGGGATTTAGGCTTCATCGTGGACACAAGGACTAACATCTCACCTAGGTTCGCAGTGTGACATCATGCTTGTGTCTGTGAAGAGTATACAAGATGAGCTGATGGTCTTCGGAGTTGATTATGATGATGAAGTTCCAGATAAATGTAAGAATCTGTGTCAAAGTTATGAAGCTACAAAAAGTATATGAAATCTTTAATTCAGTCAGTAATTCTCCCTTTCTTTGCTTTTCACTGGTCCAACAAATAGCAGGTCTCTGTCTTTAGTAAATAGTCTCATAGCTGTGTTTTCTTCTGAAACATCTCTCCACCAGTACACCACAGGCAGTTACCAACAGCACATAATACATACTTATATGTTGTTTGTTGTATTTGAGTAATTTCTGTCATTCACTGTGTCCTTTTCAATGCTAATTGCACTGTGCACTACTTTTCCCCACTTGAGTTGCTGTAGTGGACCCTGCACAACACTGCAGACCTCACTCCTGAACATTCACCCCACCTGATTGTTAGCTGTAACATCAAAGGAATGTGGCAAAAAGAAAAGGCTAAAAAATAGTATCCTCCTTCATCTCTTATACATCAAAGTAGGCCATACGCAGTGTGAATTTCTTTCCTGTAACCATGGGTTGCAGGAAAGAAATTTGCACAATTCCTCCGTCAACACAGTGTTGACAGGGGAATCGGAAATTGTCTTCTCCCCAGTGGGGGGGGAAGCCATCCCCGCCAGGAGAAGACAGTGATTATTGCTAACGGCTATTGCAGTCGTTAACAATAATCACGAGAGTCCGGCAGGCTGGTTGTACCCAAGTTGATCGATCAACTTGGTACATTTAGCCTGCCCATTAATGGTTTCAGATCTAGGCCAGTTCCTGCTTAAGCGACCAAGATTCAAACTGTGTATGGCCTAATTCCCAAATTCTTCCTTTTAGTCTGCCATTGTTCTAATTAATGAAATCGTTTTGTTTTAAAGTTTGGAAAGGTACTTTAAAAGTACAGGATGATATAATGAAGATAATAACTATCAATGGGCAGTCTTGGAGGAAGTTGGCTGGATGAAATGCATCAGATGAGGGTGTTGCTAGCTTTTTTGGCACAACTTGTTTCTATTGACATTTTTATAAAGTTTGTCACAATACGTGAGATCCAGGGTATAGGCTCACAAAAACTGCCCATAGAACATCGGTCATTGTTGCGGCGCTGTAGTACCGTTTTTGCGATGTGTGTTTTTTTTTTTTTTTTTTTTTAGGTCACGTGTCAACCTAAAAGAAAAAGGAGCCATTTTGCAGTGGTTTGGAAACTCTTCCTATTCATTTCAATGGATGGCCAATTTTGGGGCCTTTTTTAACGACTCCTCTCACACTGAGGTGGTTTTCAGGCATTTTAGCACAAAAAATAATAAATTGAACCCTTTCTTCGGCTGCAAGCGGGGGGTTAAAAGCTCCCCCGCTAGCGGCAGAAAAGCAGCACTTTACTGCTAACGGACATGTCACCCCAGTGTTAAAGCAGCCTAATTGCTCAAAACATGCCCCCGAAGATGCTGATTTTTTTTTATTTCACCGCCCTGCCAGCGCACCGCCCCAGTGTGAAAGTATCTAGTGAAATAATTGGGAAGCAGTTTTTAGGGGGTATTTTTAGCACAAAAGCACCTCCGTTGGAAAGGGGTCTTAGTAATGCAGTGACAGAATTGAGTTTCCAAAATGAACAGCAACAATGACATTGTTACCAGTTCTACAACTTGCTCAGGACAGCAGCCCAGGTCCAACAGATGAATTACTGCATGTTTTATGAGCAGTTTCATATTCTGCTAAACAATAGCTTATTAGGAATACAGATGAGTAGAAGAGGAATCTTTGGATGCTAGTCTTTTTAATATCTTTTCTATGTGGTTTTAACTGTTTGAGTGCCTTTTTGTTATACTCTTTGGTCATTGCCTGAAAGATGACTTTCTTTTCTGTTTCAGTTTAATTAATCTTATGTCACCTGTCACCCCATTGGACAATGAATCTGCTGTGAATAATGTGGATTCACTGTCCAATATGGAAGATGACATTTCATCGTAGAAACTGCAAAGCTGTACGGCAGGTGACTGAGGAGAATTACAGTTCCTTCAAAGGGTAAAGCACATATACTGTGTTTACTGTATATTATGTTTGCCTGGAGTCCAGCATAAAAAAAAACACTTTTTTGCCATGCTGACACTTATCTTTTCATGTTCATATTATGAATCTGAGACGTTAAAAGTGATTGTAAAGGCACGTGTTTTTTTTACCTGTACCTTTTACGACCCAACCCCACCTTTCCCAAGCCCCCTCTCAATCCAGTGATGTTCACGAGAACCTTGCCTGTCAGGAGACTCAAACTCCTGATTGTCTCCCGCTGCTGCCAAAAGCCAATTAGGACATGGAGAGGACAGGGCCGATCCACAACTTCACGTGTGAATGGACACACAGAGCCACGGGTCGGGAGCACGCCTGCTTGGGTGCCCCTAGAGGAGGGAGAAACCAGGAGCACCAGCGTGGGACCCAAGAAGAGGAGGATCCAGGCTGCTCTGTGCAAAACCATTACACAGAGCAAGTATGTATGACATGTTTGTTGTTTTTTTATTAGAAGGCTTTAATATCACTTTAAGGTGATTGTAATTTTAGATAATTTGTAATGAACAAACTTGTGTAATGTATGTCTTGGATAAAATGGCTATTACAAAAACAAACTTTTACTGTTCTTTTTGTGTATGTAGTGGTTGAACTGTGCTCTGTTCATCGACTCGATGGGGAGAATATTGTCAATGAATGGATGGCATTCAGTGCAACACGGCACTTGGAGCATCTTACAGTCAGCAATCTAAATCTTTTGGAGCATGAGGTGAGCTATGATGCTGTGATGAGGGGTGTGTTTGTCTTAACTCTCAAGGGTTTTATTTCTGTCTTTATAGTGAGTAGTGGGACAACTTTAATTAAAAGTGGAATTTCATGAAAGATTTTTTTTTTTTTTTATGAAGATTGTTCAAAGAAGTTATGTGCCTTGCCAACTTCACCTGGTTGGTGGCTGGGGATGCTGCAGATGTTATCTTTTATGAGGTGTGACAATTTAATTCCCAGAATGAGTCGAACATTCATTCGCACTAAAGCTTATTCGGACATGTTCTATTTTGCATTTGCCTGAGTCGTAGACCAGTTGACTTTTATGAAGTAGTAGATGAAATAAGAAATAACGTGCGTGTTGCATTGCTGGAGGAAAATGAGTAACCGGAATCTGTAGCAGCAGATTAACATCACATTTTGCATGAAAATTGGCAAAAGTGCATGGGAAACTTTAGCTCTATTGCAATATTTTTTTTAGAAGTACTGATGCTTTTGGTCAAGTACTCAATGATATGGAATATTGATACTTTGCAGTGCCATTTGCCTCATTACAAAATAAGTGGGCACAAATAACACTGCAAAATTAATCGCAGGCGATTTGAACAGGAATGCCGTGTGAGTCCTGTCCTAATCGCATGAGATTCAGACCTCCACCGCTCCTGTGCGCATTGTAAGGGAAGAGCTTTATCTAGTGGGCAGTTTATTAAAAAAACAAAAAAAACAACTCCTATTAAATGCATATCTGGTCAAATGCAAAATCACATGTGTGTTTGTATAGAAAGGGAAGCTCAATCCGCTGGGCAGTTTATTAAAAATGTTATAACTCACACCAAGTACATATCTGGTCAAAAAGAAAATCTACATGGTGTCCCCGTCCTGCCAATGATAGAAAATTCCGGCCACCTGGAGGTGCTCACAGGGCTGGAGGAAAAGTTCCGGGACCCCTGTGGGTATAGGGTGGAAGTGATGTCAGCTTGGGGGTGGACCACCTACATGTCCTTCAGCCTCGTTGGCACCTCTAGCGGGCGTGATTTTCTATCCTCTACGAGACCGGGACACTATGCAGATTTTGTTTTTGACCAGATATGTACTTCGTGTGGGTTACAACATTTTTAATAAACTGCCCACTGGATGGCGCTTCCCTTTATATATTTATATATAATATACTCACACAAAGGAACGTGCAATTTGGACAGGAATCATACCGTATTCCTGTTCATATCGCATGTGATTCTTTGTAGTGGGATATGTGCTTATCCATTTGTATTGACGCAAATCGCACCGCAAAGTTTTGGTATCTTATCTTATTATTGTGAAAATACTCGGTATCAAGTGTTTTTGAATGGTAAAGGCGGTTTAAGGAGGGGTGGGAAGATGTCAATGATGAACAGAACTCTGGCCTGGCAAGTGAATTCTCCACCACGATAATGCTCCTATATTTGTTTTTTTGTTTATGGTCCATTCCGGGAATTAAATTGTCACTTCATATTCTGGCAGACACTAGTGTCAGCTGCAAACTTCAGCCACTCATGCTTACAGTGATGATTGTGGGCCATTTGCTGTTCATTCACCTGATCCATTCACAAAATGGCTTCCTTCTTTTTTTTTTTTTTTTTTTTTTTTTTTTTTTACTGTGACTAGATGAAGGGGAGAGGAGAGGTGTATAAACCAGAAGCGTTGTGTAGTTATGTAGGCAGAGTGAGCAGGAGAGCTGTATCTTCAGTGCCTTGGAAAAGTATTCACACCCCTTGAAATTTTCCACATTTTGTCATGTTACAACCAAAAGCGTAACTGTATTTTATGTGATAGACCAACGCAACCCCCTTTTACTTTGATCCCCCTAACTAAAATCTACTGGAACCAATTGCCTTCAGAAGCCACCTAATTAGTAAATAGTGTCCACCTGTGTATAATTTAATCTCTGTATAAATACTGCTGTTCTTCAAAGCCTTCAAAGGTTTGTTATGCCGCGTACACACGTAGCCCACTATCTTTCCGAACGGGCTACTTGCCCACACACGGCACTTTTTCAACGGACTAATACGGCGTACTAAGTCCGCCGGACTATCCGCCATACTTTTGAAATGAACGGACTCGCCCACACACACACACGGAGGAAAGTCCGCTCATTTTGAGCGCGTCTCCAGGTAGCCGGGGCCAGCAAAGGAGGCGTCGCTGGCCCCGTCACCCGGTATGGACTTAAAGGGGAACCCCAACGCCGAAAAAATCGGCGTGGGTGTCCCCCCCCAGGTCCACATCAGACCCTTATCCAAACACGCTACCCGGCCGGCCACGAAAGGGGGGGACGAGCGAGCGTCTGGGACTGTGACATCATACTGGGCGGGGGACATCATCCGGTAATGTCCCTATATTAGTCGCCGCGCACCGTGTCCCCGTCATTGTGAGCAGAGAGAGCGATGAGGCAACATCTGAAGAGAAGAACAGAAGACGGCAGGGACAGAAGACCGGGCCACCGCCTGTAAAAGAGCTAGAAGAAGGCGCGGTGGCCCGGCAAGAAGAACTGAAGAGGGGGACAAGACCCCCGAAGTCGGAAGAAGAGGGCGGCGGGGAAAGAAGAATGCCGGGCTCCTCCGCTAGCAAAAGAGCTAGCAGAAGATAGTGGAGGAGTCCGGCGAGAAGACCCCCCCGAAGACGGACAGAAGACCCCCGGAGCTGTGCAATAAACTATTTTAACCCTTGTGTGTTGTGTTTTTTTTTACTTTTATTTACAGGTGAATGGGTAGGGGTACATTGTACCCCATACTCATTCACATAGGGTGGGGGGCCCCCTTATAAAAGGGGGCTCCCGGATTCCGATAAGCCCCCCACCCGCAGACCCCGACAACCAACGGCCAGGGTTGTCGGGAAGAGGCCCTTGTCCTCATCAACATGGGACAAGGTGCTTTGGGGTGGGGGGGCCACGCGGCCCCCCCCTTCCCCCAAGGCACTCCCCCATGTTGAGGGCATGCGGCCTGGTACAGCTCAGGAGGGGGGGCGCTCGCTCGTCCCCCCCTTTCCTGGCCGGCTGGATAGCGTGCTCGGTTAAGGGTCTGATGTGGACCTGGGGGGACCCCCACTCCGATTTTTTTTTTTCGGCGTTGGGGTTCCCCTTTAAGTCCATACCAGGTGACGGGGCCAGCGACGCCTCCTTCGCTGGCCCCGGCTACCTGGAGACGTGCTCAAGATGAGCGGACTTTTCTCCGGGCGGGAAAAGTCTGTTCATTTCAAAAGTACGGAAGACTGGCGCACACACACGGCCGGATTGTCCGCAGAAATGCGAGTCCGACGGAAAGATTGGAGTGCAAAAATACTTTCTAAGTCCGCCGTACTTTTGGGTAAAAAAAGTCCGCCGGAGGCTACACACGGGGGGATTGTCCACCGGACTTTTCCACCGGATTGTTTGATCCTGTGAACGCGGCATTAGGCAACCCTAGTGAACAAACAGTATCATGAAGGCCAGGGAACACACCAGACAGGTCAGGAATAAAGTTGTGGAGATGTTTAAAGCAGGATTAAATTATAAAAAAAATATCCCAAGCTTTGAACATCTCACAGAATACTTGTTCAATCCATCATCTGAAAATGGAAAGAGTATGGCACAACTGCAAACCTACCAAGACATGGCCATCCACCTAAACTAACAGGCCGGGCAAGGAGAGCATTAATCAGAGAAGCAGCCAAGAGGCCCATGGTAACTCTGGAGGAGCTGCAGAGATCCACAGCTCAGGTGGAGGAATCTGTCCACAGGACAACTATTAGTTGTTCACTCTACAAATCTGACCTTTATGGAAGAGCGACAAGAAGAAAGCCATTGTTGAAAGAATGCCATAAGAAGCCCAGTTTGCTGTTTGCGTGAAGCCATTTGGGGGACAGATCGTACTCTGTATGAACAGACGATCTGTCTGTTCATACCGGAAACTGTTTACACACACACAGGTCCTGGCTCTCTGTGTGTCGGGGGTGATCGCGACTGCCAGGCACTCGAATCGACTTGCGCCCCCTAGTGGCCACAGGGCGAAGCGATGTTGCATAACATAGTTTCGCACAGCCGTGCCATTCTGCAGCAGTACGACTGCGGCGGATGGTCGGCAAGTGGTTAACATATAGCCAGAGCTACAATGGAATGGTTTAGATCAAAGCATATTTATGTGTTCGAATGGCCCAGTCAAAGTCCAGACCTAAATACAGTTGAGAGTCTGTGGCAAGACTTAAATTGCTGTTCACAGACACTCTACATCCCATCTGACAGAGCCTGAGCTATTTTGCAAAGAAGAATGGGCAAACATGTCAATCTCTATATGTGCAAAGCTGGTAGAGACATCCTCAAAATTACGTGCAGCTGTAATTGCAGTGAAAGGGGGGTTCTACAAAGTATTGACTCAGGGGTGCTGAATACAAATGCACGCCACACTTTTTTCACATTTATTTTAAAAAAATGGAGTTAGACTTACCTGTAACTCTGTTTCTAGGAGTCTTCCAGGACAGCCTCTGAGATATAGGGCTCCTCCCTCCGGGACAGGAAACACGTCTACCCAATCAGATAAAAAGGGTGGTCCTCCTCACTTTTGATCCAAGTACCGCCGGAAGGCTCTGAAAAAACATAACACACTAACAACAACGTCAGTAGGCACCCTCACCACCATGTAAACAACCCCGGGTGGGAAACCAGGCTGTCCCGGAAGAGTTACCGGTAAGTCTAACTCTGGTTTTCTCCTTTCGTCATCCAGGACAGCCTCTGAGATGATAAGCAAGGAACCTACCTTGTCAGGGCGGGACCACTGCCTGGAGGACCATGCGTCCAAAAGTCTGCACCTTGTCAGACAGTAAATCCAGACGGTAATGTTTTGCAAACGTAGTGTAGCTGGACCAAGTTGCTGCCTTGCAGATCTCCTCCGGAGAGGCGCCAGCCCTCTCTGCCCATGAAACAGAAACTGCTCTGATAGAATGTGCCTTTACTAAGGGAGCCTACTTCCCCTCTAACTCATAAGCCTTAATGATCACCAATATTATCCATCTGGCGATAGATTTGGATGCCTTTTACCACTTGCGAGCGCCTGCAAAATTAACAAAAAGCAAATCCAACTTCCTGAAACCTTAGTGGCTTCTAAAAAAAGTAAAAGGCTTCTTTTAACATCTAACAAACTCAAAGACCCTACCTCATCCCTCACTGAGGAAGAAAAAAATGTCCGCAAGACAATGTCCTGTGTTCTATGAAACGTGGACACTACCTTCGTGAGAAAACTAGGTTCAGTCTTAAGCACGACCCTGTACTCTAAAATTAACAAAAACGGCTCCCTGATCGAGAGAGCCAACAGATCACTCGCCCTTCTGGTAGGGATGCACCGAAATTTCGGCCGCTGAAACATATCGGACGAAAATTGTGTTTTCGCCAAATTGCCGAAAGGAAAATCTTGCCGATAATGGGGGCGGGCCTGGGTGGGCCTCCGCCCATTGCGGGGGGTGTTTTCCTGGCTCGTCCCCAGTCCTCCGTCCTCCCTCCTCCTTTCCTCCCGCCCGACAGTGAGGTGATCTCCGTGACACACAGAGATCACCGCTCTGATCCGGGCATGGGTGAGGCTGTATTCAGACACTGGTAAGCTGCATGAGAGGTAAAGAGTGTACCCAGGGCAAGCATTACTGCAGAGTTTTGTCCACAGCTAAATTGCACGTTTTTTGTGCCCACAGTGCTGCCGCATCCAAAAGAGTCATTTGTTTGCCTCTGAAACTATCCACCTCTGGCCGCTTGTGTGAATGTAGCCATGCTATATAAAACCAGGTCACAAGACAAAGGCTGTACTCCCTTTAATGGCCATATAAAAAAAAATATATATATAATCTTGATTTTGACCCAGCTAGGTTTTTATCGCCATGTGATAGAATGGGGAAGGGTTAAGTTGTTATTGCTAGTAGAGGTAACGATATGATCATTCCCAATAGAAGTCTGTTGGAACGGAACCAGGTAGCTTGCTTGGGGCCAGTTCATACCAGATGCAGTTCCGTGTGCTTTTTTTTTTTCTTTTGCACAAAATGCATGCATAGTGTTTTCCATGTATTCCAATGGCTCTAGTTCACACCATGCAGTCAGTTTCCGCACCGGAAACTGACTGCATGGTGTGAACTAAAGCCATTGGAATACATGGAAAACACTGTGCATGTATTTTTATCAGGCAGGCTGCATCTGAGGGGAACTGGTGAGGCTGCATTGATCTCCTGTGCCATGTCTGCAGTCTCTGACCATCTCCTGTGCCATGTCTGCAGTCTGACCATCTCCTGTGCCATGTCTGCAGTCTCTGACCATCTCCTGTGCCATGTCTGCAGTCTCTGACCATCTCCTGTGCCATGTCTGCAGTCTCTGACCATCTCCTGTGCCATGTTCCCAGTCTCTGTCTATCTCCTGTGCCATGTTCCCAGTCTCTGTCTATCTCCTGTGCCATGTTCCCAGTCTCTGTCTATCTCCTGTACCATGTCCCAAGTCTCTGACCATCTCCTGTATGAAAATGTTTTTTAAAAACAGTCATTTTCGGTATCGGTGCGGTTTCAGTATTGGTTTTCAGCCTAGTGTATTTTTCATTTTCGGTATCGGTTTCGGCACCAAAAAACCCATTCGGTGCACCCCTACCTTCTGGCTGAGGTGATCGCTATCAAAAACACTACCCATTTAAGAGATGCCTGCTCTAAGGGTTCGAAGGGACCTCTGGTCAGGGACCTAAGGACCAAGGGCAGGTCCTTATCCTCACTGGCCTGGATCTTGCTAGAGCTTTGAAAAAATTCCTTACGAACGGATTCTGCTGTAATGAGGTCTGAAGAAAAACATTAAGGGCCACAGTCTGTACTTTTAAGGTGCTGAAAGAAAGACCCAGCTCTACCCCCTCCTGAAGGAAGTCTAGGACCGCCGGGATCCCAGGACGCTTTACTCCCTGCTCCTGCAACCAGGAGTTAAACCTCTTCCCTATCTTGGCATAAATCGCCCTAGTTACCGGTTTACGGCATTCCAAAAGGGTCTTAACCACTCTATCTGAGAAACCAGATACCAGGCCGTAAGATTGAGTTTCTCTATCTGAGTATGTAGAATGGGGCCCTGAGAAACCAAATTCTCCCTGACCGGAAGAGATAATGGGGGATGAATTGCCAACCTCTTCAGACTGGCAAACCAGGGTCTCCTTGGCCAAAAAGGTGCCACCAAGATGAGGTCTGTAGCCTCTGTCAAGAACTTCTGCAGAACCTCCACTATCATCCTCACTGGAGGGAAGGCATAACAAAGACCGAATTGCCAAGGATTGACAAAAGCATCTATCCCCCTGGCCTGACCCTGCGGGTGAATGGAAAAGAATTGTCACCTTTTTGTTGCTTTCCGAGGCAAATGGGTCTATCTCCGGCCGACCCCAGCACAGCGCAATCTCCTCCAAAACCTCCCTGTTGAGAGACCACTCGTCCTGGCTTACCTGCTGCCGGCTGAGAAAATCCACCAGCAAATTCCGAGAGCCCTTCAGATGAATCGCCGATACTGAGGACAAGTTCCTCTCAGCCCAACAAAAGATCCTGTTTGCTATAGCTTGCAATGTGGGGCTTCTGGTCCCCCCCGCCCGCTTGTTCAGGTAAGCTACTGCTGCAGCATTGTCCGACCAAACCTGAAGATCCCGCCCCTCGATCTGGATCTATCACTCTCAAAATCGCCAGAAGCTCCCCTTGGTTTGAGGAGTGGCCTCCCTCCACTGTCGACCAGGCCCCCTGAGCTAAGGCGCCCTCCAGGTGGGCACCCCAAGCAAAAGGCGCTGGCATCGTTTGTGCTGCCTGTCGGGACCAGAGCAGACCCTTGTCCAAGTTGTCCTGAGCCCGCCACCACCACAGCGATCTCCTGACCCCGGAAGACAGGGGCATAACCTGATCCAGGCTCTGCTCCCTGCCGTCCCAATAACAGTGCATGAGACCATGCAAGGGGCACTGATGATGCCTTGCCCATGCCACCGCTGGAAAACAAGACGTCATCAGTCCCAGGACTCTCATAACATCCCTGATCCGGGCTTCCCGACCGGATTGAAGCTGGACTACTGCCTGCTCTACCTTCCTGATCTTTCCCCCTGGGAGAACACCCTCATCTCTACTGATGAGATCCTGTACCCTAGATACAGAACCTCCTGCGACTGGGCCAACTGGGACTTTTCCTGGTTGATAAGCCTCCCCAGCGAACGCAGGAAAACCAATGCCTCCTGCAAATTTTTCTCTAGCTGCTGGGATGAATGGGCTATAAACAGGATATCGTCCAAATACGGAATCACCGTTATAGCCCTGAGCCTTAACGGGGACAGAGCCTCTGCCAAGAGCTTCGTAAAAATTCTTGGTGAGGCCGAAAGCACGAAAGGAAGAGCCTGGAACTGGAAGTGTACCACCTCTGTGTTTATCTGGACTGCCAATCTGAGACACCTCTGGGATTCCTGATGAATCGGGATGTGCAAATATGCATCCCTATGATCTACTGTGGCCATGTGACAACCCCGAAATAGGAAATTTGGTTACAGAAAAGATCGATTCCATCTGGGAACTGCTTGTATCTTACAAACTTGTTCAGGGGACGGAGTTTCAGGATCAGCCTAAATTTTCCAGAAGGCTTCCTTACCATAAAAACATGGGAGTAAACTCCCAGGCCTCGTTCCTTCTGGGGCATCTGTACCAATACCCCTTGGTCTACCAGGTCTCCCAAGAGTAGACCCAGGGCCTTTGCCTTCTCTCTTTTGGTAACCTGAAAATTTGGGGGGGTGGGGGGAAACTGAAACAAACTCCAACCTGTAACCGTTCTCTACTACATCCCGTATGAACGGACTTGAGGTTGAAGCGGTCCATTGTGGGAGGAACTTCCCCAGCCTTCCTTCCACTGGGACACAGGAGTCACTGGGATTTAGGGGTGGATTGAGGAGGATTAAATAAGATTCCTCCTCTGCCTCGCCCCTTGTGACCTGACCAATGTTTCTTGGGGCGAACCTCCCTCTCCTGCAGGTTCTGCTGCCTGGAACCTCGAAAAAAGCGCTTTCCCTCAACCTTCTTCTTCCTTTCTGGGAAAGCTTTTTTTCCTGTCCTGCGTGCGCTCTAACGCCTCCTGCAGGCCTGACCCGAACAAGTGGTCCCCCGAAAAAGGTAACCCACACAGTTTTAGCTTTGAGGCCATGTCGCCCGTCCAGGCTTTAAGCCATACAGCCCTTCTGGCTGCATTCACTAATGCAGCAGACCTAGCTGCTAATGTAACAGATTCTGCGGAGGCATCAGCCAAAAACCCTACTGCCTTGAACAGTAACAGGAAAGACTTCAACAGCTGTTGCCTGGAAGTGCCTGCCAAAATATACGACTGCAACTGGGTAAGCCAACACTCTAGATTTCTGGCCAAACAGGTAGCTGCAAGGGCTGGCTTGAGCCCAATTGAAGAGGCATCCCAGGCCCTTTTATGCAGCACGTCCCCCCTCTTATCCATGGGATCCCTGAGTGAACCCATGTCATCAAAGGCCAAATCTGTCTTCTTGGAGACCTTGGCTAAAGGGGCATCAAGTTTGGGGACCTTGTTCCAGGGATGCACTGCATCTGTTTCAAAAGGGAACCTCAGTTTAAGGCGCCTTGAAAAATAAGGCCTCTTTTCCCACTGCTCCCACTCCAGCAAAATCGCTTGAATCAATGACTTATGTACGGGGGAATACCCTGTTTTTCTGAGCACTAGACCCCTGATACATAAGGTTGTGCTTGGAAAGTTGGACCTATTCTTCCCTCATTTCCAGAGTGTCATATATCTCTTTAAGAAGGTCTCCCACATCGTCCAAAGATAACTTGTATCTGGACGCCCTAGAGGACTCTTCCTCTCCCTCAGACTCGGAAGCTGTCTGAG